>NC_053039.3:206409621-207659621 GCF_002575655.3 Aegilops tauschii subsp. strangulata | reverse complement strand
TTTGTCAGCGTAGGTGATATGCTTCAGATGCGATGGAGATAAAGTAGTGTCCATCAATAAGTTCCTGTCACCAGTCATGGGATTTGTACATCCACTGTCGAGGACCCACTCAGTAGCTTTGGGTTGATCATCCTGCAGATGAATTAGTGCATCTTACGAACTCATATACTTCATCAGTGAAGAATATGACATCAAATTCATCAGATCAATTTCATCAAGCAATAGAACAGATATAGAAGTAGGAAGACGTGAGAAATGAAAATTCATTTCTTCATGATTGCTTGCGTCCTTTCAAGCGTATTCAGGTCTCCAGCAAATTCTTCAGACGTTCAAGTTCGTTTGGAGACCTGACTCTGCATAAGAGTTTAGTTCTTTTTCTTCACCACCCACATCTGGACGGGTGGCAAAGAGTTCATCATTCTGCGAGTTCCATAAGAGAAAGCTGGCATAGAAGCTAGTCCACTTCGTTTCACAGAAGAGGGGTTAGAGTAAGCATATGAATAAGCAGAGAAATTCTTCGGGGACTTATGAACATAATGCTTTGAAGAATAATGCACATATTCATAGTCCTTAGTCTTTTCCTGCGAAATAGAGGTGTTAGCACGATGATGTTCATATGAGGATTTCGATCCATATGAGGAATTTGATCCATGTGAGGAATTTGGTCCATATGAGGACTTGGATCCATATGAAGAATTTTATCTGGGTTCCTATTCTTCACAGGTGGCGTCATGATGACATTCACCTGAAGGCTTTCAAGGCACCTTTTGGGAACCCAGATTTTCTTCATAGGGGGACCGTTCCTGCAGTTAGTGCCAACATATCTAGCAAATACTTCACCATTCTGATTTTTGAACAGTTTATAGTTGGAGTCAAATGACTCATCAGAATAATATGAATATTCACATGTAAAGCCACATAAAGTGGATGGATCTATGAGAGGTCCCTTTGCAGCAACCCATGAGGTTTTGGGATACTGCTCAGGTTTCCAATATGTCCCATCAGCATTGAGTTTCCTCCCAAAGGCAATACCATCTTTCCTAGAGTTCCTATTGAGGATCTGCTGCACATCACAAAGTGCATGATGCCGTTTGAGGCTTTTGTACATGCCTGTCACATACAATTCCTTCAGCCCTGCATTGTTAGTGATACTGGTAGCATCCTCAGATAAGGAATTTGTGATAGCAGAGATAGTTGAAGAATTTGCAGCAATAGAAGCATTTGAACTTTTAGGTGAAGAATTAGTAGATTTACGTTCAATGCATTTCAAACATGGTGGAACGAATTCATCCTGAGCAGCACTGATCTGTTGAGCAAGCAATGAATCACGTTCCTTCTGAAGATCTTCATAACTCACCCTTAGCTTTTCAAGATCTTGCTTTCTTTGAAGAAATTCATAAGAAAGCTTCTCATGATCAGATAAGAGAGTGTTATGATGACTTTGAAGGTTGTCACACTTCGACTAAAGTCTCTGAAGATTATCAGTCAAGGTTTGAGTTCGATCCATTTCTTCACCCAACAGGTCATCGCTTTTGTCTAGCATATTTTGAACTTTTTCAAAAGCCTTTTGTTGTTTCACAACAATCTTGGCAAGTTTAGAATAGTTAGGCTTGAGGTTTTCATCAGATTCATCCTCACTTTATTCAGAGGAGGGATATTTGATTACCTTGGCACCCTTTGCCATGAAGGAATAGATGGGAGCGTAGTCATCATCGCCGTCGTCAGTAGTGTTGGGGAAGTCATTTTCCTCAGAGTTGAAGATGGACTTACTGACGAACATAGTAGCGAGGGCAAAGCTCGCCACACCAGAGTCTGACTCCTCAGATGCCTCCTCTTCCTCATTTTCCTCAGATTCAGCTTCAAAATCCATTTCCTTGCCAATGAATGCTCGAGCCTATTTGGAGCTACTCTTCTTGTGAGATGGAGACTTCGAGGATTTTGACATGAGGACTTTGAAGATTTCTTCTTCTTCTTTGAGTCATCAGAACTATAATCCTTGTATTTCTTCTTCTTTCATTCCTTTTCCCACTGAGGACAATCTGTAATGTAGTGACCAGGTTTCTTGCATTTGTGGCAAGTTCTCTTCTTGTAGTCACGGGATGAGGAATCTGATCTCATGTCATCACTTCTTGAGAACTTCTGGAATTTCCTCACGAGCATTGCTAGCTCCTGGCTCAGTTCTTTAGGATCACCAAGGCTCCTGCCAGAATCCTCACCTTTAGATGCAGAGACTGCCTTGGCCTTCAGAGCACGTGATCTGCCATAGCTCGGTCCATAGAGATCTCTCTTCTCAGCAAGTTGGAACTCATGAGTGTTTAGCCTCTCGAGGATATCAGCGGGATCAAGTGACTTGTAGTCTCCACGTTCTTGTATCATCAGTGCAAGAGTGTCAAATGAGGAATCAAGTGATCTCAGCAATTTCATCACCACCTCATGGTCGGTGATGTCAGTGGCACCAAGTGCTTGAAGCTCATTTGAGATGTCAGTGAGGCGATCGAAGGTTTGCTGAACATTTTTGTTGTCGAGTCTTTTGAAGCGGTTGAAGATATTGTGAAGAACGTCAACTTGAGAGTCACGCTATGTTGAGACTCCTTTGTTGACCTTGGACAGCCTATCCCAGATAAGCTTAGCTGTCTCCAAAGCACTCACTCTGCCATACTACCCTTTGCTCAGATGGCACATATGATGTTCCTCGCTTGAGAGTCAAGTTGCTTGAATCTCTTCACATCAGTAGCGTTGATGGTAGGAATGACAGAGGGAACACCATTTTCCACAATGTACCAGAGATCGTTGTTAATTCCCTCAAGATGCATTCGCATCTTATTCTTCCAGTAGGGGTAGTCCGTCCCATCGAAGGTAGGACACCCAGCAGAGACCTTGATCATTCCTGTAGTGGACATAACTAAACTCCAGGCGGTTAAACCAAAATCACACAGAACAAGGGAGTACCTTGCTCTGATACCAATTGAAAGTGTGTTATATTGACTAGAGGGGGGTGAATAGGCGATTTTTACAAATTCGTCACTGAGGAATTTCAAGGTGAGGAAATTCCTAAGTCATGAACGACTAGCAGCAGAATAAGTACTGAGATGCAAGCATAACAAAGCAGTAGCACAGTCATCATGATGAAATGAAAACAAGCACATAGTACAACTAGCGTAAACACAGGATAAGCAGGCTGAAGACAAACTGACTGAAGAAATAGGATTGAGGAAATTGAGAAAGTCTTCAGTCAAAGTCTTCAAACAGTAACGATCAAGCACAACAGTATATGAATGAGGAAATGGAAGGGTTGAGGAAATAGAACCAGTAGCTCGATGAAGACAGTGATTTGGTAGACCAGTTCCAACTGCTGTGACAGTCATACGTCTGGTTGGAGGGGCTAGGTATTTAAACCTGAGGACACACAGTCCTCACCGTATTCTCCTTGAGCTAAGGTCACATAGACCTCGCCCAATCACTCGTGGTAATTCTTCAGGTGACTTCCAAACCTTCATAGACTTGGTCACTCGGCGATCCACAATTTCCTCTTGGATGCTTTGGACCATGACGCCTAACCGTCTGGAGGATGCACAGTCCTCAAAGGTAACAAGCATCGGTTCCACACAGGAACAATCTCTTCAGTGATGCTCAATCACTTCGGGTTTGTAGGTGTTTTGGTTTGGGTTTTCCTCACTTGACGATTTTCTCTCAAAGTCCTCAGAGGATGGGATGCTCTCAATGAAAAGTGTTAGTTTCTCTCGGAGCAGCCAACTAGCTACTGGTTGTAGGGGTGGCTATTTATAGCCTAGGGAGCAGCCCGACATGATAAGAAATAAATGCCCTTCAATGATATGACCGTTAGGTGGGTAGATATTTTGGGACAGCTGGCGCGTAGCACAATAACGGTCGGATATTTGAGTATGGGCTATCATGTTCCTCACTTGTAGGCAATCAGCACTGGCGAATTCCTAACTCCTCAGTCAGAAAACAAATTCCTCAGAGAACAGAAGATCTTCGTCTCCGTCACTGAAGAAATTGACTGAACTGTATGAGATCTCCAATGGCTTCACTCGAAAGGATTGGGTAGTGAAAGGATCGAGAAGAGGTGTCTAGAGGGGGGTGAATAGACCCTTAACAAGAAAAAGTTGTATTTTTTATTTTCTTCAAGTTAAGGTAGAGTTTTAGCACAAGTTTAAACATTCACAATACATATCAAGCAAGCATGACAAGAGTATATGAGCAGCGGAAAGTAGAGCATGCAATTTTCAAGAATGTAAAGGGATGGGATTGGAGTGTGCAAACGCAATTGGAGACACGGAGATTTTTGGCATGGTTCCGATAGGTGGTGCTATCGTACATCCACGTTGATGGAGACTTCAACACACGAAGGGTAACGGTTGCGTGAGTCCACGGAGGGCTCCACCCACGAAGGGTCCAAGAAGAAGCAACCTTGTCTTTCCCACCATGGCCATCGCCCACAAAGGACTTGCCTCACTAGTGTAGATCTTCATGAAGTAGGTGATCTCCTTGCCCGTACAAACTCATTGGTTCAACTCCACAATCTTGACGGAGGCTCCCAAGTGACACCTAACCAATCTAGGAGACACCACTCTCCAAAAGGTAATAGATGGTGTGTTGATGATGAACTCCTTGCTCTTGTGCTTCAAATGATAGTCTCCCCAACACTCAACTCTCTCTCACAGATTTGGATTCGGTGGAAAGATGATTTGAGTGGAAAGCAAGTTGCAAAAGGCTAGAGATCAAGATTTATGAGGTTGGAATGGAATATCTTGACCTCAACACATGAGTAGGTGGTTCTTTCTCAGAAAATGTATGCTGGAAGTGTAGGCATGTTCTGATGGCTCTCCTCACGAATGAAGAGTGGGTGGAGGGGTATATATAGCCTCCACACAAAATCTAACCATTACACACAAATCACCAAACTCGGTGGGAAGGAATCAAAAAACTCGGTCGGACCGATTCAGTTCATAATGTGACCGTTAGGCATTTCGGTGGGACCGATATGATCAACTCGATGGGACTGATGTGCTAGGGTTAGGGTATAACCTCATGTCGATTTGACCGATTACACAAACTCGATGGGACCGATTTTGGTAACAAGCTAACCGGAGAGTTGGTCAGGCAAACTCGGTGGGACCGATTACAAAACTTTGTAAGACCGAATTTAATGCAACAGGATCCAGAGAGTTTGCAAGCCCATCTCGGTGAGACCGGGATCCCATTGGTGAGAACGAATTGATTAGGGTTTGTGGCAGTGGCTATGTCAACTGAACTCGATTCCGCCGGATAGAAAGTTTCGGTGGGGCCGAGTTTGACTTTTGGTTTGGGACATATGTGGATGTGAGAAAGTGGTTGAGGGTTTTGGAGCACATCACTAAGCACTTTGAGCAAGCAAGCCATTAAGCAACACCTCATCCCCTTTTAATAGTATTGGCTTTCCTATGGACTCAATGTGATCTTGGATCACTAAAAGTAAAATGCAGAGTCTTGAGCTTTTGAGCTTGAGCCAATCCTTTATCCTTAGCAACTTGAAGGGGTTCCATATCCTCTTGTCCACGCCACTCCATCTGTTGAACTTGTCTGAAATATACTAGATGAAAACATTAGTCCAACAAGAGATATGTTGACATTAATTACCAAAACCACCCAGGGAGTACTTGTGCTTTCAATCTCCCCCTTTTTGGTAATTGATGACAACATACATCGCTTTAGGTAAAGATAAAGACAATATCAAGTAAAGCTTTGGAAGAACATGTAACATGCATAGGCTCCCCCTACATGTATGCAATCATGTCAATATGGAATGTAAGAGCATGTAAATGCATAATCATGATAGAGTAGGCAATGTGTTACATGTATCTTGGCTGTATGCATCAGGGCAAATGAATATATGAAGTGTAACCTCATGTTCATGATTCCTTCTTGCAAACAATATGTACATCAGCAAGAAATCATCATGCACAGGAGTGTGATGCATATACTTACCTTGTGGTCTTGAGCTGGCTTAGGAAGAGATGGACCTGAGTAAACAAGGTTAGATAACACCGATACATCTACTAGACAGAGCAAACAAAAGAGCCACAAGAGTACCAAGATTGGGATAACATGTAGAGAGTGAGTATTGGGTACTCTATTGAATATAAACATGTTCCCAAAGGTAAAAGATATGCAATGAATTCAAGGATTTCCTTCCCTAGCAGTCTTTCTCCCCCTGAATCTTATATAGGATAACGAGAGAAAATAGGGAAACAAAATCAGAGCAGAAACAGATCAGATAACAGAAACATAACATAGACATGTCTTTCCCCTCTCAAAGACATGTGACTTCTCTCCTCTTGAACACCAAGCATCAGGGGCCTTTGAATGTGATTACCTATCTCCCCCTGTCTGAAGTATTCTCTCCCCTTTTGAAGGATTAAGCTTTGATGTGATCTCTCTCTCCCCCTTTGACATCAATTTCCAAGAAGGGATCTTCTGGAGTGTGAATCAAAATAGGTTTGGTCCTTGAGTCACAGAGCAAAGCAGCATGTAAAATGTGATGCTGGTAGAGGACAAGATTCATTGAGTGGAGCTGGAGCAAAAATGCAGAAATAAGTGGCAAATTGGCTTTTTTGCAGTGAAATTGGTGACACCGAGTTATGCTCTTCGGTTGCACCAAAAGTGACAAGCCAGTGGGACCGAGTTCAACACAGAAAAAGAGCATAGCCACCTTAGCTCACTAGGTAAATAAGATCTCACAAAGATTTGCAAGGAATTAACTGAAGGATTTGCAATGAATTGGATGAAAAGAAATGCATAACAAATCAAAGAAAAGAAAATCTAGATGAAGTTTTTTTTTGATAAAGGGAAGGGGAAAAAAATGCAAGGAACAAATGCAAGAACTCAGAGAAACACTAGAGAACTTCATCTAGAATTGGGCGGTGACAAAGTCACCTATGTTAGAGTATATTAACTAAGGAGTCAAGTGAGAACACTTGATCATAAGTCATACTCATCGCTTAAGCTCAAAATGGGGTTACCATTTTTCGTTTAAGCTTTTGATGTATTCGCATCTTGTTGAGCTGCTTTGACCCATGACTTGGAGTAAAGCTTCTCTAAGATGGAATAACATACCTTGGGTGGTGGTGTTGAACTTGATCATGTAGTTGAACTTGTGTGGAGTGCTCAAGGTTGATGTAGCGCATCAATGGTTGGGAGCACCACTTGGAGTTGAGTTCATCTACCTACATGGGTTAGTCTTGTAAGGAAGAGCACTTGTGTATCCAACATGACAATTATGAAATTTGATACCAAATGAAATTTGATATATAGAATTTGTCAAAGGATATGTTGAAGGGTTTCATGCTTCCTTGCCTTCAACCACCATGTTGTAGAGACTTGATGATGTAGAGATTGCTCAAGATGTGAGTGAGTTGCAATCCCATGGATTTAGATTCATCCAAGTACCTACGAGGGTTAGATAGCATGCAAGGGTACAAATGTATCCAAGACATATGATTATCACCATAAGAGAAAAAGTCAAGGATTAGTCGTAGGCTCATGCCTTGCGCGTATCCACAAGGAGTTCCTACTCCAAGTTTGAAGCATCAATGATGTTCAATTCACCTCTCAGACGGAAAAATACTTTCTCATCAAGCGGTTTGGTGAATATATCCGCCAATTGCTTATCCGTACGAACATGCTTAAGATCAATGTCCCCTTTAGCAACATGATCTTGAATGAAATGATGACGAACTTCAATATGCTTAGTTCGAGAATGTTGCACGGGATTTTGAGCAATCTTAATCAAGGTAGTTAGAATCCCGACTCAACTGCCATAATCCTACGACTTCACGACCCTATGGAAGCATGTCGATCCAAGTCCCACTATGAATCCGGATCAGGTATAATCCATGTTGAGTCGCGATCCAAATCATAGAATCCTGTAGAAAATTGTAGAATCCCGATTATGCTATGGACTATATCGGATTCTACTAATTTATCTAAGCCATATGTTTAGTTGTAACACAATCTATGCCATTATCCATATCCCTTTTCACATGACTCATGACCCTTTATTCCCCTCCCAAGCCCAAATGCTCAGCCGTTGACACCTTTGATCTGGCTCTCTGAAACCCTAGATCGATATTGAGGATCAGGCTTGTCGACGGATGGAATTGACGTGAGAATGAGGATGCGTCAATATTGATTGGAGAATGGGAACACGACCCTTCAAGGTTCAACACTACATGTCAGCTATACAAGTGATCGGCCATTCCCATACTCTAATAAACCTCCTAAGTAAATTTCGTATGTTGAAGATTTAAATATTCTATATATTTCCCTCCCATATATGTTCCATAAATGTAAGCTAGCATTGATGTGTACATTTTTTGGTATATATTTAGTGTTAAACTCTATAGAACCCAATAAATTTCTACCGTGGATACAAAATATCTTATTTGAGTAAATCTAGTAGAATCCTCGATTCCATGACTCGATACTATGACTAGGTTATGTCTAAGGAAAATCGATCCAGCTCCGAATCCCAACTCTGACTACCTTGATCTTAATAGCACTCTCATTGTCACAAAGCAATGGAACATGTTACACATAGATCCCATAATCCTTAAGAGTTTGGGTCATCCAAAGTAACTGAGCACAACATGAACCGGCGGCAATGTATTCCGCTTCGGCGGTGGATAAGGATACCGAGTTTTGTTTCTTGGAGGACCAAGACACAAGAGATCTACCAAGAAATTGACAAGTACCCGAAGTGGACTTTCTATCAACCTTGTCTCCGGCATAGTCTGAATCGGAATAGCCAACAAGATCAAAAGAGGACCTCATAGGATACCAAATGCCAAAATTTGGTGTATGTATTAAGTATCTCACTATCCTTTTCACAGCCTTAAGATGACATTCTTTGGGGGCCGCTTGATATCGTGCACACATGCACACACTTAGCATAATGTCGGGACGAGAGGCACATAGATATAACAATGAACCAATCATAGATCGGTAAACCTTTTGGTCAACCGATTTGCCATCCTTGGTCAAGTCAATATGTCCACTAGTAGGCATGGGAGTTTTCATACCTTTGCTTTCTTGCATGTTGAACTTCTTGAATAAGTCCTTGGTGTACTTTATTTGAGAAACAAAGGTGCCTTCCTTAGTTTGCTTTATTTGCAAACCAAGAAAGAACTTGAGTTCACTCATCATAGACATCTTGAACTTCTTCCACATTAGATTTCCAAACTTTTCACTAACATGAGGGTTAGTCGAACCAAATATGATATCATCAACATAAATTTGGCACACAAATAATTCACCATTAACCCTTTTAGTAAAAAGAGTAGAATCTATTTTTCCAATCTCAAAGCCTTTCTCAATAAGGAACTTGGTCAAGCATTTGTACCACGCTCTAGGAGCTTGTTTAAGACCATAAAGAGCTTTGTGAAGTTTGTAAACATGATCGGGTTTCTTAGGATTGACAAAGCCGTGAGGTTGTTTAACATAAACTTCCTCCTCAATTTCACCATTTAGAAAAGCACTTTTAATATCCATTTGGTACAAGGTGATATCATGGTGATTAGCATAGGCAAGTTAGATGCGGATGGACTCAAGTCTAAGCAACGGGGGCATATGTCTCACCGTAGTCCATACCTTCGACTTGAGTGTAGACTTGGGCGACGAGACGTGCTTTGTTGCGGACAACTTGACCATCTTCGTCTTGCTTGTTGCAAAACACCCATTTGGTACCGATGATGTTCTGGTTGTTGTCGGGCTTCTCGACCAATGTTCACACTTGATTTCTCTCAAAGTTGTGTAGCTCTTCATTCATAGCATTTATCCAATCCGGATCTTCCAATGCTTCTTCAACCTTCATAGGTTCAATGCTAGAGATGAATGAATAATGTTCACAAAAATTAGCCAAACGAGGTTTAGAGTGAGTGATTCTACCGGTTTGGATATCATTGAAGATTTGTTCGACGGGATGGTCTCTTGAGACTCTTGCTCGAACTCGTGAGAGCTTTTGCTTGGGTCGGGGTGGAACATCTTCTTCATCATCTTGTTCTTCTTCTTGGCCTTCTTCATTGTTGACATTGTCGTTCTCTCGTGTTGGTGGAGAAGGAGGTTGATGAGGTTCATCTTGGTGTACTTCCTCGTTTTCTTCATCTTGATGTGTCCCACTTGTGGATGCTTCCGTGTCAACTCTTGGTTCACCTTGTCGTGAGGTAGAAGCTTCCAGTCGGACGGACAAGGTACTCTCCTTCACCTCCGTTGGACAAATCTTGCCAATAGACAAGTCTTGGATTGCTTCCGAAGGGTATTTGTCTCCTACATCAATTGGCAATTGCTCTACTTGCGAGCCATTAGATTCATCATACTTCACATCTACCGTCTCTTCAACCTTCCAGGTGAAATTGTTGTAGACACGGTAAGCGTGAGAGTTTGAGCCATAACCAAGTAGGAAACCCTCATGAGATTTAGGAGCAATTTTAGAACGATGATGCTTATCAAGAATGTAACACTTTGAGCCAAATACTCAAAAGTATCCAACTTGGGGTTTGTTACCGGTGAGGAGCTCGTATGCCGTCTTGCCGAGTAGCTTGTGAAGATACAAGCGATTTGTTGCATGACATGCTGTCTCAACCGCTTCTGCCCAAAAGTGTTTTGGAGTCTTGTACCCATCAAGCATCGTTCTCGCCATTTGGATAAGAGTTTGGTTCTTCCTCTCAACAACTCCATTTTGTTGAGGCGTGTACGTAGCCAAGAACTCGTGTGAAGTCCCTTCTCCGTCAAGAAAGGTATGCACATTTGCGTTCTTGAACTTTGTTCCATTGTCGCTGCGAACCTTCTTGATCTACACTTCAAATTGATTTTGGGCCTTCCTAGCAAAGTTCTTGAAGATCTTTTGGACCTATGATTTATCATCAAGAAAGAACACCCACGTAAATCTTGAAAAATCACCGACTATGAGTAGACCAAATGAGTTACCACCGAGATTTTTGTAGGCATTGTTACCAAAAGGATCCATGTGAAGTAGCTCGAGCGGTCTTCTCGTGGTCATGTTGTTCTTCGCGGGGTGACTTCCTCCTACTTGTTTTCCTGCTTGACAAGCACTGCACAATCTATCCTTGTCAAATATAACGTCTTTTACTCCAAGAATATGATCACCTTTAAGAAGCTTATCAAGATTTCGCATGCCCACATGACCTAACCTTCTATGCCACAACCAACCTTTTGAAGATTTTGCAATTAAACAAGTTCTAGGTTGATCCTTTTTTAGTGAAGTAAACAATGTAAAGATCACCTCTATGTATACCGGTAAAGACCATTTTATGATTATCTCTACGAAACACTTGGCAATCTACTTCAGTGAATAGGACATTGAAACCAAAGTCAGCAAGTCTAGATACGGAAAGTAAATTGTAGCCAAGAGATTCAACGAGCATAACATTTTGTACGGAGCTATCATGTGAGATGGCCAGCTTACCAAGGCCAACCACCTTACCCTTTGAGTTATCACCAAAAGTGACATACTTCCGAGGGCCGTCGTTTTCAGCAAGCTCACGAAACATATCCTTATCTCTGGTCATATGATCAGTACATCCACTATCAAGGACCCATTCCTTTCCTCCAGCCATGTAGCCGCGAAGATTAGCCATAAGACCAAAGTGTCTCATAGACTCATCGACATCAAAGTCACCATCATCATCCTCATCCTCATCATAGTATCCATGTTCAACATCGTCTTGTAGTTGATCATTTCCTAGAGAGAGTGATTCATTAGATTTATGACCATGAGAATGTGCATCTTTATGGATTCTAATGACTTCGGAGATGATGTTTCTAATGATTCCAACATCTCCTTTGGCACGCATGAGGTTAGTAAGCTCAAATAGACAATCACCAAACTTAGGATCATTGGAATTCATCTTACTCAAGGCAATAGACTTATGAAGGATCTCATCTAAGTTTTTCAAGGAATAGTTTGGAAAATGTTCCCCAAGAAATCTCCATATAGTGTAGGCACAATCAAGAGTAGGCAAGCAACCAATCAAGTTTCTAGGCAAACCTGTAGTGATAAGATTAACAGTTCTAAGATTGCGAATCATGTCAAGATCTTCATCGGGAGTGGGATGCAAAGGATCACTAGGGGGAATGCAAGGTGTCGGTGTACAAAAGTAGGGGCTCTCCTTTTGACCCCTTTACTTGTGCACGGGCAGTCAGAGCCGCGCGCCACGGCCACACGTAGCAGGGCAAAGGAGGGAAGCCGGAGAAAATCCGAAGTACAAGACAACCAAGGCAATGCCAGGGCCAAGAACACAAAGAAGCAGAGAGGCGAAGCAGGTTCCCCGGCAAGATCCTTGCTGGGGGCAGCCTCAGCGGCCCTGGCAAGACCCTTGCCGGGGCGTCTCGTCCCCACCACAGAGTGAGCCACCCTTGAGCCCACGGGTTCCAACTCAACCAATCACGCTGGAACTAGGGCTCGGGAGGCACCTCCGTGGTAGCATGCAGATCTTTGTGAAGACAAGGAATATTCAAGATCAGATGAGGATTAAAAGACAACGATCCTCGGCAAGATCCTTGCCGAGGAGAGCCACAAGACTCCCGGCAAGATCCTTGCCGGGGACGACAACACGCCACGGCAAGACCCTTGTCGGGCCGCCCGGCAAGGCCCTCACCAAGGACGCCAGCAGGGCCACTTCCAGGCCCACACCAGCCAAGTCTCCACCGCCGTTTGCACGCAGTTGCCAGCCCAACTAGCTGGGCAGGCACCTGCGTGGCAACATGCAGCTTCCAGGCCAACTCAGCAAGCGCCTGCGTGGCGGCATGTAGATCTTCGTGAAGACCCTACCACCGCGCCACCTCAGCTGCCTGCCTGCCTACATGGGACCGCATGCATCGCTGGCCAGGGCACATGTCGAAGCAAGGAGGAGCAGCGACGGACGGGACGGGCCTCGTTCCCGTCCCCAATAAAGCGAGGGGACACCTAAGCGATGCATTAAATGTGTCTTGTCCTGTAATATGAGAGGACACTGTAGGCCTTTCCACCTCCTGTGTGCCACTGTGGTAGCCCCTTTTGACTATAAAAAATGTGGCCCATGGCATACTGGAGAGGGATTCGGCTCTTTGAAACCACGCATCCACCATAGCTAGTTCGAGAGCTTAAGAACTCTCTGAAATACAGCCACCAAAGCAGGACTAGGGTATTACGCATCCTCGCGGCCCGAACCTGGGTAAACGAACCTTGTGTTGACTGCTACTCCCGCTCCTCTCACAACCCTGCGCCCCGGTAACCACAGTAGGGATTCTTGTGATCCCATAGGTGTCGTACCACACCGACATCTTTGGCGCGCCAGGTAGGGGGGCGCAATTGTGAGAATCTGGTCTAGTAGTTGGCCTAGCAGTTCTTCATCGCCATGGCTCCCAAGAAGGAGACGGCCAGGAGAAAAGGGCGCCGCCTGCGAAAGTGAAGGACGCCAGTGCGGCAACAGAAAAGCTAAGTCATTCAGAGCCTTGAGTTATTTCCTTTTATACATAAGGTTATCGTCCTCGGAGATCTTGCCTATGTATGAAAAACCTGCACGCAAAGGGGCCCTCCCGCAATTGGCAACGCCCTTGTTCTGTTTCGAGTCCGCTCAACAACTCAAGCGGCCACGTCGAGAGTGGCAGGGTAGCCTTCGCACTTGGCAACGCTCTTGATTCTGATTCGAGTCAAGCTCGACAGTTCAGGCGGCCGCGCTAAGGGCGGTAAGGTGGTTCGCCCGGCAGCAAGCGCACCTGGCAGGCCAATGGGGATCCGTCCTCAAGACGCCGCCCTGGGTTTACGCATCGGCAAGCCTACCCAGTTACGTAGGGTGGACATACAAAGGAAAATCGAACAGGAAAATAACATGCATAATGTCAAAAGTACTGCAAAGTTATATTACATCGAATTGTTGCTGCGGTTCTAACTAAAGATGTAAATTGTCTTGGTCATGAACCTACAACGGCAGTAAGGAACGGGGTGCCTAGTCCCGGCGCTGGCCCTCCACCCTTTGAATTCCGTCGATGAGGCTGACGATGGGCTTGATACGCTCCCTGAGCGGCGCGAGGTCAGTACCCTCCGGCAAGCTCTCCAGCGCGGCGTCAAAGTCAAGGGTGGGGTTCCAGTACGCCACCTTGGTGAGGACCTTGGTCATGGCGCCCCGGCAGAGCCTTCGGTTCTCGTCGGCTAAAGAAGCCGCCCTGTTGGAGTGAAACTGCTCCAGGGCCCCGAGAACACACTCGAAGAATAGGGTCAGCTTGGCGTTGGTGGTCCCGCTGCGCTCTGGGGCGTACCTCACATTTGGCATCCCCATAGAGGCTAGCTGCGCGGTGATCCTGCCGGTGACGTCCTCGAGACGGCCGATCCATCGGTTCACACCCTCCGAGGAATCCTTGTGCTCGGCGGCCTCGTCCTTCCGCAGCTGCTTCTCGGTCTCCAGCTCCTTGGCCAGGGTCCCTTCCCGGGCCTTGGCCTCCGTGAGCGTTCCCTCGAGGCCCTCCAGCTTCAGCTTGAGGTCCTTGATGGATTTGTTGGCCTCGGAGAGTTCCCCGGCCCTGCTGACGGCCGTGCCCTGGGCCTCCGTCAGGGCGCCGTTGAGCGTGTCCTTCTCCCGGGTCAGCTTCAGGGCCTGGTCTTTCAGCCCGTCCCGCTCCACCTCCAGCTCCTTCACCTTGCCGTCGTGAACTAGAGCCTGGGCATCGAGCACCTCCCTGTGCCTCTGCTCCAGCTCTTGGGTCCGCTGCCTGACAAGTTTCTCCACCTCCTCGTCCTTGGTGCGGAGTTTGGCACTGATGTCCGCCTCGCGCTTGGCGAGATCCTCCTCCTGGGAGTTCAGCGTGGCCTCATGCTGGGTCCGGGCGGCCTCGGCGGCGGCGGCCAAGTTCTCCGCCGTCTCTTGGGCCTTCTCGATGTTGGCCCACTGCATGGTGAGCTCCACCTCGCGCTTGGCCAGCTCACCCTGGGCGGTCTTCAGCTCTTCACAGGCTTGGCAGAACCAAGTCTGCGTCTCGGCGACGCGCGCCTTGAGGTCCGCCTCCGCCTTCTCTGCCACCACCATCCTGGACTCGGCCTTGTCCAGGCGGGCGCGGTGGAGCGCCTGGAGCTTCCGGAAGCTGGCACCCATGGCCTGGAGGAGCCGCTCCTCCTGAGAGCCGTCGCCACCAGCGCCCGGCTTGTCGACGACCTCAAGCCCGGCGGTGTACAAAAGTAGGGGCTCTCCTTTTGACCCCTTTACTTGTGCACGGGCAGTCAGAGCCACGCGCCACGACCACACGTAGCAGGGCAAAGGAGGGAAGCCGGAGAAAAGCCGAAGTACAAGACAACCAAGGCAACGCCAGGGCCAAGAACACAAAGAAGCAGAGAGGCGAAGCAGGTTCCCCCGGCAAGATCCTTGCTGGGGCGGCTCATCCCCACCGATAGAGTGAGCCACCCTTGAGCCCACGGGTTCCAACTCAACCAATCATGTTGGAACTAGGGCTCGGGAGGCACCTCCTGTTGGGGAACGTAGTAATTTCAAAAATTTCCTACGCACACGCAAGATCATGGTGATGCATAGCAACGAGAGGGGAGAGTGTTGTCCACGTACCCTCGTAGACCGAAAGCGGAAGCGTTAACACAACGCGGTTGATGTAGTCGTACGTCTTCACGATCCGACCGATCAAGTACCGAACGCACGGCACCTCCGAGTTCAGCACACGTTCAGCTCGATGACGTCCCTCGAACTCCGATCCAGCCGAGTGTTGAGGGAGAGTTTTGTCAGCATGACGGCGCGGTGACAATGTTGATGTTCTACCGACGCAGGGCTTCGCCTAAGCACCGCTACGATATTATCGAGATGTAATATGGTGGAGGAGGGCACCGCACACGGCTAAGAGATCAATCATCAATTGTGTGTCTATGGGGTGCCCCCTGCCCCCGTATATAAAGGAGCAAGGGGGAGGCCGCCGGCCAAGGAGGAGGGCGCGCCAAGGGGGGAGTCCTACTCCCACCGGGAGTAGGACTCCTCCTTTCCTTGTTGGAATAGGAGAAGGGAAGGGAGAAGGAGAAAGAAGGAAGGGGGCGCCCCCCTCCCTAGTCCAATTCGGACTAGTCCATGGGGAGGGGTGCGGCCACCCTTTGGGCCTTTCTCTCCTTTCCCGTATGGCCCATTAAGGCCCAATACGAATTCCCGTAACTCTCCGGTACTCCAAAAAATACTCGAATCACTCGGAACCTTTTCGAAGTTCGAATATAGTCGTCCAATATATCGATCTTTACGTCTCGGCCATTTCGAGACTCCTCGTCATGTCTCCGATCTCATCCGGTACTCCGAACTCCTTCGGTACATCAAAACACATAAACTCATAATATAACCGTCATCGTAACGTTAAGCGTGCGGACCCTACGGGTTCGAGAACTATGTAGACATGACCGAGACACCTCTCTGGTCAATAACCAATAGTGGAACCTGGATGCTCATATTGGCTCCCACATATTCTATGAAGATCTTTATCGGTCAGACCACATAACAACATACATTGTTCCCTTTGTCATCGGTATGTTACTTGCCCGAGATTCGATCGTCGGTATCTCAATACCTAGCTCAATCTCATTACCGGCAAGTCTCTTTACTCGTTCCGTAATACATCATCCCGCAACTAGCTCATTAGTTGCAATGCTTGCAAGGCTTATAGTGATGTGCATTACCGAGTGGGCCCAGAGATACCTTTCCGACAATCGGAGTGACAAATCCTAATCTCGAAATACGCCAACCCAACAAGTACCTTCGGAGACACCTGTAGAGCACCTTTATAATCACCCAGTTACGTTGTGACGTTTGGTAGCACACAAAGTGTTCCTCCGGTAAACGGGAGTTGCATAATCTCATAGTCATAGGAACATGTATAAGTCATGAAGAAAGCAATAACAACATACTAAACGATCGAGTGCTAAGCTAACGGAATGGGTCAAGTCAATCATATCATTCTCCTAATGATGTGATCCCGTTAATCAAATGACAACTCATGTCTATGGCTAGGAAACATAACCATCTTTGATCAACGAGCTAGTCAAGTAGAGGCATACTAGTGACACTCTGTTTGTCTATGTATTCACACATGTATCAAGTTTCAGGTTAATACAATTCTAGCATGAATAATAATCATTTATCATGATATAAGGAAATAAATAATAACTTTATTATTGCCTCTAGGGCATATTTCCTTCAGTCTCCCACTTGCACTAGAGTCAATAATCTAGTTCACATCGCCATGTGATTTAACATCAATAGTTCACATCACCATGTGATTAATACCCATAGTTCACATCGTCATGTGATCAACACCCAAAGGGTTTACTAGAGTCAGTAATCTAGTTCGCATCGCTATGTGATTAACACCCAGAGAGTACTAAGGTGTGATCATGTTTTGCTTGTGAGATAATTTTAGTCAACGGGTCTGTCACATTCAGATCCGTAAGTATTTTGCAAATTTCTATGTCTACAATGCTCTGCACGAAGCTACTCTAGCTAATTGCTCCCACTTTCAATATGTATCTAGACCGAGACTTAGAGTCATCTAGATTAGTGTCAAAACTTGCATCGACGTAACCCTTTACGACGAACCTTTTGTCACTTCCATAATCGAGAAACATATCCTTATTCCACTAAGGATAATTTTGACCGCTGTCTAGTGATCTACTCCTAGATCACTATTGTACTCCCTTGCCAAAATCAGTGTAGGGTATACAATAGATCTGGTACACAGCATGGCATACTTTATAGAACCTATGGCCAAGGCATAGGGAATGACTTTCATTCTCTTTCTATCTTCTGCCGTGGTCGGGCTTTGAGTCTTACTCAATTTCACACCTTGTAACACAGGCAAGAAACTCTTTCTTTGACTGTTCCATTTTGAACCCCTTCAAAATCTTGTTAATGTATGTACTCATTGAAAAAACTTATCAAGCGTCTTGATCTATCTCTATAGATCTTGATGCTCAATATGTAAGCAGCTTCACCGAGGTCTTTCTTTGAAAAACTCATTTCAAACACTCCTTTATGCTTTGTAGAATAATTCTACATTATTTCCGATCAACAATATGTCATTCACATATACTTATCAGAAATGTTGTAGTGCTCCCACTCACTTTCTTGTAAATACAGGCTTCACCGCAAGTCCGTATAAAACTATATGCTTTGATCAACTTATCAAAGCATATATTCCAACTCCGAGATGCTTGCACCAGTCCATAGATGGATCGCTGGAGTTTGCATATTTTTGTTAGCACCTTTAGGATTGACAAAACCTTCTGGTTGCATCATATACAACTCTTCTTAAATGAATCCATTAAGGAATGCAGTTTTGTTTATCCATTTGCCAGATTTCATAAAATGCGGCAATTGCTAATATGATTCGGACAGACTTAAGCATAGATACGAATGAGAAACTCTCATCGTAGTCAACACTTTGAACTTGTCAAAAACCTTTTTGCGACAATTCTAGCTTTGTAGATAGTAACACTACTATCAGCGTCCGTCTTCCTCTTGAAGATCCATTTATTTTTATGGCTCGCCGATCATTGGGCAAGTCAATCAAAGTCCATACTTTGTTCTCATACATGGATCTCATCTCAGATTTCATGGCCTCAAGCCATTTTGCGGAATCTGGGCTCACCATCGCTTCTTCATAGTTTGTAGGTTCGTCATGGTCTAGTAACATAACCTCCAGAACAGGGTTACCGTACCATTCTGGTGCGGATCTTACTCTGGTTGACCTACGAGGTTCAGTAATAACTTGATCTGAAGTTCCATGATCATCATCATTAACTTCCTCACTAATTGGTATAGGCGTCACAGAAACTGGTTTCTGCGATGAACTACTTTCCAATAAGGGAGCAGGTACAATTACCTCATCAAGTTCTACTTTCCTCCCACTCACTTCTTTCGAGAGAAACTCCTTCTCTAGAAAGGATCCATTCTTTAGCAACGTATGTCTTGCCTTCGGATCTGTGATAGAAGGTGTACCCAACTGTCTCCTTTGGGTATCCTATGAAGACACATTTTTCCGATTTGGGTTTGATCTTATCAGGATGAAACTTTTTCACATAAGCATTGCAACCCCAAACTTTAAGAAACGACAACTTTGGTTTCTTGCCAAACCATAGTTCATAAGGTGTCGTCTCAATGGATTTAGATGGTACCCTATTTAACGTGAATGCAGCCGTCTCTAATGCATAACCCCAAAAGATAGTGGTAGATCGGTAAGAGACATCATATATCGTACCATATCTAATAAAGTACGGTTACGATGTTCGGACACACCATTACACTGTGGTGTTCCAGGTGGCGTGAGTATTGAAACTATTTCACATTGTTTTAACTGAAGGCCAAACTCGTAACTCAAATACTCTTATCCATGATCAGATCGTAGAAACTTTATTTTCATGTTACGATGATTTTCCACTTCACTCTGAAATTATATGAACTTTTCAAATGTTTCAGACTTCTGTTTCATTAAGTAGATATACCCATATCTGCTCAAATCATCTGTGAAGGTCAGAAATTAATGATACCTGCTACGAGCCTCAATATTC
Organism: Aegilops tauschii subsp. strangulata; assembly: GCF_002575655.3. NCBI lineage: Eukaryota > Viridiplantae > Streptophyta > Magnoliopsida > Poales > Poaceae > Aegilops > Aegilops tauschii. Next base: position 207,640,030 of record NC_053039.3, on the reverse strand, counting down.
ATCGGACCACATACATCTGTATGTATGATTTCCAACAAATCTGTTGCTCTCTCCATAGTTCCGGAGAACGGCGTTTTAGTCATCTTGCCCATGAGGCACGGTTCGCAAGCATCAAGTGATTCATAATCAAGTGATTCCAAAATCCCATCAGTATGGAGTTTCTTCATGCGCTTTACACCAATATGACCTAAACGACAGTGCCACAAATAAGTTGCACTATCATTATTAATCTTTGCATCTTTTGGCTTCATTATTATGAATATGTGTATCACTACGATCGAGATCCAACAAACCATTTTATTGGGTGTATGACCATAGAAGGTTTTATTCATGTAAACAGAACAACAATTATTCTCTAATTTAAATGAATAACCGTATTGCAACAAACATGATCAAATCATATTCATGCTCAACGCAAACACCAAATAACACTTATTTAGTTTCAACACTAATCTCGAAAGTATAGGGAGTGTGCGATGATGATTATATCAATCTTGGAACTACTTCCAACACACATCGTCACCTCGCCTTTTACTAGTCTCTGTTTATTCTGCAACTCCCGTTTTGAGTTACTACTCTTAGCAACTGAACCAGTATCAAATACCGAGGGCTTGCTATAAACACTAGTAAAGTATACATCAATAACATGTATATCCAATATATCTTTGTTCACTTTGCCATCCTTCTTATCCACCAAATACTTGGGGTAGTTCCGCTTCTAGTGACCAGTCCCTTTGCAGTAGAAGCACTTAGTCTCAGGCTTAGGTCCAGACTTAGGCTTCTTCACTTGAGCAGCAACTTGCTTGCCGTTCTTCTTGAAGTTCCCCTTCTTCCCTTTGCCCTTTTCTAGAAACTAGTGGTCTCGTCAACCATCAACACTTGATGTTTTTCTTGATTTCTACCTTCGTCGATTTCAGCATCACGAAGAGCTCGGGAATTACTCTCGTCATCCCTTGCATACTATAGTTCATCACGAAGTTCTACTAACTTTGTGATGGTGACTAGAGAATTCTGTCAATCACTATTTTATCTGGAAGATTAACTCCCACTTGATTCAAGCGATTGTAGTACCTAGACAATCTGAGCACATGCTCACTGCTTGAGCTATTCTCCTCCATCTTTTAGCTATAGAACTTGTTGGAGACTTCATATCTCTCGACTCGGGTATTTGCTTGAAATATTAACTTCAACTCCTGGAACATCTCATATGGTCCATGGCGTTCAAAACGTCTTTGAAGTCCCGATTCTAAGCCGTTAAGCATGGTGCACTAAACTATCAAGTAGTCATCATATTGAGTTAGCCAAACGTTCATAACGTCTGCATCTGCTCCTGCAATAGGTCTGTCACCTAGCGGTGCATCAAGGACATAATTCTTCTGTGCAGCAATGAGGATAATCCTCAGATCACGGATCCAATCCGCATCTTTGCTACTAACATCTTTCAACATAATTTTTTCTCTAGGAACATATCAAAAATAAACACAGGGAAGCAACAACGCGAGCTATTGATCTACAACATAATTTGCAAACTACTATCAGGACTAAGTTCATGATAAATTTAAGTTCAATTAATCATATTACTTAAGAACTCCCACTTAGATAGACATCCCTCTAATCATCTAAGTGATTACGTGATCCAAATCAACTAAACCATGTCCGATCATCACGTGAGATGGAGTAGTTTCAACGGCGAACATCACTATGTTGATCATATCTACTATATGATTCACGCTTGACCTTTCGGTCTCCGTGTTCCGAGGCCATATCTGCATATGCTAGGCTCGTCAAGTTTAACCTGAGTATTCCGCGTGTGCAACTGTTTTGCACCCGTCGTATTTGAACGTAGAGCCTATCACACCCAATCATCACGTGGTGTCTCAGCACGAAGAACTTTCGCAACGGTGCATACTCAGGGAGAACACTTTTTTCTTGAAATTTTAGTGAGAGATCATCTTATAATGCTACCGTCAATCAAAGCAAGATAAGATGCATAAAAGATAAACATCACATGCAATCAATATAAGTGATATGATATGGCCATCATCATCTTATGCTTGCGATCTCCATCTGCGAAGCACCGTCATGATTACCATCGTCACCGGCGCGACACCTTGATCTCCATCGTAGTATCGTTATCGTCTCGCCAACTATTGCTTTTACGACTATCGCTACCGCTTAGTGATAAAGTAAAACAATTACATGGCGATTGCATTGCATACAATAAAGCGACAACCATATGGCTCCTGCCAGTTGCCGATAACTCGGTTACAAAACATGATCATCTCATACAATAAAATATAGCATCATGTCTTGACCATATCACATCACAACATGCCCTGCAAAAACAAGTTAGATGTCCTCTACTTTGTTGTTGCAAGTTTTACGTGGCTGCTACGCGCTTAGCAAGAACCGTTCTTACCTAGGCATCAAAACCACACCGATAATTTGTCAAGTTGGTGCTGTTTTAACCTTCGCAAGGACCGGGCGTAGCCACACTCGGTTCAACTAAAGTGAGAGAGACAGACACCCGCCAGTCACCTTTAAACAGCGAGCACTCGCAACGGTGAAACCAGTCTCGCGTAAACGTACGCGTAATGACGGTCCGGGCCACTTCATCTCACAATACCGCCGAACCAAAGTATGACATGCTGGTAAGCAGTATGACTTATATCGCCCACAACTCACTTGTGTTCTACTCGTGCATATAACATCAACGCATAAAACCAGGCTCGGATGCCACTTTTGGGGAACGTAGTAATTTCAAAAATTTCCTACGCACACGCAAGATCATGGTGATGCATAGCAACGAGAGGGGAGAGTGTTGTCCACGTACCCTCGTAGACCGAAAGCGGAAGCGTTAACACAATGCGGTTGATGTAATCGTACGTCTTCACGATCCGACCGATCAAGTACCGAACGCACGACACCTCCGAGTTCAGCACACGTTCAGCTCGATGACGTCCCTCGAACTCCGATCCAGTCGAGTGTTGAGGGAGAGTTTCGTCAGCACGATGGCGTGGTGACAATGTTGATGTTCTACCGACGCAGGGCTTCGCCTCAGCACCGCTATGATATTATCGAGGTGTAATATGGTGGAGGGGGCACCGCACATGGCTAAGAGATCAATCATCAATTGTGTGTCTATGAGGTGCCCCCTGCCCCCGTATATAAAGGAGCAAGGGGGAGGCCGCCGGCTAAGGAGGAGGGCACGCCAACGGGGGAGTCCTACTCCCACCGGGAGTAGGACTCCTCCTTTCCTTGTTGGAATAGGAGAAGGGAAGGGAGAAGGAGAAAGAAGGAAGGGGGTGCCCCCCTCCCTAGTCCAATTCGGACTAGTCCATGGGGAGGGGTGCGGCCACCCTTTGGGCCTTTCTCTCCTTTCCCGTATGGCCCATTAAGGCCCAATACGAATTCCCGTAACTCTCCGGTACTCCGAAAAATACCCGAATCACTCGGAACCTTTCCGAAGTCCGAATATAGTCGTCCAATATATCGATCTTTACGTCTCGGCCATTTCGAGACTCCTCATCATGTCTCCGATCTCATCCGGGACTCCGAACTCCTTCGATACATCAAAACACATAAACTCATAATATAACCGTCATCGTAACGTTAAGCGTGCGGACCCTACGGGTTCGAGAACTATGTAGACATGACCGAGACACCTCTCCGGTCAATAACCAATAGCGGAACCTGGATGCTCATATTGGCTCCCACATATTCTACGACGATCTTTATCGGTCAGACCGCATAACAACATACGTTGTTCCCTTTGTCATTGGTATGTTACTTGCCCGAGATTCGATCGTCGGTATCTCAATACCTAGCTCAATCTCGTTACCGGCAAGTCTCTTTACTCGTTCCGCAATACATCATCCCGCAACTAGCTCATTAGTTGCAATGCTTTTAAGGCTTATAGTGATGTGCATTACCGAGTGGGCCCAAAGATACCTCTCCGACAATCAGAGTGACAAATCCTAATCTCGAAATACGCCAACCCAACAAGTACCTTCGGAGACACCTGTAGAGCACCTTTATAATCACCCAGTTACGTTGTGATGTTTGGTAGCACACAAAGTGTTCCTCCGATAAACGGGAGTTGCATAATCTCATAGTCATAGGAACATGTATAAGTCCTGAAGAAAGCAATAGCAACATACTAAACGATCGAGTGCTAAGCTAACGGAATGGGTCAAGTCAATCACATCATTCTCCTAATGATGTGATCCCGTTAATCAAATGACAACTCATGTCTATGGCTAGGAAACATAACCATCTTTGATCAACGAGCTAGTCAAGTAGAGGCATACTAGTGACACTCTGTTTGTCTATGTATTCACACATGTATCAAGTTTCCGGTTAATACAATTCTAGCATGAATAATAAACATTTATCATGATATAAGGAAATAAATAATAACTTTATTATTGCCTCTAGGGCATATTTTCTTCACCTTCGTGGTATCATGCAGATCTTTGTGAAGACAAGGAATATTCAAGATCAGATGAGGATTAAAAGACAATGATCCTTGGCAAGATCCTTGCCGAGGAGAGCCACAAGACCCCCGGCAAGATCCTTGCCGGGGACGACAGCACGCCACGGCAAGACCCTTGCCGGGCCGCCCGGCAAGGCCCTCACCAAGGACGCCAGCATGGCCACTTCCAGGCCCACACGAGCCAAGTCTCCACCGCCGTTCGCATGCAGCTGCTAGCCCAACCAGCTGGGCAGGCACCTGCGTGGCAACATGCAACTTCCAGGCCAACTCAGCAAGCGCCTGCGTGGCAGCATGCAGATCTTCATGAAGACCCTACCACCGCGCCACCTCACCTGCATGCCTGCCTACATGGCACCGCATGCATCGCTGGCCAGGGCGCGTGTCGAAGCAAGGAGGAGCGGTGACGGACGGGACGGGCCTCGTTCCCGTCCCCAATAAAGCAAGGGGACACCTAAGCAATGCATTAAATGCGTATTTTCCTGTAGTACGAGCGATAAGCTCGCGGCACTGTAGGCCTTTCCACCTCCTGCGTGCCAATGTGGCAGCCCCTTTCGACTATAAATGGAGGCCCATGGCATACTGAAGAGGGATTCGGCTCTTTGAAACCACGCATCCACCATAGCTAGTTCGAGAGCTTAAGAACTCTCTGAAATACAGCCACCAAAGCAGGACTAGGGTATTACGCATCCTCGCGGCCCGAACCTGGGTAAACGAACCTTGTGTTGACTGCTAATCCTGCTCCTCTCACAACCCTGCGCCCCGGCAACCGTAGTAGGGATTCTTGTGATCCCATAGGTGACGTTCCACACCGACACAAGGACTAGTAATGTACTTGTTCAAGTGATATTCATTGAAAATCTCAAGCATCTCATTTTACCACTCATGAAAGTACTCTCCATCAAGAATAGGCACATCCATCTTCCTCCAAAGGTGTTTAAACCAAAGCAATGAAGACTAATGCTCTGATACCAATTGAAAGGATCGAGAAGAGGTGTCCAGAGGGGGGTGAATAGACCCTTAACAAGAAAAAGTTGTAGTTTTTTTCTTCAAGTTAAGGTAGAGTTTTAGCACAAGTTTACACATTCACAGTACATGACAAGAGTATATGAGCAGCGGAAAGTAGAGCATGCAATTTGCACGAATGTAAAGGGATGGGATTGGAGTGTGCAAACGCAATTGGAGACATGGAGATTTTTGGCGTGGTTCCGATAGGTGGTGCTATCGTACATCCACGTTGATGGAGACTTCAACCCACAAAGGGTAATGGTTGCGCGAGTCCACGAAGGGCTCCACCCATGAAGGGTCCACGAAGAAGCAACCTTGTCTATCCCACCATGGCCATCGCCCACGAAGGACTTGCCTCACTAGGGTAGATCTTCACGAAATAGGCGATCTCCTTGCCCGTACAAACTCATTGGTTCAACTCCACAATCTTGACGGAGGCTCCCAAGTGACACCTAACCAATCTAGGAGACACCACTCTCCAAAAGGTAATAGATGATGTGTTCATGATGAACTCCTTGCTCTTGTGCTTAAAATGATAGTCTCCCCAACACTCAACTCTTTCTCATAGATTTGGATTTGGTGGAAATTTGATTTGAGTGGAAAGCAAGTTGGAGAAGGATAGAGATCAAGATTTATGTGGTCGGAATGGAATATCTTAACCTCAACACATGAGTAGGTGGTTCTTTCTCAGAAAATGTATGCTGGAAGTGTAGGCATGTTTTGATGGCTCTCATCACGAATGAAGAATGGGTGGAAGGGTATATATAGCCTTCACACAAAATCTAACCGTTACACACAAATCACCAAACTCCGTGGGACCGAATCAAAAAACTCGGTCGGACCGATTCAGTTCATAATGTGACGGTGAGGCATTTCGGTGGGACCGATATGATCAACTCGGTGGGACCGATGTGCTAGGGTTAGGGTATAACCTCACGTCGGTTTGACCGATTACACAAACTCGGTGGGACCAATTTTGGTAACAAGCTAACCAGAGAGTTGGTCAGGCAAACTCGGTGGGACCGATTACAAAACTCGATAAGACCGAATCTAATGCAACAGGATCCAGAGAGTTTGCAAGCCCATCTCGGTGAGACCGGGATCCCATCGGTGAGAACGAATTGATTAGGGTTTGTGGCAGTGGCTATGTCAACTGAACTCAGTGGCGCCGGATAGAAAGTTTTGGTGGGGCCGAGTTTGACTTTTGGTTTGGAACATATGTGGATATGAGAAAGTGGTTGAGGGTTTTGGAGCATATCATTAAGCACTTGGAGCAAGCAAGCCATTAAGCAACACCTCATCCCCTTTTAATAGTATTGGCTTTCCTATGGACTCAATGTGATCTTGGATCACTAAAAGTAAAATGTAGAGTGTTGAGCTTTTGAGCTTGGGCCAATCCTTTATCCTTAGCAACTTGAAGGGGTTCCATATCCTCTTGTCCACGCCACTCCATCTGTTGAACTTGTCTGAAATATACTAGATCAAAACATTAGTCCAACAAGAGATATGTTAGCATTAATTACCAAAACCACCCAGGGAGTACGTGTGTTTTCATGTAGTTGTAGGATTTTGAGATGAGCATCACTTGGAAACTTTTCCTTAGTTTTACCTTGACCCCCTTTAACAGTATGGTGTTTCCTATGACTCAAGAAAGAGAAAATGAAACTACGAAAACAAAAGTCTTCACGCTTCATATTCCTCGCATGAATACCAAGTCTTCACAGTCACACCAATTTCTTCACTTTCAAAGTCTTCAGAAAGCCAAAGTCTTTAGTTGAAGACATTCATTTTTAGGGGTCAACTTTCTTTGTAAATATCAAACTCCTCATAGACTTATAGACCTGTGTACACTCACAAACGCATTGGTCCCTTAACCTATAAGTCTTCAACACCAAAATCACTAAGGGGCACTAGATGCACTTAAAGTGGTCGACCTCCCCCTGCCGTACAATGGAATCCTTGGATGCCCAGCACTAGCAAAGTTCATGGCAGCATCCCACTATGCCTACAACACTTTGAAGACGCCAGGGCCAGTAGGATTCATTTCCATTCCGTCAGACGAGAAAGACGCAATCATTTGCGTGGATAAGATGTATTGGGACGCAGTCACGACAGAGGCCACGACAGCAGTAGTCCCCACCAAGGAAAGAAAAGGAAAGAAGAAGGATAGCAGGGACACCAGCAAGATATCTAGGAAGCGTACCTCTTTGGAGTGCGCTACGCTTGTTGATGACTTGCCGGAAAGTTCCAATAGCAAGAGATCCAAGGCTTCTGCACCACATGTGAAAAAGGTCCCGGCAGGGTTGGCTGGCATTGATGGTACCTTTACTATCAGCGCCACCCTTGACGACAAATAGGAAAGCGCGCTTGTTGCCTTCCTGCAGGCGAATATTGATGTGTTTGCCTAGCAACCATCTGATATCCCCGGTGTTCTCAAGGAGGTAATCGAGCACCACCTTACTGTCTGCCCACATGTCCGACCCGTCAAGCAGAAGGTTCGAATGCAGGCCTTGGAAAGGCAGTAGTTCATTGCCAAAGAGATTAAGAAGCTTGAGGCAGTTGTTCCGGTCAGAGGAGTACTGCATCCAACATGGTTAGAAAACCTAGTAGTCATTCGCAAGGCTAATGGAAAATGGAGGCTTTGCATAGATTTCACAGATCTCAACAAGGATTACCAAAGTCCATTGATGGAGGCATACATTAAGGAAGTGATAAGATTGGAGGAGCATTTTGATGGATTGCAAACAGGCACGTACCCCGTGCGGAAAACAGCATAGTTAATCATCTGTCAAAGTGTGCTGCGCAAAAACTTCCTGTGGAACCAGGAAGTTTTGTTCTCCATCTTACTCAGCCATCCGTATCCCCAGCAACAATGGCCAGAAAGAGGAGGAAATTGGACTCCGGTAAGCCTCTCCCGGTAGAGCCTCTCGGGGCTCCTGGCAGGGACCCTGCCGGAAACAACTCCCCATCGCTTGCTGGGCTGCGCCCTCCTACCGGGCCATCAGTCACCGCGGTCGAGGAATGCACTCCCGCAGATGAGGAGGTGCCATTAGTCCTTGTTGCCGAGCCCCAGGCTCCAACTTGGGCAAGGCACATAGTCCATTTCCTCCAAACTGGAGAACTCCCCGATGAGCAAGAGGAAGCTGAAAAAGTAGCTCGGAGGGCCAGTATGTATCAGTTTGTCGATGACACTCTATACAGAAGGAGGCCCAATGGTGTGAAATGAAGTGCATTTGTCAGGAAGAAGGAAAGGAACTGCTGGCAGAAATACACAAAGGCATGTGCGGCTCCCACATTGGATCAAGGGCATTAGTTGGGAAAGCATTCTGGCATGGATTCTATTGGACGACAGCCCTCCAAGATGCGGTCGAGATAGTCACCAAGTGTGAAGCCTGCCAGTTCCATTCCAAGAACATCCATCTGCCTGCACAAGCTCTTCAGACAATCCCTTTGTCATGGACGTTTTTGGTCTGGGGGCTCGATATCCTCGGCCCTTTCCCCCGAGCTGCCCGGGGCTTTGAATCCTTGTTCATTGCGATCGACAAGTTTACAAAGTGGCCGGAAGTAGATGTCATGAGAAAGGTGATTGCGCAGTCAGCTACAAGTTCTTGAATGGATTGGTTTGCCGCTTCGGGGTCCCTGTCCGGATCATCACCGACAACGGCACCCAGTTCACAAGCCGCGCCTTCATGCAATACGTTCATGCCCTCGGAAGCAAGATCTCATTTGCCTCTACTGCACATCCCAGAAGCAATGGACAAGCTGAGAGGGGGAACGCTGAATTGTTGCGAGGACTCAAGACAAGAACATTTGATACGCTGCAGAAGTGCGGCAGGCGATGGATCGATGAGCTGCCGGTAGTTCTCTGGTTCCTCAGAACGACACCAAATCGAGCTACCGGGCAGACTCCCTTCTCCCTAGTTTACGGGGCAGAAGCAGTTATCCTCATGGAACTCATTTACAGTTCGCCTCGAGTGCTTGCCTACGATGAAGTAGCACAAGATCAGCACCGGCGTGTCGACGTTGTGCTTCTCGAGGAGAACCGTCTCCGGGCTGCTACGCGTGCTGCATGCTACCAGCAAGCCCTGCATCGCTATCACAGCCGCAGGGTTCATGCCCGGTGTTTTGAGGAAGGCGACCTTGTCCTTAGGCGCGTTCAGTCCGCCAAGGGTGCAAACAAGTTGACGCCAAAGTGGGAAGGCCCTTACCGGGTAGTACGAGTCACAAGACCTGGCGCAGTCCGTCTGGAGACCGGAGATGGCATTCAATTGCAAAACTCATGGAATATTGAGCATCTTCGCAAGTTCTACCCATAAGGCGCGGATGTCGGGCCTGCCCACCAGCCAGCCTTTTGTACATGCCTTGTCTCAGTTGCATGTAACCCCTTGTACAAAGCCAGGCGCAGACCCTGAGCAACAGAGAAATAAATGAAGCGTTAGGAGCCCCCGACAAGTTGCATGCATGCATAATCATTTCATGAGCATCGCATGTTCATGTAGATAAGATCGCAGCTGGCATCATTTTCATCTGCATAAACTGCAGGCCCTTGTCGAAGACTTGGCCTCCAAGAGGAGATGGAAAGACGAGCCAACACTGCGATCTCCGGCAAGCCAAACATATAAGTTCTATCTATTATCCATATGTGTTTTGTAAGTAAAGACTTGTGCATAAGAAAACCTCACCACTTTTTGAAACTTAGGTGCTCCCATCCATTGACTCGAACATTGCTTCAGTCAGGATGGTCGCAGTGGCCTTTGATGAAAAAGATTGGCGGGGGGCTGGTCCCTCGTCACAGTTTGTGCCTGGTAGGCCTAACTCCCCGGCAGCAAGATAGAGGGTACCGGCAGGATAGCCTACCGGGGGAAACTTGTTTATTTAAAAATATAGAGGCATTCCACCTCTGCATGGACATATACATGCATGAGTCCCCGGCAAGGTTTATCTTTTTCATTAACATGCTGATCAAACAAGTACAAACCTTACAAGACACAGACATGTATTCAAGAGATTACATTATCTGAACTAAAATTTGGCAAGTGCCTACAGATTTAAGATTGAAAAAAGATAAGTACCCCATAATGCCCTTTCTTGTCCCTCTCCTCCTAGGTGCTACGGCAGGATGGGAAGAGGGCAAAAGGAGCGCCTGGGCATAAGCCCAGCCTGACCCTGTCGGGCTCCAGGAGAGGTAGCCTGACGGGGGCGGGAGGGGACCGACAAAGGCGACGATGAAGAGCATGGAGGAGGCAACCCGTCAACCGCCACCACCAGGGCCAGCAGGATGCGACAGGGCTAAAGGAGCTGCAGCCCATGTGGAAGCCTGCCGGGGTCCAGCTGGAAGGCTGCTGGAGGAGCCGGAGGCACCACCCTCACCTCTGCTCCCAACTCCCTGGCAAATCACCTTGTCAGAGAGGAGGTGCAGATGCAGATGGTGCTGTCGCCGCCTGATGGTGACGGTACGGCTGATGCTCAGCCGGAGTCAGAGGCGTCACCCTCCCGATCGGTGACATCATCATCACCGTCACTGTCCTCCTCGTCGCTATCACTCGAGGAGGAGCGTTCGTCGTCGGTCGAGATCTTTGCGCAGCACCCTAAGCGAGCACCCGAGCTACCAAAAACATTGATGGAAAGGAAACCATCGTCCGTTAACTTAAAATGGAGGACCTGCCCTTCCGACAAGCTATGGGCACGAGCAAAAGTCTTCCAGCCTTGGTGGAAGTACATGACATGAGGGGCGGGGAAATCTACATCCACCCATATGCTGTCGTTCCGGCACCCCCTCATGTGCAGCCTCAACGCTCGTGGTTGTTCGAGCTCCATCACCCTTGCGAATGGAGTAGGGAAGCGGAGACGGCCGCGCGGAGGCTTCTATAGCCGAATGAAGAACTCCCGAGGCTGGTCTCCAACATGGCCTTCTAGCGGGAGAGGAGCATCCGGCAGGGGCGCAACCAGAGCACCGTGCCGTCCCCTTCCTCCTCGGGTGCCACGACGGCCACGACCTCGTCCCCGCCCTCCTCCTCTTGCGGCGGGTTCCACCTCCGCATTGTCCAGAGGAGGGCGGATACACTGTCGAGCAGAAGCTCTCGTCACCGCCACTAGAGTGCTACCGCGTCCGCGCCCTCTCGCCATAGCGAGCGGGGGAAGTTGGAAAGGGGAGAAGGGAAGTGTGTGAGCAAACACACCGTTCCTGCCCCCTTTTATAGAGGGACGGTGCAGGGGGTTGGCTCCTCTCCTAAGAAGCAACCACCCTGCTCCCTTAATAGGGCCTCCTTGCGCCTTCAACGGCTTGGGGAATCAAAGCCGACCCTCTACGCACTAAAAAAATACACTTCTGTGATGATACGTGTTTGTCATAGTAGGTCACGTTTTCTGTCATGCATGTACATCCATGACGATTTTATGACAGAATCAAGATAGTCATACCTGTGTGATACGTCTCCAACGTATCTATAATTTATGAAGTATTCATGCTGTTATATTATCTTTCTTGGGTGTTTTACAATCATTTTATAGCAACTTTATATCGTTTTTTGGGACTAACCTATTGACCAAGTGCCCAGTGCTAGTTGTTGTTTTTTGCTTGTTTTTTACATCGCAGGAAATCAATATCAAACGGAGTCCAAACGCAACAAAACTTTACAGAGATTTTTTTGGACCAGAAAGAACCCAATGGGCCAGAGCTGCACCTAGGGGTGCCCCGAGGGGGGCACAACCCACCAGGGCGCGCCAGACGGGCCTGGCGTGCCCAGGTGGGTTGTGCCCACCTCGGTGGCCTCCCACACCCCCTCTTTGCACTATAAATTCCCAAATATTCCAAAACCCTTCGGGGTTAACCTAGATCAGAAGTTCCACCGCCACAGGCCTCTGTAGCCACCGAAAACCAACCTAGACCCCGTTCCGGCACCCTGCCGGAGGGGGGAATCATCTCCGGTGGCCATCTTCATCATCCCGGCGGCCACCACGATGATGAGGGAGTAGTCCACCCTCGGGGCTGAGGGGTTGTACCAGTAGCTATGTGTTTAATCTCTCTGTCTCTCTCGTGATCTATATCATGGGCTTTGTTAATATAGATGGATCATATGATGTTTCTCCCCTCAATACTCTTGTTGTGATGAATTGAATCTTTACCCTTTGAAGTTTTGTCATTCCAGATTGAATGTTCAGATTTGGGAACACTTGATGTATGTCTTGCGGTATGAATAATAGAGGTGATAATGGGGTATCGTATTGATTCACTTGATATACGTTATGGCAATCAACTTGCGGATTCCCATGGTGATATTGGGGTAATCTATGCATAGGGGTTATTGAGCATTTTTATTATGTTTTCTCCGATAGAAACTTTGGGGTCTCCTCGTTGTTCTTTGTGTGGATTGAGTATTATGAATACGAATTTGCTTTGGTGTTATTTTAGTACGAATTCTAGAATAGATCGAACGGAAAGAATAGCTTTGTGTTATTTTAGTATGAACTCTTGAATAGATCGAACGGAAAGAATAGCTTTGAGGTGGTTTCGTACCCTACAAACAATTTCTATCTTTGGTTCTCCGCTAATAGGAACTCGGGAGTGATTCTTTATTACACTCTGAGGGATAATCATATGATCCAACTATGTTAGCACTGTTGAGAGGTTGCACTAGTGAAAGTACGGACCCTAGGCCTCATTTTCAAGCATTGCAACACCATTTTTGTGCCCGTTTACTATTTGCTACCTTGCTGTTTTTATTTATTCAAAGTATACAAATATATTTCTACCATCCATATTACACTTTTATCACCATCTCTCCGCCGAACTAGTGCACCTATACAATTTTCCATTGTATCGGGTGTGTTGGGGACACAAGAGATTTCTTGTATTTGGTTGGTGAGTCGTTTGAGAGAGACCATCTTCATCCTACACCTCTCACAGATTGATAAACCTTAGGTCATCCACTTGAGGGAAAATTGCTACTGCCGTACAAAACTCTACGCTTGGAGGCCCAACACGTGTCTACAAAAATAATGTTGGGTAGTAGACATCAAGCTATTTTCTGCCGCCGTTGCCGGGGAGGTGAGTGCATGAAGGTATATCTTTAGATCTTGCAATTGAATCTTTTAGTTTCTTGTTTTATCACTAGGTTGGTTTATAAAAGAAAACTACATAAAAAATGGAATTGAGGTTGCATCATATTATTGATCACCTTCATAATATCTTTCTTGAAAATGATGGAAAGGAAATTTGTGCTCAATTGATAGAAGAAGAATTCAATAAAATGTTTGGCATAAATGATGAGCATGATTGCAATGTTATTAGTATGAATTCTTTGAATATTTATGATGCTAATGATATGCAAAGCCATAAGCTTGGGGATGCTATGTTCGATGAAGATGATATTTTTTGTCCCCCAATATATGATGTGCAAATTTGTTATAATGATAGCATGCCTCCTATTTATGATGATTATATTGATGAAAGTGGATTTGGAGAGGCCATGACTTTATTTAGTGATGAATCCACTATTTTGGAAGAGGTTGCATTTGATTATGACAACAAAGTTCCTATATATGATGATTATGGTGATGACATGTATGCTATATTGAATAATGTTAACCATGAAACTTGTCATCATGATTTTAATTTTCAATCACATGATAGTTATTTTGTTGAGTTTGCTCCCACTACTATTGATGAGAATAAATTTGCTTATGTGGAGAGTAATAAAATTTCTATGCTTGTGGATCATTAAAAGAATTCTTTATGTGATAGTTATATTGTTGAATTCATTCATGATGCTACTGAAAATTATTATGAGAGAGGAACATATGCTTGTAAGTATTACAATAATATCAAGTTTCCTCTCTTTATGTTCAAAGTTTTGAAGCTATGCTTGTTTTTCCTTCCTATGCTAGTTGATTCTTGCTCCCATAAATTGTTTGCTCGCAAAATCCCTATGCATAGGAAGTGGGTTAGGCTTAAATGTGCTAGTCTTATGCTTCATGATGCTCTCATTATGTTTCAATTCCTTACTTTTATGCGAGCATCATTGAAATCATCATGCCTAGCTGAAAAGGCATAAAAGAAAAGCACTTGTGGGGAGACAACCCAACACTTTTACCTACTATTTTTGTGTGTTCACATGATTATTCTACTGTATTGATCATGTTTTATTGCTTTTGTTTCAATAAAGTGCCAAGTAAAGCCTTTGGGATCATGTTGGGTGATAGTTGATTTGATCTTGCTGAAAAACAGAAACTTTTGCGCTCACGAAAATAAGTCTCATTTTTAACAGAAGAGTGTTTTTCAGTTGATTATTTTTGCAGAAGATTAATAGACAAATTGCTCACGTGGTCCAATATTTTTAATAATTTTTGGAGTAGCAGAAGTATGGTTTGAGTACAGATTACTACAGACTATTCTGTTTTTTGACAGATTCTGTTTTTAATGCATACTTTGCTTGTTTCCTAGTTTCTATGGCTTATATTGCTCAATATAAATTGTGGAAATGATATGCTACAGTAGGCATTGTGTGGAAACAATTATGAATCTTGTCTTTGACAGTACCAAAGTGAAATTGCTTGCTCTTTATCATACTAACCTATCTCACGAAGTTTTGTTAAGTTTGATGCGATTAAAGTTTTCAAGTTTTGGGTGAGATGTCGATATGAGGAGAATAAGGAGTGACAAGACCCTAAACTTGGGGATGCCCAAGGCACCCCCAAGGTAATATCCAAGGAAGATTCGAGCAACTAAGCTTGGGGATGCCCCGGAAGGCATCCCCTCTTTTGTCTCCAACAATATCGGTAACCTTACTTAGAGCTATGTTTTCATTCGTCACATGATATGTGTTCTGCTTGGAGCGTCAATTTATTTTGTTAGGATTTGCTTGCTATTATTTAGAATAATGTTTTTTCATCTTTTATTTCAATATGTGTTCTGCTTGGAGCGTCAATTTATTTTGTTAGGATTTGCTTGATGTTATTTAGAATAATGTTTTTCATCTTTTATTTCAATAAAAATGGCAATGATAGCCTTTACTATGCTTATTTTGCAAGTCTATATGTTGCTGTTTGAAAACAGAAAGTTTACCGTTGTTGCAAAAATTCCCTAGAAAAGTCAGAACATGATAAAATGTTGAAACTTTTTGCACAATAAGCTCTGATAAATTTTCTATAGTATGTTAAATTTTCAGAATTTTTTGAGTTGAGTAAATATTGATACTCTTGCATTCTTTACAGACTGTACTGTTTTGGCAGATTGCTGTTATGTTTGCATTGTTTGCATATGTTTGCTTGCTTAATGATTCTATTTGAGGAGAGAAGTATTCAATATGCAGAGGCATTTAGTATGCAATGTTGAATAATAATTTTAGTTATTTGCTACAGTAGAGAATGATAAGGTTTTTGCATTGGTTTATACTAACTTATCTCACGAGTTCTTGTTGAGTGTTGTGTGGATGAAGCTTTTAAGATTTAGGAAAACCGTGATATGAGAGGAATTAAGGAGACACAAAAGCTCAAGCTTGGGGATGCCCAAGGCACCCCAAGATAATATTTCAAGAGGTCTCAAGCATCTAAGCTTGGGGATGCCCCGGTAGGCATCCCACCTTCTTCTTCAACAATTATCGGTTAGTATCGGTTGAGCCTAAGTTTTTGCTTCTTCACATGAGTTGTGCTATTCTTGGAATGTCATTTTTTCTGCTTGCTGTTTTAATAAGATACTTAGATCTGAAAGTTTTTAAATAAAATAGAGTCCTCAAATAGTTGCCAGGGAGGCTAGGTAAGCGGTACTTACATCCCGTCAACGAAGCTCTTTTCTATGGAATTACTCTTGTGCTTCACTTATATCCTATGAGTAAATTGTTGATTAAATTGAATGTCATGAAGTTGAAGTCATAACATGCCTAGTGGTAGCTTCACATTGGGTTTAGAAAGTGAAATCTTTTGAGGCTTGACAATCACAATATTGGTCATACAAGCAATTCACTAATAATTAGTATAAGGAAGATAACTTTCACATGCAAATACACTATCGTGGAAATCTTTTGTGATTGTGATCCCCCATCAAAATATTATATGCCAAAATTGTTGACATTGGACAAGGAAGACAATGTAATGATTTATGTTTGTTCATATTCACATAGAAGTTATATTGCCATAGATCCTTCAACATGTGGTGCTTGCCCCCCATCTTTGCTAGCCAAAAATTCCGCACCAAGTAGAGATACTACTTCTGCATCCAAAAACCCTTAAACCCAAATCTTATTTTCAAGAGTCCACCATACCTACCTAAGGATTGAGCAAGATCCTTCAAGTAAGTTGTCATCGATGCAATAAGGCAATACAAATAGCTTCTAAAAGTGTACGATCATTTAGTGCAAGAGAAAATTGAGCGTTTTTTGATAGAAAGACTATAAGGGAACCCCCTACAGTATAATTGGTGCAACAAACCCAAATTGCAAGTACCATGCCTTGAATCTGGGTGGGTGGGAAGGCATCAGCCCCTTCCCGCCACTAGGCTATGCCTTAGTCTGCTTGTACGAACTTGTGATGGTAAAGCAATAAAAGCGACAGACTGCATAATAAAGGTTGCCATCACAAGGGGCAATATAACGTGGCAATCTTTTGCACTAAAGGGTTGAGCATACAAACAAATAAGTGTGTGGCAACCTCTGCTTCCCTCTGCGAAGGGCCTATCTTTTACTTTTATGTATTTACTTTTATGCAAAGAGTCAAAGTTTTTCTCTCTATACCTTTTTATTTTTCTCTTTTGGCAAGCATCATGTGGTGAGGAAAGATCTAGGCACATATGTCCAGTTGAATATGGGTAGCATGAGTTATTATTGTTGACATCACCCTTGTGGTGAATACGTTGGGAGGCAAAACAATAAGCCCCTATCTTTTTATGTGTCCGGTTGAAACGTTTTGCTCATGTGTATGCAGTGAGTGTTAGCAATCATAGATGACTATATGATGGTTGAGTATGTGGAGCTCTTACTTAAACTCCGTTGAATAAGTTGAATTGCAATTTCTTGGTGACTAAGAAAATAGGTTATTGTGTTTCAAGAGAGTTCATTGTTTGAACCTTAACATGTGAATTGGTTGCCACTATAACATGAGAAGCTTTATAAGAAAGAATTGATGTTATGATGCTAGGAAAAGTGATTGAATTGTCATTGATCAACCTTATGCAGTTTGCTAGCATTCACACTTCATAAATTATTTCTTTTATCATTTACCTACTCGAGGACGAGTAGGAATTAAGCTTGGGGATGCTGATACGTCTCCAACGTATCTATAATTTATGAAGTATTCATGCTATTATATTATCTTTCTTGGGTGTTTTACAATCATTTATAGTAACTTTATATCATTTTTTGGGACTAACTATTAACCCAGTGCCCAGTGCGACTTGCTGTTTTTTGCTTATTTTTTACATCGCAGGAAATCAATATCAAACGGAGTCGAAACGCAACGAAACTTTACGGAGATTTTTTTTGGACCAGAAGGAACCCAATGGGCCAGAGCTACACCTGGGGGGTGCCCCGAGGGGGCACAACGCACCAGGGCGCGCCAGGGGGGCCTGGCGCGCCCAGGTGGGTTGTGCCCACCTCAGTGGCCTCCCGCACCCCCTCTTTGCACTATAAATTCCCAAATATTGCAAAACCCTTCGGGGTTAACCTAGATCAGAAGTTCCACCGCAGCAGGCCTCTGTAGCCACTGAAAACCAATCTAGACCCCGTTCTGGCATCCTGCCGGAGGGGGGAATCATCTCCGGTGGCCATCTTCATCATCCCGACGGCCACCACGATGAGGAGGGAGTAGTCCACCCTAGGGGATGAGGGTTTGTACCAGTAGCTATGTGATTAATATCTCTCTCTCTCTCGTGATCTATATCATGGGCTTTCTTAATATAGATGGATCATATGATGTTTCTCTCCTCTATACTGTTGTTGTGATGAATTGAATCTTTACCCTTTGAAGTTTTGTCATGTCGGATTGAATGTTCAGATTTGGGAACACATGATGTATGTCTTGTGGTATTAATACTTGAGGTGATAATGGGGTATCATATTGACTCACTTGATATACGTTATGGCAATCAACTTGCCGATTCCCGCGGTGATATTGGGGTAATCTATGCATAGGGGTTGATGCAGGTTTTTATTATCTTCTCTCTGATAGAAACTTTCGGGTCTCCTCATAGTTCTTTTTGTGGATTGAGTATTATGAATATGAATTTGCTTTGGTGTTATTTTAGTACGAACTCTAGAATAGATCGAACAGAAAGAATAGGTTTGTGTTATTTTAGTACGAACTCTTGAATAGATCGAACGGAAAGAATAGCTTTGAGGTGGTTTCGTACCCTACAAACAATTTCTATCTTTTGTTCTCCGCTAATAGGAACTCGGGAGTGATTGTTTATTGCACTTTGAGGGATAATCATATGATCCAACTATGTTAGCACTGTTGAGAGGTTGCACTAGTGAAAGTACGGACCCTAGGCCTCATTTTCAAGCATTGCAACACCGTTTTTGTGCCCGTTTACTATTTGCTACCTTGCTATTTTTATTTATTCAGATTATAAAAATATATTTCTAGCATCCATATTACACTTTTATCACCATCTCTTCACCGAAATAGTGCACCTATACAATTTTCCATTGTATTGGGTGTGTTGGGGACACAAGAGATTTCTTGTATTTGGTTGCATGGTCGTTTGAGAGAGACCATCTTTGTCCTACACCTCTCACGGATTGATAAACCTTAGGTCATCCACTTGAGCGAAAATTGCTACTGTCCTACAAAACTCTGCTTGGAGGCCCAACACATGTCTACAAGAATAAAGTTGCGTAGCAGACATCACTGTGTTGTCGTAGAAGTGTTCCATGACATTACCAAAATTATCATCACGGAAGTGTCCACTTCCATGACGATAAATGTCGCGTCATGGAAGTGCTTTCTTTAAGGGTGACCGACACATGGCATCCACCGTAACGGGTCGCCGCTAAGCTATCGGGTCCGGTTTTGGATCCGATAACCCGCTAACGCCACGACCAATGCCGATTTTCCACGTGTAAAATTATCATTGGCTGACGGAACCACGTGTCAGCTCCGCGTTGGCACAGGTGTCACTCATCCAATGGGCGAGATGCGCCTATGATATGTTGGCACGTGGACCGGCCCAAAAGTGGCCCATAAAGATTAAATGGGATGGCCCAACTAAAGGCCCACAAGATTTAGCGGACCATAATGGGCCAGCCCAGCTGAAGGCCCACAAGATTTTGCAGACCATAATGGTCTGGCCTTGCTAAAGGCCCAACATTCTCAGTTAAGGCCCGTACGGCTAGTGTCAAATCGGCCTGTCAACGACCCATCCTAAACTTGTCATCGTCGCGGCCCATGGTCACATCTGTCCCGTTAACGGTCTGCTAAGTATTTGTGTCGAATTACGGCCCGGTGTGTTTCCGGCATGTTAAAGGTCCTGCTTCATTTGGGCCTATTTATAGGCCATTGAAACTTTCAGCCCATAAACGACCGTGAAGGATTTGGGTCATATTCGGCCATGTCTAACATTCGGCCTGTTAGAGGCCCACTATAGATTTGGGCCACTTTCAGCCTGTTGGGACTTTCGGCCTGTTAACGTCAAACGAAATCCATGGGCCATATATTGCCCAACGTCACATCGGGCCTATTAACGGCCCATATAAAAATGACACTAATCAAGGCCGACAGAACTTCCAGCCTGTTAAAGGCCCGTGTAGTAGGTCGGCACATTTATGGCCCGTCTGAATTCCGGCCTGTGAACGATCTGCATTGTAAATGGGCCACCATTTCGGCCTGCTAAGACCAGTGGGTTATTTGGCACAATCAGGGCCCAATCTCACTTTCTGCCTATTAAAGGCCCATGTTTTTTATGGGCTCGAGATATTTACACCTGTAAACGGCCTATTGTTACTGAGGGCCCAAATTATGTTTAGGCCTTTTAAAGGCCCACTATGGGCAAAGGCCTACCAGAAAAATATGAAAGCTTATGCTGATTTAGGCCCAGATATTTTTAGTGGGCTACATGCAAATTTCGGCCCATAATCGTTTTTAGCCCAATTGGAATGGGCCCGACGAATGTTGGCATGTTGGGCTCCTACGAAGCTTTCGACCGAATACATTACTAAGATAAACCTACACTATACAAAAATAGCGTGGTAATTACTGCAGCCTTTGGCAGCATCATAAATGATGTATCAGAATAAAATAAATTCCAACCATACAACAAAAGGCCTATTGGCATAAAGTTTATAGTCCTTGCAGATAAAAGCACCATCAGATGTATAGAAGCACAAATCATTTGACCTGAGTGCTAATGTTTTAGGCTGTAGAATCTGATGGAGCAGCACGATCTTCCCCTTTTTCCGCCATTGTTGTTGAACAACGAAGCAAATGTCTGATAGTCTGGTTTCAAAACCATTCATATCTTGACGACTTTTGTTAACCACTATTCTTGTTTCTAAAACGACGTCCATTAGGGATCGGACTTTTGTCTGGAGCATAGATATATCACTCTGTCTAGCCGGAAGATTTTGTTCAGAAGGCGATTTGGACGAGGTTACCTTGACAACCAACCCAGAATTACGCAGGAAGGTGCTTTTTGCACTGTTAGTGGAGAGATACTGACGCACTGCAGCAAGAGGTGACATTGTGCCTGCGGTAGCCTCGTCACCTTGAGGTAGTTGTGACTAGCTGTTCAATCATTTGTTCCATAGCTTGCTGAAAGTTTGAACTTGTATATTAGTGTACCAGATAAGTTACTAATGAGACAAACACACACAAAGTAGGTTTCACGTTTATACATAACTTATTTTGGTGAACTACTGTAATACATTGGCATGTATTGTAGTGCCAACTACATAATAAAATCACTTTCGGAACATATGTCCATGTAGCATGCCTACTGTATTGTCTATTTCCTCACATTCGTTGACATCTAAGGATAAAGAGACATGGTTTAAAGTAGGATGAACATAGTATGACATCATTCATATCATGGTCAAATAGATATAAAACAAACAGGCTATTGTATCATTGTGTGCGCACGTGAACATCACAACTAGATTACAGATCAAGACCAAAAGAATATCCTTCATCTCTTTTAAACCATGTAAGGTGAAATGATATGTTAAGAAAACTTTGTATAAAAGTGAACAGAGTAACTGACATTAGCTGCAAACCAAGGAGTTAAATGAACACATCACAGTACCAATTAGTTCAAAGGCAGGAAGAGTAAGGACTTACAACAGCGGCTTGAACTGGTGTGCTCATGCCCTTCATCTTGCTGGTGTGGCAATCCTTGAAGATTTGCACTTCATTCGCTTCAGGTTCTTTTTGGTCTCCACGGGCTTTCCTCTGTATTTGGAACAAGTCAATATAGATACAATAATATGGCACAGAAAAAAGAAGGAACTAGCAGCTATTTACAAGATCCTCGCAGTGTGCAATATAGCTACGAGATCATGTTGTCTGTTGGAATTTCACTTTAGAACGGTTGGTCTTGTTCTTCAAACAGTTAGCCTAGAAGAAGATACACTTGTAAGGCACATACATAAATACAAGTTTAATATGTGGTCTGATCAAATACATATACCCTACCTGATACTTTGGATCAGACCAGTGTTTAACAAAGGTTGTCCAGTCTTCATCTGTAATATATTCCACTGGAGATGTTTGGGCGATTTCATTGTTAGCCTTGCCTTCAAAGTGAGATTTTCTAAGGTGGTACCGATACTGTCGCAGAGCAGACTGGAAAACATGAGTGCATGATTGTTTAGTTGCATCATCTTTCGGATCCAACTTGAACCTCATCTTTTGAAAAAAGAATGTGAGTCTTATTAGGAGGAGCTAGAAAGTATGGGACAGAGCAAGACAATATTACGAATTGCGATGAATAACATTACTTACGGATAAATGGCCAGGGAAGGTGATAAACTGGGTATTGTCTTTCTCATTCCTATATTGGATCCATGTTGGGAGGATACATGCATGACACCTAACGGCAACGGCTGCCTCTGATACTAACTTGGCTGACTCTGTAGCATCACGTGGCCTTTTTAAACCTGCCTCAAAATGGATCTCCATTCTTCCTCCTTTAGATTTTGTTAATCTGTCAAGCATTATCCCTGATGTCTGCTTCCGCTTGCGCCGTGGTGCTAGTTCAACAACGAATATGGAAAGTGTTAGTGCACATCAAACTGTGAGTGTACATATAAAGGAGCATGCAGCTGCAACTTGACTCGGTCAGGTACCATCTTGGTGTTGATGCTCATGAGGTTCATCTGATCTTGCCAAGTCCTGTTGTGTCAGTAGTGCTTCAGAAGTAGTGTTAGGTGTGAAGGCGGCTTGGGAACTGGCTAGTTCCTGAGCAAACGAATGAGTAACTCGTTGAGACGCTAGTACAGTTGAAGCGGATGCTGCAGCTGGTGGAGCAGGTGATACTGTGTTTGTAGATTTAGCCGGTGGACTTGGACCTTCTACTGCACTATAAGTACCAACAGAATCTCGAGGGCAGATCCTTCTCCGTTTCACCCGACGAGTAACACCATTCCCTACTATATTCTTTTCCTTGCTCTTTTTTGACTTTACTATGTCAAGTCGTACCCACAACACAAAAGAATAAAATCGCTCTTCAGAACTCATTGATGCATGATATAGACAAGCAAAACTTTGATGTAAGACAACCGTATGAGGATGGAATATGTAAGAAAAATAGGACGGCGTGACATATTCACAGCTACGATGTCTAAACTAAGCAGAAGGATTTTCAAGAAAATAGAAGTAATGCAAGGTAGACACCATATGAAAGATGCAACCAATATCACTCTGCCAAGTTAAAAGTGTCTTGTCATAAGTGGCATTTCGAAAAATTAGAAGCAGTACAACGTAAAAATCAATGCAAGATGCAACCACTATCAAACTGCCATGTTAAAAGCGTCCAATCATGAGTGACTGATGCGGGATACACAACAGCAGTACTTTGATGTAAGGACATGATATGATAGATAGATGCAGTGTATTCTAGACAGGAAAGGTATGTCATATGCACATGTATAACGTATAAATTCAGCATGTGCAATTTAATCAAAATAGAAGAAATACAGGCTAGACAACATATGCAACATGAAACCAATTATCACACTGTCAACTTAGAGCAAGCACCTGCGATGGTGGAGTACGGGAGATGAACTCATCATGTAGACTTGGGACTTCAACTTCATTAGCAGTAGCAGTGGCAAATCTAGAGAGTCTCTGTTTGCGTCGGTCCGGAGGACCACCAACATCCCCTAACTTACTCTTTTCCTTCCTGTTTTCTGATATTGCCTTATGAAGTCAAAACCACAAGAAGATGAATAAAATTAGCTCTGCATAACTGGTTGATGCATGATACAGATGAACACTACTTTGACATAAGGCAAGCGCATGATAGGAGGATGGAATATATACAAAAAAGACAGCATTGCATATTCACACGTACGATAGGAGGATGGAATATGTAAGAAAAACAGTAAGCAGAAGGCATTTCAACAAAATTAGAAGAAATGAAAGCTAGGCACCATATGAAGATGCAGCCGATATCACTCTATGAGGTAAAATGTGTATCGTCGTAAGTGGCATTTCAAGAAATTAGAAGCAGTACAAGCTAGAAGACAATGCAAGATGCAACCTATATCACACTCGCAAGTTAAATGTGTCTTATGGGTAAGTGATCGATGCAATTCAACAAAATCAAAAGCAATACAAACTAGACATCATACGGAACATGCAACCACATATAACAGTTCCAAGTTAGAGCAAGCACCTGTGATGGTGGAGTAGGGGAGATGTGCTCATCATCTACACGTATGTTCTAGAAACATGAACAGGTGTCATATTCACATGCATTATGTGTGAAGTAAGCAGATGCAATTCAACAAATTTAGAAGCAATACAAGCTAGACATCATACGCAACATGAAACCACATATAATAGTGCCAAGTTAGAGCAAGCACCTGTGATGGTGGAGTAGGGGAGATGTATTCATCATCTACAGCTACGTTGACTGTCCAGCCTTGTGTTGTCTTACGAATCTTGTTGGGAGGATGACGGAGTAGAATCTGTAGAGACCCTCTGTTTGAGTTGCTCCGAAGGACCACCATCATCCACTGCCGGACTAATTTCCTTCAGCTGTATTGATTTTTCATTGTGAAGTCAAACCGATAAGAAAAAGGAATAAAATTCGCTCTTTAGAACTCATTCATGCATGATACTGACGAACACTACTCGGATGAAAGGCAAACACATGATACGAGGATGGAATATGTATGAAAAACAGGACGGCGTGACATATTCACACCTATGATGTGTTAACTAAGCAGAAGGCATTTCAGCAAATTAGAAGCACTGCAAGCTAGACACCATATGAAAGGTGCAACCAACACTGGTGCGCGTCGGTCCTAAACAAATGGTTTTTTTACCCCTTTCCGCGACGGCATTTGGAACCGTCGCCAAGTGAGTGTGGGCGATAGGGGGTCCTTCCCACACGACCTAGAAATCGTCAGGGATAGGGCCCCTACAGCACTCCTACTCGTTTCTGCTTGCATTGCCATCGCAATCGGTATTCTGTGGTGCTACGTTTACGATGCGTGGCCCATCACAAACGGTTCACTATTATAGAACGTGTATGATGCGCGGCCCATCACAAACGGTTCACCGTTAAGAAGATAAGCTAATCGTCGTACGAGTGTCGGACAGGATTACGAAACGTCGGACCGTCGTAACGTCGTCGTACACGACAATTATCACACACGCTATTCTGGGGTGCAACGTTTACGGTGCATACTTCCTCAGAAATAGTTCATGGTTGTGAATCGTGTACGATAAGGCAACTAACACAAATGTTTAGTTTGCCCGCACCGTTTGTGATATTGTCTAACATCGCACACGCTTTGCAAACGGCAACTGTGTGCATGCTTGCACACGTTTCCTCTCTGTGAACCGTCTCCGATTATGGTGCATATCGCAAGCGTTTGTGTTTTACCAACCGTGTGTGCCGTAACAACCTGGAGAGCGTAATTTCACCGTAATTTAATTGCTGCTTTTCCAAATTGTACAGGATTTGGATTTGAATTTGAATGTATGCTATAGCTTTATTCATATCCATCAGGTTCAAACAACCAATGCATTATTCGATTCATAGGTATATATGTTCAAGAATTACATAAGAACCAAATAAAGAATGATGAACCATAGTTGTATACTTGTACTATCAAAGACGGTAAAGAAAGAGGCGAAATATATTCTGGTTGCTGAACAAGGTGAAGCGGAATGCCCATATTGTGCCCTCCTCCATGCAGAAGGCACGCACAACTCTAGTCCAACCCCTTGTGATGGCCGACCGCCCATCCTTCACGGTCTTCATGAAAACATCTAGATAATCATCGTGTTCTGGTAGAAATACTTTAACCTTTGCATGCCCACCAATCATATAGTTTGAGAGGTAATCTTGAGTAAACTGGTTTGGCAACCACTGCAAAGGAAAAAGATTCATACATTGTCATCTACCACAACTCATTATGGGCAGTAAAAAGAAGGCTGCAGAGTTCTTACTTACCATCCTACAGTTCGCTGTTGTCTTGGATAAAGTGTAAACAAATAGTTTAATTGCCATCTTTGGACCCATTTTACTAACAATCTTTATCAGCTTCCTCACTTGATGCTGGTTCATCGATATCTCATTGCGCCATACGCAGAAAGGGTCGAAACGCGGATCTTTACCAATGACATATGTACCTAAAAGCACCAAGTTGATATTAGAAGCTAAACAGCAATTGCACAATGATGTAGTACAACACTCTTTTATAATATGTCTATATACATCCGTATGTGGTAGTCCATTTGAAATCTCTAAAAAGACAAATATTTAGGAATGGAGGGAGTATCTTATAACATCCAATATACTCACATATTAGTGAATTAACATCTTATATTATGGGCCAGAAGGAGTTTAGTTCATTCTTACAAATTATCTGCTGCTGTATCCACGGGTTACAGTTAGTTTGAGCTAGTTCGGGCTCAAATAGCCCTAAAGTATATCTAAACATGAGGGCTAGTTTGAGCTAGTTGCATCTATAACCCACCCAAAAAATAGTATTCAACCCAAGAGGTGCTAATTGGAGCTAGTTCTCATAGTGCATTTATTGTCAATCTAACCCTGCCATCCAAACAACTCTTTGGATGGAGTTAGTTCAGGGTTAGTAATGAGCTAGAAACTAACTCTAACCTCTAGCCAAGTTTGAGGAAATGACACGGGTACTGAAAATTTTACTACGCGGGAGTCAAACGAGGGAGTGAAATGCCGGGCTATTGAAAATTTTGATGATAGTGCATCGCACACGGTCCGGAGATAACAATCATGTGTTATGAAACAGAAAAACCCTCGAGGCGGGTAGATATTTTCTAGGGATGCAGGCGGGATTGGGAACAAGAAACATTGCACACAATCCGGAGATAACAACCGTGTGTTATGAAACAGAAAAACCCTCGAGGCGGGCAGATATTTTTGAGACGGGGAGCCTTGTGGAGCCCAATGTACTATGCGAATGTGTGCATGACAGGTGCACCGGCGTGGCACATGGTTAGTTTGAGTGAACCGTGTCTGTTGCGTCATCCGACTTGTCTAATATTCATAAATTTGGTGAAAAATGACGCGGGAGAGGGTCAGAACATGAACACACTTGCATGTGGACCAAATTTATGTATCAAAAGGGTGGTTTGATTTTCAAATACCAAATGCAAACTTCGATGTGGCCCCTCTCTCGCAAAGAGCACGGTATTGCTTGCCCCCACCCCCCCTCTTATCGGCACGAAGGGAATCCTAAGCTATGAATGCATGCCCTCTCCCCCTCATCCGAGGTTCACCTAGCAAAGTGTGATGTAGCTAGCAGCCCCCACCTCCCTCGTGTCGGCATGAAGGGAATCCTAAGCTATGAATGCATGCCCCCAACTGAGGTTCACCTAGCAAAGTGTGAAGTAGAGCTAGCAGCCCCCCTCCCTCATGTCGGCACGAAGGGATTCCTAAGCTATGAATGCATGCCCCCCCAACCGAGGTTCACCTAGCAAAGTGTGAAGTAGCTAGCAGCCCCCTCCCTCGTGTCGACACGAAGGGAATCCTAGCTAAGCTATGAATGCATGCCCTCCCCCCCAACCGAGGTTCACCCTAGCAAAGTGCGAAGTAGGTAGCAGCCACCCCTCCCTCGTGTCGGCACGAAGGGAATCCTAAGCTATGAATGCACATGCCCCCCATCCGAGGTTCACCTAGCAAAGTGCGAAGTAGCTAGCAGACCCCCTCCCTCGTGTCGGCATGAAGGGAATCCTAAGCTATGAATGCATGCCCTCCCACCCCAACCGAGGTTCACCCTAGCAAAGTGCGAAGTAGCTAGCAGCCACCCCTCCCTCGTGTCGGCACGAAGGGAATCCTAAGCTATGAATGCACATGCCCCCCCAACCGAGGTTCACCTAGCAAAGTGCGAAGTAGCTAGCAGCCCCCCTCGTGTCGGCACGAAGGAAATCCTATGCTATGAGCATGCCCCCTCCCTCCCAACCGAGGTTCACCTAGCAAAGTGCGAAGTAGCTAGCAGCCCCCACCCCCTCGTGTCGCCACGAAGGGAATCCTAATTAAGCTATGAATGCATGCCCCCCCAAACTGAGGTTCACCTAGAAAAGTGTGATGTAGCAACCCCCCCCCCACACACACACTTTCAGTCGGCGGGCCATAGAGGCATATATCTCACAAAGATGGATCGTAAAATGGGCCAAGAATAATCCACCTTGGTCGTACAACCTCTCTCTTGTTGTTGGTCAAAGTGATGGCCGTCCATGCGACCCCGGAGATGGGCTAGCTCACCAATAATCATGCAAGTAGCTAGTCCCCGAAGACAACCACTGCATGCGTGTGGCCCAAACATATGTATGGAGAGGTGTGTTTTTGAGTAACAATGGAACAACTTTGATGTGGCACCGTGATTTCGAACTAGAAATCCCCACACTGAGTGAGGGTTAGGTTGATGATGCATATGTATGTTACACCACACTTCAAGCCAATGACGGGGATTCATATATGCATGCATGCGTGCATAGTATATGTGCTCAAACTTAATTAGGTCTGAATCTCACCATGACCTATACTACGATAACACGAACCAAATGAAGAATCCGCCATGGTAACCTATCTTGTTGTTGGACAAGGTGATCATGGATGTCCACGTGGGCCCACAAATATATAGGCTTGTCGCCGATAACCACGCGAGGGAGTGTATCGTTCGAAGGCAACCACCACATGCATATGTATGGAGGTGATGCGTGCATGCATGTTTGAATACAGAACATTGATCTGGCACGTGTGTCAAAAATCGTACACTAGCTCCCCACATAGAGCGAGGTCAGTTCATGATGATGTCGTTGTACTAGCCACTTCGACTCGATGGGAGGGATTCATGCGTTCACATGCATGTGTGTGTGCTCAAAGTGTATCATGCATGTCATCCCAGAGCAAAAATAATAATCCCTCCTAAGTCAAATTAACCTCTCTTGTTGTCAGGCAAAAAGAAGTGACGGACCAAGCGGGCCCACAGATGGAAAGCATCGATATCGCTGATGACCGCGTAAGTGGGTGCGAGAGGACAACCACCACCGCTTTGCATGTGGGCCAAACATATATATGTTGAATACCCAAAATGCACAACTTTGATGTGCCACATGCCTCAAAAACCGTAAACCATGCACCCACACAGAGTGAGGTTCATATCAAGCGTACTACATATGATGGTCCCCTTCCCCCCTCTTCACCGCATACTATATGCTCCTGCCGTAATATATGTACAACCCAAAAGAATCCTCATCGCTAGTGAAATTAATTAACCTCTCCCGATGTAGGTCAAAGTGATGCATGCATGCATGCATCGATGATGGCCTCATGGGCCCACAGATGGAAGCGTCACACGTGAGTGTCCTAGCTAGGATATATATGAATGTGGCCCAAAAAGGTGTTGTGTGATGTTTGAATAACCAATTTCACAATTTTGACGTGGCACGTGCCTCGGTAACCAAAAAGTCCCGACACTGAGTGAGGTGTACTTGTTCACGGACACATACGTATAGTATATATGCTAGTCCCCTCCCACCTCTTCGACGCGTACTATATACCACCATAACACAAACAAAAAAGATTCTACCTTGCTGGTCAAATTAACCTCCCTGCCGGCTGTTCATCAAAGTGATGGACGACGACCTCGCAGGCCCACAGAAAGCTTCACACGCGAGTATCGAGTGTCGTGTAGGACAACCATCGACTGCATGTGGCCAAAACATTTATGTATGAAAGGGTTGTGTAATGTTTTAAATAACGATTTCACGACTCTGATGTGGCACCAGCCTGCCTAACAAAACGGCCAACCCACACGGTGGCTCACAACTCGTAGTGTACTGTGAGCCACCCGCCACCCCCAGACGCACACACCCACACACACACCGCGAATCCACCGCAACTACGATGCATGTTAAATTAATTATCCCACGGTGAACATACATGTTACCAAAGGAGGGACATTTTAATTTCAAAAAAATCACAGAGATCATTAAGACGTTTTAGTACATTGATTCATTGATTTTCTATGGGTATAATGTGCAAAAATCAAATTTGATCTACATGCACACGTGACAGTGCACCTAAATGGATTGCAAAAACACATGTGTCTCACAGGGTGCATGTTTACTCCCCGTGCAACAAATTTCAAACATTGAGAATCTTGATTTTTAAATTCTAGTACATCCAAAACTTATGTGAAGTTCATGAAACTTATGTGTTGCCATATGTTCACAAATACAAAGTGGCATTGTACTTTTTTTGTCAAATTTGAGACCAGTTTTGGTGTAATCTTTATCTAATTACAGACGAGAGATTATTAATAATTGGGAACCAATACCCCAAACGGATTATTTATTCGAATCGTGAGCGTTAGACCAACAATGGATGTGTGCCATTCTTCAGTTAAGCAATAAAGCGGCAGCATTAATCATCCAAACAGAAAAATAATATACGTGTCGCCGCACGACCGTGTGGCGTGCGAGCAGGCGTGAGTTGACGGGACGCATGCGAGCAGTCCGCCGCGCAGGCAGACGGGGAGGCGTGCGTGCATGAAGGTGTGGCTTGTGAACTGCGTGCCGTTGTCGGTGATGACTCTGTTTGGCACACCAAAACGGCAGACCAGTCCCTTGAAAATCTTGACAGCTGACTGAGCAGTCACCTTTCTCACTGCTTCCACCTCCGGCCACTTTGTGAACTTGTCGATTGCAACGTACAAGTACTCAAAGCCCCCGACAGCGCGGGGGAAAGGGCCCAGTATATCGAGCCCCCAGACCGAGAATGGCCAGGAGAGAGGGATTGTTTGAAGGGCTTGAGCTGGTTGATGAAGCTTCTTTGAATGGAACTGACACGCTTCACACTTGGTTACTAGTGCCGTCGCATCCTGGAGGGCGGTGGGCCAGAAGAAACCTTGCCAGAACGCCTTTCCGGCAAGGGCCCTCGACCCTATGTGGGAGCCACATATGCCTCCATGTATCTCTGCCAACAGCTCCAGTCCTTCCTCCCGGGGGATGCATTTCAATTTCACGCCGTTCGGCCTTCTCCTGTACAGGACGTCGTCGATGAACTAGTACAGGGCGGACCGGCGGGCTACTTTTTCTGCTTCCTCTTGCTCCTCAGGAAGTTCCCCTGTTTGGAGGAATCGGACAGTATGTTGTGCCCATGCCGGAGCCTGGGGCTCGACGACAAGGACCAAAGGCATTTCCTCAGCCATGGGCGCGGCTGTCTCCATGGCCAGGGCTCGACGCCCTGCCAGAGCCAGTTGCCCTTTGGCAGGCTCAGCGTCCGCGGTAGCACCCTTGCCGGCAGCCCCAGGGGGCTCGGTAGGAAAGTACTTGCCGGGACCTGACTTCCTCCGCTTGTTCTGCCCCGTTGATGGTTTGACGGATGGTTGAGTTAACCGGAGCAAAAAGGTACCTGGTTCCACAGGTAGCTTAAATGCAGCACGCTTTGACAGGTAATCGGCGATGTCGTTCTCCATTCGGGGGACGTGCTCCACTTGGATACTGTCAAAGCGTTCCTCCATCTTCCTCACCTCATCTACGTAAGCCTCCATCAATGGGCTTTGATAATCCTTGTTGACCTGTCTGACAAAGAGCTGCGAGTCACCCCTGACGATGAGCTTCTTAACCCCGAGGTCTGCCGCGATCCTGAGACCGGCAAGCAGCCCTTCGTATTCCACAGTGTTGTTGGTGGACATCTCCCTGGGAAAGTGCATCTGGACCACGTACTTGAGGTGCTCTCCGGTGGGCGCGACGAGTAGCACGCCGGCACCAGCGCCTTGCAGCGAGAAGGCCCCATCAAAGTACATGATCCAGTCGCGGTCTGCTTCCTTGCCGGGGAGAGCGGCCTCCTGGATTTCTTCGTCAGGCGTTGAGGTCCATTCTGCAATGAACTCCGCCAAGACTCTGCTCTGGATCGTCGAGGTACTTTCAAACTTCAAACCAAAACTTGACAACTCCAAGGCCCATTCCACAATCCTTCCGGTAAGTGCATCAACCAAGACATAACATTGGGCTTCAGCGCCAGCGGGAAATAGTTGGCAAGCACCTTGTTGTCGCGAGCTCCAGCAGCCTGCATCGCGATGGTGTAGATGCTGAGGAACTCGGACGGATGGGTTTTGCCAGTGTACTTCTCGCCGACGTCGGGCTTGAACGTGCGGTGGGACGGCCACTGGAACTGCCGCAGCTCACGGGTCAAGGCTGGGCAGCCCACCTCGTAAGGTAGGCCGCTGGAGCCCCCTGGTGCTGGGTGGTCCATAGATGGTCCCGTCCGCTTGTCCGACTGGTGGCGCGTTTCGCGCCGGCGCTCGATGGTGGTCCGAGCATCTTCGTGAGCTCGTTCCCGAAGAACCTGGTGCTGGTCGCGGAGGGTCCGTGGGTCGGACGACGCTATGGAGATGTTATCACAAGCGTCGTCACGACGGGCCGACGCCCGCGGTAGCTGGCGAGGAGGACGAGAGCGCACCGTGGCCGCAGCTCCCCCGGTCCCCTCAATGCCAGCGTGTGGTGGCTCGGTAGAGCGCCGTCCCGAGGGCCTCGCCGGCCGCAGATCGTCTTTGTTGGCGATGGCGACGAGGCTCCGGATGGTGGCCTTCCACTCGTTGAGCTTCTCTGCAGCAGGAGGGAAGTCGAGGAGCAGCTATGCGCGCGCCAAAGCTTCTGCTAGCATGGGCGGCGACGACAACTGCGTGGATCGCGGCGCGCTTTGACTTCTAACCACGTTAGAAGGAGCTCCGTTATGATCCAGCGGCCGCGTGCCATTTTCGCCAGCACTTCAGTGGGCATGCCGAACTCCTTCATCCCGTGGACGACGCACAGGGCTCTTCCCACGGCGGTGCCCAGGGTCACCGGCGTGGTGATGCTGCTCGTCGCGCACACCATGGGAAGAGCGCACAGTGGTCGCCGGCGTGGGCGCCTTGGAGGTCGCTGCGCCGCCTGGGGGTGGCACAACGACATTCCTGGAGGGCCCCGCGCCGCCTGCGGGGGGTCCAGCTCCATCTTTGGATCTGGCGACGTGCGGCCGGTCGTCTGGCACGCGAACGACGCCGCTCGCCAGGCTTTGACTGCCAGCGCGATGCTGGTGTTCACGGACCGCGGCCCGGGTCCTGTCTGCGACCGGCCCACTGCTCGCCCGCACTGGCACGGGTCTTTCGGCTCCCAACGAGCCGATCGCTGTGGCCGTCTTCTTCTTGGGAGCCATGGCGACGAAGAAATGCTAGGCTAGCTACTAGACCAGATTCTCACATTTGCGCCCCCTATCTGGCACGCCAAAGATGTCGGTGTGGAACGACACCTATGGGATCACAAGAATCCCTACTACGGTTGCCGGGGCGCGGGGTTGCGAGAAGAGCAGGATTAGTAACCAGCACGAGGATCGTTTACCCAGGTTCGGGCCGCGAGGATGCGTAAAACCCTAGTCCTACTTTGGTGGGTGTATTTCAGAGAGTTCTTGAGCTCTCGAACTAGCTGTGGTGAGTGTGTGGTTC
The DNA here is from genome assembly GCF_002575655.3 of Aegilops tauschii subsp. strangulata. Lineage (NCBI taxonomy): Eukaryota > Viridiplantae > Streptophyta > Magnoliopsida > Poales > Poaceae > Aegilops > Aegilops tauschii. Next base: position 207,606,403 of record NC_053039.3, on the reverse strand, counting down.
GAAAGAGCTGAATCCTTCTCCAGTATGCCATGGGCCTCCTTTTATAGTCGAAAGGGGCTGCCACAGTGGCGCACAGGAGGTGGAAAGGCGCACAGTGCTATGAGCTTATCGCTCGTATTGCAGGACAAGACGCATTTAATGCGTAGCTTAGGTGTCCCCTTGCTTTATCGGGGACGGGGGCGAGGCCCGTCCCGTCCGTCGCCACTCCTCCTTGCTTCGACACGCGCCCTGGCTAGCGACGCATGCGGCGCCACGTAGGCAGGCAGGCAGCTGAGGTGGCACAGTGGTGGAGCCTCCACGAAGATCTGCATGCTGCCACGCAGGCGCTTGATGAGTTGGCCTGGGAGCTGCATGTTGCCACGCAGGTGCCCGCCCAGCTGGTTGGGCTGGCAGCTGCATGCGAACGGTGGTGGAGACTTGGTTGGTGCGGGCCTGGTAGTGGCCCTGCTGGCGTCCTCGGTGAGGGCCTTGCCGGGTGGCCCGACAAGGGTCTTGTCATGGCGCGATGTCGTCCCCGGCAAGGATCCTGCCGAGGATCGTCGTCTTCTAATCCTCATCTGATCTTGAGTGTTCCTTGTCTTCACAAAGATCTGCATGCCACCATGGAGGTGCCTCCTGAGCCCTGGCCCAACGTGATGTTGGAGACCGTGGGCTTAAGGGTGGCTCGCTCTGTTGGTGTGGGGCGAGCTGCCCCGGCAAGGGTCTTGCTAGGGGAACCTGCTTCGTCCCTCTGCTCTTTGTGGTCTTGGCCTTGGCGTTGTTCTGGTTATCTTGGGCTTCGGTCTTACCTTGGCTCACCTCCCCTGTTCTGCTTGGTGCGACCGTTGGTGCGGCTCCGATTGCCTGTGCACAGGTAAAGGGGTACAAAAAGTGCGCCCCTCCTTTTGTACATAGACACACCTTCATCTGGCTGTCCGTTTCTTTTGTTCCTCCTCATCGCAAACGGATAATTGAGCTGAATTGAATCCCCTGCATCGCACACGCAACTAAAATCTGAACCGTGTTTGATGCATCCTCCATCGCAAATGTTTTGCACCTTTTTGACGGTTATTTTACACCACCGTTTGCGATTGTGGCATCGCACACAGTTTCGTCGAAGGGTCTCTGATCATAGTGTCGCGTTAGCAGCATCCTGCAGTAGTGCAATATCACTCTGCCAAGTTCAAACTGTCTGGCGTTTCAACAAATTAGAATCAGTACATGCTAGAAATCATATGCAAGAAACAACCAATATCACAGTGGCGACTTAAAGGTGCCTTATCATAAGTGACTGATGCGGAATATGCAAGAACAGTAGTCTGATGTAAGAACATGGTGTGATCAGATATAGTATGTTCTAGAAACAGGAACACGTGTCATATTCACATGCATTATGTGTAAAGTAAGCAGATGCAGTTGAACAAAGTTAGAAGCAATACAAGCTAGACATCATACGCAACACGCAACCACATATAATAGTGCCAAGTTAGAGCAAGCACCTGTGATGGTGGAGTAGGGGAGATGTGCTCATCATCTACACAACTACGTTGACTGTCTAGTCCTGCTTTGTCATGCGAAATCTTGCTGGGAGGATGGCAGAGTAGAATCTATAGAGACTCCTTTTCAGTTGCTCGGAAGGACCACCATCATCCAATGCCTTACCAATTTTCTTCCGCTTTATTGATTTTGCATTGTGAGGTCAAACCGACAAGAAAAAGTAGTAAAATTTGCTCTTCAGAACTCATTCATGCATGATACTGATGAACACTACTCTGATGAACGGCAAAGTGATGATACGAGGATGGAATATGTATGAAAAACTGGCGGCTTGACATATTTAGACCTATGATGTGGTAACTAAGCAGAAGGCACTTCAACAAATTAGAAGCACTGCAAGCTAGACACCATATGGAAGGTGCAATCAATATCACTCTGCCAAGTTAAAATTGTCTCGTCATAGGTGGCGTTCATCAAACTAGAAACACTACATGCTAGAAATCATATTCAAGACGCAAACCAATATCACACTGCCAACTTAAAGGTGTCCCATGCTACCTCTTGAGCACTGCGTTGGTTTTCCCTTGAAGAGGAAAGGGTGATGCAGTAAAGCAGCGTAAGTATTTCCCTCAGTTTTTGAGAACCAAGGTATCAATCCAGTAGGAGGCCACGCACGAGTCCCTCGCACCTACACAAACAAATAAAATCCTCGCAACCAACGCAATAAAGGGGTTGTCAATCCCTTCACGGTCACTTACGAAAGTGAGATCTGATAGATATGATAAGATAATATTTTTGGTATTTTTATGATAAAGATGCAAAGTAAAGAAAGCAAAATAAAAACGGCGCAAGAAATAACTTGTTGAAGGAAGATTAATATGATGGAAAATAGACCCGGGGGCCATAGGTTTCACTAGTGGCTTCTCTCGAGAGCATAAGTATTACGGTGGGTGAACAAATTACTGTTGAGCAATTGATAGAATTGAGCATAGTTATGAGAATATCTAGGTATGATCATGTATATAGGCATCACGTCCAAGACAAGTAGACCGACTCCTGCCTGCATCTACTACTATTAATCCACACATCGACCGCTATCCAGCATGCATCTAGAGTATTAAGTTCAAAAGAACAGAGTAATGCCTTAAGTAAGATGACATGATGTAGAGGGATAAATTCATGTAATATGATATAAACCCCATCTTGTTTTCCTTGATGGCAACAATACAATACGTGCCTTGCTGCCCCTACTGTCACTGGGAAAGGACGCCGCAAGATTGAACCCAAAGCTAAGCACTTCTCCCATTGCAAGAAAGATCAATCTAGTAGGCCAAACCAAACTGATAATTCGAAGAGACTTGCAAAGATAACCAATCATACATAAAAGAATTCAGAGAAGATTCAAATATTGTTCATAGATAAACTTGATCATAAACCCACAATTCATCGGTCTCAACAAACACACCGCAAAAGAAGATTACATCGAATAGATCTCCACAAGAGAGGGGGAGAACATTGTATTGAGATCCAAAAAGAGAGAAGTCATCTAGCTAATAACTATGGACCCGAAGGTCTGAGGTAAACTACTCACACATCATCGGAGAGGCTATGGTGTTGATGTAGAAGCCCTCCATGATCGATGCCCCCTCCGGCGGAGCTCCGGAAAAGGCCCCAAGATGGGATCTCACGGGTACAGAAGGTTGCGGCGGTGGAATTAGGTTTTTCGCTCCGTATCTGGTAGTTTGGGGGTACGTAGGTATATATAGGAGGAAGAAGTACGTCGGTGGAGCAACGTGGGCCCCACAAGGGTGGAGGGCGCGCCCAGGGGGTAGGCGCGCCCCCTACCTCGTGCCTTCCTGGTTGATGTCTTGACGTAGGGTCCAAGTCCTCCGGATCACGTTCGTTCCGAAAATCACGTTCCCGAAGGTTTCATTCCGTTTGGACTCCGTTTGATATTCTTTTTCTGTGAAACTCCGAAATAGGCAAAAAACAGCAATTCTGGGCTGGGCCTTCGGTTAATAGGTTAGTCCCAAAAATAATATAAAAGTGTATAATAAAGCCCAATAATGTCCAAAACAGAATATAGCATAGCATGGAACAATAAAAAATTATAGATACGTTGGAGACGTATCAGGCATCCCCAAGCTTAATTCCTGCTCGTCCTCGAGTAGGTAAATGATAAAAACAGAATTTTTTATGTGGAATGCTAGTTGGCATAATTTCAATGTAATTCTCTTAATTGTGGTATGAATATTCAGATCCGAAAGATTCAAGACAAAAGTTTAATATTGACATAAAAATAATAATACTTCAAGCATACTAACTAAGCAATTATGTCTTTCTCAAAATAACATGGCCAAAGAAAGATATCCCTAAAAAATCATATAGTCTAGCTATGCTCTATCTTCACCACACAAAGTATTTAAATCATGCACAATCCCGATGACAAGCCAAGCAATTGTTTCATACTTTTGATGTTCTCAAACTTTTTCAATCTTCACGCAATACATGAGCGTGAGCCATGGACATAGCACTATATGTCGAATAGAATGGTGGTTGTGGAGAAGACAAAAAGGAGAAGATAGTCTCACATCAACTAGGTGTATCAACGGGCTATGGAGATGCCCATTAATAGATATTAATGTGAGTGAGTAGGGATTGCCATGCAACGGATGCACTAGAGCTATAAGTGTATGAAAGCTCAACAAAAGAAACTAAGTGGGTGTGCATCCAACTCGCTTGCTCAGGAAGACCTAGGGCATTTTGAGGAATCCCATCATTGGAATATACAAGCCACGTTCTATAATGAAAATTTCCCACTAGTATATGAAAGTGATATCATAGGAGACTCTCTATCTTGAAGATCATGGTGCTACTTTGAAGCACAAGTGTGGTAAAAGGATAGTAACATTGTCCCTTCTCTCTTTTTCTCTCATCATTTTTTTGGGCCTTTTTTATGGCCTTTCTCTTTTTTTTTTTTTAGTCCCGAGTCTCATCCCGACTTATGGGGGAATCATAGTCTCCATCATCCTTTCCTCACTTGGGACAATGCTCTAAAAATGATGATCATCACACTTTTATTTACTTACAACTCAACAATTACAACTCAATACTTAGAACAAAATATGACTCTATATGAATGCCTCCGGCGGTGTACCGGGATATGCAATGAATCAAGAGTGACATGTATGAAAGAATTATGAATGGTGGCTTTGCCACAAAAACGATGTCAACTACATGATCATGCGTGGCAATATGACAATGATGAAGCGTGTCATAATAAACTGAACGGTGGTAAGTTGCATGGCAATATATCTCGGAATGGCTATGGAAATGCCATGATAGTTTGGTATGGTGGATGTTTTGAGGAAGGTATATGGTGGGTGTATGATACAGGCAAAAAGTGCGCGGTATTAGAGAGGCTAGCAATGGTGGAAGGAAGAAAAGTGCGTATAATCCATGGACTCAACATTAGTCATAAAGAACTCATATACTTATTGCAAAAATCTACAAGTTATCAAAGCAAAGTATTACGCGCATGCTCCTAGGGGTATAGATTGGTAGGAAAAGACCATCGCTCGTCCCCGACCGCCACTCATAAGGAAGACAATCAATAAATAAATCATGCTCCAACTTCATCACATTACGGTTCACCATACGTGCATGCTACGGGAATCACAAACTTTAACACAAGTATTTCTCAAATTCAAAACTACTCAACTAGCATGACTCTAATATCACCATCTCCATATCTCAAAACAATTATCAAGTATCTAACTTCTCATAGTATTCAACACACTCATAAGAATATATATTTTTACTAATCTTGAATGCCTATCATAATTAAAGCAAATTACCATGCTGTTTTGTACGACTCTCAAAATAATCTAAGTGAAGCTTGAGAGAACAATAGTTTTTATAAAACAAATCCACTATCGTGCTCTAAAAGATATAAGTGAAGCACTAGAGCAAAAACTATATAACTCAAAAGATATAAGTGAAGCACATAGACTATTCTAACAATTTCCGAATCATGTGTGTCTCTCTCAAAAGGTGTGTACAGCAAGGATGATTGTGGAAAACTAACAAACAAAGACTCAAATAATACAAGATGCTCCAAGCAAAACACATATCATGTGGTGAATAAAAATATAGCTCCAAGTAAAGTTACTGATGGAAGTAGACGAAAGAGGGGATGCCTTCCGGGGCATCCCCAAGCTTTGGCTTTTAGGTGCCCTTAGATTATCTTGGGGTGCCATGGGCATCACCAAGCTTAGGCACTTGCCACTCCTTGTTCCATAATCCATCAAATCTTTTACCCAAAACTTGAAAACTTCACAACACAAAACTTAACAGAAAATCTCGTGAGCTCCGTTAGCGAAAGAAAACAAAACACCACTTCAAGGTACCCGTAATGAACTCATTATTTATTTATATTGGTGTTAAACCTACTGTATTCCAACTTATATATGGTTTTTAAACTATTTTACTAGCCATAGATTCATCAAAATAAGCAAACAACACACGAAAAACAGAATCTGTCAAAAACAGAACAGTCTGTAGTAATCTGTAACTAACGCAAACTTCTGGAACTCAAAAAATTCAGCCAAAATAGGACGACCTAGATAATTTGTTTATTGATCAGCAGCAATTGGAATCCATATTTTATCACGTTCTGGTGATTTTTAACAATTATTTTCGTGAACAGAAAGTTTCTGGAATTTTCAGCAAGATCAAATAACTATCATCGAAGAAGATCCTATAGGTTAAGGTTGGCACAAACACTAATTAAAACATAAAAAACACATCTAACCAGAGGCTATATCAAACATTTATTCCTAAAAAGAAGCAAAAAGCAAAAAACTAAAAATAAAATTGGGTTTCCTCCCAACAAGCACTATCGTTTAACGCCCCTAGCTAGGCATAATAGCAAGGATAGATCTAGGTATTGCCATCTTTGGTAGGCAATCCATAAGTGGCTCTCATAAAAGATTCATAGGGTAATTTTATTTTCTTTATAGGGAAGTTTCCATGCCTTTCCTTAACGGAAATTGGAATCTAATATTCCCTTCCTTCATATCCATAATTGCACCAATCGTTCTAAGGAAAGGTCTATCAAGAATAATAGGACATGAAGGATTGCAATCTATGTCAAGAACAATAAAATCTATGGGCACATAGTTCCTATTTGCAACAATAATAACATCATTAATTCTTCCCATAGGTTTCTTATGGTGGAATCCGCAAGGTGCAAGTTTAAAGAGCAATCATCAAATTCGCGGAAACCTAACAAATCACACAAAGTTTTTGGAATCGTGAAAACACTAGCACCCAAATCACAAAAAGCATAGCATTCATGATCTTTAATTTTAATTTTAATAGTAGGTTCCCACTCATCATAAAGTTTTCTAGGGATAGAAACTTCCAACTCAAGTTTTTCTTCATAAGATTGCATCAAAGCATCAACGATATGTTTGGTAAAAGCTTTATTTTGGCTATAAGCATGAGGAGAATTTAGCACGGATTGCAACAAGGAAATACAATCTATCAAAGAGAAATTATCGTAATTAAATTCCTTGAAATCCATGATAGTGGGTTTATTGATATCTAAGGTTTTAACTTCTTCAATCTCACTTTTATCAATTTAGCATCAAGATCTAAAAGCTCCGAATTTTTGGAACGCCTTCTAGGTAAAGGTGGATCATATTCAGTCTCATCATTATCAAGATTCATATTGCAAAACGAAGATTTAATAGGGGACACATCAATAACTTTTAGATCTTCATCTTTATTTTCATAGAAATTAGAAGAACACGCTTTCACAAAGCAATCTGTCTTAGCATGCATCCTAGCGGTTCTTTCTTTGCACTCATCAATGGAAATTCTCATGGCTTTGAGAGACTCATTGATATCATGCTTAGGAGGAATAGATCTAAGTTTCAAGGAATCAACATCAAGAGAAATTCTATCAACGTTCCTAGCCAATTCATCAAATTTAAGCAATTTTTCTTCAAGCAAAGCATTGAAATTCTTTTGCGAATTCATAAATTCTTCAACACTAGTCTCAAATTCAGAAGGCATCTTATTAAAATTTCCATAAGAATTATTGTAGGAATTACCATAATTATTAGTGGAATTACTAGGATACAGCCTAGGATTAAAGTTTCCTCTATACGTGCTGTTACCAAAATTATTCCTACCAACAAAATTCACATCCATTGATTCATTATTATTCTCAATCAAAGTAGACAAAGGCATATCATTAGGATCAGAAGAAACACTTTTATTAGCAAATAATTTCATAAGTTCATCCATCTTTCCACTCAAAGCATTAATTTCTTCTATCCCGTGCACTTTTTGATTAGTGGATCTTTCAGTGTGCCATTGAGAATAATTAACCATAATATTGTCTAGGAGTTTAGTAGCTTCTCCTAAAGTGATTTCCATAAAAGTGCCTCCCGCGGCCGAATCTAAAAGATTTCTAGAAGCAAAATTCAATCCGGCATAATTTTTTTGTATAATCATCCACAAGTTCAAACCATGAGTAGGGCAATTACGTATCATTAATTTCATCCTCTCCCAAGCTTGTGCAACATGTTCATGATCAAGTTGCTCAAAATTCATAATATCGTTTCTAAGAGAGATGATCTTACCGGGAGGAAAATACTTAGAGATAAAAGCATCTTTGCACTTATTCCAAGAATCAATACTATTTTTAGGCAAAGATGAAAACCAAGCTTTAGCATGATCTCTAAGCGAAAAAGGAAATAGCTTCAATTTAACAATATCATTGTCCACATCTTTCTTCTTTTGCATATCACACAAATCAATGAAGCTATTTAGATGGGTAGCGGCATCTTCACTAGGAAGGCCTGCGAATTGATCTTTCATGACAAGATTCAACAAAGCAGCAATAATTTCACAAGATTCAGTATCGGTAAGAGGAGCAATCGGAGTGCTAAGGAAATCATTGTTGTTGGTATTGGTAAAGTCACACAATTTGGTATTATCTTGAGCCATCGTGACAAGCAAGCAATCCAACACACGAGCAAACAAGAAGCAAGCGAAAAAGAGGCGAACGGAAAAGAGAGGGCGAATAAAACAGCAAGGGTGAAGTGGGGGAGAGGAAAACGAGAGGCAAATGTAAAATAATGTAATGCGGGAGATAAGGGTTTGTGATGGGTACTTGGTATGTTGACTTTTGCGTAGACTCCCCGGCAACGGCGCCAGAAATCCTTCTTGCTACCACTTGAGCACTACGTTGGTTTTCCCTTGAAGAGGAAAGGGTGATGCAGTAAAGCAGCATAAGTATTTCCCTCAGTTTTTGAGAACCAAGGTATCAATCCAGTAGGAGGCCACGCACGAGTCCCTCGCACCTACACAAACAAATAAAATCCTCACAACCAACGCAATAAAGGGGTTGTCAATCCCTTCACGTTCACTTATGAAAGTGAGATCTGATAGATATGATAAGAATTATTTTTGGTATTTTTATGATAAAGATGCAAAGTAAAGAAAGCAAAATAAAAATGACGCAAGAAATAACTTGTTGAAGGAAGATTAATATGATGGAAAATAGACCCGGGGGCCATAGGTTTCACTAGTGGCTTCTCTCGAGAGCATAAGTATTACGGTGGGTGAACAAATTACTGTTGAGCAATTGATAGAATTGAGCATAGTTATGAGAATATCTAGGTATGATCATGTATATAGGCATCACATCCAAGACAAAGTAGACCGACTCCTGCCTGCATCTACAACTATTACCCCACACATCGACCGCTATCCAACATGCATCTAGAGTATTAAGTTCAAAATAACAGAGTAACGCCTTAAGTAAGATGACATGATGTAGAGGGATAAATTCATGCAATATGATATAAACCCCATCTTGTTATCCTCGATGGCAACAATACAATACGTGCCTTGCTGCCCCTACTGTCACTGGGAAAGGACACCGCAAGATTGAACCCAAAGCTAAGCACTTCTCCCATTGCAAGAAAGATCAATCTAGTAGGCCAAACCAAACTGATAATTCGAAGAGACTTGCAAAGATAACCAATCATACATAAAAGAATCCAGAGAAGATTCAAATATTGTTCATAGATAAACTTGATGATAAACCCGCAATTCATCGGTCTCAACAAGCACACCGCAAAAGAAGATTACATCGAATAGATGTCCACAAGAGAGGGGGAGAACATTGTATTGAGATCCAAAAAGAGAGAAGAAGCCACGTAGCTAATAACTATGGACCCGAAGGTCTGAGGTAAACTACTCACACATCATCGGAGAGGCTATGGTGTTGATGTAGAAGCCCTCCGCGATCGATGCCCCCTCCGGCGGAGCTCCGGAAAAGGCCCCAAGATGGGATCTCATGGGTGCAGAAGGTTGCGGCGGTGGAATTAGGTTTTTGGCTCCGTATCTGGTAGTTTGGGGGTACGTAGGTATATATAGGAGGAAGAAGTACGTCGGTGGAGCAACATGGGCCCCATGAGGGTGGAGGGCGCGCCCAGGGGGGTAGGCGCGCCCCCCTACCTCGTGCCTTCCTGGTTGATGTCTTGACGTAGGGTCCCAGTCCTCTGGATCACGTTCGTTCCGAAAATCACGTTCCCGAAGGTATCATTCCGTTTGGACTCCGTTTGATAATTTTTCTGCGAAACTCTGAAATAGGCAAAAAATAACAATTCTGAGCTGGGCCTCCGGTTAATAGGTTAGTCCCAAAAATAATATAAAAGTGTATAATAAAGCCCAATAATGTCCAAAACAGAATATAATATAGCATGGAACAATCAAAAATTATAGATACGTTGGAGACGTATCATCCCATGATAAGTGAGTGATGTAGGATACACAAGAAGAGTAGTTTCATGTAAGAACATGGCGTGATAGACAGATATAGTATGTACCAAAAACAGGAAAGCGTGTCATATTCACACGTATCATGTGTAAGCTAAGCGGATGCAGTTTACACTAATTAGGAGCAATATAAGCTAGGCACCATATGCAACATGCAACCAGATATCACACTGCCAAGTTAGAGCAAGCACCTTGGATGGTCGAGTAGGGGAGCGGAGACTTGGAACTTGTAATGCACTAGCAGTACAACGAGAATCCGTACAGATGCTCCATTTATGTTGCTGTAAAGGACCACCATCATCGCCTTTCTTACTCTTTTCCTTCTCTTTTTTGATTTTGCCTTGTCAAGTCAAACCCGCAAGAAAAAGGAACAAAATTTGCTCTTCAGAACTCATGGATGCATGATACTGACGAACCCTACTTTCATGTAAGGCAGCCACATGATAGGAGGATGGAATATGTATGAAAAATAGGACGGCATGACATATTGACATATATGATGTATAGAGTGTAAACTAAGCACAAGGTGTGTGAACTAGTTAGAAGCAACGCAAGCTAGAAACCATATGAAAGATGAAACCAATATCACTCTGCCAAATTAAAAGGGTGGCCTAACAAATGTATTTGACCAAATTAGAAGCAATACATGGCAACATGCTAGAAATAATATGCAATATGCAACGAATAAAGGTGTCTCATCGTAAGTGATTGATGCAGGATACATAAGAGAGGTAGTTTAATGTAAGAACATGGTTAACACACAGATGTAGTGTGTACCAAAAATAGGAAGGCATGTCATATTCACAGGTATAATGTGTAAACTAAGTAGATGCAATTTAACCTGATTAGAAGCATTACAAGCTAGACACCATATGCAACATGCAACCACATATCACACTACGAAGTTAGAGCAAGCACCTGCGATGGTGGTGTAGGGGAAGTGCGGTCTTCAAGTACAGAGCTACGTTCAATATCTTCATTTAGGCTTGTTGTTTCTTGAGAATCATGTGGAGGATGAAACTGCGCTCTTTATAAGAGTAGCGCGTCTCATACTAACCCACGGGAGTGACTGTCTCATCATAAGCGATAGATGCAGGATACACAAGAACAGTAGTTTCATGTAAGAACATGGTGTGATAGGAAGATGTAGTATGTACCAAAAACAGGAAGGCGTGTCATATTCACATGTATAATGTGTAAGCTAAGGAGATGCAATTTAACAAATTAGGAGGAATACAAGCTAGGCACCATATGCAACCAGATATCACACTGCCATTTTAGAGCAAGCACCTGGGGTTGTGGAGTAGGGGAGATGAGATTTGGAACTTGCACTGCAGTAGGAGTAGCAAGAGAATCTATAGAGATCATCTGTTTCGGTTGCTCCAGAGGACCACCATCATTTCGTGCCTTCATCCTTTTAGATTTTTCCTTGTCAAGTAAACACACAAGAAAAAGGAATGAAATTCGCACTTCCAAATTCGTTGATGCATGATACTGACAAACACAACTTTTATGTATGGCAACCACATTGTAGGAGGATGGAATATGTATGAAAAACGCTAAGCAGAAGGCATTTCAACAAATTGGAAGCAATGCAATCTAGAAACCATATGAAAGATCCAACCAAAATCACTCTACCAAGTTAGATGTGTCTCATTATAAGTGGCACTTCAACAAATTAGAGGCAATACATGTTTGAAATGATATGCAAATGCAACCAATATTACACGGTCAACTTGAAGGTGTCTCGTCAGAACTGATTGATGAGGGATACACAAGAAAAGTAGTTTGATGTAAGAACATGGTTAATAGAAAGACGTAGTATGTACCAAAAACAGGAAGGCATGTCATATTCACAGGTATAATGTGTTAACTAAGCAGATGCAATTTACCTGTGACACCCCAAAATTTTGACCTTGTTTTATTAATTAAAATTTTGCCAGGAAATTAAACTTTTCCATTTGTCTAGATTTACCTTTGGATATTGTGGGTTTTTACCTCAAGTGGAAAACTTTCCTAAGGTATTATTGGACTTGTATACTCTCTCTTTGGAACAATTCTTTATCAGTGGATTTAATTGCAAGATTTGCTTTTTCCTGGGCTTTATTCTTTTAAAATGATTTTTCATGAACTTGGAGTCTCTGTTGCACAGCAATCATTTGATTAATGCATTTAAAAATTTCACCAAAATTTGGGGATATCATGTGATGTTTCCACATCACTTTTATGCAAAAATATCTTTTGGTTATTGGAGATTTTGAGCTCTACATCAACTTTTCAAATCTGGTCCAGTAGGCATTTTTGCACTACAACCTATTTAAATGTTTCCCTAAAAATTCTTCCAAGTGTTTGGAGATGTTAGTAGATGCATATGATTAAACTTTATGCTAAAAACCAGTGTTGTTCTTTGAAAAATTTGAGTGAATCAACCTCTTTTTCATTCTGGTCCAGTTTGGTGATTTGTACTGCAACCCTATTTTATTTTGCTCTAGTGCCCCTGAGCTTTTTTCCTGCTTGTAGCCCTCCCTACAAAACCCTTAAGTCCAGGAGAGTGGACCCATTGGAGGATTTTAAGTGCATGCAATGAGACCTTTTTCTTTCTGCCCAAAACTGAGGTTTTGCAAAACTTGCACTAACAAGTTTCTGGTTTTGCCCAAATGATCTTGCCATCATCACCTACATCCAGGGAGACCCTGATCTGGAGATTTTGGCCACTCCAAGAGTTGCCTAAATGCACTTGGCATTCTGTCGAACACTTGGTGTGCACAGTCAGTTTTGGCATGAGTTTTAGTTTGCACTGTGTACTTGATCCACTGACCCAGCAACCTTGTCCACTAAGACCCTAGCTACTCCTAACCTAGTCCTGTTAATTGCCAGCTTCCCTCTCGCACTCGAGGCTGCCCTGGCATTTCGTCGAGCACGTCCCGTGCGTGCTCTGGGCGTGCCCAGAGCGCACGTTTTGCACGCGCGCGCACCGAGCCGCCGCGTCGCACTGCCGCCCTCGCCGCGTCCCGCCCCTGGCCCTTGCTCGCCTGCAGAGCCGCGCCCTGCACTCGCCCACTCGCCAGTACCAGCCAAGCCGCCCCTGGCGCCCTACAGCGCCGCCGTCAGGGCCTTTGGTGTCACGCCGGCGTCGGCAGTGAGCTCCTGCCACGGACGGCGCCGCCCAAGCCACACCAGCGCGCCAGCTGCCCCTTGGAGCAGCTCGAGCTTATCCTGAAGCCCGTCGGCACGCGCTCGTCGCCGCCACGTGGCCCTGCGGCTACAGAGCGACGGTCGCCGGCGTTCTTAGCCACGACCGCCGCGGGACCAGCCTCGAACGCCTATAAAAGGAGACCCCGAGCCCCTCCGAGCGCTCAGACGACCTCAGGCCTTCCCCCTAGTGCTCCCCTAGTCGTGGATTGACCGGAAGAGGCCATCTCCCCCACCTCCGGCCAGTTCGGCCGCCGCTGCTTTCTGGCGCCATTCGTCGCAACCAGACTATTCCCCGCCCATCCAACACCACCAACCGCTTCCCCTCGTTCTTGCGGAGCTGCCCAGCGCCTCAGCCTCGATCGGAAACCACCGGAGCCCAAAACCCCCTTCACTCCCGTAGCCCCCTCCGCCGCGGAGCTCGCCGCCGGCGACTCCTTCCACCCCCGGCGACCCAGCGACCACCGGGAGAACTGCCCCAGTCTGGCGAGTCCATCCCTGCCCTCAGGTGCCCTCGAGGAGCCGCCGTTCGTCGACGGCGATCGCCGGAGTCCCGCCCCGTTCGGACAGAGGAAGAGGAGGGAGAGGGGGGAATGGTCAAACCTGACCAGTGGGCCCTCTGGACCCACTGTCAGTGACCCCCGCGCCACCCACGCTGGCTTAAGTGGTCACATAAATGCCTGAGTACGTCTCCTCTGCTTCGAAAGCGTATTCTGTATCGAAACGTTTTCCTTTTTCTGGTTTTATTAAAAACAGAACTTTGACCAAACTTTGACTGGCGATATCTTTTAAAATAAAACTCCAAATGAGTTGATTCTTTTTCCTACCTCTCTCAAATTTCATCTAGTTTATTTTAAGATTTATTTCAAAAATATTTGGGACAACTTTTTGTACTGTTTTTGAAACATTTGTTATTTGAATATTTTTCAAAATAGGAAATGGAGAGAGAAGAAAACTTTCAAAAAGTGCACCCCCTTGCATACTCTTGAAGGCAAGCATTCTGAACTCTGGCATAATATTTTCGTGAGGTGTTTTGATACGGTTACAACACCACTTTGACTTGGAGCATAAGTTATTTTTATGTAACGATAAAGTCACACGCATGAGTGCATTTTGGAGATGCTCTACTGTTAGAATGGATATGCTGGTGATAGTGATCATCCTCGCGAGCTTTCCATGCATACCGGCAGGAAGCCGGGAAAGTCGTGGTCTTGGGTAGACACGAGCTTGTCCCTAGTTCCTCGTTGAGACGAGTGTGTCCGGCATGACATGATGAGATTTGGTGAGCGGTGATTCTGTCTGTCAATGGGAAATATATTGGTTATGCTAATCATTTGGAGAATACTTGGACCTCCTGAGTTGGCCGTAGGTCGAGTCTTGATTAGTATCTTCCACCACTTGTTTTGTACTACCACTTGTCCCTGCTGCAGGTAGGGTACGGTTCAGTAAGTTGTCAACCCCTTACCAAGGCACACACCGTACAGAGAGGCCATGGTGGAAGATACCGGATGCATCCGGTAGGCATGCCACCTGGTCCGAGGGCATGGGTGTTTCAGGTTGGGACCGAGAGGGGGGCACCCCTTAGAGCGCGCGATATAAATTTGATCCCATGCTACGTCGAGGTTGTAGCCTCCCCACTTAGAGTTTTGCTTGACGGGTGTCGTGGGTAATTCCAGACACCGGTAAGTTAAGCTGGTGTGTGCAGGTCAGGTGTGTTTTCAATTAAAAGGCCGTAGGCGGAATTAGTCCCGATGGACTAAGTAAATCCGTTACTCATGGGTAAAGAGTACACCCTCTGCAGAGGTTATATCCGTTCGGATAGCCATGTTCATGGGTAAGGACTTTGGTCTGAGATGGATCTAGTGACGGTGTTCGATGGAGAAACGGCTAAACTAGAATCTAGTGACGGTCTTCGGATGGAGAAACGGCTAGACTAGAACTTTGATTATGACCTATGACGTATGAGGATTATGTTTATTATTATGGGCTAACCATTTACATTATTTGAATTATTGAGTATCCCTGGGACGGTTCTACCTCCTGGATATTCACTGTGATTATTCTTATATAAGCCCTCTCTGTGGTGTCGCTCAGACGCCCGATTGCGGCATGCTTGTTATTTAATTATTCTTTATAAGCCCTTTATGTGGTGTCGCTCAGACGCCCGACTGCGGCATGCTTGTTATTTAATTATTCTTTATAAGCCCTTTATGTGGTGTCGCTCAGACGC
The DNA here is from genome assembly GCF_002575655.3 of Aegilops tauschii subsp. strangulata. NCBI lineage: Eukaryota > Viridiplantae > Streptophyta > Magnoliopsida > Poales > Poaceae > Aegilops > Aegilops tauschii. The sequence goes on along the minus strand of NC_053039.3, from coordinate 207,590,646 downwards.
CCGACTGCGGCATGCTTGTTATTTAATTTATTCTTTATAAGCCCTTTATGTGGTGTCGCTTAGACGCCCGACTGAGGCATTGTTAATTTATCTGCACCCTTTCGAGGAGTCATTTCAGGCACTCGATCAGTGCATTCTATTTTTACTCCCGTATTGCATGTTCATATTTTTTCCTACATGCGGGCATCACAGATTTTCGTTTAATTCGTGACAGACGTTATCATCATAAAATATTTCGGAGCATGATTATCCCTTGTTATATATTATATCCGTGTTCTTAATGTTTGCGAGTACATTCAAACGTACTCACTGGCTTGTCCCTGGCTATTGTCTTGGCCAGATTTCTTGCGTGGGGAGAGCATTGCGATGACAGCCCTGGAACCTACGCAATGACGATAGCAGTCTCGCAAAGATAGGAGTTATCCTGGTCAGCTATTCTTGTGGGAAATGGAGTCCCATAGATGCAGATGTACCACAAACCGCTTCCGCCATCAACCACTAGAAACCAAGTGTTGTACTCCTAGGCCACAATGGTCTTGTACTACATATTTTGTGCTTTGCTTGGAATTCTTGTATCAAGTTGGTGCCTCATCAGCTAACAGTAATCCTGGGGCTGGTGAGCACAAAGGCCGTTTTCTGGTAAATTAATATCCCGAAAATCCGGTCCTGACATTACCCTAATTAGAAGCATTACAAGGTAGACACCATATGCAACATGCAACCACATATCACACTGCCAAGTAAGAGCAAGCACCTGCGATGGTGGTGTGGGGGAATTGCGGTCATCAACTAGAGAGCTATGTTGACTATCTTCATTTAGCCTTGCTATTTCTTGAGAATCATGTGGGGAGGATGACACTGCACTCTTTAAACGAGTAGCGCGTCTCACAGTAACCCACTGGGGTGACTGTCTCATCATAAGTGATTGATGAGGGATACAAAAGAGCATTAGTTTGATGTACGTACATGGTTATAGACATATGTAGTATGTATCAAAAACAGGAAGGCATGTCATTATCAAAGGTATAATGTGTAAAGTAAGCAGATGCCATTTAACCAAATTGGAAGCAATACAAGTTAGACACCATATGCAACATGCAACCACATTTGACAACGGGAAGTTAAAGCAAGAACCTGGGATGGTTGTGTGTGGCAATTGAGATCATCAACTACAGATCTACGTTTACTGTCTCAATCTGCTGACACTGCACCCTTTAGAGCGCTGCAATGCTTAGTGCTTATCTTGAATTACACTGGAGTGACTTCCGTCTTTTCTTTTTTGTATTCATCAACACTGTGTCAGAGTCTGAAATACCCATGCATAAAAAAAATAGTGTGAGTATGGGTGAAGTGTGTGCACAAGTAGTACAGCGTAAAGGTAGCAGATAGCAGGTCCATGAGAAATAAATGATGGGAGTGATAACCCACAAGTATAGGGGATCGCAACAGTTTTCGAGGGTAGAGTATTCAACCCAAATTTATAGATTCGACACAAGGGGAGCCAAAGAATATTTGAAGGTATTAGCAGCTGAGTTGTCAATTCAACCACACCTGGAGATTAATTATCTGCAGCAAAGTGATCAGTAGTTTGATAGTTTTGATAGTAGTGACAGCAGCAATAGTAATAGTAACAGTGATAGCAGTAATTTTTTAGCAAGTGTAACAGTGATGATAGCCGTAGTAACTTAGCAGAAACAATATAAGATAAATTCGTAGGCATTGGATCGGTGACTTGTTGGATGATATTCATCATGAGACAGTTATAACCTGGGGTGACACGGCACCGGCTCCAGTTCATCAATATAATGTAGGCATGTATTCCGTAAATAGTCATACGTGCTTTATTAAAAGAACTTGCATGACATCTTTTGTCCTGCCCTCCCGTGGCACCGGGGTCCATATTGGAAACTAAGGGATATTAAGGCCTCTTTTTAATAGAGAACCGGAACAAAGCATTAACACATAGTGAATACATGAACTCCTCAAACTACGGTAATCACCAGAAGAAGTCCCGGTTATTGTCACTCCGGGGTTGCCGGATCATAACACGTAGTAGGTGACTATAACTTGCAAGATCAGATCTAGAACATGGATATAATGGTGATAACATAAATGGTTCAGATCTGAAATAATTGCACTCGGGCCCAAAGTGACAAGCATTAAGCATGGAAAATTCATAGCAACATAAATCTTAGAACATAGTGGATACTAGGGATCAACCCTAACAAAACTAACTCGATTACATGATGAATCTCATCCAAGTCCTCACCGACCAGCGAGCCTATGAAGGAATTACTCACTCCCGGTGGGGAGCATCATGGGATTGGCGATGGAGAAGGGTTGGTGATGACGAAGAACGAAGACCCCCCCTCTCCGGAGCCCCAAACAGACTCCAGATCTGCCCTCCCGAGAAAGAACAGGGCTTGGTGGCGGCTCCGTCTCGTGGATCGCAATAATTCTTTCCCCCTGATTGTTTTCTCCGAAAATAGGATTTTATAGCATCGGTTTCAGGGTCTGCGGGGCCACCAGGTGGGGACAACCCACATGGGCGCGCTAGGAGAGGGGGGCGCACCCTGGTGGGTTGTGCCCACCCAGGGCCCCCTCTCCGGTAGGTCTTGGCTCCAGAAATTCCTATATATTATATAAAAATTCCTCGTAAAGTTTCGTTCCATTCCAAGAACTTTTATTTCTGCACAAAAACAACACCATTGTAGTTCTACTGAAAACAATGTATTCAAATCATGCAAATTAGAGTCCAAAACAAGAGGAAAAGCGTTAGGAAAATTAGATAAGTTGGAGACGTATCAACTCCCCCAAGTTTAAACCTTTGCTTGTCCTTAAGCAATTCAGTTCATAAACTGAAACTGAAAAAGAAAAACTTTTATGAACTCTTTTGCTCTTGTTTGCATTAATAAGCTTAAATAGCACCCAGGTTTTTAGCCAACATTATAAGTAACCATGCCGACAATAACTCTTAAAGATCATAATGATTCATATCAATGACATCATCAGCTAGCGAGCAATAATAAGACATCTCAAACGGCAACATGTTGGCAAAACAACCATGATATAATATGACAATAGTGGTATCCCGCTAGCCCTTTCTGAGACCGCAAAACATAAATGCAGAGCACCTCCAAAGTTCAAGCAGTGACTAAACATTGTAATTCATGGTAGAAAAGATCTAGTCATGATGCACCCAATATTAGCTACACACAATGCATAAGTCATGACAGCTGTGCTCTCAGGTTCTAGCGCTTGTTTTAGAAGGTGATGACACAACATAAAAGTAAATATATAGTCCCTTCACAGAGGGAAGCAGTGATTTGCAGAGTTGCCAGAGCTCAATTTTTAAAACAGAGGCAAATGATATTTCGAGACATGCACCCTTCTCATTTACTTCACGACCATCAGTTATCAATATCTTCCATGCTAAGCATGCTAGTGGCGGTTCCCAAGCGATAAAAGTAAAGGTTTTGACTCCATTGGGAGTTTTTGTTTGATTATTCGAGCGATTAACTCTTTTTGTATTTTGCAGTTTGGGACTAGGCATCCCTACTACCGCCCTTTTCTCATGCGATGACGAGTGAATAAACACTCGACCTGAGAATAACCCGCTTAGCATGGAAGATACCGACCACCTCCTGTTGTTCCATGAACGATCCAGGCACACAAAACGGATATTTATTTAGAAGTTTGAGGTGGCACATGCAAATTTACTTAGGATGGCAGGGTAATACCGCATATAGGTAGGTATGGTGGACTCATCTGGAATAACTTTGGGTTCAAGGTTTTTGTTGTACAAGCAGAATTCCCAGTTAGTACAGGCGAAGGATAGCAATTAGATTGAGAAGCGGCCAGCTAGAGAGCAACAACGATCATAACCATGCATTATGCATAAGTAACATTGGACACTAGCATGAGTAGGATATGGACACCATGAACATAAATATCATAGAGGCTATGTTGGTTTTGATTCAACTACATACATGAACATGTGCCAAGTCAAGCCACTCGAACATTCAGAGGAGGATACCATATCATCATACTACATCACAATCATTTTTATGCAATGCAATGTTGATATCCAAGATAAATCATTATCCACTCCCAGCTACTTATGCATGGCATGAGAAACTATAATCTCTAATTGTCATTGCAAACATGTTTAATCACAATGGGCTGAATCATGGATACTAGGTTAAACATGTTTACACAAATAGAACAAGTCGAGTTCATACCAGTTTCTCTCTGCCACGGCCAGTTCATTGAATATCGTCATTATTGCCTTTCACTTCACGACTGAACACTATGAAAATAATAATAGTGCAAGAGTGTCGTGGACTAAGCTGGAATCTGCAAACACTTTATTCAACAGGAGAAGACAAGGTAAAATGTGCTCTTTATTAGATAAACAATTATTCATATGAGAGCCACTCAACATTTTCATCGTGGTCTTCGGTACGACTCGAATAAAAAGAAAACAAATTCATAGAAACACACTGAAATATTTTTGGAGTTTTTGGTTTTGTTGAACAAGAAAATGAAAGGGAAAAGCAAAAACGTGAAAAACTATTTACACGGGAAAGCTCCCAACAAGCAAAAGAAGAACAAGGGAATCTTTTTGGTTTTTCTTTTTAATACTACTAAGCATGCATAGAAAGTAAACTAACTACAACTAATTTTTTTGTTTGGTTTTTCTAAAGATTTTCAAACACACAAGAAGAAAGAAGGAAAAATAAATCTAAGCATGGATGATACAATGAAAAAGTGTGGACACTGACAAATGGAATAAGTGAACATGAATGTAAAGTCAGTGGAAACACGTTGTCGGAGTAAATGGCCACGGGTAGCCTAACCGACTCCCCGTGGCTCTTCAAAAAATTATCAGGCCGATCGAGCCTTCAAGCATCCAAAACACGGGGCCGCCTTCCCCTGGCCGGCTATCTCCCAGGCCGACTACCAGAAGGCGGCCCGGCCTCAAAAACCTTCCCGAAGAAAACCACAAGATGGCCGACTCCAGGAAGCCGGCCCCAAGAGGACCGACTCCCAGAAGCCGGCCACGAAGAAGACCGACTCCCAGAAGCCGGCCATGAAGAAGACCGACTCCCAGAGGCCGGCCAAGACCGCACCCTCAAGGGCTGCACCCACATAATGGTGATGAGACGGGACGTGGCTATAGTACAGCCTGCCACCCCCGAATCCCGGAGCACGCGTGGCCACAGTGCGCCGTACGGGTCGGCCATCCCCCGTCCGGCGCGGCAATGTTGCCATGTTGACCATGACATCACCCATGACAGGCGCCAGTATGGCCCGCGGGCGGCAGGCTCCTTCAGCCAGAGAGACGCTCGAAGGCGGCCAAGCCTCCCCCAGTCGGCCTGGGGCGTAGCCGGCTCCTAATAGCCGGCTACCTCCCTTCCTCGAAGTATGTGCATCATTAAGGAGACAAGACGAGGTAAGGCTACAGTGAGAGCCCGAAGGCGGCGGCACTGTGGCCATGCTTACCTCGACAAAGCCTTCGTCATCAGAGGCGAGGCTACAGTAACCAGCCACCGACAAGACCCCCAAGCGGTGGGGCCGGCTTGTCGGCCAAGAGGCCGGCAGCCGGCGGGACCCCCAGTCGGCGGGCCCCAGCGGTCGGCAGAGAAGCCGGCGAATACAGACACTGACGGCTAGGACCCGCGTCCAGCATGATTACCATTGTACCCCTGGGGGTAGGCCTATATAAACCCCCCAGGGCACCCATGCAAAGGGTTGATCACTTAGAGTTTTAGACACCACGTAGAGAGAAAAGGAGAGCTAGCCTTGCCCTTCTTCTTCCCCTAGCCAAACAGCTCAAGGAGCCTCTTGTAGCTACTTGTATTGATCTAGTGATCATGCAGAGACCCCGCAGAGCAGGATTAGGGGTGTTATCTCCACGGAGAGCCCCGAACCTGGGTAAGATTCGCCGGCATGCATGTATTCGCCTTATCCCGTTTCCAGGCACCGGCGATGTCTTACTGGCTCCCACAATGATAAGCCACCCGTTGGCATATGTCGCACCTACCACCCGACATTTGGCGCCCACCGTGGGGCCAGGTGCACCGTCGTCCGGAGACCTGTTCTGGACGGGAACCCTTTTTCTCCCGCGCGAGCGTAGCCAGCCCGCCACGCCCGATGGCGCTTGCCCCGACGCGCTGCAAGGCGTCGACGACGCCTGCGCGGCGAGCTGCCTCACTGGTCTTCTTGGCGAGGCTCGCATCTCCGACGAGCCTGCGTCCGACGTGGGCACAGACTGCCCCGAGAGCCGCCTCATCAGCCTCCTCAACCAGCTCCACGTCTCCAGCGAGCTTGCTGTGGACTTGGAGTCGGTCGGCTCCACCGACCCGATGCTGGTCGACTCCGACACGGCATCGCTTGACGCCTTCCCCACCAACGTGGTGATCATCGACGACCCTCTCCCTCGAGCCGACAGTGGCAGCAGCGCTGCCACTGAGGTGTTGGTCATCAGCCACGGCGCCGTCTCCGGCGAGAACACCCACGACGCCCTACAAGCGGCGATGCACGACTTGTCCGTCCCCATCCCGGCCGACGCCGATGCCGAGACACTAGAGGCACGCCGCCTCGCCCTCGTCGCGGAAGGCTAGAAGATAGCATCCATGAGACGCCTCACTGAGGCTCACCAGCGCGAAGTCGACCGCGCCGCCTTTCGCACGCCGCCTCCTGGCGGGCCGAGCCGAGCCGGCTTCGTCAAGAAGTGCGGCGCAGCCATCGCCAGCATGCTAGGAGCAGATCGCCTAGTCTACGCCACGCCACTCGAGAACCTGCATGCCGCCCAGGCGGCCGCAGACGAGCTGAACGGGCTATGGGCTGACGAGCTCCCCTACATGACTAAACGCATCCAGCAGCTGATTGACGCGGCCGCAGGGCAGCATGAAGCCAGCGCCCGCGCTGAAAGTCCTCACCCACGCCGAGAGCACGGCGTGACATCCCGAACGCCGACTGCAGATGGCGCCCGCGCAAGAAAAGACAAGGAGCCGGCTGCTAGCCGTAGCCGGACTCGGCTCACCATCGAGCGCGACGCAGAAGGCCGCCCCCGAGCTGTGGAACGACGAGGCGATCCGCCTCCTCCCCTGCCTCGGGGGGAGAGATATCCCGCCCCGCCGCCTGTCACGCATCCGACTCTCGGCGGCCGACTAGGCCACCGCGAGGGAGTCGGCGAGAATGACGCCCGCCACCGGATCGACCGCCTAGCGTGATCCCTTGCGCTAGAAGAACAAGATGATGTCGGCCCGCCTTGCTTTGGCCCCCGCATCCACGACGAGCCCTTCCCCAAAGGGTTCTCACTCCCAAGAGACACGCCAAAATACAACGGCTCCGTGAAGCCGGAAGACTAGTTGATCGACTACTCCACCGCAGTCCGCATAGCGAATGGCAACAGGCGCGTTGCCGTGAAGTACGTCCCGCTCATGCTTCAAGGCACGGCACGCGCTTGGCTGAACAGCCTCAAGCCCTACAGCATCAACAGCTGGCTAGACTTCACGGAAGTCTTCATCCGCAACTTCACCAGCACGTACAAGCGGCCTCCCAAGCCCCGCCAGCTCTCCTTGTGCGTCCAAGGGCCCAACGAATCAACTCGCGACTACCTCACGCGTTGGGCCGAGCTCCGCAACTCCTGCAAGGGGGTGCACGAGGTTCAAGCCATAGAGTACTTCACTGCCGGGTGCCGAGAGGACACCCTCCTCAAGCACCGACTCCTCTGCGACGAGCCAACTACCCTCGACGAGCTGCTGATCATAGCAGACAAGTACGCCACTGCCGACTCCTCGATGAAGACCGAGCTTCGAGAGGATGCCTCTGGGAAGGTGCTCGCTCTGGCTCCCAAGACGCCGGCTGGTGACTCCAACCGACGCCCTTACCGGAACGACAACAAGCGCAAGGCCCCTATGCCGCCTTCTACCAGTCGGCAAGTAGCCACAGTCGAAGACGAACAACCCGAAGAGCGGCCCGCTCCCAAGAAGCAGAAGGGCGGCAGGCCGGCTTGGCAGCCGGCTTTCTCCTACGAGCAAATCCTTGATGCCCCCTGCAAGTTCCACAGCGGCGTGAATCCGTCCAACCACACGACACGGAAGTGCCATTGGCTCACACGGATCTCCAAAGGCGAGGGGCTGGTGCCGCCTCCACCTGCTGGCCCGCCTCCTCCAGCCCCTCAGCAGCCGGCTGTTCGACCAGCAGTCGGAGCAATTCAAGATGAGTTCCCAGATGAGCACGCCGCCTACATCGTCTTCACAAGCCAAATTGAAGACAGGCGCAGTCGGCGCCGTCAGCACCAAGAAGTCAACGCGGTCGCCTCCAACAACCCCGAGTTTATGCATTGGTCTGAGAAGCCTATCAGCTGGAGCCGGGCCGATCACCCAGAGGTGATGCCGTCTCCCGGCTCCTATGCATTGGTGTTGGACGCCACCCTCGCAACAGAAAGGCGAGCCGCCCGTTTCTCCCGTGTGCTGATTGACGGCGGGAGCAATATCAACATACTGTACCGTGACACCATGGAGAATCTGAACCTCAAGACGAGGCAACTCATGCCAAGCCGGACTGTGTTCCATGGCATCGTACCCGGCCTGTCCTGTTCCCCAATCGGCAAGATCAAGATGGATGTTCTCTTCGGAGACAAGGATCACTTCCGCCGAGAGGCAATCTGGTTTGAAGTGGTGGATCTAGAGAGCCCTTACCACGCATTGCTTGGCCGACCTGCCCTGGCCAAGTTCATGGTTGTGCCCCACTACGCCTACCTCAAGATGAAGATGCCGAGTTCGAAGGGGATCATCACCATAGCCGGAGACTACAAGAAATCTTCCGAGTGTGCTGCAGCCAGCAGCCGGCTGGCCGAGTCCCTCGTGATTGCTGAAGAGAAGAAGATGCTAGACCGAGTCGTGGCCATAGCCGGCAAGCAGCCGGCCCTGTCCCCTGACCCCAAGGAATATGATGCTCAAGGCCCCTTCGTCGTCAGCAAGGCCCTAGGCAACGACTCCTACTACCTGATCGACGCACAGAAGCCGAAGGCACGCAAGAGAGATGATTCTGGCAAGGAATCGGAACGACCATGGAACGCCAATCTCCTCAGAAGATTTTACAGTTGAAAGTAGTATGTACCATGCTACCTTTTGTATTAAGTACAAGACAACGGGCCCCCCGAGGTGTACTAGGGGACTACCCTCTTTTATCTATGTATGAGTAGTGTCATACCTATGAATGTATTGTTACAATCCAAGAAAGCTAGAGTACTTGCCCTCCCAACTGGCCAAGCACTTCTCCAGCCACAGACTGCAAAACAGCTGTCTGGCTGGGAAGGCGGCGACCAAGGGAGGGCGGCAAAGGAAACAGCCAAAGGATGAAAAGCAAGAACAATGGGAAGCCAAACACATGCATGATTATATTTACACAAAAGGCCTTCGAAAGGCCGGCATTCAACATAGTTTGAATACACCCCCAGTGAGTGGAACTGCGCAAATTTAACAAAATATTGTTCAAAGAGTAATAAAACAGGAAAGTAAAGGCGGCAGATTAGGCTAAGGGCGCAACAGGCGAGCCGGGCTGGTCGGTGGAGACGGCAGTGCCGGCTGGAGGAGTGGCCGGCTGGCGAGTCTCGGCTTGATCATCGCCGGCTGCAGGCGGTGCGCTCGCACGCGCCTCGTTGCTGGAGGCACGATCAAGTTGAGGCTGGCCGGCTGCTCCACCATCTGGCACAACGTCTTCACTATCCTCCTCCTCCTCCTTGCCCTCGTCGCTGGAGTCGATCTCCTCCGCCGAGTCCTCGCCATCTGCTGGGTTCAGCCCGAACCACTCCTCCGGCTGAGCAACGCCGTTATCATCCACCTCAGGAGCAAAGGCGCTGGTGTCGGTGTAGTCGGCAATCGCCGAGGCACGCTGGATGATAGTCGGCCGCGCCGGCTCCAGCTCCGTGTCGGGCTCCTGCCGCCAGGTGGCCAGCTGGTCCAAGCTCAGCTTAGGATACCAGGCTTTGACGAACTCCAGCGCCCGCCTGGCGCCTGACCGAGCTGCAGAAGCCTTCCAGGCCTCGAAGCGGCCAACCGCTACCTCAAGCTAGTCGACAGTCCGACTGGGGGTACGGGGAATCACCTCGCCGGGCCAGTCAGCGGCCAACACTTGCGCCCAACACGCTGAAGCCGGCGGAGCATGCGGTGAGCCGGCTGGAGGCGGGCTTGGATCACCAGGAGCTGTTCCTCAAGCGACCGGCGAGCGTTCGGCGCGATCTCAGCACCAGCCTGCCTTTGCGCCTCGCGGTGGGCCTCGATGACCTGGTTGGCGGCAGTAGAGTAACCAGGGAAGTACTCTGCACAAGCAAGAAAGGAAGAGAAAAATACAAAGTTAGAGAATGAACCAAATGGCAAGCGGCAAGCAAGGAACGAAGAAGAAGAAGGCCTACCGTCAACCAAGTCTTCGATCTGGCCGTAGCCGTTGATCAACGACTGCCTCGCCTCAGCCCAGCTCGCCGCCTCGGTCTCGTACTCGACTTGGAGGGCGGCCTCGCTGTCCTGCACCGCCTTCAGGGCCGCCTTGTGGCTCTCCTCCTGGTCGGCCAGCTTCTTGACCAGGCGGTCACGCTCCTGAGCCAAGGCGTCGAACTCGGCTTCCTTAGCACGAAGGGCGGCCTGGGTCCCACCCAGCTGCTCCCTCAGTTTGGTGTTGGCCGCTGCAGATATGGCAAAGAAGAAAAAAGCAATAAGAAAGAAGTCGCCAGGAAAGATTTGGCCCGACTGCTCAGCAGTCGGCCCGAATCTCGGGGACTACACCCAGTGGGTGCGCTGACGCGCCCCCACGTGAGATAAAAGAAAGGAAGCACCTACCCCGGCTCTCCGTTAGATCAGCGGTCTTCTGGGACAACTCCCGAGCCTGGGAGTTGAAGGCAGCCGCACGGAGGTGTGGTAGTCGTGCAAGTCGAACAGAGAAGCAAATAAGAACAAGATAGCAAACAAAGTCTACCAAGAAGTTCCAAGCCGCCTGCTCAGCAGCCAACTCGGAACTCGGGGACTACACCTAGTGGGTGCGCTGACGCCCCCCCCCCCCCCCCCGTGGAAGAAATCAAGATCAAAAAACAAAAAAGGGAAGACTCACCCAAATGGCCGCCCGTGTCGCGAGGAACTCGTCATTGTACTGCCTCAACACGGCGGCCTGGGACTGAAGCCGGTTCCGGACTTCCTGCGCTGCCACGTTCACCACGGCCGTCCCACCACCCGGCGTCCACCCCGAGCTGGCGCTGGCCGTCTCCAGATCCTGGGCTGACGAGCTGGAGCCTGCGGCCTTCTACGGGTCCGGCGCCGAAGTTTCCTTCCCCGCGCGTTGGCGCTATGGCGACCGGACCACCAGGTCCGTACTTGCAGCCGGCTCGCCTCCAGCCGGTTGCGCAGGCGGCGCGTTAGGCCGACTGCCTTGGACCGCCCCAGTCGGTGATGGCGGTGCCGCCTCCCTCTCCTGGACAACGACGTCGTCCTCCTCCCTCTCCATCCCCGGCAGGTCGCCACCGGCCTCCTCCGGTGGGGGCTCCGGGATCTCGGGCGCCACGACGCGCAGGGGGGTGACAAGCAAGACCCCGGCCGCTGCGGCTGCAGCCTCCGCTTGAGCCTTGGCCGCCGCGCCGGCTTGTGCCTTCGCCGACTCCTCCGCCACCTCCTGCGCCGCCTTGGCAGTGGCCGCCCTCAGCTCCTCCGCCTCCCGCTCCTCCCGCGCCTCCCGCGCATTCCGCTCCGTCGCCGCTTGAAGCTCGGCGCGGGGGTCCACGCGGTGAGCGCTGGCAGATCCTCCCGCCTCTCCAACCACGGAGGCAGCAGCGACCTGCTCAAGAGAAAGCGGAGCCCTGGTTTTTGAGTCAAGACAAGGATTCAGAAATCGACAAGAAAAGGAGAAGGAATACGCGAGAGAATCGACACTTACACTGAAACCTTTTTCGGCTGCTTCACCACCTTGCGGAAGCGGGCCGCCTTCGCGGCCGCCTCTTCCCGCCTGGTCGCCGCCGCCCCGCTCTTGGGCTTCTTCGGCCGACTGCCGAATAGGCCGACTCGAGAAGCCGGCACGGCAGATGAGCCCACGCCTCGATCTGACGCCGGCTTCTGCGTGCCGCCTCGGGCAGCCGGCGCTGCAGATGAGCCCACGCCTTGATCTGACGCCGGCTGGCGGCGCGGGACGATTTCCGCCTCGTCGTCATCCGGCCAGTCGTCGAAGCTGGCTCCAAGCCCGGAGCCGCCTGCTTCGCTGCCTGCTTCACCGCCTCCCGCCTCGGTGTTGTCGTCCATAGCGGCCGCCCCCAAGTCGGGGTCCTCCAAGTTGTGCGCCGCCCGGTCGGGGAGAAATTGGCGATCCGCCCCCGCTGACCCGGCCGCCGGTCGAAGGAGAGGGTTCTGCCAAGACGAACCGACTGGTCAGAGTCGGCCAAGAAAAACTTGGTGACAAAACTAAAGAAGAGAAGATTTAGAAAGCATACCACAGGCAGGGGATTGGCATGGGAGTACGGCTCCTTGCCAAACTGCCTCTCCTCGGAGAGCTTGCAGTTCGCGAGATAGTTCACCATGTGAGCTACCTCATCATGAGGCATCTCCTTGGTGCACATCTGACTCGGATCGAGTTGGCCGCTCATTTGACAGATCAAATGAGGGCAGCCTTGAAGTTGGAGCACCCGTCGCACCACGAAGGCGGCCAGCAGGTCGGACCCAGTCAGGCCCTCCGACTAGATCATTACCCGCAGTCGGGGGACGACGGCGGCTCCAGCCGGCGTTAGCATCCTGGCCCGATAGGACCACTGGGCCCGCCTCCCAACTGGCGGGCCGGCTACGTAAGCCGGCAAGTTGACGTAGTCGCCTTGCGGGGCGACGTTCTTCACGTAGAAGTACGATTTCTGCCAGAGCTTCACCGACTGGATCAGCGTGATGACAGGGAAGGGGTTGTCGGCTGCCGACCTCCGCATCGCGATGAAGGCGCCGCTCTGAGCCGGGACGCCCTGCATCCGGGTGCCGAGCTTGGATTGGAAGAATCCCCCCAGAGCTCGAGGGTGGGAAGAACGCCAAGAAAGCCCTCGCACAGAGTGACGAATGCAGACAACAGCACCACCATGTTTGGAGTGAGGTGGTGCGGCTGGAGCTGGTAGAATTCAAGGAAGGAGTAGAAGAAGGCGCTAGCTGGCAGGCCGAGGCCGCGCAAGAAATGCGAGCGGAAGAGTACCCGCTCGCCTTCCTCCGGCACCGGCGTAATCTCCTTCTTCGGCGCGAGACGGACCTGCACCTGGTCCTCGCCGGGCAACCGCCGCGTCTTGCGGAGGAAGTCGATGTGGTCCGCGTGGACGTTGGAGCCGTCCCAGTCTCCGCCGTGCTGCATGACGGCAAGAAGCTGACGAGAAAGGGCGCGGCAACGGTGAAATCATGGCTCCGCGGCGGCAAAGCTGCGGGGTAGTGCGAAGACTAGTGGGACGGCGCGGCGGCAAGAGGCTGCTGTGATGGAGAGAAGGAAGAAGAAGATGGCGGAGCGAGGGAGAGCGCGCGAGCGTCTGCCGCTCCCCTCCTCCCCCAACTTATAGCCTCGTGCGGCGAAACCGAGGAGGCGAGGCGTGGGACAGAACGTGGGATTAACTGTGCCCACTCCCCCACGTCCCGCGATTATTGCGCCCTAACGATGTGCAAAAACTGCCATCGGAAGGCGAGCGGCCTGCTTTGGGCCACAGAAAATCCACGCCTGGGCCTAGGCATGGGAGTGGTGGGCCCCGGCCTGCGGCGGCGGCCCGTCGCGCGCGTGGGCCGGCAGGCTTTTTTCAGCCGGAAGGTGCCACGTGGTGCGCGGGCGGCAAGCGGCCGGCCCGCAGCCTGGCGAGCCCACCAGCTGGCTCCCGCCTTTAGACTTCAAAATCTCACCAAGATAGTGCACCCAACCGAAGCCAGCTCCTAGCTGCTGGCTCTTCAAGATAGGAAGCTAACCGAGCTTCTCGTCCTCCTCTCAGCCTTGAAGCCCAACCAGCTTCGGGGACTACTGTCGGAGTAAATGGCCACGGGTAGCCTAACCGACTCCCCCTGGCTCTTCAAAAAATTATCAGGCCGATCGTACCTTCAAGCATCCAAAAAACGGGGCTGCCTTCCCCTGGCCGGCTATCTCCTAGGCCACCTACCAGAAGGCGGCCCAGCCTCAAAAACCTTCCCGAAGAGAACCACAAGATGGCCGACTCCAGGAAGCCGGCCCAAAGAGGACCGACTCCCAGAAGCCGGCCACGAAGAAGACCGACTCCTAGAAGCCGGCCATGAAGAAGACCGACTCCCAGAGGCCGGCCAAGACCGCACCCTCAAGGGCTGCACCCACATAACGGTGATGAGACGGGACATGGCTACAGTACAACCTGCCACCCCCCGAATCCCGGAGCACGCGTGGCCACAGTGCGCCATACGGGTCGGCCATCCCCCGTCCGGCGCGGCACTGTTGCCATGTTGACCATGACACCACCCACGACAGGTGCCAGTACGGCCCGCGGGCGGCGGGCCCCTTCAGCTAGAGAGACGCTCGAAGGCGGTCAAGCCTCCCCCAGTCGGCCTGGGGTGTAGCCGGCTCCTAATAGCCGGCTACCTCCCTCCCTCGAAGTATGTGCATCATTAAGGAGACAAGACGAGGTAAGGCTACAGTGAGAGCCCGCAAGGCAGCGGCACTGCGGCCATGCTTACCTCGACAAAGCCTTCGTCATCAGAGGCGAGGCTACAGTAACCAGCCACCGACAAGACCCCCAAGCGGTGGGGCCGGCTTGTCGGCCAAGAGGCCGGCAGCCGGCGGGACCCACTAGTCGGCGAGCCCTAGCGGTCGGCAGAGAAGCCGGCGAATACAGACACTGACGGCTAGGACCCGCGTCCAGCCGGATTACCATTGTACCCCTGGGGTTAGGCCTATATAAACCCCCTAGGGCACCCATGCAAAGGGTTGATCACTTAGAGTTTTAGACACCACGTAGAGAGAAAAGGAGAGCTAGCCTTGCCATTCTTCTTCCCCTAGCCAAACAGCTCAAGGAGCCTCTTGTAGCTACTTGTATTGATCTAGTGATCATGCAGAGACCCCGCAGAGCAGGATTAGGGGTGTTATCTCCACGGATAGCCCCGAACCTGGGTAAGATTCGCCGGCGTGCATGTCTTCGCCTTATCCCCTTTCCAGGCACCAGCGATGTCTTACTGGCTCCCACAATGATAAGCCACCCGTTGGCATATGTTGCACCTACCACCCGACACACGTACTCCCCCAAGCTTAGGCTTTTTGGCCTAACTTGGTAGTCGATCAGTAGCCTGGAGGGTAGTAGTTGGCGTGGTAGCTCACGGAGGCTCTCGGTGCGGATGCCTCAGCCTGTCGTGCTGCCTCCACCGCTGCGTTGTGAGCTCAGGCCTCGCTCTCAAGAACAAAATGTCTTCCTTTGCTGTGATAATCAAAAAGAGCGGGCGCAGGCAAATATGTGTGCACAACAGATTTTTGGTTAAACAATAGATTATAAGTGAAGTTATCAACCTTTCCCTTGAGAATCTTATGATCTTTTAAGGTATCAAAATCTAAATACTGCGTGGGTAGGATAGGATCAAAGGGCAACGGTGAAACACCCAGCCCTCATGCTAAACGCGTGGCATATATTCCACCATAGAAATAGCCACTGTTAGCGTTGTGCTGAAGTCTGCGTGCAACAATAACTCCAAGGTTATAATTCCTTTCACCAGTCAAAGAAGTGTGAATGAGGCTCAAGTCTGGAGCATAGAGTGTACTACAGTCTTGCTTGCCTACTATGCATTTCCCATTAAATAATGCAAAGTACTGAATTGCGGGAAAATGAATGCTCTTTATTCTACCTTGTGTCACTCCCCTCGTCTCACCCCAGCAAAGACTAGTTAAGAATGTTTGGTATTCAGCCCTTGGCGGTTCGTCAAGCGAACCCCAGAACGGGAGTTTGCAGTGGTAAGAAAAATTCTCTAGTGGGATGGTAAATGGATTATCATAAAGCATAAACGACACCCTAGACTCACAAGGAAGGAATTTAAATCCTTTGACAAATGATTCAGTGAGAAGGTGGTGTTGTTCGCACTTATCTGAAAGGTAGGGGCCGAGACCGGCATTGTGAACATATTGTTCAAATTCCTCCTTAATACCCACACACATCATATACTCATCACAAGGCCATAAACATGTTTTGGTGGCGGCATCTCGAGTAGAACTTTCACTTGGTTCAACATAAGACCGGCGAGCGGAACTGTCACTAGAAGATGCCCCCGAGGATCTCCTACTCGAAGAACTCCTTCCAAACAAGTTCATCATGTCCGCGTACAATTTTCTGAAAATTTTTGGGTGACAAAAATTTGTCAACAGAACTTCAATAAATTGGTAGCAACTACTCATAGGGATGCATAGAGGCCATAGCAAGCATTCAAACTACTTAGAACTCTAAGAATTTAACATGCAAGCACATCTACAGCAGCACCAAGAGTAACTAATTATTCAAAATATAAACCACTAAAACAAAAACTAGTTGGACAAACGGTGTCACATACCAAGCAACAATCCCCCGAAACAGTTTCAGAAATGGAGCTTCGAGCAAAGAGATCGAAATCCGCGGGTTTGAGGGCAAGAACACAGGAGAGAGAGCTATGGAGATTTTTTCTGGAGGTGAGCGATGAAGTGGGTTGAAGGGATAAGTGATGGGGCCCACGTGGGGACCACAACCCACCAGGGCGCGCCTGGGGGTCCTGGCACGCCCAGGTGGGTTGTGCCCACCTGGTGCACCCCCCTCTGATATTATTTGCACCAGAAATTCAGAAATATTCAGAAAAAAATCGTATTAAATTTTTAGAGCATTCTGAGAACTTTTATTTTGGGTCATTTTTTTTTATTTCACGGGAAATTCAGAAAACAAACAAAGCATGGCATTTTATTTTATTTAACTAATAAAAACAAAGAACAAAAAGTAGGGAAGAAGGTTGTGCTTACTAAATTCATCAACTTCATACCGTTCAAAAATGATCCATTAATAAGGTTGATCAGGTCTTATTAACAACCACTTCCGATTAGCATGAAACCGAAGAACTTCCGTAAATCACTAAGTTACCTCAATGGGGATATGCATTTCCCTAACAATAAGCATTTCATATTTCTTTTTGACAGTGGGTAGAGGTAGTTGAAAACTTCTAATAGTGATTGTCGGAGATTTTTCAATAACATTAATACCATTCACTTGGAATTGTTTCTTCGTAAAGTGCATCATATGCTCATTACCATTGATATGAAAATTGACCTTGCTTTTGTTGCAATCAATAACAGCCCCTGCAGTGTTCAAGAAGGGTCTACCAAGTATAACAAAGTCGGTCAAAATAGTAACATTAGCAACAACAACAGGCACATCCTCACAGATACCGATAGGTATGTCAGTTGATTTGTCAGCCATTTTCAAAGATATTTCAGTAGGTGTGAGTTTATTCAAGTCAAGTCTTTTATACAAAGAAAAAGGCATAACACTAACACCAACTCCTAAATCACACAAAGCAGTTTTCACATAATTCTTTTGGATGGAGCAAGGTATACTTGGTATTCTCGGATCTCCAAGTTTTTTAGGTACTCCATCTTTCAAAGTATAATTAGCAAGCATAGTGGAGATTTCAGCTTACAGTATTTTTCTCTTATTTGTCATGATGTCTTTCATATACTTTGCATAAGGAGGCATTTTCAAGATATCAGTCAAGCGAGTACGCGAAAAGACTGGCCTCAGCATCTCAGCAAAGTGTTCAAATTCTTCATCATCTTTATTTTTGGTTGACTTGGGTGGAAAAGACATAGGTTTTTGAACCCACGGTTCTCTTTCTTTACTGTGTTTTCTAGCAATGAAGTCTCTTTTGTCATATCTTTTATTTTTAGGTTGTGGGTTATCAAGATCAACTGGTGGTTCTATCTCAACATCATTGTCTGGTTCTTTATCATTGTTTGGTTGAGAGTCTTCATGAACCTTATCATTATCTTTTTCATTATCACTAGGTGTGTGTTCATGACCTGATTGAGTTTCAGCATCAGAGATAGAAGTTTCATTTTCATTATCAGGAGGTTTTTCTACTTCAGGTTCACTAGAAGTATGCATAGTCCTATCTTTTTTCTTTTTCTTTTTCTTTCTAGAAGGGCTAGGTGCATCAGTGATAACTCTTTGTGAATCTTGTTCAACTCTTTTTGTGTGTCCCTCAGGATAAAGTGGTTCCCGAGTCATTTTACCTCCTCTAGTTGCAACTCTAACAGCAAAGTCAAGCATATTATGATTCATTTCATCAAGCAATTCTCTTTGTCATTTAGCAACTTGTTCTAACTGAGTTTGAACCATAGAAGCATGTTTTCCAACACCTCTAACATCATTTGAGATTCTAAATAACAAGTCACTCAAGCGAGCAATCATATCAGAATTGTATTTCAATTGTTTGATAACATTTGCATTGAGGTGATCTTGTTTTCTAATGTAGTTTTCAAACTCATAAAGGCATTGACTAGGATGCATATTGTGAGGATTGTCATTATCATTGAACTTCATAAGAGAATTTACCTCTACCACCTTAGGAGGTGGTGGTGTATTAAGTCCATGTATTTCTTCAATAGGAGGTAAATTTTTAACATCCTCGGCTTTAATACCTTTTTCCTTCATAGATTTTTTGCCTCTTGCATATCTTCAGGACTGAGATATAATATACCCCTCTTCTTCGGAGTGGGTTTAGCCGGTGGTTCAGGAAGAGTCCAATCATCATAATTTTTCAATATATTATTCAATAATTCTTCAGCTTGTCCAACAGTTCGTTCCCTGAAAACACAACCAGCACAACTATCTACGAGGTCCCTAGAAGCATCGGTTAGTCCATTATAGAAGATATCAAGTATTTCATTTTTCTAAAGAGGATGATCAGGCAAAGCATTAAGTAACCGGCAAAGCCTCCCCCAAGCTTGTGGGAGACTCTCTTCTTTAGTTTGAACAAAGTTAAATATTACCTGTAAGGCAGCTTGTTTCTTATGTGCAGGAAACTATTTTCAGAGTAGTAAATCATATCCTGGGGACTACGCACACAACCAGGAGCAAGAGTATTGTACCAAGCTTTAGCATCACCCTTTAATGAGAAAGGAAATAATCTGAGAATAAAGTAGTAGCGAGTTTTCTCATCATGAGTAAAAAGGGTGGCTATATCATTCAACTTAGTAAGATGTGCCACAACAGTTTCAGTTTCATAGCCATGGAAAGGATCAGATTCAACCAAAGTAATTAACTCTGGGTCGACAGAGAATTCATAATCCTTATCATCAATAAAGATAGGTGAAATAGCAAATTTAGGATCACATTTCATTCTAGCATTCAGAGATTTTTCTTTATACTTGTGTAATAATTTATGTAGATCATCTCTATCATTACAAGCAAGAATATCTCTAGTTGTTTCTTCACTCATAACATAACCTTCGGGTACCTTAGGCAATTCATATCTAGGAACGCTAGTTCTAGCAGGTGTTTCAGGAGATTCAGTTTCAAGCTCATCATCAGATTCAACAACATCATGTTGTATTACTCTAGCAATTTGTTCATCAAGAAATTCACCAAGTGGCACATCATCATTATCAAGAAAGGTACTAGCATCGTCATAAGCATCATTCATAGTAGAAGTAGCATCATCAATAACTTGCGACATATCAGAATTAATAGCATGTGGTGGTGTTGCAAGCTTACTCATAACGGAAGGTGAATCTAAAGTAGAACTGGATGGCAGTTTCTTACCTCCCCTCATACTTGAGGGAAATATCTTAGTCTTAGGATCCTTGAGATTCTTCATAGTCATAATATGATAATAATCCCAAGTGACTCAACAAATATAGCTATGCTCCCCGGCAACAGCGCTAGAAAAAGGTCTTGATAACCCACAAGTATAGGGGATCGCAACAGTTTTCGAGGGTAGAGTATTCGACCCAAATTTATAGATTCGACACAAGGGGAGCCAAAGAATATTTGAAGGTATTAGCAGCTGAGTTGTCAATTCAACCACACCTGGATACTAATTATCTGCAGCAAAGTGATCAGTAGCAAAGTAGTTTGATAGTTTTGATAGTGGTGACAACAACAATAGTAACAGTAACAGTGATGGCAGTAATTTGGTAGCAAGTGTAACAGCGATAATAGCCGTAGTAACTTAGCAGAAACAATATAAGATAAATTCGTAGGCATTGCATCAGTGACTTGTTGGATGATATTCATCATGAGACAGTTATAACCTAGGGCGATACGGCACTAGCTCCAGTTCGTCAATATAATGTAGGCATGTATTCCGTAAATAGTCATACGTGCTTTATTAAAAGAACTTGCATGACATCTTTTGTCCTACCCTCCCGTGGCAGCGGGGTCCATATTGGAAACTAATGGATATTAAGGTCTCCTTTTAATAGAGAACCAGAACAAAGCATTAACACATAGTGAATGCATGAACTCCTCAAACTACGGTAATCACCGAAAGAAGTCCCGGTTATTGTCACTCCGGGGTTACCGGATCATAACACGTAGTAGGTGACTATAACTTGCAAGATCGGATCTAGAACATGGATATAATGGTGATAACATAAACGGTTCAGATCTGAAATCATGGCACCCGGGCCCAAAGTGACAAGCATTAAGCATGGCAAAGTCATAGCAACATCAATCTTAGAACATAGTGGATACTAGGGATCAATCCCTAACAAAACTAACTCGATTACATGATGAATCTCATCCAACTCCTCACCGACCAGCGAGCCTACGAAGGAATTACTCACTCCCGGTGGGGAGCATCATGGAATTGGCGATGGAGAAGGGTTGGTGATGACGAAGAACGAAGATCCCCCTCTCCGGAGCCCCAAACGGACTCCAGATCTGCCCTCCCGAGGAAGAACAGGGCTTGATGGCGGCTCCGTCTCGTGGATCGCGACAATTCTTTCTCCCTGATTTCTTTTCTCCGAAAATAGGATTTTATAGCGTCCGTTTCAGGATCTGCGGGGCCACCAGGTCGGGACAACCCACCTGGGCGCGCCAGGAGAGGGGGGCGCGCCCTGGTGGGTTGTGCCCACCCAGGCCCCTCTGTGGTAGGTCTTGGCTCCAAAAATTCTTATATATTATATAAAAATTCCTCGCAAACTTTTGTTCCATTCCAAGAACTTTTATTTCTACACAAAAAGAACACCATGGTAGTTCTGCTGAAAACAGTGTCAGTCAGGGGTTAGTTTCATTCAGATCATGCAAATTAGAGTCAAAAACAAGAGGAAAAGCGTTAGGAAAAGTAGATACGTTGGAGACGTATCTGGGAGACATATGATAGCTCTACAACATGCATGACACACGAAATTACTAGATTCTAGGATTTTGAAATATGAGCACAGGGATGGCTGGGAAATGCAGATGCTCCTCCAGCACACCACAAGGTGTGGTCCTATGAAAATAACAGTCGACTGAAAACAAATAGGTCAGTCCATTTTTTCTGCACCGTCCGATGTACAAAGAACGGGCAGATCCCCTTCATCTACCTCCAGCCAGTCAGTGTTACGATCTTCCTCGACACGCCAGTGACCACCGGCCCAGTCCCCTGCCTCCGCCCTCCCCTCAACCTCACCGCACTGCCGTGCTTGGCACCGCCCCCCGGCCATCCCTTCAAGCCCCGCCGACCTCCAGATCAGGCGCAAGCAGCTCCTGTGCCCCACACCCCTATGATAGACACCGATGCGCCGCTTCCCCGGCGAACAAGTGGACTAGGTCCTCCGCGCACCTAAGCGGGTGCTACTTCTTTTAATTGCGATTCAACTGACCCTGAATTGAAATCCAGGCGGGCTACTGACCTCTAGCCAAGGTGAAATAGTAAATGGGAGGAAACCTTGTGAATTTAGTATCACGAAGAAGATGCAGTAAGAAGTGCTCAACTAGTTTCTTTCGTGGGATGAATATGGTGTGAGCAGAGACGTAAGATTTGCACGAATAAGGGAAGAGGAGTACCTCTTTCTGCTGGCAGTATTGTGTCCTCCTTCTGTTTTTCCAACGATCTTTTTGTGGTTCGCTGGAAACGAGAGGTTGTGGAGGACGGTGGAGCCTTGGACGAACCCATTGTCGCTGTCAAAACCGGCGGATCTCGGGTAGGGGGTCCCGAACTGTGCATCTAAGGTCGATGGTAATAGGAGACAGGGGACACGATGTTTACCCAGGTTCGGGCCCTCTCTATGGAGGTAATACCCTACTTCCTGCTTGATTGATCTTGATGAATATGAGTATTACAAGAGTTGATCTACCACGAGATCGTAATGGCTAAACCCTATAAGTCTAGCCTGTATGACTATGGTAATGAGTCTTCGTTTCCAGACTAAGTCATGCGGTTTATATAGACACCGGGAGGATCTAGGGTTACACACGGTCGGTTACAATGGAAGGAATCTACATATTCGGTCACCAAGCTTGCCTTCCACGCCAAGGAGAGTCCTATCCAGACACGGGTGCAGTCTTCGGTCTTCGTATCTTCACAGCCCATCAATCCGGCCCATGGCTAACAGGCCGGACGCCCGAGGACCCCTTAGTCCAGGACTCCCTCAGTAGCCCCTGAACCTGGCTTCAATGACGAGGAGTCCGGCGTGAAGATTTGTCTTCGGCATTGCAAGGCGGGTTCCCTTCTTTCCGAACTCCAAGATAGTCTCCAGACGCTATGATTGTATCCGGACCTGTCACACACACCACACACAACCGTAGAAAGAATATAATACTCCACGAGTCCAATCCGCTGACAACTTTTTACAACATGACATCATGTCAGTCCGGTCATTATTTCGAACCGTTGTTTCGCCTGCGGCCCCATGTTCCGAAACGCGGTTGTCATTGACACGTCCAATCCAAGCAGAGATCGTGTCCCTTTATGAAGGGATTCTTTTATCAACACAGACGTGGGTAGCCTAACCGTCCTCAGGGTACAACTCCTTGGGAATAGGCAAATTTTAAGGCCCGGGCGGAGGCACAAACCCGCCTTTCCTCTTCACGCTTGCTTCTTCCTCGACTCTTACTACCTCGAGTTCCAACACCCAGGTTTCATCCTCCGTAAGCCCCAGTCATGTCCAGATCCAGCCGTCAAGGCCGGTGGGTGGCTTCTTCTATCATAGAGGAGGATATCACGAAGCTTCGGGCGGCCAGATACTTGACCGCATAAATCCTCCACCGGCTTCCCACGGAGGGGTAGGTTATCCCTACCCCAAGATCCGGCGAGAGGGTCGTGTTCACTTCCCACTTCCTCCAAGGATTGGGGTTCACCCTCAATCCCTTCGTCCGGGGGCTCATGTTCTGTTACGGGTTAGATTTTCATGATCTCGCCCCGAACTCTGTTCTTCTCATCTCGGCGTTTATCGTCACGTGCGAAGCCTTCCTCCGAACTCCTCCACACTTCGGCTTGTGGCTCAAGACCTTCAATGTGAAACCGCACATGATAGAGGGGGAGCAGGCGGAGTGCGGTGGTGCCTCAGTGAGCAAGCGTACCAGCGCTATCTGGCTAAAAGGATCTTTCAAAGAATCTTCCAACTTATGGCACCAGGAGTGGTTCTATATCACTGAGCCCCGCGGTTCCAAGTGGGTAGCTGCGCCTGCGTTTTGATCCAGCCCTCCAATTTAGCTTGCATCATGGATTAATAAGGGGTTGGACTGGGGGTCAGTTGACGAGGTGCGGACTTTGCAAAGTCGCATCCGAAGCCTCAATGAGAAGGATATCAATATTGTCAACGTTATCCAGGTAATGCAAGTCCGTTGGACCCTGCCGTGCCAGCGACGGCCTCTCCGCCCGTGGGAGTTTAACCCAGAAGGGCCATGGACTTTCAGCACTTCTTCGGCACTACGCACGAAGGAATGTGGAAACTATTCTTCGGGAGACGAAAACAATGGCCGGACACCACCGAAGATACCGGCCTAGATTGTAACCATCCGGAGTCCCCGGTAAGTACTCGTCCGCCGAACACCTCATAATCAGATATCCTGTGGTAAGACACTAAGCAAACCATCCTTTTTCAGGGCTGGATAAAGAAAGCGGAACGAATTAGGTGTCCGGCCCCTCTTCCCAAAGACTCAGCAGACCCCGTGTTAACAAGGATGCTGGCACCGGCACCGCACCAGGCGCCGGCAGGGGAGGGCAAGGTGGAGAGTGAGAAGACCCGGGAGGACCTTCGTTCCGGAGGTGAATTAGATACTGAGTCCAGAGAAATCGACATTTCCTCGCCCGAAGACAAAGGCGAAAGAGAAGCCCGTATCCCTTCTCCATTCAGGAGGAAAAGGGCCGCCTTCGAAGGTTGGGAAGGGCGGTCTCCTAAGAGGGGCAAGATGCCACCGTCGAGCGGCTTGGGATTGGAAGGCAACGCTGTTGAACAACTCCGTCATGAGGATGAGCCCTCAACCAAACTGTAAGTGAATCCGGGGTGCTTTGATAGCGTCCCGCTCCTTTCGTGTTACCGAAGAGATATGTAACGCGCCTGTGTATTTTTACAGTTCGGTACAGAGTTTTTCTGGGCAATCCTCTTCTTTGGGAGATCTCCTCCCAGAGATGATGTAAAGCCAGACGCCTCCCCCAACCTCCTCGCCCAATAAGGCGGACGACTCCCGAGTGTCATCTCGGAGGGTTTTTCTTGATCAACAAGCCGTGTAGGGGATGAAAGAGGCAGTACCCGAAGGTGGACCTCCGATCGTTCGGGATTCGAGGGCCAATAATGAAGGCCCCGGACTGTCCGGTTTTCAGCCAACGATGATTCTGGAGACGGGTAAACGGGTTCCTTCAAAGGATGGTCGTGCTCCTACAGCGGCTTCCGGAGACTCGGCGGCACTGGATATATTGAGGGATATGCTGTGAAAAGCATCTGTCTCGGGGGAACAACGTACGTTGATGGGTACGGTGGTTGAGAAGAGTCTGTCCACAAAGAGCGGATTGAATGAAGCCTTCATGAGCCTGCTAAGAGGCTTCGAGGTTTGTGATGTAATGTTTTCAACAATATTTTGTTTGCAAAGATGCACCTATGTATAGGTAGTAGCCCCTGAGACTCGGGTTGGCTTCCCATGGGAGGCGAACGGAGGATCAAGAAGAAATATTCAAGGACTAATCTGATTAACTTGAACACAGGCTGCTTCCCCCTGGCTACTTCCTAGACTACGGATATTGCCGAGCTGCAGCGGAAGCTTGATGTGGCCGGGGATGACATTGCGTTAATCAATATGCGTCTTGACGAGTCGCAAGGTATGTATTTGGGGCAGTCCCTTCACATACATTTTTGTGAGATAAGCATGACGCTGGAAGTTATATACTGGAATATGCATGGCTGCAGATGGTGCTGCCGCCGTTGAAATTCTTCGGGCGGAGCTGGCCCGGGCCAAGGAGCAGGCCCGATTTAGTAATGCGGCTCCCGAAAAGGCATCGGCTGAGTTAAAAGGCGAACAAGCTACTCAGCGCCAAGACGAGGAGAAGATATCCACGATGGCGCTTGAACTACAAAATGCTGCTAGCTGCTGTGAACTTCTTGAGAAGGAGAATGAAGCCAAAACGGCTGAACTTGACAAGGCCTTACAAGAGGCGAGAGAAGCGCGGTCTGAATCCAGAGCAGCCCGTGAGGAGATCGGGCAAGCTG
The DNA here is from genome assembly GCF_002575655.3 of Aegilops tauschii subsp. strangulata. NCBI lineage: Eukaryota > Viridiplantae > Streptophyta > Magnoliopsida > Poales > Poaceae > Aegilops > Aegilops tauschii. Next base: position 207,565,002 of record NC_053039.3, on the reverse strand, counting down.
GGGAGATTGCGGCTGGTAAGCCCTTTTTGCTATAGACTAAGTTCGGCGATCCGAACTATGCTCAGCTTAACCAAGTGTGGAGTTCTTCAGACGAGTTTTTAGACTTGCCGAAGAGTTCTTCCGATGCGACACAGTTTTACCAGGCGCGAGAGCGGTATGCAACGGAGAAGCTTTTCTGGTCACAATTTGGCGCGTCGAAGCGCCCTCTGTTGCTGAATGAACAGATGTCCCAATGGGCCGAGCTTCATAGGATATCCAGTGCTGCCATGAAGAACATCATAATCCGGTTGTGGCCAATTGAGCCTGTTCCGAATAGCTACTTTGGCTTGGTGCAGCGGCTTGTTGATGCGGTGCCACGTATCGACGCTGTGAAGCGGTCGGTGTGCATTGAGGGTGCACGGATGGCCTTTGCCCGAGTCAAGACATTCTGGGGGAAGATGAAGGCCATCGATGTTGCGGCGAAGAGTCCACCCAAGGGCAAGGACCGTTACGAACCAGAGCATTATTTTGAAGACGTCCTAGAGGCCGCCCGCTTGATAGAGGGTCAATGCTCGAAAGACATAATGTTCGAGTGAGGTGTATGGGGATTGTAAAAGACAATTTTATAATTAATCTATTTTTATGTTTTGCTCGAAAGCTTGTGTTCCTCCTGTGCGGCCGTTTAAAGTTTTCCAGTCGTCGGCTTCAGCCCCCTCGTAGGAAGTACGGGGGTGTTCGGAAAAGCATTTGATCACTCTTGACCCAACGTCTTGGTCCATGAAGGAGGTGACAATGCGGCGAACCACGCAATAAGACTATAGGGCGTTAACACTTTCACTTAGACATAGGAGTTTTATAGGGGGGGACTACGATATATTCCCTAGTATGTGTACGGCTTATTCCAATATGATGCGTTACATATATGACCTGAAGAAAAAAGGTCCTTCGTGTGACACGGAGGGAATCACGACAGATTCCGATAAGTCATCGAGTGGTTGACCAGCTCTCGCAGCGTCATGGCAGTCGGTTTTCGGCTTTCTCTACTGAGGTGCTTGACCAGATGAACCAGAAGCACAATCATAGTAGTTCTCCCTGTACTACCCTAGCCGATACGGCAGAACGTAAGGTAGCAAGCACAGGAGCCGGGCAACCCAACCATTGACCCAAGACATGATTCGGAGCTGATGCATATAGGACCAAACTCGTGACGCCGAAGTACGCTTATAAAGCTGTTCGGACTTTGTTGGCAACTAATTTGTTCCCATACCAAGCCCCTAGCAGGTTGTGCCGAGGTATGGCGGTGAAACAACTATAGGGGCCAAATTCATTTGTGAAAAAGAAACGAATGATTAATGCAGATTATATTTACTGGGACCTGAGTGATATGCCGATTATTACTTTATATATAAAAATACCACAACCCCAGCTATTTGACATGCCCGGGGTCGAAGGCGGAGGAAAAAGGCATATTACCGGCTCGAAATAAAGAGTGCGGTCTACAAAAAGTTATTTTGGACCTCCTGTCGCACGTCTGCGCCGCCTGTCCTCGGCGAGGGGAATCCTTGACGGAAGTAGCCCCGTAGGTGAGTGTATCGATTCGAACTCCGATAGAGTCCGTTTAGATGTTTGTCCTTTGCGTCACCTGTTTTTAAGAGAGAATAAAGAAAGAAAAAGGAAAGTAGATAAAAAATGTTACTGGAATGCTTGCAGGCTTGTCCGTATTGTGCTTCCGCCAAAGCCCATGGTATCTTAAGTGCGTAGTGATGTATGCGCCGTACAGATTTTGAGGGTATATGAGGTGGGCGGCGGAAGCCGAACTGCTATTTCCGCTCCGGGATTGATCGATCCTTGGGGGGAAATTGCTTCTGACCCCCGGTATTTGGTTGGTGAACCTCTCCGTCGTCCCTATCACCTGGCGGCCTCCTCCCTTTGTGTTCGGCGTTGAGCTTGCCGGCCTGCTTGAAGACCCAACAGCTTTTGTTAGTATGATTAGCTGGTTTACCGGGGTGTCCGTGAATCTGGCAGGGTCGGTCCAATATCCTGTCTAGGTTGGATGGTCCGTCTCGGTTCGCCTTGAATGCCTTTTTCCGTTGACCGGGTTTGGGATTGCTGAATCCGGTGCTGACCGTTGTGTCACGTGATCTTTCATTATCATTGCGACTGTTGTGCTTGCTTCGTCGTGGCTTGCCATTGCCGTCTCGAATTTCTGAAGTGCCCGAGCTGCTGGCGCTGTTGCTTCTACAAGCGAGCCAGCTGTCTTCTCCCGCGCAAAAGCGAGTCATTAGAGCGGTAAGGGCTGTCATGGATTTAGGTCCTTCTTAACCGATGTGGCGTGCAAGCCATTCATCCCGGACGCTATGTTTGAAGGCCGCAAGGGCTTCCGCGTCCGGACAGTCGATGATTTGGTTCTTTTTAACTAAGAACCTAGTCCAGAGCTTCCTGGCTGACTCTCCGGGCTGCTGGACAATGTGACTTAAGTCATCGGCGTCCAGTGGCCGGACATATGTTCCTTGGAAGTTGTCGCGAAAGGCGTCTTCCAAATCTTCCCAGCTGCCAATAGAATTTTCCGGCAGACTGTTTAACCAGTACCGAGCTGGTCCTTTGAGTTTTAGTGGTAGGTATTTGATGGCATGAAGGTCATCTCCGCGGGCCATGTGGATATGGAGGAGGAAGTCCTCGATCCATACCGCGGTATCCGTTGTTCCGTCGTATGATTCGATATTCATGGGTTTGAACCCGTCTAGGAATTCATGCTCCATTACTTCGTCTGTGAAGCAAAGAGGGTGTGCGGCGCCTCTATGTTGGGCCACACTGCGACATACCTTCGATGGAGTCCATTTGCGGTTTTCGGCCCGGGCGTGGCTAGGCTTGTCACGTCCGAATAGATAGCCGTCGTCGCGTGTCGAGGCATGTCCTCGCGATCCGTAGATTGATCATGCGTGTCCTGCTCTACTGTCCAAGTCCTGTCGAAGGTCGTATGTACAACCCCGAGCTGTTTTATTCTTGCTTTTACGGCGAGGTGGGATGGTCTAGTGTTCGGCTTGAGTTGCCGCTTTATCCTGACCAAGTTGTGGTCGTCCTGCCGCATTGTGCGATGATGGTACGGGCTCCAGCGCCTCGTCATCGAACTGAGGTAGCAATCTACGCATCGGGTAGCTTTTGGCTGGGCCACTAAGGCCGTATTCTTCAGTGGCCAGGACTTTGGTCCATCTATCATTGAGCAGATCTTGGTCCGCTTGAAGCTGCAGCTGCTTCTTTTTCAGGCTCCTTGCAGTGTCTATTAGCCGGCATTTAAAGCGCTCCTGCTCGAGGGGTTCCTCAGGCACGACGAAATCCTCGTTGCCGAGGCTCTCCTCTTCCTCGTAGAGCGGAAGATAATTACTATCCTCCGAGTCTCCGTGTATGGCCCGTTCGTCAGGGCTAACTTGCCCATTTTCTCGTTCCCCTGTTCGGAGGTTACCTTCACGGGGTCTTCATTATTTTCGGCATCTTCCGGAGTATTTTTTTCGGTGCCTGTATTACAGTCTTTGGAACGACGTGACTTAGAGCGGCGTCGAGGAAGCTGGCGCTTGGGCTCTCTCTCAGGAGGTTTATCCTCAACTGGATCCTCTTTGTCATCGTTGTTAGTTTATTCAGGCATGTCCACCATGTATACGTCGTAGGAAGAAGTGGCCATCCGTCGTCCAGTGAGTGGCGGGTTTTGGCCTTGCTCCTTGTTGGCATCGTCGTCCGTACTGGCGATGTCTTCGGAGCCGTAGTCAAGCATGTCGGTTAAGTCCTCGACAGTGGCTATGAAGTGGGTGGCGGGTGGGAAGCAAAATTCCCCATCATCAGCCTCTAGTTTGAACCGTACACAGTTCGGCTGTGAGTCCCCCGCCAAGGACAAGTTCTTTAATGAGTTCAGCACATCGCCCAAGGGCGAGTGCTGGAAGATGTCTGCGGCGCTGAACTCGAAGATCGATAAACGATCAAGTTCGGTATCCGCGGACTCGCATGGTTCGGAACTCATACCCAGAGAAGAGTCCAGAGTTCCGGTGGCACGAGTATTGCGTGAGATTAAGTCCAGGTGCGGCTCCAATGCCGGGGAATCTGTGGCCTCCGTGGTGGGGTTGAACCTCCAATCCTTGGATGCCGCAGTGTGTTCTGGATCTATGGCCGGAGAGGTCACATGAGCTATCTCCTGGATGCGGTCTGACGACAGATTTAGGTCATGTTCGTCAGGGTGACTGGGAGCGGTCGCTGCGGTCTCGAATCTGGTGAAGATCAAATCTCCATGGAAGTCCGCAACGTAGTTCAAACTCCCAAATCTGACCTGATGGCCAGGGGCGTAGCTATCGATCTGCTCCAGGTGGACAAACGAGTTGGCCCACAGTGCGAAGCCGCCGAACACGAAGATCTGCCCGGGGAGGAAGGTTTCTCCTTGGACAGCGTCACTATCAACGATTGAAGGGGCCATCGAACCTTTCGTCGACGGCACAGTGGAACTCTCAATGGAAGCACCAATGTCGGTGTCAAAACCGGCGGATCTCAGGTAGGGGGTCCTGAACTGTGCGTCTAAGGTCGATGGTAACAGGAGACAGGGGACACGATGTTTACCCAGGTTCGGGCCCTCTCTATGGAGGTAATACCCTACTTCCTGCTTGATTGATCTTGATGAATATGAGTATTACAAGAGTTGATCTATCACGAGATCATAATGGCTAAACCCTAGAAGTCTAGCCTGTATGACTATGGTAATGAGTCTCCGTTTCCAGACTAAGTCCTCCGGTTTATATAGACACCGGGAGCATCTAGGGTTACAAACGGTCGGTTACAAAGAAAGGAATCTACATATTCGGCCGCCAAGCTTGCCTTCCACGCCAAGGAGAGTCCTAACCGGACACGGGTGCAGTCTTCGGTCTTCGTATCTTCACAGCCCACCAGTCCGGCCCATGGCTAACAGGTCGGACGCCCAAGGACCCCTTAGTCCAGGACTCCCTCACCCATGGCCAAGTTGTTGAGTGTGGTGCGGTGGCTGTCTGTCGGCGGCGGGGAACCAGATCCGAGGCGGCGAACGACGGCGTAGCGGGAATAGCTCCGGTGCGGTGGACGGTTGCGACAGTGGAGCGGCAGCGGTGAGGCCTAGGACGGCGTGGTCGAAGTGGTTCTGGGGCTTGCTCGTATTCGAACCATAGCTACACCTCTTGATTGGCATAAGGCCACCAGGGAAATCACCTGGGGGCTTAGTCGTATTCGAACCATAGCCACACCTCTTGATTGGCATAAGGCCACCAGGGAAATCATTTGGGGGCTTGGTCGTATTCGAACCATAGCTAACACCTCTTGATTGGCATAAAGCCACCAGGGAAATTACTCGGGGGCTTTGGTCGTATTCGAACCAAAGCTTAAACCCTCTTGATCAGTGCAACACCACAATTATGACTATTTAAATCCTTCTTGATTTTTTAGGTTTATAATGCTTTATGAGTATAATTTATCCTATGTTTATTAACCCGGACTGGCCTTTGACTATAAGTCACAAATAAGAGGTAAACTAATATCCTATGGTTATTGATCCGGCCTGGTTTTATTCATAAACCGACAAACAGATGATAATTACCCGTATTCAAGTTTTGGGTTATCACCCTTATTACAATGGCCTGCTAAACCAGCAGTGTGATAACATATCACAGGTATGGTATATCTTACAATACATACGGTTATTTTTATGCCTAGCAAGGGTTATAAACTATGTTATTGGGCATGATAACCCGTCTAGCGGTAAACCGCCAGGACATTTTTTGTTTATTAAATGCAGGAGCAGATTCCATATTGCTAAGTATCATAAGCAGACATAGCATATCTTAACATGGCGGATTAACATTGTCATGCAAAGTAAATGTGCACGATGGCATAACAGACCAAGCGTTTAAACTAGCCTATTACAAGGCCCTTTGATGCCCAAAAGGATAATTGTTTTCAACAAGTGTTGCAGAATGCAGAAGCTAAACCGGCCACCGGTTTATGAATCTTCATCGGGCTGACTTGAAGGTTGTGGATCATCCTGCGCCGGTTCATCCTCCTCCTCTCCACCCAGTGGCTGGAAGTCAATGGTTGCCCAATCGATCCCAGTTAGGGCCTTGAATACGCTTCATCACTTATAAGTGTGGAGGGTTCAACATCAGGGGCATAGGTATACTTACGGATTGGCGGGGTAAGATTTTGCACATCATAAGTTGGCGCATTAACCCGTTTGTTGTCGGCGTCGTTAATTGACTGGTAATGTGAAAGATCGGTCTCTTCAGCCAATTTGCTGGCCAATGGGCGCATTTTCCTCCTTTATGCTTGGATAGCCGTTTCCAATATCGGCCGAATCAAGGTCAGGTATCCACGCTTTGGCCCGAGTTAATGCAGTAAGAGCACCTGCCCTGGCAGCCGATTTCTTCAATTCTTCAAACCGGGCAGGCATCATTGACAGCCTTTCCAACGTCTCCTTGATTAAGGTTGGGGGTGGTTTGTTATGAGAGGCGGTACAGATGATCCGTTGTGCGCCGGTATATAATTGCTCTATAAGAGTATAGGCAGCCTTTAATTTCTTCTACATGTCGGAGCCAAGATGAGTAATGCGAGATCTTGCATCATTACAAACATCGGTAAACCGGCAGTTTATGGGATAATACATGTTTAAAGCTTAGGAAGAGGCTCTTTACCAAAAATGGCAGAAGTCATGGCGTTTATTTGCCGCTTCAAGCCAGTCAGCTCCTCTGTTACTAGATTAAGGGCCACTTCAGCGTCCTTAGCCCTCTTCAGCAGAGTTGCTTTCTCTGTATCCCAGACAACCCGCTCGCTCTTGAAGCTTTCCTTCAGTTTCTCCATGGCTGTTAAAGCGCTGGTCAACTCCTCTTTATCCTTGGAAGTTTCTGCTTGCTGGGACTTAATATTTTCATGAAGGTCGGTGATTTGGGATTCTTTCTTGCTAAGATCAGCCTGCAAGAAACGTTCAATTTATAAGTTGGCAGTATATATTTGAAGTCCCAAGCACATAACAAGTTATACACTTGGCACTTGGGGGCTAATGCCTATTGCTTCTTATCAATAATTTTTATAAGTCCCAAGCTCAATACAAGTATTATTCTTGGCACCTGGGGGCTAATGCATATTGGTTCAAGTTAAAGTTATCGATTTTTTTGCCATCAATCAGTTTGGCCCAACGGTTTACAAAGGTATTCAACAAGTATTTTTAACAGCATGAAGTCCCGGTTCATCTTTGAAAAGATAAACCGGTCCTTTGGGGCATCGCAGGCAAAATTGAAGCATTGTTATTTTACAAAGTCCCGGTTTATAATAAAATTGTAAACCGGCCCTTGGGGGCTACTGGAGTTGATAGTCTAAACTGGTCAGAAGGAAAGAATGCTTATGTAGAGTTAGTGACATTTACCTCATACCACTCCTTCATCATGTTCACTAAACCAGCTTCATAATCGCGGCTTGTGTACAAACGGTTTAAAAACCCAGAATGAATATCTTGGGCGTTGAGGTGGGCATAGCTTGCCAAATCCGTTTTCCACTTGCCCTTGTCCATAGAGGCAAATTCTTCCTTAGCACTATGTTTTGACAAAGCGATAGGGTTGCCAGGGGTGGTGTAACCAAAGCCAGTAACTACAACATCATCCGTTTTGTCATCAGCGGCTTTGGCTGGGCTTGGCGGTTTATCAGCAGCTTTGATTGGGCTTGAAGGTTTATCATATTGGCCCATTGGATCAATTTCCATTTTTTCAGCAAAAAAGTCATGATCTTGCGATGGCGGATCATCAAGAATAACGTCAGCATTTGGTTCCACTGGTTCTGGGGTTTTCTCCGGTTCAGTGGCCATGTTGTCGTCAGTCGGTTTATTCAACTTGGCCCTTTTGCTAGGTCTGGCAGGCTCTGAAAAGAATGAACATAAAGGTTAGTATATTAAGCAAGCGCAAGGTATAAAGGGTTAGTTTAAAATGCTCACCCAGGAACAGTTTTAAGGGGTCGAAGCTGTGTCCCTGTTGACTCGCCAGAAGATGAATGAGATGTTCCCTGATAGTTTGAATCAGACGGATTAAGAGGTTGTCAGAAATAACCTGCCTTGGGATAAGATGTGTCAGGAATAAGTGAAACCTCTGGGCGGCGTTTACGAACCGGCGTGTTCGGTAAACCGGACGAAGTAACCACCTGGCCACTATGCCGGGTTGTGCGGCGAGCTTCGTGTTGCTGCTTCTTCAAAAGAAAGTTTGGATCCAAGTAAGCTATGGGGTGAGAAAATCTTACTTTCCGGTTTGCTTGACGTGTTTTCTATGTTGGCAGAGGATCTCAACCGGAGGAAAGAATAATTACCTCCACATCATCAGCCTGGCTAGCTTCAGCGTCATCCTGATAATAGTCATTGTCAATAAGGTGTATGAAAAAGGAGCCAAGAGAATCAAGTTCTACCTCTGATTCTGGGTTATCAAGATCATCATCGATGTTCAAATCGGTGGACTCGGCGGTGTTCTTCTTGGCAGGTTTTTTGGTATACTTAGTCTTGGGGCGAGGCATCTTGGCCGGTTTATCTTGTGGTTTCTTTTTAAAGAACGGATCATCACCCTGTCAAAGATTGACAAAAGTTATAAGGGAATATTAAAAAGGATCAGATTAAAACAGGAGTTTTGTAATTCTTACAGCTGGCGGTTTATTTGAAACACAGAAGGGACTAAGCCCTGTTTTACTGCAGACAGCCACCGGGTCATCCAGTATCTTCTTGATAGCTTCAGTAATTTCAGCCTCAGTTAGCTGAATGTCGATGTGCCGTTGAGGATCTTTCAAGTCCCATGTGTACTCGCACATTAAACCGGGGCGACGGCTTAAAGGCAGAATGCCCCAAGATATCCAGCAACGAACAAAGTCAATGCCTGTTAAACCATTCGCCACAAAGGCTCGGAGCTTCGAAAGCTGTGGTGCATACTTGGCTCGTTCCTTGGCTCTGAGTCATTGGGGGAATGGATGTGTATTGGTAAGCCGGTGAGCATGATAACCCGGCAGAGGATTCTCGTCAGCTGGAGACGTATCTTGGCAATAGAACCAAGTCTGATTCCAGTCTTTGGGGTGACTATGATGCTTGGCGTGAGGGAAGCTAACATCTTTCCTTTTCTGAATTGAAACCCCGCCAAATTCAGTATTGGGCCCATCCGTAAATTCAGTACGGCGGTTCAAATAGAAGAAGTCTCTGAACAGTTCAACGGCAGGTTCTTCTTGCAGATAAGCCTCGCAAAACACTTGAAAATTGCAAATATTGGACATGGAGTTACGTCCAATATCTTGAGGGTGGAGTTGGAAGCTGTGAAGCACATCACGGAATTTTTTTGATCCGGGAGCGCTAAACCCTCGACCTAGATGACCAACGAACACAATCACTTCTCCATCCTTGGGTTCAGGAAAATTTTCTGGACCGGGGACTCTCCAGTGGATGACTTCCTTTTTCGCTAAAGCACTGGTTGCGACGCACCCGTTTAGTTGTTCTTCCGTAACCCGGGAAGGGACCCAGTTGCAAGCATAAAAAGATTTGGCCATTTATACGACAACCTGAAAGAAGGTTTTTGCCGGTTTAAGGTTCATGATTGACAAGCATAAAGCATCGCAGGTTAAGAGACAGAGTGTTAAAGCAAGCATAATTGTTAAACCGGAGGTTGATGTTGTCAGAATTACAACGATAAGCGATTGGCAGTTTAAGAGGGGACTAATGGTACCTGGCGGGTTGTGATTTTCTAAAGTTAAACCGCCTACATTGGTATTGAAGGTACAGATCTGAAATAACTAAGTGATGAAAAAACAGGTTTCATAAGTTGGCATTGTAATTTTGGATCTACCACGTATCAGAAAATGAAAGTATATTCAGACTTAAATATTGATACCAAAGCAGTTGATAAAGGTTCAGATTGGAGTTTCTGCTTAAATGAGATGCACTGATGAAAAAAGAAGGACTATGGCCATCGCTATACAGGTTAAATATTGAGGTTTGAATCAAAGAGCCACTGCGTAGTGACGAACACCAACGAACACCGATGAACGTTCAAACCCTAAAGACAGATTTATGATGGAAGAAAGGGAGGCTTACTGATGCTGAGGGAACAGCGGAGAGGCGCCGCGATTTTCTGGTGCATTCAGGGTGATGCAGCGGCCGGAGTTGAGGTCAAAGACGAGGCTTGACGGCGGCGGCTGAGTTCGAAGCGCTGGGGCGATGCGAGGAAGACGATGAGACGAAGAGGCACGGAGGGGAAAAAGTGAAAATGACCCCCGGCCCTATTTATAAGGTGAATAGATAAGTGGCAGGCGCGGGAATCGAGGAGGTCAAAAAACAGATCTATAGATGTGCAGACGCCTTGATTTTTCGAGATTCATTAAAAGTGATACATTAAAAGATTTAGGTTCTGTGTAAAGTTAATGGAAGATGACGTCACGACGGATTATCATGGTCTTGGAAGATGACGTCACGGCGCGTTACAAGGTTTTCGCGAAGGTGTTGAAGAAGGAATTTTCCTATGTACTGAAGATTTACATGAACAAGTTCAAATCAATCTGGGGCCTAATGTTGGGGATATAACTATCGAGTATAAACAGCCCAGGAGGGGCCGGGTTATACTCATAGTGAATTATTCATGTTGAAGCCCACGAAGACAAAGAGTATGGCGCTTTACGGAGGAGATTTAACAAGAAGGCCCAAGGCCCAAATGCGGATTAGGGCCCGTAGATGTAAACCACCATATGATGTATGACTTGTGTTGTAAGATAGGAAAGGGTAGAAATCGAGCCGAACACGTTTATGAGCCGGCCAGGATTCTGTAAACCGCCGGGCGTCAACCTGTGTATATAAGGGGACGACCCGGCGATGGTTTAGGGACAAGAAACATCAGATCGAGAACCAGGCTTAGCGTATTCGCTCCCTAGTCATCGAAACCCTAGCAATATCACCTCAAACTGGATTAGGCCTCTACCTTCACCGCAAGGGGCCGAACCAGTATAAACTCCTCGTGTCCTTTGTCCCAATTAACCCCTTTAAGCTAACCCGTCGCGATGGCTCCACGACTAAGTCCTCACACTAGGACATCTGCCGTGACAATTCCACGACAATCCCATCTCGGCGAGACCGAGATCCCTATCGGTGAGACCGAACAGATTTGGGTTTATGGCTATGGCTATGTCAAATGAACTCGGTGGCGCCGGATAGATCAAATCGGTGGGGCCAATTTTGACTTTTGGTTTGGGACATATGCGGATATGAGAAAGTGGTTGAGGGATTTTTGAGCATATCACTAAGCATTTTGAGCAAGCAAGCCATGAAGCAACACCTCATCCCCTTTTAATAGTATTGGCTTTTCCAATGGACTCAATGTGATCTTGGATCACTAAAATGAAAATGTAGAGTCTTGAGTTTTTTGCCAACATGTGTCCTTAGCATTTTGAGGGGTCCACATTCCTAGTCCATGCCATGCCAATCGTTGAACTTTCTGAAATGATTATCGTGAAAGAGAATTAGTTCAATGAGCTATATGTTGTTAGGAATTACCAAAACCACCCAGGGATAGTTGCACTTTCAATCTCCCCCTTTTTGGTAATTGATGAAAACATATAGATCAAAGCTTCGACAAATGATAATAAGATTGAAATACATCGTCGCTTTGAGAAGTATGTGATAAGCAAGAGCTCCCCCTAAATTTGTGCATTATTTAAAATTTGCTTTTGAATGCAAATGCACAATCGATTAGAATCATGGGTTACTCTTCCATGTCACACACATCTCGGTGAAGCGCTCAAAATGATAAGGTAAAATATGCACTCATCACCAAGGCAAAGTGAATGATCATATATGAGAAATAAATAATAGCAACATTCAAGCATAAGCATTAAGGTAAGAGATGATCAAACACATGATCAAACGAGTATCTCACACACACAAACATAGAGTATCGTCCAAGCAAGCACACAAATAAGTATCAAAAGAGATAGCAGAAACAACCAAGCTCTCTCTCTCTTGAAGCCTATGATCTATACACTTTCTCCCCCTTTGGCAACAAGTTACCAAAAAGCTCGAAAATGCACAGTGATATGCGTCACTCTAGGCTTGATCTTTGAGAGGAGGCGTTGAGAGGACTCCAAGGACGAATGCATCTGTTGAAGTTGTTGGAGCTGGTGGAGTGGCAACTGGAGGTGCTACTGATGCTGTGGCTGAAGGTGCTAATGTAGTAGCTCTTGTGTCAGTCATTGGCACTGCAGCAGATCTATGTCCCCTAGGCACTCTCTGAAAGGCATCTGGGGTAGCCTGCCCTTTCCTCTCTTCAGCTTCTTCTTGGAGCTGCTCAACTGCTGTCTGTATCTCTATCACCTTCAAGTCAAGATCATAGAATTTTGTTTCAATGATCCTCTCTAGGCTTTCTTGGTTCTGAGTCAAGGTGGCCAATCCCTTCTCAATCCTCAAGGTGGATTGAATCAGGTATCCAAGTTGATTTTGCTTTGACTTGAGAAACACTTGAGAAGCCTCTTCAGCACTTGGCATCTTTGCTGCCTTCTCAGCTTTAGCTTTCTCCCTCTTCTCTTGAGCCTCTACAGATGTAGGATCTTCAGTATCCATGACAACCGTGTTGCCCTCAAAATCAGGCCTCAAGGGAAGATGTTCCTTGTCCAATAAGTATGTGCATGTGCCCATCTTGGAGTTGATGAGCATCTGGATGTGTGGAGCATACCCACAAGATATCTTCTAATCTATAGTTGTCATGTTGATTGTCTCAACAATCAGACTCATCACTTTGAACTTTTGGGGCACATCAAACAACTACAACAAATTTATGGAATGGCCTCTGATCATCCTATGATCGCCTGACTTGGGCAACAAGGTATGCCTCAAGATAGTGTTGATGGTGGTCAGGCCAGACAATAGACAGTATACAGAGCCCATCTTGTGAGTTTCCAAGGCTTTGTCAGGAATCTCCTTATACATGTTAGCCATAGAGTTGGGAATCTTCTTCTTCTTGGCATAAGCATCTATGTCATCCTCATGCTCTGCAGGGGCATTGATTAGTTTGGCCCATTCAGCAACTGTCGATTGGTACCTGGTACCTTCAGACATCTAGACAATTCTGCCATTAGGATAGAAATGTGCTGTGGAGTAGAATTGCATAATGAGTTCATCATTCCACTTGGTGAGTTTCTGACCCACAAAAGCATCTACTCCACACAGCCTGAAGCTCTCATGCACTCCTGGGAAGTGGTCTTCATTGTTGTCAATATACTTCTGGTCTGCCCACTTCATTTCACAAACAATTGGCTTCTTATCTAGCAGAATAGTCTCATAGAAGGCATGTTGCTCCTTGGTGTGAAACCTATAATCCACAGCAGTCCTTCTCCTCACGGCATATGGATCAGATTATCTCCATAGTCTGAGACCTGCATCCTTTCTGATCTTCATATTTTCTGTCACTGGATGATTGTCATCATGGTCTGGGATCTTGGGTTTTAGCTTCCTAAGCACTTGGGCTTCAGCATCTTCCTCTTCTTCAACTTCAGTCTCAGGCATTGGGGCCTTGTTCTTCTCAGCAGCTGGTATATTCCTTGTGCTCCTATTTGGTGCAGTCTTGGGAGCTGGAGTAGAAGCTTTGGGGGCTGTCTTGGGCTTAGAAGGGGCAGCCCCAGACTTGATGACATCCCCCATCAGCTTTTGAGCTTTAGGTGCTGGTGCAGCATCCTCTTCCTCTTCATCCTCAGCTGGATCTCTCATCATAGAGGATCTCCCAATGACTTTGGCCATAGTTTTCTTGAACCTTTCTTTTCTCTTCTTGCCCGCACCAGCCTCTTTTGGTTCAAGAGTGAACTCAATTGTTTCATGAGTTGAGGCTCTGCCTTTGGACATGGGCACTCTTTTTGCAAGAGCCTTCTTGTGCATACCAGGCTTTGTAGATACAGTTGTGCCAAACTCTTTCTTGACAACCTTTTTCTTGGAGTTGACCTCCTCCTCAGCAGCTACATAGTCTTCATCTTTAGACTCAGAAGTTCTCTTCCTCCTCTTCCTAGTAGCAGCCTTAGGCAGGTTGCTAGGAGTACTTCTGCTGCCTTCATCATAACTGCCAGAGGGACTAGTGCCCTCACTCAGATTCACCTGCTCTTCTGACTTATTCTGGCTATCACTCTGATCAGGCATTCTGGCACTGCAAGCTGACAGCTGACCCTGTGGATAGTTATAGATGAGATAGAGTGGATGAGCATCACAAAGTGCAGAGATTTTGCAAAACAAATGAGTCAAAAACTTAGTTTTAGTTTTCCATAGAAAGCATTTCGGAGCTACCGATTTGTTAAACTCGGTGACACCGAAGCAACTTTTGGAGTCTAAACTAGTGGAATCGGTCAGGTCGAGACACAGTTCGGTGACTCCGAGATTGCTAGGGTTTCACTGAGAGTTGAACTCGGTCACACCGATTTGCAAGTTTCGGTCAGACCGAAAAGTGCAAGTGCAATGGCCTAAGCCATATCGGTGAGAGAGATTTCCACAACTCGGTCGGTCCAATTTGAGTTCGGCGGAAACCTAACCCTAAATTTTCGAATCAAATCTAATCTAAAAGAGGTTTTTGCTGGACAGGACGATCTCATACGTGGTCAAGAACATGGCGTTGACTTTCTGCTAAGAATCGGAGGAAAGAATTGCACAAAGATTCAAACTCATACCCTAGTTCGGTGATGAGCTCGCTACAGCGGCAACGTCGGTGTAGAATTCCGTTGATGGCGACGGAGACCAGCGGTGGGAGGTCGCTGGCAATGAGAGGACGATCCGGAGACCCAAGACGGCAGGGCAGGACACGTGTGGCGAAGAGGTTTTGGAGAAATTTCCAAAATTTGACCCGTCGGTATATATATCCTGACCCTGTCGGTGTGACCGAGTGCAACAACTCGGTGGCACCGAGATGCAGAATCGCAAGAGGTTACTGCAACTCGGTGTGACCGAAAGGTTCTAATCGGTTGCACCGAGATCGAAAACCTAGATCAACTCAGTGAACTTGGTTTGACCGAAAAGGATGAATCGGTCAGACCGAAATGCACACAGAGGTTTTGGAAGTTTAAGTCTATGACGAATCGGTGACTCCGAGTGCTCCTCACACAGAGGGTTCGAATCTGATTTGATCAAACGTTGTGATGTAGCATGAATAGAGTTTGAGACGAGAAAAACATAGATAGCCAAAGGAAGTTCTTAGGCATTCTTGTCCATCCATTTGGAAAAAGAAAAAGAGCCAAACAATCAAAGCAACAAATGGATGTCCTCGAATGATAAAAGTATGCAACCAACATGCTCACATAAGGAATTGGCAAATGAAATATGTGACAAAGCATGCACAATCACTCTAGCATCTATCAAGCAATTGGCGATGACTAGGTCATCTATATATGAGTATATTGACTTAGGAGTCAAATGAGAACATTTGATCATAGGTCATACTCATCGTTTAAGCTCAAGTGGGGTTACCACTTTTACATAAAGCATTGTTGTTTCACACCATTAGAGTTGCTTTAGCTCAATATTTAGAGTAAAGCTCCCCTAGATGTGATATCCCCACCCCAAGAGGGGTGAACTAACCTTGGGTTTTGTCGTTAATGACTTCATGTAGATGTTGAAGATGTGGATGCTCAATGTTGATGTAGATCATTCAGAGCAATCCATTGGAGTGTGTTGCACTTTCAATACCTACACGGGTTAGTCCCACAAGGAACAAACAAGTATATCCATAGACATAGAGTGAAGTTCAGACAAGATGATGTCCATGAAAGCATTAGGTTACCTTGTCCCTTGTCTTACCAACAAGAGGGTTTGTGACTCCTTGAACTAGTGCAAGATGTGGAAGTTGTTTGCACTTGTCCTTGCCAAAATGATATGAGTGAAGTATGTTGGCGGAGTCACCCTCAAGAACTCTCTAGTTCTTATTCTTCGGGATCCACATCAACTTGATGGGAATCCTTGGAGTAGTAGTCGTACTTGATGAAGTAGAACTTGATGTAGTCTTGGGAACTCACTTGACCAAGGCCTTGGGAGCTTCTTCAAATGCATCAATCTCCTCTTCAAGCTTGTCCTTGCCTTTTTGCTTGTGGTCTTGTGGTGGAAGATCATCTTGAGCTTGTGTCCCCTTGAAAGAAGTAGGATCATACTTCTCTTGTTGAGGAACAAACTTCATCTTGGGGTATTGATCTTCTTCCCACTCAACTCCATTGGCATTGAACTTTCGTTCAAAACCAACACCTTGATTCTTCCGGTGCCTTCCTTGCTTGCGTACAATTTCCTCAAATTGCTTACTTCCGGCAAGGCTCTTGTAAACACCTTTCTCTATAATTCCCTTTAATAAGCTATTTTCTTGTTCAACTGTAACTTGGCTAAGGGAATCATTAGTGGAATCAAGAGAACTACTAGAAGCAACAATATTGGATTTAACATGATTATTGTTACTACTAGAGGAAGAATCTTTCTTGTTCTTGTTGCTAGATTTTACTTGTGGCATGTAAGTTGACAAGAGTAAACGCTTGGCAATGTAAGAAGAACTTTTCTTACGAAGATCATCATTGATTGCCTTTAAGAACTCATGCTCTTGCTCAAGGTCGAGCTTTTCAAAGCGTAGCTTCTCATGAGTCTTTAAAAGCTCTCGAGGATCTTCTAAGTTAGTTTCATGAGCTAACTTAAGAGTGTTTAGTTCTTTAGTTAGATGCTCAATCTACTTCTTATCATCGTCATTCGTTTTATCTTGATTAGCATGATTAATAGCAAGTTCATCATAGTTTTCATCACTAAAGTTGTCAACAAGTAAATCAGCATCACCTAGCAAATCATCTTCATCACTATTGAAATCAACATACTCGGGTTGTGATACCTTTGGGCCTTTAGCCATGAAGCATCTTCCAATTCCTTCATTTGGTGACTCAAATATGTCGTAGGAGTTGGTTGACACAAGTTCTAGACCGGCAACACCTTCATCTTGAGTATATTTGGAGTCGGAGTGATAACTTCTCTCGGAGTGATGGTCGGAGTCGGAGCCGGCTACCCATTCACCAACGTGAGCTTGATGTCTTTGTTTTATGTAGCTCCTTGATGACTTGTCCTTCCTTTCCGAATCCTTGCTTCTGCGAGAGGTTCTTCGTTCATAACGATCGTCTCTACTCCTTATCTCTCTTGGAGGTGATTCTTCTCTTATACTTCTCCTTTTAGGTGAGTCTTCTCTTCTTTTGTTGGGAGCCGTACACTCATTGGAGTAGTGTCCGGGTCTTCCACAATTGTAGCAATTACACTCACGACTAGAAGATCTTTCATCATTGTAGGACCTTGACATGGAACTTCTTTCCTTGCTTCTACTCTTGTAGAACTTGTTGAAATTTTTCACCATTAGGCTCAATTCCTCATTGAAGGCTTGTTTCTCACTTGATGATGTAGGAGCATCACATGAGGCTTTGTGAGCACCACTTGACTTGTTGTGAAGCTCTTCTTTATCCTTGAGTGACATCTCATGAGCAACAATTCTTCCAATGACTTCTGTTGGCTTGAGATCTTTGTAGTTGGGCATCATTTGGATCAATGTGCACACGGTATCATAATTCCATCCAAGGCTCTTAGGATTTCTTGAGTAAATTTGTGATGAGAGCAAGCCTAGAGTAAATTTTAGTGACACCTTCACCATCCTTCATTTTGACCTTGTCAAGCTAACTTTGAAGCACATCCAATTTGGATTCCTTGACAAAGTCGGTACCTTCATGCATATCAATCAAAGTATCCCAAATTTCCTTTGCATTCTCAAGACGGCTGACTTTGTTGAATTCTTCTGGGCACAATCTGTTGGCGTTCTGGGAACGGGGGTCCCCAGACTTGCCTGCCTGCGGCCCACAGCGTGGCCAAGCCAGCAGGCCGTACGGCCCATCTTCATCAACAAGGCATCCAAGACCCTCGCGAGGCGGACGACGCAAGACCTCCTCTAGAGTAGCCTAACGAGGCAGGCTCGCGAGGAGTGGAGATATCAAGGTGGGGCAAAACCTCACGAGGCTCTCGTGACGTGAGCCATGAAAAACGGCACCAGGCGGGCGCCAGCGCGCGCAGCGTCCTTATTTCCTCTTTGGTGCTAAGTAGGCCAGCGCAAGCGAAGAGTACCGAGGCATCAAGCAAAGGTTGCTATATTGGTGAAATGAGACCAAGACCAGGAGGATGGCAAGACGGAGGTCATCGTGGAGCCCAAGACGGCGTCACCACCAGAGCTTTACGCAGGCGAAGACCGCCTTTGTCAGGATAGCTTGTACTAGCTGTCCCCCTTCAAATTTGCCCGCCGTTGTTGGCTCCCTTCCCGCTCGATATTTGGGAAGAGGACCAGGGCCTATATAAGTAGATCTAGCCACCATAGTAGAGGCATCTCATCTTAGCTTGATCCAACCCGATCGAGAGCCTCGCCACAAGAACACCTCAACCTCAGGAGGATGTTCTTCCCTTGTACTGTTCATCATCAGCCCAAGAGGCAATCCACCACCACCACACTGGAGTAGGTATTACACCACAACGGTGGCCCGAACCAGTATAAACCTCGTGTCTCTCTGTGTTGCGAGTTCGTTGAGTTCGTCCGCGAGATCTTTGCGAGCTAGGGCGTAGATCGGTAGGAGGGAAAGACTTCACGCGCACCCCAGTGTTCGAACCTCAAGGATTTGCCGGAACCCCACATCCGACATTTGGCACGCCAGGTAGGGGTGCGCCGGAGCTCCTCTCCACCAACCTGTGCCTCGTACTGCCGCACTACGTTCCCATGGCAGGTGCCCCGCCGCCTGCCTCTACGGCCGACACCAGCAGCAGGGAGTCTGGGTACCGAGCCCTGGCCCCCGCCCTGCGGCGAGTGCAGTGGCCAACCAAGTTCTAGCCGGAGATGCCGCCGCGTTACGACGGCGCGGCAGACTCGCGCCGTTCCTGCTGGCGTACGAGGAGGCCGTCCTTGAAGCCAGAGGCGATGACAAGATCATGGCCAATTGGTTCCCCATGGCCCTCGCCGGCGAGCCGCGCGCCTGGCTGCTCAACCTCCCGGGATCCACGATGGCATCCGGGGGGAACTCCGCAACCTCTTCACCACGCGCTACGTGGTGCCGGTGCACCACGCAGTCGCGGCACTGCTGGGTGGCTCCCAAGCACCGCCATCAGATCACCACGTCAAACGTTCCTCCGTCAGATCGGGGCCGTCTCCAAGCGCTCGGGGGCTCCGCCAGGTTGGGCTTCCCCAGAGGCCGACCTCACCTTCGGCTCAGAAGACCACCCCGGCTCCACCACCGGCTCTGGCATGCTCCCGATGCTTTGCACACCCACCATCTGCAACGTGGTCGTCACCAAAACCCTCATTGATGGCGGTGCCGGCCTCAACTTGCTCTCCGTAGAAGCCTTTAGCCTTCTCCACGTGCCGCCCGAGCGGCTCAACCTCAGCAAGCCCTTTTCAGGAGTGGGTGGTGGAGCTGCCCACTCTTTGGGGAAGATCCACCTCCCTGTCACCTTCGGCACACGCGAAAACTACCGCACTGAGCTGGTGGACTTCGACATCGCCCGCATCGGTCTCCCATACAACGCCATCCTCGGGTACCCGGCTCTCGCTCAGTTCATGGCGGCGACTCACCCGGCCTACAACCTCATGAAGATGCCAGGGAGCAAGGGCGTCCTCACCATCAAGGGGGACACTAAGGAGGCCGTGACGGCGCTCAGGCTTGCCTTCAAGACCGCGGCAGCAGCACAGCCAGCCGGCACCGGTATGCCCGAGGCCAAGGAGACCGCACCCACCAAGAAGCAGTTGTTCACTCAAGACAAGTCGGAGACCAAGCAGGTGCTGGTCAACGAGGACGGGTCTTCAAGAGCCACCTTCACCATAGGAACCGGCCTTGACCCGGGACAAGAAGAAGCTTTGCTGAGGTTTTTGCGCGCGAACAAGGAGATATTCACGTGGGAGCCCAATCAGCTGGTAGGGGTCTCGAGAGAGGTGATCCAGCATCATCTAAGGGTGTGCCCCAACGTACGCCCGTGAAGCAGTGAGCAAGACGGCAGTCCACTGAGAAGCAGGCCTTCATCGTCCAAGAGACACGCAAGCTGGAGGCGGCAGGTACCATCCGAGAAGTTCGATACCCCGAATGGCTGGCGAACCCCGTCGTGGTACCGAAGAAAGGCGGGAAGGAACGGATGTGCGTCGACTTCACCAACCTTAACAAAGATTGCCCCCAAGATCCGTTCCCGCTTCCACGCATCGATCAAATCGTCGGCTCCACCGCCAAGTGCGACTTGCTATGTTTCCTGGATGCATTCTCAGGATACCACCAAATCAAGATGGCGGTGGAGGATGTGGAGAAGACAGCCTTCCTGACACCATGCGGGGTGAATTGCTACACCCGCATGCCCTTCGGGCTACGCAACGTGGGCGCAACCTTTCAACGGTTGATGCACATCGCCTTGGGGCGGCAGCTTGACAGAAACACAGAGGCCTACGTTGATGACATAGTGGTCAAATCTCGCGAGGCGAGGACATTGATTCAAGACTTGGAGGAGACCTTCGAGAGCTTGCGCCAAGTGAACTTGAGGCTTAACCCGGAGAAGTGTGTGTTTGGCGTCCCCTCTGGCAAGCTACTGGGGTTCCTCGTATCCCACAGAGGGGTCGAGGCGAACCCGGAGAAGATCAAGTCCATCGAAGACATGAGTCCACCACAGAACCTCAAGGAGATGCAGAAGCTAGCGGGGCGGGTGACCACGTTAGGGCGTTTCATCTCCAAGCTAGGCGAGTGTGCCTTACCCTTCTTTAAGCTCATGAAGAAGAAGGGCCCGTTCGAGTGGACCTCGGAGGCCGACCTGGCCTTCCAAGACCTCAAGAAATACCTCACCAGCCCTCCGGTGATGGTGGCACCGCGGCCTCTCAAGCCTCTGGTGCTCTACCTTGCCGCTACATCGTACTCCGCCAGTGCGGCGCTGGTGGTGGTTCGGGAGGAGCGCCAAGACAAGGGTGTACCGCACCAAGCCAGAGCTGATGCAGCATGGGGTCAGGAAGGCGCAGCAAGGCCATCGGCTGCGGAAGACCAAGCTTAGCAGGGCAACATCGCAGAAGCTCCTGAGGACTGTCAGGTCTCAGGAAACCCACCACCTCAGGATATGCCACAATCTCCGCAGGACCCGAGCCTCGACAGTGTGCCAGCCCTCGTCGAGCACCCGGTGTACTTCGTCAGCATCGTACTGCGGGACGCGAGGGCGCGCTACCCCATGCCGCAAAAGCTCCTGCTCGCACTCTTGGTGGCCTCGCGCAAGCTGCGGCACTACTTCCAGGGCCACCCCATCAAGGTTGTCTCAGCCTACCCATTGGAGAGGGTACTCAGAAGCCCTAACTCAGCCAGAAGGGTTGCTGAGTGGAACATCGAGTTGCAAGCATTTCAGCTGGAGTTCAGCACTACCAGGGTCATCAAGGGAGCCGCGCTCGCCGATTTTGTGGCAGAATGGACAGATGCCCCGACTCTTGAGGAAGGAGAAGACTGGTCCACCTCCCCAGGAAGCGAGGCACCAGACGGGTGGGTCATGTATTTCGATGGCGCCTTCGCGCACCAGGGCGCGGGGGCTGGAGCAGTGCTCATCTCACCCACTCAGGACAAGCTCTACTACGCCGTGCAACTCTGTTTTCAGCACGACGAGAAGGTCTCCAACAATATCGCAGAATACGAAGGCCTCATAGCTAGCCTGAAGGCTGCGGCGGCTCTAGGGGTGAAGCGCTTAACCATCAAAGGCGACTCGCAACTCCTCGTCAACTTCTCCAACAAGGTGTAGGAGCCGAAGGACGAGCATATGGAGGCCTACCTCGCGGAGATGCGCAATATGGAAAAACAGTTCTTGGGCCTTGAGCTACAGCACGTGCCCCGGGGCACCAACAAGGAAGCCGACAACATCGCCAAGAGAGCGTCCAAGCGGCAACCGCAAGAGCCCGGTGTCTTCGAGGAGCGGCTCTCCAAGCCATCAGCTACGCCACCTCTTTCGAGCATGACTCAGCCTCGGGAGGAGCTCCCACAGCCTCTGGCCACAGGAGCCCCGGCCTGTGGCCCGACCTCAGGAGCTGGCTGCTCTTGGTGCTCAAGCCCCAGAGGAATGCTGGACCAAGGAGTTCAAGGAGTACCTGACGCACGGGACGCTGCCGGAGAAGGAAGAGGACGCGGAGCGCGTGGCACGGCAAGCCACGGCATACTGTATCCAAGATGGCGAGTTATACAGGAAATGGCCAAACGATGTCATGTTGCGCTGCATATCCAGTGATCAAGGAAGGGAGTTGCTGATTGACATACATGGCGGGGACTGTGGACACCACTCATCGTCACGGACCCTCGTCGGCAAGGTGTTCCGCAGCGGATTCTACTGGCCTACAGCACTCAACGATGCAGCCGAGTTAGTGAAGTCCTGTGAAGCTTGCCAATTCCACGCCAAGCAAATCCATTAGCCTGCTCAGGGCCTCCAAACCATTCCGCTCACATGGCCGTTCGCGGTCTGGGGGCTGGACATCCTAGGAATGTTCCCCCGAGCGCCAGGGGGCTACCGCTATCTCTACGTCGCCATCGACAAGTTCACCAAGTGGGCGGAAGTGGAAGCCGTCCGTACCAGTCCAGCCGGCTCTGCTATCAAGTTCATCAAGGGCCTCGTGAGCTGCTTCGGGGTCCCCAACCGCATCATCACAGATAATGGCTCACAGTTTACTAGTAACCTCTTCAAAACCTACTGTGCTAACCTTGGAATGCAGATCTGCTACGCTTCGGTGGCCCACCCCAGGAGCAATGGTCAGGCTGAACGCGCCAATGGTGAGGTCCTGAGGGGCCTCAAGACCAGAACCTTCAAGAAGAAGCTGGAGGCCTGCGGCAGGGGCTGGCACGACGAGCTCTAGTCCGTGTTGTGGTCCATCCGCACCACAACTACCAAGCCAACGGGCGAGACTCCGTTCTTCCTCGTCTACGGAGCCTAAGCAGTCCTCCCTCACGATGTCAAGCATCGCTCCACGCGGGTTCTGGCGTTCGACGAAATGTAGCAGGACACCATGCGGGGGATGGATCTCGTGCTGGGGGAGGAACGTCGTTGCGAAGCTGCATTAAGGGCGGCAAGGTACCAGCAAGCGCTGCGACGTTACCACTGCCGCAACATTCGCTCCAGGACGCTCGAGAGGGGTGACCTGGTCCTGAGGCGGGTGCTCTCCAGGGAAGGGCTGCACAAGCTTTCGCCCATGTGGGAGGTGAAGGAAATATGCCCTAGAGGCAATAATAAAGTATTATTTATTTCCTTATATCATGATAAATGTTTATTATTCATGCTAGAATTGTATTAACCGGATACATAATACATGTGTGAATACATAGACAAACAGAGTGTCACTAGTATGCCTCTACTTGACTAGCTCGTTAATCAAAGATGGTTATGTTTCCTAGCCATAGACATGAGTTGTCATTTGATTAACGGGATCACCTCATTAGGAGAATGACGTGATTGACTTGACCCATTCCGTTAGCTTAGCACTCGATCGTTTAGTATGTTGCTATTGCTTTCTTCATGACTTATACATGTTCCTATGACTATGAGATTATGAAACTCCCGTTTACCGGAGGAACACTTTGTGTGCTACCAAACGTCACAACGTAACTGGGTTATTATAAAGGTGCTCTACAGGTGTCTCCAAAGGTACTTGTTGGGTTGGCGTATTTCGAGATTAAGATTTGTCACTCCGATTGTCGGGGAGGTATCTCTGGGCCCACTCGGTAATGCACATCACTATAAGCCTTGCAAGCATTGTGACTAATGGGTTAGTTGCGGGATGATGTATTACGGAACGAGTAAAGAGACTTGCCGGTAATGAGATTGAACTAGGTATCGAGATACCGACGATCGAATCTCGGGCAAGTAACATACCGATGACAAAGGGAACAACGTATGTTGTTATGCGGTCTGACCGATAAAGATCTTCGTAGAAAATGTAGGAACCAATATGAGCATCCAGGTTCCGCTATTGGTTATTAACCGAAGAGGTGTCTCGGTCATGTCTACATAGTTCTCGAACCCGTAGGCTCCGCACGCTTAACGTTATGATGACAGTTATATTATGTGTTTATATGTTTTGATGTACCGAAGGTTGTTCGGAGTCCCGGATGTGATCACGGACATGACGAGGAGTCTCGAAATGGTCGAGACATAAAGATTGATATATTGGAAGCCTATGTTTCGACATCGGAAGTGTTCCGGGTGAAATCGGGATTTTTCCGGAGTACCGGGAGGTTACCGGAACCCCCCGGTAACTTAATGGGCCTTAGTGGGCCTAGGTGGAAGAGAGGAGAGCAGGCTAGGGCAGGGCCGCGCCCCCCTTCCCCCCCAATCTGAATAGGACAAGGAGAGGGGGGGCGGCGCCCCCCTTCCTTCCTCCCCTCCACCTCTTCCCCTCTTCCATTCCTAGTCCAACATGGAAAGGGGGGAGTCCTACTCCCGGTAGGAGTAGGACTCCTCCTGGCGCGCCACACCTCCTAGGCCGGCGGCCTCCCCCTTGCTTCTTTATATACGGGGGCAGGGGGGCACCTCTAGACACACAATTGATATACGATATTTTAGCCGTGTGCGGTGCCCCCCTCCACCATATTACACCTCGATAATATCATAGCGGAGCTTAGGCGAAGCCCTGCGTCGGTAGAACATCATCATCGTCACCACGCCGTCGTGCTGACGAAACTCTCCCTCAACACTCGGCTGGATCGGAGTTCGAGGGACGTCATCGAGCTGAACGTGTGCTGAACTCGGAGGTGCCGTGCGTTCGGTACTTGATCGGTCGGATCGTGAAGACGTACGACTACATCAACCGCGTTGTGTTAACGCTTCCGCTTTCGGTCTACAAGGGTACGTGGACAACACTCTCCCCTCTCGTTGCTATGCATCACCATGATCTTGCGTGTGCGTAGGAATTTTTTTGAAATTACTACGTTCCCCAACAGTGGCATCCGAGCCTGGTTTTATGCGTTGATGCTATGCACGAGTAGAACACAAGTGAGTTGTGGGCGATATAAGTCATACTGCTTACCAGCATGTCATACTTTGGTTCGGCGGTATTGTGAGATGAAGCGGCCCGGACCGACATTACGCGTACGCTTACGCGAGACTGGTTTCACCGTTGCGAGCACTCGTTGCTTAAAGGTGACTGGCGGGTGTCTGTCTCTCACTTTAGTTGAACCGAGTGTGGCTACGCCCGGTCCTTGCGAAGGTTAAAACAGCACCAACTTGACAAACTATCGTTGTGGTTTTGATGCGTAGGTAAGAACGGTTCTTGCTAAGCCCGTAGCAGCCACGTAAAACTTGCAACAACAAAGTAGAGGACGTCTAACTTGTTTTTGCAGGGCATGTTGTGATGTGATATGGTCAAGACATGATGCTATATTTTATTGTATGAGATGATCATGTTTTGTAACCGAGTTATCGGCAACTGGCAGGAGCCATATGGTTGTCGCTTTATTGTATGCAATGCAATCGCCATGTAATTGTTTTACTTTATCACTAAGCAGTAGCGATAGTCGTAAAAGCAATAAGTTGGCGAGACGACAACGATACTATGATGGATATCAAGGTGTCGCGCCGGTGACAATGGTGATCATGACGGTGCTTCGGAGATGGAGATCACAAGCACAAGATGATGATGGCCATATCATATCACTTATATTGATTGCATGTGATGTTAATCTTTTATGCCTCTTATCTTGCTTTGATTGACGGTAGCATTATAAGATGATCTCACACTAAAATTTCAAGATAAAAGTGTTCTCCCTGAGTATGCACCGTTGCGAAAGTTCTTCGTGCTGAGACACCACGTGATGATCGGGTGTGATAGGCTCTACGTTCAAATACAACGGGTGCAAAATAGTTGCACACGCGGAATACTCAGGTTAAACTTGACGAGCCTAGCATATGCAGATATGGCCTCGGAACACGGAGACCGAAAGGTCGAGCGTGAATCATATAGTAGATATGATCAACATAGTGATGTTCACCATTGAAACTACTCCATCTCACGTGATGATCGGACATGGTTTAGTTGATTTGGATCACGTAATCACTTAGATGATTAGAGGGATGTCTATCTAAGTGGGAGTTCTTAAGTAATATGATTAATTGAACTTGAATTTATCATGAACTTAGTACCCGATTGTATCTTTCTTGTCTATGTTAATTGTAGATAAATGGCCCGTGCTGTTGTTCCGTTGAATTTTAATGCGTTCCTTGAGAAACCAAAGTTGAAAGATGATGGTAGCAATTACACGGACTGGGTCCGTAACTTGAGGATTATCCTCATTGCTGCACAGAAGAATTACGTCCTGGAAGCACCGCTAGGTGCCAGGCCTCCTGCAAAAGCAACACTAGAAGTTATGAACGTCTGGCAGAGCAAAGCTGATGACTACTCGATAGTTCAGTGTGCCATGCTTTACGGCTTAGAACCGGGTCTTCAACGACGTTTTGAACGTCATGGAGCATATGAGATGTTCCAGGAGTTGAAGTTAATATTTCAAGCAAATGCCCGGATTGAGAGATATGAAGTCTCCAATAAGTTCTACAGCTGCAAGATGGAAGAGAATAGTTCTGTCTGTGAGCATATACTCAAAATGTCTGGGTATAATAATCACTTGATTCAACTGGGAGTTAATCTTCCGAATGATAGCGTCATTGAAAGAATTCTTCAATCACTGCCACCAAGCTACAAGAGCTTCGTGATGAACTATAACATGCAAGGGATGAATAAGACAATTCCCGAGCTCTTAGCAATGCTAAAGGCAGCGGAGATAGAAATCAAAAAGGAGCATCAAGTGTTGATGGTCAGTAAGACCACTAGTTTCAAGAAAAAGGGCAAAGGGAAGAAGAAGGGGAACTTCAAGAAGAATAGCAAGCAAGTTGCTGTTCAGGAGAAGAAACCCAAGTCTGGACCTAAGCCTGAAACTGAGTGCTTCTACTGCAAGCAGACTGGTCACTGGAAGCGGAACTGCCCCAAGTATTTGGCGGATAAGAAGGATGGCAAGGTTAACAAAGGTATATGTGATATACATGTTATTGATGTGTACCTTACTAATGCTCGCAGTAGCACCTGGGTATTTGATACTGGTTCTGTTGCTAAAATTTGTAACTCGAAACAGGGGCTACGGATTAAGCGAAGATTGGCTAAGGACGAGGTGACGATGCGCGTGGGAAATGGTTCCAAAGTCGATGTGATCGCGGTCGGCACGCTACCTCTACATCTACCTTCGGGATTAGTATTAGACCTAAATAATTGTTATTTGGTGCCAGCGTTGAGCATGAACATTATATCTGGATCTTGTTTAATGCGAGACGGTTATTCATTTAAATCAGAGAACAATGGTTGTTCTATTTATATGAATAATATCTTTTATGGTCATGCACCCTTGAAGAGTGGTCTATTTTTAATGAATCTCGATAGTAGTGACACACATATTCATAATGTCGAAGCCAAAAGATGCAGAGTTGATAATGACAGTGCAACTTATTTGTGGCACTGCCGTTTAGGTCATATCGGTGTAAAGCGCATGAAGAAACTCCATACTGATGGACTTTTGGAATCACTTGATTATGAATCACTTGGTACTTGCGAACCGTGCCTCATGGGCAAGATGACTAAAACACCTTTTTCCGGAACTATGGAGAGAGCAACAGATTTATTGGAAATCATACATACAGATGTATGTGGTCCGATGAATATTGAGGCTCGTGGCGGATATCGTTATTTTCTCACCTTCACAGATGATTTGAGCAGATATGGGTATATCTACTTAATGAAACATAAGTCTGAAACATTTGAAAAGTTCAAAGAATTTCAGAGTGAAGTTGAAAATCGTGGTAACAAGAAAATAAAATTTCTACGATCTGATCGTGGAGGAGAATATTTGAGTTACGAGTTTGGCCTACATTTGAAACAATGCGGAATAGTTTCGCAACTCACGCCACCCGGAACACCACAGCGTAATGGTGTGTCCGAACGTCGTAATCGTACTTTACTAGATATGGTGCGATCTATGATGTCTCTTACTGATTTACTGCTATCATTTTGGGTTATGCTTTAGAGACGGCTGCATTCACTCTAAATAGGGCACCATCGAAATCCGTTGAAACGACACCTTATGAACTATGGTTTGGCAAGAAACCAAAGTTGTCGTATCTTAAAGTTTGGGGTTGCGATGCTTATGTGAAGAAACTTCAACCTGATAAGCTCGAACCTAAATCGGAGAAATGTGTCTTCATAGGATACCCAAAGGAGACTGTTGGGTACACCTTCTATCACAGATCCGAAGGCAAGACATTCGTTGCTAAGAATGGATCCTTTCTAGAGAAGGAGTTTCTCTCGAAAGAAGTGAGTGGGAGGAAAGTAGAACTTGATGAGGTAACTGTACCTGCTCCCTTATTGGAAAGTAGATCATCACAGAAACCAGTTTCTACGACACCTACACCAATTAGTGGGGAAGTTAATGATAATGATCATGAAACTTCAGATCAAGTTATTACAGAACCTCGTAGGTCAACCAGATTAAGATCCACACCAGAGTGGTACGGTAATCCTGTTCTGGAGGTTATGTTACTAGACCATGACGAACCTACGAACTATGAAGAAGCGATGGTGAGCCCAGATTCCGCAAAATGGCTTGAGGCCATGAAATCCGAGATGGGATCCATGTATGAGAACAAAGTATGGACTTTGGTTGACTTGCCCGATGGTCGGCAAGCCATTGAAAATAAATGGATCTTCAAGAAGAAGACTAACGCTGATGGTAATGTTACTGTCTATAAAGCTCGACTTGTTGCGAAAGGTTTTCGACAAGTTCAAGGGATTGACTACGATGAGACCTTCTCACCCGTAGCGATGCTTAAGTCTGTATGAATCATGTTAGCAATTGCCGCATTTTATGATTATGAAATTTGGCAAATGGATGTAAAAACTGCATTCCTGAATGGATTTCTGGAAGAAGAGTTGTATATGATGCAACCGGAAGGTTTTATCGATCCAAAGGGAGCTAACAAAGTGTGCAAGCTCCAGCGATCCATTTATGGACTAGTGCAAGCCTCTCGGAGTTGGAATAAACGCTTTGATAGTGTGATCAAAGCATTTGGTTTTATACAGACTTTTGGAGAAGCCTGTATTTACAAGAAAGTGAGTGGGAGCTCAGTAGCATTTCTAATATTATATGTCGATGACATATTGCTGATTGGAAATGATATAGAATTTCTGGATAGCATAAAGGGATACTTGAATAAGAGTTTTTCAATGAAAGACCTCGGTGAAGCTGCATATATATTAGGCATTAAGATCTATAGAGATAGATCAAGACGCTTAATTGGACTTTCACAAAGCACATACCTTGACAAAGTTTTGAAGAAGTTCAAAATGGATAAAGCAAAGAAAGGGTTCTTGCCTGTATTACAAGGTGTGAGATTGAGTAAGACTCAATGCCCGACCACTGCAGAAGATAGAGAGAAGATGAAAGATGTTCCCTATGCTTCAGCCATAGGCTCTATCATGTATGCAATGCTGTGTACCAGACCTGATGTGTGCCTGGCTATAAGTTTAGCAGGGAGGTACCAAAGTAATCCAGGAGTGGATCACTGGACAGCGGTCAAGAACATCCTGAAATACCTGAAAAGGACTAAGGATATGTTTCTCGTTTATGGAGGTGACAAAGAGCTCATCGTAAATGGTTACGTTGATGCAAGCTTTGACACTGATCCGGACGATTCTAAAACGCAAACCGGATACGTATTTACATTGAACGGTGGAGCTGTCAGTTGGTGCAGTTCTAAGCAAAGTGTCGTGGCGGGATCTACGTGTGAAGCGGAGTACATAGCTGCTGAAGCAGCAAATGAAGGAGTTCATATCCGATCTAGGTGTCATACCTAGTGCATCGGGACCAATGAAAATCTTTTGTGACAATACTGGTGCAATTGCCTTAGCAAAGGAATCCAGATTTCACAAGAGAACCAAGCACATCAAAAGACGCTTCAATTCCATCCGGGATTTAGTCCAGGTGGGAGACATAGAAATTTGCAAGATACATACGGATCTAAATGTTGCAGACCCGTTGACTAAGCCTCTTCCATGAGAAAAACATGATCAGCACCAAGACTCCATGGGTGTAAGAATCATTACTGTGTAATCTAGATTATTGACTCTAGTGCAAGTGGGAGACTGAAGGAAATATGCCCTAGAGACAATAATAAAGTATTATTTATTTCCTTATATCATGATAAATGTTTTTTATTCATGCTAGAATTGTATTAACCGGAAACATAATACATGTGTGAATACATAGACAAACAGAGTGTCACTAGTATGCCTCTACTTGACTAGCTCATTAATCAAAGATGGTTATGTTTCCTAGCCATAGACATGAGTTGTCATTTGATTAACGGGATCACCTCATTAGGAGAATGACGTGATTGACTTGACCCATTCCGTTAGCTTAGCACTCGATCGTTTAGTATGTTGCTATTTCTTTCTTCATGACTTATACATGTTCCTATGACTATGAGATTATGCAACTCCCGTTTACCGGAGGAACACTTTGTGTGCTACCAAACGTCACAACGTAACTGGGTGATTATAAAGGTACTCTATAGGTGTCTCCAAAGGTACTTGTTGGGTTGGCGTATTTCGAGATTAGGATTTGTCACTCCGATTGTCGGAGAGGTATCTCTGGGCCCACTCTGTAATGCACATCACTATAAGCCTTGCAAGCATTGTGACTAATGGGTTAGTTGCGGGATGATGTATTACGGAACAAGTAAAGAGACTTGCCGGTAACAAGATTGAACTAGGTATCGAGATACCGACGATCGAATCCCGGGCAAGTAACATACCGATGACAAAGGGAACAACGTATGTTGTTATGCGGTCTGACCGATAAAGATCTTCGTAGAATATGTAGGAACCAATATGAGCATCCAGGTTCCGCTATTGGTTATTGACCGGAGAGGTGTCTCGGTCATGTCTACATAGTTCTCGAACCCGTAGGGTCCGCACGCTTAACGTTATGATGACAGTTATATTATGAGTTTATATGTTTTGATGTACCGAAGGTTATTCGGAGTCCCGGATGTGATCACTGACATGACGAGGAGTCTCGAAATGGTTGAGACATAAATATTGATATATTGGAAGCCTATGTTTGGACATCGGAAGTGTTCCGCGTGAAATCGGGATTTTTCTGGAGTACCGGGAGGTTACCGGAACCCCCCGGTAAATTAATGGGCCTTAGTGGGCCTAGGTGGAAGAGAGGAGAGGAGGCTAGGGCAGAGCCGCGCCCCCCTTCCCCCCCAATCCGAATAGGACAAGGAGAGGGGGGGGCGGCGCCCCCTTCCTTCCTCCCCTCCACCTCTTCCCCTCTTCCACTCCTAGTCCAACATGGAAAGGGGGGAGTCCTACTCCCGGTAGGAGTAGGACTCCTCCTGGCGCGCCACACCTCCTAGGCCGGCGGCCTCCCCCTTGATCCTTTATATACGGGGGTAGGGGGCACCTCTAGACACACAATTGATATACGATATTTTAGCCGTGTGCGGTGCCCCCCTCCACCATAATATCGTAGCGGAGCTTAGGCGAAGCCCTGCGTCGGTAGAACATCATCATCGTCACCACGCCGTCGTGCTGACGAAACTCTCCCTCAACACTCGGCTGGATCGGAGTTCGAGGGACGTCATCGAGCTGAACGTGTGCTGAACTCGGAGGTGACGTGCGTTCGATACTTGATCGGTCGGATCGTGAAGACGTACGACTACATCAACCGCGTTGTGTTAACGCTTCCACTTTCGGTCTACAAGGGTACGTGGACAACACTCTCCCCTCTTGTTGCTATGCATCACCATGATCTTGCATGTGCGTAGGAATTTTTTTGAAATTACTACGTTCCCCAACAGGAGGGCCCGTTCAGGGTCGTCCACATCTCCAGGCCTGGCGCCGTGCGCCTGGAGACGCAAGAAGGGACACCTATCCAAAACGCCTGGAACATCCAGCACCTCAGGAAGTTCTACCCATGAAGCAAGGCCCAGAGCCTATGAAGCAAGGCCCAGAGCCTGTGAAGAAGGCCCAGTGCCTGTGAAGAATTGCCGCCCGTGACACTCTCACGTAATAATGAGTTGGGGCTGTACACGCCCCGGAGTCTCAGAAGCGCCGGCATCAGGCCCTGGGGCTCCCTCCCACGCCTAGTGGACAGCACTTAGCTCCGCGCTGGTGAGAAGACTTGAAGACTAGATTAGGTGCCGGACGCGGCTTTTCATTTGCATTCCGTAGTTGGCTCGCTTTTCCTTAATCGAAGTTGCTCTTGGTGTTCGTTGCTGATTTGATTCCCTAGCCTTTTACCGCATTTTTCGGCTCTGCTTTACTCATGTTCTCTCTCTCGCATGCCTCGCGAGGGGGCTAGGCAGGTGCCCTCACGAGCATTTTTCTTCTGTCTGCCTTCTCACGCGAGCATTTTTCTTCTCACTGCCTTCTCGTGAGCCACCCTCGTTCGAGCCTGGAAGCTGGCACATCTCTCCTAATCCGTGCCCCTCGAGTACCGCGATACAAAGCGCCAAATCAAGGCTTGGGTGGATGGCAGGTCCTTTAGTGCACCCCCTAACGAATTTTTTGCAGTTTCTGAGCAACGCAGACACCTCGTGAGGGAAAGGGCGTCCCAAACGCGCCAGGTTAAGTTATCTTTGCGTAAAATAACAACACGGCATGGGAATAACACGCACAGTGCATTAACCAAAGAACCACAGTTTGATACATGCCCCTCTGGGCCCATACTGGTTTCGATTTCTGATGCAGGGAAAAAGAAAAGCTAAACAAAGCGGTGTTGCAGCAATCCGCGGACGCATGCCCTCAGCGACGCCCCGTGCCTAGCCAGACCCCTCCTCGCGCTTCACGAAGGCGCGACGACGAGATGACCCACTGCCTCCTTCGAAGCGGGCGCGGCGGCGCGGCGGCTGGTCGTAGCCACCTCTACTGGAGCTGTCACCGGAGGAAGAACCGCCGTAGCTGGAGGAGACGCGGTCGCCACCGAGGGTAGGCTCGCCCTCATCCTCGTCGCGACCATCACCAAGGCCGAGCACCTCCTCACCGTCATTCGTCTCGGGGCAGCACCCGGCGCGGCAACCATCTTCCCCGAACACCCTCACATAGAGGGTCGATCCACCGTCATACTTGAAGTGGAGCGTGCACCGCCGGCCCAAGCCGCGCGCGCGGGCAAACGTCTGCCATCCGCGGGCCAGGGCTATGTTGCCCGCGGCGGAAGTCTCGACCACAACCAAAGAGGCCTTGCTGCAGCAGCCATCCGCCTGCAGCCAGAGTCCGCCTGGACCAGAGGCCGGCAGTTCACCGGCGAAGAAGCATGGAAGTTGGAGCCAGTTGCCGGCCGGGTTCTCCGACGAGACGACAAACTCCGGCGACACCTCCGCCGTGTGGAAGCACGGACGAGGAGGCCGCGCCACCATAGCACGCCTCCCCTCATCAACTGGACCACCATGGTTGGGACGATCCCCTCTGCGTGCCGCGGCGCCACCTCGATGGTGGGCCACGGCGAGGGTCGCGGCGTGCTTGCGCGGACGGCCGCGACCGCGCTTGGGCGTCGGGGAACCGGAGCCCTCGCGAGGGGCCTTCCCCTTCTCGGTGGCAGAGAACTTCCTTCGTGGCGCCGTCGGAGGCACTGCGAGCAATGAAGCAAAGAAGAAGCAAGCAAGCGAGGAAGAGATGAGCAGCGGGGGCTCCGCCCCACTCCCCATTTATAGCAAGAGAAGGCCAACCAGCGTCTCCCACGATCGTAGGTAATGATGGTTTTCCTTGCATGTCGCAGGGACTTGTCAAGTTGTGCAGTCGCCGAGGCAGCGTGGGGAAGCGGAGACGCCCACGTCCAATCAACCGCCATGCGTCAACCGAGGCCGCAGGCTTTTGGGGCCCGCGGTGCTCCGAACTTGACCCTTGGCTTCGCCGAGAAGCCAAGCCCGAGCGCACCTTGGGCCCGGGGGCTACTGTCGGCGTTCTGGGAATGGGGGTCCCCAGACTTGCCTGCCTGCGGCCCACAGCGTGGCCAAGCCAGCAGGCTGTACGGCCCATCTTCATCAACAAGGCGTCCAAGACCCTCGCAAGGGTCCAAGCCTCGTGAGGCGGACGATGCAAGACCTCCACTGGAGTAGCCTAACTAGGCAGGCTCGCGAGGAGCGGAGATATCAAGGCGGGCCAAAACCTCACGAGGCTCTCGTGACGTGAGCCATGACGAACGGCACCAGGCGGGCGCCAGCGCGCGCAGCGTCCTTATTTCCTCTTTGGTGCTAAGGAGGCCAGCGCAGGCGAAGAGTACCGAGGCATCAGGCAAAGGTTGCTATATTGGTGCAACGATACCAAGACTAGGAGAACGGCAAGACGGAGGTCATCATGGAGCCCAAGACGGCGTCACCACAAGAGCTTTTCGCAGGTGAAGACCGCTTTTGTCAGGATAGCTTGTACTAGCTGCCCCCCTTCAAATTTGCCCGCCGTTGTTGGCTCCCTTCCCGCTCGATATTTAGGAAGAGGACCAGGGCCTATATAAGTAGAGCTAGCCACCATAGTAGATTCATCTCATCTTAGCTTGATCCAACCCGATCGAGAGCCTAGCCACAAGAACACCTCAACCTCAGGAGGCTATTCTTCCCTTGTACTGTTCATCATCAGCCCAAGAGGCAATCCACCACCACCACACTGGAGTAGGGTATTACACCACAACGGTGGCCCGAACCAGTATAAACCTCGTGTCTCTCTGTGTTGCGAGTTCGTCGAGTTCGTCCACGAGATCTTTGCGAGCTAGGGCGTAGATCGGTAGGAGGGAAAGACTTCGCGTGCACCCAAGTGTTCGAACCTCAAGGGTTTGCCAGAACCCCACATCCGACACAATCCGTTGAAGAGGATATCTCAAGCTTGAGCATTGTATTGCAGCATCTTCAACTCTTCCGCGGTAGCTTCACGGTTAGGTTCTCTCCCATCAAAGAATTCACCTTGCAAGCCAATACACATAATAGCCCAAATGCCGGGGTTATGTCCAAGAATATGCATTTTCATCTTATGCTTCCAACTAGCAAAATTAGTACCATCAAAGTAAGGACCTCTGCGGTGGTAATTTCCCTCGCTAGACGCCATACTCTCCTAGGTTGTGAAACCAAGGCTATGATCACCAAAGCTATAGAAATCAAGGCAAATGGAGACCAAAGCTCTGATACCACTTGTAGGATCAAAAGTATGTCTAGAGGGGGGGTGATTAGACTACTTGACCAAATAAAAATCTAGCCTTTCCCAATTTTAAGTCTTGGTAGATTTTAGCAACTTAGCACAAGTCAAGCAATCAACCTACACATGCAAATCTAAGAGTATAGCAGCGGAATGTAAATCATTGCATATGAAGGTAAAGGGGAGGAGTTTGGAGGGAGCAAACGCAATTGGAGACACGGAGATTTTTGGCGTGGTTCCGATAGGTGGTGCTATCATACATCCACGTTGATGGAGACTTCAACCCACGAAGGGTAACGGTTGCGCGAGTCCACAGAGGGCTCCACCCACGAAGGGTCCACGAAGAAGCAACCTTGTCTATCCCACCATGGCCATCGCCTACGAAGGACTTGCCTCACTTGGGTAGATCTTCACGAAGTAGGCGATCTCCTTGCCCTTACAAACTCCTTGGTTCAACTCCACAATCTTGACGAAGGCTCCCAAGTGACACCTAACCAATATAGGAGACACCACTCTCCAAAAGGTAATAGATGGTGTGTTGATGATGAACTCCTTGCTCTTGTGCTTCAAATGATAGTCTCCCCAACACTCAACTCTCTCTCACAGATTTGGATTTGGTGGAAAGATGATTTGAGTGGAAAGAAAATTGGGGAAGGCTAGAGATCAAGATTCTTGTGGTTGGATTGGAATATCTTGGTGTCAACACATGAGTAGGTGGTTCTCTCTCAGAAAATGGATGCTGGAAGTGTAGGCACATTCTGATGGCTCTCTCCACGAATGGAGGATGGTTGGAGGGGTATATATAGCCTCCACACAAAATCTAACCGTTACACACAATTCACCAAACTCGTGGGACCGAATACTCAAACTCGGTCAGACCGATTCAGTTCAAAATGTGAACGTTAGGCTTTTCGGTGGGACCGACATGTCAACTCGATGGGAACGATTTCATTAGGGTTAGGGCATAACGTAATCTCGGTGAGACCAATTTCTATAATAGGAAAATAGAGAGTTGGTCAGGCAAACTCGGTGGGACCGATCGCTCATTTCGGTGAGGCTGAAACGTTACAAAAAGGAAACAGAGAATTTGCATTGCAAACTCGATGGGACCGATCGCTCATCTTGGTTGGACCGAAATGTTACGAAGGGAAACAAAGAGTTTGCAATCCCATCTCGATGAGACTGAGATCCCTATCGGTGAGACCGAATTGATTAGGGTTTCTGGCTATGGCTATGTCAAATGAACTCGGTGGCGCCGGATAGATCAAATCGGTGGGGCCGAGTTTGACTTTTGGTTTGGGACATATGTCGATATGAGAAAGTAGTTGAGGGCTTTTGGAGCATATCACTAAGCATTTGGAGCAAGCAAGCCATTAAGCAACACCTCATCCCCTTTTAATAGTATTGGCTTTTCCTATGGACTCAATGTGATCTTGGATCACTAAAATGAAAATGTAGAGTCTTGAGTTTTTGCCAACATGTGTCCTTAGAATTTTGAGGGGTCCACATTCCTAGTCCATGCCATGCTAGTCATTGAACTTTCTGAAATGATCATCTTGAAAGAGCATTCGTTCAATGAGCTGTATGTTGTTAGGAATTACCAATACCACCTAGGGATAGTTGCACTTTCACTCATACCGCGCCTCCCGTGTCTGCGACCGCGTCTCCCATTTCTGTGGCCGAGACTCCCATGCCGGCGGCCGCGCCATGCAAGCAGAGACAGAAGCTAGGTGCGCGGAGAGCGACGAGTCAGTGGCCAGCGCCTCCGCGTCCGCCGCCATCATCGAGGAGAAGTAGAACACGGGAGGCTGCCGCCACTTGGGTCCGATGAAGGCCACCGCGGAGGCGACGCTGGCGTACACAGCAGGTGTCTTGCCGGATCCTTTTGTTGCGAGGACTTTCGTCGACCCCGCATGGGCTCCACGGAAGGGGAGAACCCCCCTTCCACCTTCATCTTCGGCATCAGCCCACGATATCAGTTGGGCAGTGGGGAAGCGAGCTGTCCTTTGTGCTGAAGCATATACCTCCGGGGCTCCTGGCAATCCAGTGATCACGCTGCCAGACATGAGGAACACAAATGGATCGGCGGGCGACCATTTGGGCTAGGTATTATATACCTGTGTTGTCCAGAACTAGCACCGCTTAGTTGATTTGAATGTAATGAAATCCATCATGTTTGTACGAAAATCCGGTATTTTATATGAATTCCATCATTGTTATATGAAATATTGTCGTGTTTGCTTGAATTTCGTCCGGTTGGTTGAGTTGCTGTCAGAATGTGTGCGGCTACGGTTGGATGGCGTAATTTGCGGGTCGCCGGTCGGTCCGCGTCCGGCTCGGGCGGCGTGGTGGGACAAAAAAATCACTACTCGTGCGAGATCGTCTCCAACGTGCGCGCTGGAGGATGCATGAGCACCCGAGCCATTCCTCATTCATTGGTGGCAAAGGCTCCGGTTGACAAAAGGGTCGCCAATATTTTGGCTACCCCGGGCAAGATCCAAATAGCCCCTCCCAGCACATTCAAATCCCTCGTTCGCCGTGAAATTTTGCCATGTGTTGTCTTCATGGACTAGCAAGATGCCCATGCATTGCATGGAACATCAAGATGCATTTTTTTACAAAACACCTGTTGTGGTTGACCCATGTAGGAGTAATCCCATGTCTAAAAACTAATGATATCTCGAGAATTTTAACGGAAAAATGGTATCTCGAGAATTTTAACGGAAAAATGGCATCTCGAGAATTTCATCAAAAAAATGATATCTCGAGAAAGATGAGAGATAAGGTGAGGAGGAGTGGGGCGTGGTGGTGACTAGTGGTCGGACTAGGCAAAGGGATGGGGACGGCGCATTATGTCTAGGTTTGTATCTCTCTCACACACACCCATGTAGGTGGGGGATGTGCACGAAGAGAAGAGGTGCACGCATGGAACACGTACTCCCGTCTCTTTCCCAACCACACCCGCGCGGGTACATGGTGGAGCTCATTTCTGTACGAAAAGGCAGCCCACGTGGTAATTTGACACATGTACTGGTTGTCCACTTGATGGAGGATCGTGTACCACGGGTGAACAAACAAATTGTGACTTGACGTGTTATGTTAAAAAAGAGGCAAACCATGTGGGGCCTAGCTTAGAGGCAAGGCCCTATACACTGGAGTACTTTTGATGTGTCCCGTCAACTTGTAGAACAAGGAGAAGCTTGCTTAGTACGTCGTCTCCCCCGCCCATGGGCGCGGTGGCTTGCAGGACGAGGTGAAGCTTTCTTACTACTCCTCCGTTTACTCCACTTCCCTACCTTGGTTCGAGAGATTATCATATTGTTTGAAATATATGGATTTTAGTAGTAGGAGTAGTATAGTGGTACATAGGAGTAGTACTACAGCAATTTCCTTGGAGTCCGTGGTGCAGCAAGCTACCCTAGGCTATGTTACTACTCCCTCCTTTCCGGTTTATGGCTCAATTTCAAAATCTCTCCAACATGGGTAGACGGTGAGTGGTGGAATTAATTTCGTAGTTTGCACAAGTAATTAGTACGCTCGTTTTTCTCAAGAAGTTATATTTATCGAGGCATTAATTAGAATGAATGCATGCATGACCACTAAATTTCCATGAACTTCTACATGCATTGGTGCGTTTTCTCTTGACACTGCTTGCATCGGGTGATTTAACGCACCTCGAAATCCAAACATGTGATGGTACTACTACTACTGGTAGAATTGAGACTTATAAAATGGAAAAACGATTTTTTTTAGATGAGCCCTATAAACCGAAAAGGAGGGAGTAGTAAGTAGTACTACCTCCATAGTGGGTGTACTCCGTAAAATCAGATTTTCCCAAAACTAAGTCGCTCAACCTTTATTTGCTTGTTTCCCTTCCTGCCTCATTGCCTCGAACAGACTATGCCAAACTCCCTTGCCTGCCGCACGGGAAAAGACCCGCCCTCGCCTTTTTATTGGTCCGGGTTTGTATCGATGGATCGCGCGAAGCAGCAAAAACCAAGCCGTGTCTTGTACTCCTCCGTCGACGCTCGCTTTCATGAATTCTGTACTTCCTCTCGCTGACATGTGGGATACATAGCAACCGGGTCGATGTGTCATGCACCAAATAACAGTGCAGAACAGCAGGGGGGACGCACCCTAGTCGTACCGCCCCAGTAGTAGTAATGAGCAATGAGATGTCAAATCACAATGTCGTACCTTCCCAGACAGACGAAGCAACCATTATTTTACACTTCGCTTTGCCATCATCTCCTTCAAGAAAACCACGTATTGCTTCTGCCATTGTTCTGCCTCAAGAGGGACGTGCATCGCCTTGGTACATCATGACATGTGGGACCGCATGACAGGCCATGCTCCCCCGCCCATCGCTCGGTAAAATCACCTTATTTTTACTACTTCCTCCGCATCGGTTTATAGGGCATGCATGTCGTTCTAGGTTGAGAATTTAACTGGCTATATATGTGATGAATAGTATATGTTTAGTAACTACATCCGCTTAAGAATCCAATGATATACTTTTTGTGACATAGTAACTCATATTTAGTTAGTCAAATGGATGACCTAGAACTACGTGCACGCCCTATAAACCGAGACAGAGAGGGTAGTACAGTATCTTTTTAGATCATTATAGTCGGGATTCACCAAGGAGCAAAATCAAGTGGTAGGCTGCTCCTGTCGTGTTGGCGTAGCAACTCAAGCAGGGTCAGTCCGTACACGAAATGGTGACACACTTAACAGGACCCCTTTGGCCGACATGTGGCTCATACACCGTCTTGTTCCACATGCAATGCACCAAATTACAATTTGGAGCAGCGGTTGGACTTGGAGGCACCCCGGCGATAGCGCCGCAGTAGTAGTAAATGAGCGATGAGGGGTCAAATCACAAAGCCCCACCTTTCCAGCATTAAGTTGGACAGATGAAGCAATGATCATTTCACTCTAGGGTGCAAGAGCATAAACAAAAGAGAAAACCAATGATGCATGCGGCAGCTACCTAGGGCACCCTAGGGTTGGGGCCTCCACTACAAATCCTTTTTTTGAAAGCGCCTCCACTACAAATCCGCCTCTCCCTCGTCCTGTTGAAGAAAACTGATGATGCGTGCGGCGGTAGGGTTTGTAGGAGTACTACGGCGTGCGGGGCCACGTCGTAGTAAATGGAGAGGGAATGAGTTCGAGTCGACGCCTTAATATGTGTGGGCCGCTTGGTTTTACGGGAACGGGGCAACATTTTGGGTTCGGGGACAAGTGGAGATATACGTACAAAAATTTGTGGACGTAGGTTCGACCGAAAGGCAATGATGCATGGGCCCTGCATTTTGATATACCCGCGGCCGTGTGAAATTTGCTACTCTACTCAAAATAATGCATAAAAGTTCCTCCAAAAACATCTATAACTAATGGGAAGTGAATGTATGCTTAAAATGAAAATGTAATACTCCCTCCGTCTAGGTGTATAAGTCATCTTAGGTTTTTTTGCTAGTTAATAGCATTCCATGCAATGAATTAACCACTGCATGTCATGTTTGAAAGTCTCAAGCCATTGAAAGCATGCACGGCCCACATCTCTTATTGGTTGATATGTCATGAAACAAGAAACGAGGAGGGAGTTAATGTACCATGCGTAAGTGTTTTCGGATTATTTGGTTTTCGGAAGATGACTTACACACCTAGACGGAGGGAGTACAAAGAGAAAAATGAATTGCAGTTAAAAGAATGACATTTCTAACAAAAATGTGAATGTGAAGTACATATGTGTGCGCGTGACCAGCAC
The DNA here is from genome assembly GCF_002575655.3 of Aegilops tauschii subsp. strangulata. Lineage (NCBI taxonomy): Eukaryota > Viridiplantae > Streptophyta > Magnoliopsida > Poales > Poaceae > Aegilops > Aegilops tauschii. The sequence continues at coordinate 207,523,989 of NC_053039.3, read as the reverse complement.
ATACATTGTTAATACAAAATCAAATGCAAGAAATATATTATGAGTAACATGCACGAATTGATGATGTGGTTCTTGCATGCATAGAGTACAAAAACAATGTGATTTATGACTGGCATGCATGATGTGTTCTTGTGCCATAGTTGCATGTCTAGGAAAAAAAGCTACTAGTGGGTTGTACTAGCTATTTAGGAATAAAAGATGTATACATGGAAGTAGTAGGGAAAGGGATGACATGTATCTCAATTCCTATGAGTAGGGATTGGAAAAGAGATGTCATTTGGTTCACACCATAGGAACTTATCTATTGAATCTAGAGATGACATGTATCTCAATTCCTATGAGGAGGGATTGGAAAAGAGATGTCATTTGGTTCACATCATAGGAAATTTTCTATTGAATATACGCTAATGTTTATTTTCCTTTGAAATTATGGGAGTATAGGAATCCATTCATATGAACCAAGTGGCTCTAAAGCTATAAAAATGGTATCATGTTTATTTCCTTTGAAATGTGGAGTATATGAATCTATTCCTATGAACCAATTGGCTCTAAAGGAGAAAAATCCTATAAAAATCATATCATATAGAGTTCCTATGATATTCCTCCACACCAAGGATGGTTGAAATTGTTGCAGGTGATACGACGGTCTTTCCTTGTAGACTCCTCCCCCATCTTTATAGTTACCTCTCGAATATGAATGAAATGATATATGCTGGGTATTCTATATGTGCATTTTGGTACATGAAAACTCGGTAAAAGTTTGCGAGGTTCAAATTTTCAATAAAGCTATATGCACTGCATTTTGGAACGGAGAGAGGAGCATACGGAAGTTGCTAGCACTCACGTGGGAGATTTGTGTGCAGCAGGAGTGGTTGTTCTGTTAAATGACATGGCAAAACTGACACTGTCGGATGCCGATCTAACAGTTCTTACGGCGTTCGTCAGGAAATGGCTTGTGGCGAACGTTTGTCGGATATTGATTTACGGACACATGCATTGCATTGATACGTGCCCCCTCTCTCTCACACACACACGCACCCTCATGAGTCACGAATCTCTCGAGTCCTCTCGCACCCACCGTCTATCTGCAGGTAGACGTCACACACATATGTGCTCTTCACACCCTACCCTCAGAACTTCTAAAAAACAAAAGACGTCGCGCACCTTTTATTTTAACTCACACGTCACACACTTACACTATTACTCTTGTGGCGAACGTTCTTTCGGCATAGTATATTGTACTCTCACGAAGAGAAGCGATGCACGCATGCACTAGTTCCCTCACACCCACTCGCGGGTACACGTAGGAGAGCATTTTTTGAAGCTGGTACAACAAAATTACTCCACTATATATATAAGCAGGAGCCTTAGCGCTTGCTTTACTAGGGTTCCTCTCTTTCACTCTCTCATGCTCTCCAGATCTAAGCAAGACATAGGTGGCCACACTCTCTCTTTCTGCTCACGGCTGGTCACAAATCCGGCCGGACCACCTCGACCGGGGCAGGGGTGTAGGTGCATCGTTCAAGCTGTCGTCGGCGGCGAGGGAGGAGACCAACGGCTGCCCGCGCGTCCCGATCGTCGGCCGTGCCATTCTCTCCGAGAGACCGTCGGCTCGGGAGGGCCTCCGACCCCTTCTTCCTCCCTGCGGTATTGTAGCCAAGATGCGGCCTCCCGACGCCGTCTTTGCCACATGCCAACGACACTCAGGTATATATTCCTTCGAAACCTGCCTTCCCTACTGCCCCAGCTCCCCACGTGGCTGCGTGTGGATCTTTTTCTACTTCTGTTGGCTGTTCCAAAGCCACCTAGACTTTTACTAATATTAGAGGTAAAGCTAGTTCATACAGTCGAATCTAAGAGTTGGTTCAAACAGGGAAGAAAGTGGGAAAGTTGTAGCATGAATCTAGGACTTGGTTCTAAGAGGAAACGGGGGAAAGTAGTAGATATTGGCTACCCAACCGGTCTCTTGGTTGAAAAGGCGAAGAAAGCATGGTGGATGGCGAAGGGTGGGGGAAGTGGACCTGTCTCTTGGTCGAAAAAGGAAAGAAAGTGAGGGGTGTTGGGGGACAACGCAAATGAGAATAAGCAGGTCTAGATTTCCTGTGCTCACATAGGAAAATGTCGCCGAGGAGATAAAAAAGGGGACAAATGCAAACATGTTGCCTAAGTGTATGCCGCTCTCGGCAACCACATCTGCCTCACCACTGTATGCCCCTGCTGTCCCTACGCCCATATCGCTACCGTTAATGTAAGATCACATGAAGCATTAAGCAATGCCACCTAATGTCACTATAAGTAATGGTCTAGTGTCGTCGATAAATTGAAGCAATGCCACCACCATTTTATGAAGTGCTTATGTCTTGCTTTATTTCCCATGAATTGTGTTTTTGCAGTTACACTTCAATCTCACACCGCTAACATTGCTTCATCCCAGTGGAACTGCACAAATTTGATTGCACATTTACTGACCATGTGCTACTCTCATGACAGTATACTAATGCTATTGTTCTGCATGTTAATCTAGTGGTAGTGTTGATGTGATGTGATGCTACTTACCTAAGGGCACTTTCATACTGTCAATGTAGTGCCAATTATAACACAATAGATGCTGATGTTAATCATATGCCACTGCAAATAATTGTCATTGTTTAAATAACCGTATTTTGTATTTGCGCAAAGAGGGATCTCTGTCTCCATATCGTTTCTATCTGCGCAATCAAAAGTACACACCACAGTTTTAGTACAACTGCACAAAATGAGATGGCTATTCCTAGCTGTCGTCCTCTAACCACCAGTGTTCCACGTATTCCTACATTCGTAGTAACTAGGTAGAATGACCAACGCAATCTAAAAGAAGCTGATGTCAGGACCCCGATCCCAAGTCACACCGATCTAGCCTGTAACACCTCATATCACATTGCGGCCTCACGCACGGTACTCCCACGGGTGTCGCCTTACCACGGCCCGGGACCGTTTGCGCCTTTTGTCTCACGTATATGACAATGTCGCTAGCATCCATATGACAGAGAACCCGGGCCGACATGGCTAGTCGTGAACCCAAAGCGGCACTAATGTATGGGGACAGGCATACATGAATCAACATCAAACGTGTCGGTCAGCAGCGTGTGAATCCGGGCTGTAGCACTGGGCTAACAGGACTCCGGGAACCCGGGCTGTAGCAGGCTAGGCAGGACTCCGGATGTCCCCGCGTGACATTTCCCCGAAGGGACAGACACAGGAACGATATGAATCACATGCCGGCCAGTCAAGTGTCCAGAGCAGTAGTGCTGGGCTAGCAGGACTCCGGTGAACCGGGCTGTAGCGGACTACTATGGCTCAAGGAGGCACTAGACTACATTTCCCCATAAGAGAGGCTGCCAAGGATAAACAACTAGATTGTCGGATCCCACACATACCAAGCATTTCAATCATACACACAATATGCTCGATATGTGCAAATACAACATGGCATCACAACAAAACTCTACAACTCAAAGTACTTTATTTAAAGGGCTCCGGAGAGCCTTACATAACTTGTTCATATAGATAGGGGTCACATGACCGGACACTCAAGTCGTACAATCATACAAGCACATGCGGAAGCAAACTGTCTGGGTACAGATGCTAGAAAGGAAGAAGGCTTGACGAAGCCTGTCTATCTACGTAGGCCCTTCACAAGCCTAGATCACCACCTGGGTGGCAAGTCACTCGTCGTCGTCGAGTTCTACGTAGAACCCATCAGAAGGGGCGGTGTTGTCGTCTGAAAACAGTAATTGAAGCAACATGAGTACAAAGGTACTCAACAAGTCTTACAACAGATCCTACTATACATGTTCATTCTCAAGAAGGTAGTTTTCGCTAAGCTATCCTACGAGACACCACTTGTGAGATAGTTTTCGCACACGAGTCCACTAATCACCATCTCAATACCCCACCGTGGATCCTCCCTCGTCATCCCACGAGAGGGCCATCCGCGGTACTCACACTTATCTTGAGGCTTTTAGTAGTATCCATTTACTTGTCTATGAACTGCATAAGCGACCAAGTAGTCCTTTACCGCGGACGCGGCTATTCGAATAGTTTTATACCCTGCAGGGGTGTACTTCGTCACACACGCTCTCACCACTTATCGTCGCTACACGACGTGTACTCGGCAACCTTCAAGCGGAAGCCCAACGTGGGTGTCGGCCACAGCCTACCTAAACACTCGAGTCTCTAGTCCAAGTTTATCACCTATTTAGGTTCCATCCGCAGGGAGTCCGGCCGAGGTTTCCACATACGGCCCCAAACGATGTGTGCAGGGTTCCCGGACACCAAACGGGCGACTCGGTACACCGTGCCACGAGCCTACTGCATCACAGCCCACCCCTTGGTCAGCGCTGTCCACGGCCTCCAGCTCACTACAAACACCAGAAACTACGTGCAACTCCTGGACAGAGGACAAGGGTGATTAAGAAGCCGAGGGGGTCCATTGGTTTCGGGCCCAATGCGTGGTAGTAGCTGAATGTTAAATCACTCATACAGATCTCAGTTCTTAGGGACGGTCTCAATGAAACAACCCACCATGTACTCCTACATGGCCTCCCATCGATACCTTTACCAAATTGTATTCAACACCTCACTCTCATTACCGACACACACTTTCACTCTAGTTCATCACCCTGATGAGCCAGACCTGACACGACTCTAAGCGTAGCAAGCATAGCATTGTAGGAACACAACATGGCTCAATCAACTCCTACACATGCTAGTGGGTTTCATCTAGTTACTATGGCAATGACAGGTCATGCAAAGGAAAGTGGGTTCAACTACCGCAACACACAGCAGTTTGAATCGCGTTGTCTTAATGCAGTAAATGAGAGCAGGGCAAGAAGATGGGTTTGTATCGAAATGATCAACGGGTTGCTTGCCTGACGGAGTGGTTGTGGGATACTGCCCTTCAGTTGGATACTCGTGAATATCCTCGGAGGCAGAACCTACCACAATGAACACGTCGAAGCACAATCAACACCAAGCAAGTGCAACAATATGATGCATGCATGAGACATGGCAAAATGGATGTATTGGGCTAATGCAACTAGGACCAGATGGGTTTGGACTATTTTGAATCAAAGATTCAAACTCCAAGTTCATATGTGGCCTCTTTTAGTGCTTTATCTTGTTCTACATTAAACAGTAGGTTAACTTGCTTAAACATGCATGAAACCAGTACAGATGGATAGAATGGATTTTTTTTGATCATTTTTCATATATAATCTTTTCATTCTGAGCTATAGATTATTTTCTATGAATTTTTGAAGTTTGTGATAATTTCTGGAATTTCCAATATAAGAATAATTCCAGTAATTAAATTGCTTAATGCGTCAGCAGTGTGTCATGATGACGTCAGCGATCAACGGGGTCGTCCAGGTCAAACCTGGCGTGTGGGTCCCCTGTGTCAGTGTCACGGTTAGGTAATTAACTAATTAGGATTAATTTTAAACTCTAACTCAGATTATTTAGCAGGCGGGCCCCACTTGTCAGTGACTCTGGGGGGTCAACCCGTGGTCAAACCACGCTGACTCGCCGGCGTTTAGCCGCCGGCGATGTCCAGACGCGGCAGTGGAGTGCGGGATTCCTCCTCCGGCGACCAAATGGACGGCGGAGAGTACCTACGTGTAGCTGGGAGCAAACCGCATCGACTGGTGGTGGTGTTGGAGCTCGGGGTCGCCGGAATCGACGCCGGCGACAAGCCATGCGGCTGCCGGGGTACGGGCGATAGTTGAACCCGTTGCTAGAGAGCACGGCGAGGGGCGTGGGATGGTGCTACGGGCTCCTGGCAATGCAGTGGAGCTAACGGCCACGGTGGTGCGACCGTTGGATGGCCGGAGCCTCGTCGGCGACGAGCTCGTGCGGCAGCGCGTACGGGTGAGCTACGTGCAGTGGCTGCGGAGCTCGAGAGGGAGAGAGGAGAGGATGGGAAGGTGGCCAGGCTCACGGTGGTTGCGACGGAGCGGACGGCGAGGTCGGGGGCGAGCTGTTGCAGTGGTGACGGCGGAGGGGATCTCCGACGGTGAGCGGCGAAGGCGAGGTCGGAGCAGAGGCTTCGGGGCAAGCAAGCGCTCGGGGCTCGACCTGCTCGAAGGAGTAGGCGATGGCGGAGCTGTTGGACACGGTGGGACGTCGCGAGGTCGACGGTGGGCGCGGCTAATCCGGCGAGGTGGCAGCGGCTGCGTCGGCCATGGTGGAGGAAGGCGAGGGAGAGGCGATGGGGGAGAAAGGGGGTGTCTAGAGGCTAGGGGGCGCATCGTGGGGGTCGTCCAGCGCATCCACGGGCGAGGCGGCAAGCAGGTGGCGCCGTGGTGAGCTCGCGCTCGCCGGCGTCACCTCTCTGCCTGCTCTGGCGAGAGCAGGCAGCTGACTGGCGCGGGCCAGCACAGTGCTGGGCCGCCAGGTGGGCTGCTAGGTAAGTCCTCTCTGCTTTCTGTTTTCTCTCTTTTTATTTATTTCTGTTCTGTGTTTTGAAATAGTAAAAATACTATTTCATTTGGGAAAATCCTGAAAATATTCTGAGGCACCTTTGAAATTATTCTCAACAGCCTAAAAATACCTTCAAGATTATTTGGGCATTTGAAAATATTTATAGGATTTAAAATGCCCAAATGCAAATACTTATGACTTGTGCAAAAATCCAAAATGGCCTCCAAAAATATGAAACCATTTTTGGCAGAGGTTTTAGCCAGGACCAAAGATGGTGAACATTTATGGAGGGCATTTCAGGTTCATTGAAAAGGATTTTGGTAAACCCTAGTTGTTTCAGGGGGGCTGGGGGTTTCTGGCATCCCCATTTCAAGTTTCTGTGAAAAATAGACATGATGCAACACTCTAATGCATGAACTAGCTAGGACGTGACAACTCACCCCCACTCAAAAGAATCTCGTCCCGAGATTTAGGATCCGTTGGGAAGAAGGTGGGGTACTCAAGTCGAAGACGATCCTCCCTTTCCCAAGTAGCTTCTTTCTCGGAATGGTGTGACCATTGAACCTTGAGAAACTTGATGTTTTGGCGTCGAGTGGTACGCTCGGCTTGATCAAGGATTCGAACGGGATATTCCCGATATGTGAGATTATCTTGGAGATCAAGCGTTTCGTGGTCCACTCCACGGATAGGATCCGAGAAGCAACGCCTGAGTTGGGAAACGTGGAAGACGTCATGAACCTTGGAAAGATGCGGAGGTAGTTCCAATTGGTAGGCAACTTCTCCTCGCTTGGCAAGAATGCGAAAGGGTCCAATGTAACGAGGAGCCAATTTGCCTTTGATACCGAATCGATGGGTTCCCTTTAAAGGAGTCACCCGAAGGTAAGCCTTCTCGTCAACCTCAAAAGTCATAGCCTTATGTTTGCGATCATAATGGCTCTTTTGGCGAGATTGGGCTGTTTTCAATTTCTCACGAATAATGCGTACCTGCTCTTCTGCTTCCTGAATCATATCCGGGCCAAAGAGTTGTCTTTCCCTGGTTTCTGACCAGTTAAGAGGCGTTCGACATTTTCGTCCATAGAGAACCTCGAAAGGGGCTTTGCCCAAGCTAGCTTGATAAATATTGTTATAAGCGAACTCGGCGAATGGAAGGCATTTCTCCCAATCCATGCCAAACGAGATGACAGAAGCTCGGAGCATATCCTCCAGAATTTGATTAACTCGTTCTACCTGACCACTTGATTGAGGGTGAAAGGCGGTGCTAAAAGAGAGACGAGTTCCCATAGCATTTTGGAAACTTTCCCAAAATCGAGAGGTGAAGAGACTTCCACGGTCTGAGTTAATTTCCAATGGAACACCATGAAGAGACACTATTCGGGAGATGTACAAGTCTGCTAGCTGGCTAGCGGTTATACTCTCACGAACAGGTAGGAAGTGGGCTACTTTGGAAAGACGATCGACAACAACGAAGATAGCATTATTCCCTCTCTTGGTCCTGGGAAACCTGGTAATGAAATCCATACCGATTTTATCCCATTTCCATTCAGGAATAGCCAGAGGCTGAAGGGTGCCAGCAGGCCGTTGATGCTCTGCTTTAACACGACGGCAGACGTCGCAATTAGCAATGTATTGAGCAATTTCTCTCTTCATCCTAGTCCACCAAAACCTCTGGCGTAGGTCTTGATACATTTTAGTACTACCGGGATGAATGGTGAGAGGAGATTCATGAGCTTACTTAAGGATCAATCGCCTCAGGTTGCGTACCTTGGGAACCACTAGGCGGTCTCCAAAGAACACAACACCTTGGTCATCAACGGAGAAACAATCCACAACTCCTTTCTTGATGTTTCTCTTAATATGGGAGATTCCCGGATCTACCTTCTGAGCTTTGATGATCTGATCTGTGAGGGTAGGTTTCGCCACCAGGGTGGATAGAAATCCTCGAGGAACAATGTGAAGGTTAAGCTTACAGAATTCCTCGTGGAGAAGTGGTTGACTTTGTTGTAACATCAAGTTGTTACAATAGGATTTACGGCTTAGCGCATCAGCCATGACGTTGGCTTTGCCCGGGGTGTAAGTTATTCCTAAATCGTAAATTGTGATCAACTCGACCCAACGTCTTTGCCTGAGATTCAAATCCGGTTGGGTGAAGATGTATTTCAGACTTTGGTGATCAGTGAAAATCTCGCAACGATTACCGAGAAGGTAATGTCGCCATATTTTGAGTGCATGGACTACGGCTGCAAGCTCTAGATCATGTGTGGGATAATTATCCTCATGTGGACGCAACTGTCGGGAAGCGTAGGCAATCACGTGACGATCTTGCATGAGTATGCAACCCAGTCCTTGTCGCGAGGCGTCGCAATAGATAACAAAGTCCTTAGAAAAATCTGGTGGTACGAGTACGGGGGCAGATGTCAGGCGTCTTTTCAGTTCCTGGAAGCTGAACTCGCACTGTGGGGTCCACTCGAACTTTTTATCTTTCTTGAGGAGTTCAGTTAGAGGTTTAGCAACCTTGGAGAAATTCTCGACGAAGCGGCGGCAGCAGCTCGCTAAGCCAAGGAAACTCCAAACTTGCTTGACCGATTCAGGTGGAGTCCAGTCAAGGATGGCTTGAACTCGCTCGGTATTGACAGCAATACCCTTACCAGAGATTACATGGCCTAGATAGGTCACTTCTGGCAACCAGAATTCACACTTAGAGAATTTAGCATAAAGGCGATGCTCTCGAAGTTTCGTCAGTACTAGCCTTAGATGCTCGGCATGTTCTGCCTCGTTCTTGGAGTAGATGAGTATATCATCGAGGTATACTACGACGAATTTATCCAAATACTCCATGAAGATTGAGTTCATTAACCGAGAGAAGGTGGCTGGAGCATTGGTTAAACCGAAACACATGACGGTATACTCGTATTGGCCATAACGAGTAACAAAGGCCGTTTTAGGAATGCCCCCGTTCTTGATTTTGATTTGATGGTAGCCCAACCTCAAATCCATTTTAGAGAAGATTGAGGATCCAGCGAGCTGATCATACAGGTCGTTGATCCTGGGAAGCGGATACTTGTTCTTGATAGTGACTAGGTTGACAGGTCGGTAATCTACAACCATTCGATCCGTACCATCCTTCTTCTTGACGAAGAGGACGGGGCAAGCCCACGGAGAAGAACTAGGACGGATGAAACCCTTTTTCAAGGACTCATCGAGTTGTTTCTTAAGCTCGGCTAGCTCTAGGGGTGCCATCTTATAAGGTCTTCTAGAGATTGGGACGGTTCCTGGAACAAGGTCTATCACGAACTCAACATCCCTGTCAGGTGGAATACCTGGCAGTTCTTCAGGGAAGACATCCAGGAAGTCACGGACTACCGGCACATCTTCGAGGTCTGGAAGAGGGTTGGCATTTAATGAGTAAAGCTGGCGCTTAGACACTCGGGTCAAAACATTGACTGTCTTGCCCGACGGATGAGTGAGTTGAACAGTTCTAGTAGAGCAATCAATCTTAGCATAATGGGCTGACATCCAGTCCATACCCAAGATGATATTTATGTCCAAGGACTTGAGAGCTATTAGTGATGCAAGGAAGACCAATCTGTCGACAAGAATTTCATTTCCATGGCTTATCCTAGAGGTTTGCCACTTAGAACCAGGGGTTTGAATTACCATGGAGGTGGGCATGTCACAAAATGTGGTGTTGTGCAATCGAGCATAGCTCTCAGAGATAAATGAATGAGATGCTCCAGTATCGAAAAGAACTGTTGCCGGATGGCAATTAACAAGGAGCGTACAAAGGACGACGTTGGGATCCTCATGAGTTTCTTGAGCTGAAACATAGTTGACATGGCCACGTGCAGTGGTGGCTGGCTTGGCGTAGTAAGTCTTTCCTGCTGGCTTACCACGGCCAACGGACTGTCCAGGTTGATTGAGGTTGTTTCGGGGGCACTCGCGCAAATAGTGACCCGTTTCTCCACACTTGAAGCATGTCACAACATTGGGGCGTGGAGCAGCATTAGCAGCGGGGCCACCATAGACCTTGGGCGGTGCATGCTGCTGGTTGGGGCGAGGCGCCTCGAAGGATGGCCTCGGAGTGAACCTAGGTGGCAGAGCAGTGTTTGGAATCCAGACCCGGCGCTTCTGGGATCCGGAGCCGGATGAGGAACCAAAATCGCGAGAGTGCTTGCGTGTAGCGTCATAGTCAGTCTGTCCTGTCTCGGCACTGATGGCCTTATTGACCAACTTCTAGAAGGAGGTGCACTCGTGCAGACGAAGATCACGGCGAAGCTCGGGGCTAAGTCCCTTGCGGAACCTTGCCTGCTTCTTGGCGTCGGTGGATACCTCTTCAGGAGCATAGCGTGCTAGATTTCCAAACTCACGGCTGTATGCATCCACGGTCAGTCTGCCTTGGGTGAAGTTGCAGAATTCTTCTCGCTTACGATCTATGAGACCCTCCAGAATGTGATGCTCACGGAAAGCCTCACTGAATTCAGCCCAAGTAGTGATTTGGCCAGCTGGGCGCATAGCCTCAAAGTTTTCCCACCAAAGGCTAGCAGGGCCTTCGAGGTGATAGGCAGCGTAGGTAACCTTATCAGCTTCGGCTACGTTGGCAGAACGTAGCTTATGGGTGATGCTGCGAAGCTAATCATCCGCATCAAGGGGCTCGACGGAATGGTTAAACTTCGGTGGGTACAACTTGATAAAGTCATTGATGGACACCAGGTCGTTCCTCTGGTGACGTGCAGTATTCTGCTCAATTCGCTCTAGCAAGCGGTTAGTCTCACGCTTGTTTCTTTCTGCCTCCAGCATAACTTCAGCCAGTGAAGGCGGTTGGGGCAGATTCTCCCCCCTAGCTGCATTGGCTTCACCCTGCGCCTGGACAGCAGGGTTGTTGCGGGTGTTAACCATCCTAGGAGAAACAAAGCAACGGTTTAGACGAGGATGGCTAAATCTTGGTAGGGAAATGCGGAATGTAATGGATAACACGGAATGCAGAGATGATCATCAGTATGACATGGTAACATAGCAACCGACATACATATACCAACGGTCATACACGCCATACATAGTTTAGTACAAGCCCAGGCTAGGGTACAACTACGATGAAAGACGATACATCTCATCAGAGGCATTCCAAGCTCCTATACATTATTTTTCTACACCTCCGGAACGTGATACACACCAAGTCGTATCCCACAAGACACGCAGGACTGTGGAGATTACAACTGTTACAATACTAGTGGAACTACTACCAACTCAGACGTCTCCGTAGTAATCTTCATAGAAGTCACCACCATGTCCTGGGAGCTGAACATGATCATCTGGAAACAGTCGGTCCTGTGGAGCTTGCAGTCCATAAGGACTCGGGTGTGGCCTTGGTCCAACAAACGGTGGCAGACGGGGTCCACGAGGAGGGGTGATGCCTCCTACATCACGCCATTCCATACATTCTGGCAGACCAGATCGCACAGGGTACAAGTCCCTCATGTCCATATACCCAGCCTGCACGGCAGGTGCAAACCGTGTCAGAGTGGCCCAGTGATCAGCACGAGCATTAAATAGCTCCATTCGCAAGGCACGATTCTCACGGTCCTTGTCCTCAAGCATCTCGGTGGTGGTGCGGAGTAGTGAGTCCTCATGGGTAGAATCACAGTAAGTAGCCTGATAGTACCCCTGTGCCCCAGGGAGTGCTGCTGGCATATAGCAGAAGTCAGTGTTCCGAAGCAAGGCAGTTCTGGCTCGCATGATAGTCATCATCGAGTAAGCTGCGTCCTGCACGAACATCTCGATGGTAACCCCAAGTCCATAAGAGCAATGGAGGGGTTCAGTGGCTCCAGGATAGGATGGGTAAATCCTGACTGTGCAAAGATATTGACTTTGATTAAAGTCTCGAAACTGCTCCTCGACGGTATACTCGGGATACCAACGATAGCCTGTCTCAACCATCACTCGGACCAGCATGGCCATGTGACCAGGTACGCCGAGGCACCGGGTCAGACGAACCACTTGATTCTGGGAACGGGTGGCCATCTGAAAGCTCGAAATAATGCAAGGCATTAGTATTTCTAGGAGAATTCGGACATCATAACGGCTGTAAATGCTCGGAAAAGGATTTGAGACATTCGCAACAGTTTGCAATACCACTCAACAACATCATGTCAAGGTTCTTGTTCAACCGACAACATACTAAGGTAGTAGAAACTGAACCGAAGCATGGAACCAACAATCCTATAAGTTACTACGGATTAGTAACACGTGAACCTGATAGAGAGGAGAGAGCTAGTCCTTAACCCACGTAGAATGAGAAGAGAATGACTCAGATCAGAGGGCATGAGGTAAAGGAGTAAAAGCACCTTACGTTCCCTCCCACAATCAATTCCCCTACATATAACTAAAGCATTTCTAGACTCGACATCGACCAGTTTGGCTTATCGCACCTACAGGCAGTCCGGCTCTGATGCCAACGCTGTCAGGACCCCGATCCCAAGTCACACCGATCTAGCCTGTAACACCTCATATCACATTGCGGCCTCACGCACGGTACTCCCACGGGTGTCGCCTTACCACGGCCCGGGACCGTTTGCGCCTTTTGGCTCACGTATATGACAATGTCGCTAGCATCCATATGACAGAGAACCCGGGCCGACATGGCTAGTCGTGAACCCAAAGCGGCACTAACGTATGGGGACAGGCATACATGAATCAACATCGAACGTGTCGGTCAGCAGCGTGTGAATCCGGGCTGTAGCACTGGGCTAACAGGACTCTGGGAACCCGGGCTGTAGCAGGCTAGGCAGGACTCCAGATGTCCCCGCGTGACATTTCCCCGAAGGGACAGACACAGGAACGATATGAATCACATGCCGGCCAGTCAGGTGTCCAGAGCAGTAGTGCTGGGCTAGCAGGACTCCGGTGAACCGGGCTGTAGCGGACTACTATGGCTCAAGGAGGCACTAGACTACATTTCCCCATAAGAGAGGCTGCCAAGGATAAACAACTAGATTGTCGGATCCCACACATACCAAGCATTTCAATCATACACACAATATGCTCGATATGTGCAAATACAACATGGCATCACAACAAAACTCTACAACTCAAAGTACTTTCTTTAAAGGGCTCCGGAGAGCCTTACATAACTTGTTCATACAGATAGGGGTCACATGACCCGACACTCAAGTCATACAATCATACAAGCACATGCGGAAGCAAACTGTCTGGGTACAGATGCTAGAAAGGAAGAAGGCTTGACGAAGCCTGTCTATCTACGTAGGCCCTTCACAAGCCTAGATCACCACCTGGGTGGCAAGTCACTCGTCGTCGTCGAGTTCTACGTAGAACCCATTAGAAGGGGCGGTGTTGTCGTCTGAAAACAGTAATTGAAGCAACATGAGTACAAAGGTACTCAGCAAGTCTTACAACAGATCCTACTATACATGTTCATTCTCAAGAAGGTAGTGGAGTTATTGCAGCAAGCCAGCTTTGACTCTTGGCTAAGCTATCCTACGAGACACCACTTGTGAAATAGTTTTCGCACACGAGTCCACTAATCACCATCTCAATACCCCACCGTGGATCCTCCCTCGTCATCCCACGAGAGGGCCATCCGCGGTACTCACACTTATCTTGAGGCTTTTAGTAGTATCCATTTACTTGTCTATGAACTGCATAAGCGACCAAGTTTTCCTTTACCGCGGACGCGGCTATTCGAATAGTTTTATACCCTGCAGGGGTGTACTTCGTCACACACGCTCTCACCACTTATCATCGCTACACGACGTGTACTCGGCAACCTTCAAGCGGAAGCCCAATGTGGGTGTCGGCCACAACGTACCTAAACACTCGAGTCTCTAGTCCAGGTTTATCGCCTATTTAGGTTCCATCCGCAGGGAGTCCGGCCGAGGTTTCCACATATGGCCCCAAACGATGTGTGCAGGGTTCCCGGACACCAAACGGGCGACTCGGTACACCGTGCCACGAGCCTACCGCATCACAGCCCACCCCTTGGTCAGCGCTGTCCACGGCCTCCAGCTTACTACAAACACCAGAAACTACGTGCAACTCCTGGACAGAGGACAAGGGTGATTAAGAAGCCGAGGGGGTCCATTGGTTTCGGGCCCAATGCGTGGTAGTAGCTGAATCTTAAATCACGCATACAGATCTCAGTTCTTAGGGACGGTCTCAATGAAACAACCCACCATGTACTCCTACATGGCCTCCCATCGATACCTTTACCAAATTGTATTCAACACCTCACTCTCATTACCGACACACACTTTCACTCTAGTTCATCACCCTGATGAGCCAGACCTGACACGACTCTAAGCGTAGCAAGCATAGCATTGTAGGAACACAACATGGCTCAATCAACTCCTACACATGCTAGTGGGTTTCATCTAGTTACTGTGGCAATGACAAGTCATGCAAAGGAAAGTGGGTTCAACTACCGCAACACACAGCAGTTTGAATCGCGTTGTCTTAATGCAGTAAATGAGAGCAGGGCGAGAAGATGGGTTTGTATTGAAATGATCAACGGGTTGCTTGCCTGACCGAGTGGTGGTGGGATACTGCCCTTCAGTTGGATACTCGTGAATATCCTCGGAGGCAGAACCTACCACAATGAACACATCGAAGCACAATCAACACCAAGCAAGTGCAACAATATGATGCATGCATGAGACATGGCAAAATGGATGTATTGGGCTAATGCAACTAGGACCAGATGGGTTTGGACTATTTTGAATCAAAGATTCAAACTCCAAGTTCATATGTGGCCTCTTTTAGTGCTTTATCTTGTTCTACATTAAACAGTAGGTTAACTTGCTTAAACATGCATGAAACCAGTACAGATGGATAGAATGGATTTTTCTGATCATTTTTCATATATAATCTTTTCATTCTGAGCTATAGATTATTTTCTATGATTTTTTGAAGTTTGTGATAATTTCTGGAATTTCCAATATAAGAATAATTCCAGTAATTAAATTGCTTAATGCGTCAGCAGTGTGTCATGATGACGTCAGCGGTCAACGGGGTCGTCCAGGTCAAACCTGACATGTGGGTCCCCTGTGTCAGTGTCACGGTTAGGTAATTAACTAATTAGGATTAATTTTAAACTCTAACTCAGATTATTTAGCAGGCGGGCCCCACTTGTCAGTGACTCTGGGGGGTCAAACCACGCTGACTCGCCGGTGTTTAGCCGCCGGCGACGTCCAGACGCGGCGGTGGAGTGCGGGATTCCTCCTCCGGCGACCAAATGGACGGCGGAGAGTACCTACGTGTAGCTGGGAGCAAACCGCATCGACTGGTGGTGGTGGTGGAGCTCGGGGTCGCCGGAATCGACGCCGGCGACGAGCCGTGCGGCTGCCGGGGTACGGGCGTAGTCGAACCCGTTGCTAGAGAGCACGGCGAGGGGCGTGCGATGGTGCTACGTGCTCCTGGCGATGCAGTGGAGCTAACGGCCACGGTGGTGCGACCGTTGGATGGCCGGAGCCTCGTCGGCGACGAGCTCATGCGGCGGCGCGTACGGGTGAGCTACGTGCAGTGGCTGCGGAGCTCGAGAGGGAGAGAGGAGAGGATGGGAAGGTGGCCAGGCTCACGGTGGTTGCGACGGAGCGGACGGCGAGGTCGGGTGCGAGCTGTTGCAGTGGTGACGGCGGAGGGGATCTCCGACGGTGAGCGGCGAAGGCGAGGTCGGAGCAGAGGCTTCGGGGCAAGCGAGCGCTCGGGGCTCGACCTGCTCGAAGGAGTAGGCGACGGCGGAGCTGTTGGACACGGTGGGACGGCGTGAGGTCGACGGTGGGCGCGGCTACTCCGGCGAGGTGGCAGCGGCTGCGTCGGCCATGGTGGAGGAAGGCGAGGGAGAGGCGATGGGGGAGAAAGGGGGTGTCTAGAGGCTCGGGGGCGCGTCGTGGGGGTCGTCCAGCGCATCCACGGGCGAGGCGGCAAGCAAGTGGCGTCGTGGCGAGCTCGCGCTCGCCGGCGTCACCTCTCTGCCTGCTCTGGCGAGAGCAGGCAGCTGACTGGCGCGGGCCAGCACAGTGCTGGGCCGCCAGGTGGGCTGCCAGGTAAGTCCTCTCTGCTTTCTGTTTTCTCTCTTTTTATTTATTTCTGTTCTGTGTTTTGAAATAGTAAAAATACTATTTCATTTGGGAAAATCCTGAAAATATTCTGAGGCACCTTTGAAATTATTCTCAACAGCCTAAAAATACCTTCAAGATTATTTGGGCATTTGAAAATATTTATAGGATTTAAAATGCCCAAATGCAAATACTTATGGCTTGTGCAAAAATCCAAAATGGCCTCCAAAAATATGAAACCATTTTTGGCAGAGGTTTTAGCCAGGACCAAAGATGGTGAACATTTATGGAGGGCATTTCAGGTTCATTGAAAAGGATTTTGGTAAACCCTAGTTGTTTCAGGGGGGGGGGGGCTTGGGGTTTCTGGCATCCCCATTTCAAGTTTCTGTGAAAAATAGACATGATGCAACACTCTAATGCATGGACTAGCTAGGATGTGATAGCTGATTCGTATGTTTTACTTCCTGATTGCAGTGCAGGGACGAGAGAAAACAACTGCATCCTAGTCCGGAATGCACTTTCTAGCAGTTCATGCACGGACCGAGGACTAGCTGGCACGGCTGCACCGAGGTTTTTGGGACAGGTGTACGGACAAGGGGCATTGTGGTCTGCTTATTTCTGCAAATAGCGGGTGCTTAAATTTAGTGGAATGCACAAGAATTTCAGATGGTCAGTACACTACATGGTTCAGTTCAGCATTCCAGAGTGAACTCTAGGAAATTAAAGCCTGCCTAGGGAGGCCCTTTGCTCAGAGAAGCCTTGCTTGATTTTTCCTGATTTGTAAACCTTCTCATAACTTTGTTTTTGCTGTGAACTAGTATATGTTTGTTATGTTCTATGAATCATTGAGACGTATAAAATTGCTTAACTTATGCTTTTCAAGTTTTTTATGAAGTCGAGTTTAATGTGAGTGTTCCACATGAACGCTGGACTAGCGTGTGAACGTTTGGAATTTACATTGTGGCCTCAGTTAACTACATGAACCACTGTAACAAGATATGTAGTTTCTTATATGTTAGACAACAGATTATTGATTGTTAGCTGGTCAATAGCCTAGTGTTGAAGCGAGATGAGCCAATGTGTCGTGTTTTGCACATCTGCTTACAAGTGGGGTAGCACCAACAGTGTTTACAAGTACTTATGTATACGTCGACGCACAGTTCTCAAACAAATACTCTATTTCATCAAACACACACTGCTCGTATGCTAAACCATGACAACTTATGTCTTACCATGCCATATTCATGAAAAAACTAGTGAGGGGACGCATCTGTTTCGGCAACAATTACGATGGTTCTCACATGATTCATGGGCACACAAAAGTAGCAGCAGTTCCCATAGACGGATTCGAACAGAGTACTAGCCCCAGAGGGCTCGATAATAGGCAAGGTTCAAATAATTACACACAATCCAAACTACTATTAAACACTAGTTGGGGCAAATATTTCATGCCTCGGTCTAATTTGGGTTGGACACATGACGGACCTTGCCATGAACATCATCGAGGACGTCCGGCAGCAGCTCAATTCTGTGAACCTTCATGAAGATAACCTTGTGGCCTTGCCACTCATAAACTTGTGTGTGGAGGCATGCCACGTCATCTTCCTGCGTAAGCTTGACAAGAACAGTATGCCTCACAAACGAAGGAGTAGCTTTGAACTTCTTGTGCTTCAGTACACCCTGGACAACACGCCTGACAACAGTGAGGCTGGAATACAACTCGACATCGGCATAAGCGCAAATGGCTTCCAGGGTCCAACAGCCTAAGAACTCTGTTTTCCTAGTGCGTATATTCAGGTCATCCGCCACATAGCGAGTGACATGTACAACCACACAATCCTTGTCTGCATCAGGGCTCTAATTGAAATAGAAACAAATTCTGAATTACTTTCCAGTATAAGAAACACAAGTTATTTAAACCACTATGTATAGCATGGCATTGAAGCTAATATAATTTTGCATTATTCATCACCACATACTTAGATGAAAAACCACAATCGAGATCGGCAGATGAAAAACCACAATCGAGATCGGCAAAGAAGAAAATCAGCCTGGGCAGCTCAGCGGGGGGACACATCCTCGAAGGGGGGAAACTGCTCCTGCAGGGCCACAGGGGCTGTAACCTCAAACGGGGCATTGACCATCTCCATAGTGGCCGTGAGCGTATCTGGGGTCGGCTCAGTGGCTGCCTCCATCTTCTTGGAGCTCTCTGTCTTTTGGAGATCAGCCTCCCTCGTCTGCTCCAATATCGACAGATCTTTGCCTGGTTCTCCTTGGTCCGTCATTAAACTGACGAATATTAGGAGACCACTGAAAGGAAAACACAATTGCAATGACAATGAAACAAAAAAGAGAGTGAGGATCGGTTACTGCTTTGCAAAAATTCTTATTTTTTCTTTGAATGAGAATATACCAACATCACGGATCCGCTTACCTTCCCTTCGTTGGAAGAGAAGAACAGTGGCAGATGCGAGTGTTGGCTTTCTTGAAGACGGTGAGGGAGAAGGGGATTCAGCAAAGAGTGAAATGATGGTTGCTTCGTCCGTCAAACTTAGACTGCGGGGAGGTGGGGTTTTATGATACGACGGCTCGTTACTGCCGCGCTACGACCGAGGTGACTCTCCGCCTGCATACTGCCTTCTAATTTGGTGGATGGCATTTGGGCCCGCGCGCTGCATGGCCCGCGTGTCGGTGAACAAAAGTAAAACGTCATTCAGTAGAGGGAGACGTTTCGATGACCTGGGAGGAGCCAGAAGCGGTAGTGTATCCACTGTACTAGTAGTAATTATTTTTCTGGGTAGCTGTAGAGTGTCTCCGCTGTACTAGTAGTAATTGTTTCTCTGGGCCCAAGACAAAATATCCCATCCACCCTAGTAATAATAAAATCAATTCAAAAGCCCATAGATTTACTTAATGAGAGGCGCTACCCACACCCAGCACACCGCCCCCAAAAAAACCTGGGTGCTCTTCTTCCTCCTCACTCCCACCCACCTCACGTCAGCTCGCTCCACTCGTACCCCCAAGTTCCTCACCTCACTCCTACAGAAAACCCCAGCTCCCCTTCTTCCTCACTACTACAGAAAAACCCAGCTCCCCTTCTTCTTCACTCGCACTACAACTAGGCTCGCCATTCGTTACTCTGCTCAAATCCTTGAGTGCGACGCGACGCCCTCGAGGAAAATGGAGTTGGCTGCCCCGAGCGCCAAGAAGATGAGGCTCCCGCCAGCGGCGACGCCTGTTGTAGATCCCGCACCCGGCAGCGCCGGGAGAAGTGGTGACCCCGCCCCCACCAGATCCCAGGAACCCGTAGAATCTCGGGTGGACCGCATCAGCGATCTCCCGGACGCCGTCCTTGGGGAGATCATCTCGCTTCTCCCCACCAAGGATTGTTGCCGCACCCAAGTCCTCTCAATTCGGTGGCGCCCTCTATGGCGCGTCGTGCCCCTTAATCTCGACTGTCGTCAGCTATCTCGATTCAATGATTTTGGAATCCCCATCTCCTCCCACCAGGGCTCCGTTCAAAGCCTCTGCATCCCGTCATTCTACCTGAGCAAGCATACCATGACCTGCATGGTGGACGCCTGGCTGAAATCCCCTGAATTTACAGAACTACAGCTGCTTGAGTTCTACTATTCCCCTCGAAATCACCTACCAGATACCGAACACCATGTACTTGTGCCCTCAGCACCGATGTCCTAACATGAGGAGCCGGCGTGACCTGAGATGCCGGCGGGCATGGAGCCGGTGTCGACAGTTTTTGAGCGGCCGTCAGAGGGGGAGCGCGGCCAGGACGGCCGTGCGGAGGTGGTGGACCTCGACCAGGAGGTCGTGGAGATTGATGACGACACCCAGCCGTGGACCGACGTGGTCGAGCGGCCGGAGGTCGAGGGAGGAGGCGATGATGCCGTCTTGGAGGAGGCGGCGTGGGCAACGCTAGAAGGGGCGCCTCAGGCACCGACGGGTGGGGCGCCGCGGGATGCGGTGTCGCAGGTGACTCCGGCCGTCGTGCCGGAGGGGACGCCAGCCTTGGAGGGGGCAGCGAGCACGCCCTAGTGATCAGGCCGGGGAGCTGTCAGGCTGCCGGGTCACAACCAGCTCGAGCTGGGCCCAGCAAGGTGTTCTTCGGGCCCCCGACCCAGGAGGAGGCAGCGATGGCCGTCGTGAGCCGGCGCCTCTGAGGGCGTGCGGAGAGGATCCAGGCCTTCACCCAAGCCAAGGCGGAACGGGCGTGGGAGCTGGAACGCGCCGTGTTGGTAAGCTTTTCCCTTCGTCTACTACTTTTCTTCTTGCTGCTCTTTAGTGGGGGCACGCTAGCGCACCCACTGGGTGTAGCCCCCGAAATTCAGGCCAACTACGTAGTAGTTGGGTCGAATCTGAAATGCTTGGCTTGTGTTGATTCTTGTTTTTGCAGCAACTGGATGCCTACCAGGTCGGTGTCTTCAACCGGCTCCTGGATAAGCACCAGCAACTTAATGTCGCTTGAAGCTACGTCGGTATTTCCCCAAAGAGGAAGGGATGGTGCAGCACAGCGGCGGTAGGTATTTCCCTCAGATATGAAACCAAGGTCATCGAACCAGTAGGAGAACCAGACCACACAACGTAAACAGCCCCTGCACACAGATAACAAATCCTCGCAACCAAACGTGTTAAAGGGGTTGTCAATCCCTTTCGGGGTACGGCGCCTCAAGATAGGCAAACAGATGTGAGACAAATTTGTAGTAAATTGATAGATCGAACACCAAATAAACACTACTGCAGGATGCTGCTAACGCGACACTATGATCAGAGACCCTTCGACGAAACTGTGTGCGATGCCATAATCGCAAACGGTGGTGTAAAAAAATCGTCAAAAAGGTGCAAAACATTTGTGATGGAGGATGCATCAAACACGGTTCAGATTTTAGTTGCGTGTGCGATGCAGGGCATATGGTTCAGTTCAATTAACTCTTTGCGATGAGGAGGAACAAAAGAAACGGGCAGCCAGATGAAGGTGTGTGCGATATACAGCAATTCACTCGGATGAACTGTTTGTGATTAGGCAACACAAAAGAAACGGTCATCCAGATGAAAGGTGTGTGTGATATACGGCATGCGGTTCACTCGGATGAACTGTTTGTGTTGAGACAAGAAAATAGAAACGTCTCAATATAACAAGATGTGTGTGATATGCGGCAAACAGGTCTATAATCAGAAATGTGTGCGAAGACCGATAATAACTCAGACGGTTGCTGCTAATAAGACGTGTGTGTTGTGCGACGGGATTGCATACAGAACAACAACAACATACACACACACACACACTTATAAGGACATGGTTGCATAACCAAATTAAACATCCACTTACATAGGTGGCTACTACAACCATGGCATTTGCACAGACAAAGTAAACTATTACATGCATAATTACATAGGTGGCTCGTACACACATGACATTTCCACCCACCAATAAAGTAAACTATATATTACATGCATGATTAACTAGCATAAACGATCATCTGATCATCATCTACTTCTTGTGACGCTTGCTCTGCTTGTGGCTCGATCCGGGCTCGTCGATTTGGATAACGAGGCACTTCCTCATGTCAACGATCCGCCTGTGCATCTCATAGCATGTGTACACGCCCTTGGCCGCGAACCTGAGGTGAGGTTCATCCAGTTGCCGCATCCAGGCCTTGTGCCAGGATAGGACTTGTTCTCTAGTAATCCTGCTTCATCTTTTCATAGTAGGGGTCGATGATGGCCGAGGCGAGTTCGACCAGGGAGTCCTTCTTCGTGCTGCCCCAGACCCTATAGTGGTCACGGATTTCGACAAGGTTCTTGCAGGCCAAGCCCATAACACTGAGCGCGTTTACATCGTCGGTGGTTTCCACCGTGGCGAACTTGTAGTCGTTGCTATTGACAAACCTGTTGAAACGGTCGCAAGGCTCTGTGGCCATGCAGTAGTGGTAGATGAGGACATGATGGCACATACACAACAAGGCGACGGCAACCTTCTGATCTATGCCAGGACGACCGGCGGTGTACTGGAGGTCGATGCCGACCACCTTGTACTTGTCTCGAGCAAGCAACTGCTCAACGCTGTTGATGTAGTCGTCCACCACGGCCGGGTCGATGGTGTACCCCACCGAGAGATCCGTCTCCCTCGCGTGGGCCTCCACTCTATGCTCGCCGAACACCATTGGAGCGCCGCTGGACATCCCCTCTCTATGTGTCGTCGTGGCTGTGCTTGTTGTGTTATTGGGCGCCATCGAAAGGTTGAAGATGAAGGAAATATGCCCTAGAGGCAATAATAAAGATATTATTTATTTCCTTATATCATGATAAATGTTTATTATTCATGCTAGAATTGTATTAACCGGAAACTTGATACATGTGTGAATACATAGACAAACAGAGTGTCACTAGTATGCGTCTACTTGACTAGCTCGTTGATCAAAGATGGTTATGTTTCCTAGCCATAGACATGAGTTGTCATTTGATTAACGGGATCACATCGTTAGGAGAATGATGTGATTGACTTGACCCATTCCGTTAGCTTAGCACTCGATCGTTTAGTATGTTGCTATTGCTTTCTTCATGACTTATACATGTTCCTATGACTATGAGATTATGCAACTCCCGTTTACCGGAGGAACACTTTGTGTGCTACCAAACGTCACAACGTAACTGGGTGATTATAAAGGTGCTCTACAGGTGTCTCCAAAGGTACTTGTTGGGTTGGCGTATTTCGATATTAGGATTTGTCACTCTGATTATCGGAGAGGTATCTCTGGGCCCACTCAGTAATACACATCACTATAAGCCTTGCAAGCATTGTGACTAATGATTTAGTTGCGGGATGATGTATTACGGAACGAGTAAAGAGACTTGCCGGTAACGAGATTGAACTAGGTATTGAGATACCGACGATCGAATCTCGGGCAAGTAAACATACCGATGACAAAGGGAACAACGTATGTTGTTATGCGGTCTGACCGATAAAGATCTTCCTAGAATATGTGGGAACCAATATGAGCATCCAGGTTCCGCTATTGGTTATTGACCGGAGAGGTGTCTCGGTCATGTCTACATAGTTCTCGAACCCGTAGGGTCCGCACGCTTAACGTTACGATGACAGTTATATTATGAGTTTATATGTTTTGATGTACCGAAGGTTGTTCGGAGTCCCGGATGTGATCACGGACATGACGAGGAGTCTTGAAATGGTCGAGACATAAAGATTGATATATTGGAAGCCTATGTTTGGACATCGGAAGTGTTCCGGGTGAAATCGGGATTTTTCCGGAGTACCGGGAGGTTACCGGAACCCCCCGGTAACTTAATGGGCCTTAGTGGGCCTAGGTGGAAGAGAGGAGAGGAGGCCAGGGCAGGGCCGCGCCCCCCTTCCCCCCCAGTCTGAATAGGACAAGGAGAAGGGGGCGGCGCCCCCCCTTCCTTCCTCCCCTCCACCTCTTCCCCCTTCCACTCCTAGTCCAACATAGAAAAGGGGGGAGTCCTACTCCCGGTAGGAGTAGGACTCCTCCTAGGCGCGCCTCTCCTCCTTGGCCGGCGGCCTCCCCTTGCTCCTTTATATACGGGGGCAGGGGGCACCCCAAACACACAACAATTGATCATTGATCTCTTAGCCGTGTGCGGTACCCCCCTCCACCATATTACACCTCGATAATATCGTAGCGGTGCTTAGGCGAAGCCCTGCGTCGGTAGAACATCATCATCGTCACCACGCCGTCGTGCTGACGAAACTCTCCCTCAACACTCGGCTGGATCGGAGTTCGAGGGACGTCATCGAGCTGAACGTGTGCTGAACTCGGAGGTGCCGTGCGTTCGGTACTTGATCGGTCAGATCGTGAAGACGCACGAGTACATCAACCACGTTGTGTTAACGCTTCCGCTTTCGGTCTATGAGGGTACGTGGACAACACTCTCCCCTCTCGTTGCTATGCATCACCATGATCTTGCGTGTGCGTAGAATTTTTTTGAAATTACTACGTTCCCCTTCAGTGGCATCCGAGCCTGGTTTTATGCGTTGATGTTATGCACGAGTAGAACACAAGTGAGTTGTGGGCGATATAAGTCATACTGCTTACCAGCATGTCATACTTTGATTTGGCGGTATTGTGAGATGAAGCGGCCCGGACCGACATTACGCGTACGCTTACGCGAGACTGGTTTCACCGTTACGAGCACTCGTTGCTTAAAGGTGACTGGCTGGTGTCTGTCTCTCTCACTTTAGTTGAACCGAGTGTGGCTACGCCCGGTCCTTGCGAAGGTTAAAACAGCACCAACTTGACAAACTATCATTGTGGTTTTGATGCGTAGGTAAGAACGGTTCTTGCTAAGCCCGTAGCAGCCACGTAAAACTTGCAACAACAAAGTAGAGGACGTCCAACTTGTTTTTGCAGGGCATGTTGTGATGTGATATGGTCAAGACATGATGCTATATTTTATTGTATGAGATGATCATGTTTTGTAACCGAGTTATCGGCAACTGGCAGGAGCCATATGGTTGTCGCTTTATTGTATGCAATGCAATCGCCATGTAATTGTTTTACTTTATCACTAAGCGGTAGCGATAGTCGTAAAAGCAATAGTTGGCGAGACGACAATGATACTACGATGGAGATCAAGGTGTCACGCCGGTGACGATGGTGATCATGACGGTGCTTCGGAGATGGAGATCACAAGCACAAGATGATGATGGCCATATCATGTCACTTATATTGATTGCATGTGATGTTTATCTTTTATGCATCTTATCTTGCTTTGATTGACGGTAGCATTATAAGATGATCTCTCACTAAAATGTCAAGATAAAAGTGTTCTCCCTGAGTATGCACCGTTGCGAAAGTTCTTCGTGCTGAGACACCACGTGATGATCGGGTGTGATAGGCTCTACGTTCAAATACAACGGGTGCAAAACAGTTGCACACGCAGAATACTCAGGTTAAACTTGACGAGCCTAGCATATGCATATATGGCCTCGGAACACTGAGACCGAAAGGTCGAGCGTGAATCATATAGTAGATATGATCAACATAGTGATGTTCACCATTGAAAACTACTCCATTTCACGTGTTGATCGGTTATGGTTTAGTTGATTTGGATCACGTAATCACTTAGATGATTAGAGGGATGTCTATCTAAGTGGGAGTTCTTAAGTAATATGATTAATTGAACTTAAATTTATCATGAACTTAGTCCTGATAGTATTTTGCAAATTATGTTGTAGATCAATAGCTCGCGTTGTTGCTTCCCTGTGTTTATTTTGATATGTTCCTAGAGAAAAATTATGTTGAAAGATGTTAGTAGCAATGATGCGGATTGGATCCGTGATCTGAGGATTATCCTCATTGCTGCACAGAAGAATTATGTCCTTGATGCACCGCTAGGTGACAGACCTATTGCAGGAGCAGATGCAGACGTTATGAACGTTTGGCTAGCTCAATATGATGACTACTTGATAGTTTAATGCACCATGCTTAACGGCTTAGAATCGGGACTTCAAAGACATTTTGAACGTCATGGACCATATGAGATGTTCCGGGAGTTGAAGTTAATATTTCAAGCAAATACCCGAGTTGAGAGATATGAAGTCTCCAACAAGTTCTATAGCTAAAAGATGGAGGAGAATAGCTCAAGCAGTGAGCATGTGCTTAGATTGTCTGGGTACTACAATCGCTTGAATCAAGTGGGAGTTAATCTTCCAGATAAAATAGTGATTGACAGAATTCTCTAGTCACCATCACCAAGTTAGTAGAACTTCGTGATGAACTATAGTATGCAAGGGATGATGAGCTCTTCGTGATGCTGAAATCAACGAAGGTAGAAATCAAGAAAAACATCAAGTGTTGATGGTTAACAAGACCACTAGTTTCAAGAAAAGGGCAAAGGGATAGAAGGGGAACTTCAAGAAGAACAGCAAGCAAGTTGCTGCTCAAGTGAAGAAGCCCAAGTTTGGACCTAAGCCAGAGACTAGGTGCTTCTACTGCAAAGGGACTGGTCACTGGAAGCAGAACTGCCCCAAGTATTTGGTGGATAAGAAGGATGGCAAAGTGAACAAAGGTATATTTGATATACAGATTATTGATGAGTATTTTACTAGTGTTCATAGCCACCCCTCGGTATTTGATACTGGTTCAGTTGTTAAAGAGTAGTAACTCGAAACGGGAATTGCATAATGAACAGAAACTAGTGAAGGATGAAGTGATGATGTGTATTGGAAGTGGTTCCAAGATTTATATGATCATCATCGCACACTCCCTATACTTTCGGGATTAGTGTTGAAACTAAATAAGTGTTATTTGGTGTTTGCGTTGAGCATGAATATGATTTGATCATGTTTGTTGCAATACGGTTATTCATTTAAATTAGAGAATAATTGTTGTTCTGTTTACATGAATAAAACCTTGTATGGTCATACACCCAATAAAATGGTTTGTTGGATCTCGTTCGTAGTGATACACATATTCATAATAATGAAGCCAAAAGATGCAAAGTTAATAATGATAGTGCAACTTATTTGTGGCACTGCCGTTTAGGTCATATTGGTGTAAAGCGCATGAAGAAATTCCATACTGATGGGATTTTGGAATCACTTGATTATGAATCACTTGATGCTTGCGAACCATGCCTTATGTGCAAGATGACTAAGACTCCGTTCTCCGGAACAATGGAGCGAGCAACTGACTTATTGAAAATAATACATACTGATGTATGCGATCCGATGAGTGTTGAGGCTCGCGGTGGGTATCGTTATTTTCTGACCTTCACAGATGATTTGAGCAGATATGGGTATATCTACTTGATGAAACATAAGTCTGAAACATTTGAAAAGTTCAAAGAATTTCAGAGTGAAGTGGAAAATCATCGTGACAAGAAAATAAGGTTTCTACGATCTTATCGCGGAGACTAATATTTGAGTTACGAGTTTGGTCTTGAACTAAAACAATGTGGAATAGTTTCACAAATTCGTGCCGCCTGGAACAACACAACATAATGGTGTGTTCGAACGTCATAACCGTACTTTATTGGATATGGTGCAATCTATGATGTTTCTTACCAATTTACCACTATAGTTTTGGGGTTATGCATTAGAGACAGCTGCATTCACGTTAAATAGGGCACCATATAAATCCGTTGAGATGACACCGTATGAACTATGGTTTGGCAAGAAACCTAAGCTGTCGTTTCTTAAAGTTTGGGGTTGCGATGCATATGTGAAAAGGTTTCATCCTGATAAGCTCAAACCCAAATCGGAGAAATATGTCTTCATAGGATACCCAAAGGAGACTGTTGGGTACACCTTCTATCACAGATCCGAAGGCAAGACATTCGTTGCTAAGAATGGATCCTTTCTAGAGAAGGAGTTTCTCTCGAAAGAAGTGAGTGGGAGGAAAGTAGAACTTGATGAGGTAACTGTACCTGCTCCCTTATTGGAAAGTAGATCATCACACCTACACCAATTAGTGAGGAAGTTAATGATAATGATCATGAAACTTCAGATCAAGTTATTACTGAACCTCGTAGGTCAACCAGATTAAGATCCGCACCAGAGTGGTACGGTAATCCTGTTCTAGAGGTTATGTTACTAGACCATCACGAACCTACGAACCATGAAGAAGCGATGGTGAGCCCAGATTCCGCAAAATGGCTTGAGGCCATGAAATCCGAGATGGGATCCATGTATGAGAACAAAGTATGGACTTTGGTTGACTGGCCCGATGATCGGCAAGCCATTGAAAATAAATGGATCTTCAAGAAGAAGACTGACGCTGACGGTAATGTTACTGTCTATAGAGCTCGCCTTGTTGCGGAAGGTTTTTGACAAGTTCAAGGGATTGACTACGATGAGACCTTCTCACCCGTAGCGGTGCTTAAGTCTGTCCGAATCATGTTAGCGATTGCCGCATTTTATGATTATGAAATTTGGCAAATGGATGTCAAAACTGCATTCCTGAATGGATTTCTGGAAGAAGAGTTGTATATGATGCAACCGGAAGGTTTTGTCGATCCAAAGGGAGCTAACAAAGTGTGCAAGCTCCAGCGATGCATCTATGGACTGGTGCAAGTATCTCGGAGTTGGAATATACGCTTTGATAAGTTGATCAAAGGATATAGTTTTATACAGACTTGCGGTGAAGCCTGTATTTACAAGAAAGTGAGTGGGAGCACTACAACATTTCTGATAAGTATATGTGAATGACATATTGTTGATCGGAAATAATGTAGAATTATTCTGCAAAGCATAAAGGAGTGTTTGAAAGGACTTTTTTAAAGAAAGACCTCGATAAAGCTGCTTACATATTGAGCATCAAGATCTATAGAGATAGATCAAAACGCTTGATAAGTTTTTTCAATGAGTACATACCTTGACAAGATTTTGAAGTAGTTCAAAATGGAACAGTCAAAGAAAGAGTTCTTACCTGTATTACAAGGTGTGAAATTGAGTAAGACTCAAAGCCCGACCACGGCAGAAGATAGAAAGAGAATGAAAGTCATTCCCTATGCCTCGGCTATAGGTTCTATAAAGTATGCCATGCTGTGTACCAGATCTATTGTATAGCCTACACTGATTTTGGTAAGGGAGTACAATAGTGATCTAGGAGTAGAATCACTAGACAGCGGTCAAAATTATCCTTAGTGGAATAAGGATATGTTTCTCGATTATGGAAGTGACAAAAGGTTCGTCGTAAAGGGTTACGTCGATGCAAGTTTTGACACTAATCTAGATGACTCTAAGTCTCGGTCTAGATACATATTGAAAGTGGGAGCAATAAGCTAGAGTAGCTCCGTGCAGAGCATTGTAGACATAGAAATTTGCAAAATACTTACGGATCTGAATGTGTCAGACCCGTTGACTAAAATTATCTCACAAGCAAAACATGATCACACCTTAGTACTCTTGACTCTAGTGCAAGTGGGTGACTTAAGGAAATATGCCCTAGAGGCAATAATAAAGTTATTATTTATTTCCTTATATCATGATAAATGTTTATTATTCATGCTAGAATTGTATTAACCGGAAACTTGATACATGTGTGAATACATAGACAAACAGAGTGTCACTAGTATGCCTCTACTTGGCTAGCTCGTTGATCAAAGATGGTTATGTTTCCTAGCCATAGACATGAGTTGTCATTTTATTAACGGGATCACATCATTAGGAGAATGATGTGATTGACTTGACCCATTCCGTTAGCTTAGCACTCGATCGTTTCGTATGTTGCTATTGCTTTCTTCATGACTTATACATGTTCCTATGACTATGAGATTATGCAACTCCCGTTTACCGGAGGAACACTTTGTGTGCTACCAAACGTCACAACGTAACTGGGTGATTATAAAGGTGCTCTACAGGTGTCTCCAAAGGTACTTGTTGGGTTGGCGTATTTCGAGATTAGGATTTGTCACTCTGATTGTCGGAGAGGTATCTCTGGGCCCACTCAGTAATACACATCACTATAAGCCTTGCAAGCATTGTGAATAATGAGTTAGTTGCGGGATGATGTATTACGGAACGAATAAAGAGACTTGCCGGTAACGAGATTGAACTAGGTATCGAGATACCGACGATCGAATCTCGGGCAAGTAAACATACCGATGACAAAGGGAACAACGTATGTTGTTATGCGGTCTGACCGATAAAGATCTTCGTAGAATATGTGGGAACCAATATGAGCATCCAGGTTCCGCTATTGGTTATTGACCGGAGAGGTGTCTCGGTCATGTCTACATAGTTTTCGAACCCGTAGGGTCCACACGCTTAACGTTACGATGACAGTTATATTATGAGTTTATATGTTTTGATGTACCGAAGGTTGTTCGGAGTCCCGGATGTGATCACGGACATGACGAGGAGTCTCGAAATGGTCGAGACATAAAGATTGATATATTGGAAGCCTATGTTTGGACATCGGAAGTGTTCCGGGTGAAATCGGGATTTTTTCGGAGTACCGGGAGGTTACCGGAACCCCCCGGTAACTTAATGGGCCTTAGTGGGCCTAGGTGGAAGAGAGGAGAGGAGGCCAGGGCAGGGCCGTGCCCCCCTTCCCCCCTAGTCTGAATAGGACAAGGAGAAGGGGGCGGCGCCCCCCCTTCCTTCCTCCCCTCCACCTCTTCCCCCTTCCACTCCTAGTCCAACATGGAAAAGGGGGGAGTCCTACTCCCGGTAGGAGTAGGACTCCTCCTAGGCGCGCCTCTCCTCCTTGGCCGGCGGCCTCCCCCTTGCTCCTTTATATACGGGGCAGGGGGCACCCCAAAGACACAACAATTGATCATTGATCTCTTAGCCGTGTGCGGTGCCCCCCTCCACCATATTACACCTCGATAATATCATAGCGGTGCTTAGGCGAAGCCCTGTGTTGGTAGAACATCATCATCGTCACCACGCCGTCATGCTGACAAAACTCTCCCTCAACACTCGGCCGGATCGGAGTTCGAGGGACGTCATCGAGCTGAACGTGTGCTGTACTCGGAGGTGCCGTGCGTTCGGTACTTGATCGGTCGGATCGTGAAGACGCACGACTACATCAACCGCGTTGTGTTAACGCTTCCACTTTCGGTCTACGAGGGTACGTGGACAACACTGTCCCCTCTTGTTGCTATGCATCACCATGATCTTGCGTGTGCATAGAATTTTTTTGAAATTACTACGTTCCCCTCAGAAGATTCTAAGGTTATAATGGCTCCGGGAATTAAAGGGGAAGCCGGACGGCCAGGAATATCGGCGGGCCCTGATGGCAGTTCTAATTTGCAGCGCATAACTCCAACATGTCGAACGCAACTGCATCGCGTGGCAACGCGCGCGGCGCAACCGCATGCATATGGGGCCCCCAGCGTGATCGTGCGCACGCCCAACCGCTGGCAGAGCGCGCGCGGAGGGAAGCGAGCAGAGCGCTCCGCGGTCGCCTCAACGGCGATCGACCATATATATGTGCATATAGCAGTTGAACACACAAGGAAAAGTTGTCCACAAGCCGAGTGCGCCAACGGACGCGAGCAGAGCGCGCCTCGGCGCCTAACGGCGAGCACAGCGTTATGCGGCGCCTAACGACAAGCAGAGCTTGCCGAGGGACGCGAGCATAGGCCGGCACAGTGATACGTGGCAAATAAGACGAACTTTATGAGCGATGTCGGAGACATCAAGCACGAATCAGATTAAAGTTGCATGTGCGATTCGTGGCATATAGTTGATCCATCCATGTTGTTTGTGATGGAATACGCCATGTGTGTTGTGGGCAAACGCTTGCTGGTATATAACCTTAAATTTAACCAAAAAAATGTTAATGCATGTTACAAAAATTGTATAGCTGGAAACTATGCTCAAATACGACTCCAACGATATAATCTTTAGCGACATGCATTCGTATTTTATTAGTTAAATCCTACTTATAAACCAGGACAGGGGTATAGTAGGTAATTAAATCACAAACATTTTTTTGTAAACCATATGTGTACGTGTCCTTTCGTCCTCCTCTCACATGTCTTGTCACCCCGCTGCCGCAGACGGCTTACAGCGCAAGCTTGCGCAGCGCGCGGGGGTGTTCTTTTGGCCAAACGATGGCTCGAAGTGGCGCCAATGAATCGTCGGTGAGCCCGTTCTCGTGCAACCTCGCAGGTTCCCGCACAAGCTTCCCGCCCGACTCGGTGAAATCCCCAAAAATCCCAATGCTTACCGGCCTGCTATAAAAACCCTCACGATCGGCGAGTCCTGCGTCGCATTTCCCCCTCCCTCCCTATAGCTTATCTCGTGTGCTTCTCCCACAATCGCCAATGACACCGGTCCGTCGTCGTCGCTCAGCCACTCCGCCGTCATCATAGGACAGCTCTAGCTAGGAGGCTACACCGCGACGGTAGCGCAGTCCCCGGTGTGGTGTAGTGCGCGCGGCGTCCCTATTGGGTGTGCGCGGAACAACCACCACACGCTCCGCCGCCGCTGCCCGTCGGCAGCTGTTGCCGGCCGCCGTTGCCCCCACACCACCGTTGAAAGCCAGGGACATCTCCCGCTCTGCCGCCGTGGCCCGAAGGCGGGAGGTGGCCGTCGTGGCCGACACCCTACTGCCGGCCACCGTGGCCATCACCCCCTCCGCCACCGCGGCCCGAAGGCGGGAGGTGGTGGTCGTGGCCGCCACCCCGTCGTCGGCCGCCATGGCCGCTAGCCCACCATCGACCGCTGGGATCATCACCCGCTCCGCCACCACCGCCCAAAGGAGGGAGGCGGAGGTGGAGGCCCGCGCATGCGTCAGCGATCTTGCGCGCTACATCGAGTTCCTGCGGGAGGAGGAAGAGCACCTCGTCGAGCACGCAAAGAGCCTTACTGCAGTCGTGGCTGCAGCACACGTCGATGGAGAGGCGAGGAATCAGGAGATCTACGAGCAGTCCGGCTGCTTCGAGAGGGATCGCCTAGAGCAGAAGTGGGCGTTCGAGCTGGCGAGTGTCGCTGAACGTGCAGCGGCGGCAGGCACCGTATTGCATTTCTCCAGCTCGTCGGTAGGCTCCTCCTCCTCCTTGCCTCTTACTGAGCGCGCTCGGTAGAGGAAAGGCTGCCGGAAGTAGCACAAAGCCCCTCCGTGGTAGTAGTAGTATTTAGGGGCTAGTTTGTTCAGTTCATCTGACTATAGATGTGTGGTCGAACTGTACAACGTACGTAAAATTAGCTAGTATATATAGTTGAACTAGCTATTTCAGTACGTTGTTGGCAACAATAGGGGAAAAGTTTGGTCGGTTCAGCTGTCGAGTTGAACTGTTTGTATAAAGTAAGAACGACTGCTTAATCTATGAATGAAATCTATGCTTAATTACTAAATTTTAGTTGCAAAAATTAGATAGTGCTAGTGATTTCTAGCTGCATATTTTGACAAATTGCAGTGTTACAAGGATTGACAAATGGCAATGTTACTAGATCAACAAATGTAAATCTTTCCAGTTTGACAAATGGCAACATACTCAATATGACCGATGCAAATCTTACCAAATTGTTTGTACGTGGTTGCACACGGGTCATCCAAAACAACCGTTTGCGTTGAAGGGATGCACAAATCCTGCGCTGCGGATTTTCCCTCGACTTAAGCGGGAAGACCATAGCTCTCACTTTGCATACGGGTGTTCTATCTAAAACATTTGCGATTAAGAGCTGCAGAAATCCTGCTCGGCACATTTTTTCTTGGCTTCTTGGAGAAGTTGCGGTTTGCATACAGGTGTTCTAACTAAAACGTTTGCGATCAAGAGCTGCACAAATCCTGGTAGGCACATTTTCCCTTGGCTTCCTGGGGGAATTGTCGGTTTTGCATATGAGTGGTTTGACTAAAACGTTTGCGATGAGTGTTTTATATTTAAAAACCATATTAAACTGTGGCTTGGGTGCCATTAATGTAGAGGATGTGAGCAAGGCGGGCGGCCATGGAATTCAAAGGGCTCGCTTCCCGGTGAGCCTGTGCGGTGTACAACTCGCACGCTTCCCGGTGAGCCTCAGCATTGGAGTACAGCTCGCATGCCTTCCGTTTAGTCAAGCACTCAAGCACCTATCCGCACGGCACCTCCTAGCCATTAAAAGCGTGAGGCGTGGCGTCACGTGAATGGTTAACAGAACACACACAATTTAAATTATACAAAATGTTTGAGATGTTATAGTGGCAGCTATTTGTTTCAAAATGCCTTTGTTGGATGTTATTCGAGTGCGCCTTCTCTCAAAATGGACACGAAAAATACCACAACATGTCGGGTGCCATTCCATTATAGCATGCCAAGTTTCATGAATATCAGACGAGTTTTGGATTTACTAGAATTTAAAAACAAAGTATCTCAACGTTTTGCCGCTCCATGATAGCATGCCAAGTTTCATGAATTTCAGAAGAGTTTTGGATTTACTAGAATTTAAAAACCAGGTATCTCAATGTTTGCGGCAAGTGACGATGGCAGGGTGTTTGAAATTCATTCCCATTTCTTGCATGGGACCTAACCAAAGACACATATTTGATTTTTCAACCAGTTTATATACACTGGAAAATGTGCATGTAGTTCAAATTTGAATTATGCTCATAAAATGCCTGGGAAACCCAGTTAATGTATAAAAATGTCCAAACGAACCCCGAAAAATTCCAAAATTAAAAACAACACACCTGATGTTCTATGTTGACACTAGAAATTTTTTGAAAGCAATAAGAGGAAACGGATATCGTTTCGTCCCCAAAGGTGGCACGTTCCCTACCTAAACCATCGCGCTTGTTGTCAGAAGCTCTGGTTTATGAGAAGCATATCCCCAAACCTACCCCAAATGGGACAAAAAATTTACCACAACATGTTGATGCCGCTCCATGATAGCATGCCTAGTTCATGAATTTCAGACGAGTTTTGGATTTACTAGAATTTAAAAGCCAGGTATCTCAATGTTTGCGGCCGAGTGACGGTGGCAGGGTGTTTGAAATTCATTCCCATTTCTTGCATGGGACCTAAGCATGCAACCAAGGACACATATTTGATTTTTCAACCAGTTTATATGCAGTGGAGAATGTGCATGTAGTTCGAATTTTAATTATGCGCATAGAATGCCTGGGAAACCCATTTAATGTATAAAAATGTCCAAACGAACCCCAAAATATTCAAAAATTGAACACAACACTCCTGTTGTTCTATGTTCACACTAGAAAAATTATGAAAGCAATAGGAGGTAACGGATATCGTTTCGTCCCCAAAGGTGGCACATTCCCTACCGAAACCATAACGCCTGTTGTGAGAAGCTCTGGTTTGTGAGAAGCTTATACCCAAACCTGGCCCAAATGGGTCAAAAAATTTATCACAACATGATGATGTCGCTCCATGATAGCAAGCCAAGTTTCATGAATTTCAGATGAGTTTTGGATTTACTAGCATTTAAAAGCCAGGTATCTCAATGTTTGCGGCCGAGTGACGGTGGCAGGGTGTTTGAAATTCATTCCCATTTCTTGCATGGGACCTAAGCATGCAACCAAGGACACATATTTGATTTTTGAACCAGTTTATATGCACTGGAGAATGTGCATGTAGTTCAAATTTGAATTATGCGCATAAAATGCCTGGGAAACCCAGTTAATGTATAAAAATGTACAAACGAACCACAAAAAATTCCAAAATTGAACACAACACACCTGTTGTTCTTTGTTGGCACTAGAAAAAATTTGAAAGCAATAAGAGGCAACGGATATCGTTTCGTCCCCAAAGGTCGCACGTTCCCTACCGAAACCATCACATATTTGATTTTTCAACCATTTTATATGCACTGGAAAATGTGCATGTAGTTCAAATTGGAATTATGCGCCTAAAATGCCTGGGAAACCCAGTTAATGTATAAAAATGTCCAAACGAACCCCGAAAATTTCCAAAATTTAACGCAACATTCGTGTTGTTCTATGTTGACTCTAGAAATTTTTTGAAAGCAATAAGAGGCAACGGATATTGTTTCGTCCCCAAAGGTGGCACGTTCCCTACCGAAACCATCACGCTTGTTGTGAGAAGCTCTGATTTGTGAGAACATTATACCGAAACCTGCCCCAAATGGGTCAAAAAATTTACCATGGCATGTTGATGCCGCTCCATGATAGCATGCCTAGTTTCATGAATTTCAGACGAGTTTTCGATTTACTAGAATTTAAAAGCCAGGTATCTCAATATTTGCGGCCGAGTGACGGTAGCAGGGTGTTTGAAATTCATTCCCATTTCTTGCATGAGACCTAAGCATGCAACCAAGGACACATATTTGATTTTTCAACCAGTTAATATGCATTGGAGAATGTGCATGTAGTTCAAATTTGAATTATGCACATAAAATGCCTGGGAAACCCAGTTAATGTATAAAAATGTCCAAACGAACCCCGAAAAATTCCAAGATTGAACAGAACACTTGTGTTATTCAATGATCACACTAGAAATTTTTTGAAAGCAATAAGAGGTAACGGATATCGTTTCGTACCCAAAGGTGGCACGTTCCCTACCGAAACCATCACACATGTTGTGAGAAGCTCTGGTTTGTGAGAAACGTATACCCAAACCTGCCCCAAATGGGAAAATATAATTTACCACGGCATGTTGATGCCGCTCCATGATAGCATGCCAACTTTCATGAATTTCAGATGAGTTTTGGATTTACTATAATTTTAAAGCCAGTTATCTCAATGTTTGCGGCCATGTGACGGTGGCAGGGTGCTTGAAATTCATTCTCATTTCTTGCATGGGACCTAAGCATGCAACCAAGGACACATATTTGATTTTTCAACTAGTTTATATGCACTGGAAAATGTGCATGTAGTTCGAATTTTAATTATGCGCATAAAATGCCTGGGAAACCCAGTTAATGCATAAAAATGTCCAAACGAACCCCGAAAAATTCCAAAATTGAACACAACACTCCTGTTGTTCTATGTTGACACTAGAAAATTTTTGAAAGCAATAAGAGGCAATGGATATCGTTTCTTCCCCAAAGGTGGCACGTTCCCTACCGAAACCATCACGCTTGTTGTGAGAAGCTCTGCTTTGTGAGAAGCTTATACCCAAACCTGCCCCAAATGGGACAAAAAATTTACCACGGCATGTTGATGCCGCTCCATGATAGCATGCCTAGTTTCATGAATTTCAGACGAGTTTTGGATTTACTAGAATTTAAAAGCCAGGTATCTCAATGTTTGCGGCCGAGTAACGGTGGCAGGGTGTTTCAAATTTATTCTCATTTCTTGCATGGGAGCTAAGCATGCAACCAAGGACACATATTTGATATTTCAACCAGTTTATATGCAGTGGAGAATGTGCATGTTGTTCAAATTTGAATTATGCGCATAAAATGCCTAGGAAACCCAGTTAATGTATAATAATGTCCAAACGAACCCCGAAAATTTCCAAAATTGAACACAACACTTGTGTTGTTCTATGTTGACTCTAGAAAAATTTTGAAAGCAATAAGAGGCAACGGATATCGTTTCGTCCCCAAAGGTGGCACGTTCCCTACCGAAACCATCGCGCTTGTTGTGAGAAGCTCTGCTTTGTGAGAAGCTTATACCCAAACCTGCCCCAAATGGGACAAAATTTTACCATGGCATGTTGATGCCGCTCCATGATAGCATGCCAAGTTTCATGAATTTCAGAAGAGTTTTGGATTTACAAGAATTTAAAACCAGGTATCCCAATGTTTGCGGCGAGTGACGGTGGCAGGGTGTTTAAAATTCATTCCCATTTCTTGCATGGGACCTAAGCATGCAACCAAGGACACATATTTGATTTTTCAACCAGTTCATATGCACTGGAAAATGTGCATGTAGTTCAAATTTGAATTATGCGCATAAAATGCCTAGGAAACCCAGTTAATGTATAAAAATGTCCAAATGAACCACGGAAAATTCCAAAATTTAACACAACACTCATGTTGTTCTATGTTGGCACTAGAAAATTTTTGAAAGCAATAAGATGCAACGGATATCGTTTCGTCCCCAAAGGTGGCACGTTCCCTATCGAAACCATCACGCTTGTTGTGGGAAGCTCGGGTTTGTGAGAAGCTTATACCCAACCCTGCCCCAAATGGGACAGAAAATTTACCATGGCATGTTGATGCCGCTCCATGATAGCAAGCCAAGTTTCATGAATTTCAGACGAGTTTTGGATTTACTAGAATTTAAAAGCTAGGTATCTCAATGTTTGCGGCCGAGTGACGATGGCAGGGTGTTTGAAATTCATTCCCATTTATTGCATGGGGCCTAAGCATGCAACCAAGGACACATATTTGATTTTTCAACCATTTTATATGCACTGGAAAATGTGCATGTAGTTCAAATTGGAATTATGCGCATAAAATGCCTGGGAAACCCAGTTAATGTATAAAAATGTCCAAACGAACCCCAAAAATTTCCAAAATTTAAGACAACATTCGTGTTGTTCTATGTTGACTCTAGAAAAATTTTGAAAGCAATAAGAGGCAACGGATATTGTTTCGTCCCCAAAGGTGGCACGTTCCCTACCGAAACCATCACGCTTGTTGTGAGAAGCTCTGATTTATGAGAAGCTTATACCGAAACCTGCCCCAAATGGGTCAAAAAATTTACCATGGCATGTTGATGCCGCTCCATGATAGCATGGCTAGTTTCATGAATTTCAGACGATTTTTCGATTTACTAGAATTTAAAAGCCAGGTATCTCAATGTTTGCGGCCGAGTGACGGTAGCAGGGTGTTTGAAATTCATTCCCATTTCTTGCATGAGACCTAAGCATGCAACCAAGGACACATATTTGATTTTTCAACCAGTTAATATGCATTGGAGAATGTGCATGTAGTTCAAATTTGAATTATGCACATAAAATGCCTGGGAAACCCAGTTAATGTATAAAAATGTCCAAACGAACCCCGAAAAAATTCCAAAATTGAACAGAACACTTGTGTTATTCAATGATCACACTAGAAATTTTTTGAAAGCAATAAGAGGTAACGGATATCGTTTCGTACCCAAAGGTGGCACGTTCCCTACCGAAACCATCACACATGTTGTGAGAAGCTCTGGTTTGTGAGAAACGTATACCCAAACCTGCCCCAAATGGGAAAATATAATTTACCACTGCATGTTGATGCCGCTCCATGATAGCATGCCAACTTTCATGAATTTCAGATGAGTTTTGGATTTACTATAATTTTAAAGCCAGTTATCTCAATGTTTGCGGCCATGTGACGGTGGCAGGGTGCTTGAAATTCATTCTCATTTCTTGCATGGGACCTAAGCATGCAACCAAGGACACATATTTGATTTTTCAACTAGTTTATATGCACTGGAGAATGTGCATGTAGTTCGAATTTTAATTATGCGCATAAAATGCTTGGGAAACCCAGTTAATGTATAAAAATGTCCAAACGAACCCCGAAAAATTCGAAAATTGAACACAACACTCCTGTTGTTCTATGTTGACACTAGAAATTTTTTGAAAGCAATAAGAGGCAATGGATATCGTTTCGTCCCCAAAGGTGGCACGTTCCCTACCGAAACCATCACGCTTGTTGTGAGAAGCTCTGCTTTGTGAGAAGCTTATACCCAAACCTGCCCCAAATGGGACAAAAATTTTACCACGGCATGTTGATGCCGCTCCATGATAGCATGCCTAGTTTCATGAATTTCAGACGAGTTTTGGATTTACTAGAATTTAAAAGCCAGGTATCTCAATGTTTGCGGCCGAGTGACGGTGGCAGGGTGTTTGAAATTCATTCCCATTTCTTGCATGGGACCTAAGCATGCAACCAAGGACACATATTTGATTTTTCAACTAGTTTATATGCAGTGGAGAATGTGCATGTAGTTCAAATTTGAATTATGCGCATAAAATGCCTGGGAAACCTAGTTAATGTATAAACATGTCCAAACGAACCCCAAAAATGCCAAAATTGAAAACAACACTCATGTTGTTCTATGTTGACACTAGAAAAAATATGAAGGCAATACGAGGTAACGGATATCGTTTCGTCCCCAAAGGTGGCACGTTCCCACCGAAACCACAACGCTTGTTGTGAGAAGCTCTGGTTTGTGAGAAGCTTATACCCAAACCTGCCCCAAATGGGTCAAAAAAATTAGCACGGCGTGTTGATGCCGCTCCTTGATAGCATGCCAAGTTTCATGAATTTTAGATGAGGTTTGGATTTGCTAGTATTTAAAAGCCAGGTATCTCAATGTTCGCGGCCGAGTGACGGTGGCTGGGTGTTTGAAATTCATTCCCATTTCTTGCATGGGACCTAAACATGCAACCAACGACACATATTTGATTTTTCAACCAGTTTATATGCTCTAGAGAATATGCATGTAGTTAAAATTTGAATTATGCGCATAAAATGCCTGGGAAACCTAGTTAATGTATAATAATGTCCAAACGAACACCGAAAATTTCCAAAATTGAACACAACACTCGTGTTGTTCTATGTTGACTCTAGAAAAAATTTGAAAGCAATAAGAGGCAACGGATATCGTTTCGTCCCCAAAGGTGGCACGTTCCCTACCGAAACCATCGCGCTTGTTGTGAGAAGCTCTGGTTTGTGAGAAGCTTATACCCAAACCTGCCCCAAATGGGACAAAATTTTACCATGGCATGTTGATGCCGCTCCATGATAGCATGCCAAGTTTCATGAATTTCAGACGAGTTTTGGATTTACAAGAATTTAAAACCAGGTATCTCAATGTTTGCGGCGAGTGACGGTGGCAAGGTGTTTCAAATTCATTCCCATTTCTTGCTTGGGACCTAAGCATGCAACCAAGGACACATATTTGATTTTTCAACCAGTTCATATGCACTGGAAAATGTGCATGTAGTTCAAATTTGAATTATGCGCATAAAATGCCTAGGAAACCCAGTTAATGTATAAAAATGTCCAAATGAACCCCGAAAAATTCCAAAATTTAACACAACACTCCTGTTGTTCTATGTTGGCACTAGAAATTTTTTGAAAGCAATAAGATGCAACGGATATCGTTTCGTCCCCAAAGGTGGCACGTTCCCTATCGAAACCATCACGGTTGTTGTGGGAAGCTCCGGTTTGTGAGAAGCTTATACCCAACCCTGCCCCAAATGGGACAGAAAATTTACCACGGCATGTTGATGCCGCTCAATGATAGCATGCCAAGTTTCATGAATTTCAGACGAGTTTTGGATTTACTAGAATTTAAAAGCTAGGTATCTCAATGTTTGCGGCCGAGTGACGATGGCAGGGTGTTTGAAATTCATTCCCATTTCTTGCATGGGGCCTAAGCATGCAACCAAGGACACATATTTGATTTTTCAACCATTTTATATGCACTGGAGAATGTGCATGTAGTTCAAATTTGAATTATGCGCATAAAATGCCTGGGAAACCCAATTAATGTATAAAAATGTCCAAACGAACCCCGAAAATTTCCAAAATTCAACACAACATTCGTGTTGTTCTATGTTGACTCTAGAAAAAAAATTAAAGCAATAAGAGGCAATGGATATCGTTTCGTCCTCGAAGGTCGCACGTTCCCTACCGAAACCATCGCGCTTGTTGTGAGAAGCTCTGGTTTGTGAGAAGCTTATACCCAAACCTCCCCCAAATGCGTCAAAAAATTTACCACGGCAAGTTGATGCCGCTCCATGATAGCATGTCTAGTTTCATGAATTTCAGACGAGTTTTGGATTTACTAGAATTTAAAAGCCAGGTATCTCAATGTTTGTGGCCGAGTGACGGTAGCAGGGTGTTTGAAATTCATTCCCATTTCTTGTATTGGACCTAAGCATGCAACCAAGGACACATATTTGATTTTTCAACGAGTTTATATGCAGTGGAGAATGTGCATGTAGTTTAAATTTCAGTTATGTAAAATGCCTGGGAAACCCTGTTAATGTATAAAAATGTCCAAACGAACCCCAAAAAATTCCAAAATTGAACACAACACTCCTGTTGTTCTATGTTGACACTAGAAAATTATGAAAGCAATAGGAGGTAACCGATATCGTTTCGTCCCCAAAGGTGGCACGTTCCCTACCTAAACCATCACGCTTGTTGTGAGAAGCTCTGGTTTATGAGAAGCATATCCCCAAACCTGCCCCAAATGGGACAAAAAATTTACCACGACATGTTGATGCCGCTCCATGATAGCATTCCTAGTTTCATGAATTTCAGACGAGTTTTGGATTTACTAGAATTTAAAAGCCAGGTATCTCAATGTTTGCGGCCGAGTGACGGTGGCAGGGTGTTTGAAATTCATTCCCATTTCTTGCATGGGACCTAAGCATGCAACCAAGGACACATATTTGATTTTTCAACGAGTTTATATGCAGTGGAGAATGTGCATGTAGTTCAAATTTCAATTATGTAAAATGCCTGGGAAACCCTGTTAATGTATAAAAATGTCCAAACGAACCCCAACAAATTCCAAAATTGAACACAACACTCCTGTTGTTCTATGTTGACACTAGAAAATAATGAAAGCAATAGGAGGTAACCGATGTCGTTTCGTCCCCAAAGGTGGCACGTTCCCTACCTAAACCATCACGCTTGTTGTGAGAAGCTCTGTTCTATGAGAAGCATATCCCCAAACCTGCCCCAAATGGGACAAAAAATTTACCACGGCATGTTGATGCCGCTCCATGATAGCATTCCTAGTTTCATGACTTTCAGACGAGTTTTGGATTTACTAGAATTTAAAAGCCAGGTATCTCAATGTTTGCGGCCGAGTGACGGTGGCAGGGTGTTTGAAATTCATTCCATTTCTTGCATGGGACCAAAGCATGCAACCAAGGACACACATTTGGTTTTTCAACCAGTTTATATGCAGTGGGGAATGTGCATGTTGTTGAAATTTGAATTATGCGCATAAAATGCCTGGGAAACCAAGTTAATGTATAAAAATGTGCAAACGAACCCCAAAAAATTCCAAAATTGAACACAGCACTCCTGTTGTTCTATGTTGGCACTAGAAAAATTATGAAAGCAATAGGAGGCAACGGATATCGTTCCGTCCCCAAAGGTGGCACGTTCCCTACCGAAACCATAAAGCGTGTTGTGAGATGCTCTGGTTTGTGAGAACTTATACCAAAACCTGCCCCAAATGGGTCAAAAAATTAACCAGGACATGTTGATGTCGCTCCATGATAGCATGTCAAGTTTCATGAATTTCAGACGAGTTTTGGATTTACTAGAATTTAAAAGCCAGGTATCTCAATGTTTGCGGCCGAGTGACGGTGGCAGGGTGTTTGAAATTCATTCCCATTTCTTGCATGGGACCAAAGCATGCAACCAAGGAAAAATATTTGATTTTTCAACCAGTTTATATGCAGTGGAGAATGTGCATGTTGTTCAAATTTGAATTATGCACATAAAATGCCTGGGAAACGCAGTTAATGTGTAAAAATGTCCAAACGAACCCCAAAAAATTCCAAAATTGAACACAGCACTCCTGTTGTTCTATGTTGACACTAGAAAAATTATGAAAGCAATAGGAGGCAACGGATATCATTCCGTCCCCAAAGGTGGCACATTCCCTACCGAAACCATAACGCGTGTTGTGAGATGCTCTGGTTTGTCAGAACTTATACCCAAACCTGCCCCACATGGGTCAAAAAATTAATCAGGACATGTTGATGTCGCTCCATGATAGCATGTCAAGTTTCATGAATTTCAGACGAGTTTTGGATTTACTAGAATTTAAAAGCCAGGTATCTCAATGTTTGCGGCCGAGTGACGGTGGTAGGGTGTTTGAAATTCATTCCCATTTCGTGCATGGAACCTAAGCATGCAACCAAGGACACATATTTGATTTTTCAAGCAGTTTATATGCACTGGAGAATGTGCATGTAGTTCGAATTTGAATTATGCGAATAAACTGACTAGGAAACCCAGCTATTGTATAAAAATGTCCAAACGAACCCCGAAAAATTCCCAAATTGAACACAACACTCCTGTTGTTCTATGTTGACACTAGAAAATTTTTGAAAGCAATAAGAGGTAACGGATATCGTTTCGTCCCCAAAGGTGGCACGTTCCTACCGAAACCATCACGCTTGTTGTGAGAAGCTCTGGTTTGTGAGAAGCTTATACCCAAACCTACCCCAAATGGGTCAAAAAAATTACCACGACATGTTGATGTCGCTCCATGATAGCATGCCAAGTTTCATGAATTTCAGACGAGTTTAGGATTTAGTAGAATTTAAAAGCCGGGTATCTCATAATTTGCGACCGAGTGACGGTGGCAGGGTGTTTGAAATTCATTCCCATTTCTTGCATGGGACCTAAGCTTGCAACCAAGGACACATATTTGATTTTTCAAC
This sequence comes from Aegilops tauschii subsp. strangulata, assembly GCF_002575655.3. Taxonomy (NCBI): domain Eukaryota; kingdom Viridiplantae; phylum Streptophyta; class Magnoliopsida; order Poales; family Poaceae; genus Aegilops; species Aegilops tauschii. The sequence continues at coordinate 207,479,695 of NC_053039.3, read as the reverse complement.
CAGTTTATATGCACTGGAGAATGTGCATGTAGTTCAAATTTGAATTATGCGCATAAAATTCCTGGGAAACCCTGTTAATGTATAAAAATGTCCAAATGAACCACAAAAAATTCCAAAATTGAACACAACACTCCTGTTGTTCTATGTTGGCACTAGAAAAAATTTGAAAGCAATAAGAGGCAACGGATATCGTTTCGTCCCCAAAGGTCGCACGTTCCCTACCGAAACCATCACGCTTGTTGTGAGAAGCTCTGCTTTGTGAGAAGCTTATACCCAAAGCTACCCCAAATGGGACAAAAAATTTACCACGCCATGTTGATGCCGCTCCATGATGGCATGCCTAGTTTCATGAATTTCAGACGAGTTTTGGATTTACTTGAATTAAAAAATCAGGTATCTCAATGTTTGCGGCGAGTGACGGTGGCAGGGTGTTTGAAATTCATTCCCATTTCTTGCATGGGGCCTAAGCATGCAACCAAGGACACATATTTGATTTTTCAACCATTTTATATGCAGTGGAGAATGTGCATGTAGTTCAAATTTGAATTATGCGCATAAAATGCCTGGGAAACCCAGTTAATGTATAAAAATGTCCAAACGAACCCCGAAAAATTCCAAAATTGAACACAACACTCCTGTTGTTCTATGTTGACACTAGAAAAATTATGAAAGCAATAGGAGGTAACGGATATCGTTTCGTCCCCAAAGGTGGCACGTTCCCTACCTAAACCATGACGCTTGTTTTGAGAAGCTCTGGTTTATGAGAAGCATCCCCAAACCTGCCCCAAATGGGACAAAAAATTTACCACGGCATGTTGATGCCGCTCCATGATAGCATTCCTAGTTTCATGAATTTCAGACGAGTTTTGGATTTACTAGGATTTAAAAGCAAGGTATCTCAATGTTTCCGGCCGAGTGACGGTGGCAGGGTGTTTCAAATTCATTCCCGTTTCTTGCATGGGACCAAAGCATGCAACCAAGGACACATATTTGATTTTTCAACTAGTTTATATGCAGTGGAGAATGTGCATGTAGTTCAAATTTGAATTATGCGCATAAAATGCCTGGGAAACCTAGTTAATGTATAAAAATGTCCAACCGAACCCCAAAAAATTCCAAAATTGAACACAACACTCCTGTTGTTCTATGTTGACACTAGAAAAATTATGAAAGCAATAGGAGGCAACGTATATCGTTTCGTCCCCAATGGTGGCACGTTCCCTACCGAAACCATAACGCCTGTTGTGATAAGCTCTGGTTTGTGAGAAGCTTATACACAAATCTGCCCCAAATGGGTCAAAAAATTTACCACGACATGTTGATGTTGCTCCATGATAGCATGCCAATTTTCATGAATTTCAGACGAGTTTTGGATTTACTAGAATTTAAAAGCCAGGTATCTCAATGTTTGCGGCCGAGTGACGGTGGCAGGGTGTTTGAAATTCATTCCCATTTCTTGCATGGGACCTAAGCATGCAACCAAGGACACATATTTGTTTTTTCAACGAGTTTATATGCAGTGGAGAATGTGCATGTAGTTCAAATTTCAGTTATGTAAAATGCCTGGGAAACCCAGTTAATGTATAAAAATGTCCAAATGAACCACAAAAAATTCCAAAATTGAACACAACACACTTGTTGTTCTATGTTGGCACTAGAAAAATATTGAAAGCAATAAGAGGCAACGGATATCATTTCGTCCCCAAAGGTCGCACGTTCCCTACCGAAACCATCACGCTTGTTGTGAGAAGTTCTGCTCTGTGAGAAACTTATACCCAAAGCTGCCCCAAATGGGATAAAAAATTTATCACGACATGTTGATGCCGCTCCATGATAGCATGCCAAGTTTCATGAATTTCAGACGAGTTTTGGATTTACTTGAATTTAAAAACCAGGTATCTCAATGTTTGTGGCGAGTGACGGTGGCAGGGTGTTTCAAATTCATTCCCATTTCTTGCATGGGACCTAAGCATGCAACCAAGGACACATATTTGATTTTTCAACTAGTTTATATGCGGTGGAGAATGTTCATGTAGTTCAAATTTGAATTATGCGCATAAAATGCCTGGGAAACCCAGTTAACGTATAAAAATGTTCAAACGAACCCCGAAAAATTCCAAAATTGAACACAACACTCATGTTGTTCTATGTTGACACTAGAAAAAATTTGAAAGCAATAAGAGGCAACGGATATCGTTTCGTCCCCAAAGGTGGCACGTTCCCTACCGAAACCATCACGCTTGTTGTGAGAAGCTTATACCCAAACCTGCCCCAAATGGGACAAAAATTTTACCATGGCACGTTGATGCCGCTCCATGATAGCATGCCAAGTTTCATGAATTTAAGACGAGTTTTGGATTTACTAGAATTTAAAAGCCAGGTATCTCATGTTTGCGAACGAGTGACGATGGTAGGGTGTTTGAAATTCATTCCCATTTCTTGCATGGGACCTAAGCATGCAACCAAGGACAGATATTTGATTTTTGAACTAGTTTATATGCACTGGAGAATGTGCATGTAGTTCAAATATGAATTATGCGCATTAAATGCCTGGGAAACCCAGTTAATGTATAAAAATGTCCAAACGAACCCCGAAAAATTCCAAAATTGAATACAACACACCTGTTGTTCTATGTTGACACTAGAAAAAATTTCAAAGCAATAAGAGGCAACGGATATCGTTTCGTCCCCAAAGGTGGCACGTTCCCTACCGAAACCATCATGCTTGTTGTGAGAAGCTCTGGTTTGTGAGAAGCTTATACCCAAACCTGCCCCAAATGGGACAAAAATTTACCACGGCATGTTGATGTCGCTCCATGATAGCATGCCAAGTTTCATGAATTTCAGACGAGTTTTGGATTTACTAGAATTTAAAAGCCAGGTATCTCAATGTTTGCGACCGAGTGATAGTGGCAGGGTGTTTGAAATTCATTCTCATTTCTTGCATGGGACCTAAGCATGCAACCAAGGACACATATTTGATTTTTCAACCAGTTTATATGCACTAGAGAATGTGCATGTATCTCAAATTTGAATTATTCCCATAATATGCATGGAAAACCCAGTTAATGTATAAAAATGTCCAAACGAACCCCGAAAAATACCAAAACTGAACACAACACTCCTGTTGTTCTATGTTCACACTAGAACAATTTTGAAAGCAATGACAGGCAACGGATATCGTTTCGTCCCCAAAGGTGGCATGTTCCCTACCGAAAACATCACGCTTGTTGTGAGAAGCTCTGGTTTGTGAGAAGCTTATTCCCAAACCTGCCCCAAATGGGACAAATTATTTACCACTGCATGTTGATGCGGCTCCATGATAGCATGCCAAGTTTCATCAATTTCAGACGAGTTTTGGATTTACTAGAATTTAAAAACCAGGTATCTCAATGTTTGCGGCCGAGTGAAGGTGGCAGGGTGTTTGAAATTCATTCCCATTTCTTGCATGGGACCTAATCATGCAAACAAGGACACATATTTGATTTTTCAACCAGTTTATATGCACTGGAGAATGTGCATGTAGTTCAAATATGAATTATGCGCATAAAATGCCTGGGAAACCCAGTTAATGTATAAAATGTCCAAACAAACCCGAAAAATTCCAAAATTAAACACAACACTCCTGTTGTTCTATGTTGACACTCGAAAATTTTTGAAAGCAATAAGAGGCAACAAATATCGTTTCGTCCCCAAAGGTGGCACGTTCCCTGCCGAAACCATCATGCTTGTTGTGAGAAGCTCTGGTTTGTGAGAAGCTTATACCCAAACCTGCCCCAAATGGGACAAAATTTTTACCACGGCATGTGGATGCCGCTCCATGATAGCATGCCAAGTTTCATGAATTTCAAACGAGTTTTTTATTTACTAGAATTTAAAAACGAGGTATCTCAATGTTTGTGGCCGAGTGACGGTGGCAGGGTGTGTGACATTCATTCCCATTTCTTGTATGGGATCTAAGCATGCAACCTAGGACACAGATTTGATTTTTCAACCTGTTTATATGCACCGGAGCATGTGCTTGTAGTTCAAATTAGAATTATGCACCTGAGATGCCTACAAAACCAAGATAATGTATAAAAATGTCTAAACGAACTCTGAATAATTCCAAAAAAATTGACAAGACACCTATGGTTGCATGTTCACTGCAGATAAAAGTTCTAGCAATTCAAACACCATCCTTTGTAGTTGTGACCCCATTACGTAATTCAAATTAAGATGATAAATCAAGTAGATCGCACATAGTTTATTATCACCAACCGTGTGAGATGCAGCACAAAATGTCTTGGAGCACCATCGGTGTATAGTACGCCTATGGCTTACGTGAGAAGGTGCGTCGGCTACAGTCCACAGCCGGCGTGTCAAGCACACTAGCTCATTCCCCAAATATCATTTCACTGTTCATTCGTCGCAGGTGAAAGATGGGGATGTGGACCCACGTCATGAGGGAAACTTCGATGGCCCACTCCGGCGAGAGCGCGGCCGCAGCCGCCAGGCGCGTGCAAACAAGCTTCGTGTGGGCGACCCCAGTCTGCGTCCGGGCGGCCAAGGAGGCCCAAACGGTCGTTGTTGCCTCTCAGGCGGCGGCCGCAGCATCTGCCTCGGGGATAGCAACTGGCGAGAGCAGCACAGAAGCTGTCTGTTCCGCAGCGGCGGCCTTAGCCCTGATGGAGGCCGCCCACTACCATGTTGAGGCCGTCCATGCCCAGCTCGTGGCGGTCATTGCACAAATCAAACGAAGCTTCTCCGACAACGGTCGGCAACCCATAGCCGAAGAGTTGGCAATCGCCGAGAGAGTTCGAGCAGCCGTCCGTTCCTACGCGGCATACCTTGCCACGACGGAGCCCGCCAGAGCCCAGATCATGGCCACCCACGCCCATCTCGTGGCAGCCTATTCCAAAGATATGGCGGACGCGGATGGCGAGATGCTTCCCGAGTATGGTGCAATTGATGCCATGGAGCCCCTTCCCGAGGAGATCGCCGGGCGCGAGCTGGACATGTTGGCGGTGGCGGAGATCGACAAGCACCAGCCGTAGTAGTACTCTTTGTTTTGTTTAATTAAGAGCGCCGACCTTTAATTTGTTAGAGTAATGTTTAGGTCAGCTAGCTCTGTTTAATTGCTGAACTTGCTCGATTAAGAAGTGTGGGTGTGCTGTAGTCTCCTTTGTGTACATAGATTATGCAATGACGTTGATGACCCCTGTAACCAGGGAAATTCGAACCAAAAATTTTGATGTTCAAACTCAACACACACGGGTTAAGCTAACTGAATCGTTTGTGATGTTCACATATCGTACACAGTTCTGAATAAGGGACCGTGTCTGATGACACTTTGCGCGCCAGTTTTTTCGCTGAAGCGATTCCAAATTTTCGGCTTCCACGGAAATATCTACCTCCCCGCCCCCCTTACCAAAATCCACATTTCCCCTATTTCTGCCTTCCTTTCCAAGTTGAAACCTTCACTCCTTGCTTGCAGCGCCGCCTCCTCGCCGATGACCCTCCTTCATGCTGCCCGGCCTCGCCTATCCAGGCAGGTAATCCACACCCGTCCCCCATCCTCTTTGTCCTTCCACATCCCAGATGCCCCGACCGCCGACGCGACACCTTCTACCCAAATCACCGACCCCTCCACCAAATAAGCGCCGCCCTAAGCCATGGTGCACGCAGTATAACAAGGATCCCAAGGACCATTTGGCAGCGGAGAAGCAAATCGCGGCCGCACGCGCAGATGAGGTCGCGATGGCTGTCATTCGTGTCAACCCCCAGATCTTGGAGGAGCACCTCGCCGTCGAGGCCACCGTCGACGCCTCGCGCGCCGACGACGCGACGCAGTTGGCTGTTTGGTTCAATTCTGCAATGTGATGTTCAATTGTTGTGGGTGCATTCTATTATTGTATACCATGTGAGAAATAAATCGAATTTGGTTGTACTAAATACATGAGAAACAAATACAATTGCTATATTTCCATGTTGTTAAGCATGCTTGGTTTGGTTAACTGTCTGATCTTTTATTAGGAGTATGTTATATTGTGCAATGTGGTGCTCAGTTAACGTTTGGTTCATTTGTTGTGGTGTTTAGTTAACTGTTTTGTTTGGTTCAATTCTGCAATGCTATGTTCAATAGTTGTGGGTGCATTCTGTTATTGTATACCATGTGAGGAATAAATTGAATTTGGCTGTAGTAAATACATGAGAGAAAAAATTGCTATATTTCCTAGTTGTTAAGCATGGTTGGTTTGGTTAACTACCTGATCTTCTATTAGGAGTATGTTATATTGTGCAATGTGGTGCTCAGTTAATGTTTGGTTTATTTGTTGTGGTGTTTAGCTAACTGCTTGGTTCAATTCTACACTACGATGTCCAATTGTCGTGGGTAGAATTTTGTATTGTTGTGCATGTGAGGAATAAATTGAATTTGGTTGCACTTAATACATGAGAAACATATACAAGTGCTATATTTCCTAGTTCTTAATCATGCTTGGTTTAGATAAATGGGTTTTCCATGTGGCTTGACATAATCTGATGAATCTGCAATGTGCTTATTTTTCATCAACATATTTTACTGATAGTGGGTGAACCCTTACTTAACCTGATGACTAACTAACTTATATGTGTTGGAGGGAAACAATGGGAAGCACTGAGGTTTACAATCGAGGTTAGCACGTGCATGGTCCGTTGTCTAATAGCACATTATTGTGCAATTGCAGGAATCATTCTAATATTCAGGTTTTTAACAATTTGGTCTTGCACATGTAGGTCCTGCTGTCAGAGGTTTTGACCCACTGTTTGACCCTTTTTGCATATGGGCAAATGAGTTGTCCATGAATATCAGTCAAGTCAAGAAACTCAGAAAGATTGTTAGGATAAAGAAATTAGCGACAAAAACAACAAGATCTTTGTCTGCACAATGAAGAAGACATCAGTTCTCTACAGGATGGTACTAACTATTATACCTTGCCTTTTTTATTCCTTTGCCCCATTTCCAATATAGAGAAGATATTTATGCACATCCTTGTTTTCAGGCCTTTCCAAAGCAGTTCACTGATGATTACCTCTAAAACCACCTATATGGTCAGGAGATGAGGAAGGTATTCATACAACACCCATGGTTCAATATTTAAGTGTTCCTGAAGAGGACGAAGGATGGACGGTCAATCATCCACAGGCACTGGCCTAAAGTTACAAAGACCTTCAACATCAATGAAGGCTCAATATTCGCCTTCTGCTTCAGTAGTTTTCCAGATGAGATACATATGTCTATGTACCGTCTATGATGCTAATTTCGAAAGGTTATAGATGTTGCATGTGAAACTTGGTGCTGGTGTAGTTGTGTAATGGGGTAGCTGAGTGCTGAAGCTATATGATGTTGTACTCTGATGTATTTCAATTATGAAAATGAAATATATTGTGTGCTTCATACGAAATGTCAATTAGATTAATAAATGGATTATTAATAATCGGATAATTAGCCTGTTAATTGGGTTTTCTATTGCAAATGGTTATTGAGAAAACACCGTGTGCGATGCATTCAATAACGCACACAGTTACTAGGAATAAACCGTGTTAGATTAATGAACAATCGCACACGACATCCTCTTGAAAACTGTTTCCGTTAGGCCACCTGGCGCAAACGTTTACCACATAAAAACTGTGTGTGATGCACGGCCCTTGACACACAGTTTCTTCTAGGAATCGTGTGTGATGCATTCAATAACGCAAACAATAAATTTGTTAATACCTTGTGCAATGAAATGCTATCACAAACGATTTAACCGGGAAAACTGTGTGTGATGCACTTGCGAACAGAAACGTTTTCCTTGGAGCGACTGTGTGGGATGTATATACAAATGGAAACGTTTAGCGGTGACTGACTGTGTGGGATGTACTTACGACTGGAAATGATTTCGGCTGTATAATTGTATTTTTTAGCACTACTGTACGTATTTATGTATTTGAGTGCTCGCCGGTCGCACACGACCTCATTTTGCCAAGCATGTGTGCCAGGAGGGCATGTCCCAGATGGTTTCTGGGTCGTGTGGGAAGGACCCCCCTATCGCCCACACTCACTTGGCGACGGTTCCAAATGCCGTCGTGGAAAGGGGTTAAAAACCGTTTGTATAGCACCTCGCTGTACTAGTGAAAATAGATAAGGAAAAATTGCAGCAAGGTATTTTTGTGTTTTTGGTTTAATAGATCTGAAAATAAATGCAAGGAAAAAGTAGATCGCAAAGGCAAATATATGAGAAAGAGACCCGGGGGCCGTAGGTTTCACTAGTGGCTTCTCTCGAGAAAAATAGCAAACGGTGGGTGAACAAATTACTTGTTCGGCAATTGACAGAACTTCACATAATCATGATGATATCCAGGCAATGATCATTATATAGGCATCATGTCCAAGATTAGTAGACCGACTCCTGCCTGCATCTACTACTATTACTCCACACATCGACCGCTATCCAGCATGCATCTAGTGTATTAAGTTCATGGAAAAACGGAGTAACGCAATAAGAACGATGACATGATGTAAACAAGATCTATCTATGTAGAGATAGACCCCATCGTTTTATCCTTAGTAGCAACGATACATACGTGTCGGTTCCCTTTCTGTCACTGGGATCAAGCACCGTAAGATCGAACCCACTACAAAGCACCTCTTCCCATTGCAAGATAAATAGATCAAGTTGGCCAAACAAAACCCAAATATCGGAGAAGAAATACGAGGCTACAAGAGATCATGCATAAAAGAGATCAAAGAAACTCAAATACTTTCATGGATATAAAAAGATAGATCTGATCATAAACTCAAAGTTCATCGATCCCAACAAACAGACCACAAAAGAGTTACATCATATGGATCTCCAAGAGACCATTGTATTGAGAATTCAGCGAGAGAGAGGAAGCCATCTAGCTACTAACTACGGACCCGAAGGTCTACAAAGAACTACTCACGCATCATCGGACAGGCACCAATGGAGGTGGTGAACCCCATCCAAGATGGTGTCTAGATTGGATCTGGTGGTTCTGGACTTTGCGGCGGCTGGATGGATATTTCGTCGATGCCTTTAGGGTTCTGGAAATATTGGGGTATTTATAGAGCAAAGAGGCGGTCCAGGGGGCACCCGAGGTGGGCACAACCCATCAGGGCGCACCCTGGTGGGTTATGCCTCCCTTGGAGCACCCCCAGGCGCAGCCAGGGCCCGTTGTATTCCTTCTGGCCCATAAAAATTCTCCGTAAAGTTTTGGGGCATTTGGACTCCGTCTGATATTGATTTTCTACGATGTAAAAAACATGGAAAAAATAACAACTCGCACTTGGCACTATGTCAATAGGTTAGTACCAAAAATGATATAAAATGATTATAAAACATCCAAGACGGGTGCGGTGGAGAGCATGCGCTTGAGATCCCGGAAGGCTTCATCCACCTGGTCGTTCCACTCGAACGGCATCGTCTTCTTCATTAGCTGATACAAGGGCAAGGCCCTCTCGCACAGCCGGCTGAGGAACCGGTTGACCGAGGCCAAGCAGCCAGCGAATTTTTGGACATCGCGCAGCTGGGCCGGCTTGCGCATGCGCTTGATGGCCTTTATCTTCTCTGGGTTTGCATCAATGCCGCGATCCGAGACAAGGAAGCCGAGTAGCTTTCCGGCCGGCACGCCGAAAACGCACTTCTTCGGGTTGAGCTTGAGCTTGATCTTCTACGTCGCTTCTCCAGGTTGGCAAAGGTTTCCTTCAGGTCGTCGAGGAGCATGAGGTGTTGCTTGGTCTTCACCACGATGTCGTCCATGTAGACGTGGATGTTGCGGCCGAGTTGCGGCAGTAGGCATTTCTGCATGCCGCCTTGGAAGGTGGCGCCGACATTATTCAAGCCGAACGACATGGTGATGTAGCAATACGCCCCAAAGGGCGTGATGAAGGATGTCTTCAGGGCGTCCGCCGGGTCCAGCTTTATCTGGTGATATCCGGAGTAAGCATCCAGGAAGGACAGGAGCTCACACCCGGCGGTGGAGTCGATGACTTGATCGATCCGCGGGAGGGCGAATGGATCCTTGGGGCAAGCCTTGTCTAGGTTGGTGTAGTCTATGCACATGCGCCAGGTCTTGTTCTTCTTCAGGACGAGGACTGGGTTGGCCAGCCACTCGGGGTGGAACACTTCCATGATGAAGCCGGCCGCCAAGATCTTGGCGACTTCTTCACCGATGGTTCTTCTCTTCGGAAAAGCGACGTAGGGGTTGATGGGCAGGCTTGGCGTCCTTGCAGACGTGGAGTTTGTGCTCGGCGTACTTCCGCGGAATACCCGGCATGTCCTTCGGGGTCCATGCGAAGATATCCCCATTCTCACAGAGGAAGTCGACGAGCTCTCCTTCCTATTTGCTGTTGAGGCGGGTGCCCACGACAACGTACTTGCTACAGCTGGGGTCTTCTGGGTTTGGCTTGACTTTCTTGGTCTCCTTAGAGGGCTGGAACGAGGCCTCGTCGGCCGGCTCCTTAGCCGAAGCCGGCACGGCCTGTGTCTCGTTGGCCAGCGCGACAATCCGGTCAAGCTGGCGCCGCTCCTCGGCTATGACCAGCGACTCGGCCAGTTTGGCGCCAGCTTGGGCGCACTCCAGGGACTTGTGGTAGTCGCCGGTGATGGTGATGAGGCCCTTCGGACTTGGCAGCTTCATCTGCAGGTAAGCGTAATGGGGGACAGCCATGAACTTGGCAAGTGTAGGCCGGCCCAACAGCGCATGATACGCGCTGGACAGGTCCACCACCTCGAACCAGAGCGGCTCGCGTCGGAAGTGGTCGCTGGTGCCGAACAGGATGCCGAGCCGGATCCGGCCGATGGGGGAGCAGGACAGGCCAGGCATGATGCCGTGGAAGATCGTCTGGGACGGCTCCAAGTTTTTGGCCTCGAGGCCAAGCTTGGTCATGGTGTCACAGTAGAGGATGTTGATGCTGCTGCCGCCGTCGATGAGGACTCGAGAGAACTTGCATGTGCGCCGGGGCGTGATGACCCATAAGTATAGGGGATCTACCGTAGTCCTTTCCATAAGTAAGAGTGTCGAACCCAACGAGGAGCAGAAGGAAATGATAAGCGGCTTTCAGCAAGGTATTCTCTGCGAGTACTGAAATAAGTGGTAACAGATAGTTTTGTGATAGGATAATTTGTAACGAGCAACAAGTAACAAAAGTAAATAAAGTGCAGCAAGGTGGCCCAATCCTTTTTGTAGCAAAGGACAAGCCTGGACAAACTCTTATATAGAGAAAAGCGCTCCCGAGGACACATGGGAATCATCGTCAAGCTAGTTTTCATCACGTTCATATGATTCACGTTCGGTACTTTGATAATTTGATATGTGGGTGGACCGGTGCTTGGGTGCTATTCTTACTTGAACAAGCATCCCACTTATGATTAACCTCTATTGCAAGCGTCTGCAACTACAACAAAAGTATTAAGGTAAACCTAACCATAGCATGTAACATATGGATCCAAATCAGCCCCTTAAGAAGCAACGCATAAACTAGGGTTTAAGCTTCTGTCACTCTAGCAACCCATCATCTACTTATAATTCCCAATGCCTTCCTCTAGGCCCAAATAATGGTGAAGTGTTATGTAGTCGACGTTCACATAACACCACTAGAGGATAGACAACATACATCTCATCAAAATATCGAACGAATACCAAATTCACATGACTACTAATAGCAAGACTTCTCCCATGTCCTCAGGAACAAACGTAACTACTCACAAAGCATATTCATGTTCATAATCAGAGGGGTATTAATATGCATATAGGATCTGAACATATGATCTTCCACCAAATAAACCAACTAGCATCAACTACAAGGAGTAATCAATACTACGAGCAACCTACGAGTACCAATCCCGGACTTGGAGACATGAATTGGATACAAGAGATGAACTAGGGTTTTGAGAGGAGATGGTGCTGGTGAATATGTTGATGGAGATTGCCCTCTCCCGATGAGAGGAGCGTTGGTGATGACGATGGCGATGATTTCCCCGTCCTGGAGGGAAGTGCCCCCGGCAGAACAGCTCTGCCGGAGCCCTAGATTGGTTCCGCCAAGGTTCCGCCTTGTGGCGGCGGAGTCTCGTCCCGAAAGGTTGCTTATGATTTTTTTTCTCGACGAAAGACCTCATATAGTAGAAGATGGCCACCGGAGAGCCAACAGGGGGCCCACCAGGCAGGGGGCGCGCCCTAGGGGGTAGGGCACGCCCCCACCCTCGTGGCCAGGTGAGGCCCCCTCTGACGTACTTCTTCCGCTCAATATTTTTTATTATTTCCAAAAATGACTTTCGTGGAGTTTCAGGACTTTTGGAGTTTTGCAGAATAGGTCTCTAATATTTGCTCCTTTTCCAGCCCAGAATTCCAGCTGCCGGCATTCTCCCTCCTTGTGTAAACCTTGTAAAATAAGAGAGAATAGACATAAGTATTGTGACATAATATGTAATAACAGCCCATAATGCAATAAATATCGATATAAAAGCATGATGCAAAATGGGCGTATCAACTCCCCCAAGCTTAGACCTCGCTTGTCCTCAAGCGGAAGCCGATAACGATAAATATGTCCACATGTTTAGAGGTAGAGGTGTCGATAAAATAAAATACGGACATGAGGGCATCATGATTATTCTCATAACAGCAACATATATGGATATTGTCATATGATTTCTTATGCTCAAGTAATAATCTACTCACAATGCAAAGTATGAATCAGAAACTTTATTGGGAACTAACAAACTATAATCTCAGTCATTGAAGCAATTGCAATTTATCATAACATCAGAAAGAGTCTATGTCAGAGGTTTTTAGCAAGTCCACATACTTAACTATCATTTAGTCTTTCATAATTGCTAACACTCACGCAATACTTGTGGTTACGGAGTCTTAATCGGACACAGACAAAGATAGGGTCTTATAGTTTCGCCTCCCAACCTTTTACCTCAAGGGTAATGTCAACAATAATAACTCATGCTAACTTACATCCAATTAGATATATCTATCAGGATCTTTCCAACACCCTGTGCTTGCCAAAGGATAAAATGTAAAAAGGAAAGGTGAAGATCACCATGACTCTTGCATAAGGTAGAAGGTAATAATAAAAGATAGGCCCTTCGCAGAGGGAAGCAGAGGTTGCCATGCGCTTTCAGGGTTAGATGCACAAAATCTTAATGGGAAAGAACGTCACTTTATATTGCCCCTTGTGATATGAACCTTTATTATGCAGTCTGTCGCTTTTATTTCTTCCACATCACAAGATCGAATAAAGCTTAATTCCTCCACACCAACCAATCATACATATTTAGAGAGCAATTTTTATTGCTTGCACCGATGACAACTTACTTGACGGATCTTACTCAATCCATAGGTAGGTATGGTGGACTCTCATGGCAAAACTGGTTTAAGGGTATTTGGAAGCACAAGTAGTATCTCTACTTGGTGTAAAGAATTTGGCTAGCATGAGGGGGAAAGGCAAGCTCAACATGTTGGATGATCCATGACAATATACTTTATCTCAGATATAAGAAAACATAACCCATTACGTTGTCTTCCTTGTCCAACATCAACTCTTTAGCATGTCATATTTTAATGAGTGCTCCCAATCATAAAAGATGTCCAAGATAGTATATTTATATGTGAAACCTCTCTTTCCTTATTACTTCCTATTAATTGCAACGATGACCAAAGCTATGCTTGCCAACTCTCAACAATTTTTTAATCATCATACTCTTTCTATGTGAAGTCATTACTCTCGATAAGATCAATACGATCTCTTTGTTTCTTTTTACGCCTTTCTCTTTTCTTTTATTCACTCAAGATCATGGCAAAATAATCAAACCCTTGACTCAACACTAATCTTTATTATATAGCGCACAGACTCGATTACATAGAGAGATCAAACAGCAAAAACTCAAAACTAGATCATGCCATAAACTTTATTCTACTAAATCAAGATACTACTAATAGGATCGAACTAAGAAAAACGGTAAAGATAGGAGTGTGATGGTGATACGATACCAGGGCATCTCCCCCAAGCTTGGCAGTTGCCAAGGGGAGTGCCCATACCCATGTGATTATATCTCCTTCTTTGGTGATGGTGTAATATTCTTGGCGATGATGCCTCTCAGGATACGATTCTCCTCCTCGAGCTTATTGACTTGCTGCTTGAGGTCCATTATTTCCTTACGAAGCTTTCCTGTAACGGCTAAAGCTCCTTTCACCCAAGGGTGTTGCATAGCTGCGGGAGAACAAGTGACACTCTTCTTCATATTTTCATAAGAAAGAAATTTAACATTGGAAGGGATAACCGAGTTTGGAATAGCTGAGCTCTGTAGTTCCCCCATCGTGAACCCAGCTCGGAAGCGAGAAGTGACTTCTTGATCCTCCATGGCATCTATCCTCATCAAACCAGCTTCCATCTCTTCCTCCGTTGCTGGCCCAAAGTGGTTAGCATAGCTGTTTGTCCTTGGTTCTGATGCCGGATGAGACACCCGGCTCTCCCCGACTAACTCTTGAGACGACATCTTGCTCTAATCTGCAGCAGCAACAGCTCGAAACAAGAATAGAGAATATTTGCGTGATACAGGAGTCAAAACCTTCGGGAGATTATATAATGAATTTTTACCGACCAAAATACGTATCGTGCAAGAAAACGGAGTCCGGAGAGCACACGAGGTGCCCACGAGGTAGGGGGGCGCGCCCAGTAGGGTAGGGTGCGCCCTCCACCCTCGTGGAGGCCTCGTGTCCTTCCCAGACTGCTTCTTATTTTTCTATTTTTCTAAATATTCCAAAACGGAGAAATATTGCCATAAAAATTGTTTTGGAGTCGGTTTACTTACCGTACCACATACCTATTCCTTTTCGGAGTCTGAAACATATGTATTCCTCCGGGGTTACGGTTTCAATAACATTGGTTTCAACATTTATAGGATTACCTGAGATATAATGTTTGATTCTTCGACCGTTCACCACCTTCGGATTTGTGCCTTCGAAGTTGTTGATTTTTATGGCACCGGAACGATAGACCTCCTCGATAACGTAAGGGCCTTCCCATTTAGAGAGAAGTTTTCCTGCAAAAAATCTTAAACGAAAGTTGTATAGCAATACATAATCACCTACATTAAACTCACGCTTTTGTATCCTTTTGTCATGCCATCTTTTAACTTTTTCTTTAAACAACTTGGCATTTTCATAAGCTTGGGTTCTCCATTCATCAAGTGAGCTAATATCAAATAACCTCTTCTCACCGGCAAGTTTGAAATCATAATTGAGCTCTTTAATAGCCCAATAAGCCTTATGTTCTAGTTCGAGAGGTAAGTGACATGCTTTTCCGTTAACCATTTTATACGGAGACATACCCATAGGATTTTTATATGCAGTTCTGTAGGCCCATAATGCATCATCAAGTTTCTTGGACCAATTCTTTCTAGATCTATTGACGGTCTTTTGCAAAATTAATTTGAGCTCTCTATTACTCAATTATACTTGACCACTAGACTGTGGGTGATAAGGAGATGCAATTCTATGGTTAACATCATACTTAGCAAGCATTTTACGGAAAGCACCATGAATAAAGTGTGAACCACCATCAGTCATTAAATATCTAGGGACTCCAAACCTTGGGAAAATAACTTCTTTAAGCATTTTAATAGAAGTGTTATGATCAGCACTGCTAGTTGGAATAGCTTCTACCCACTTAGTAACGTAATCAACAGCAACTAAAATATGTGTATAACCATTAGAGGCAGGAAAGGGTCCCATATAATCAAAGCCCCAAACATCAAATGGTTCAATAACGAGTGAATAGTTCATAGGCATTTCTTGACGTTTACTAATGTTACCAATTCTTTGGCATTCATCATAAGATAAGACAAACTTACGGGCATCGTTGAAGAGAGTAGGCCAATAAAAACCAGATTGCAATACCTTATGTGCAGTTCTGTCTCCAGCGTGGTGTCCTCCGTATGCCTCGGAGTGACACTTGCGTAGGATCTGTTCCTGTTCATGCTCAGGTACACAACGTCTAATAACACCATCTACTCCTTCTTTATAAAGATGTGGGTCATCCCAGAAGTAATGTCTCAAATCATAGAAAAACTTTTTCTTTTGCTGGTATGTGAAACTAGGTGGTATAAATTTAGCAACAATGTAATTAGCATAATCAGCTTACCATGGAGTACTACGAGAAGCATTTATGACATTTAATTGCTCATCAGGAAAGCTATCATCAATAGGTAGTGGGTCATCAATAACATTTTCTAACCTAGACAAGTTGTCTGCAACGGGGTTCTCAGCTCCCTTCCTATCAACAATATGCAAATCAAATTCTTGTAGCAGGAGAACCCATCTAATAAGTCTAGGTTTAGCATCTTTCTTTTCCATAAGATATTTAATAGCAGCATGAGCCGTGTGAATAGTTACTTTAGAATCAACAATATAAGGTCTGAACTTATCACAGGCAAATACAACTGCTAAGAATTCTTTTTCAGTAGTAGCATAATTTCTTTGAGCATTGTCTAGAGTTTTACTAGCATATTGAATAACATTTAATTCCTTATCAACTCTTTGCCCTAGTACAGCACCTACAGCATAATCACTAGCATCACACATAATTTCAAAGGGTAAATTCCAATCAGGTGGCTGAACAATAGGTGCAGAGATCAATGCTTTCTTAAGTATTTCAAATGCTTCTACACAATCGTCATCAAAGACAAATGGTATATCTTTTTGTAATAAATTAGTCAGAGGCCGAGAAATTTTTGAGAAGTCCTTAATGAACCTCCTATAAAATCCGGCGTGACCAAGGAAACTTCTCATACCTTTGATGTCCTTGGGACATGGCATCTTTTCAATAGCATCAACCTTGGCTTTATCAACTTCAATACCTCTTTCAGAAACTTTATGACACAAGACAATACCTTCATTAACCATAAAGTGGCACTTTTCCCAATTCAAGACAAGATTAGTTTCTTCACATCTCTGCAAAACTCGATCAAGGTTGCTCAAGCAATTATCAAAAGAGGATCCATAAACGGAGAAGTCGTCCATGAAAACCTCACAAATCTTTCCACAAAAGTCAGAGAATATAGCCATCATGCATCTTTGAAAGGTAGCAGGTGCATTACATAAACCAAAAGGCATATGTCTATAAGCAAAAGTACCAAAAGGGCAAGTAAAAGTAGTCTTTGATTGATCATTGGCTGACACAGGTATTTGAGAGAAACCAGAATAACCATCTAGAAAGCAAAAATGTGTATGTTTGGATAATATTTCTAGCATTTGATCGATAAAAGGTAAGGGGTAATGATCTTTCTTAGTAGCCTTATTTAATTTACGGAAATCAATTACCATCCTATAACCTGTAATAATTCTTTGCGGAATCAATTCATCTTTATCATTAGGAACGACGGTAATACCTCCCTTCTTAGGGACACAATGGACAGGACTTACCCACTGACTATTAGCAACGGGATAAATTATACCTGCCTCCAGGAGCTTTAGTATTTCTTTTCTTACCACTTCTTTCATCTTAGGATTCAGCCGTCGTTGATGATCACGAACTGGTTTGGCATCTTCTTCCAAATTTATTTTATGTTGACATAGAGTGGGACTAATGCCCTTAAGATCATCAAGAGTATATCCAATAGCAGCACGGTGCTTATTCAGAGTTTTCAATAATGTCTCTTCTTCATGCTCTGAAAGGTTAGCAGTAATAATAACAGGATATATCTTTTTCTCATCAAGATAAGCATATTTAAGAGTATCAGGTAAAGGTTTGAGCTCAAAAACGGGATCACCTTTGGGTGGAGGAGGATCCCCTAGGATTTCAACAGGCAAATTGTGTTTCAGGATAGGTTCTTGTTTAAAGAATACTTCATCTATTTCCCTTCTTTCATTCATAAACATATCATTTTCATGGTCTAGCAAATATTGTTCTAAAGGATCACTAGGAGGTACGGCAATAGAAGCAAGACTAATAATTTCATCCTTACTAGGCAATTCTTTTTCACGGTGTGGTCTACTAAATTTAGAGAAATTAAACTCATGAGACATATCACCCAAGCCAATAGTAACAACACTCTTTTCGCAGTCTATCCTAGCATTGACTGTGTTCAAGAAGGGTCTACCAAATATAATGGGACAAAAGCTATCTTGTGGGGAACCAAGAACAAGAAAATCAGCAGGATATTTAGTTTTCCCACACAAGACTTCAACATCTCTAACAATTCCCATTGGTGAAATAGTATCTCTATTGGCAAGTTTAATTGTGACATCAATATCTTCTATCTCGGCAGGTGCAATATCATGCATAATTTCTCTGTATAAGTCAAAAGGTATTGCACTAGAACTAGCACCCATATCACATAAGCCATGATAACAATGATCTCCTATTTTAACAGAACTAACAGGCATGCCTACCACAGGTCTATGTTTATATTTAGCACAAGGTTTGGCAATTCTAGCAGTTTCACCACAGAAATAAATAACATGCCCATCAATGTTATCAGCCAAGAGATCTTTAACAATATCAATATTAGGTTCAAATTTAATTTGCTCAGGAGGTGTATAAGTTCTAATATTGCTTTTACGAACCACAGTTGAAGCTTTAGCATGATCCTTTATCCTAACAGGGAAAGGTGGTTTCTCAACATAAGAAGTAGAACAACAGGATCATTATAAGTGATAGTATTTTCTTCAACTTTAGTAGGTGCAGCTACTTTTACTTCTATGGGAGGATGATATTTAAACCACTTCTCCTTGGGGAGATCAACATAAGTAGCAAAAGATTCACAGAAAGAGGCTACTATCTCGGAGTCAAGTCCATATTTAGTGCTAAACTTACGGAAAACATCGGTATCCATAAAAGATTTAACACAATCAAAATTAGGTGTCATACCTGAATCCTTACCTTCGTCGAGATCCCAATCTTCAGAGTTGCGTTTAATACTATCCAATAAATTCCATTTGAATTCAATAGTCTTCATCATAAAAGAGCCAGCACAAGAAGTATCGAGCATGGTGCGATTGTTATCAGAAAGCCGAGCATAAAAACTTTGAAGAATTATATCTCTTGAGAGCTCGTGATTGGGGCATGAATATAACATTGATTTAAGCCTCCCCCAAGCTTGAGCGATGCTTTCTCCTTCGCGAGGCCAAAAATTATATATATAATTGCGATCACGATGAACAAGATGCATAGGATAAAACTTCTGATGATTACAATTTCAATCGTTTGTAGTTCCATGATCCCGTATCATCACATAGCCTATACCATGTCGATGCATCTCCCTTCAAAGATAAAGGGAAGACCGCCTTCTTAACAACATCATCGGGTATACCTGCAAGCTTAAATAATCCACAAACTTCATCCACATATATTAGGTGCTCATCAGGATGCTTTGTTCCATCTCCTGCAAAAGGATTAGATAGCAGTTTTTCTAACATACCCGAAGGAACATCAAAGGGAACATTTTCATTTTCAGTAGGTTCAGTAGGTTGAGGAGCAACTCTTTGATCTACTGTTCGGGGTGAAGATACCCCGAACAAGCCCCTCAGAGGATTACTTTCCATAGCAACAAGTGACAGTAAATTTCAGCACACTATATAAATTTTTCCTTACCAAATTCCACCTACCAAAGGCGCTTCACTCCCCGGCAACGGCGCCAGAAAAGAGTCTTGATGACCCACAAGTATAGGGGATCTATCGTAGTCCTTTCAATAAGTAAGAGTGTCGAACCCAACGAGGAACAGAAGGAAATGATAAGCGGCTTTCAGCAAGGTATTCTATGCAAGTACTGAAATAAGTGGTAACAGATAGTTTTGTGATAGGATAATTTGTAACGAGCAACAAGTAACAAAAGTAAATAAAGTGGAGCAAGGTGGCCCAATCCTTTTTGTAGCAAAGGACAAGCCTGGACAAACTCTTATATAGAGAAAAGTGCTCCCGAGGACACATGGGAATTATCGTCAAGCTAGTTTTCATCACGTTCATATGATTCGCGTTCGGTACTTTGATAATTTGATATGTGGGTGGACCAGTGCTTGGGTGTTGTTCTTACTTGAACAAGCATCCCACTTATGATTAACCTCTATTGCAAGCGTCCGCAACTACAACAAAAGTATTAAGGTAAACCTAACCATAGCATGAAACATATGGATCCAAATCAGCCCCTTACGAAGCAACGCATAAACTAGGGTTTAAGCTTCTGTCACTCTAGCAACCCATCATCTACTTATTACTTCCCAATGCCTTCCTCTAGGCCCAAATAATGGTGAAGTTTTATGTAGTCGACGTTCACATAACACCACTAGAGGATAGACAACATACATCTCATCAAAATATCAAACGAATACCAAATTCACATGACTACTAATAGCAAGACTTCTCCCATGTCCTCAGGAACAAACGTAACTACTCACAAATCATATTCATGTTCATAATCAGAGGGGTATTAATATGCATATAGGATCTGAACATATGATCTTCCACCAAATAAACCAACTAGCATCAACTATAAGGAGTAATCAACACTACTAGCAACCTACTAGTACCAATCTCGGACTTGGAGACAAGAATTGGATACAAGAGATGAACTAGGGTTTTGAGAGGAGATGGTGATGGTGAAGATGTTGATGGAGATTGCCCTCTCCCGATGAGAGGAGCGTTGGTGATGACGATGGCGATGATTTCCCCCTCCCGGAGGGAAGTGTCCCCGGCAGAACAGCTCTGCCGGAGCCCTAGATTGGTTCCGCCAAGGTTCCGCCTCGTGGCGGCGGAGTCTCGTCCCGAAAGGTTGCTTATGATTTTTTCTCGACGAAAGACCTCATACAGCAGAAGATGGCCACCGGAGAGCCAACAGGGGGCCCACGAGGCAGGGGGCGCGCCCTGGGGGGTAGGGCGCGTCCCCCACCCTCGTGGCCAGGTGGGCCCCTCTGACGTACTTCTTCCGTTCAGTATTTTTTATTATTTCCAAAAATGACTTTCGTGGAGTTTCAAGACTTCTGGAGTTGTGGAGAATAGGTCTCTAATATTTGCTCCTTTTCCAGCCCAGAATTCCAGCTGCCGGCATTCTCCCTCCTTATGTAAACCTTGTAAAATAAGAGAGAATAGACATAAGTATTGTGACATAATATGTAATAACAGCCCATAATGCAATAAATATCGATATAAAAGCATGATGCAAAATGGATGTATCAGGGCGCGACAATGGTGGGGTCGAGGACGAGGCCGTAGCCACCCGGGTTCGGCATGACGGCCGGGTGGTCTTCCCGGGTCCACGTCACCGGGCGCTCCGACCAATGCACGTACTCCGGCCTGGCCGGGATGACGGTGTTCACTTCCTACCGGAGCAGGCGCTCGCTACGCTTGTCATCACCAAGGCTGGTGAAGATGACGTAGGTCGCGTTCTGGGCTTTGGTTCTTGCAGGGAGCATCAAGCATCTCCTCGAAGCTCATGGCGGGTTGCCATGACGTCTTGCCGGTTTGCCGACGCTTGGCGGCCGGCTCGGCCGCGGGCGCCTGCTGGGCGGTCGCGACAAGGCGGTTGTCGTAGCGTTGAGCCAGCTGTTCGGCTTTGCGCTTGTTGTGCTGCTGGTTGTTCTGCTGGCTGTTGTTCTCGCCGGCCGGCTTGGGAGGGGGAACCGGCTTCGCCTTGCCGGCATCGTCCAGCGCCACCTGGATCTTCATGGAGGAGTGGGCGTTGGTGTACTTGTCCGCCGTCACCATGAGCGCGGCCATGGTGGCCGGCTCAGAGCGCAGGAGCTTGTGCTTGAGGAGGGTGCCATCCCGGCACTCGCTAACGAAATACTGGATCACCTGAATCTCGTGGACGCCCTCGCAGCTATTCCGGAGCTCGGTCCAGCGTGCGAGGTACTCGCGGCCGGTCTCTATCAGCCCTGCACGCACATGGCGAGCTCGGTGAAGTTGTGCACGAAACCCTGCTTGAAGTCGACCCACGGGTTGATGCTGCCGGTCGGCAGGCTGGTCAACCACGTGCGGGCCGAGCCTTGGAGCATGAGCGGGGCATAGCGCACGGCGAAGAGGTGGTTGCTGCCCACGATGCTGATGGCGGTGGTGTAGTCGATGAGCCAGTCCTCCGGCTTGACGGTGCCGTTGTACTTGGGGGTGTCGCGGGGGAGCGTGAACCCTTTGTGGAAGGGCTCATCCTGGATGTGCGGGCTGAAGCAAGCCGGCCCGACCGCGTTGTTCTCCTCCAGCTCCAAGGAGAGGGCGAGCTGGTCGAGGCAGTGGCGAGCGTCGGTGTCGTCGATGACGCGCGGGCCTAGCCGGCTAGCGACAGCGCCACGAGGGGTCGGGTCGGCTGAAGCCGGACGGCGGCCGGGTTGCGGGGAAGGATCGTGTCGCCGCCGTTCTTCCGGGGCCGGCTCGTCGGCCAAGCCGCCGGTAGTCGCCCGAGCGCGGTTGCGCCAAGTCCGGGTGCGGCCGGAGTGAGCTTCGCCGGGTGGCGAAGACGCCATGTTCTGCTGCTCTTTGGGGTCGTTGGTGTGGCGCGAGACGGACCCCGCAGGCTTGTTGAGGCGGTTGAGGCAGTCCTGCTACGTGTTGGCCGCGTCGAGGAGGACGTTCACCCGCTGAAGCCGGTCCTTCAGCTCCTCGCCGACGAGCTGGTCCAGGTGGACTGCGGCCGCCTGGGCGGCACACATGTTCTTCACGGGGGTCTCGTAGACAGGGGGCCGCGCCAAGAGCGCGGCCGATGGCGCCACCCCGGGCCTGCACATCGGTGACCCGGCTTGGCTCAGCGGTGGTAGGCGTGAAGCCGTAGGCGGTGTCGCGCTCCCGCTGAGCGGAGTCCAGACGGCGCTGCGTGGCAGCGAGCATCTCAGACTGGTCCAGCAGGCGCCGGTGATCTTCTTCCGGCCGGGCCCGGGTCTCGGCGGCGTTGGTGGCATCGACGTCGGTGGCGATGGGGACGCAGAGGCTCTGCATCATGGTGTGCAGCGGGTTGGGCATGTTAGCGCGATCTGCTGTGACGCTGGCTTCGGCGGCCATCCTCGCCGCGCTGGACGAAGAAGAGGAGCCGGTGTCGGTGGAGAATACCTCCAACCAGACGCAAAGATCCATTCCCCCGACGAAAGCGCCATTGCCGAGGGAAATGGGAGAGTCGGAGATGTCAAGCACCCCCTGGATTACTCGTCCGCCGCGGGCGCATCGGAGATGCGCAGCACGGCGAAGGAGGTGCCGCGCGCATCGATGACGTCGTTCACTAGCGTGACGGGTTCGTCGGAGTCGGAGAGGAGCCCCGTCATGAACATGTCTCCGACCGGGACCTCGAGCTACACGGCAGATGCCAACTGTCGTGGTGTGGGTGCACGGCAGATGCCAAAGGATGGCTAAAGAGAGGAGGAGGCTCGAGGGCACCAGTGGGCTCCAGGGGTGAGGTCGGCATGAGCGAGCGCGGGACGCAAGACATACTCAGGTTCGGGGCTCTCCGGAAAAATAACACCCCTAGTCATGCCGAGTCCGGTTTATATGAAACAACACAGAGTTGCTCCTAGAGCTGTTTGGAGGGAGGAGGAAGACAGGCCAAGGCTTAGGTTGTTCCCTCTCCTGGTGTGTGTGTGTGTGTTCTACTGATGATCTGATCGCCCCGTGCATGGAGGCGTCCTGGGGGTTTTATAGGTCAACCCCCAGGGTTACAATGGTAAAGATACAGGTTGTCATCGTCCAGGAAGCCAGTGTTGGGACCCGCCGGGTTCTCCGGGCGCGGGCCCCGTGTGCCGGGAAGCACTCTTCGACGTCTTGTCGATCGTCACGGAGTGGCCGGGTCGGGTCCGCTAGAGTGGTGCACCGCCCGGTCGCCGTCTGCTGGCGTCAGGAGTGACGACGGGTGCACTATAGCCATGCAGGCCTCGGTCAGCAGGGTAGGTGGGGCACTGTTGTCATGCCTCTGTCGGTCAGAGGAGTTGATGGGGTACTGTTGCCTCGGTCATCCCCGTATGGAGACTCGTCCCATCGTACGGCTAGGATGGGACAGGAGCTGACCTGTGGCCGGGTTGAGGAACACGCCACAGGCGAGCTGGCTTGCTGGAGAAGTCTCGGTGTGCCGGGTTCGGCCGGCTTGCGCCAGCCGGCAGGGCTGGGTTGCCGTCTTGGTTGGGTGGAAGAGTTCGGCCGGGTTGAGAGACTTGGCCGGGTCGAGGAACCTGGCCAAGTGCGAGCCGGATTGAGGGGCGATGCTTGCCTCGGTGTTTTTATAAAGGATACGGGTTATGTTGCCTGTCCGGGGTTCATCCCCCCGACACATATGGTGCACACATTGAACAAGACCAATTGTGTGCACAAAACGCTGGAACAAAGTCTTATTTTTATGTTGATGCTCATAAACTATATATATCTTCAACGATATGTTACAATTGGTTTTAATTCTACATTTCAACAGAAATTGCCCACTGTAGCTATTCCTGGATCGATTTCCCGGCATGGTCGAATTACACTTGTGCCTGCTAATAACGCCAAAGTGGTTGCAAGGTACTGCGTTTCCCGCGGAAATGGAACCATTCAAATTAACAAGTTCTCGCTTGTCGTGGCAATGCATCCATATTGGAAAATTGGAGACATTGTTCTACTCATGCTCTACCAAGGCACAGGAGGGCTCTTCCTTTTCATTAACGATATGTCGAGTCGCCGTGATCAAGCTGCTTTCAGCGGATAGTTGTGGTTGTTGGCCCTCAGCCTCTTAAAATGTGCTAGCTGTTACTATGTTAAGTATGTAGATATGGACCATATGGTTGTTGGCCCACGGCCTCTTAAAATGTGATAGTTGTTACTATGTTAAGTATGTAGCTATGGACCATATGGTTGTTAAAATCGTGTTACGAAGATCCTCCTTTTGTTAGTGTAACCACTATATATATGTTACTCAAATGTTGTTAACCAAGTTCTTAAATTTTCAATGAAAGTATTAGTATCATACACAGTTCATTGAGTTTAAGTGTGTGCCCGGTAGAGCGGTAGAGTAGAGGACGCCCATGTTTTGGACGTGGCAATCAATACCGATGTCCAGAAGGCATTTGCATATTAACAGTCCATATTGCAAATTCACACATGTGTTAACATAAGGAAACGTATGTGTAACTTACTAATCATCGCACATGAGTACTCGCAGACGCATCATGTGCGATACTCCTAGCCACCGCAAGCAACTAGTTTGCAATTTTCAAAGTTTTTTGTACACACAGAATCGCACACGAATTAACTATAGTAACCGTCTATGTTGTAATTTCTCATCGCAAATAGTTCATCCTAGTGGGTTGTTTGCCGCGTATTCACACACATCTTGGTTACATGACTCTGTCGGATGTGGGGTTCCGGCAAAACCCTTAAGGTTCGAACTCTGGGGTGCGCCATGAAGTTCTTTCCCCCTACCGATCTACGCCCTAGCTCGCTAAGATCTCGCGGACGAACTCGACGAACTCGCAACACAGAAAGACACGAGATTTATACCGGTTCGGGCCACAGTGGTGTAATACCCTACTCCAGTGTGGTGGTGCTGGATTGCCTCTTGGGCTGATGATGAACGGTACAAGGGGGAGAACAGCCTCCTTAGGTTGAGGTGTTCTTGTGCTTGTCTAACTTGTGTGGAGAGGACTCGATGCACTAATCGATGCCCTCTACTGTGGTGGCTAGTTCTACTTATATAGGCCCTGGTCCTCTCCCCAAATATTGAGCGGGAAGGGAGCCAACAACGGCGGGCAAATTTGAAAGGGAACAGCTAGTACAAGCAATCCTGACAAAGCGGTCTTCGCCTGCGAAAGGGTCTGGTGGTGACGCCGTCTTGGGCTCCACGGTGACCTCCATCCTGCTGGCCGGCGGGTCTTGGTCTCGTTGCACCGATATGGAAACCTTTGCCTGATGCCTCGGTACTCCGCGCCTGCGCTTGCTTCCTTAGCACCAAAGAGGAAACAAAGACGCTGCGCGCGCTGGCTCCCGCCTGGTGTCGATCGTCATGGCTCACGTCACAAGAGCCTCGTGAGGTTTGCCCCGCCTTGATATCTCCGCTCCTCGCGAGGCATCCTGGTGAGGCCGCTCCCGAGGAGGTCTTGCGTCATCCGCCTCGCGAGGGTCTTGAATGCCTTGTCGATGAAGATGGGCCGTACAGGCCTGCTCGCATAGCCACGCCGTGGGCCGCAGGCAGGCAAGTCTGGGGACCCCCGTTCCCAGAACGCCAACAGTAGCCCCCGGGCCCAAGGTGCGCTCGGGCTTGGCTTCGAGGCGAAGCCAAAGGTCAAGTACGGAGCGCCGTGGGCCCCAAAAGCCTGCGGCCTTGGTCGACGCGTGGCGGTTGATTGGACATGGGCGTCTCCACTTCCCCATGCTGCCTCGGCAACTGCTCGACTTGACAAGTCCCTGCGACATGCAAGGAAAACCATCATTACCTGTGATCGTGGGAGGCGCCGGTTGGCCTTCTCTCGCTATAAATGGGGAAGGGACGGAGCCCCCGTCGCCCATCTCTTCCTTGCTTCACTCGCTTCTTCCTCCTTGCTCCTCTGCTTGCAACAATGGCGCACATCCGAAGGTTCTCCGCTGAAGAGAAAGGAAAGGCCCCCCGCGATGATCCGGGGCCGCTCCCGCTGAAGAAGAGGTTGGTCCATCATCATGACGAGGCGGCAATGCAGGTGGTGACGAGGCCTTGGTGCGAGCGGCCTCCTCCAGGGTACCCGCTTCCCTTGTACGCCCGAGCCGAGGGCTCAGGAGGGCGGAGTGACAAGCAGCGACGCCCGTGCCGCGCCCGTGGTCGCCGCGCAATGGTGATTCATGCCGTTGCTCCTGGAATCTGTCGGCGTTCTGGGAATGGGGGTCCCCAGACTTGCCTGCTTGCGGCCCGCGGCGTGGCTAAGCCAGCAGGTCATATGACCCATCTTCATCAACAAGGCATCCAAGACCCTCGCGAGGGGCCAAGCCTCGCGAGGCGGATGACGCAACACCTCCTCAGGAGTGGCCTAGTCAGGCAGGCTCACGAGGAGCGGAGATATCAAGGCGGGGCAAACCTCACGAGGCTCTCGTGACATGAGCCATGACAATCGACACTAGGCGGGCGCCAGCACGCGCAGCATCCTTGTTTCCTCTTTGGTGCTAAGGAGGCCAGCGCATGCGAGGAGTATCGAGGCATCATGCAAAGGTTGCTATATTGGTGCAACGAGACCAAGACCAGGAGGACGGCAAGACGGAGGTCATCGTGGAGCCCAAGATGGAGTCACCACCAGAGCCTTTCGCAGGCGAAGACCGCTTTTGTCAGGTTAGCTTGTACTAGCTGTCCCCCTTCAAATTTGCCCGCCGTTGTTGGCTCCCTTCCCGCTCAATATTTGGGAAGAGGACCAGGGCCTATATAAGTAGAACTAGCCACCACAGTAGGAGGGATATCATCTCAGCTGGATCTCATCTGATCTGATCGAGCAGTTCTTCTAGCTCTCACCCGCCAAGACACCAAGCACAAGAACACCTCAACCTCGGGAGGCTGTTCTTTCCCTTGTACTGTTCTTCATCAGCCCAAGAGGCAATCCACCACCGCCACACTGGAGTAGGGTATTACACCACAACGGTGGCCCGAACCAGTATAAATCCCGTGTCTCTTTGTGTTGCGAGTTCGTCGAGTTCGTCCGCGAGATCTTAGCGAGCTAGGGTGTAGATCGGTAGGAGGGAAAGACTTCGCGCGCACCCCAGTGTTCGAACCTTAAGGGTTTGCTGGAACCCCATATCCGACATTTGGTGCGCTAGGTAGGGGTGCGCCGTAGATTCCCTTCCATCAGTTCATTGCTCCGTCGTCTCCATGGCGGACGCTTGCCGTGCTCAAGCTGAGCGTCGGGCTGCCCTCACCGCCCGCGTCGCTCAGACGGCTCCTGTCGGCGGGCCACCTCGTCGTTCTTCGTCTCCTGCCGCCAACGCTGCCACCGGCCCGGCGGGGAACGAGCAGCAGGCGTCCTTGTTGCATCCTTCGGTGCGGCAGGACGGCCGCACCGCCACTCCATTGCTGACCCCAGCCGGTTCCTCATCTCACGCACGCCGCGCTCCCATAGAGGCACGGGCCACACTCCTCACCGCAAACGAACTCTTGTGCTACCGTCCCGTTGACGACCTCTACGAGGAGTGGCTCAACCGCATCGCCGAGCTCGTCCGCGCCGCAGGGGGCTCTCCGGTGCCGTCCCTCTCTCTACCTCACCCTCAACCAGCCACGGGCGATGAGGCTCATGGCGCGCCTCCACCACCTCTGCCCCAAGACGGCGCCTTGGCACCAAGGCGCGCGGCCCCAGGGCGTGATCCGCCACGCCCGATGCCCGCGCACGAAGAGAGAAGCTGCCAAGAAATCCCTCGGCCGCGAGAAGCTGCACCCGCACTTCCCGCGCCGCCTCGTCAAGACCGCGCATCGCCCGCGGCGGCGCCACGCGGACCTCATCAAGACCAAGCTCCACCTCAGAAGCGGGCCCTAGCAACCACGGCCGGCTGCCGCGCCTTCACCCCCGAGCTGCGTAGCGTCGCCTGGCCAGGCAAGTTCAAGCCGGACCTGCCTCCTCGCTACGATGGCACCGCCGACCCCCCGGAGTTTCTGCAGCTCTATTAGCTGAGCATCGAAGCGGCCAATGGCGATGAGAAAGTCATGGCGAACTGGTTTCCCATGGCTCTCAAGGATGGAGCCCGCTCCTGGCTCCTGAACCTGCAGCATGACTCGATCTCCTCCTGGGACGAGATGCGCGACCGCTTCGTCGCCAACTTCCAGGGCACTCGCGACCGCCCTCCGGCCGCAGGTGACCTGCGCTGCATCAAGCAACAACCAGGAGAGACCCTCCAGAAGTACATCCAGCGCTTCAACAACACCCGCCTCAAGATCCCCAAGGTCACGGACGAGGCCATCATCTTCGCGTTCTCTGACGGCGTCCACGACGTCAAGATGAAGGAAGAGCTTGCAATCCACGAGGAGCTCTGCACATCTCAGGAGCTGTTCAACCTGGCGACCAAGTGCGCAAGAGCTGAGGAGGGGCGCCTCTCTCTCTCTCCTTGAGCTGCCAGCCGCGGGCACAGAGGAGAAGAAAGCCAAGGCCAAGGACGTGAAGCGCAAGGAGGCAGCGGTGCTAGCAGCGGAGCCCGACACCAAGCGGGGCAGAGATCAGGCCGAGTCATCCAAGAACAGTCGACCGTTCTGCGCCTTCCACAACCTGAACACCCACAACACCAGCGACTGTCAAGAGCTCAGAGCCATACGAGAAGGATGCTTCGGTCGATACCCCGAGCGCAGCGACCGGGGCTACGGCCGTGGAGGAGGACGTGGAGGCGGACGCTGGGACGACCGTGGCCCGCGCCAGGAATGGCACGACAGGCCTCGCGAGGACCGCTGGCAGGACCATCCTCGCGAGGGGACCTGGAGGGACCAGCCTCGTGAGGATTGCCCCCAAGGAAACGCCGGTCTTCCCCCGCTGCCGCCACCAAGAAGGAACGACGACCACCATCAGGACAAGCGGGTTGGGGGCTTCCAGGAGCCGCGCGCAATCGCCTGCATCTTGGGCGGCGCCCAGGCCCCAGCCTCTCAGTGCATCTTCAAACAGTTCGCTCGTGAGGTGAACGCGGTGCTCCCCAAGCTCGAGGCCACGCGCCCACTCAAGTGGTCCCAATGCACTATCACTTTCAAATCGGCAGATCAGCTCAAGTGCGCGGCCACTGCCGGCGCCCTCCCGATGTTGTGTTCCCCAGTCATCAGCAATATGCAGGTTACCAAGACCCTCATCGACGGCGGCGCATGGCTCAACGTCCTGTCCGTCGACACGTTCGACAACCTCCAAGTGCCGTATGAGCAACTCCAGCCTACCAAACCTTTCTCTGGAGTGACCAACGGTTCCACCACACCGATAGGGCAGGTCCGCATGCCTATCACCTTCGGAGAGCGCAAGAACTACCGCACCGAGCTCATCGACTTTGATGTCGCGCACATCCGCCTGCCTACAACACCATCCTCGGGTATCCGGCTCTGGCCAAGTTCATGGCAGTCACCCATCACAGCTACAACGTTCTCAAGATGCTGGGAAGCGGAGGAATCATCACGGTCCCGTGTGAAGAGAGAGATGCGGTGTGCTCCCTTGAGCGTGCCTTCCAAGCTGCAGCAATCGACGACCCCGACAGCAGAAGTGAAGGCCCTCAGGAGGCCATCCCCAAGAAGAAGTAGCTGCACCGCGCAGGACCTCAGGAGGATGGCAACGCGGCAGGAGCCTCATCAGGATCAGCGTCCGTCCCAGGGGCGCCTCCCTCCATCGCATAGGAAGGCACGCCCGGCGCCCTCCTCGGACAGGGCTCGGGGGCTCTCTTCTGGAGGGCCTCAGACCTTGTCAACCTCACGAGGGAGGCGTTTGGGCACCACTTGGAGGCGTGCTTCGTGGCACGTGTCCCTCAGGAGAGCACAGGGCAAGGAGTGCCCACCACTCAGGAGTTCATCACCAAGACCACTCAGGAACTGCAGGATGCAAGAGCCATGCGCGGCGACAGCCGCTCACGAGGCGCAGCTCCCCATCCTGGCGAGGATGCAGGGCTGGGTGTCTGCATCGACGTCCCCGGGCTCAACATGGCCGCATCTCAGGAGCGCTTCTGGCCTTCGCGTGTGGGCCGCTGCGAGGGCCCGCCACACAGCTACGTTCGCATGCCCTTCGGCCTGCCGAGCGTGGCGTCAGCCTATCACCGCAACATGCGGTGTGTCCTGGCGGCTCGGGAGGCCAGATACCACGCCGTCCTGGAGGAAATGGAGATGGTCTTCAGGGAACCTCCCGAGCCCCCAGAGCCTCCCGAGGCTCAGGGCTCCGGTGGCTCATGAGGAGTCATTTCTTTGATGTACGCCTTCAGCTGCACCAACTCTACTTCGTCTACAGAACCAGGTGACATCTTCCAAGCTCGTTTAGCTGGGAGCGCCCCTCGGGCTGCATTATTCCCAGGCCGCGTGGGTCCGTCCCTGTGGCATGTATCCCTTTTGCTTATGTCTTTAGCCTACCTTGCTGGGGGCGCCCCTCGGGCTGCATCATCCCCAAGCCGCTCGGGCCGGACCCAGTGGCATGTATCTTCCTGCATTTACCCAAGTTGAATTGCTTTCCATGATTAACCTGCTTAAGGTTATCGCCTGCTCGACCATCGCCTCCCACAGGGGCCTTCTCACAGGCACGGCGCTGGTGCATGGGTCCATCCCTGCGACGTCGACAAATCTGAGCGGCCGAGCTTTGGCTCGCGGCAAGCCCCGCGCATGTCACCTCGCCAGGCCCTCAGTGCCTTCACTTCATCCAGAGCAACCAGCGGCAGGCTGACAGCTGTAACGGCAAACCATGTTTCTGCTTGTGCCTGTTCACAGGGATCCCATGGGAAGGATAGCAGGCGGCACCGCGAGTCTCTTTTTCTCTCATGCAATTCGCTTGCGCGTTAAAAGGGGGGCTCCTGAGCATCGCGGCTCAGGAGCTCTTACTGTCTCTCCAGCCCTCACCCCCTGGCCTTGACCACGGCATCGCGACCTGGCATACCAGCGGCGGCTGAGCTCGCTTGAGGGCCGGGACCTGCGGACGTAGAGCACTAAGGAGAGCATGGGGGGAGGGAAACTCGTATGGGCCGGCCTGGCTATGCCGCACAAGTTGGCGCGAAGGCCTAGCGCACCATCAGGAGTCGCCACGAAATCAACAAGATAAGTCCCGCCCTTGGATTGGCTAGATGTTCGGGCCTAATGGTCACTCACGTCTTGCCGCAACCCGTTGCGGCCACGTCGACTCCCTTTCTCGCCTTACCATGGCTGCTTGAGCGCTAAGGGGGACCTCCTGAGCATCACGCCTCAGGGGCTCTTACTGGACCTCGGGCCGCACACCTCCTACCCTTGACCACGGCACGCGACCTGGCATACCAGCGACGGCTGTAGCCTGCCTGGGGACCAGGACCTGTCAGCGTAGAGCAATAAGCTATCGCGAGGAAAGAAAGGGGGGACCGAGCCTTAACGGGACATGCGTTCACCAAATTCTCATAACAGGGAAGATAGGCACAAAAGACATTACAGACCCTTACATGCCCCCACGGGGTAATTCATGATTCTTCGCACGGAACAAAAGCTAAAACTAAGGGGGATCCTATCTACACCCTCCCGTGGCAGACGCCATCATCAACAGTGGGCCACGGGAGGCCGGCGCCAACCCCATCCAGATCAGCGACGGCCGGACGCTGCGGCTCTGCTCCGAGTGCGGCAAGAGCTCGGGGGCACGTACCTATCATCGCTCGTCTCCGGAGTCTCATAGAGCTCAGGAGAGCTGCTGGACTCCCAAGGGCTGCTGCTGCTGGAGTAGCCACGAGCGGGGCACGCGTCAGCTTGGCGCTCCTCTCCGGGGCAGCACTCCAGGCGGCGGCCCTCAGCATCGAAGACCTTGAAGAAGAGCGTGGAGACGCCGTCGAACTCAAAGTGGATCGCGAGGGCACCCCTCGCACGGCAGACCCGCGCGATCTCGCCCCAGCCACGAGTCATGAAGATCTTGCCGGTGGGGACCGCTTCGATCTCTGCTCCGGTCACCGGAGCGCTGCAGTCGGCGTGCTGCAACCAGAGCTCGAGAGGCCCCCTCGGCGGCATCACGTCGGAGAAGAACCGCGGGAAGCGGATCTAGGAGCTTGGAGGCATCAGCGCCCACAGCACCAACTCGCGCGAGCAGTCCGCGGCATGGATTCCGGGGGCGGCGGCTCGCGTCGCCGTGGCGCGGCGACCCCGGACGCGGCGTGGGCGGCGCTGCTCGTCGCTCCGTCCTCCCGAGCCCTCGGCTCGAGCTTACAAGGGTAGCGGATACCCCGGGGGAGGCCGCTCGCACCAAGGCCTCGTCACCACCTGCATCGCCGCTTCATCACGACGGTGGACCAACCTCTTCTTCGGCGGAAGTGGCCCCGGGTCATCCTGGGGAGCCTTTCCCTTCTCTTTGGCAGAAAACCTTCTGATAGGCACCATTGTTGTTAGCAGTGGAGCAAGGAGGAAGAAGCAAGCAAGCGAGAAAGAGATGGGCGACGGGGGCTCCGCCCCCCTCCCCATTTATAACGGAAGAAGGCCAACCGGTGCCTCCCATGATCGCAGGTAATGATGGTTTTTCCTTGCATGTCGCAGGGACTTGTCAAGTCGTGCAGTTGCCGAGGCAGCGTGGGGAAGCGGAGACGCCCACGTCCAATCAACCGCCACACGTCAACGAGACCGCAGGCTTTTGGGGCCCGTGGTGCTCCGTACTTGACCCTTGGCTTCACCGTGAAGCCAAGCCCGAGCGCACCTTGGGCCCGGGGGCTACTGTCGGCATTCTGGGAATGGGGGTCCCCAGACTTGCCTGCCCGCGGCCCGCGGTGTGGCTAAGCCAGCAGGCCGTACGGCCCATCTTCATCAACAAGGCATCCAAGACCCTCGCGAGGGGCCACGCCTCGCAAGGCGGACGACGCAACACCTCCTCAGGAGTGGCCTAGTCAGGCAGGCTCATGAGGAGCGGAGATATCAAGGCGGGGCAAACCTCATGAGGCTCTCGTGACATGAGCCATGACAATCGACACCAAGCGGGCACCAGCGCGCGCAGCGTCCTTGTTTCCTCTTTGGTGCTAAGGAGGCCAGCGCAGGCGAGGAGTACCGAGGCATCAGGCAAAGGTTGCTATATTGGTGCAACGAGACCAAGACCAGGAGGACGGCAAGACGGAGGTCATCGTGGAGCCCAAGACGGCGTCACCACCAGAGCCTTTCGCAGGCGAAGACCGCTTTTGTCAGGATAGCTTGTACTAGCTGTCCCCCTTCAAATTTGCCCGCCGTTGTTGGCTCCCTTCCCGCTCAATATTTGGGAAGAGGACCAGGGCCTATATAAGTAGAACTAGCCACCACAGTAGGAGGGATATCATCTCGGTTGGATCTCATCTGATCTGATCGAGCAGTTCACCTAGCTCTCACCCGCCAAGACACCAAGCACAAGAACACATCAACCTCTGGAGGCTGTTCTTTCCCTTGTACTGTTCTTCATCAGCCCAAGAGGCAATCCACCACCGCCACACTAGAGTAGGGTATTACACCACAACGGTGGCCCGAACCAGTATAAATCCCATGTCTCTTTGTGTTGCAAGTTCGTCGAGTTCGTCCGCGAGATCTTAGCGAGCTAGGGCGTAGATCGGTAGGAGGGAAATACTTTGTGCGCACCCCAGTGTTCGAACCTTAAGGGTTTGCCGGAACCCCACATCCGACAGAATCCACGCCGCGGATTCCTCGCGCGAGCTTGTGCTATGGGCGCCGATGCCCCCAAGCTCTTGGATCTGCTTCCCGCGGTTCTTCTCCGATGTGATGCCGTCGAGGGGGCCTCTCGAGCTCTGGCTGCAGTATGCCGTCTGCAACGCTCTGGCGACCGGAGCAGAGATCGAAGCGGTCCCCATTGGCAAGATCTTCATGGCCGGCGGCTAGGGCAAGGTTGCGCGGGTCTGCCGTGCGGAAGGCGCCCTCGTGATCCATTTTGAGTTCGACGGCGCCTCCACGCTCTTCTTCAAGGTCTTCTACGCGGAGGGCCGCCATCTGGAGTGTTGCCCTGGAGGGGAGTGCCAGGCTGACGCGCGCTCCGCCCGTGGCTACTCCAGCAGCAGCAGCCCCTAGGAGTCTAGCGAATCTCCTGAGCCTTACGAGACTCCGAAGACGAGTGACGACAGCTACGTGCCCCCGAGCTCATGCCAGGCTCGGAGCAGGGCCGCGGCATCCAGCCGCCATCGCTGATCTAGATGAGGTTGGCGCCGGCCTCCTATGGCCCACTGTTGATGATGGCGTCAGCCGCGGGAGGGTGTAGATAGGATTCCCTCTTAGGTTCTTGTATTTTGTTCCCTGCGAGGAATCAAGAAATGCCCTGTGGGGGCGTGTAAAGGGTCTGTAATGCCTTTTGTGTATATGTTCCCTGTTATGAAAAATCTGCAAACGCATATTCTGTTCAGGCTCGGTCTCCCCTTTCCGACCTCGCGATAGCTTGTTGCTCTATGCTGACAGGTCCCGGTCCCCAGGCAGGCCGCAGCCGTCGCTGGTATGCCAGGTCGCGTGCCGTGGTCAAAGCCAGGAGGTGGGCGGCCTGAGGTCCAGTAAGATCCCCTGAGGCGCGATGCTCAGGAGGTCCCCCTTAGCGCTCAAGCAGCCATGGTAAGGCAAGAAAGGGAGGCGACGTGGCCGTAACAGGGATGCGGCGAGCGCGACCCTTAGGTCCTATTGATTAGCCGGTCTGAGCACGAGACTTATCTTAGTAGTCCAGGGTCGATTCTTCGTGATCCGCCAGGCCTGTGCACAACCACCCGCAGCGTAGCTAGGTGAGGCCCGTACGAGTCTACCTCTTCCCGTGCTCTCCTTAGTGCTCTGCGTCCTCAGGTCCCGGCCCTCGAGCGAGCTCAGGCGCCGCTGGTATGCTAGGTCGCGATGTCGTGGTCAAGGCCAGGGGGTGAGGGCTGGAGAGCCAGTAAGAGCTCCTGAGTCGCGATGCTCAGGAGCCCCCCTTTTAACGCGCAAGCGGATTGCACGAGGAAAAAGGAGGCTCGTAGTGCCGCCCGCTATCCTCTTCATGAGATCCCTGCGATCCATCACAAGGAGAAACTCGGTTTTGCCGTTAGGGTTGCCAGCCTGCCGCTGGTTGCTTCGTGAGGAAGTGAAGGCACTGAGGGCCTGGTGAGGTGATGTGCATGGGGCGTGCCGCGAGCCAGAGCTCGACCGCTCAGGTTTGTCGACGTGGTAGGGACGGACCCATGCACCAGCGTCGTGCCTGTATCAGAAGGCCCCGTGGGAGGCGACGATCGAGCAGGTGATAATTGGGCAGGTTAAGCATGGAAGGCAAATCAGCTTGGGTAAATGCAGGAAGATACATGCCACTGGGTCAGGCCCAACTGG
Organism: Aegilops tauschii subsp. strangulata; assembly: GCF_002575655.3. Taxonomy (NCBI): domain Eukaryota; kingdom Viridiplantae; phylum Streptophyta; class Magnoliopsida; order Poales; family Poaceae; genus Aegilops; species Aegilops tauschii. Next base: position 207,443,828 of record NC_053039.3, on the reverse strand, counting down.
CTTGGGGATGATGCAGCCCGAGGGGCGCCCCTAGCAAAGTAAGCTAAAGACATAAGAAAAGGATACTCGCCACAGGGACGGACCCACGCGGCCTGGGAATAGTGCAGCCCGAGGGGCGCTCCCAGCTAAACGAACTTGGAAAATGTCACCTGGTTCTGTTGACGACGGAGAGTTGAGGCAGCTGAAGGCGTGCAACGAAGGGGTAGCTCCTCACGAGCCATCGGGGCCCTGAACCTCGGGAGGCTCTGGGGGCTCAGGTGGTTCCTGGAGGACCGTCTCCATCTCCGCCAAGACGGCGTGGTGCCTGGCCTCCTGAGCCGCCAGGATACGCCGCATGTTGTGCTGGTAGGTTGACGACACGCTCGGCAGGCCAAAGGGTATGCGAACGTAGCTGTGCGGTGGACCCTCGCAGCGTCCCGCGCGCGAAGGCCAGAAGAGCTCCTGAGAAGCGGCCATGTTGAGCCCTGGGACATCGATGCAGACGCGCAGCCCGGCATCCTCGCCTGGATGGGGAGCTACGCCTCGTGAGCGGCGGTCGCTGTGCATGGCCCTTGCGTCTTGCAGTTCCTGAGTGGTCTTGGTGATGAACTCCTGAGCGGTGGGTGATCCTTGTCGTGTGCCCTCCTGAGGAAAACGTGTCGCGAAGCACGCCTCCAAGTGGTGCCCAAGCGCCTCCCTCGGGATGTTGGCAAGGTCTGAGGCCCTCCAGAAGAGAGCCCCCGAGCCCTGCCCAAGGAGGGCGCTGGGCGCGCCTTCCTATGCGATGGAGGGAGGCGCCCATGGAGCGGGCGCTGATCCTGACGAGGTTCCAGCCACGACGCCACCCTCCTGAGGTCCGGCACGGCGCGGCTTCTTCTTCTTGGGGATGGCCTCTGGAAGGCCCTCACTTTTGCTGTCAGGGTCGTCGATTGCTGCAGCTTGGAAGGCGCGCTCGAGGGAGCACATCGCATCTCTTTCTTCACATGGGACCGTGATGACTCCGCCGCTTCCCGGCATCTTGAGGACGTTGAAGCCGTGGTGGGTGACGGCCATGAACTTGGCCAGGGCTGGATACCCGAGGATGGCATTGTATGGCAGGCGGATGTGCGTGACGTCGAAGTCGATGAGCTCGGTGCGGTAATTCTTGCGTTCTTCGAAGGTGACAGCGAGGCGGACCTGCCCTATCGGCATGGTGGAACCGTCGGTCACTCCTGAGAAAGGCTTGGTAGGCTGAAGCTGGTCATATGGGACTTGGAGGTTGTCAAACGTGTCGACGAACAGGACGTTGAGCCCTGCGCCGCTGTCGATGAGGGTCTTGGTAACTTGTACATTGCTGATGACTGGTGAACAAAGCATCGGGAAGGCGCCAGCAGTGGCTGCGCACTTGAGCTGATCTGCCGAGCTGAACGTGATGGGTCACTGGGACCATCTGAGTGGGCGTGTGGCTTCAAGCTTGGGGAGGACTGCATTCACTTCACGAGCAAACTGCTTGAAGATGCGCTGAGAGGCTGGGGCCTGGGCTCCGCCCAAGATGCAGGCGATAGCACGCGGTTCCTGGAAGCCCCCAGCCCCCTCTTCTTGATGGTGTTCGTCGTTCCTTCTTGGCGGTGGCGGCAGCGGGGGAAGACCGGCGTTGCCTTGAGGGCGGTCCTCGTGAGGCTGGTCTCTCCAGGCGCCCTCACGAGGATGGTCCTGCCAGCGGTCCTCACGAGGATGGTCGCGCCACTCCTGGTGCAGGCCACGGTCGTCCCAGCATCCGCCACCACATCCTCCTCCATGGCCGTAGCCCCAGTCGCTGCGTTTGGGGCGTCGACCGTAGCATCCTTCGTGAATGGCTCTGAGCTCTTGACAGTCACTGGTGTTGTGGGTGTTCAGGTTGTGGAAGGTGCAAAACGGCCGGCTGTTCTTGGATGACTCGGGTTGATCTCTGCCTCACTTGGTGTCGGGCTCCGCGGCGAGCACAACTGCTTCCTGGCGCTTCACGTCCTTGGCCTTGGCCTTCTTCTCCTCTGTGCCCGCGGCTGGCAGCTTGAGGAGGGAGAGGCGGCCCTCCTCAGCTCTTGCGCACTTGGTTGCCAGGTTGAACAGCTCCTGAGATGTGCACAGCTCCTCGTGGATAGCAATTTCTTCCTTCATCTTGACGTCACGGACGCCGTCGGAGAACGCGGAGATGATGGCCTCGTCCGTGACCTTGGGGATCTTGAGACGGGTGTTGTTGAAGTGCTGGATGTACTTCTGGAGGGTCTCTCCCAGTTGTTGCTTGATGCGGCACGGGTGCCCTGGAAGTTGGCGACAAAGCGGTCGCGCATCTCATCCCAGGAGGAGATCGAGCCGTGCTGCAGGTTCAGGAGCCAAGAGCGGGCACCATCCTTGAGAGCCATGGGAAACCAGCTCGCCATGACTTTCTCATCGCCGTTGGCTGCTTCGATGCTCAGCTCGTAGAGCTGCAGGAACTCCACGGGGTCGGTGGTGCCGTCTTAGCGAGGAGGCAGATCTGGCTTGAACTTGCCCGGCCAGGCGATGCTACGCAGCTCGGGAGTGAAGGCGCGGCAGCCAGCCGTGGTCGCCGGGGCCCGCCTCGGAGGTTGAGCTTGGTCTTGATGAGGTCCGCGCGCCGCCACTTCAGGTAGCGCGCGGTCTTGGCGAGGCGGCGCGGGGAGTGTCGGTGCAGCTTCTCGCGGCCGTGGAATCTCCTGGCAGCTCTCTCTTCGCGCGCGGGCGCCGGGCGTGGTGGATCGCGCCGTGGGGCCGCGCGCCTTGGCGCCAAGGCACAGTCTTGGGGCAGAGGTGGTGGAGGCGCTCCATGAGCAATGTCGCCCGTGGCGGGCGGAGGGCGAGGCAGAGAGTGGGACGGTGCCGGGGAGCCCCCTGCGGCGCGGACGAGCTCGGCGACGCGGTCGAGCCAGTCCTCGTAGAGGTCGTCGACCGGGCGGTAGCGCAGGAGCTCGTTCGCCATGAGGAGCACGGCTTACGCGTCCATGGGAGCGCGACGTGCGTGGGACGAGGAACCGGCCGGGGTCAATGATGGAGTGGCGGTGCGGTCGTCCTGCCGCACCGATGGGTGCAGCGAGGACGCTTGCTGCTCGTTCCCCGTCGGGCCGGTGGCGGCGTTGGCGGCAGGAGACGGGGAACGACGAGGTGGCCCGCCGACGGGAGCCGACTGAGCAACGCGGGCGGTGAGGGCAGCCCGGCGCTCAACTCGAGCGCGGCGAGCGTCCGCCATGGAGACGACGGAGCGACGGAGCGACGAATCGATGGGAGGGAAGCTACGGCTCACCCCTACCTAGCGCGCCAAATGTCGGATGTGGGGTTCCGGCAAAACCCTTAAGGTTCAAACTCTGGGGTGCGCGCGAAGTTCTTTCCCCCCTACCGATCTACGCCCTAGCTCGCTAAGATCTCGCGGACGAACTCGACGAACTCGCAACACAGAAAGACACGAGATTTATACTGGTTCGGGCCACCGTTGTGGTGTAATACCCTACTCCAGTGTGGTGGTGGTGGATTGCCTCTTGGGCTGATGATGAACGGTACAAGGGGAAGAACAACCTCCTGAGGTTGAGGTGTTCTTGTGCTTGTCTAACTTGTGTGGAGAGGACTCGATGCACTAACCGATGCCCTCTACTGTGGTGGCTAGTTCTACTTATATAGGCCCTGGTCCTCTCCCCAAATATTGAGCGGGAAGGGAGCCAACAACGGCGGGCAAATTTGAAAGGGGGCAGCTAGTACAAGCTATCCTGACAAAGCGGTCTTCGCCTGCGAAAGGGTCTGGTGGTGACGCCATCTTGGGATCCACGGTGACCTCCGTCCTGCTGGCCGGCAGGTCTTGGTCTCGTTGCACCGATATGGAACCCTTTGCCTGATGCCTCGGTACTCCGCGCCTGCGCTTGCTTCCTTAGCACCAAAGAGGAAACAAGGACGCTGCGCGCGCTGGCGCCCGCCTGGTGTCGATTGTCATGGCTCACGTCACAAGAGCCTCGTGAGGTTTGCCCCGCCTTGATATCTCCGCTCCTCGCGAGGCAGCCTGGTGAGGCCGCTCCCGAGGAGGTCTTGCGTCGCCTGCCTCGCAAGGCTTGGCCCCTCGCGAGGGTCTTGAATGCCTTGTCGATGAAGATGGGCCGTACAGGCTTGCTCGCATAGCCACGCCGTGGGCCGTAGGCAGGCAAGTCTGGGGACCCCCGTTCCCAGAACGCCGACAGACTCATTTGTGTTCTTTTGGCTCATCGCAAATAGCTTATCTATGTGAACTGTATGCCGCATATCATACACATCTTGTTAAGTTGAACCGTTTATGTTGTATTCCCTAATCGAAAAAGTTCATCCGAGTAAACCGTATGCCGTATATCACACACACCTTGATCTAGAAAACCATTTCTGTTGCACTCCCTAATAGAAAACAGTTCATCTGAGCGAACTGTATGCCGTATATCGCACACACCTTGATATGGATGTCCGTTTCTCTTGTTCTGTCTCATCGCAAACAGTTTGTATGGATCAACCGTGTGCCCTGCATCGCACACGCAACTAAAATCTCAACCGTGTTTGATGTCTCCGCCATTGCAAACATTTTGCATCTTTTTTTATGATTTTTTTACATCACTGTTTGCGATTAATGCGTCGCACATAGTTTCTTCAAAGAGTCTCCGATCGTAGTGTCACGTTAGCAGCATCCTGCAATAGTGTCTTTAGGACTGAGAAATAAGATACCCCTCTTCTTCGGAGTGGGTTTAGGCGGTGGTTCAGGAAGTGCCCAATCATCATAATTATTCAATATACTATTCAATAATTCCTCAGCTTGTTCAATAGTTCGTTCCCTGAAAAAACAACCAGCACAACTATCTAGGAAGTTCCTAGAAGCATCGGTTAGTCCATTATAGAAGATATCAAGTATTTCATTTTTCTTAAGAGGATGATCATGCAAAGCATTAAGTAACTGGAGAAGCCTCCCCCCAGCTTGTGGGAGACTCTCTTCTTCAATTTGCACAAAGTTAAATATTTCCTGTAAGGCAGCTTGTTTCCTATGAGCAGGAAAATATTTTTCAGAGAAGTAATAAATCATGTCCCGGGGACTATGCACACAACCAGGAGTAATAGTATTGTACCATATCTTAGCATCACCCTTTAATGAGAACAGAAATAACTTAACAATATAGTAGTAGCAAATTTTCTCATCATGAGCAAAATGGGTGGCTATATCATTTAATTTAGTAAGGTGCCACAAAAGTTTCAGTTTCATAGCCATGGAAAGGATCAGGTTCAACCAAAGTAATTAACTCTGGGTCGATAGAGAATTCATAAACCTTATCAGTAATAAAGATAGGTGAAGTAGCAAACGTAGGATCACATTTCATTCTAGCATTGAGGGATTTTTCTTTCAACTTGCATCATAACTTCTTAAGATCTTCTCTATCCTTACAAGAAAGAAAATCCCTAGCAACCTCTCCGTCCATAACATAACCCTCGGGTATCTTAGGCAATTCAAATCTAGGAGAGCTAGGTATAATATGTGTTTCATAATTTTCAGTTTCAAAGACTTCATCAGTTTCAGTAATTTGATCAGTTTCAGCATTCTCAATATCTTTAGCTCTAGCAAGTAGTTTATCAAGAAATTCACCTAGTGGCGCATTGTCATCAGGCAAGGTATTAGCATCATCATAAAAATCATTCATAGCAGAAGTAACATCATCAATAACTTGCGACATATCACAATTAATAGCAGGTGGTGGTGTTGCAAGTCTATTCAGAATAGAAGGTGAATCAAGTGCAGAGCTAGATGGCAATTCCTTACCTCCCCTCCTCTTAGAGGGAACGATCTTGGTTCTAGTATCTTTCAGATTCTTCAGTGATAAATAGGTATAAATACCAAGTGACTCAAAAAATATGGCTATGTGATGGCGGCTTGAAGCTACGTCGGTATTTCCCCAAAAAGGAAGGGAACATGCAGCACAGCAGCGGTAGGTATTTCCCTCAGTGATGAAACCAAGGTTATTGAACCAGTAGGAGAACCAAGCAACACAACATAAACAGCAACTGCACACAAATAACAAATACTCACAACCCGACATGTAAAAGGGGTTGTCAATCCCTTTCGGGCTACGGCGCCAAAAGTTGGCAAACGGACGTGAGAGTGTAGTAAATATTGATAGATCGAACGCCAAATAAAATAAGTTGCAGCAAGGTATTTTTGTATTTTAGTTTAATAGATGTGAAAATAAAAGCAAAGGAAAAATAGATCGCAAAGGCAAATAATATGAGCAAGAGACCCAGGGGCCATAGGTTTCACTAGTGGCTTCTCTCGAGAAAAATAGCAAACGGTGGGTGAACAAATTACTGTTGGGCAATTGATAGAACTTCAAATAATCATGACGATATCCAGGCAATGATCATTATATAGGCATCACGTTCAAGATTAGTAGACCGACTCCTGCCTGCATCTACTACTATTCCTCCACACATCGACCGCTATCCGGCATGCATCTAGCGTATTAAGTTGATGGAGAAATGGAGTAATGCAATAAGAACGATGACATAATGCAGACACGATCTATTTACGTAGAAATAGACCCCATCGTTTTATCCTTAGTAGCAACGATACATATGTGTCGGTTCCCCTTCTGTCACTGGGATCAAGCACCGTAAGATCGAACCCACTACAAAGCACCTCTTCCCATTGCAAGATAAATAGATCAAGTTGGCCAAATAAAACCCAAATATCAGAGAAGAAATATGAGGCTATAAGCAATCATGCATATGAGAGATCAAACAAGACTCAAATAACTTTCATGGATAAAAAGATAGATCTGATCATAAACTCAAAGTTCATCTAATCCCAACAAACACACCGCAAAAAGAGTTACATCATATGGATCTCCAAGAGACCATTGTATTGAGAATCAAACGGGAGAGAGGAAGCCATCTAGCTACTAACTACTGACCTGAAGGTCTACAAAGAACTACTCACGTATCATCGAAGAGGCACCAATGGAAGTGGTGAACTCCTCTGTGATGGTGTCTAGATTGGATCTGGTGGTTCTGGACTCTGCGGTTTCTGGAATTGATTTTCGTCGACTCCACTGGGGTTTCTGGAATATTGGGGTATTTATAGAGCAAAGAGTCGATTCAGGGGGCACCCGAGGTGGGCACAACCCACCGGGGCGCGCCTGGGCCTCCTGGCGCGCCCTGGTGGGTTGTGCTCCCCTCAGAGCACCCCCAGGCGCTTCTTCGGCCCATTGTATGTCTTCTGGTCCAAAAAAACTCCAAAAAGTTTTGTTGCATTTGGACTCCGTTTGGTATTGATTTCCTGCGATGTCAAAATCATGCAGAAAACAGTAACTAGCACTTGGCACTATGTCAATAGGTTAGTACCAAAAAATGATATAAAATGACTATAAAATGATTATAAAACATCCAAGAATGATAATATAACAGCATGGAACAATCAAAAATTATAGATACGTTGGAGACGTATCAACATCCCCAAGCTTAACTCCTGCTCGTCCTCGAGTAGGTAAGTGATAAAAACGGAATTTTTGATGTGGAATGCTGCCTAACATGTCATATCATATTCTTTTCTTTATAGCATGGACATTTGGACTTTTATATGATTCAAAGCAATAGTCTAGTACTGACATGATGACTTAACTACTCAAGCATATCAACAAGCAACCATGTCTTTCAAAATATCAATGCTAAAATAAGTTATCCCTAGCCCATCATGCTCAGCCATTGATCCATTCATGAAACACACTCGCATATTAGCTACACCCAATACTCAAGTACGATCATAGTGCCTCTTAGTTGGTGCTTCTATAAGAGAAGATGGAGACTCAAATTCAAAATAAAAATTGCATAAATTAAAAAAAAGGCCCTTCGCTGAGGGAAGTTGGGATTTGTAGAGGTGCCAGAGCTCAAAGCGAAAAACTTAGAGATAAAAACATTTTGGGAGGTGTGCCTTTCCCACCAACGAAAATGACTTAGAGTTCCCAACACTTTCCATGCTAAATATATCATAGGCGGTTCCCAAACAGAAAATAAAGTTTATTCCTTTTTCCACCATACTTTCACTTTCCTTGGCTAGATGAATCCACGGTTGCCTTCCATACCAACACTTCTCAAGGAATTTACTATTTGACAACATAAAGTAAATTCATTTTTCATTTCGGGACTGGGCATCCCTAATACCTTTGCCTTACTCTTGTGCAATGACAAGTGAATAAACACTCTTCGTGAGAACAACACATCTAGCATGGAAAATATTAGCCACCCCTCACCGCCTATTAAGCGGTATGAACACACAAAAGAGAAGTTTATTTTGAAAATTAGAGATGGCACATACAAATTTGCTTAGAACGGCAAAAGAATACCGCATATAGGTAGATATAGTGGACTCACGTGGCAAAACTGGTTTAATGGTTTTTGGATGCACAAGTAGTGATCATACTTAGTGCAAAATGAAGGCCAGCAAAAGATTGAGAAGCGACCAACCAAGAAACGAATAATCTCATAAGCGAGCATTAAGCATAATTAACACCGAATAATGCACCACAAGAAGGATGTAATTTCATTGCATGACTATTGACTTTCGTGCTTGCATAGAGAATCACAAACCTTAACACCAATATTCTTACTAAAGCATAATTACTCATTGACGTGACTCACATATCACATCGTCATATCTCAAAACTATTACAAAGAATCAAGTTTATTTTGTCCAATGATCTTCATGAAAGTTTTCATTATATCCTTCTTGGATATCTATCACTTTGGGACTAATTTTCATGTGTTGCTTTTGATAAGCTCAAACAAATATAAGTGAAGATCATGAGCATAAATTTTTCTGATACAACCATATCTAATGCTAGAGATGAAGTTACAGTACGTGAGATGAATTCTATTCAGATTAAAGAATATTATCAAGAGAAAAATAAAATAGAATTAGTACTAGAAAAAGAATTGCATGTAATCATACATGCACTTGACTGCTTGGGTCCTTTTGAATTGCATGCAGCCACAAGATTACCACATCGGGATTCTCTTGCCCATGGTGGATTCCTAGATGCATGCAGCGTGCGTGTGCATCAACAGCAAGGAGGCGTGTCGAGCAAACGGAGAACAAAGATGGAGTATAATTTCGGCAGAGTTCGCCCACCAGATCGTTCCAACTCCAGGCATCTTTCACCACACGACGTGCTCTCATTACAAGCCTGTGGATGGGGTCCACCAGCAGCTGATTTTGTGAAGATGGCGCACCTATATTGTGTCATATTTTATCTAGAAAATAAAAACAGCCGAGATGTAAAAGGCAAGTTTCTTAAGAGTCCTATAGTTATCTCTAGACAAGTCTTGGAGTTGTTTTGTTTAATCTTTAGCCGTGAGAGTAGAGATAGGATTTTCCTTTTTTCTCAAGTTTCTTTAGATGGTCTGGCTGATATAAAAGCCAAGGTGCGCCCATGTACAAGGTTAGGTTATTTTGAGATGAATTAGACACCGTGTGTGTTCCGGCCAGGGGCCATTATCGAGTTTAGAGAATTCTTGTCCAAAAATCTCTACTGGCATGTGAGTTCCTGCGACGCGGCGCGTAGGGGATTACAAGCTGAGCCTATACGGTTCGTCCATGTTATTCCTTCGGATCGAGGGGTTGGCATGTTGTTTTTGCGAGGTTTGTGAACATCTTTGTAAACCCGCGTCTAGTTCTTGATGCGATGGAGTTTTGTGCCGTGAAAGATCGGGCCAACAACGGATCGACCCTCGTCTCGAGGTTCGTTCCTCATCAAGTGGTATCAGAGATCGGCGTTGCTCATGGCACTTTGGAGGAGACGGTCGGCGTGCCATCATCAAGGAGGAGCTACTGGAGGCTATCATGTGATTTTTTGCTGGAGGAGAAAGGTTATGGTATTGAACTTTTTCGCACCTATTGTAAAGTGGGAGGAAAAGTTTGCGCCACGATGATTGACCACGATAGTTCGATCAATGCGGTCGGCATCGACATGGTGGAGAAATTGAAGCTACCTATGGCACCACATCCAAGACCATATTTGTTGAGGAGGTGCTACGACCAGCTCGACATCACGCACCAGACGACGGTACTGTTGTCAGTCGGCAACTTTTCTTGTGAGGTTTTGTGTGACATAATTCCGGTATCGATGAATTCATGTCGTATGCTACTGGGAGAGGCATGGTACAAGAAAAACAATGTTACACATGACTATCTCGCCAACACGTATACTGCTGACCGGGACAAAAAATATGTTCTCATGCCTATGGAGAAGAAGTTGTTCAAGGCTTGTAGGAAAGATCGATGGTAGAAGTTGAGAGAGCAACAACAAGCAAAGAAGAATGAAGCGATAGCCATGGGAAATATTCCAGCGCCCACCCAATCTGCGGAGGATAACATTGCTCAAGAGAATAACCCAAAATCGGGGACAATTTCATTTCAAGGGGGAGAGGATGATACAACCATATCTAGTGCTAGAGATGAAGTTACAGTACGTGAGATGGATTCTATTCAGATTAAAGAATATTATCAAGAGAAAAATAAAATAGAATTAGTACCAGAAAAAGAATTGCATGCAATCATACATGCACGTGACTGCTTGGGTCCTTTTGAATTGCATGTAGCCACAAGATTACCACATCGGGATTCTCTTGACCATGGTGGATTCCTAGATGCATGCAGTGTGCGTGTGCATCAACAGCAAGGAGGCGTGTCGAGCAGACGGAGAACAAAGATGGAGTATAATTTTAGCAGAGTTCGCCCATGAGATCGTGCCAAGTCCAGGCGTCTTTCACCACACGACGTGCTCTCATTACGAGCCTATGGATGGGGTTGCTACCTCTTGAGCACTGCGTTGGTTTTCCCTTGAAGAGAAAAGGGTGATGCAGCAAAGTAGCGTAAGTATTTCCCTTAGTTTTTGAGAACCAAGGTATCAATCCAGTAGGAGGCTACGCGCGAGTCCCTCGTACCTACACAAGACAAATAAATCCTCACAACCAACGCGATAAGGGGTTTTCAATCCCTTCATGGTCACTTACGAGAGTGAGATCTGATAGATATGATAGGATAGTATTTTTGGTATTTTTGTGATAAAGATGCAAAGTAAAATAAAAGCAAAGTAAAAAAGCAAAGGAAATAAATAAGTGTTGGAAGATTAATATGATGAAGATAGACCCATGGGCCATAGGTTTCACTAGTGGCTTCTCTCGAGAGCATAAGTATTTTACGGTGGGTGAACAAATTACTGTTGAGCAATTGACAGAATTGAGCATAGTTATGAGAATATCTAGGTATGATCATGTATATAGGCATCACGTCCGAGACAAGTAGACCGACTCCTGCCTGCATCTACTACTATTACTCCACTCATCGACCGCTATCCAGCATGCATCTAGAGTATTAAGTTCATGAAAACAGAGTAACGCCTTAAGCAAGATGACATGATGTAGAGGGATAAATTCATGCAATATGATAAAAAAAACCATCTTGTTATCCTCGATGGCAACAATACATTACGTGCCTTGTTGCCCCTAGTGTCACTGGGAAGGACACCGCAAGATTGAACCCAAAGCTAAGCACTTCTCCCTTGCAAGAAAGATCAATCTAGTAGGCCAAACCAAACTGATAATTCGAAGAGACTTGCAAAGATAACCAATCATACATAAAAGAATTCAGAGAAGATTCAAATATTGTTCATAGATAATCTTGATCATAAACCCACAATTCATCGGTCTCAACAAACACACCGCAAAAATAAGATTACATCGAATAGATCTCCACGAGAGAGGGGGAGAACATTGTATTGAGATCCAAAAAGAGAGAAGAAGCCATCTAGCTAATAACTATGGACCCGAAGGTCTGAAGTAAACTACTCACACTTCATCGGAGGGGCTATGGTGTTGATGTAGAAGCCCTCCGTGATCGATGCCCCCTCCGGCGGAGCTCCGAAACAAGCCCCAAGATGGGATCTCATGGGTACAGAAGGTTGCGGCAGTGGAATTAGGTTTTTGGCTCCGTATCTGATCGTTTGGGGGTACGTAGGTATATATAGGAGGAAGGAGTACGTCGGTGGAGCAACAGGGGGCCCACGAGGGTGGAGGGCGCGCCCTGGGGGGTAGGCTCGCCCCCTACCTCGTGGCCTCCTCTTTTGTTTCTTGGAGTAGGGTCCAAGTCTCCCGGATCATATTCTTCCTAAAAATCACGTTCCCGAAGGTTTCATTCCGTTTGGACTCCGTTTGATATTCCTTTTCTGCGAAACTCTGAAATAGGCAAAAAACAGCAATTCTGGGCTGGGCCTCCGGTTAATAGGTTAGTCCCAAAAATAATATAAAAGTGAATAATAAAGCCCAATAATGTCCAAAACAATAGATAATATAGCATGGAGCAATCAAAAATTATAGATACGTTGGAGACGTATCAAGCATCCCCAAGCTTAATTCCTGCTCGTCCTCGAGTAGGTAAATGATAAAAATAGAATTTTTGATGCGGAGTGCTACTTGGCATAATTTCAATGTAATTCTTCTTAGTTGTGGTATGAATATTCAGATCCGAAAGATTCAAGACAAAAGTTTATTATTGACATAAAAATAATAATACTTCAAGCATACTAACAAAGCAATTATGTCTTCTCAAAATAACATGGCCAAAGAAAGTTATCCCTACAAAATCATATAGTCTGGCTATGCTCTATCTTCACCACACAAAGTATTTAAATCATGCACAACCCCGATGACAAGCCAAGCAATTGTTTCATACTTTTGACATTCTCAAACTTTTTCAATCTTCATGCAATACATGAGCGTGAGCCATGAACATAGCACTATTTGTGGAATAGAATGGTGGTTGTGGAGAAGACAAAAAGGGAGAAGATAGTCTCACATCAACTAGGCGTATCAACGGGCTATGGAGATGCCCATCAATAGATATCAATGTGAGTGAGTAGGGATTGCCATGCAACGGATGCACTAGAGCTATAAGTATATGAAAGCTCAACAAAAGAAACTAAGTGGGTGTGCATCCAACTCGCTTGCTCACGAAGACCTAGGGTATTTTGAGGAAGCCCATCATTGGAATATACAAGCCAAGTTCTATAATGAAAAATTCCCACTAGTATATGAAAGTGACAAAATGATAGACTCTCTATCATGAAGATCATGGTGCTACTTTAAAGCACAAGTGTAGTAAAAGGATAGTAACATTGTCCCTTCTCTCTTTTTCTCTCATTTTTTTTATTCCTCACTTGGGACAATGCTCTAGAAAATGATGATCATCACACTTCTATTTATTTACAACTCAACAATTACAACTCAATACTTAGAACAAAATATGACTCTATATGAATGCCTCCGGCGGTGTACTGGGATATGCAATGAATCAAGAGTGACATGTATGAAAGAATTATGAACGGTGGCTTTGCCACAAATACGATGTCAACTACATGATCATGCAAAGCAATATGACAATGATGGAGCGTGTCATAATAAACGGAACGGTGGTAAGTTGCATGGCAATATATCTCGGAATGGCTATGGAAATGCCATGATAGGTAGGTATGGTGGCTGTTTTGAGGAAGGTTTATGGTGGGTGTATGATACCGGCGAAAAGTGTGCGGTATTAGAGAGGCTAGCAATGGTGGAAGGAAGAAGAGTGCGTATAATCCATGGACTCAACATTAGTCATAAAGAACTCATATACTTATTGCAAAAATCTACAAGTTATCAAAGCAAAGTATTACGCGCATGCTCCTAGGGGGATAGATTGATAGGAAAAGACCATCGCTCGTCCCCGACCGCCACTCATAAGGAAGACAATCAATAAATAAATTATGCTCCAACTTCATCACATAACGGTTCACCATACGTGCATGCTACGGGAATCACAAACTTTAACACAACTATCTCTCAAATTCACAACTACTCAACTAGCATGACTCTAATATCACCATCTTTATATCTCAAAACAATTATCAAGCATCAAACTTTTCTTAGTATTCAACACACTCATAAGAAAGTTTTTACTAATCTTGTATGCCTAGCATATTAGGATTATTTAAGCAAATTACCATGCTATTTAAGACTCTAAAAATAATCTAAGTGAAGCATGAGAGATCAATAGTTAATATAAAACAAATCCACCACCGTGCTCTAAAAGATATAAGTGAAGCACTAGAGCAAAACTATATAACTCAAAAGATATAAGCGAAGCACATAGAGTATTCTAACAAATTCCAAATCATTTATGGCTCTCTCAAAAGGTGTGTACAGCAAGGATGATTGTGGTAAACTAAAAATCAAAGACCCAAATCATACAAGACGCTCCAAGCAAAACTAATATCATGTGGTGAATAAAAATATAGCTCCAAGTAAAGTTACCGATGGAAGTAGACGAAAGAGGGGATGCCTTCCGGGGCATCCCCAAGCTTTGGATTTATGGTGTCCTTAGATTATCTTGGGGGTGCCGTGGGCATACCCAAGCTTAGTCTCTTGCCACTCCTTGTTCCATAATCCATCTAATCTTTCACCCAAAACTTGAAAACTTCACAACACAAAACTTAACAGAAAATCTCGTGAGCTCCGATAGCGGAAGAAAACAAAAGACCACTTCAAGGTACTGTAATGAACTCATTCTTTATTTATATTGGTGTTAAACCTACTGTATTCCAACTTCTCTATGGTTTATAAACTATTTTACTAGCCATAGATTCATCTAAATAAGCAAACAACACATGAAAAACAGAATCTGTCAAAAACAGAAAAGTCTGTAGTAATCTGTAACTACCGCAAACTTATAGAACTCCAAAAAATCAGCCAAAATAGGACGACCTAGACAATTTGTTTATTGATCCACAGCAATTGGAATCAGTACTTTATCACGTTCTGGTGATTTTGAACAATTGTTTTCGTGAACAGAAAGTTTCTGGAAATTACAGCAAGATCAAATAACTATCATCCAAGAAGATCCTATAGGTTTAACTTGGCACAAACACTAATTAAAACATAAAAACACATCTAACCAGAGGCTAGAACAAATACTTATTCCTAAACAGAAGCAAAAAGCAAAAAATACAAATAAAATTGGGTTGCCTCCCAACAAGCGCTATCGTTTAACGCCCCTAGCTAGGCATAAAAGCAAGAATAGATCTAGGTATTGCCATCTTTGGTAGGCAATCTATAAGTGGCTCTCATGATAGATTCATATGGTAATTTTATTTTCTTCCTAGGGAAGTGTTCCATGCCTTTCTTTAATGGAAATTGGAATCTAATATTCCCTTCCTTCATATCAATAATTGCACCAATCGTTCTAAGGAAAGGTCTACCAAGAATAATAGGACATGAAGGATTGCAATCTATATCAAGAACGATAAAATCTACGGGCACATAATTCCTATTTGCAACAATAAGAACATCATTAATTATTCCCATAGGTTTCTTAATAGTGGAATCCGTAAGGTGCAAGTTTAGAGAGCAATCATCAAAATCACGGAAATCTAGCAAATCGCACAAAGTTTTGGGAATAGTGGAAACACTAGCACCCAAATCACATAAAGCATAGAACTCATGATCCTTAATCTTAATTTTAATAGTAGGTTCCCACTCATCATAAAGTTTTCTAGGGATAGAAACTTCCAACTCAAGCTTTTCTTCATAAGATTGCATCAAGGCATCAACGATATGTTTGGTAAAAGCTTTATTTTGACTATAAGCATGGGGAGAATTTAGCACGGATTGCAACAAGGAAATACAGTCTATCAAAGAGCAATTATCATAATTAAATTCCTTGAAATCCAGAATAGTGGGTTTATTAACATCTAATGTTTTGATTTCTTCAATCCCACTTTTATCAATTTTAGCATCAAGATCTAAAAACTCCGAATTTTTGGAACGCCTTCTAGGTAAAGGTGGATCATATTCAGTCCCATCATTATCAAGATTCATATTGCAAAACAAAGATTTAATAGGGGACACATCAATAACTTTTAGATCTTCATCTTTATTTTCATAGAAATTTGAAGAACACGCTTTTATAAAGCGATCTTTCTTAGCACGCATCCTAGCGGTTCTTTCTTTGCACCTATCAATGGAAATTCTCATGGCTTTGAGAGACTCATTGATATCATGCTTGGGAGGAATAGATCTAAGTTTTAAAGAATCAACATCAAGAGAAATTCTATCAACGTTCCTAGCCAATTCATCAACTTTAAGAAATTTCTCTTCAAGCAAAGCATTGAAATTCTTTTGTGAATTCATAAACTCTTTAACACTAGTCTCAAATTCAGAGGGCATCTTACTAAAATTTCCATAAGAATTGTTGTAGGAATTACCATAATTATTAGAGGAATTGCTAGGATAAGGCCTAGGATTAAAGTTTCCTCTATACGCGTTGTTGCCAAAATTATTCCTACCAACAAAATTCACATCCATAGATTCATTATTATTCTCAATCAAAGTAGACAAAGGCATATCATTGGGATCAGAAGAAACACTCTTAGTAGCAAATAATTTCATAAGTTCATCCATCTTTCCACTCAAAACATTAATTTCTTCTATCGCATGCACTTTTTTATTAGTAGATCTTTCAGTGTGCCATTGAGAATAATTAACCATAATATTATCTAGGAGTTTAGTAGCTTCTCCCAAAGTGATTTCCATAAAAGTGCCTCCCGCGGCCGAATCTAAAAGATTTCTAGAAGCAAAATTCAATCCGGCATAAAAATTTTGTATAATCATCCACAAATTCAAACCATGAGTAGGGCAATTATGTATCATTAATTTCATCCTCTCCCAAGCTTGTGCAACATGTTCATGGTCAAGTTGCTTAAAATTCATAATATCATTTCTAAGAGAGATAATCTTAGCGGGAGGAAAATACTTAGAGATAAAAGCATCTTTGCACTTATTCCAAGAATCAATACTATTTTTAGGCAAAGACGAAAACCAAGCTTTAGCACGATCTCTAAGCGAAAAAGGAAATAGCTTTAGTTTAACAATATCATTATCAACATCTTTCTTCTTTTGTATATCACACAAATCAACGAAGCTATTTAGATGAGTAGCGGCATCTTCACTAGGAAGGCCGGCGAATTGATCTTTCATGACAAGATTCAACAAAGCAGCATTGATTTCACAAGATTCAGTATTGGTAAGAGGAGCAATCGGAGTGCTAAGGAAATCATTATTGTTGGTATTGGTAAAGTCACATAATTTGGTATTATCTTGAGCCAACGTGACAAACAAGCAATCCAACACACGAGCAAACAAAAAGGCAAGCGAAAAAGAGGCGAACGAAAAAGAGAGGGCGAATAAAACGGCAAGGGTGAAGTGGGGGAGAGGAAAACGAGAGGCAAATGGCAAATAATGTAATGCGGGAGATAAGGGATTGTGATGAGTACTTGGTATGTTGACTTTTGCGTAGACCTCCCAGGAAACGGTGCCAGAAATCCTTCTTGCTACCTCTTGAGCACTGCGTTGGTTTTCCCTTGAAGAGGAAAGGGTGATGCAGCAAAGTAGCGTAAGTATTTCCCTCAGTTTTTGAGAACCAAGGTATCAATCCAGTAGGAGGCTACGCGCGAGTCCCTCGTACCTACACAAAACAAATAAATCCTCGCAACCAACGCGATAAGGGGTTGTCAATCCCTTCACGGTGACTTACGAGAGTGAGATATGATAGGATAGTATTTTTGGTATTTTTGTGATAAAGATGCAAAGTAAAATAAAAGCAAAGTAAAAAGCAAAGGAAATAAATAAGTGTTGGAAGATTAATATGATGAAGATAGACCCGGGGGCCATAGGTTTCACTAGTGGCTTCTCTCGAGAGCATAAGTATTTTACGGTGGGTGAACAAATTACTGTTGAGCAATTGACAGAATTGAGCATAGTTATGAGAATATCTAGGTATGATCATGTATATAGGCATCACGTCTGAGACAAGTAGACCGACTCCTGCCTGCATCTACTACTATTACTCCACTCCTCAACCGCTATCCAGCATGCATCTAGAGTATTAAGTTCATGAAAACAGAGTAACGCCTTAAGCAAGATGACATGATGTAGAGGGATAAATTCATGCAATATGATAAAAACCCCATCTTGTTATCCTCGATGGCAACAATACATTACGTGCCTTGCTGCCCCTACTGTCACTGGGAAAGGACACCGCAAGATTGAACCCAAAGCTAAGCACTTCTCCCATTACAAGAAAGATCAATCTAGTAGGCCAAACCAAACTGATAATTCGAAGAGACTTGCAAAGATAACCAATCATACATAAAAGAATTCAGAGAAGATTCAAATATTGTTCATAGATAATCTTGATCATAAACCCACAATTCATCGGTCTCAACAAACACACCGCAAAAAGAAGATTACATCGAATAGATCTCCATGAGAGAGGGGGAGAACATTGTATTGAGATCCAAAAAGAGAGAAGAAGCCATCTAGCTAATAACTATGGACCCGAAGGTCTGAAGTAAACTACTCACACTTCATCGGAGGGGCTATGCTGTTGATGTAGAAGCCCTCCGTGATCGATGCCCCCTCCGGCGGAGCTCCGGAACAGGCCCCAAGATGGGATCTCATGGGTACAGAAGGTTGCGGCGGTGGAATTAGGTTTTTGGCTCCGTATCTGGTCGTTTGGGGGTACGTAGGTATATATAGGAGGAAGGAGTACGTCGGTGGAGCAACAGGGGGCCCACGAGGGTGGAGGGCGCGCCCTGGGGGGTAGGCGCGCCCCCCTACCTCGTGGCCTCCTCTTTTGTTTCTTGACATAGGGTCCAAGTCTCCCGGATCATATTCTTCCTAAAACTCACGTTCCCGAAGGTTTCATTTCGTTTGGACTCCGTTTGATATTCCTTTTCTGTGAAACTCTGAAATAGGCAAAAAAATAGCAAATCTGGGCTGGGCCTCCGGTTAATAGGTTAGTCCCAAAAATAATATAAAAGTGAATAATAAAGCCCAATAATGTCCAAAACAGTAGATAATATAGCATGGAGCAATCAAAAATTATAGATACGTTAGAGACGTATCAGGGGTCCACCAGCAGCTGATTTTGTGAAGATGGCGCACCTATATCGTGTCATATTTTATCTAGAAAATAAAAACAGCCGAGATGTAAAAGGCAAATTTCTTAAGAGTCCTATAGTTATCTCTAGACAAGTCTTGGAGTTGTTTTGTTTAATCTTTAGCCGTGAGAGTAGAGATAGGATTTTACTTGTTTCTCAAGTTTCTTTAGATGGTCCGGCTGATATAAAAACCAAGGTGCTCCCATGTACAAGGTTAGGTTATTTTGAGATGAATTAGACACCGTGTGTGTTCCGGCCGGCGGCCATTATCGTGTTTAGAGAATTCTTGTCCAAAAATCTCTACTCGCGTGTGAGTTCCTGCGACGCGACGCGTAGGGGATTACGAGCTGAGCCTATACGGTTCGTCCATGTTATTCCTTCAGATCGAGGGGCTGGCGTGTTGTTTTTTTAGGTTTGTGAACATCTTTGTAAACCCGCATCTAGTTCTTGCTGCGATGGAGTTTTGTGCCGTGAAAGATCGGGCCAACAACGGATCGACCCTCGTCTCGAGGTTCATTCCTCATCATTTTCTTTCTCTCAAAATAATTTAAGTGAAGCAAGAGAGAATTTCTTGAAAATTTTACTAACTCTCAAATAAATCTAAGTGTAGCAAGAGAGCATTTCTTCAAAAATACTAAAGCACACCATGCTCAAAAAGATATAAGTGAAGCACTAGAGCAAATCCATAGCTCATAAAAATTTAAGTGAAGCATAGAGATCTATTCTAACAAGTCATGGAATAATTTTGGCTTTCTCAAATAGGTGTGTCCAGCAAGGATTCAAGACTTAAAAAGCAAATCAAAACAAGCAAAGACTCATATCATACAAGACGCTCCAAGCAAAACTCATAGTATGTGACGAATAAAAATATAGCTCCGAGTAAAGTACCGATGGTCGTTAGAAGAAAGAGGGGATGCCAACCTCGGGGGCATCCCCAAGCTTAGTTGCTTGCTTCTCTTTGGATAATAACTTGGGGTACCATGGGCATCCCCAAGCTTAGGCTCTTTGAGGGAGTCCTGGATTAAGGGGTCCTCGGGCGTCCGGACTATGTAACGTGGGCCGGACTAATGGGCTATGAAGATACAAGACAGAAGACTTCTTCCCGTGTCCGGATGGGACTCTCCTTTGCATGGATGGCAAGCTTGGCGTTCGGATATGAACATTCATTTCTCTGTAACCAATTTTGTACAAACCTAGTCCTCTCCGGTGTCTATATAAACCGGAGGGCTTAGTCCGTAGAGGCAATCACAATCATACAGGCTAGACTTCTAGGGTTTAGCCATTACGATCTCGTGGTAGATCAACTCTTGTAATCCTCATATTCATCAAGATCAGTCAAGCAGGAAGTAGGGTATTACCTCCATCAAGAGGGCCCGAACCTGGGTAAACATCGTGTCCCCTGTCTCCTGTTCCCATCGACCTTAGACGCACAGTTCGGGGCCCCCTACCCGAGATCCGCTGGTTTTGACACCGACATTGGTGCTTTCATTGAGAGTTCCACTGTGACATCATCAGAAGGTTCGATGGCTCCATCAATCATCTACAAAAATGTTGCCCTGGGGGAAGTTTTCCTCCCCGGTCAGATCCCTGTGTTCGGCGGCTTCGCACTGCGGGCCAACTCGCTAGGCCATCTAGAGCAGATCGACAGCTACGCCCCAGGTCACCAGATTAGTTTTGGGAATCTAGACTATGTCACTGATATCCGAGGAGACTTGATCTTCCAAGGGTTCGCGACCCCAACCTCCGCTCTGGCCTTAGATCCGGAGCTTATCGCTAGGTCCGAAGACGGGCTTCCTGAGCCCGCCGGACTATCTACGGCCACTAAGCCCATTACGGGAGAACCAGAGGAGGTAGTGTCGCTGGCAACCATCATGAGGCCGGACCCTTCTCCGAACACTGGCTCTGAACCCTCAGAGTCAGCACTGTGTGAGCTCGGCCAAGGAGTTTCCTTCCTGCCGTACTCCACAGGTTTTCTTCTCCTTGGCTAAACCTTGCCTTTAAGCGAGGCTCTGGACTTGTTGCGACCCCTCGTCATTATAGAGGAGCAATGTCCGAACTACGCCTAGCCCGGACTAGGGGCTGAGAGCGGGGAATTTTACGTCCCACCCACCACCCACTTCATAGCCACTGCCAACGACTTAACTAACATGCTCGATTATGGATCCGAAGACATCGACGGTATGGACGACGATGCCAGAGAAGAGCAGGCCCAAAACACACCGCTCACCGAACGCTGGACGGCCACATCCTCGTATGAAGTGTACATGGTGGATACACCCAAAGAGAATAACGGTGATGGCAAAGAAGACCCAGTCGAGGATAAACCTCCTGAGATACAGCCAAAGCACCAACGACAGCGGCGCCGCTCTAAGCCACACCGTGGAAAAGACAACAATACCGGCACAGGAGAAAACAATACGCTAGACGATGCCGAAGACAATGAAGACCCCGTTGAGCCAACTTCCGAACAGGACGAACGGGAAGATGGGCGAGTCAGCCCTGATGAACAGGCCGTAAATGAAGACTCGGAGGACAGTAATTATCTTCCTCTCTCCGAGGATGAGGTGAGCCTCGGCAACGAGGATTTTATAGTGCCTGAGGAACCTCTCAAGCAGGAGCGCTTCCAGCGCCGGCTAATAGGCACCGCAAGGACCCTGAAATAGAAGCAGCAGCAGTTTCAAGCTGATCAAGATCTGCTCAACGATAGGTGAACTAGTGTCCTGGCAGCCGAGGAATATGGCCTCGAGTGCCCAACCAAAAGTAACACGAAGCATAAACTGCTACCCCAATTTGATGACGAGGCCCTCGAGCCCGTACCATCACCACGTAATGCGGCTGACCGACCACCACGGGGCCGGGACAAAGCGGCAACTCAAGCCGAACACCAGCCCGTACTACCTCGCCATAAAGGCAGAGATATAACAGCTCGGGGATATACATATGACCTACGGCAGGACCTGGACAAAAGAGCAGGTCAGACCAGATCAATCTACGGATCGCGGGGGTGTGCCCCGACGCGCGACGACGGCTATCTAGCCGAACGTGACAAGTAT
Organism: Aegilops tauschii subsp. strangulata; assembly: GCF_002575655.3. Lineage (NCBI taxonomy): Eukaryota > Viridiplantae > Streptophyta > Magnoliopsida > Poales > Poaceae > Aegilops > Aegilops tauschii. The sequence goes on along the minus strand of NC_053039.3, from coordinate 207,421,750 downwards.
AATCATGCCCGGTCCGAAAACCGCAGACGGACTCCATCCGAGCTACGTCGCGACTTGGCCTGATATAGAGGCGCCGCACACCCCCTTTGCTTCACTGATGAAGTAATGGAGCACGAATTCCCATAAGGGTTTAAACCCGTGAACATCGAATCATATGATGGGACAACAGACCCCGTGGTATGGATTGAAGATTTTCTTCTCCATATTCATATGGCCCGCGGTGATGATCTTCATGCCATCAAATACCTCCCACTGAAACTCAAGGGACCAGCTCGGCAGTGGTTGAACAGCCTGCCTGAAAACTCCATTGGCAGCTGGGAAGACCTGGAAGACGCCTTCCGCGACAACTTCCAAGGTACATACGTCCGTCCTCCGGATGCCGATGACTTAAGTCACATAGTCCAACAGCCCAGAGAGTCAGCCAGGAAATTCTGGACTAGGTTCCTAACTAAAAAGAACCAGATCATCGACTGTCCGGATGCCGAAGCCCTAGCGGCCTTCAAGCATAGCATCCGCGACGAATGGCTCGCCCGACACCTTGGCCAGGAAAAGCCGAAGTCCATGGCAGCCCTCACTGCACTCATGACCTGCTTTTGCGTGGGCGAAGATAGTTGGCTAGCCCGTAGCAATGACAATGCAAGCGAACCTGGCACCTCTAAAGCCAGAAATAGCAACGGCAAGCCCCGACGCAACATACAAAGCGTCGAAGCAATCGTGATAATACCGACAGCACGGCGATCAACGCCCGATTCAGTGGCTCCAAGTCCGGCCAGCGGAAGAAGCCATTTAAAAGGAACAATCCGGGCTCATCCAGCTTGGACCGCATACTCGATCGTCCCTATCAAATACACGGCATCCCCGATAAACTAGCCAATCATAACAACAGAAGTTGTTGGGTCTTTAAACAAGCCGGCAAGTTAAATGCCGAGAACAAGGAGAAAGGGTCGCAAAGTGAGGACGATGACGAGGAGCCCCGTCCATCGAACACAGGGGGACAGAAGTAGTTTCCCCCTCAGGTTAAAACAGTGAACATGATATACGCTACCCATATCCCCAAGAGGGAGCGCAAACGCGCGCTCAGGGACGTCTATGCGATAGAGCCAGTCGCCCCAAAATTCAACCCATGGTCGTCCTGCCCGATCACCTTCGATCGCAAGGACCATCCGACCAGTATCCATCATGGCGGTTCAACCGCACTGGTCCTCGACCCAATCATTGATGGATTCCACCTCACACGAGTCCTCATGGACGACGGAAGCAGCCTTAACCTGCTCTATCAGGATACAATGCACAAAATGGGCATCGATCCATCAAGGATCAAGCCCACAAAAACTACCTTTAAAGGGGTTATACCAGGTGTAGAAGCCAGTTGCACGGGCTCAATCACATTGGAGGTCGTCTTCGGATCCCCGGACAACTTCCGAAGCGAAGACTTGATCTTCAATATCGTTCCTTTCCGCAGTGGCTATCACGCACTGCTTAGATGAACTGCATTCGCTTGATTCAATGCAGTGCCACACTATGCTTATCACAAGCTCAAGATGCCTAGACCATGTGGTGTCATAACAGTTAATGGAAACACGGAGCACTCCCTCCGTACTGAGGAGCAAACCGCGGCCCTAGCAGCAGAAGTACAGAGCGGCCTTCTCAAGCAGAACTTTAATTCGGCAGTCAAGCCCCCGAACACTGTCAAACGAGTCTGGATGTCGGGACCTCGATTCTAAGTCACACCGATCTAGCCTGTAACACCTCATATCACTTTGCGGCCTCGCGCACGGTATTCCCACGGGTGTCGCCTTACCATGGCCGGGACCGTTTGCGCCTTTTGGCTCACGTATATGATAGTGTCGCTAGCATCCATATGACAGAGAACCCGGGCCGACATGGCTAGTCGTGAACCCAAAGTGGCACTAACTTACGGGGACAGGCATACATGAATCAACATCGAGCATGTCGGTCAGCAGCGTGTGAATTCGGGCTGTAGCACTGGGCTAACGGGACTCCGGGAACCCGGGCTGTAGCAGGCTAGGCAGGACTCCGGATGTCACCGCGTGACATTTCCCCGAAGGGACAGACACAGGAACGAAGTGAATCACATGCCGGCCAGTCAGGTGTCCGGAGCAGTAGTGCTGGGCTAGCAGGACTCCGGTGAACCGGGCTGTAGCGGACTACTATGGCTCATGGAAGCACAAGACTACATTTCCCCATAAGAGAGGCTACCAAGGATAAACAACTAGGTTGTCGGATCCCACACATACCAAGCATTTCAATCATACACACAATATGCTCGATATGTGCAAATACAACATGGCATCACAACAAGACTCTACGACTCAGAGTATTTATTCATTAGGCTCCAAAGAGCCAGATATTACAAACATGGGTCTCATGACCCAACATTCAGAGCATACAAGTCAAACACATGCGGAAGCTTAACATGTCTGAGTACAGACATCTATAAATGAAAAAGGCTGAGAAGCCTGACTATTTACTAGATCCTGCCGAGGGCACAAGATCGTAGCTGAGGTATCAAGCTAAACGTCGAAGTCCACACGGAACTACTAGCGAGACTGACGTCTCTCTACAAAACATAAAATAAGCAAACGTGAGTACAAATGTACCCAGCAAGACTTACATCAGAACTATCTACATATGCATCGGTATCAACAAAGGGGGTGGTGGAGTTTAACTGCAGCAAGCCAGCTTTGACTCGGTGGCTATCCTAACTACGACTGCAAGTAACTCTTTTGAGGTGGCGCACACGAGTCCACATATTCACCATATCAATACTCCACTATGGATCCGCTCCCGTCTCCCTACGAGGACGCCATCCATAGCACTCACGCTTATCTTGCGCATTTTAGAGTATCCACTTTCACTTGTCTATGAACTGTTATAGGCAACCCAGAAGTCCATTTCCGCGGACACGACTATTCGAATAGATGATGTTAACCCTGCAGGGGTGTACTTCGACACACACGCTCTCACCACTTACCGTCGTTTACACGACATGTACTCGGCAACCTTCAAGCGGAAGCCCAACGTGGGTGTCGGCCACAGCCTACCTAAACACTCAAGTCTCTAGTCCAGGTTTATCGCCTATTCAGGTTCCATCCGCAGGGAGTCCGGCCGAGGTTTCCACATACGGCCCCGAACGATGTGTGCAGGGTTCCCGAGACACCAAACGGGCGCCCGGTACACCATGCCACGTGCCTACCGCATCACAGCTCACCCCTCCGGTCAGCGCTGCCCACGGCCTCCAGCATACTACAAACACCAGAAACTACTTGCAACTCCTGGACAGAGGACAAGGGTGATTAAGAAGCCGAGAGGGTCCATTGGTTTCGGGCCCAATGCGTGGTAGTAACTGTATCATGGATCACAAACACAGAACTCAGTTCCTGAGGACGGCTTCAATGAGACAACCCACCATGGACTCCTACATGGCCTCTCACCGCTACCTTTACCAAATCGTGTTCACACACTTAGCTCACACACAATAGGACATGTTCATCACCACTCCAATTCATCCCCGATGAATCAGACCCGACTCAACTCTAAGCAGTAGCAGGCATGACAAACAAGCATGAATGAGTAGGCACATCAGGGCTCAAACAACTCCTACTCATGCTAGTGGGTTTCATCTATTTACTGTGGCAATGACAGGTCATGCAGAGGATAAGGGGTTCAACTATCGCAGCATGTAACAGTTGAATCGTTCTTGTCCTAATGCAGTAAAAGAGAGGAGGAGCGAAAGAGTGGGATTGTATCAGAATGAACAAGGGGGGTTTTGCTTGCCTGGCACTTCTGAAGATATTATAGTTCTTCATCGGTGTCATCGATCACGTCATCGGAGCATCGGCTACTGAGAGGGGACGGTTACCGGCAAACAGAGAAGGACACAATCAATGCAATGCGACAATATGATGCATGGTCATGACATGTCAAGAATGTTATGATTTACACTAATGCATCTAGCAACAGTTTAAATGAGGTCCATATGAACTAAGGGTTCATATGCAAACTCCATATTTAGCATTTATAATGTCATTATCATGTTTTCACCTATACAGCAGGTATAACTTAGTTTCACATGCATGAAAATGATACAGATGGATAGATTGCATTTTTCTGATAATTTTTCATATATAAATTATTTCATTCTGAGCTACGGTTGATTTTATATGATTTTAGAAGTTTATACTATTTTCTGGAATTTCCTGAATAAACTTAAATCCAGATAATGCTTTACTGCGTCAGCCTGACGTCAGTGTGAGGGCAGCAGGTCAACTAACCCGGTCAGGTCAAACCTGACCAGTGGGGTCCACTAGTCAGTGACTCATTCAACTAAGAGGGTTAATTAGCACTAACTAAAAGTTAATCTAAGCTAATTAGTCCATGGACCCACACGTCAGTGGCTGTGTGTTTAAACTTAAGTTAATTTAACACTTAGCTAATTAACAGGGGCCAGGGCCCACTAGTCAGTGGCTAACCTAACTAACCTAAATAGGATTAGCCCTAACTAACTTAGTTAGTCGGGCGGGGCCCGCATGTAAGTGAGAGAGAGAGGTCAAACCTCTGGTCAGACGGGGTCAAACCCCAGGTCGAACGGGTCAAACACGCCGACGACTCGACGCCGGCGAGTCCAGACGCGGCGGAGCACGTCGGAAATCGTCCACCGGCGACCATTTGGACAGCGGATTGGTGCTACGCGCAGCTGAGGCTCGTGCGCAGCTAGCAGTGCAAGCGGGAGGGTCTGGGGTGGACGGAGTTGACGACGGCGGGCTCTTTGCGGCCGCCGGGGTTCGGGCGAGGTGGGAATGGGGCTGTGGGGCACGGCGGAGCGAACGGCCGGGTGCTACGGCCTCCAGGTGATGTGCTGAGCACGGTGACGCGCTCCATGGTGAGCTTGCGCGGCTGTGGCCATGGCTGGCGGCGAGAAGCTCTCGGCCGCGGTGGGAACGAAGCTAGGGGACGAGCGTGGGCACGAGAGTAGAGGGGAAAAGAAGAGGGGCTCACGGCGAGTCTGCAGGGGTGGTTGGTGGGCTCGGGGGCGCACTGGTAGTGGCGAATCGACCGACGAGGAGCCTCGGTGGCCGGTGACGGAAACGGCGACGGTGGCGATGAAGCAGCGCGTCCGAGGCCGGGAGGATCATCGAGGAGGAAGAAGCAGATGAGGCGGAGCTCTTGGACAGTTCGGAGAGGCGAGGTGGTGGCGGTGGCCGCGGGTACGGCGATCGGCGTCGGCGAGCTCGCTCGGTGGCGCTCTGTTTTTGCGGGAGAGAGGGCCAGAGGGGAAAGTGAGAGAGAGGAGAGAGCGGTCGGGGCTGCGTGGCGTCGCGAGGGAGGCCCAGGGCGACGAGGGGGAAGCGGCAGGAAGCAGGAGGTGGCCGGGGCGCGTGCGTGCGCGCGTCGGGCACGCACCTTCCTCCTGGCAGGGGGAGGAAGACGACAGGGGAGGAGGAGGTGGGCTGGGCCGGCACAGGGCCAGGCCAGGTGGGCTGCACAGTAGGTAGGTCCAGGTAACTTTCTCTCCCTTCTCTTTTTTCTGTCTTTAGTTTCTGTCTTCTATTTTCTTTCTCTGTTTTGGATTAGTAAAAATACTAATTCATTCTGTAAAATCCTGAAAATAATTGTGGGCGCTTTTGAAAATATTTCCAACAGCCCTCAACTAGTTTCAGAATTATTAGAGCATTTAAAATATTTATAGGATTTAAATGCCCCAATTCAAATACGATATGAGTTAATTCAAAAATCCAAAAATGACCTAGAAATATTGGCATCATTTTTGGCAGAGGTTTTCACCTTTATCAAAAATTATGAACATTTTCAAAGGCATTTTGGGTTAATTGAAAATATTGTTTATTTGAACCTAGTTGAATGCATTTGGTGCTAGGGTTTCAACATCCCCATTTCAAGTTTCTTTGAAAATTAAACATGATGACATGAGGAACAAGCAAAGTCAAACAAGGGCTGATCTGGGGCTGTGACAGCTCACCCCCACTAAACAAGAATCTCGTCCCGAGATTCAAGACGTGAGGTAAGAAGACAGAGGGGACACAAAGCTAACACGATCTTCATGATCCAATTGCTCTTCGCGAAGATGTTGATCCGTTGCTTCAATTAACGTTGACGTCTTTGCTTTCGAGATCTTCATCCGACACGATGACGACAAGGGAAACTCTATAGAAATCGATCTCCTTAAAGATCGAGCAACTCACGATCAACTCACGGAATGCGACGTTGAGTATCTCTTGAGCTGAGACTCAACACATACATCGAGAGAGGGATGAAGTGAAACAGAGAACGAAGATTCAAGTTGATAAACATAATTCCACGCTGAATAAGACGATGCATGGTTTCAAAGTAGCGAGGAGATAATTGCCATGACTCCATAACGGGGCACCTTAGGGAAGGTGGCTCGTAGAAATATTCCCTTAAGTGGCAAAAAGAATTACTTTTGATACATAGATCATTGTAACTCTTTATACCAACCCAAGGAAAATCGCAAACGATCATTTGAAGGAGTTCAGAGAAATGACATACTCAGATCGGAAAGGAAACTATGGTTATGGAGCAACTCGGCAAGCGGAAGGCACATTCCCGTTGATACCGGGGATATAACCTAGTGTCTGAGTATGCTCTCCAGAACTTGAGCATTTCCATATTCATCAAGGTTTTACCAACATTCGTGCCGAGGATCCTGGCAACACAGCATACTACCATGATGAACGGTGATGGAGGATGCAGGTGCAAAGGAAGATAACACCTTCTCAGATTTCACCTTAGCGAGGCCAAGGAAGCAAAATCTGGATGATCGACCGAGAGACATTTAGCACTCCGCTTCTAATGTTCTCCTTGATGTTCTAGCGTAACCCATTAGATGTGGTTGAGTATCTTGAACATCAAGTAGTAGGTCGGACTTCGGGTGCGCAGGAATCCATAGGGAATAACTAGTGGAATAAATCCTAAGAAATCCTTATGGGGAGGTGGCCAACTTCCTTAATCAAGATACTACAATAATAGGTCTTCCGGCTGGGTGTGTTGGCCACGACATCCACTTTACCGATTAACGAGAGACCAATATTGTAGTTCTTGGGAATGTTCCAACCATCATGTCTGCCTGAGATTCAGATCTGGTTGGTGTCAAGATATTCCAGACTCATCAAGTCTAGAAGGAAAAATGAAAGTTTGCAACACAAATCGACGAGATGACGTTGCGAGATTCTCAGGGGATGAACTACGATAGCAAGCTCCAAAACATGAGCTGGTTCTGCTACATACATGTGAACATGTTGTCCCAGACAAGCATGCCCACATGGTAGTCTTACAATGAAACACTACCGAGTTCTGGTTGGGAACCATCAACGAGGATATCGAAGTTCTTTCATAAGTCCGGATTAGCTCTTATGAAGGAACTCCTTCTCCTTGAACAAGTCAGTTAGTGGCTTGGTGTGCTAGGGATACATATAGAATGAAGGTTGCAAGTCTCCAAACCACGGTATACTTCGCACATATGCATGACTGACTTGGGATGATTCCAGGCAAAACAAACTTTCTCGAATTCACAGCGGCAACTTGCATCAGATGCACGTGAATTAGAGGAAGTCACTACTTTCATCCAAACATATGCTTCATGAACGGAACACGAAGATAACGCTTATAAAGTTTCCAATACTAGCTGGATGTTCAACACGAGTCATGGAGAAGGTAGCAGTGTTGCTGATGGGCTCAACAACAATTCATCCAGGTTTCCATGGAGATGGAATTCCATAATTATGTGAACAAGTGATAGCATTGGTCAGACCCAAAAGATATAATGGTGTATGCTCGAGGGATCAACCACGAGTAAGACAACATTATGAACATCGTTGGTTCTGATTTGATTTGATGATAGCCCATACTCAAATCGAAGTCTCGATACGACAATAGGTCCAACAACTGATCACAGGGACCAATCGATGAAGATATCATCTATCTTCAACACACGCAAATATATCCCTTGAAATGAACTAAGCTGGCAAGCTTTTATCTTCCAACTCTCCAAGTTGTTGTTTAGCTTAACCAACTAGCTCAGGGGTATCTGACACGGATTCTTGGAGAAGGGGTGGTTACAGAAAACCAACTTGCTCGCAACTCAACATAGCGGCCAGGTGACGACCTAGTGATACTTTCGAGAAGATATTCGGAAAATCACGATCCACCGGTATGTTACTAAGCTCGAGAACAATATTGCTTTTAAGGGCAGGACGATATGATCAATTAGGCAAGGATTGACACAATCTTAACTCTTGATCGGAAGGTGCACCAGGAAAAATGGACTAGGTAGCACGATCCATCTTAGGATGATGATTCAATAACGAACATGCTAAGAATGAGAATATTGTCCACTAACTACCAAGCAACGGAGTTGCTAGGAGTATTGATTTCACACATCACAGTTTGCTTGTCGGTATTCCGGTTATAATAACACGGAGACCGAGGAATGAACGATGATGGCGAGGAGTATCACTAAATCAAGAATTCATAAGAGGTGGTGCAATTCTCATGACACTCTTGACATAAAGATGGTAACACTCCAAGGTAGAACAGAACAAAAACTGGATTGGCATTTGATCTGTGGAATACAACTACTTTGACCCAATCCCAGAGATGGACGAGGTACTGGAGTTTGTTTCTCCTAGTCATTCTGAATAGAATGGCTTGACGGACCACAAGGATAATAAGCATCGATAACACGAATGCACAATTACTCCTGACTATCAATTGATAGACGAGGGTCAGGATACAACTAAAGGGGGACAACTCAAAGGAACATATGTTTTTCTGAGCTGTGGACGCATGAATTAGTATGTCGAACAAATTCAACATATTTCTTCCGGATAACCCATGCAGAGGAGTAAGGACTGGCAGAGTCGCAATATGAATGGAGTACTCCTCAAGAGCACTCTAGTTGTGATCTTTCGGTTCTGCGAGGAACTTCTTCCATAAGTAGTTCATGATATTTGGAAGAAGGATATACCATGAACCTCGAGGACTATCGCAAAGGTTACTAATATCCTAAAGGAACGAGCAAACACTAGCTACACGAGTTAAGTAGAGTGAATCTTGGGTTCAAGAACCCTGAAATAGAATGCCTACTAACTAAATGGCATCACGGGATGCTTTCGAGAATAATGGCCAGAATCATCACACTAGGGATGCAAGCATTGCTAGATTACTAAGTGGTTCTCTAAAACACCTAGGGTCATAATAATAACTCCAACATATATGTCAAGGCAGCAGAGTACCTCAACTCAACGATTAGTGTGGTTAATCTGTCCCAAAGGAACATCGAGAACGGAAAGAAGGGATTTGCAAATGCATCAGATTATTTAGAAGCCTGGGATGACTCGGACAGCATAACGGCTGTAAATGCTCAAAGGATTTGAGACATCCTGCAAAAATGGTGGCATAACCACTTAGAAGCACAATATCAAGGTTCCAAGTCCAACTAACAACACACTGTAGTGGTAGAAACTGAACTGAGGCTTGTAACCAACAGTCCTATAAGTTACTACGGATTAGTAACACGTCATCCTAATAGATAGATGAGAAGCCTAGTTCTTAATCCCCGTAGAAGAGAAGAGGGTGACTCAGATCAGAAGGGCATAAGGTAAAGGAGTAAAAAGAGCCTTACGTTCCCTCCCACAATCAATTCCCTTATATAGCTAAAGCATTTCTAGACACAACTTCGACCAGTTTGGCTTGCTAATCCTACAGGCAGTCAGGCTCTGATACCAACGCTGTCGGGACCCCGATTCTAAGTCACACCGATCTAGCCTGTAACACCTCATATCACTTTGCGGCCTCACGCACGGTATTCCCACGGGTGTCGCCTTACCATGGCCGGGACCGTTTGTGCCTTTTGGCTCACGTATATGATAGTGTCACTAGCATCCATATGACAGAGAACCCGGGCCAACATGGCTAGTCGTGAACCCAAAGTGGCACTAACTTACGGGGACAGGCATACATGAATCAACATCGAGCATGTCGGTCAGCAGCGTGTGAATCCGGGATGTAGCACTGGGCTAACGGGACTCCGGGAACCCGGGCTGTAGCAGGCTAGGCAGGACTCCGGATGTCACCGCGTGACATTTCCCCGAAGGGACAGACACAGGAACGAAGTGAATCACATGCCGGCCAGTCAGGTGTCCGGAGCAGTAGTGCTGGGCTAGCAGGACTCCGGTGAACCGGGCTGTAGCGGACTACTATGGCTCATGGAAGCACAAGACTACATTTCCCCATAAGAGAGGCTACCAAGGATAAACAACTAGGTTGTCGGATCCCACACATACCAAGCATTTCAATCATACACACAATATGCTCGATATGTGCAAATACAACATGGCATCACAACAAGACTCTACGACTCAGAGTATTTATTCATTAGGCTCCGAAGAGCCAAATATTACAAACATGGGTCTCATGACCCAACATTCAGAGCATACAAGTCAAACACATGCGGAAGCTTAACATGTCTGAGTACAGACATCTACAAATGAAAAAGGTTGAGAAGCCTGACTATTTACTAGATCCTGCCGAGGGCACAAGATCGTAGCTGAGGTATCAAGCTAAACGTCGAAGTCCACACGGAACTACTAGCGAGACTGACGTCTCTCTACAAAACATAAAATAAGCAAACGTGAGTACAAATGTACCCAGCAAGACTTACATCAGAACTATCTACATATGCATCGGTATCAACAAAGGGGGTGGTGGAGTTTAACTGCAGCAAGCCAGCTTTGACTAGGTGGCTATCCTAACTACGACTGCAAGTAACTCTTTTGAGGTGGCGCACACGAGTCCACATATTCACCATATCAATACTCCACTATGGATCCGCTCCCGTCTCCCTACGAGGACGCCATCCATAGCACTCACGCTTATCTTGCGCATTTTAGAGTATCCACGTTCACTTGTCTATGAACTGTTATAGGCAACCCAGAAGTCCATTTCCGCGGACACGGCTATTCGATTAGATGATGTTAACCCTGCAGGGGTGTACTTCGACACACACGCTCTCACCACTTACCGTCGTTTACACGACATGTACTCGGCAACCTTCAAGCGGAAGCCCAACGTGGGTGTCGGCCACAGCCTACCTAAACACTCAAGTCTCTAGTCCAGGTTTATCGCCTATTCAGGTTCCATCCGCAGGGAGTCCGGCCGAGGTTTCCACATACGGCCCCGAACGATGTGTGTAGGGTTCCCGAGACACCAAACGGGCGCCCGGTACACCGTGCCACGTGCCTACCGCATCACAGCTCACCCCTCCGGTCAGCGCTGCCCACGGCCTCCAGCATACTACAAACACCAGAAACTACTTGCAACTCCTGGACAGAGGACAAGGGTGATTAAGAAGCCGAGAGGGTCCATTGGTTTCGGGCCCAATGTGTGGTAGTAACTGTATCATGGATCACAAACACAGAACTCAGTTCCTGAGGACGGCTTCAATGAGACAACCCACCATGGACTCCTACATGGCCTCTCACCGCTACCTTTACCAAATCATGTTCACACACTTAGCTCACACACAGTAGGACATGTTCATCACCACTCCAATTCATCCCCGATGAATCAGACCCGACTCAACTCTAAGCAGTAGCAGGCATGACAAACAAGCATGAATGAGTAGGCACATCAGGGCTCAAACAACTCCTACTCATGCTAGTGGGTTTCATCTATTTACTGTGGCAATGACAGGTCATGCAGAGGATAAGGGGTTCAACTACCGCAGCATGTAACAGTTGAATCGTTGTTGTCCTAATGCAGTAAAAGAGAGCAGGAGCGAGAGAGTGGGATTGTATCGGAATGAACAAGGGGGGTTTTGCTTGCTTGGCACTTCTGAAGATATTATAGTTCTTCATCGGTGTCATCGATCACGTCATCGGAGCATCGGCTACTGAGAGGGGACGGTTACCGGCAAACAGGAAGGACACAATCAATGCAATGCGACAATATGATGCATGGTCATGACATGTCAAGAATGTTATGATTTACACTAATGCATCTAGCAACAGTTTAAATGAGGTCCATATGAACTAAGGGTTCATATGCAAACTCCATATTTAGCATTTATAATGTCATTATCATGTTTTCACCTATACAGCAGGTATAACTTAGTTTGACATGCATGAAAATGATACAGATGGATAGATTGCATTTTTCTGATAATTTTTCATATATAAATTATTTCATTCTGAGCTACGGTTGATTTTATATGATTTTTAGAAGTTTATACTATTTTCTGGAATTTCCTGAATAAACATAAATCCACATAATGCTTTACTGCGTCAGCCTGACGTCAGTGTGACGTCAGCAGGTCAACTAACCCGGTCAGGTCAAACCTGACCAGTGGGGTACACTGGTCAGTGACTCAGTCAACTAAGAGGGTTAATTAGCACTAACTAAAAGTTAATCTAAGCTAATTAGTCCATGGACCCACACGTCAGTGGCTGTGTGTTTAAACTTAAGTTAATTTAACACTTAGCTAATTAACAGGGGCCAGGGCCCACTAGTCAGCGGCTAACCTAACTAACCTAAATAGGATTAGCCCTAACTAACTTAGTTAGTCGGGCGGGGCCCGCATGTAAGTGAGAGAGAGAGGTCAAACCTCTGGTCAGACGGGGTCAAACCCCAGGTCGAACGGGTCAAACACGCCGGCGACTCGACGCCGGCGAGTCCAGACGCGGCGGAGCACGTCGGAAATCGTCCACCGGCGACCATTTGGACAGCGGATTGGTGCTACGCGCAGCTGAGGCTCGTGCGCAGCTAGCAGTGCAAGCGGGAGGGTCCGGGGTGGACGGAGTTGACGACGGCGGGCTCTTTGCGGCCGCCGGGGTTCGGGCGAGGTTGGGAATGGGGCTGTGGGGCACGGCGGAGCGAACGGCCGGGTGCTACGGCCTCCAGGTGATGTGCTGAGCACGGTGACGCGCTCCATGGTGAGCTTGCGCGGCTGTGGCCATGGCTGGCGGCGAGAAGCTCTCGGCCGCGGTGGGAACGAAGCTAGGGGACGAGCGTGGGCACGAGAGTAGAGGGGAAAAGAAGAGGGGCTCACGGCGAATCTGCAGGGGTGGTTGGTGGGCTCGGGGGCGCACTGGTAGTGGCGAATCGACCGACGAGGAGCCTCGGTGGCCGGTGACGGAAACGGCGACGGTGGCGATGAAGCAGCGCGTCCGAGGCCGGGAGGATCATCGAGGAGGAAGAAGCAGATGAGGCGGAGCTCTTGGACAGTTCGGAGAGGCGAGGTGGTGGCGGTGGCCGCGGGTACGGCGATCGGCGTCGGCGAGCTCGCTCGGTGGCGCTCTGTTTTTGCGGGAGAGAGGGCCAGAGGGGAAAGTGAGAGAGAGGAGAGAGCGGTCGGGGCTGCGTGGCGTCGCGAGGGAGGCCCAGGGCGACGAGGGGGAAGCGGCAGGAAGCAGGAGGTGGCCGGGGCGCGTGCGTGCGCGCGTCGGGCACGCACCTTCCTCCTGGCAGGGGGAGGAAGACGACAGGGGAGGAGGAGGTGGGCTGGGCCGGCACAGGGCCAGGCTAGGTGGGCTGCACAGTAGGTAGGTCCAGGTAACTTTCTCTCCCTTCTCTTTTTTCTGTCTTTAGTTTCTGTCTTCTATTTTCTTTCTCTGTTTTGGATTAGTAAAAATACTAATTCATTCTGTAAAATCCTGAAAATAATTGTGGGCGCTTTTGAAAATATTTCCAACAGCCCTCAACTAGTTTCAGAATTATTAGAGCATTTAAAATATTTATAGGATTTAAATGCCCCAATTCAAATACGATATGAGTTAATTCAAAAATCCAAAAATGACCTAGAAATATTGGCATCATTTTTGGCAGAGGTTTTCACCTTTATCAAAAATTATGAACATTTTCAAAGGCATTTTGGGTTAATTGAAAATATTGTTTATTTGAACCTAGTTGAATGCATTTGGTGCTAGGGTTTCAACATCCCCATTTCAAGTTTCTTTGAAAATTAAACATGATGACATGAGGAACAAGCAAAGTCAAACAAGGGCTGATCTGGGGCTGTGACACTAGACTACTCTACAGTGGGATAGTCCAGCTCGTCAGGAGTCAGACTAGCAATTCGGCCTCCATCTCAGTCCCGACCAAATGGCGGCATACGTACCGCGCGTACATAACTACGCACTCAAAATACCATGGGTAGAGACAGAGGCATAACTAGATTGTGGTCCATAATAAGGCTCAACCTTCCCTGGGCACACATACCTTCCTTTTTCTTTTTATCCTTTTCAGGTTTCCTTTCTACAGGCCCTCCCAACGGCCTGATCATCGGTCCTTTCGAAGGATAGATATACCAAAGGCGGCAAGCAGTACACACGTGTGGGGGAATCTCTAAATGTTCTTCTTGACGGTCACTCTACCTATTTTCAGGACCCGCATGCAGCTCCCCCTTGGTCTTGGCATGTTAAATAGCCAGGTTGCTTATCGCACTATTTCTACAAATACGCTTTGACGTATTAATCAAATTATAATGGAAACAGTTTGCGGCCCAGCTTATGTGGCACTAGCTTACTACTTCATTTCGTTTTGCCATTCTTTTCGATTGCACCCGTACACTTTGGTACGCTTTGGATTCGCCAGGGGCTTCATTATGCTCCATACTACGGCAACAAAGTCCGAACACTTTTTACAGTACAATTCGGCACCCCGAATTTTAGCATTATATGCATCGGCTCCGAATCATGTCTTTGGTCAATAGTTGGGTTGCCCGGCTCCTGTGCTTGCTACCTCACGTTCCGTCCTAGCGGCTAGGGTAGTAAAGGGAGAACTACTGCGATTGTGTTTCTGGTTTACCCGAGAAAACACCTCAGTAGAGAAAGCCGAAAACTGACTGTCATGATGCGGCGAGAGCTGGTCAGCTATTCGGAGGTTAAAAATCTTTTGTGATTTTTTCCGCATTATGCGATGAATCGGCCTTCATCCCATCAGGTCTTTACAGCACCCTAGTCTGGATTAAATGTTAACTAGGGGATGTGCCTATATTTTTATTGTCAAACTCCTATGGGTAAGTGAGGGTGATAAAGCCACATAGTCCGATTGCCTGGTTTGTTGCGCTAAACACATCCTTCAAGGACCAAATTCTTGGATCAAGAGTGTTTAGATTCCATCCTGTACACCCCGTACTACCTACGTGGGGCTGAAGCCGACGACTGGCCAACTCTTAGATTTAATAAAAACAGCCGCACATGAGGCAAAATTTTAAATAATAAACAAGCATTATATTACATAACGGCTTTGTTTCATCATACAAGACAAGACAACATGAATGTATTCATTCGAAGATAATGTATTTTGAATACTGGCCCTCCACAATGCAGGATCCCTTGAGGACATCATCAAAATACAGCTCGGGCGTGCGGTGCTCCTTACCCGCGGGCAGTCCCTCGGTTGCGAGCTTGACGGCATCCATCTTCGCCACTGTATCTTGACAGGGGCGAAGGCTATCTGTGCACCTTCGATGCAGACCGACCACTTGATGGCATCAAGCCGAGGGCAGGCATTGACCAGCCGCTTCACGAGCCCGAAGTAGCTGCTGGGTATGCCTTCGGCAGGCCACAAACGGATTATCAAATCCTTCATGGCCAGTTCGGCCACTCGATGCAGTTCAGTCAGATGTTTCAGCTGATCGCTAAAGGGCACCGGATGCTCTGGCGCAAGGTATTGCGACCAGAACAGCTTCTCCGTTGAGCTCCCGTCTTTGGCTCGGAAGAATTCCACAGCGTTGGCAACATTGCGCGCAGATCCGCAAACGCCCCTGGAGAACTCCAAATCCGGGTCAGTAAGAGGAACCTTTTCTTCACATACTTGCTCTGCATAATAAAGGCCTTACCCGCCGCGATTTTCTGGCCTTTTGGATTTCCTGGAGGGCGCCCTGGGCTTCAACCCGGGCATCGTGGGTGCTTCGGTGGGCCTTGGCAAGTTCGGACTCTTGATCCGCAATATTCCACTCCAAGGACTCGCATTTCTTCACGGCGTCCTGGAGCTCCTGCTGGACCTCACCAACCCTGGCCACATGTTTCTCGCGAGCGGCTTGTTCCTTTGCCGCTCTCTCTTGGGCTTCGGCCAGCGCCTTCTTGAGGGTCTCTACCTCGGACGTCGCTCCTACATAATACCATGGCACTATGTTCAACATAAATCATTCATCCTTTTTGGATCGACAAAAGGCCATTACATACCTTGCTGGTCCTCCAGCTGCTTTTTCACACGACCGAGCTCTTCCTCGGTCCGCTCCAGACTCTGCTTCAGTCCGGAGACTTCGGCAGAATGAGAGGTCGCAGCCAGCAACGACCCCTACTTATTCACATAAGACATATTTGGTTAGTCTCCTGCGAAAATTACTTGATACTCTGTCCGGCTTTTCTTTCCAAACACCGGACAGAGTTTCAGGGGCTACTTTCTATACTATGACATTCTTTTTATACAATTACGTCGCTTACCTCAAAGCCTATTAGAAGGATGGTGCAGGCTTCGGTCAATCCGCTCTTAACGGACTGAACCCTCTCAATCACCGTACCCATAAGGATACGGTGTTCCTCAACAATGGAAGCACTTTGCAACGCTTCCAGTAGAGTATCTGGTGCCTCTGGGTGGACAGAGATCACCGGTGGAATTGGTGCACCTCCTTCTTTTGAAGGAGGCTGCTTGCCGGATTTCAGAGCCGTATAGGTCTCCGGGATCGTATTCGGCTAGGGGCCGAATTGGATATGGCCCCCATCGCCAGTCTCCATGGGGATTTGCTCCCCCATGTGTCCGGCGGCCGAGGTTTCACCCTCTGGCGCCACCCTGATGGCCTCCCGCGTCTCTCCTTGGCCTGGGGAGGTCCTTCGGGACAGCACCTCAGCATCGTCCATGACCTTGGGAGAAGAGGCCGCTGGAAGGGACCTGCTGTCCATCACCTTCGGATCCAGCGAATTCCCTGTAGATGAGGATCGCTGGAGGTCGGAACGAGCCGGGCTGCAGCGCATGATTTAACATGTTAAAACCATGAAGTAAAGGAGCCGAATATATGAGTGCATCTTTGAGTACTTACGATTCGGCCAGGGGCTTATCCCTGGGGCGCCACTCGAAGCTGCTGTCGATGTCCCACGCGGAGTTGTCCGCGAGGGAAACCTTCCCCCTCTTGGACGCCTCTGTCTCCAGATTCATGGAGGCCGCCCTTTTCTTCCTTCCCCCTCGGGGGGGGGGGGAGAGTTGCTTTCTTCTTCCTCCTCCTCCTCCTCGTCGTCGGTGGCGGGAGGGGAGTGGGTTTCGGCGTCTTCGGACGTCACGTTCAAAGTGCCCTTATGGCGGAGGCCACCTCTGGTCCCCTTGGCCTTCTTCTCCGGCGCCTGGTAGGGCGCCGGAACCAGCATCTTCGTCAGAAGCGGGATTTCTGCGTCTTTGAGCAGTGGAGCCGGACACTTGATCTGCTCCACTTTCTTTGTCCAGCCCTGAAAAAGTAAAACAGGGAAGCTGAGACATTCTCCTTGAGTATATAAGTAAAGGATACACCTTGAAAACACGAAAAAACTTACCGGGCTGGCGGGATGGGTCAGGTTGTACCCACGGTCTTTGGTCTCCTTCGGCCACGTCTCGTTGGCCTTGAAGAGCACCTTCCAAATGCCTTCGTGCATAACACCGAAGAACTGTTGCAGGGTCTGGTGCTTGGCCGGATCAAACTCCCACAAATTGCAGGTCCGGCTTTGGCAAGGAAGGATCCGGAAAAAAAAGCATCACCTGGATCACATTGACAAGTTTGATGTTCTTGTCGACCATGCTCTTGATGCGCATCTGTAGCACTATCAGCTTGTCCGACGAGGCCCATTCCATGCCCTTCTCTAGCAAGGAGGTGAGCCGCATTGGGGCCCCGGACCTGAATTCGGGAGCCGCGGCCCAGGTGGCGTCACGTGGCTCTGTGATGTAGAACCACTGCTGTTGCCACCCTTTGACGGTTTCCACAAAGGTACCCTTGGGCCATGTGACATTGGGCATCTTGCTCACCATGGCGCCTCCGCACTCTGCGTGTTGGCCATCCACCACCTTTGGCTTCACATTGAAGATCTTTAACCACAGTCTGAAGTGGGGTGAGATGCGGAGGAAGGCCTCGCACACGGCAATGAATGCCGAGATGTTGAGGAAGGAGTTGGGGGACAGATCGTGAAAATTCAGCCCGTAGTAGAACATGAGTCTGAGGACGAATGGGTGGAGAGGAAATCCCAACCCGCAGACGAAGTGGGGGATGAACACTACCCGCTCATGAGGCTCTGGGGTGGGGACGATTTGCCCCTTGGCCGGAAGCCAGTGGGCGATTTCCTTGGCCAAGTACCCGGCCTCCCGGAGCTTCGTGATGTCCTTCTCCTTGACGATGGAAACCATCCACTTGCCCTGCGCTCCAGATCCGTACATGGTCAGAGTGCTTTTTTGAGGCGGAAAGGGTGGAAGCTCGGGCGCTGGAACTCGAGAACGGATGGGCAGAGAGGAAGAAGGCGTCGGTGAAAGGGGGTGAATCCTTATCTCCTTATAAAGGTAGCGAATATCAAGCGCCTCCCCACTCGCCTTAAAACTCGCCTATTCCCCAAGGGTCGTGCAGACGGCGCGGTTGGATTACCCACGCCCGTATTGATGAGTATCCCGCAATAAGGGGACACGATCTCTGCTTCGACAAGACGTGCCAATAAAACCACATCTTGAAACATGGAGCGGGAGGCTAAAAAACGGTTCGAAATAATGACCGGGCAGCGACGTGATGTCACGCTACAAAAGTTGTCAGTAGATTGGACTCAAATATTATACTCTCTCTCTCTCTGTGTGTGTGTGTGTGTGTGTGTGTGGTACTTGTTTTGCAGAGCCGGACACGCTTTATGTGTTCGAAGGCTGTTTTGGAGTATTCGGAGGAGGAACCCGCCTTGCAATGCCGAAGACAATCTGCGCGCCGGACACATCGTCATTGAAGGGTTCAGGGGCTACTGAGGGAGTCCTGGATTAAGGGGTCCTTGGGCGTCCAGACTATGTAACGTGGGCCGGACTAATGGGCTATGAAGATACAAGACAGAAGACTTCTTCCCATGTTCGGATGGGACTCTCCTTTGCGTGGATGGCAAGCTTGGCGTTCGGATATGAAGATTACTTTCTCTGTAACCGACTTTGTACAACCCTAGTCCCCTCCGGTGTCTATATAAACCGGAGGGCTTAGTCCGTAGAGACAATCACAATCATACAGGCTAGACTTCTAGAGTTTAGCCATTATGATCTCATGGTAGATCAACTCTTGCAATCCTTATATTCATCAAGATCAATCAAGCAGGAAGTAGGGTATTACCTCCATCAAGAGGGCCCAAACCTGGGTAAACATCGTGTCCCCTGTCTCCTGTTACCATCGACCTTAGACGCACAGTTCGGGACCCCCTACCCGAGGACACTCTTCTTACTCCTTATTCCTTCATCCATCGTAAGATAACCCAAAACTTGAAAACTTCAATCACACAAAACTCAACAAAACCTTCGTGAGATCCGTTAGTATAAGAAAGCAAATCTCTACTATAAGTATTTTATCAAACCAATTCATATTTTATTCTTGCATAATATCTACTGTATTGAAACTTTTCTACGGCAAAAACTCATCAAATAAAACCATAGAATCATCAAAACAAGCACACAACGCAAAGAAAACAGAATCTGTCAAAAACAGAACAGTCTGTAGCAATATGGATATTTAGAATACTTCTGTAACTCCAAAAATTCTGAAAACTTAGGACGACCTGAGCAATTTGTATATTAATCTTCTGTAAAAAGAATGGGTATTTTATCACGCTCCTGTGATTTTTAACAATTGTTTTTCTGGGCACAAAAGTTTCTGTTTTTCAGCAAGATCAAACAACTATCACCCAAGAAGATCCTAAAGGCATTGCTTGGCAAAAACACCAATTAAAACACAAAAAACACAATCATAACAGTAGTATAATTGTGCAAACACTCATGAACAGAAAGCAAAAAGGCAAAATAAAATTTTATTCATTGGGTTGCCTCCCAACAAGCGCTATTGTTTTACGCCCTTAGCTAGGCATAAAGTAAGGATCTAAGTTTTGTCATCTTTGGTTCGAGATCCATAAGATGCCCTCATGATTGATTCATAAGGTGGCATAATTATTGTTCTAGCGAAGTATTCCATACCCTTCCTTAGTGGAAATTGAAATTTAATATTGCCTTCTTTCATATCAATCACGGCACCGATAGTGCGTAAAAACGGTCTACCAAGAATAATTGGACAAGAAGGATTGCAATCAATATCAAGAACAATAAAATCTATGGGCACATAATTCCTATTTGCAAAAATAAGAACATCAGTAATTCTTCCCATAGGCTTTTTAATAGTAGAATCCGCCAAGTGCAAATTTAAAAGAACATTCTTCAATATCGGTAAGACCAAGCACATCACATAAAGATTTCTGAATTGTAGAAACACTAGCACCCAAGTCACACAAAGCAAAACACTCATAATTTTTAATCTTGAATTTGATAGTACGTTCCCATTCATCATGTAATTTTCTAGGAACTGAAACTTCTAATTCCAACTTTTCTTCAAAAGCTTTCATCATAGCATCAACAATATGTTTAGTAAAAGCTTTATTTTTTTCATAAGCATGGGGTGAATTTATCATGGATTGCAACAAATAAATACAATCAATCAAATACCAACTATCATAATTAAATTCTTTGTAATCCAAAAGAGTGGGCACATCACTAGTTAAAGTCTTGACCTCTTCGAACCCACTTTTATCAATTTTCTCAACAAGATTTTCACCCTCCAAATTAGAGGGACGCCTTATAACTAAACATGACTCTTCTCTAGTCCCTTTTTCATCAATCTTAACTTTACTAAACAAGGAATCAATAGAAGAAACACCAATCACTTTAAGATTTTCATCATTTTTATCATCTGGCGAGATTGGTTTAGCGACCATTTGATTTACTAAGGTAGCTTGTGCATCGGATATTTCTCCTCGCAAATGTTCAGCAAAAGCATACTTAGATTGGAGATTGCAAACTTCTCTACTAATATCATCAAGTTGTTTTGTAATAGCATCTAGCACAACGGAGTGCTCCTTAAGTTCTTCGGTAAAATACTTATTATGCTCAAACTGTGTAGTCATATATTCCTTAGTACTTTTCTCAATTTCAAGCAAGGTAAGGAACATCATAGTATTTTCTTTGAGGCATCATGATTACGCAAAACAAGAACGCACAAAAAAAACAGATCTGGCAAGAAAACGGCGAACGAAAAAGAGGGCGAATAAAATGGCAAATTTTTGTGCAGTGGGGGAGAGGAAAACGAGAGGCAAATGGCAAATAATGTAAATTGCGAGGAGATGAGATTTGTGATTAGGAACCTTGTATATGTTGAAGATCCTCCCCAGCAACGGCGCCAGAAATTCCTTTTGATGGCGTCTTGAAGCTACGTCGATATTTCCCCAAAGAGGAAGGGATGATGCAGCACAGCAGCGGTAGGTATTTCCCTCAGTGATGAAGCCAAGGTTATCGAACCAGTAGGAGATCCAAGCAACACAACGTAAACAGCACCTGCACACAAATAACAAATACTCGCAACCCGACGTGTAAAAGGGGTTGTCAATCCCTTTCGGGCTACGGCGCCAGAAATTGGCAATCGGACGTGAGAGTGTAGTAAATATTGATAGTTCGAATGCCAAATAAAATAAATTGCAGCAAGGTATTTTTGTATATTTAGTTTAATAGTACTGAACATAAAAGCAAAGGAAAAATAGATCGCAAAGGCAAATAATATGAGAAAGAGAACCGGGGGCCGTAGGTTTCCCTAGTGGCTTCTCTCGAGAAAAATAGCAAACGGTGGGTGAACAAATTACTGTTGGGCAACTGATAGAACTTCAAATAATCATGACGATATCCAGGCAATGATCATTATATAGGCATCACATCCAAGATTAGTAGACCGACTCCTGCCTGCGTCTAATACTATTACTCCACACATCGGCAGCTATCCAGCATGCATCTAGTGTATTAAGTTCATGGAGAAATGGAGTAATGCAATAAGAATGATGACATGATGTAGACAAGATCTATTTATGTAGAAATAGGCCCCATCGTTTTATCCTTAGTAGCAACGATACATATGTGTCAGTTCCCCTTCTGTCACTGGGATGAAGCACCGTAAGATCGAACCCACTTCAAAGCACCTCCTCCCATTGCAAGATAAATAGATCAAGTTGGCCAAAAAAAAACCAAATATCGGAGAAGAAATACGAGGCTATAAGCAATCATGCATATAAGAGATCAAAGAAGACTCAAATAACTTTCATGGATAAAAAGATAGATCTGATCATTAACTCAAAGTTCATCCGATCCCAACAAACACACCGCAAAAGAGTTACATCATATGGATCTCCAAGAGACCATTGTATTGAGAATCAAACGAGAGAGAGGAAGCCATCTAGCTACTAACTATGGACCCGAAGGTCTACAAAGAACTACTCACGCATCATCGGAGAGGCACCAATGGAAGTGGTGAACCCCTCCGTGATGGTGTCTAGATTGGATCTGGTCGTTCTGGACTCTGCGGCGGCTGGAATTGATTTTCGTCAAAACCCCTAGGGTTTCTGGAATATTGGGGTATTTATAGAGCAAAGAGTCGGTTCAGGGGGCACCCGGGGTGGGCAAAACCCACCAGGGCGCGCCTGGGCCTCCTGGTGCGCCCTGGTGGGTTGTGCTCCCCTCGGAGCACCCCCAGGCGCTTCTTCGTCCCACTGGATGTCTTCTGGTCCAAAAAAATCTCCAAAAAGTTTCGTTGCGTTTGGACTCCGTTTGGTATTGATTTCCTCCGATGTAAAAAA
Source organism: Aegilops tauschii subsp. strangulata (assembly GCF_002575655.3). Lineage (NCBI taxonomy): Eukaryota > Viridiplantae > Streptophyta > Magnoliopsida > Poales > Poaceae > Aegilops > Aegilops tauschii. The sequence continues at coordinate 207,398,843 of NC_053039.3, read as the reverse complement.
CATGCAGAAAACAGCAACTGGTACTTGGCACTATGTCAATAGGATAGTACCAAAAAATGATATAAAATGACTATAAAATGATTATAAAACTGTAGCGACCCGACCTCAGACGGTCAAGTCTCTGTGCTTAAGTGTCATCCCTGGATCGGTATGCTGACACACACAGTACTCGAGGATTTATAACAGAGGTAAATCACATGTATAAAGTAACGTAAATACTATTACCTCAATCCAAATAGCGGAAGTAACAACAAGGTTGTGGATTCCCATCAACACCAACGGCAAAGTTGAGTATAGAAATCGTAACCCTAACGTATCACTTACTCGTCGTAAGAAGTCCTGCAACATGAGACGTTGCAGCCACAAAGGGTCAGTACATTGAATGTACTAGCAAATTCACACCATAGGATAATGATGAATAATAAGTATCACTACATGCATATATGGCTGGTGGAGGCTCTATGGTTATTTTTTTTGCGTAAAGCCAATTTTTCCCTACTGCAAAGGAATATATTTTATTTAACTACAAAGTTTGTTGAAAACATTGAGAATGGTAAACCCCATCTCAATCCCAATTAAACAGTAATTAACAACCCAATAAATTAGTTTAGAGTGATGAGGTCAACATGATAATCAAAGAACCAGATACTCAAGATGTCCATAACCGGGGACACGGCTAACCATGATTAGTTTGTACACTCTGCAGAGGTTTGCGCACTTTCCCCCACAAGACTCGATCTCCTCCGTTAAATTTCTCGCACGGCATGATGTTTGAGAAACGGATGACCGAGACACAGTCTTTCAGAAGCATTAACACTTTACTCTGGGTAGACAGTACCAACCTACATCCCCTACATCTGCTAGTCTACCACTGAAAGAGGTCATGCAACATACTCAACTATGCTAGAGCCCATAATAGCTTGTGGCTGCACACGGAAGTTTCTAGCATGAATAATCTTATGATCCCATTGAGCCTGGGTGGCGAACCAAAGGACACTGGTATATCCCCAGGTGCCCACAACCAATCCACCCAGATGTGTATTTAAGTAGCCACCTTAAGTTAACCATTAATTAACAATCTCACATCTATCATGGATCACTCAAACCCAAACCACGTCTACGAGCATAGATAGCAGTATAAGCATAACATAGAAGTAACTCCCAGGGTTTGAATTAAAGACAATAGGCTCTACCTCATCAACTACTTCCCAAAACCCACAAGTATTCAAGTCCTAACCATGCAGTGTTTGAGGATTGAAATCTAATGCACAAAAACTAGGTAATAAAGGGATATGATCAAAGTGTGAACTTGCCTTGTACTGTTGATGAAGATGATTCACACTCATAACTCCTGATAGTTCTACTCGTCACACTCCGGTCAATCTATTGTAAGCAAGCAATAGAAACCACACATAAGCAATCATGCAAAAGAATCGGAGAAAAGAACTCGAAAAACTTTGAAAACAAGCAATTAACTCTGGGAACAGTAAACAAGTTCTAACCATACTAAAATTGGGTGAATTTGGTATTATCAAAAAGTTAAGGTCAAGAGCTTCAATTTGCAAAAAGAATCAACTCAAACGGAGTTATAAAACTCGTGTTATGTACAAAAGAAGTTTGAATTCAAATCTATTTGAAATCAAATTTTAAACTTTCAAAAGATATATTTAAGTTGTTTATCTGGATAGAGGGAATCATAACGAAGAAGTGGGCATTGGTTTCATTGAATTTGGACAAACGGTGCAAAAGTTGTGATCGTTTTAAGATCAGGGGCTAAACTGTAAGAAAACTAATTACATATAAGTCCCTGATCGAAAATAAAAAGAAAAAGAAAAATCTATCGAGCGAACGCTCGCTAACAGAACCTAACGAACGAATTCGTTCGTTAAAATAAACTAACGGGTGAACGTTCTTCAAATAACGAACTAAAATAAAACCGATCTAAACCTAACTAACCGAAAAAAACGAACTAACAATAAACCGGACCGGGGCGGTTTTTACCGGTTCGGTCGACGGTGGCAGCGGCGAGAAGTGCGGCGGCGGCGCGAAGTGCGGCGGCGGCGCGAAGTGCGGCGCGGGGCAGCGACTCGGCGGCGGACGCGAGCGGCGGCGGCGCAAGCAGGAGGCGGTGCAGGCGAGATGCGGCGCAAGGGCGGCGGCGCAAGGAGAGAGAGGGCGGCGGGGTCCGGGCTTATATAGGCAGCGAGGGGCGGCTCCGAGGCGTGCGAGAGGGGCAAGGCAAGGCGGCGGCGGGAGTTGGAGGCAGTCACGGTGGCGGCGGGAGGCGTGCTGCTCGGGAGACCGTCCCGAGCTCGGGGACGAGCGACGCGGGCTGCTTGGGCCGCGGCCCGGCTGGAGCTGGGCCGGCCGAGTCGGCGGAAGAAGACTTTTTTTCAACTCTTTTTTTATAGACAAGAAAAATAATATAAACCAAATAAAGTAAAAAAATATATACTATAGGCATATAATATATCAAAATTTTCAGGAAAAGATTTTCTATAATGTGAACATTTTTCTAGCATCAAATAAATTCCACAAAAATTTAAATAAAGCAATGAGTGCTACTGTTGCAAATAAACCTAATAAAAACATTTTAAAAATACCAAAATGATTTCAAATTTATTTTCTCCAAATTTTCTGATGTAGGGAATCATTTTACCCTATTTTCCATATATTTTATTTTTGGAGAAAAATAATTTGAATAAAAGCCAAATAACTCCAAAATGAAAATAATTTTAAAGGGACTTTAGATTTGAATTCTTTGAAACTTCCAACTCATATTTCATATGTTTTGAAGAAGTCATTTTATCTTCTCTCATGAGAAATCATTGAGTTGCATAAAGTTTCTGAATTGGAAAATATTTCCAAATGAAATTCAAACCTTTTCAAAAACCCTTTTCATTTTAAATAGAAGAAGTCATGTCATCTTCTCTCTGGGGTTTTGTGATGAAAAGAATTTGAATTCATGGAGATCATAAATGCAAAGGTGAAAGTTTTGGAAAGTCATTTCATTCCATCTCATTTAACTTTCAAAAAGTTTCAAATTTCACTCAGTTTCACACAAGCAATCATACAAACAATCAAAACTATCTATTTAATATAACATTCCAAAATTTAGAATTTTGGGATGTTACAAAAACATTCAAGAATGATAATATAACTGCATGGAACAATCAAAAATTATAGATAGGTTGGTGACGTATCACTGAGCTCCCCGGCAACGGCGCGAGAAAAAGGTCTTGATAACCCACAAGTATAGGGGATCGCCACAGTTTTCGAGGGTAGGGTATTCAACCCAAATTCATAGATTCAACACAAGGGGATCCAAAGAGTATTTGTAAGTATTAGCAGTTGAGTTGTTAATTCAACAACACCTGGAGATTAAATATCTGCAGAAAAGTGATTAGTAGCACTGTAGTATGATAGTTTGATAGTAGTAGTAACGGTAGCGGCAGTAACAGTTTTGTAGCAGTTGTAACAGTAGCAATAGCAATAGTAACTTAGCAAGAACAATATGTGACAAGCTCGTAGGCATTGGATCAATGATTTTGTTGGATAATATTCATCTTATAACAGTCATAACCTAGGGAGACACAAAACTAGCTCCAATTCATAAATATAATGTAGGCATGTATTCCGTAAATAGTCATACGTGCTTATGGAAAAGAACTTGCATGACATATTTTGCCTACCCTCCCATGGAAGCAGGGTCCATAAGGAAACTAAGGGATATTAAGGCCTCCTTTTAATAGAGAACCGGAACAAACCATTAACACATAGTGAATACATGAACTCCTCAAACTACGGTCATCACCGGAAAGTATCCCAACTATTGTCACCTTGGGGTTTACGGATCAAAACACGTGGCAAGATCGGATCAAGAACATAGATATAATGGTGAAAACATAAATGGTTCAGATCTGAAATCACGACACTCGGGCCCTAGTGACAAGCATTAAGCATATCAAAGTCATAGCAACATCAATCTCAGAACATAGAGGATACTAGGGATCAAGCCCTAACAAAACTAACTCGGTTACATGATGAATCTCATCCAACTCCTCACCGACCAGTGAGCCTACGAACGAATTACTCACTCCCGGCGGTGAGCATCATGAAATTGGTGGTGGAGGATGGTTGGTGATGACGAAGACCGAAGATTCCCCTCTCTGGAGCGCCGAACGGGCTCCAGATCTGGCCTCCCGATGAAGAACAGGAGGTGGTGGCGGCTCAGTTTATAGCGTTGGAATTATGGTCAGCGGAGCCTCATGGGCCCCACTACCCACCAGGGCGCGCCCTGGTGCCTTGTGCGCAGCTGCCCCCCCCCCCTCCAGTGGGTCTTGGTTCCAGTAATTTTTATTTATTCCAAAAAGTTTCATCCAATTACGAAAACTTTTATTTCTGCACAAAGACAACACCATGGTAGTTTTGCCGAAAACAACGTCAGTCCGGGTTAGTTTCATTCAAATCATGCAAATTAGAGTCCAAAACAAGAGCAAAAGCGTTAGGAAAAGTAGATATGATGGAGACGTATCATCTTCCTTGTCCAACATCAACTACTTGATCAAGTTTGAAAATAGTTAATGGGGGCTCACAATAAAAGATGTCCAAGATAGAATATTTATATGTGAAACCTCTCTTCCTTCAATATTCATTCATGAATTGTTCAAGTGACCAATGTTGTGTTTGTTAACTTTCACTAAATTTTACCTCGTATACTTCGTATGTGTGAAGTAATTACTCCCCATGAGATAAGCATATGAAACATATATAATTTCATATTTATGATATTCAATTCATTCAGCAATTTATTCTTAGGATATAAGTGAAGCACAAGAGTAAATGACAAACTACTCCAAATGATATAAGTGAAGCACAAAGAGTAGTTGAATAATTATGTAGCTATGTGAGGACTCTCTCTCATTTAAATTTTTTAGATCTTACTTTTTATTCAAAAAAACAAAACGAAATAAAATAAAATTCCAAGAATAGCACACATCATGTGAAGAAGCAAAAAACTTAGGCTCAATCGAGGCTAACCAATAATTGTTGATGAAGAAAGGTGGGATGCCTACCGGGGCATACCCAAGCTTAGATGCTTGAGACTTCTTGGAATTGCTATCTTGGGATGCCTTGGGCATCCCCAAGCTTGAGCTTTTGTGTCTTCTTAATTCCTCTCATATCACGGTTTCCCTAAATCTCAAAAACTTCATCAACACAAAACTCAACAAGAACTCGTGAGATAAGTTAGTATGAATCAATGCATAACCTTATCATTATCTACTGTAGAAAATCACTAAAATTATCATTTAACATTGCATACTAAATGCCTCTGCGTATGAATCAATGCATAACCTTATCATTATCTACTGTAGAAAATCACTAAAATTATCATTTAACAATGCATACTAAATGCCTATGCATATTTAATACTTTCATCCTCAAATAGAATCATTAAACAAGCAAACATATGAAACGATGCAAACATAATAGCAATCTATCTAAACAGAACAGCCTGTAAAGGAGGAATAAATATCCATACTTACCTAACGCCAAAAATTCTGAAAATTTTACCAAACTGTATAAAATTTATCATAGCTCACCGTGTAAAAATTTCAAGATTCTATTCAGAAATATTCAAGACATAACAACAAACTTTCTATTTTCAAAACAACAAACTATAGACTTGCAAATTAAGCATAGTAAAGGATATAATTGACATTTTTATTGAAATAAAATATACAAAACATAATTCTAAATATCAGCAAGCAAATATCAACAAAATAAAATGACGCTCCCAGCAAAACACATATCATGTGACGAATAAAAATATAGCTCCAAGTGAGGTTACCGATAATGTTGGAGATGAAAGAGGGGATGCCTTTCGGGGCATCCCCAAGCTTGTACACTTGGGTCTTCCTTGTATATTACCTTGGGGTGCCTTGGGAATCCCCAAGCTTAGTCTCATGCCACTCCTTATTCTCCTCACATCGATATCTCACCCAAAACTGGAAAACTTCAATCACACAAAACTTAACGGAACTTCGTGAGATGGGTTAGTATGATAAAACAAATCGTTCACTTTGGTGTTGTCAAGAAAAGATTCATAAAATTTCTCACACAATGCCTATTGTACCCTATATTTTCTACAATTTATATTGACCAAGCCATAGAAACTATAAAACAAGCAAACTATGCATTGAAAACAGAATCTGTCAAAAAACAGAACAGACTGTAATGGTTTGAATAATGACCATATTTATGTAACTCCAAAAATTCTAAAACATTGGGAAAAAGTAGAAAAATGTATATTAGTAATTTTTAGAAAATTCAAAAAAATTCGACACTCCATTGATTTTTAACAATTCTATTACTGGGCGCAAAAGTTTCTGTTTTTGCACAGAATGAAGTCACCTATCATCCACACTATCCCAAAGGCTTTACTTGGTACTTTACTGAAACGAAAGCTATAAAACACGATTACTACAGTAGCATAATCATGTGGACACACAAAAACAATAGGTATAAGTTGTCTCCCAACAAACGTTTTAATTAATGCCTTTTTAGCTAGGCATAATGATTTCAATGATGCTCACATAAAAGATAAGAATTGAAACATAACGGGAGCATCATGAAGCATATGACTAGCACATTTAAGCCTAGCTCACTTACTATGCATAGGGATTTACTGAGCATAATATTTTGGAGCAAGAATCAACTTGCATAGGAAGGCAAAACAAGTGGAACTTCAAAACTTTCAACATAAAGAGATGAAACTTGCTATTATTGAGATACATAGAAGCATATATTCCTCTCTCATAATAATTTTAAGTAGCGTCATGAATGAATTCAACAATATAACCATCACATAAAGCATTCTTTTCATCGTCCACAAGCATAAAATATCTACTACTCTCCACATAAGCAAATGTCTTCTCATTCTAAATAGTGGGAGCAAACTCAACAAAATAGCTATCATGGGATATTACACAATCAATTTGAGCATTAAAATTATGATGACAAATTTCATGGTTATCATTATTCTTAATAGCATGCATGTCATCACAATAATCATCATAGATAGCAACTTTGTTATCATAATCAATTGAAACCTCTTCCAAGATAGTGGATTCATCATTAAATAAAGTCATGAACTCTCAAAGTCTACTTTCATCATTGTAGTCATCATAAATAGGAGGCATGCAATCATCATAATTAATTTGCTCATCAAAACTTGGGGGACTAAAAATATCATCTTCATCAAATATAGCATCCCCAAGCTTATGGCTTTGCCTATCATTAGTATCATGGATATTCATTGCAAGCATACTAACAACATTAAAATCATGCTCATCATTCAAAGATTTTATGCCAAACATTTCATTGAATTCTTCTTCTATCAACTGAGCACAATTTTCTGCTCCATCATTTCAAGGAAGACATGATAAAGATGAATAATATGAGACAACCTCAATTCCATTTTTTGTAGTTTTATTTTATAAACCAAACTAGTGATATAACAAGAAACTAAAAGATTCAATTGTAAGATCTAAAGATATACCTTCAAGCACTCACCTACCCAGCAACGGCGCTAGAAAAGAGCTTGATGTCTACTACGCAGCCTTTCTTCTTGTAGACTCGTGTTGGGCCTCCAAGCGTAGAGTTTTGTAGGACATTAGCAAATTTCCCTCAAGTGGGTGACCTAAGGTTTATCAATTTGTGGGAGGCATAGGAAAAAGATGGTCTCTCTCAAAGAACCTTGCAACCAAATACAAGAAATATCTTGTGTCCCAACACACCCAATACAATGGTAAATTGTATAGGTGCACTAGTTCGGTGAAGAGATGGTGATACAAGTGTAGTATGGATAGTAGATATAGGTTTTTGTAATCTAAAAATATAAAAACAAGAAGGTAACTAGTAACAAAAGTGAGCAAAACGGTATTGCAATGCTTGAAAACAAGGCCTAGGGTTCATACTTTAACTAGTGCAAAATCTCTCAATACTGATAACAAAATTAGATCATATAACAACCCCTCAATGTGCAACGAAGAATCACTCCAAAGTTCCTATCGCGGAGAACATAAGATGAAATTGTGTGTAGGGTACAAAACCACCTCAAATTTATTCTTTCCGATCAATCCATTGAGCTATTCCTATAAGTGTCACAAACAGCCCTAGAGTTCGTACTAAACTAACACCATATGATACACATCAACCAACTCTAGTGTCACCTAGATACTCCAATGTCACCACAAGTATCCGTGAGTTGATTATACAATGTGCATCAAACAACTTCATATTCATAATATTCAATCCAACAGAAAGAACTTCAAAGAGTACCCCAAGATTTGTATCGGAGAAAGGAATATGAAAAAGCATACATCAAGTGAATCAATAGAACATCCCATTGTCACCACGAATATCCCATTGCAAGACATACATCAAGTGCTCTCACATCCAAAATATTCAATCCTACATAACAAAACCTCAAAGGAAAAGATTCAATTCATCACAAGGTAGAGAGGGAAGAACACCATAAGATCCAACTATATTAACAAAGCTCGCGGTACATCGAGATCGTGCCAAATCAAGAACACGAGAGAGAGAGAGAGACCAAACACATAGCTATTGTTACATACCCTCAGCCCCGAGGGTGAACTACTCCCTCCTCTTCATGGTGGCTGCCGAGATGATGAAGATGGCCTCCGCTGATGATTTCCCACTCTGGCAGGGTGCCAGAACAGGGTCCTGATTGAATTTTCATGGATACAGAGGCTTGCGGCGGTGAAACTTCTCATCTAGGGTTCTTTTGGGGTTTGGGTATTTATAGGAATTTTGGCGTCAGTCTCACGTCAAGGGGGTCCATGAGGCAGCGACAAGCTCGGTCGCCCCTCCCTGGGCGGTAGGGCGCGCCTAGCGAGCTTGTCGTGTCCTCGTGGGTCTTCTGGTACTCCCACGAAGCTTCGGGATCTCTTTTGGTCCACAAAAAATCACCATAAATTTTTAGCCCATTCCGAGAACTTTTATTTCTGCACAAAAAACAACACATGGTAGTTCTGCTGACAACAGCGTTAGTCCGGGTTAGTTCCATTCAAATCATAACAAAACCATATAAAATTGTTATAAACATGGCATGAATACTTCATAAATTATAGATACGTTGGAGACGTATCAACAGTTCATCTAGCACATTTGGCAGGTGCTCTCTTTACAAGTTGTTAGTTTCATCAAACCGCACATCTACAGTTTCAACAACTTCAATGTGAAAGATGTTGAAGACTCTGTAGGTGTGTCAGTCCTTTCCATAGCCAAGCATAAAACCCTCATGTGCTTTCGGTGCAAATTTGGAAGTGTGGTGTCAATCCCTTATCCAACACCTTGCACCGAAGACTTTGAAATAACTTAAATTTGGCTTCTTACCGTGATTAGCTCATATGATGTTTTCTTGAAGAATTTTTGAAGGTATACTCTGTTGATGATATGGCATGCGGTGTTAATAGCTTTAGGCCACCACTTGTGTGGTGTCTTGTGTTCATCAACCATAGTGTGTGCCATCTCAATGACAGTCCTGTTATTGTGCTCCACGACGCCATTCTGTTGCGGGGTGTATGCAACTGACAACTCATGAGTGATGCCAGGAACATCAAGATAAGTGTCAAGCCCAGTGTTCTTGAACTCGGTGCCATCGTCACTCCTGATGTGCTTGATCTTGACACCATAGTTGGTCATGGCACGGTTGGCGAATCGCCTGAAGAAATCCTGCACTTCATTCTTTTACATGATTATGTGCACCGAGGTATATTAAGAATAATCATCAACAATCACGAAGCCATATAGATGTGCAGTAGTGCTAAGATTGGAATAGTGAGTAGGGCCGAAGAAGTCCATATTTAGCAGCTCAAAGGGACGTGTAGTCATCATGATTGTCTTCGAGGGATGCTTTGCCCTAATCATCTTCCCGGCTTTGCAGGTACCACATCGATGATCCTTATTGAACTTGATGCCCTCGATCCCAATGATGTGCTTCTTCTTCACAAGGGTGTGCAAGTTCCTCATGCCAGCATGTCCAAGCCATCGATGCCAAAGCCAGCATTGTGAAACTTTTGCTAGAAGACATGTGACAAGTTGTGGTCCTGCAGAGAATCTACCATGTACAAGTCACCTCTTCAAAAACCTTCAAAGACCTTAGTTTTATCATAGGCCATTAGTACAATACAACGGTATTTACCAAAGATGACAATCATATCAAGATCACAAAGCATTGAGACTGACATTAGGTTGAATCCAAGGGATTCAACAAGCATCACTTTATCCATGTGTTGATCCTTTGAGATTGCAACCCTACCTAGACCCAACACCTTGCTTTTCCCAGTGTCAACAAATGTGATGTGATTTTGTGTAGATGTACGTAGGGTTGAGTCCATAACTAGGCTTCGATTACCAGTAATATGGTTAGTGGAGCCACTATCCAGGATCCATTCCATAGCTTTCAGAAGTGTACCCTACAATGCAGTTGGCGGGATCACTACAAAATTTTCTCTATTTAGTGACAAAAACCCTGGCCATGAAATAGGAAACGTCGCCCAAAATCACTTTCTGTGACGGTCCATCGTCACGAGGTGTTTCCCTCCCGGGGCAGCAACCTTGGCAAATTTGGCGACATTTTGGCCTAAAATTCGGCGACGCATTTGAGCGTCACTAGGCATGTCCATTTTCCGGTACGATTTGTACTGTTTCATGTTAGAAAAATGTTCGGCGGGCTAGAAAAAATGATGAAAAAAATGGTGTGTTGGTGTTTAGAATGTAGTACCTTATAAATTCTTCTACGACCGAGTTTATAACAAATTACATTCTAATTTGATGGTTTAGGGTTCGAATGCTCTTCTTGAAACCCATTGATTATTTCTCCGAGTGTGCTCTAATTGTAGTGAACCACGAGAGCATGAACGGGGAAATATGATCACACAGAAATATATTCCATTATGCATGAGTTATTCTAAAATTTCTTCAGCACACTTGCTTTATGAACAAAGAACCTCGCGAATTTAATCTCTTGTGTGGTACCTTGGTACTTGTTCAAAGTAATTTCTGTCAGATGGAGATCAAGGCATTCGATGGGATTGTTATATTGCGCCACATTTTCCACTTTCATGCTTGCTTGTATATGCAAATGAAGACAACACATTAGTACCTCAATGTAGTGTTGAACACTAGGGGCCTCTTTGATTTGCTGGATTTCTAGAATACACGAATAGAGTGACATGACATCTTGAGTTCTTCATGATTAACATCTCAAAAAATTATATGTATTGAAATGCTCCAAAATTCCTTTAGAAATCATAGTACATTTGTCATTGTAATCATGGGTAAAAGTACCAAAAAATTGAACTTTGTTGTGATTATCAACTAATAGGAAACGAGCATCACCTCGATGAATAGCTTCTCCATGAACGGAAAGCATCTAAGGAATCTAACAACTTGATCCAGATCGGGGCCGATAGATTGTAGTGCCAAGATCTTCATTGTGCGTAGAGACAAGGTCATGCTTGTGGGAATCATTGTCCGGATGGCACCCGAACATAGATCAACAAAATTAGATACAATGTGGTGTATAATAAGTAGAAGAAGAAGATTGTTGTACCTAAACGGATAGCGATCCAGTAACAAGTTCAGAGAATTCAGCACACGAATAGGCAAACACTGTCAATTTTGGTGTGTCAATGACCATGATTCTTGTTGGACCTTCTTTATCAAGCACAAACAATCTCTCAAGGAAAGGCGCATTCTCAATGACCATATTGTGAAACACCTCAACTGACCACATGTTGCGGTACCAGCAATGCACATAAATTGTACGAACATTCGTCGAGGCGATGTGGAGGCTACTGAACCTATCCATCACCTGTAGACGAAGGAACTCGAGCATTGTACAGCCAAGGAGCAAGTGCTCCATATCCTCCTTCGAGATGTTGATGCCCAGGAGCTCGAGGTGCTTCAGTTTAGGGAGATGAAGAGTGGGTTCAACATTAATCTGGGGGGAAAGCACTACATGAACCTAGCGCGACGCGGCATGGGCATGAGGACGGCGGCGGCGAGCGCACATGCCCAGCTTGAAAGCTCAGCTCCTCGAGATGGTAACACATGCCAGATTTGAACACCACGGTTCAAATCACAAAACTATACTTCCAATTATAGTAAAACTAGAAGGACAACGCAACCAAATCCAGCAGCAGAGCCTTTGAAGTCGCCGCTCAGCCTAAGTGTCATTGTCTGATAGCACGATGACTGCATTGTTGATGGAGGCAGACCTGGAGCCCTCCACATCTTGGGTTGCAGGAGCAAGGTTGCTAATGGCCGTAGGATCCCAAGGGCCGAGTGCTCCAACGAATGCTCCACCGTTGCCTCCTCGTACACCGCGTCTTGGGATGCATGATGCGGCTATGGAGTCAAAACCGGAGGCGGCGGCTTCATCGGGTCATCATCGGATGGAATGGAAGCGAAGAAATCAGTGACCTCCTGCTGCATCTCTTGTAGTCGACACTGCTTCTCCGCATATGCCACACTCGCCTCCTCGTCTGGATGGAGGAACTCGAAGGAGTAGTCCATGGCAAGCTGCATGTTAGCAAAATTCGGATTCGCGTGGTACAGGGCTAGGAGGTCAGAGATGGCGAGTCACGGATCAATCTATGTCTCTGCCGCGAGATGCTTCTACATCGCCACCTTGCCTACCATGTCGATTTCCCACGGCGGCAACGGAGGCAGCGTCCGCATCGAGGATGGCGATGAAGAACCTCCGGAATCTGAGGTACGGGACGGATCCGGCGAGGCGGCCATTGGGAGGATGACGAGGGTGTCCGCTGGTGGGAGAAGAAATGGAGGGCGGCGACGTGTTTGTTCAAGGGAAGTCGATAAGCACAATTCACTATTGGATGGAGGGGATATAGTACCGCTAGCCTCGATTCTTTTATTTTTACCAATTCGTTATGATATATGTAAACGTCATTTGTACAAATTGATACATGACAACCATCAACACGACGTGCCATACATAATTAGACAGTTCACATGAATCGTGTAAGAGTACGTAGGATGCCAACATATGATGTGAGAACCGCAACACTACTTTGCATTTGAAATAAAACACCCCGGCGACACCATCACACTTAACATGATCATGTTCACTGATGAAGCTACATGCGCAACTACAAATATATTATTGTGCATCACAAACCTCTAAGAGTCGCCTTATTTTTTGTTTTTTTAGAATCATTCGCCTTCGACATCTGAGATTCATGCTTGAACATCACACACGTAATAAAATATGGTACATTGCATTAGTCCAAATAATGGCATAGACCGATAGGTGTTTTTGAGCATTTTGAATCGAACAATGACTACAAATGCATATAAATGACTCAAAAGTGTCATAGGGGATGTACTAACGACATTTAGGAATCCAATGCACAATGTGCCATGCATCTGGACTAAAAAGGACGAAGTACGCTTGGATTTATGTTGTCGAAAGATGTTCACAATGCGTTCATAGACGAGGGCTATCGCGTAAGAGTATGCAGGATACCAAGATAAGACGTGAGAACCGACAACACTACTTTGCATTTGAAATAAAACACCCCCATGACACACCATCACACTTGACATGGTCATGTTCATTGATGAAGTTACATGCACAATTACAAATATATTATTGTGCATCACGATTCTATAAGATACGCATTCCACATCTGAGATTCATGCTTATACATCGCACAGATCACATGGTACATTATATATATTGTGCATAGACCCCGTGCATTAGTCCAAATAATCGCATACGTCACATGGTACATTATATATATTGTGCATAGACCCCGTGCATTAGTCCAAATAATCGCATAGACCAGTAGGTGTGTTCTTAAGCATTTTGTAATGAACAATGACTACAAAATGCATAGAAATGACTCAAAAGTGTCGTAGGGGGGCATACATAAATGACATAGTCCAATGCACAATGTGACATGCATCATCTTGACTAAAAAGGACAGAGTATGCTTGGATCTATGTTGTCCCAAGATGTTCACGACGCGTTGAAGACAAGGGCTATTGCATGAGAGTATGCACGTAGGATGCCAAAATATGACTTGATAACTCGCGAGACTACTTTGCTTTTGAAATAAAACACCCCTATGAAACCATCACACTTGACATGATCATGTTCATTGATGAAGTTACATGCACAATTACAAATATATTGTGCATCACGTTCCTCTAAGATTCGCCTTCGACATCTCGGATTCAAGCTTGTACATCACACACCTCATAAACGCGTTGAAAGACGAGGGCTATCATGTAAGAGCACGTAGGATGCCAATATTTGATGTGACAAATGGCAAACGACTTTGGATTTGAAATTAAACACCCATGACACCATCACACTTCAGATGATCATGTTCATTGCTAAAGTTACATGCACAATTACGAATATCATGTGCATCACGATCCTCTAGCATGGTACAACTTATAACACACTTAGGTGTGATCCTTCCCTCCCACTCGACTCACCCTCAAAATAGCGTTCCCTCCAACTATCCTTTTCTTGGAAATAAATTCTTCCCTCCAAAATATCTTCCCCTCCAACTAGTCTCCCTCAAAAAAATTCCTTCCCTCTAGAATGTTTGAAAGCTCACTCAATTAACCCTCACCTCCTCGTAAATACAACCTATCATTCATTATAAGTGCAACCACATCTCCTTCCAACAAACAAAGCGCCTCCTCGTCTCTCTCTTCTAACCTAATTCCCCTCTACTCCCCCTCCCTCCCCCATGTCGGTGGATATAGCTCCACCGCAACTAATTGTTCGGTCCAATCACGACGCACGACATGACCGACATCATTATGATGGACTCCATCCATTCTAAAGGTAAAAGTACTCCAATACCTCACCTTAGATGATGAGGTCACACCCCCGACCCCCCATCAAATTTGCACATCCGTCTAGATCTGCACATCTAGTTCCTTGTTGAGTCAGAGACACAACCTAAGATTGTGTTACTTGTACTAGTACTAACTTTTAGGGTTCTTATCCAGGTTAAGACTACGGGTCATTCTATCTAGGGTTCTAGTATGTATACGATTTTCTAGTATGGTATGATGTTGTAATGAAATGCAAGGTCATAAGATCTAACTTATCAGCTAATTACTCATTTTACTTTATTGATGAGCTTCCTGTTTGTCCAAACTTTTTTCAATGGAAATTATTTCTCCAAACTTTGGTCCAATCTTGTTCTGGTTCAATGATTATGCCCTTTTGTATTGCTTTTCCTCTAGAGTAAATTGTGTTAAGCAACTACGTACATGTTTAATTGTCTTCATTGTTGTACAATAGCTGATAAAAGCTCACCAACTGGATTGGAGATTATTCAAGCAGTCCCCAACCAAGAATGGGTCTTAAACCGAAGAAGTGATGAACTATGACAACGATGATAACGAACCAACTGTTGAGTAGCTGACCTATGTTGCAAATATGGTTAGATGTCTAGAAGAAAGCGAGAAGGAAAACCCTGCAACTCTGGTTATAGTATGTTGACACTATTTGGCATTCAAAAAGGTACTGCTAAATGTAGATTATAATATTATATGTTGAATTACATGTTAGCATGCATTTTTCTATAACATTAAGGAAGGAGAGATGATTGTTATGCGGAGCTCAGGCGCGTCCAAGAGAAAGTAGGATGAACGGTTAGTCAGCGTACTTTTTACCCTATAAACACTTATTTCAAAAGGATATTTAATATACTATCTTTATTTCCTTTACCACCGCGGATTGTGCAAATGAATTAATATTTTGGAATTGTGCAATACCTAAATATTAAACCAGATCGATAACCTGGATATATGATTTCTGTAGGGACAATTGGTTTCACATATGCTGAGCTGAATGCATGTCCACGAGGCCAGCATGAAGAAATTGGACCTATGAAGATGCAGCATAAACAACTTAAAATAGTCAAGAATGCTTTGGCAGAGGAACATGAGCCTATTGCTGTGAAGGAGGCCCTGGCAGATCAACATGAAGAGACTGAAGCTCTCAAGGGGTGCGTAGCATATCAGCATGAAGAGGCTGAACCTGCGAAGGAGGCCCTAGCAGAGTTTCATGAGGAGCTAGGAACTGGCACGGAGGTCGTGGCCAAGCAGCATAAAGAGATGGAAGTTGGCAAGGAGGCCCAGCCAGAGCAACAGGAAGACCTTCAAGTTGTCAACAATGCCATGGCTGAGCAGCATGATGAGCCCGAAGCTTGCAAGGATGAATCACCTAAGCAACAGGGAGACTTTGAGGTTGTCAAGAAGGCCCTAGCAAAGCAGCAGGAAGAACTTGAAGCTATCAAGACAACCCTCGCAGAGCAGCAGCAAGAGCTTGAATCTGTCAAGAAGGCCCTGCCAGTGCACAAGGATGAACTTGAAGGTTTCGAACTAGCCCTCGTAGCCTACAATGAAGAAGTTTAATGCCCTATTAGACTAAGTAAAGTTGTCATCAAGGCAATTCGAGAGCAGCAGGTTGCAGCTGAAACTAACAAGTGTCAGATTTTGTTGTGCGATACTTTGTCCCATGGTGCTCAATTGTAATGTCGCCAATTGTGCGATACTTTGTCCCATAGAGAAAATAATGAAATTTGTTCCATTTTGGTAGCAAATTTAAATATAAAACAAATTATCGGTGTCTACAAACTATGACAGATATGGATACCGTCACTAGCGTATGGACCCACATGTAAGCATCCACGTCGCTCACTTGTGGTCCCACATGTAAGCATCCACGTTAGCAATTTATGGCCCATTAGTCAATGGTGTTGGCCTGTCAAAACTAACGCCCAACTTATTACTGACGGGCACCATCGGTGATAAAACCTTGGTAGGGACCAGTTGTAAGGTACCACATCAACAGATTATGGGCTCGTATGTTAGAAATGTTGACTGGTCAAACATGGTTGGTCGGTTGTTAGTTCGGATGTATTGTCACGAAAACTACGATGAGGGGCGGTTGTTAGTATACGGTGACAGTTCTAGTGACATTTTTTGCCCGTCGCAAAAGACAGCTTCGACGACGTTTTTGGGTTCGACACCTGAGATATGATCTTGCGAGACGAAAAAAGTGGTACAGTCAAGAATTTATTTTCCGTGACGACACTTTGGTGATGGTGGGGCTACGGCCAAAAAACATCATGGGGGTATTTTCGGCGACGAAAAAGGGTTATGTGTGACACAAGTGAAACATCGTAAAGATAGAGCAAATTTTTTAGTGGATAGGCTTCACCAAGACAACTGTGAAGAGCAAACATTTGATGATAAACACTTTCATGAAATTAAAGTTTCTTGGAGGATATGACATGACGATCATCAAGAAATCCATGGACGGAATAAATGGTAAGACCATTTGGACATTTTATCTTGCGTCCAACAAGATT
This sequence comes from Aegilops tauschii subsp. strangulata, assembly GCF_002575655.3. Taxonomy (NCBI): domain Eukaryota; kingdom Viridiplantae; phylum Streptophyta; class Magnoliopsida; order Poales; family Poaceae; genus Aegilops; species Aegilops tauschii. Next base: position 207,381,381 of record NC_053039.3, on the reverse strand, counting down.
CTTCAGGTCTCCAGCACTGTCTTCGGAATCCAATACATATTGGCTGGATACTTGACCCTGCAAATGTAACATCCCAAATTTTCAATTTGGTATGTTATACATAGATCATCATTGCATATCATATTTTATTGCATTTTGACAAATCCTCGATAAATCCTAAGCAACTCAAGGACCCTCGGAGAGAGTTGGGGATTTTCTCGAAGTTTCATATTTGATTTTCATCAAATAATAAGACGAGGATTTTGGTTTTAATTATTTTCTCTCCGGAAAAATATTTCATTAAACAAAATAAATGAGAGGAGAAAATATGACTTCTCCAAAACAATTGAAATACTGGAGGAAAAATGTTAAAATCATTTATTGGAATTTATTTGGATTTTATTTGCAATTTTTATTGCATTAAAAATATTGCATGTTTTCAAAATATTTATTTTGTGTTAAAAAAAATGTTCACCCTATTCTAGATTTTCTAACTAGACGGGGAAATTTTATTTTATATTTTCTGGACTTTTATTTATTTTTCTACGAATTATTTTCTGCGGAACGTATTTAAAAAAAAACTGCGTGCGCCCGCTGGGCCGAGCCCAGCCGCGCCAGGCCGCCGGCCCATCCCGCCGTCGTCCTCTCCTCGCACGAGCGCCGCCGCCGCCCGGAGTCCATGGCGAGCACGGGAACCCCGGTGCCCCCTTCCCCAAGCTGCTGCCCCCCCTCCCCTCCTATATATACCGCTGCCCCACCCCCCCTCTCACCTCAACCCCCACCGCCGCCGCACTTGCCCGCCGCCGCCGCCCGCACGGGAGCCGCCGCCGCCGCCGTTTGCCGCCGCCCCTTTGCCCCCCCGAGCACCCCGCACCCCCGCCGCCCTCGCCGCCTCTCGCTGGAGCCGGCCAAGCCCCGCCGGAGCACGCCCCCGACGAGGTAGACCTCGCCTCGTTCGTCGCCGGTTTTTGTTTTAAAAAAAACATTCATTTAAAAAAAACCTAGATCGGTTTTTTCGGTTTTATTATTTTGCGAGCGTTCACCGAACCGTTCGTTTTAACGAACGCGTTCGTCGGTTTTTCTCTGTTAACGAACGTCCGTTCTTTAACCGTTCGTCTGTTTTTCTTTTTCGTCGGATTTATCCGCGATTTTCTCAGATTCGATTTCTGATCGAATCTTCGTTTCTGTTTAACTTCTCGCTCGTTTATCGGAATCAGGCGATTCAAGCGCCTAGAGTTTCGTCTCGAAATTCTCTTTCCGTTTAACCTACTCAAACAAATTTTTGCTACTGTAAAATTTGACCTAGATCCAGATTAGTAACGAAGCTTGTTTCTTTCACCGTTTGACTTTCGTTGTTTCGTTCGAGTTGATTCTTTTTGCAAACCGGAGTTCTTAAGTTGAACTTTATGGTTGGATCTTTCATTCGAGTTTTACCTGTGCATTAGATGAGTACTAATTGTATGCTTGTTTGTTTGCGATAGAGTACCCGGAGTGTGCCGCTTGTTACTTCGAATCACTAGATTTCGCGGATCATCAGCAAGGCAAGTAACACTTTGATCATACTTTCCATACCCAGTTTTTTTGCATTAGATCTATTCCTCAAACAATTGCATGATTAGGATCTGATTAAATTGTGGGAACTGGGAAGTAGTTGAGGTAGTACCTATTACCTGTTTTCTTATCAAACCCTTGGGAGTTACTTCTACGTTGCTATTATATTGCCATGCTATGCTCGTAGACGTGGATTGGGTTTGAGAGATATTCATGACAGATGTGAGATGTTTATTAATGGTTCAACTTAAGGTGGCAACTAAAACTCACATCTGGGTGGATTGAGGCACCTGGAGAACCCAGTGTTGTCTGATTTTATAAGGTCCGCCACCCAGGCTCAAAGGGATCATAAGATTGTTCATGCTAGAAACTTCCGTGTGCAGCCACAAGCTATTATGGGCTCTAGCATAGTTGAGTAGGTTACATGATCTCTTGAAGAGGTGGACTAGCAGATGTAGGGGAAAGTAGGTGTACCGGTCCATCCAGAGTAAAGAGTGATTGTTTCTGAAAGACTGTGTCTCGGTCATCCGTTTCTCAAACATCATGCAGTGCGAGAATCAAGCGGAGGCGATCGAGTCTTGTGGGGAAAAGTGCGCAAACCTCTGCAGAGTGTACAAACTAATCATGGTTAGCCGTGTCCCCGGTTATGGACAACTTGAGTATCTAGTACCTGGATTATCATTTGAATCTCATCACCATGTTACTTTTAATTAATTTTGTTGGGTTAATGATGATACTTAATTGGGATTGAGTTGGAGGTACCTTCTCAATGTTTAACAACCACCATGATAGTTAAATAAAATTTATTCCTTTGCAGTAGGGAAAAATTGGCTTTTCGCATAAACTTTAACCATAGAGCTTTCCACCAGCCAAATATGCATGTAGTATAGTATTAATATTGTTCATTACTCTCTATGTGTTACATTGCCGGCATATTCTATGTGCTGACCCGTTTTCGGGCTGCAACGTTTCATGTTGCAGACTTTTCAGACGACGAGTAAGGTGCCTTAGGTCGTGGTCTTATACTCAGTGATGCCGCTGGAGTTGATGGACTCACTTATCTTCCAAGTCTTCCGCTGTTATCGTTTTTAGATGGCCTTAAGCCATGTTTATCATACTTAATCTCTTCAGAGATATTCGATGTAATAAGTGTGTGATTGCTACTCTGTTATAAATCCTCCATTTGTACTGTGCGTGTCAGCATTACTTATCCAGGGATGACACAGGTGCACAGCAGCACAGACCATTTGAGGTCTGGTCGCTACAGCAAAAGAAATTAGTTCTTCTTAACCACCCACATCTGAAGGGGTGGCTTATAAGCAATGAGTCTAAGTGCAGCATCTAATAATTTTGCCTTTGAAGCCCTAACAAATAGCTTCACAGGGGGGTTAGAATACTCAAATGAATATGCAGAGAAATTCTTCGATTTGTGAACATATTGGTCCAAAGAATGATGCTCATATTCACGAGCTTGATCATTGTTACCCTCGAAACATAGGTGTTACCATGACTATATGAGGTCCTCTATTTGTATGAAGACTTTGGGCCATATGAAGCCTTTGCTCTGGGGTTTGTCTTCTTCCCTGGTGGTGTCATGATGACATTCACGGGAAGCTTTTCCAGAAGACTTTTAGGTACCCAGATCTTCTTCATAGGAGACCCATTCCTGCAGTTAGTTCCAATAAACCTGGCAAACACTTCACCATTCTGATTTTTGAATAGTTTATAGTTCGAGTCAAATGACTAATCACTGATGATAGGTTTAACACAGTTATAGCCAGATAATGTGGATGGATCCACTGGTGGTCCCTTTGTAGCAACCCAGGTAGTTTTGGGGTACTGCTCAAGCTTCCTGTAGGAGCCATCAACATTCATGTTTCTCTCGAAACCAGTGCCCTCCTTGCTAGGATTCCTATTCAAGATCTGCTTCTTGAGGACATCGCAAAGGGTTTGATGCCCTTTGAGACTTTTGTACATTCCTGTCTCTAGCAATGTCTTCAACCTGGCATTCTCATCAGTAATAGTGGCAGTTTCCTCGGATGAGGGGTTAGTGACCACAAATATAGTTGAAGATATTGCAGCTTCGGAAGCATTTGAACATTCAGCAGAAGAATTAGTTTATCATGCTTAAGGCATTTCAAGCAAGGTGGCACAAACTCATCCTGGGCTGTACTAATCTGTTGAGCAAGTAGTGAATCATGTTCAGTCCAAAGATCATCATGAGACACTCTCAGTTTCTCTAGATCTTGCTTCCTTTGAAGAATCATAGGAAAGCTTCTCATGATCTGCTGAGAGGGTATCATGACGACTTAGAAGTTTGTCATACTTAACTTGAAGATTTTTTATGTCTTTAATTAAGGATTGACTTTGATTCATTTCCATGTCCAACAAATCATCGCTTTTGTCTAGCAGAATTTGAATATTTTTCCATATCAGTTTGTTGCTTAGTTGCAATTTTAGCAATTCACATTCAGAGTCATATTCACTTGAGGTGGCAAAGTAGGCAGCGCATGATGTTACCTTTGCGCCTCTTGCCATGAGGCAATAGGCAGGAGTAGACTCGTCGTCGTAGCTGGCTTTAGTGTCGGTGACGTAGCCATTGTCTTCATTGGTGAAGATGGACTTGCCGACGAATGCATAAGCTAGAGCCAAGCTTGCCATGCCTAAATTAGACTCCTCCTCTGACTCCTCCACCACTTCCTCGGAAGAAGACTCCTCCTCGGAATCCATTTCCTTGCTGATGAATGCACGAGCTTTGTTGGAGGAACTCTTCTTGTGCGATGAAGACTTTGAGTATTTCTTCTTCTTATTTTTGTCAGTGTCATAATCCTTGCTCTTCTTCTTCTTCTTCTTTTTATCAGAGTCATAATCCTTGCTCTTATTCTTCTTCTTTGATTCCTTTTCCCAGAGAGGACATTCAACCATGTAGTGGCATGGCTTCTTGCATTTGTGGCAAGTTCTCTTCTTGTAGTCACGAGTAGAAGTCGATGCCTTCTTTGAGTCATACTTTGGAGACCTTCCGGAGCAATTTTTCTTGGACAACTTCTGAAACTTCTTCACCAGCATTGCAATTTCTCTGCCAATGTCTTCAGGGCCACCGAAACCGTGGTCAGATTCTTCAGACGAAGAAACATCCTTTGCCTTCAGAGCATGGGCACGTCCATTGCTACGACCATAGATATCTCTCTTCTCAGATAGCTTGAATTCATGAGCATTGAGCCTCTCATGAATATCGGTGGGGTCCAATTGCTTGAAATTAGGACGCTCTTGTATCATCAGAGATAAGGTGTCAAACGAATTGTCAAGAGACCTCAACAGCTTCTTCACAACTTTGTGCTTGGTGATGTCAGTGGCGCCAAGAGCATGAAGCTAATTGGTGATGTCAGTGAGATGATTGGAAGTGAGCTGAACATTTTCATTGTTGAGCCTCTTGAAGCGATTGCGAAGAACATCGATTCGGGAGTCCCTTTGAGATGAGCCGCCTTCATTGACCATGGAGAGCCAGTCCCAGACCAGCTTCATGGATTCCAGAGTACTCACACGACCATAGTGCCCTTTGGTCAGATGACCATAGATGATGTTCTTGGCGGTTGAATCCAATTGAGCAAACCTCTTCACATCAGCAGTAACTTCTTCACCGACTTTGGGAACACTAGTCCTGACGACATACCAAAGGAGGTTGTCGATGGCTTAAGGATGCATGCACATCTTATTCTTCTAGTAGGGTAATCAGTTCCATCGAAGATGGGGCATGCAACGGAGACCTTAATTATCCCTGTAGTCAACATAGCTAAAACTCTAGGTGGTTAAACCGAATCACACAATATGGTAATCAGTGCCATCTTACTCTGATACCAATTGAAAGTGCTAGTTATCGACTAGAGGGGGAGGGTGAATAGACAATTTTTATGATTGTCTTCAAAACAGGCAATGTCTTTGAAGACGCGAAAGCAAAATAGTAACTAGACAGGATATGGCGAAATATAAACTACACTAGGCATCTTGGCATATCAACACAGTTGAAGTGAGAAGCGAAGATAGACAACAAACTAGATAGCACGTAACAGTACAAACAGTTAATGTGAAGACAAAGATGTAATCAGAGAGATTTTCTTCACACAATGTCTTCAAACAGAGTGAGCAAGCAAAGGCTTAACAAAACTAAACAATAAGTAAAGGGTTGGAGTGACAATTGTACGTCTGGTTAGGAGGCTGAGATTGAACTCAGAAGACCTAGTCTTCACCTTATTCCCCTTGAGCTAAGATCACTATAGACCTCGCCAATCACTTAGTTAAGTCTTCAAGGTAGACTTCCAAACCTTCACAGACTTCATTCACCGGCAATCCACAATACCTCTTGGATGCTTAGAACACGACGCCTAATAGATCACAGTCTTCAAGTGTAACAAGTCTTCGGTTCACGCAGAATAGAAAGGCGTAAGTGACGCTCAATCACTTTTGGGCTTTGGGTGTTTGGGTTTTTCCTAGTAGGAATTCTCTCTCAAAGGCTTGGAGGTGGGTTACTCTCAAACGACAAAAGTCATGCAATAGCTTGGAGTAGCCATCAAATTATGGTGGAGGGGGTGGGCTATTTATAGCCAGGAGGCAACCTGACATGATATGACCGAACTGACCCTGTGTAGGATCGAAAGTATGTCTAGAGGGGGGGTGATTAGAGTACTTGACCAAATAAAAATCTAGCCTTTTCCCAATTTTAGTTCTTGGCAGATTTTAACAACTTAGCACAAGTCAAGCAATCAACCTACACATGCAATTCTAAGAGTATAGCAGCGGAATGTAAAACAATTGCATATGAAGGTAAAGGGAGGAGTTTGAGGGAGCAAACACAATGTTGACACGGAGATTTTTTATCCGTGGTTTCGATAGGTGGTGCTATCGTACATCCACGTTGATGGAGACTTCAACCCACGAAGGGTAACGGTTGCGCGAGTCCACGGAGGGCTCCACCCACGAAGGGTCCATGAATAAGGAACCTTGTCAATCCCACCATGGCCGTCGCCCACGAAGGACTTGCCTCACTAGGGTAGATCTTCACGAAGTAGGCAATCTCCTTGCCCTTACAAACTCCTTGGTTCAACTCCACAATCTTGTCGGAGGCTCCCAAGTGACACCTAGCCAATCTAGGAGACACCACTCTCCAAGAAGTAACAAATGGTGTGTTGATGATGAACTCCTTGCTCTTGTGCTTCAAATGATAGTCTCCCCAACACTCAACTCTCTCCCATAGGATTGGATTTGGTGGAAAGAAGATTTGAGTGGAAAGCAACTTGGGGAAGGCTAGAGATCAAGATTTATGTGGTTGGAATGGAATATCTTGACCTCAACACAAGTGTAGGTGGTTCTCTCTCAGAAAATATGTATTGGAAGTGTAGGCATGTTCTGATGGCTCTCTCCACGAATGAAGAGGTGTGGAGGGGTATATATAGCCTCCACACAAAATCTAACCGTTACACACAAATCACCAAACTCGGTGGGACCGATTCAGAGAACTCGGTCAGACCGATTTGGTTCATAATGTGACCGTTAGGAGTTTCGGTGGGACCGACATGTCAACTCGGTGGGACCGATATCATTAGGGTTAGGGCATAACGTAATCTCGGTGAGACCGATTACACAAACTCGGTGGGACCAATTTTGGTAATAGTCAAACAGAGAGTTGGTCAGGCAAACTCGGTGGGACCGATTCGCTCATCTCGGTGGGACGGAAACGTTACGAAAAGGAAACAGAGTGTTTGCAATGCAATCTCGGTGGGACCGATCGCTCATCTCGGTTGGACCGAAACGTTATGAAGGGAAACAGAGAGATTACAATCCCATCTCGGTGAGACCGAGATCCCTATCGGTGAGACCGAAAATACTAGGGTTTCTGGCAGTGGCTATGTCAACTGAACTCGGTGGCTCCGGATAGAAAGAATCGGTGGGGCCGAGTTGGACTTTTGGTCTAGGACATATGTGGATATGAGAAAGTAGTGGAGGGTTTTTGGAGCATATCACTAAGCATTTTGAGCAAGCACCTCATTAAGCAACACCTCATCCCTTCTTAATAGTATTGGCTTTTCCTATAGACTCAATGTGATCTTGGACCACTAAAATAGAAAATGTAGAGTCTTGTGCTTTGAGCTTAAGCCAATCTTTTGTCCTTAGCATTTTGAAGGGTCCACTTTCTAATCCATGCCATGCCAATCATTGAGCTTTCCTGAAATATCTATCTTGAAATAGCATTAGCTCAATGAGCTATATGTTGTTAGGAATTACCAAAACCACCCAGGGATAGTTGCACTTTCAATCTCCCCCTTTTTGGTAATTGATGACAACATATAGATCAAAGCTTCGACAAAAGATAAATAGTATTGAAAAACATCGTCGCTTTGAGAAGTATGTGATAAGCAAGAGCTCCCCCTAAATTTGTGCATTATTTAAAATTTGCTTTTGAATACAAATGCACAATCGATTAGGATCATGGGTTACTCTTCCATGTCACATACATCTTGGTGGAGCGCTCAAAATGATAGAAGTTAAAGCATGAACTCATCACCAAAACAAGTGAATGATCATCTAGGATATAAGAGATAATATCATCCAATCAAGCATTAAGGGTAGCATATGATCAAACAAGTATCTCACAAGTAGCTCACACAAGCACGCAATAAAGTTTCAAATCAAACCAAATAAGTGCAAAGAGAGATAAAAACCAACACACACACACACACACTCTCTCTCTCTCTCTCGAAGCCTATGATCTATACATTTTTCTCCCCCTTTGGCAACAAGTTACCAAAAAGTTTTGAAAATGCATAGTGCTAAACGACTCTCGGGCTTGATCTTCGGGAGTTGGTGTTGAGAGAACTCCAAGGACGAAGGCTTCTGATGAAGTAGCTGGAGCTGGTGGAGTAGCTGCTGGAGGTGGAACTGGAGCTGTAGCTGCTGGTGCTGATGCTGTGGCTCTAGTGTCTGTCACTGGCACTGCAGCAGATCTCTGTCCTCTGGGCACTCTGGCAAAAGCATCTGTGGTAGACTTTCCCTTCTTCTCCTCTGCTTCCTCCTAAAGTTGCTCAACTGCAGTTTGGATTTCTGTTACCTTGACATCAAGGTCATAGAATTTTGTCTCAATAATCCTTTCCAAGCTCTCCTGGTTCTTGGTCAGGGTGGCCAAGCCCTTCTCAATCCTCAGGGTGGATTGGATCAGATATCCAAGCTGGTCTTGCTTGCTCTTCAAGAATACCTGAGATGCTTCTTCCACAGTTGGCATCTTTGCAGCCTTCTCAGCCTTAGCCTTTTCTCTCTTTTCATGTGCTTGAGCTGAAGATTGTTCATTCTCATTCATCACAACAGTGTTATCTTCAAATTCAGGATAGATGGGCAGGTGCTCCTTATCCAAGATGTACTTGCCTTTGCCCATCTTTGAGTTGATTAGCTCCTGAATGTGTGGGGCATACCCACAACTTCTCTTCTGATTAGCTGCAGTCCTCTTGATTGTTTCCACAATCAGGCTCATAACTTTGAACTTCTGTGGGACATCAAATATGTGCAGCAAGTTGATAGCATGTCCTCTGATCATCTTGTGATCACCTGACTTGGGTAGCAGTGTGTGCCTTAAGATCCAGTTGATTGTTGGCAAACCAGACAACAGGTAATGGACAGATCCAAACTTATGTGTATCCAAAGCAGCATCTGGGATCTCCTTGTACATGTTAGCCATAGTGTTGTGGTCTTTCTTCTTCTCTGCATAAATGTCCAAGTCATCATCATGTTCCTCAGGAGCATTTATGAGCTTGGCCCACTCATCAACTGTAGATTGGTACCTAGTACCCTCACACATCCATACTATCCTTCCATCTGGATAGAAGTGGGCAGTGGAGTAAAACTGCATGATGAGCTCATCATTCCACTTGGTGAGCTTCTGGGCAAAAAAAGTATCCACTCCACATGCCTTAAAGCTATCAAGCACTCCAGGGAAGTGATCCTCATTTTCCTTGATGAATTCCCAGTCAACCCATCTCATATCACACACAATGGGCTTCTTGTCAAGCAAAACAGTCTCATAGAAGTCCTAATGTTCCTTAGTGTGGAATCTATAGTCCACAGCAGTCCTTCTCCTGATAGCATAGGGATCAGACTCTCTCCATAGTCTCAATCCTGCATCCTTCCTGATCTTCATATTCTCTGCAACTGGGTGCGCATCAGTGTGGTCAGGGATCTTGGGCTTTAGCTTCCTCAACACAACAGAATCATCATCTTCTTCTTCAGCAGCTTGAGGCACTGGGGCCTTGTTCTTCTCTTCAGCAGGTATGTTCCTAGTGCTCCTTTTGGGTTTTGGCTTTGGAGCTAGAGCAGCAGCCTTGGGAGCAGTTTTGGGCTTTGATGGAGCAGCCCCTGCCTTGATTGCATCTCCCATAAGCTTTTGAGCTTTGGGTGCTGGTGCAGCATCCTCTTCCTCTTCCTCTTCTTCAGAATCTCTCATCATTGATGGCTTCCCAATAACTCTGGCAATGGTCTTCTTGACCCTTTCTTTTCTTTTCTTGCCATCTCCAGTTTCCTTGGGTTCAAGAGTGAACTCCATTGTTTCTCCTGTGGCAACTTTTCTTGGCTTAGACATGGGCTGTCTTCTTGCTGGCATCTTTGTTTTCAGACCTGGCTTAGTTGCAGCAGCTGAGCCATACTCTTTCTTCAGCACTTTCTTCTTTGAAGTGGCTTCATCTTCAACAGCCACATAATCTTCATCTTCAGAGTCAGAACTCCTCTTCTTCCTTGTCCTTGTGGCAGCCTTTGGCAGATTGCTTGGTGTTCCCTGTTGCCTTCATCATAGCTGCTAGAGGGATCTGAACCCTCACTCAACTGCATATGTTGCTCAGACCTGTTCTGACTATCACTCTGGTCAGACATCTCTGCAAGTACTCTGACAGCAGACCCGGTGTGACCGAAAGGTTCTAATCGGTTGCAACTCGGTGTGACCGAAAGGTTCTAATCGGTTGCACCGAGATTGAAAATCTTAGATCAACTTAGTGACTCGGTAGGACCGAAAAGGATGAATCGGTCAGACCGAGATGCACAAAGAGGTTTTGGAGGTTTAAGTCTATGACGAATCGGGAACTCCGAGTGCTCCTCACACAGAGTGGTTCGAATCTGACTTGATCAAACTTTGTGATGTAGCATGAATAGAGTTTGAGATGAGAAAAGCATAGATAGCTAGAGGGAGTTCTTAGGCATTCTTGTCCATCCATTTGGCAAAAGGAAAGAGCCAAACAATCAAAACAGCAAATGGATGTCCTCGAATGAGTAAAACATGCAACCAACATGCTCAGACAATAAAATGGCAAATGAAATATGTGACAAAGCATGCACAAACACTCTAGCATCTATCAAGCAATTTGGCGATGACTAGGTCATCTATATATGAGTATATTGACATAGGAGTCAAATGAGAACAATTGATCATAGGTCATACTCATCGTTTAAGCACAAGTGGGGTTACCACTTTTACATAAAGCATTGTTGTGTTCACACCATTAGAGTTGCTTTAGCTCAATTGATTAGAGTAAAGCTCCCCCTAGATGTGATATCCCCCCTTAGAGGGATGAACTAACCTTGGGTTTTGTTGATGATGACTTCATGTAGGTGTTGAAGATGTAGATGCTCAATGTTGATGTATCATTTGGAGCAATCCTTTGGAGTGAGTTGCACTTTCAATACCTACACGGGTTAGTCCCACAAGGAACAAACAAGGATATCCATAGACATAGAGTGATGCATACACAAGATGATGTCCATGAAAGCATTAGGTTACCTTGTCACTTGTCTTACCAACAAGAGGATTTGTGACTCCTTGAACTAGTGCAAGATATGGAAGTTGTTTGCACTTGTTCTCGCCAAAATGATAAGAGTGAAGTGTGTTGGCGGAGTCACCCTCAAGAGCTCTCTAGTTCTTCTTCTTCTGGATCCACACCATCTTGATGGGAATCCTCGGAGTTGTAGTTGTACTTGATGAAGTAGTACTTGATGTAGTCTTGGGAACCCACTTGACCAAGGCCTTAGGTGCTTCTTCAAATGCATCAATTTCCTCTTGAAGCTTGTCCTTGCCTTTTCGCTTGTGGTCTTGTGGTGGAAGATCATCTTGAGCTTGTGTCCCCTTGAAGGAAGTAGGATCATACTTCTCTTGTTGAGGAACAAACTTCGTCTTGGGGTATTGATCTTCTTCCCCACTCAACTCCATTGGCATTGAACTTTCGTTCAAAACCAACACCTTGATTCTTCCGGTGTCTTCCTTGCTTGCGTACAATTTCCTCAAATTGCTTACTTACGGCAAGGCTCTTGTAAACACCTTTCTCTATAATTCCCTTCAATAAGCTATTTTATTGCTCAAGTGTAACTTGGCTAAGAGAATCATTAGTGGAATCAAGAGAACTACTAGAAGCAACAACATTGGATTTAGCATGATTGTTGTTACTACTAGATGAAGCATCATTCTTGTACTTGTTGCTAGATTTAACTTGCGGCATGTAAGTAGACAAGAGTAAACGCTTGGCAATGTAAGAAGAACTTTTCTTGCGAAGATCATCATTGATTGCCTTTAAATACTCATGCTCTTGCTCAAGGTTGAGCTTTTCAAAGCGTAGCTTATCATGAGTCTTTAAAAGTTCTCGATGATTTTCCAAGGTAGTTTCATGAGCTAACTTAAGAGTGTTTAGTTCTTTAGTTAGACGCTCAATCTCCTTCTTATCATCATCATCATCATTCATTTTATCTTGATTAGCATGATTAATTGAAGTTTCATCATAGTTTTCATCACTAGAGTTGTCAACAAGTAAATCATCATCACCTAGCAAATCATCTTCATCACTATTGAAATCAACATACTCGGGATGTGTTACCTTTGGACCTTTGGCCATGAAGCATCTTCCAAATCCTTCATTTGGTGAGTCAAATATGTCGTAGGAGTTGGTTGACACAAGTGCTAGACCGGCAACACCTTTGATACGTCTCCGTCGTATATACTTTTCCAAACACTTTTGCCCTTGTTTTGGACTCTAACTTGCATGATTTGAATGAAACTAACCCGGACTGACGCTGTTTTCAGCAGACTTTCTATGGTGTTATTTATGTGCAGAAACAAAAGTTCTCAGAATGACCTGAAACTCCATGGAACTTATTTTTGGAAAATATTAAAAATACTGGAAGAAGAATCCACGTCAGGGGGCCCACACCCTGTCCATGAGGGTGGGGCGCGCCTGCCCCCCTGGGCGTGCCCCCTGTCTCGTGGGCCCCCTGACGCTCCACCGACCTCAACTCCAACTCCATATATTCACTTTCGGGGAGAAAAAAATCAGAGACAAGGATTCATCGCGTTTCACGATACGGAGCCGGCGCCAAGCCCTAAAACCTCTCGGGAGGGCTGATCTGGAGTCCGTTCGGGGCTCCGGAGAGGGGAATCCGACGCCGTCGTCATCATCAACCATCCTCCATCACCAATTTCATGATGCTCACCATCGTGCGTGAGTAATTCCATCGTAGGCTTGCTGGACGGTGATGGGTTGGATGAGATCTATCATGTAATCGAGTTAGTTTTGTTAGGGTTTGATCCCTAGTATCCACTATGTTCTGAGATTGATGTTGCTATGACTTTGCTATGCTTAATGCTTGTCACTAGGGCCCGAGTGCCATGATTTCAGATCTGAAACTATTATGTTTTCATGAATATATGTGAGTTCTTGATCCTATCTTGCAAGTCTATAGTCACCTACTATGTGTTATGATCCGGCAACCCCGAAGTGACAATAATCGGGACCACTCCTAGTGATGACCGTAGTTTGAGGAGTTCATGTATTCACTATGTGTTAATGCTTTGTTCCGGTACTCTATTAAAAGGAGGCCTTAATATCCCTTAGTTTCCATTAGGACCCCGCTGCCACGGGAGGGTAGGACAAAAGATGTCATGCAAGTTCTTTTCCATAAGCACGTAGGACTATATTCGGAATACATGCCTACATTACATTGATGAATTGGAGCTAGTTTTGTGTCACCCTATGTTATGACTGTACATGATGAACCGCATCCGGCATAATTCTCCATCACCAATCCAATGCCTATGAGCTTTTCACATATTGTTCTTCGCTTATTTACTTTTCCGTTGCTACTGTTACAATCACTACAAAACCCAAAAATATTACTTTTGCTACTGTTACCGTTACTTTCATATTACTTTGCTACTAAATACTTTGCTGCAGATACTAAGTTATCCAGGTGTGGTTGAATTGACAACTCAACTGCTAATACTTGAGAATATTCTTTGGCTCCCCTTGTGTTGAATCAATAAATTTGGGTTGAATACTCTACCCTCGAAAACTGTTGCGATCCCCTATACTTGTGGGTTATCAAGACTATTTTCTGGCGCCGTTGCCGGGGAGCATAGCTTTATTTTTTGAGTCACTTGGGATTTATATCTGCTGGTCACTATGAAGAACTTGAAAGACGCGAAAACAAAAATTTATCCCTCAACTACGAGGGGAGGTAAGGAACTGCCATCTAGCTCTGCACTTGATTCACCTTCTATTTTGAGTAAGCTTGCGACACCTAAACCTGCTTCTGCTATTAATTCTGATATGTCGCATGTTATTGATGATGCCACTTCTGCTATGCATGATACTTATGATGAAACTACTTCTATGCTTGATACTACTGTGCCACTTGGTGAATTTCTTGATGAACAACTTGCTAGGGCTAGAGAGAATGAAATTATTGAAACCGATAATATTGAAGATAGTGATGATGAAGACTCTCCCCCTAATAAATATGAATTGCCTGTTGTGCCTAAGGGTTATGTTCTGGATGAAGAATCTGCTAGAGCCATTCTTGCTTGCAATGATAGAAGTGATCTTAAGAAATTATTAGCTAAATGGAAGCAACAATCTCTTAATGCTAGAATGAAACATGACCCTGCTTTTGCTACTTCACCTATCTGTGTTACTGATAAGGATTATGAATTCTGTGTTGACCCTGATATAATTACTTTGGTTGAATCTGATCCTTTTTATGGCTATGAATCTGAAACTGTTGTGGCACATCTTACTAAATTAAATGATATAGCCACCCTGTTCACTAATGATGAGAGAGCCGGCTACCTTTATATCCTTAAAATATTTCCGTTCTCATTAAAGGGTGATGCTAAGATATGGTTTAATTCTCTTGATCCTGGTTGTGTGCGTAGTCCCCGGGATATGATTTATTACTTCTCTGCTAAATATTTCCCTGCTCATAAGAAACAAGCTCCTTTAAGGGATATTTATAATTTTGTGCAAATTGAAGAAGAGAGTCTCCCACAAGCTTGGGGGAGGCTTCTCCAATTACTTAATGCTTTGCCTGATCATCCTCTGAAGAAAAATGAAATACTTGATATCTTTTATAATGGACTAACTGATGCTTCCAGAGATTACCTGGATAGTTGTGTTGGTTCTGTTTTCATGGAAAGAACACCGGATGAAGTTGAAATTCTATTAAATAATATGTTGACCAATGAAAATAATGGACACTTCCTGAGCCAATTCCTGAGCCTATTCCTAAACCAACTCAGAAGAAGAGGGGTGTTCTATTTCTCAGTCCGGAAGATATGCAAGAGGCAAAGAAATCTATGAAAGAAAAAGGTATTAAAGCTGAAGATGTTAAGAATTTACCTCCTATTGAAGAAATACATGGTCTTAAGTTACCGCCTGTTGAAGAAATATATGATCTTAATCCATTACCTACTGAAGAAATACATGGTCTTGATAACCCGGCACAGGTAGTAAAGGTAAATTCTCTCTATAGATATGATAAAGCTGAAATCCCTCCTACTAAGTTTGCTAGCCATTGTCTGGATGAGTTTGATAACTTTATGGTTAAGCAAGAAGATTTTAATGCTTATTTTGGTAGACAATTGAAACAAAATGCTTATATGATTGAACACTTGGGTGATTATATGTCTAGAGTTAAAGGTGAACTTAAACTCATTAGTAAACATGCTTCTATGGTTACCACTCAAGTAGAACAAGTACTTAAAGCTCAAAATGATTTGCTCATTGAATTAAATAGTAAGAATAATGATTATGCTGTTAGAGTGGCTACTAGAAATGGCAAAATGACTCAGGAACCTTTGTATCCTGAAGGCCATCCTAAGAGAATTGAGCAAGATTCTCAGAGAAATAATCTAGATGCACCTAGTCCTTCTAAAAAGAAGAAAAAGAAAAATGATAGGACTTTGCATGCTTCTAGTGAACCTGTTGCTGAAACACCTGAGAATCCAAATGATATTTCTATTTCTGATGCTGAAACACAATCTGGTAATGAACATGAACCTAATGAAAATGTTAATGATAATGTTCATGATGATGCTCAACCTAGCAATGATAATGATGTAGAAATTGAACCTGCTGTTCATCTTGATAACCCACAATCAAAGAATCAACATTATGATAAAAGAGACTTTGTTGCTAGGAAGCACGGTAAAGAAAGAGAACCATGGGTTCAGAAGGACTAGGTGAGGATTTTGAGCGCTTTGCCCATGCCTTTTCCTCCCAAACCATCCAAGAAAAAGGATGATGAGGATTTTGAGCGATTTGCCGAAATGATTAGACCTATCTTTTTGCGCATGCGTTTAACTGATATGCTCAAAATGAATCCTTATGCTAAGTATATGAAAGAAATTTTCACTAATAAAAGAAATATACCGGAAGTTTTTAGGTGAAATTTCCACCATGCTTGCTAATTATACTTTTAAGGGTGGAATACCTAAGAAACTTGGAGATCCAGGAGTACCAACTATACCATGCTCCATTAAAAGAAACTATGTTAAAACTGCTTTGTGTGATCTTGGAGCCGGTGTTAGTGTTATGCCTCTCTCTTTATATCGTAGACTTGATTTGAATAAGTTGACACCTACTGAAATATCTTTGCAAATGGCTGATAAATCAACTGCTATACCTGTTGGTATTTGTGAGGATGTGCCTGTTGTGGTTGCAAACGTGACTATTTTAACGGACTTTGTTATTCTTGATATTCCCGAGGACGATAGTATGTCTATTATTCTTGGAAGACCTTTTTTGAATACTGCAGGGGCTGTTATTGATTGCCACAAAGGAAATGTCACTTTTCATGTTAATGGTAATGAGCATACGGTACACTTTCCGAGGAAACAACTTCAAGTCCACAGTATCAATTCTATTGGAAAAATTCCATCGATTATTTTTGGAGGTTTCGAATTTCCTCTTCCTACTGTCAAGAAGAAATATGATATTCTTATTATTGGGGATGTGCATATCCCCGTTGAGGTAACATAGTGTCATTCGAAATTTCTCCGGTTCCATGTTATTCGGAATGAGTTTGTTAACAAGACTTGATCAACCTTGTTAGTGGATTCCTTTTGATGAGCATGAGATGGATGAAACTAGAAGCACAACCTTCTGTACCCTCCTTTTACTTTCTGTTATTTAGTTGAAATAAAGTAAAAATAGTATTTTTTTTGTCTGTTTCCTGAATTATCCGTGCAATATAAAAATACCCCGAAAATAAAAGTTCTCCAAATGCCCTGAAAATGGAATATGATTTTTTCTGGAATATTTGAGAATATCTGGCACTGAGAACACAGCAGGGGGAGCAAGCACCTGGCCACGAGGGTCCAGGGCGCGCCCCCTGCCTCGTGGGCCCATGGTGGCTCCCCTCCACTTATTCCTGCACCCACACACTTCTTCTTCCTCCCAAAAAAATCACCATCCAGCTCAAGCACGAGTTCTAGCTCATTTTGCTGCGATTTTCGATCTCCTTGCTCAAAGCACCTCTCACAAAACTGCTTGGGAAGATTGTTCCTTGAGGAAGAAATATGCTTAGGAAATTATACCAAGGTGGTCCTTCAAGGAAGCAAGGACCCAGGCTCGCAATGCGCGATGCCGATGATGAGCCACCAAGGAACGCTCCAGTGCGGCCTTGTGATTGGCCTTCAGAAGGCTTTATGGATCGAGCGAGAATCAAGGAAGAATTTAACGCGTATTTGCATAACGCTGATCTTGTGAACTTCGAGGGAGAAAAGTGCAGCCAGTACCACTATCTCACTAGTTCATTTGTGAGGAGGTTTGAATATTCATCTTCACGTAATTCTCAAACTGTCCTGTTTGATCTCTATGAAAAATCTTACACTATGGACTTAGAGGATTTTACCACTGCTTGCAAACTTCCACAATGGGGTAGTGCTAGTGAACCTCGCAAATCTGAATTTAGAGATTTTCTTGCTAGTATAACTGTGGGGGAATCTAGAGATATAGCACAAGCTACCATAGGGAGCATTCATTTTCCTGCTATACATTATTTTGCTCTCTTCATAGGTAGGTGCATAAATGGTAAAGATGAAGCATGTCACATGTGTGTTCCTGACCTCAGTATTCTTAGGAGTGCTGTGTTAGGAGACAAATCTTATAACTTGGGGGCCATTGTTGCACGTAGGTTGCATCATAATAGATTTAATGGAGATTTCTTTGGCGGAATTTATGCAACCCGCTTAGCTGATTTTCTTGGTGTAACCATACGTAATTATGATATTGAATTGCCTCCTACTTATTTAGACTTTAATGATATGGTTCACCATCAGTTTGTCGAGAGGAATGAATCACCTCTCGGGTATCGCTTAATCTTTGACAGACGTCGTGCTGTCCGTATTACTCTCTCTGCTCCTGCCTTCTTTGAATATCAGGCAAAAGGAAGACATTTTATTACGAGAGAGGAGGAAGATGAGTATGAGAGGAGGGCGGAGGCAGCTCACCGCCACGCTGCAGCCCAGGAGGCAATAACTGCAGCATCACAGTACGACCCCGGCTACAACTATGGATATCCGCCAGGCCATCCGTGGCAATAAACCAATTTAGGCCAAAAGCCTAAGCTTGGGGGAGTACGTATTTCTCACCGACATTACATTTATGTTCACACACACTCATTGCTAGATGTCGGTGCTCATACTCTTTCACTTTAATATCCATGCTAGTTTATTTTCTTTTTCTTGCTTTCTTCTTGTGTGTTTAAAAAACCTTAAGAAAACCAACAAAATAGTTGTAGCTTTTAGCTAGTTTACTTTCTTGCTGTAGTAGTAATAATTAAAAGAAAACCCAAAAATATTTCCCGTTCTTCTTTTGCTTGTTGGGAGCTTTCCCGTGTAAATAGTTTTATTTCTTTTCTTTTCTTTGGGAGTCGATAGGAGAAGACCATGATTAAATTGTTGAAGTGGCTCTTATATGCATTATTGTTGATTTAACCAAGAGTCCATATTGCCTTGTCTTCTCCTGCTTATTGAATGCTCGCAGATTCCAGCTTAGTCCAATGCACGTGCACTCTTATTATTTTCACATCGTTCAGTCGTGCAAGTGAAAGGCAATTATGATGATATATGATGGACCGACTGAGATGAGAAAAGCTGGTATGAACTCGACCTCTCTTGTTTTTGTAAATATGATTAGTTCGTCATTCCTGATTCAGCCTATTATGAATAAACATGTTTGCAATGACAATTAGAGATCATAGTTGCTTGTGCCATGCTTGATCAGCTATGAGTTATAATGGTTTACCTTACGTGCCAACATGCTATTAAAATGGTTGTGATGTGGTATAGTGGGGTGGTATCCTCTTTTGAATGATTTAAGTGACTCGACTTGGCACATGTTCACACATGTAGTTGAAACAAATCAACATAGCCTTCACGATATTTATGTTCATGGTGGATTATATCCTACTCATGCTCGTACTCAATGTCTATTAATTTTAATGCATGTTCATGACTGTTGTCGCTCTCTAGTTGGTCGCTTCCCAGTCTTTTGCTAGCCTTCACTTGTACTAAGCGGGAATACTGCTTGTGCATCCAAACCCTTAAACCCCAAAGTTATTCCATATAAGTCCACCATACCTTCCTATATGCGGTATCTACCTGCCATTCCAAGTAAATTTGTATGTGCCAAACTCTAAACCTTCAAATGAAATTTTGTTTTGTATGCTCGAATAGCTCATGTATCAACTAGGGCTGTCTGTATCTTCCATGCTAGGCGGGTTATTCTCAAGAGGAGTGGACTCTGCTCCTCACTCACGAGAAAATGGCTGGTCACCGGGATGCCCAGTCCCATGCTTTATGCAAATCAAATCAAAATAATTGCAAACAAAACTCCCACTGGGACTATTGTTAGTTGGAGGCACTCGTTGTTTCGAGCAAGCCATGGATTGATGCTTGTTGGTGGAGGGGGAGTATAAACTTTACCATTTTGTTTGGGAACCGCCTATAATGTGTGTAGCATGGAAGATATCGCCATCTCTTGGTTGTTATGTTGACAATGAAAGTATGCCGCTCAAAATATTATTTATCTCTATTTCAAAATCGAGCTCTGGCACCTCTACAAATCCTTGCTTCCCTTTGCGAAGGGCCTATCTATTTACTTTTATGTTGAGTCATCACCCTCTTATTAAAAGCACCAGCTGGAGAGCACCGCTGTCATTTGCATCCATTACTATTAGTTTATATTGGGTATGACTATGACTGGATCTCTTTTACCATGAATTACAATGTCTAGTCAGTCCTTGATCTTTAAAGGTGCTCTGCATTTATGTTTTGCGGTCTCAGAAAGGGCTAGTGAGATACCATCCTGTTATATCATATCATGATTGTTTTGAGAAAGTGTTGTCATCCGAGATTTATTATTATTGCTCGCTAGTTGATTATGCCATTGCCATGAGTAAACATGAGACCTAAGAGTTATTGTGAATGTGGTTAGTCATAATCTTTGCTGAAAACTTGAATGTTGGCTTTACATATTTACAACTACAAGAGCAAACAGAGTTTGTAGAAGTTTTTCTTTATCACTTTCAGTTTATCAACTGAATTGCTTGAGGACAAGCAAAGGTTTAAGCTTGGGGGAGTTGATACGTCTCCGTTGTATCTACTTTTCCAAACACTTTTGCCCTTGTTTTGGACTCTAACTTGCATGATTTGAATGAAACTAACCCGGACTGACGCTGTTTTCAGCAGACTTTCTATGGTGTTATTTATGTGCAGAAACAAAAGTTCTCGGAATGACCTGAAACTCCACGGAACTTATTTTTGGAAAATATTAAAAATACTGGAAGAAGAATCCACGTCAGGGGGCCCACACCCTGTCCACGAGGGTGGGGGCGCGCCCCCCTGCCTCGTGGGCCCCCTGACGCTCCACCGACCTCAACTCCAACTCCAAATATTCACTTTCGGGGAGAAAAAAATCAGAGACAAGGATTCATCGCGTTTCACGATACGGAGCCGGCGCCAAGCCCTAAAACCTCTCGGGAGGGCTGATCTGGAGTCCGTTCGGGGCTCCGGAGAGGGGAATTCGTCGCCGTCGTCATCATCAACCATCCTCCATCACCAATTTCATGATGCTCACCGCCGTGCGTGAGTAATTCCATCGTAGGCTTGCTGGACGGTGATGGGTTGGATGAGATCTATCATGTAATCGAGTTAGTTTTGTTAGGGTTTGATCCCTAGTATCCACTATGTTCTGAGATTGATGTTGCTATGACTTTGCTATGCTTAATGCTTGTCACTAGGGCCCGAGTGCCATGATTTCAGATCTGAACCTATTATGTTTTCATGAATATATGTGAGTTCTTGATCCTATCTTGCAAGTCTATAGTCACCTACTATGTGTTATGATCCGGCAACCCCGAAGTGACAATAATCGGGACCACTCCCGGTGATGACCGTAGTTTGAGGAGTTCATGTATTCACTATGTGTTAATGCTTTGTTCCGGTACTCTATTAAAAGGAGGCCTTAATATCCCTTAGTTTCCATTAGGACCCCGCTGCCACGGGAGGGTAGGACAAAAAATGTCATGCAAGTTCTTTTCCATAAGCACGTATGACTATATTCGGAATACATGCCTACATTACATTGATGAATTGGAGCTAGTTCTGTGTCACCCTATGTTATGACTGTTACATGATGAACCGCATCCGGCATAATTCTCCATCACCGATCCAATGCCTAAGAGCTTTTCACATATTGTTCTTCGCTTATTTACTTTTCCGTTGCTACTGTTACAATCACTACAAAACCCAAAAATATTACTTTTGCTACCGTTACCGTTACTTTCATATTACTTTGCTACTAAATACTTTGCTGCAGATACTAAGTTATCCAGGTGTGGTTGAATTGAAAACTCAACTGCTAATACTTGAGAATATTGTTTGGCTCCCCTTGTGTCGAATCAATAAATTTGGGTTGAATACTCTACCCTCAAAAACTGTTGCGATCCCCTATACTTGTGGGTTATCAACCTTCATCTTGAGTATATTCGGAGTCGGAGTGATAACTTCTTTCGGAGTGATTGTCGGAGTCGGAGCCGGATACCCATTCACCAACATGAGCTTGATGTCTTCTTTTTGTGTAGCTCCTTGATGACTTTTCTTTCCTTTCCGAGTCCTTGCTTCTCCGAGAGGGTCTTTGTTCATAACGATCATCTCTACTCCTCCTTTCTCTTGGTGGTGATTCTTCTCTTCTACTTCTTTTGGGAGAATCTTCTCTTCTTTTGTAGGGAGCCGTACACTCATTGGAGTAGTGTCCGGGTCTTCCACAATTGTAGCAATTACGCTCACGACTAGAAGATCTTTTGTCATTGTAGGACCTTGACTTGGAACTTCTTTCTTTGCTTCTACTCTTGTAGAACTTATTGAAGTTCTTGACCATTAGGCTCAATTATTAATTGAAGGTTTGTTTCTCACTTGATGATGTGGGAGCATCACACGAGGCTTTGTAAGCACCACTAGACTTGTTGTGAAGCTCTTCCTTATCCTTGAGTGACATCTCATGAGCAACAATTTTTCCAATGACTTCCGTTGGCTTGAGATCTTTGTAATTGGGCATCATTTGGATCAATGTGCACACGGTATCATATTTTCCATCCAAGGCTCTTAGGATCTTCTTGATGATGAATTTGTCGGTCATCTCTTCACTTCCCAAGCCGTCAATCTCATTTGTGATGAGAGCAAGCCTAGAGTACATTTCAGCGACACCTTCACCATCCTTCATTTTGAACTTGTCAAGTTGACTTTGAAGCACATCCAATTTGGATTCCTTGACGGAGTCGGTACCTTCGTGCATATCAATCAAAGTATCCCAAATTTCCTTTGCATTCTCAAGACGGCTGATTTTGTTAAATTCTTCGGGGCACAATCCATTGAAGAGAATATCACAAGCTTGAGAATTGTATTGTAACATCTTCAACTCTTCCGCGGTAGCTTCACGGTTTGGTTCTCTCCCATCAAAGAATTCACCTTGCAAGTCAATACACACAATAGCCCAAACGGCGGGGTTATGTCCAGGAATATGCATTTTCATCTTATGCTTCCAACTAGCAAAATGTGTACCATCAAAGTAAGGACCTCTACGGTGGTAATTTCCCTCGCTAGACGCCATACTCTCCTAGGTTGTGAAACCAAGGCTATGAGCACCAAAAGCTATGGAAATCAAAGCAAATGGAGACCAAAGCTCTGATACCACTTGTAGGATCGAAAGTATGTCTAGAGGGGGGTGATTAGACTACTTGACCAAATAAAAATCTAGCCTTTTCCCAATTTTAGTTCTTGGCAGATTTTAACAACTTAGCACAAGTCAAGCAATCAACCTACACATGCAATTCTAAGAGTATAGCAGCGGAATGTAAAATAATTGCATATGAAGGTAAAGGGAGGAGTTTGAGGGAGCAAACGCAATGTTGACACGGAGATTTTTTATCCGTGGTTCCGATAGGTGGTGCTATCATACATCCACGTTGATGGAGACTTCAACCCACGAAGGGTAACGGTTGCACGAGTCCACGAAGGGCTCCACCCACGAAGGGTCCACGAAGAAGCAACCTTGTCTATCCCACCATGGCCGTCGCCCACGAAGGACTTGCCTCACTAGGGTAGATCTTCACGAAGTAGGCGATCTCCTTGCCCTTACGAATTCCTTGGTTCAACTCCACAATCTTGTCGGAGGCTCCCAAGTGACACCTAGCCAATCTAGGAGACACCACTCTCCAAGAAGTAACAAATGGTGTGTTGATGATGAACTCCTTGCTCTTGTGCTTCAAATGATAGTCTCCCCAACACTCAACTCTCTCTCATAGGATTGGATTTGGTGGAAAGAAGATTTGAGTGGAAAGCAACTTCGGGAAGGCTAGAGATCAAGATTTATGTGGTCGGAATGGAATATCTTGACCTCAACACAAGTGTAGGTGGTTCTCTCTCAGAAAATATGTATTGGAAGTGTAGGCATGTTCTGATGGCTCTCTCCACGAATGAAGAGGTGGTGGAGGGGTATATATAGCCTCCACACAAAATCTAACCGTTACACACAAATCACAAAACTCGGTGGGACCGATTTCGATTTGGTTCATAATGTGACCGTTAGGAGTTTCGGTGGGACCGACATGTCAACTTGGTGGGACCGAGGACATAACGTAATCCCGGTAAGACCGATTACACAAACTCGGTGGGACCGATTTTGGTAATAGTCAAACAGAGAGTTGGTCAGGCAAACTTGGTGGGACTGATTCACTCATCTCGGTGGGACCGAAACGTTACAAAAAGGAAACAGAGTGTTTGCAATGCAATCTCGGTGGGACCGATCGCTCATCTCGGTTGGACCGAAACGTTACGACGGGAAACAGAGAGATTACAATCCCATCTCGGTCAGACTGAGATCCCTATCGGTGAGACCGAAAATACTAGGGTTTCTGGCAGTGGCTATGTCAACTGAACTCGGTGGCTCCGGATAGAAAGAATCGGTGGGGCCGAGTTGGACTTTTGGTTTGGGACATATGTGGATATGAGAAAGTAGTGGAGGTTTTTTGGAGCATATCACTAAGCATTTTGAGCAAGCACCTCATTAAGCAACACCTCATCCCTACTTAATAGTATTGGCTTTTCCTATAGACTCAATGTGATCTTGGACCACTAAAATAGAAAATGTAGAGTCTTGTGCTTTGAGCTTAAGCCAATCTTTTGTCCTTAGCATTTTGAAGGATCCACTTTCTAATCCATGCCATGCCAATCATTGAGATTTCCTGAAATATCTATCTTGAAATAGCATTAGCTCAATGAGCTATATGTTGTTAGGAATTACCAAAACCACCCAGGGATAGTTGCACTTTCACCCTGGGTCAGTGGTGATCCGACACGTGTCCAACGGTCAGAGTTCAAACACATGCGATAGCTTGACTTGGGCTACAAGCAAAGCTGACTCGACCAACTCTAGAAGAGGTTTTCTCTCATTGTCTTCACTACAAGACATAGGATTTTAGGTTGAGCATCATGTAAGTTTCTGACTTTGTTTGCCTCGACCCCACTTAATAGTACGGTGGTTCCTATGACTCAAGAAAGAAGAAACTGAAACTACGAAAAGACTATGTCTTCGCGCTCCATTGTCTTCAAGCGAAAGCCTTACGTACCACCATTATCTTCAATGTCTTCACACATTTTTAGGGATCATCTTTGATGGGTAAACCGAATCTCCAGGGACTTCTATCTGTGTTCTTTTGTGAATCTCACAAACACATTAGTCCCTTAACCAAGTTTGATGTCAATACTCCAAAGCTAACAAAGGGTGGCACTAGATGCACTTATATGATTTACGAAGACTTGGACAAAATATACAAGATTCCACTACACAACTTTCGTCCATAGCCATCTACATGTGTTGCCCCATCTTATTTTTTTGGCCAGGGCCATGTATTTTGGAAATATCATGTCACAGGCAGTTTGAGTCCTTATGAGTGGGGGAAACCAACTTACGATAGATCTCGGCCTCACCTCTCAAGGATGAATGTAATCTGCCTTTATCCTCCCGCCCCATAAATACAACCCTTAGGACACCGTTTAGATTTATGTTTGGTTTAGTTAGAAGTTAACATAGTTTCGTCAATAATAAGTTAATAACTCATCTTTATTACTTCCTCCGATCCAAAATAAGTGTCTCGGCTTTGAACTAAGTTTAGTTCAACCTTAGTTTAAAACCGCGACACTTATTATGGATAGATGGGAGTAGCAAATATTTGCAATTCTTGGCTCTTGCTTGTTCGTAGATTGCTTGCAATATTCGACCTTCCTAATCAGCTTGATCATACTCTAGCATGGGTTTAGCAATTGATAAGGCGCAACATCATCACACGTTATTGTGGGATCATCAAGGGGCTTCATGAAAATCAATAGCTATCCTCTCATAAAAAAATGGGGATACCTTTGCCCCTATTAAGTGCCATCTTGCAGGCCTTGGGCCAAGGATGAGGTGGTCGTCTGGCCCGCAGGGGCAGTAGTGGAGGTAGCAGGGCCGTAATAGAAAATCCCCCTGCTGCAGGTAATGGGCCAAATAGTCAAGACTCAAGAGAAAGCATAATTTGCTGGGCTGTTAGCTGATCCGCTCCCCGCTGCATCTCGACCTCTTTGCTCACACACAGACACATCGCATGGCTTTGCATGATAACAATGTGGTCGATTTGGTGGGCGAGGAGGTGTGCAATACATGATAACGAGTTTCAGAGCCCTCTGACAACTATGTGCTTCATCAATAGGTATTTGGAGGATTTGGAGATTGCTTCGGTGAGGACCGTACAACCAACTATGGGGGCAGCCCAGCCTCGTGTCCAGAGGTGGATCGCTCCGGGTGAAAACTCGGCAAAGATAAATGTTGATGGAGGACTTTCACGCAATGGATGCATGAGTGCTGCTGCAGCTGTTTATCGAGACAAGGATGGCAAGTATCTGGGAGCCTCGGCGACGATATTTGAAGGACTAGTTGATGCACCAAGTCCGGAAGCTTGTGCATGCAATGAAGACCTCTCCCTCGCAAAGGATATCAACATATCACATTTGATAATAGCTTCAGATTGTATGCAGCTTGTCTCGGATATCAACCAGGGTGCGCAATCACCTTATTCCATGATTCTATATGAGATTAGAGATAGAGTTAAGGATTTTGTTAAAGTTACTTTTCGGTTTGAGGTTAGGGAGGCGAATTTTGAAGCTCATGCCTTGTCCAAGGCAGCTTCGTCGCTTCTGGAGGGTCGCCACATGTGGCTAGGGATTCCCCCAAACATTATTTGTACGATAAAGCTAAATTCTTGCCGACTGGTCGTTGGCAACAGGCACGCACGCTTCCATCATCGTCGGTCGTTGGCTAATTTTTTTCAAAGAAGTAGGGCCAACAGGAATCGAATCCTGCACCTGCAGTCTCACTTCTGGCCTTGACTATACCTGGTGACCATCTCAGCCAACAGCATGTGTTGTTTGGAAGTGGGCTAATACAGTAGGTAGGTGGTTACCGCGAGTAGGCCACTGCTATGGTGCAGCCATCCATTTGTTTTTTTTCTGTTAGGAATTGGTACTACTCGGATTTTGTTGTACTTCTATAGAGAATGCATTTCCGGTTTTTCTTTCACTCATAAATCATCTTGTGGTTCATTTCTTGATGGAAGTAGGCATCCCCGCGAGCACTCCGATGATGCCGAGGACGACGTTGGTGGTGGGATCAAAGAGGATTCTACATGAGATGCACTTGGACAGGTGGGAGATGTTGGCAAAGGGAAGGTGGCGCGTCGTATCATGGTAGAATCCAATCAAATCTTCATAGTAATTTGGTGAGAGAGGGGTCATTATAGGAGAGAAAACTATATGTAGTTCTAACATAACAATTATGTAGTCACCGGGTTGTAGTTATCAACATGGTTATTTTTATAGTTACCAAGTTGTATATGTTATGGAAACATGATTATTATAGACCGACTTACCCATTATTTGCTTGCAAAAAATCGTTGAAAACATATCTGGGCAACTATTTGTGTAAATAGCATGATAATATAGACTCCCGGACCTGATAATTTAGATGCAAACATCACGATAAATTTGACCCGTGAGAAAAAGTTGTTGAAAACATACCACCGATAACTTCTAAGTAATAGCATGGTAAGATATCGAAGGAAATATGCCCTAGAGGCAATAATAAAGTATTATTTATTTCCTTATATCATGATAAATGTTTATTATTCATGCTAGAATTGTATTAACCGGAAACATAATACATGTGTGAATATATAGACAAACAGAGTGTCACTAGTATGCCTCTACTTGACTAGCTCGTTAATCAAAGATGGTTATGTTTCCTAGCCATAGACATGAGTTGTCATTTGATTAACGGGATCACCTCATTAGGAGAATGACGTGATTGACTTGACCCATTCCGTTAGCTTAGCACTCGATCGTTTAGTATGTTGCTATTGCTTTCTTCATGACTTATACATGTTCCTATGACTATGAGATTATGCAACTCCCGTTTACCGGAGGAACACTTTGTGTGCTACCAAACGTCACAACGTAACTGGGTGATTATAAAGGTGCTCTACAGGTGTCTCCAAAGGTACTTGTTGGGTTGGCGTATTTCGAGATTAGGATTTGTCACTCCGATTGTCGGAGAGGTATCTCTGGGCCCACTCGGTAATGCACATCACTATAAGCCTTGCAAGCATTTGTGACTAATGAGTTAGTTGTGGGATGATGTATTACAGAACGAGTAAAGAGACTTGCCGGTAACGAGATTGAACTAGGTATTGAGATACCGACGATCGAATCTCGGGCAAGTAACATACCGATGACAAAGGGAACAACGTATGTTGTTATGCGGTCTGACCGATAAAGATCTTCGTAGAATATGTAGGAACCAATATGAGCATCTAGGTTCCGCTATTGGTTATTGACCGGAGAGGTGTCTCGGTCATGTCTACATAGTTCTCGAACCCGTAGGGTCCGCACGCTTAACGTTACGATGACAGTTATATTATGAGTTTATATGTTTTGATGTACCGAAGGTTGTTCGGAGTCCCGGATGTGATCACGGACATGACGAGGAGTCTCGAAATGGTCGAGACATGAAGATTGATATATTGGACGACTATATTCGGACACCGGAAGTGTTCCGGAGAAGTTTCGGATAAAACCGGAGTGCCGGAGGGGTTACCGAAACCCCCCGGGAAAGTATTGGGCCTTAGTGGGCCTGAGGGGAGAGAGAGGGCAGCAGCCCAGGAGGTGGCGCGCCCCCTCCCATGAGGAGTCCGAATTGGACTAGGGGAGGGGGGCGCGGCCCCTCTTTCCCTCTCCCTCTCCCTCTCTTTCCTTCCCCCTTCTCTCTTCCTAGTTGGACTAGGAAAGGGGAGTCCTACTCCTACTAGGAGGAGGACTCCCCCCCTCCTTGGCGCGCCCCAAGGGCCGGCCGGCCTCCCCCCTTGCTCCTTTATATACGGGGGCAAGGGGCACCTCTGAACACACGATTGATCTACGATCTTTTAGCCGTGTGCGGTGCCCCCCTCCACCATATTACACCTCGATAATATCGTTGCGGAGCTTAGGCGAAGCCCTGCGTCGGTAGAACATCATCATCGTCACCACGCCGTCGTGCTGACGAAACTCTCCCTCAACACTCGGCTGGATCGGAGTTCGAGGGACGTCATCGAGCTGAACGTGTGCTGAACTCGGAGGTGCCGTGCGTTCGGTACTTGATCGGCCGGATCGTGAAGACGTACGACTACATCAACCGCGTTGTGATAACGCTTCCGCTTTCGGTCTACGAGGGTACGTGGACAACACTCTCCCCTCTCGTTGCTATGCATCACCATGATCTTGCGTGTGCGTAGGAATTTTTTTGAAATTACTACGTTCCCCAACAGATATGTCCCCTGACTTAATAATTTAGGTACAAACATCACAATAACTTTAACTTGTGGAAAAAAGTTGTTGAAATTAAAACATACCAGTGATAACTTCTAAGTAATAGCATGGTAATATACGTCCTCGGACCTGATAACTCGGGTACGAACACCACGATAATTTTGACACGGAGAAAAAGATATTAAAACATACAACTTTTCGTGTAAATAACATGATAATATAGGCTCCCGGACCTGATAACTTAGATACAAATACCATAATAACTTTGACCCGTGGAAAAAAAGTTGTTGAAAACATACCACCGATAACTTCTGTGTAAAAGCGTGATAATATACGCTTCCGGACCTGATAACTTAGGTACAAACACCACGATAACTTTTGACCTGTGAATTTTTTTATTGAAAACATACTCTATAAATAACATGGTAATATAGGCTCCCGGACCTGATAACTTATGTACAAACACCACGATAACTTTTGACCCGTGGAAAAAGTTATTGAAAACATACTCTGTAAATAACATGGTAACACAGGCTCCTGGACCTGATAACTTATGTACAAACACAACGATAATTTTGACCCATGAAAAAAGTTGTTGAAAATATACGCACAACTAAGTTGATAACTTACTTAGTCCAGGTGTGATAACTTTTGACCGGGAGGGGGAGGAACTTGTTGAAAAACACCCTCCGGTAACTCGTGTGTGAATATCATGGTAATATACACGCAACAGAGTTGATAAACTTTGTTAGTCTAGGCCTGATAACCTTTTGACCGAAAGAAGTTGTTGAAACATATCAACATGAGATCTAGTTTCGAAGGCCTTGTCGCAACGATTTTTTATGTGAAAATGGTTTTTGTACCAGAGCGGCTGTTTGAGAATCTAGGATGACCATCTTGGTAAAGTTGGAAGACCATCTTTTTATGCCCGGTATTTTCCATGAAAATAGCTTGGTAATTGTGTGTTACAGTCGTGATAACTTACGTAGCACATGCGTGGTAACTTTTTACCCGAAAAAAGTCATCGGAACATACCAACATGGGATCTAGTTTTGAAGGTCTCGTTGCAACGAATCTTTTATGTGAAGACAGTTTTTCAATATGGCCGATGTTTGAGTTACAAAACATTTTGAATTTTCAGTCTCGAAAAAGAATCTGCTGACTCATTAGTTTCGGTTTTTTTTCCTGCATGCATGAATGGATGCATGCATCATGGATGGATCAAAGTCACGATAGAAAATGGATCGATGTAGCACCAGAAAATCGGAGATGGATGGCCTCCGAGCGGCTATAGATGAATCGTCCGGATCTACCGCTAATAGTCCGTACGTATGGACATTAGCACAGTCCTTATTTGTGTCCTTATTTGTATTCCGGATGTTTTGATCAATGAATAAAATCCCTAATTTCCCTTAAAAAAAAGACACAGCGCATGGCTTCGCGCGTGGGCCTCCTCCTCGCTCCCTCCTCCTCCCTCGCCCGAAACCCACCTCGTGCTCGCCTCCCTTATCCCCTGCCTTCCCACCACCTTGGCCGCCCCACCTACCGCCGATTCGCCTCCTCCGCGCCGCTGCGCTCCCCCCTCTGGTGGCCCCGCCAAGCGCCACCCCTCTTTTCCGCCCGCGCCATGTCAGGGTCCGCCGGTAGCCCCCCGTACGCCGCCGAGCTTGCAGCCGCCAAGAAGGCCGTCGCCCTTGCCGCCCGCCTATGCCAGGTGCCCCTTTTCGTATCTCACATCCGCTCCTTGCTGTGTTGAGGTCGCCGCTCGGCGGAAACCGTGTTGCCGCTACGCGCTACTGCCGCCGGCTGCTCAGCCCTTGCGACGAAAGAGGGGTGGGGAGCGTTGCTGATTCATGGGTAGCATGCACGAGCGACCATTTTATTCCATTTCTTTGCATCTTGAATTACACTTTCAAGACGATATCGTATATCAACTCTTACAATACGAGCAGTGTAATCTCTGTGAGGGTACATCATCTCTTACAGTATAGTACTCGTATAAATCTTCTATTGTACTACTCCCTCCGTTCCTAAATACTTGTCTTTCTAGGCATTTCAACAAGTGACTACATACGGAGTAAAATGAGTGGATCTACACTTTAAAATATGTCTACATACATCCGTGTCTTGTTGATTGCATTGCTTGCTTCGTTCTTCAGATTCTTGATGCATTCCTGCAGCTGGAATTTATTGCTTTTGCTCCGTGTCTTCCTTCTTCAGACTGTACAACAGGAAATTCTGCAATCAGATATTCAGTCCAAGGCAGATAAAAGTCCTGTGACAGTAGCTGACTATGGTACATGCCCACTTTGTAACTGTTTACCTCTAAGTGCTTGTGTTTGCTGCTTAATGCTTAATAACTAGTGCCCATACTTAACCATAATTCAAGTTACTCCAGAAGTCCTCTATTATTTCTTGCTTTAACTTATATGGAGATTTTAAGATTTCTTAATGATAAGGTTTCTTACACCGAGATGATAAGATTTCTTAAAGACCATTCAGAATTGTATGCTCGTCAATCGGTTAAGACTAATACATGAAACTTGTTCTTCCTCTCAACTTCCTCACTTGCTAATTTTCTTTTAGTACATGTAGGATCTCAAGTATTGGTAAGTCTTGCGTTAAATATGGAAGTAACTTCTGGTTCATTTTCTATGGTGGCCGAAGAGGTAATTCACTTGTGTTGCTATTGAATTACTCTGTGTTTAATAGTACATAAGTATTTTTCGGTTAAGTGGTTGTACGTACATAGGACTCAGAAGACTTGAGAAAGGATAGCGCTGAAGAAATTCTGGAACATATTACTGATCTTGTAAATGAAACTCTCGCTGAGGATGGTTCATACAACATTACTTTATCTAAGGAAGGTATCCTCTCTGCAATTGATACTGGGAAGTCTGAAGGAGGTCCATCTGGCCGACATTGGGTTCTGGATCCAATTGATGGGACTAAAGGGTGAGCTATGGTAACTGCAACCTGCAGGTGTCACAATCTGCTAATGCGAGAAATGCATTTTTTTCCCACCATTACTCTACCATCTACTCTACTAGTTATTATAAGTGCCTTCTTTCTCACCAAAACCAGCGTTGCTGATTTGCTGTCCGTGTTCCTAATCATTAGTTATTCAAGGTAGCAGGCACCACTGCCTTCTTTCAAATGACTTGAATTCCTGACCTATGGTTCTTAAGTTCTTCATACAGAATGAATTATTTTACCAATTATCTTATTTAATAATTTATCTGTGTTTCTTAGATCTGATTTATGCCTCGCTCAAGTATATTGGTGCATCTCATATGCCATCGACAAACATGCGATGATGTGCCATTTTTGCATAACTGGTTTAGTGAAGCATGCTACTGTATGGATATGTTAAGCAAAATATCAATTCTCTCTTGGCATTTATGCTGATATTACATTGATGTACATTTTGCCCTTCCTATATTAAATAGAAAAGGTCAATAAGGTAGTGTTTTATCTATTACATTGTCTTTTCAATTAAGAAACCATAAGCATGATAGGCGTTGCACATAAAGCAGAAGAATTTCATGAAGTTAAACTCATGCAAGCAATATTACAGCAAAGGGAAAACTAAATGTAGATTCAAGGGTGGATTCTTGAGGTTAGGGTTTAGGTACTTGTGCATTTTGAGAAAAATTTCAAATTAATCATGGATGTGCATATTGTAAGAACTTTTTCACCTGCGAAAATTCATGCAAATATATGATAAAAAAATAAAGAAAGAAAAGTGTTGCAATTATACTATTCAAAAAATAAGTTACTTTCTTTTTCTTTTTGCGCGGGGTATGCTTGTTAATAATGTTCCGTGTTTTTGTAGGTCCTCATATTATGACATGATGCACATCTATGATTTGTTTTTGAAAATTTAAGCTGCAGAAGTGGGTAAACCTAAAATCAAGCACACACCCTTCATGTACAACAAATTGATAATTTGACTCTACAATTGAAGGGTTGCCCTTGATCTTCCATGGCACAAACAATTTGGTAGAAATGACATTACCATCTGACGCAATGAGATGGAAGGATCATCTTACACAATGACAAGCAGTAGAAGTGCCAATATTACTTCAAAAAAATTGTGAACCAGTTCTTAGTAAACTGTATTCTGTTCCCTTATCTGAGATAGCTCGTGAAGTGCTAAAAACTGATCAGCTAGCTGGCTAGATTGAATGCCCTTTCTTTCATGTCCCATATTTTAGCTAAAACATTCTAACCTGATCAATCGTGGACAGTACTTACCATTGTTTGAAAAGAAAGACATTCCGCCATTTGATGATGGATTTTTCCTGCTGAAAAACAATGATATGCAATGCAGCACCTCTTGTTGTTACTATCTTTGCCTATAATACATTTTGACCATTTTTGTGTTGTTTTAATAACTTGATTCAGTTTCTTGAGAGGAGGCCAATATGCAATCGCACTGGCACTGCTTGATGAGGGCAAAGTTGTTTTGGGCGTGTTGGGATGTCCAAATCTTCCTTTGGCATCAATAAGCAACCTCAATGGTAGCTCATCCGGAGATCAAATGGGGGCCCTCTTTTCAGCTACAGTTGGTTGTGGTGCTGAAGTAGAGTCATTAGAGGGCTCTCCACCACAAAAGGTTATTACCATTTTCTAGCTCTTTTATTTTGATTTGAAATAGTTAAGCCTATTTCTACCTATGTGAGATATTTTGTTTTTATTATTGACTCGCTTCTGGTTAACTTTCATTATAGATTAGTGTTTGTACCATCGACAATCCAGTGAATGCCTCGTTCTTTGAATCCTATGAAGGAGCACACACAATGCATGATTTAACTGGCTCTATAGCGGAGGTTTGATCTTGACTAGTCTTTGCTTAGGCTATATCCGTTTTAGTAGAAACTAATACCGTGTTTGAGTGCTACCAGAAACTTGGTGTCCAAGCTCCTCCAGTCAGAATAGATAGCCAAGCAAAATATGGTGCTCTGGCCCGTGGCGATGGTGCCATTTACTTGCGCTTTCCACACAAGGGTTATAAGGAAAAGATATGGGATCATGCAGCTGGCGCAATTGTCGTCACAGGTAATGCATTTCTCTTTATTTTTGTAATACATTTCTCTTTATTTATTTTTAAACAAGGAACTCGGCTCAAGGATACATATTTCCTTATTTTCCCTTTTCGTGTGTTCCCCAGAAGCTGGAGGTGTAGTAACAGATGCCTCAGGAAACGATCTCGATTTCTCGAAAGGGAGATTTCTTGATGTTGACACAGGCATCATTGCCACAAATAAGCAGTTGATGCCATCACTGCTGAAGTCTGTCCAGGAGGCCATCAAGGAGAAAAGCCAGGCCCCTTCCCCATTGTAGAAGCTTTTTTGGTTTGAACCTTCCCTATTGTACTTGGATTGATCCAAAACAATGATCGCAATGCCACACCTTATTCACACTGTTTATGTGTAAATGACCTTTTTGTTGGGACAAAGGCAATCCTTGTTGTATCACATTTGTACATCTAAGGAGTGGTGACAGCCATGTCTTAAATAAAAGAGGCATCTGCCTGCAGTTATAAATATCTTAGCATAGCTTTGTTCAACATAAATGTCAGCAACAACTATTCTTTGTGTGAGCAACAGCCAATCTCTTGTATTATTTCTTTCAGAGATTTTTGATGTGCAGTTTATCCCCCCTTGTTAAATTACATACAATTCAAGCTATAATCAATATTAACTCTTATGGTACCAACTAAATCATCATTCATGGGTACTTGCAGACTCAACATTGCAGAGCTAAGGCTAATAGGACTAAACAGGCACATCAGCTGGATACTCTGCAGAATGCTTTTTGATGGTATCCAGCAGCGACCGCTCTTGCTCACGAAGGTTGGAAGGCATTTGATCATAAACATCAGTGAAGAGCTCCGCAAGCCCGTGTTTTGGCATCCTCTCGGCCACCTGAATGGCTTGCAGGAGCTGCACAGAAATGAGCTAACAGTTTCAGTTGGTCATGTATGAAAACTAAATGCATTACAGAGATCCAGATCCACCTTTCTGCAACACCAATATTACATTACCTCTTGCCGCACATTGTTCCTGAGTTCAGACTCTTGAGTGTCGCACCACCATCCATTCCCCTGAACCCATTTTCTGTACCTGGAGACGGGATCCCTCGCTGTTCGCCAATGCTCCATCTCATCAGCCGGCCTGTACTTGGTTGAATCGTCGGATGTCGAGTGATGGCCGACTCGGTAGGTCATCGCCTGAAAGCTTTCTACTCAGTAAAGTACTCTCAGCAAATGGTATATTCTGAAATTTTGTTAAACTATACTATTGTGCACCTCAATTAAAATAGGCCTTCCTTCAGTTATAGCCATTTCCCGGGCGGTGTGGACTGCACTGTACACAGCAAGAGTATCGTTGCCGTCTACCCTGATACTGCGTATTCCGTAGGCCTGACCGCGGGTAACAACTCCATCACCTGCAAGAGTAGTTGGGTTTTATACAGTGCCCGTGCCAATATCCCCTTGTATGATTGAGCAGAGGCACAATTCATACTTCTGAACTGTTCGGCGGTTGGGGTGCTGATTGCCCAGCCATTGTTGCGGCAGAAGAAGATCACTGGCGCTTCCGTGACAGCAGCGAAGTTGAGCGCGGCATGGAAGTCTCCCTGACGTTTTTCAGCTGTTAGAGAGATCTGGTTACAAGTTGTAAGTAAGCAACCAATGATTGTTCATCTACCTCGCTCGTGCCACCATCGCCGAAATACGTGATGGCACATGCCTTCTTCTTGTCCATCTTGAGAGAATAGGCAGCGCCAACAGCTTGAGGGAGCTGAGTGCTGATCAATTGCCAACAAGGATAAATCTCTGCTTCACTTGCACAACATTTTTCTTTTTTCTTTTCTTTTTTCAGAAAGGAAGGAGGAAGTATTTCATTTTTTTTCTTCTCCGAAAAGGAAGGAAAAGGAAGTATTTCATACTTACGCGATAGGCGATGAGACTGTGAAATAATTCAGACGGTTTGATCCGTAATGTATTGGCATCTGCCTGCCTTTACCGTAATCCAGCTTGTTCCCAAACAACTGGTTTGCAAATTCTTGCAGTGTGAAGCCACGCCATAGAAGAACACCGGGCTCCCTGTACTTCATTTGGCTCCAAAATTTCCGGCCAAGAAAAGAAAAATAAGTAAAATCAATACTATTCAGCACTAACATTCTTTTTTGGAGCAGATGATATGCACCTGAGGTAGTACAATGTCTTGAGCACTAAGCGCAGCAGCAGAGGCTATGTTGATTGCTTCTTCACCATTGGAAGTCAGATAGAAGGAAATTCTTCCCTGCCTCTGAGCTTCGTAGAAGATTGTGTCCATAATCTGGAGGGTGACCATGTTACTGTACATTTTCAGAGCCAACTCCTTACTGACCTGACAAGAATGAGAGACATGCTTCAGAACAAAATTATTCACTCGTGGAGCAATGGCAATGGCAATGGCGGTACTACACCTCTTGGAATCTACTGCTGTATATAGTCCCACCATCGTCGTCAAGAACACGGTAACAATTGATCCTTTCCCTTTGCGACTCCGGCAGGAAATTCATTTCACCAACAAAGGAAAGCTTTCCTCCAGGGAAATCTACAAACTGCGTCGGTAACAATCAAAATTAAGTTAGTTGTGCACGGGGAAAACCATTGGTGGCCCCAGAAGAATGAATGTATAAAATCTCCTCAAAATAAATTTGGAAGCACAACCGGGTTAGTCTAACTGACCTTGGAGGCAAGGCAATGGACTATTTTATTCGTTGACAACGATTGACCATGGCAATATCAACATTGTTTTACTTTACCAGCAGAGACTCGTAATAATTTGTGTCATCAGTTGACACGGAGGATGTAACACCCTGGGAATCATGCTACAGTAACTCCCTGTGATTAAGCTAATCATGTTGCTAAACAGGACTTGATCACATTTGAATCACCTTCCTTTTCTAACTCCTAGTTCAAACTTCAAATATAATTAAAGTGAAAAATAAAAGTTTTTAAAAACTCAAACAAAAATGTTCTGTGGGTGCTAAATAATACACTGGCAATTATGATGGAGAAAACTCCTTTTTTATAAAATGCCTAAATACTTTAAATGAAATATAACAGAAAAGGAAATAAACAAATAAAAGGAAAACAGAAAACAAAACAGAACAGAAAAAGAAAAAAAGAAGAAGGCTCGTTCCCCCACTGCACCCCGGCCCAAACTGGGCCGCCACCCCCGAACCCCCCGGCCCAGTCGCCCCAGCCCACTCTCCCCCCCCCCCCCCCCGCGTCCCCTTCCCTGTTCCCCCGACCGGGTCGGAACAGGGGCGCGCGCTCCCGCCCGACCACCTCGCCGGCACCGACGCCGGAGAGGATAAGGGCGCCAGCGGCCCCCGCCCCCTCGGGCCTCTCTCCCACTCACCCCGCTCACTCCCTCGGCCTCTGCGCCTCTTCCCCCGCCAGATCCACCTCTCTCTCCCCTTCGATCTCCTCTGCCCGCGCGTGCTCGCCGCCGTTCACCGTCGAACTCGCGGCCACCGTGCCCCGATCGCCCCGACGACGTGCCCGAACGACTTCCCGCCGTCGACTACGTCGACTACGCCCTCGGGAACGAGTCGAGCGCCTCTGCACCGGCCTCCCCGAGCTCGTCTTCAACCTTCGGCCGCCGTCGTTCGTCGCCGATTCCGGCTACCCCGCGCCCTCCCCGAGCTCACTGCCACTCCCTACAGCCTCGCAGTGAGCCTCTCCTTCTCCTCCCCCTCTCCGTTAGCTCGCTCGCGCTCCGTAGATGCTCCCCCACGCGCGCCCGAACGCCACGCCGCGGAGCTCGCCGCCGGCGTGTCTCCGGTGACCAAATGGTCACGGCCGTAGGCCCGCTAGCCCGACCGCACCGTGCCGCGCCCGCCTAGGTAGTTAGTTCGGCCGTTCGCGCGCTCTAACGCAGCTTCCGTCGGGCACCCGTAGCACCTCGCCGCCGGCGAGCTCGTAGCGGTCGTCCCCGGCCGTTTCAGCCCCTCCGACCACCGCCGTTGGACGCGCGACGTCGAGCCGCGTCGAACGCGCCCAGCCCCGCCCCCGCAAACCCACTGTGGGTGAAACCCGCGCCCCTCCCGCGCGCGCCGCCGTGCGTTTTGGTCGCCGGCGTTGCTCCGGCGCCGGCCGCCGACGTGGCAGGCCTGGGGCCACCCCAGTGCCCCTGCCAGTGGCCCCCACGGGCCCCAGTTGACTGGGTTGACCCAGTCAACTGCTGACTGGGCAGGCCCAGTCACTGACATGCGGGCCCCGCCACAAAAATAAAAGAAAAAAAAATGTTTTATAAATAAAAATAATTATTTTAACTAATCACTCACTGACATGTGGGGCCCACCCCTCTAATTATACTGTTAGATTAGTTTAAATAGATATTAGAATAACAGAGACTGACATGTGGGTCCCACTGGACCCACCTGTCTGGTTTGACTGGTCAGCCGACCTGTTGACTTGCTGACGTCAGCATTGCCTCATGCTGACGTCATAATTCATTTTTCTTAATATAAATAATTCCAGAAATTCAAATAAACTTTGAAAATTCATATCTTTTAAACCGTAACTCGGATGAAAATGTTTTCTATATGAAAGTTGCTCAGAACGACGAGACGAATCCGGATACGCAGTCCGTTCGTCCACCACACCTCCCTAACCTATCGAACTAGCAACTTTCCCCCTCCGGTCCGTCTGTCCAAAAACGCGTAACATCGGGAATACCTCCCGGATGTTCCCCCCCTTCACCGATACCACCTGCTGTCGCGTTAGGACACCCCTAGCACCGCTCATTGTCATGTCACGCATCGTCATGCTTATGTTTGCATTGTATTTACTGTTTCTTCCCCCTCTTCTCTCCGGTAGACTACGAGACCGACACTGCTGCTGCCCAGTTCGACTACGGAGTCGACGACCCCTCCTACTTGCCAGAGCAACCAGGCAAGCCCCCCCTTGATCACCAGATATCGCCTACTCTTCTCTATACTGCTTGCATTAGAGTAGTGTAGCATGTTACTGCTTTCCGATAATCCTATCCTGATGCATAGCCTGTCATTGTTTCTACAATTGTTACCCTTACCTGCTATCCTACTGCTTAGTATAGGATGCTAGTGTTTCATCAGTGGCCCTACACTCTTGTCCGTCTGCCATGCTATACTACTGGGCCGTGATCACTTCAGGAGGTGATCACGGGTATATACTATATACATTATATACATGACACATGTGGTGACTAAAGTCGGGTCGGCTCGTTGAGTACCCGCAAGTGATTCTGATGAGGGGGCTGAAAGGACAGGTGGCTCCACCCCGGTAGAGGTGGGCCTGGGTTCCTGACAGCCCCCGACTGTTACTTTATGGCGGAGCGACAGGGCAGGTTGAGACCGCCTAGGTGAGAGGTGGGCCTGGCCCTGGTCGGCGTTCGCAGATAAACAACACGCTTAACGAGTTCTGGGTATTTGATCTGAGTCTGGCCATTTGGTCTATACGCACTAACCATCTACGTGGGAGTAGTTATGGGTATCCCGACGTCGTGGTATCAGCCGAAGCTCTTTTGACGTCAGCGACTGAGTGGCGCGCGCCGCATTGGACCGTAAGCTCGCGCTTGTATTAAGGGGGCTAGGTCTGCTTCCGGCCGCGTACGCAACGTGCAGGTGTGCATAGGGCGATGGGCCCAGACCCCTGCGCGCATAGGTTTAGACCGGCGTGCTGACCTCTCTGTTGAGCCTAGGTGGGGCTGCGACGTGTTGATCTTACGAGGCCGGGCATGACCCAGAAAAGTGTGTCCGGCCAAATGGGATCGAGCGTGTTGGGTTATGTGGTGCATCCCTGCAGGGAAGTTTATCTATTCGAATAGCCGTGTCCCTCGGTAAAAGGACGACCCGGAGTTGTACCTTGACCTTATGACAACTAGAACTGGATACTGAATAAAATACACCCTTCCAAGTGCCAGATACAACCCGGTGATCGCTCTCTAACAGGGCGACGAGGAGGGGATCGCCGGGTAGGATTATGCTATGCGATGCTACTTGGAGGACTTCAATCTACTCTCTTCTACATGCTGCAAGATGGAGATGGCCAGAAGCGTAGTCTTCGACAGGACTAGCTATCCCCCTTTTATTCTGGCATTCTGCAGTTCAGTCCACTGATATGCCCCTTTACACATATAACCCTGCATATGTAGTGTAGCTCCTTGCTTGCGAGTACTTTGGATGAGTACTCACGGTTGCTTCTCTCCCTCTTTCCCCCCTTTCCTTCCTATCTGGATGTCGCAACCAGATGTTGGAGTCCAGGAGCCAGACGCCACCATCGACGACGACACCTACGACACTGGAGGTGCCTACTACTACGTGCAGGCCGCAGACGACGACCAGGAGTAGTTAGGCGGATCCCAGGCAGGAGGCCTGCGCCTCGTTCGATCTGTATCCCTGTTTGTGCTAGCCTTCTTAAGGCAAACTTGTTTAACTTATGTCTGTGTTCAGATATTGTTGCTTCCGCTAACTCGTCTATGATCGAGCACTTGTATTCGAGCCCTCGAGGCCCCTGGCTTGTATTATAATGCTTGTATGACTTATTTATGTTTTAGAGTTGTGTTGTGATATCTTCCCGTGAGTCCCTGATCTTGATCGTACACATTTGCGTGCATGATTAGTGTACGGTCAAATCGGGGGCGTCACAGAGGACGACTCGGGCGGTGCCGTAATCTCGCGACCGGCAGTTGTCCCTTCCGATCCATTCTCCTCACCGTCGCCAGAGGGGACCAGCAGCGAAGCCTTCTCGGCCCTCAAGGACGGCGGCGGCGGGGCGTGCCTCCTCAGCCTCCTCCTCTCCCGCTCCTCCCCTCGTCCCGGGCTCCGTCGCCGTCCGCCATCTCCAGCCGCTTCCTGCGGATCTCGCGGGCGGCGCGCCAGATCCGGGCGCCCCAGCGCCTGGCGGCTGTTGGCTTGGGTCTGGGTCACCTCCGGTTGCACACTTCCGCCCTCCCCGTGAAGATTCGGTCTGCTGCTCCGGCGTCCTTCCTGCCGGCGGTGGTCGTCGCGGGGCTGGCTGCGACCGTCCTGGCCCTCCCCCTTTGCGTGACCCTTCGGCTATGGCGCGCTCCTCCATCCCCCAAAGATCTTGTCCGGGTGTGGCGCGGGGAGGATCCCTTGGGCGCCCCGTAGTGTTTGTTGTCACTGCTCCGGCCACTGCAAGGCTGCGGCGATGAGCTGGCCTTATGGCATGTGCGATGCAGGCCGCCGTTGTGATCCTCTGTTGGTGGTGGTGGTCTAGATTTGATTGGCCAGATGGTGGTGACTGTAGATCGTTCTGCAACGATTTTCTATGGATCCACGACATCGGGGGTCATCAAAGTGAATTCGGGAGTTTTTATCTCTTGATCCGGTGAATGAATTTCGGTGGTGAGGTACAAATTATGGACAATGACTTGACGCAAAGGAATGTTGTTGGAGTGGCGGTGGTTAAATTGCAGCTGCTTGGATTGTGGAAAAGCGGCGGCGACAACACATGTGTGACTTTGATGGTGGTGCTACGAGCACCCGGTCTCGAGCTCCGGGGCGAAAGCCTAGGTCAGACCCGAGTGGTCATCCCTGGCAATGGCGATGTTTTTTTTTACATCATGACCTTGTTGGAGGCATTGCTCGGATACGTTCGGACTGTTTCTTCAGGGTGAAAACTTTGATTCTAGCCTTTTTGGTTGGATCCAGCGACGGCGGCGCTTGAGTGTCGCTTCCTTCTTGAAGGCGTTGTTGTTGAAAATCCTCGTCATCAATGTGGTGTCAATGGTTGGTGCGGATATGGTCGCAGTTCTAGTTTGTCGTTCGCTGATCTGATCGCTTTGGGGCTTTTTTATTTCTTTTTTCCTTTTCACACCTATTCATAGCTTTTGGTCTTATGACTTTGCTAGTCGTTGGTGTGTTTTAGCGTTTGTGTTGGGTTGGCTGTGTGCATCCAGTTATGCAGAGGCCGGGTGTATGCTCATTATATTGTATCCTCTTGATGCTTCTTTTGAGCCAATAAAATTCACCCTTTGTCGAAAAATCAGTTGACACGGAGTGACATCACAGGAACTATAAATAAATAAA
Organism: Aegilops tauschii subsp. strangulata; assembly: GCF_002575655.3. Lineage (NCBI taxonomy): Eukaryota > Viridiplantae > Streptophyta > Magnoliopsida > Poales > Poaceae > Aegilops > Aegilops tauschii. The sequence continues at coordinate 207,339,014 of NC_053039.3, read as the reverse complement.
ACACGCAAGAGAAAAGAAGCCGTGTGAGCTTACTAAACCTGAAGTGAAGTCCCACCAGCCTATTGACTCAATGACACGTCCTTCCTTATCTGCTTACTTTACTACTTGTTGTCAATTCTATCCACAATTGTCATGTGTTAAAGTTGTCTTGTTTCTTAGGAATATTAGAAGCATATATAGTAATCACGTGTATACAGGATGCTCTTTCCAAGTGAGAATCACGATGATATCCACACTAAATTTTCTTTAATCAAGGAGAAAGATCACATGATCGTAGGCGCAGCATCCTGAATGTTTGTTTTCTGAGGAAGGGGTTTACCTTCCCTGTTGCATATATATAATGTAAATTTTCTTTTTTTTGCGGGAAATATAATGTAATTTTCATAACCAGAGCATCCTAAATATTCGTGGTACTACGTACTACTAATTTATCCTGACAATTCTATAGAGCACACATGTCTAGAAGCGGCCGTCCTACTGTATGTACCACAACATACGAGTGCACAGAACAGATACCTGCAGATCGCCTGCGGCAAGTCCATTCTCCGGCTCCTCGACGGCAGCGGCGGCGGTGCTATCTCCTGCGAAGCGCCGGACGGAGCAGAACCCCCTGCTTTGGTCCCCTGATGGCACCCCGAGAACCGGCACCGTCGACAAGCTCAAGGGCCACGGCCCTGGTCCATGGCTGCACAGCTCGCCAGCGAGCCTTCTGGCAGCCCGACGCGCCAGCCACGCGGCCATGTATATGTACGTGACTATCTAGGTACACGCACTATCTAGTACGATGCAAGTTTCCGGCGCAATCAGCTGCAAGAATTCTGCGCAATCGACTCAATTCAATGGTGGTGGCTGGAATTTATAGGTGGCAGAGTGGGAGTTGGATAGAGACGAGAAAAGGGAACAAGAGAAGAAGCAGCGAGCGAAGCAAAGAGGGAGAAAGTGTGAGTTGGAAAGATAAGGGTGTGTGCAGCGAGGAGCGCGAGGAGTTTGGAGGTAGGAGAAGACGGGCACGGCTCACTAGTGTCCGGAGAGTGACGACTGATTGATTGCAGCTGCAGGGGTTGAAGGATGGCGCGTGGGGCAGGAGGTTGCACGTGGAAGCTGTGGCCCGGTGCCGGGGTGGGTGGGTGCTGAAGGATGGGAGCTGAGGCCGGTGACAGGGCATGCTCAGCTCAGCCCATTGTGCTCCATAGACCGTAGTACCAGGATGCAGACGAACAATGGACCGGGAAATTTCGGAAAACGACACCCAAAAGCTATCTGTCATGAGAATGGTGTGACGGTGTTTTTCTTTTTCTTTTTAGGGAATAGACCGTTGTACGTCCGATTATGTTCCTTTTTTTCCACTATTGATTTTTCTCGTAAAAAAAGAGGACACTGGGAATCGAACCTTGTACCTAGAGGCTCAGTCTGGCAGAAATCACATATTTGACTTGAGGGCGAAATCAAATCACAAACTGACCTGCTTTCGAAAAAATTTCACTCTGTTGACCCTTTCGTGTGGCGCCCGACAGCTAAGCGCCGCACGCTATTATGCAGTGCCTCTGCCTTAGGCGTCGCACCTCCTGCCAGCGTGGCAGCCCTGGTCCAGTTGCGGCCCCACAGACAGCACTGCAGCGCCTAAGGCTTAGGCGCCACACTTGTAATGTGCAGCGCCCGTCTCTTAGGCGCTGCACAGTCTGTGTTCCAGTTAGGCTGGCCCCACCCTCTCTCCCCTCCCACCCCCACCCCACACACCCCCATCCCACCCAAACCCTTAGACTTGCGCCCCTCCTCTCTTCCCCTCTCCCCCCTCTCAAATCCTTCTCAAATCTTGCAAATCCGGAGTATTTGACCGTGGATTTTGAAGCCAACCCCTCCCTTAAGGTAATATCCTCCGATCTCCTCGTTTTCATCCATAGGAATTGTCACATTTGCTCAAATCTTGCTACTTTGGGGAAACCCTAGTTTTGGCTTGGATTTGCAAATTTGTGTTGAATGATGTTATGTTTCTTTGCTAATTTGGTATGGCTAGGCTTTCATAGTATGCTAGGGTTAGGGTTATGTGTGTTTGATGTTGGTGTTAGGGTTATCCTATGGTTAGGATTGTGGTTATTGTTAAGTGGGGGTTATGGTTATTAATTCATATATATGTTATGGCATATGTATTTTGTGCAAATATTTTTGTTAAGTACTTGCTTGATATATGTGTGTTTTTGACTATTGTAGGGATGGGGAGAACATGTGTTTATGTTCATCATGTGGATAAAGAGGCCTTTTTGAAAGGCAATGTTGAGTCGGACCCGGATGAGCTTGACATGGTGTTTGAGAGTAGTCCTAGCTATGCGGAGCTCTTGGACCAAGTGAGGAAGGATTTGAATTGGATGGACCCAAGTGACGTTGTTGAGTTCGAGGGAAGGCATAATGTTGGTTTTGGAATGCACATCCGTTGGAAGACAATGCGTGTGAACTCCGAGCAACGTTGGGTTGCATACAAGGAGACGGTTGCCGAATCTCTAGACAAGGCTCTTGAGTTATTTGCCTCCAAGAAGGTTGAGTCTACTTTGAATTTGGACTTGAACCGGAACCCCTCCCCGTTGGTTGCTAGCACTCCCCCACCCATTAACCAAGATCAAATGAGTGAACCTCATTTCATGCAACAAGAGTGGCCAACATTGAGCCGGACTCCAAACAACCAAAATGAAGCTTTTGAAGAGGAGAATGATGAGTACGAGGAGGATGACAACGAAGTTGATCTCCATGACAACAATGTGAGTGATCTCGACCAATATCATGTGCAAGAGACAATGGACCAATCCATCCCTTTTTCCCGTGCATATGCATCGGACTCGGATGACGATGGTCCCGATGAAGAAGTTGATGAGGAGGGGTTCACGCCGAAGGAGGCCCAAGCATTCAAGAAGGTATTCAGGAAGGATCACAAGACACCATTGTTCAAGGATCTTAGTCTCGCGGATGAAGCCGTTGTGGATGGTGGCAAATGCATATCTCTTGGAGCTAGGCCAAGTTCTCACCGTGATTTGGAAGACGGCAAGAACGGGATATATCCCGGTTGTGAGTTTGAATCCTTCTTGGAATTGAAGATGTGGCTTGACAACTATTCGGTTACACATTATCGTCCACATAAAGTGGCCAACTCGGACGTCAATGTACGTTACATGGTCAAATGTGAAGTGCCAAGATGTCCATGGATTGTGCGTGCGAGGCCATGGAAAGGAGGTCCCACTTGGCGCATAGTGAGTTGTCTACCAACTCACATGTGCCGGCACAAGAATGCGGATGGCGAGCTTGTGTACCAACAACACAGCCAACTCACGTCCGAGTTCATTGTTTACAGGTTATCCAACCAAATATCCACACTTCCAATAATGAGCATCAAGAGTGTCATTGACCTTGTGAAAGCCATCTTGGCCGTGGTGAAGGCCTAGGCCGTGGTGAGGGTGGATTTGACCGTGGATTTCGAAGCCAACCCCTCCCTTAAGGTAATCTCCTCCGATCCCCTCGTTTTCATCCATAGGAATTGTCACATTTGCTCAAATCTTGCTACTTTGGGGAAACCCTAGTTTTGGCTTGGATTTGCAAATTTGTGTTGAATGATGTTATGCTTCTTTGCTAATTTGGTATGGTTAGGCTTTCATAGTATGCTAGGGTTAGGGTTATGTGTGTTTGATGTTGGTGTTAGGGTTATGCTATGGTTAGGATTGTGGTTATTGTTAAGTGGGGGTTAGGGTTAACCAAGAATTCTCGGTTTTGTAGGCATGGCTTCATCCGGTTCCATGACGAGGCCACCGTGTGCTAACCAAGAAGACATGCCGAACAAGTGGGAGGACGCATCTTTGGACAAGGTGAAGGAGAAAGATGTCGACATCCCGCCATGTTGGTGTGGAGATGTTTGCAAGGTGAAGGTGTCCACCGACCGAAAGAAATCATGGACGGAAGGGCGGAGATATTTTGTATGCCCGAACTATGCTTATGATCGTGCACTTCCAACTAACGCCTATGACCAACCACCGGTAAGCTCGAGAAGTAAAATGTTACTATCAAATGTGTGTCAACACTAACAAAAATTTTGTATGCAGTCACCGCCTCCTCTATGCAAGTACTTCACGTGGATAGATCTTGAAGTGCCAGAAGATGTCAAAAAGGACCAATACCAAGATTGTCTTAGGCGGCAACGGCGGTTCAAAGAATCGTTTCGAAGAGGCTTGGAGGAAGAGCGTCGTCAGAAGGAGAGGATGGAGCGGAAAAAACGAGAGGAGGAGAGGGCACGCCAAGCGAAACTTGCTCGTGAGGAGGAGAGGGCAAGAAAGCTTGCAAAGGCTCGCGAGGCGCAAGAGGAGGACTCGGCCCGTGACAAGAAGGGGAAATGGCCTCGCTCTACTTAGTAGGGACTTCGCTTCGGTGCACTCGTCGTCAACTATCTTCTAATAAATGTGTCGTGAACTTGTGAGGGCATGTGAGATGTTGGTGAACTATCTTCTAGGGCAAGCTGCCATTTGTCATTTGTAATGAATGTGTCGTGAACCATGTCGTAGTAACATTTGAATTGTCTTAAGTTATGAACTCATCGGCATAAAATTTGTGTTTGTTCAAATTGCTGTGATGCTGCAGTCATTGTAAGTATTATGTTGTTCCGGTGAAATGAATGTGCTGTAAACTCTGTTTTTTCAGTAAACAGCCGTGCAGCGCCCAGAAAACAGGCGCTGCACTATACTATGTAGCGCCCAAGGGATAGGCGTCACACAGTACAGTGCAGCGCCTGGCTCTTGGGCACTGCACTATGACTTGGTAATTTTCGTGGATGGTCAGTGCTGAAAGCCTTCTGTGGCCCTTGGATAGCCATGGCCAGGTCGGCAGCGCCTATGAGACGGGCACTGCACTATACTGTACAGCGCCTAGGAGTTGGGCGCTGCATAGTACAGTGCAGCGCCTGTCTTTTGGGCGCTGCAGTGCTGTTAACTGCCAAACTGCAGAAACAGATGCCATTTTGGCCTCATGCATCACTGACATAACTTGCTTCAACATAAATAAAATTACTGTAGACTGCACATACTGAACAAAGACAACTAATAACTTGAACATCACATCATTTAGGACAATTCAACATTACTACTAGTTCGCAAACACAAATACCACACTAGTAAGAATTCACCAACAGATAACATAACCTCACAAGTTCATCGACCTAATGAAACGACTACAAGAGCACTAACAAACACAAGCACTAATGCCTTCCGCGCGTGTTCCTGGTGCCACGCCTGCAGGTAACCTTCTTCTTCCTGGGTGGACGAGGCTCCTCTTCCTGCACTTCCTCCTCCGCCTCCGCCTCCGCCTCATCATCCAAGCTAGCCATCCGCGAGGTCCCTACGACCACCTTTGGGTTGCCTCTGTTGTCAAAGTCGTTGGCCGTGTACCGGCGTCTGGGTTGCCTAGGCTTGAACACATATGGGGACCGAAGTTGAGCGTCCGCCAAAGTCATGTCATCATCAAGCTCATGGACCTATCACACAATCAAACAATATGGTGAAGACCGGCGTTGTAATCAAGTGAGAATCACATCTAAAGGATTAGTCATACCTCTTGGGTGACCACGCCATCATCATCCAGATAAGCATATGAGGAACTCTTGGGGAACGTAGTAATTTCAAAAAATTTCTACGCACACGCAAGATCATGGTGATGCATATCAACGAGAGGGGAGAGTGTTGTCCACGTACCCTCGTAGACCGAAAGCGGAAGCGTTAACACAACGCGGTTGATGTAGTCGTACGTCTTCACGATCCGACCGATCAAGTACCGAACGCACGGCACCTCCGAGTTCAGCACACATTCAGCTCGATGACGTCCCTCGAACTCCGATCCAGCCGAGTGTTGAGGGAGAGTTTCGTCAGCACGATGGCGTGGTGACGATGATGATGTTCTACCGACGCAGGGCTTCGCCTAAGCACCGCTACGATATTATCGAGGTGTAATATGGTGGAGGGGGCACCGCACACGGCTAAAAGATCGTAGATCAATTGTTGTGTCTATGGGGTGCCCCCTGCCCCCGTATATAAAGGAGCAAGGGGGAGGCCGCCGGCCAAGGAGGAGGGCGCGCCAAGGGGGGAGTCCTACTCCCACCGGGAGTAGGACTCCTCCTTTCCTTGTTGGAATAGGAGAAGGGAAGGGAGAAGGAGAAAGAAGGAAGGGGGCGCCCCCCCTCCCTAGTCCAATTCGGACTAGTCCATGGGGAGGGGTGCGGCCACCCTTTGGGGCCTTTCTCTCCTTTCCCGTATGGCCCATTAAGGCCCAATACGAATTCCCGTAACTCTCCGGTACTCCGAAAAATACCCGAATCACTCGGAACCTTTCCGAAGTCCGAATATAGTCGTCCAATGTATCGATCTTTACGTCTCGGCCATTTCGAGACTCCTCGTCATGTCCCGGATCTCATCCGGGACTCCGAACTCCTTCGGTACATCAAACACATAAACTCATAATATAACCGTCATCGTAACGTTAAGCGTGCGGACCCTACGGGTTCGAGAACTATGTAGACATGACCGAGACACCTCTCCGGTCAATAACCAATAGCGGAACCTGGATGCTCATATTGGCTCCCACATATTCTACGAAGATCTTTATCGGTCAGACCGCATAACAACATACGTTGTTCCCTTTGTCATCGGTATGTTACTTGCCCGAGATTCGATCGTCGGTATCTCAATACCTAGTTCAATCTCGTTACCGGCAAGTCTCTTTACTCGTTCCGTAATACATCATCCCGCAACTAGCTCATTAGTTGCAATGCTTGCAAGGCTTTATAGTGATGTGCATTACCGAGTGGGCCCAGAGATACCTCTCCGACAATCGGAGTGACAAATCCTAATCTCGAAATACGCCAACCCAACAAGTACCTTCGGAGACACCTGTAGAGCACCTTTATAATCACCCAGTTACGTTGTGACGTTTGGTAGCACACAAAGTGTTCCTCCGGTAAACGGGAGTTGCATAATCTCATAGTCATAGGAACATGTATAAGTCATGAAGAAAGCAATAGCAACATACTAAACGATCGAGTGCTAAGCTAACGGAATGGGTCAAGTCAATCACATCATTCTCCTAATGATGTGATCCCGTTAATCAAATGACAACTCATGTCTATGGCTAGGAAACATAACCATCTTTGATCAACGAGCTAGTCAAGTAGAGGCATACTAGTGACACTCTGTTTGTCTATGTATTCACACATGTATCAAGTTTCCGGTTAATACAATTCTAGCATGAATAATAAACATTTATCATGATATAGGGAAATAAATAATAACTTTATTATTGCCTCTAGGGCATATTTCCTTCAGTCTCCCACTTGCACTAGAGTCAATAATCTAGTTCACATCGCCATGTGATTTAACATCAATAGTTCACATCACCATGTGATTAACACCTATAGTTCACATCGTCATGTGACCAACACCCAAAGGGTTTACTAGAGTGAGTAATCTAGTTTACATCGCTATGTGATTAACACCCAAAGAGTACTAAGGTGTGATCATGTTTTGCTTGTGAGATAATTTTAGTCAACGGGTCTGTCACATTCAGATCCGTAAGTATTTTGCAAATTTCTATGTCTACAATGCTCTGCACGGAGCTACTCTAGCTAATTGCTCCCACTTTCAATATGTATCTAGACCGAGACTTAGAGTCATCTAGATTAGTGTCAAAACTTGCATCGACGTAACCCTTTACGACGAACCTTTTGTCACTTCCATAATCGAGAAACATATCCTTATTCCACTAAGGATAATTTTGACCGCTGTCCAGTGATCTACTCCTAGATCACTATTGTACTCCCTTGCCAAAATCAGTGTAGGGTATACAATAGATCTGGTACACAACATGGCATACTTTATAGAACCTATGGCCGAGGCATAGGGAATGACTTTCATTCTTTTTCTATCTTCTGCCGTGGTCGGGCTTTGAGTCTTACTCAATTTCACACCATGTAACACAGGCAAGAAACTTTCTTTGACTGTTCCATTTTGAACCACTTCAAAATCTTGTTAAGGTATGTACTCATTGAAAAAACTTTTCAAGCGTCTTGATCTATCTCTATAGATCTTGATGCTCAATATGTAAGCAGCTTCACCGAGGTCTTTCTTTGAAAAACTCCTTTCAAACACTCCTTTATGCTTTGCAGAATAATTCTACATTATTTCCGATCAACAATATGTCATTCACATATACTTATCAGAAATGTTGTAGTCCCCCCACTCACTTTCTTGTAAATACAGGCTTCACCGCAAGTCTGTATAAAACTATATGCTTTGATCAACTTATCAAAGCGTATATTCCAACTCCGAGATGCTTACACCAGTCCATAGATGGATCGCTGGAGCTTGCATATTTTGTTAGCACCTTTAGGATTGACAAAACCTTCTGGTTGCATCATATACAACTCTTCTTTAATAAATCCATTAAGGAATGCAGTTTTGTTTATCCATTTGCCAGATTTCATAAAATGCGGCAATTGCTAACATGATTCGGACAGACTTAAGCATCGCTGCGAGTGAGAAAATCTCATCGTATTCAACACTTTGAACTTTGTCAAAAACCTTTTTCCGACAAGTCTAGCTTTGTAGATAGTAACACTACTATCAGCGTCCGTCTTCCTCTTGAAGATCCATTTATTTTTTATGGCTCGCCGATCATTGGGCAAGTCAATCAAAGTCCATACTTTGTTCTCATACATGGATCCCATCTCAGATTTCATGGCCTCAAGCCATTTTGCGGAATCTGGGCTCACCATCGCTTCTTCATAGTTCGTAGGTTCGTCATGGTCTAGTAACATAACCTCCAGAACAGGATTACCGTACCACTCTGGTGCGGATCTTACTCTGGTTGACCTACGAGGTTCAGTAACAACTTGATCTGAAGTTTCATGATCACCATCATTAACTTCCTCACTAATTGGTGTAGGTGTCACAGGAACCGGTTTCTGTGATGAACTACTTTCCAATAAGCGATGAGGTACAGTTACCTCATCAAGTTCTACTTTCCTCCCACTCACTTCTTTCGAAAGAAACTCCTTCTCTAGAAAGGATCCATTCTTAAGAACGAATGTCTTGCCTTCGGATCTGTGATAGAAGGTGTACCCAACTGTCTCCTTTGGGTATCCTATGAAGACACATTTCTCCGATTTGGGTTTGAGCTTATCAGGATGAAACCTTTTCACATAAGCATCGCAACCCCAAACTTTAAGAAACGACAACTTTGGTTTCTTGCCAAACCACAGTTCATAAGATGTCGTCTCAACGGATTTAGATGGTGCCCTATTTAATGTGAATGCAGCTGTCTCTAATGCATAACCCCAAGACGATAGTGGTAGATCGGTAAGAGACATCATATATTGCACCATATCCAATAAAGTACGGTTACGATGTTCGGACACACCATTACACTGTGGTGTTCCAGGTGGCGTGAGTAGTGAAACTATTTCACATTGTTTTTACTGAAGGCCAAACTCGTAACTCAAATACTCTTCTCCACGATCAGATCGTAGAAACTTTATTTTCTTGTTACGATGATTTTCCACTTCACTCTGAAATTATATAAACTTTTCAAATGTTTCAGACTTCTGTTTCATTAAGTAGATATACCCATATATGCTCAAATCATCTGTGAAGGTCAGAAAATAATGATACCTGCTACGGGCCTCAATATTCATCGGACCACATACATCTGTATGTATGATTTCCAACAAATCTGTTGCTCTCTCCATAGTTCCGGAGAACGGCGTTTTAGTCATCTTGCCCATGAGGCACGGTTCGCAAGCATCAAGTGATTCATAATCAAGTGATTCCAAAATCCCATCAGTATGGAGTTTCTTCATGCGCTTTACACCAATATGACCTAAACGGCAGTGCCACAAATAAGTTGCACTATCATTATTAACTTTGCATCTTTTGGCTTCATTATTTATGAATATGTGTATCACTACGATCGAGATCCAACAAAAAATTTTATTGGGTGTATGACCATAGAAGGTTTTATTCATGTAAACAGAATAACAATTATTCTCTAATTTAAATGAATAACCGTGTTGCAACAAACATGATCAAATCATATTCATGCTCAACGCAAACACCAAATAACACTTATTTAGTTTTCAACACTAATCCCGAAAGTATAGGGAGTGTGTGATGATGATTATATCAATCTTGGAACTACTTCCAACACACATCGTCACCTCGCCTTTTACTAGTCTCTGTTTATTCTGCAAATCCCGTTTCGAGTTACTACTCTTAGCAACTGAACCAGTATCAAATACTGAGGGGTTGCTATAAACACTAGTAAAGTACACATCAATAACATGTATATCCAATATACCTTTGTTCACTTTGCCATCCTTCTTATCCACCAAATAGTTGGGGTAGTTCCGCTTCCAGTGACCAGTCCCTTTGCAGTAGAAGCACTTAGTCTCAGGCTTAGGTACAAACTTGGGCTTCTTCACTTGAGTAGCAACTTGCTTGCCGTTCTTTTTGAAGTTCCCCTTCTATCCCTTTGCCCTTTTCTTGAAACTAGTGGTCTTGTTAACCATCAACACTTGATGCTCTTTCTTGATTTCTACCTTCGTCGATTTCAGCATCGCGAAGAGCTCGGAATTACTTTCGTCATCCCTTACATACTATAGTTCATCACGAAGTTCTACTAACTTGGTGATGGTGACTAGAGAATTCTGTCAATCACTATTTTATCTGGAAGATTAACTCCCACTTGATTCAAGCGATTGTAGTACCAAGACAATCTGAGCACATGCTCACTGCTTGAGCTATTCTCCTCCATCTTTTAGCTATAGAACTTGTTGGAGACTTCATATCTCTCAACTCGGGTATTTGCTTGAAATATTAACTTCAACTCCTGGAACATCTCATATGGTCCATGACGTTCAAAACGTCTTTGAAGTCCCGATTCTAAGCCGTTAAGCATGGCGCACTAAACTATCAAGTAGTCATCATACCGAGCTTTTGTTAAACGTTCATAACGTCTGCATCTGCTCCTGCAATAGGTCTGTCACCTAGCGGTGCATCAAGGACATAATTCTTCTGTGCAGCAATGAGGATAATCCTTAGATCACGGATCCAATCCGCATCTTTGCTACTAACATCTTTCAACATAATTTTTCTCTAGGAACATATCAAAAATAAACACAGGGAAGCAACAACGCGAGCTATTGATCTACAACATAATTTGCAAAATACTATCATGACTAAGTTCATGATAAATTCAAGTTCAATTAATCATATTAATTTATGAACTCCCACTTAGATAGACATCCCTCTAATCCTCTAAGTGATCACGTGATCCATATCAACTAAACCATGTCCGATCATCACGTGAGATGGAGTAGTTTCAATGGTGAACATCACTATGTTGATCATATCTACTATATGATTCACGCTCGACCTTTCGGTCTCCGTGTTCCGAGGCCATATCTGCATATGCTAGGCTCGTCAAGTTTAACCTGAGTATTCCGCGTGTGCAACTGTTTTGCACCCGTTGTATTTGAACGTAGAGCCTATCACACCCGATCATCACGTGGTGTCTCAGCACGAAGAACTTTCGCAACGGTGCATACTCAGGAAGAACACTTTTATCTTGAAATTTTAGTGAGAGATCATCTTATAATGCTACCGTCAATCAAAGCAAGATAAGATGCATAAAAGATAAACATCACATGCAATCAATATAAGTGATATGATATGGCCATCATCATCTTGTGCTTGTGATCTCCATCTCCGAAGCACCGTCATGATCACCATCGTCACCGGCGCGACACCTTGGTCTCCATCGTAGTATCGTTGTCGTCTCGCCAACTATTGTTTTTACGACTATCGCTACCGCTTAGTGATAAAGTAAAACAATTACATGACGATTGCATTGCATACAATAAAGCGACAACCATATGGCTCCTGCCAGTTGCCGATAACTCGGTTACAAAACATGATCATCTCATATAATAAAATATAGCATCATGTCTTGACCATATCACATCACAACATGCCCTGCAAAAACAAGTTAGACGTCCTCTACTTTGTTGTTGCAAGTTTTACGCGGCTGCTACGGGCTTAGCAAGAACCGTTCTTACCTACGCATCAAAACCACAACGATAGTTTGTCAAGTTGGTGCTGTTTTAACCTTCGCAAGGACCGGGCGTAGCCATACTCGGTTCAACTAAAGTGAGAGAGACAGACACCCGCCAGTCACCTTTAAGCAACGAGTGCTCGCAACGGTGAAACCAGTCTCGCGTAAGCGTACGCGTAATGTCGGTCCGGGCCGCTTCATCTCACAATACCGCCGAACCAAAGTATGACATGTTGGTAAGCAGTATGACTTATATCGCCCACAACTCACTTGTGTTCTACTCGTGCATAGCATCAACACATAAAACTAGGCTCGGATGCCACTGTTGGGGAACGTAGTAATTTCAAAAAATTCTACGCACACGCAAGATCATGGTGATGCATAGCAACGAGAGGGGAGAGTGTTGTCCACGTACCCTCGTAGACCGAAAGTGGAAGCGTTAACACAACGCGGTTGATGTAGTCGTACGTCTTCACGATCCGACCGATCAAGTACCGAACGCACGACACCTCCGAGTTCAGCACACGTTCAGCTCGATGACGTCCCTCGAACTCTGATCCAGCCGAGTGTTGAGGGAGAGTTTCGTCAGCACGATGGCGTGGTGACGATGATGATGTTCTACAGACGCAGGGCTTCGCCTAAGCACCGCTACGATATTATCGAGGTGTAATATGGTGGAGGGGGGCACCGCACACGGCTAAAAGATCGTAGATCAATTGTTGTGTCTATGGGGTGCCCCCTGCCCCCGTATATAAAGGAGCAAGGGGGAGGCCGCCGGCCAAGGAGGAGGGCGCGCCAAGGGGGGAGTCCTACTCCCACCGGGAGTAGGACTCCTCCTTTCCTTGTTGGAATAGGAGAAGGGAAGGGAGAAGGAGAAAGAAGGAAGGGGGCGCCCCCCTCCCTACTCCAATTCGGACTAGTCCATGGGGAGGGGTGCGGCCACCCTTTGGGGCCTTTCTCTCCTTTCCCGTATGGCCCATTAAGGCCCAATACGAATTCCCGTAACTCTCCGGTACTCCGAAAAATACCCGAATCACTCGGAACCTTTCCGAAGTCCGAATATAGTCGTTCAATATATCGATCTTTACGTCTCGGCCATTTCGAGACTCCTCGTCATGTCCCCGATCTCATCCGGGACTCCGAACTCCTTCGGTACATCAAAACACATAAACTCATAATATAACCGTCATCGTAACGTTAAGCGTGCGGACCCTACGGGTTCGAGAACTATGTAGACATGACCGAGACACCTCTCCGGTCAATAACCAATAGCGGAACCTGGATGCTCATATTGGCTCCCACATATTCTACGAAGATCTTTATCGGTCAGACCGCATAACAACATACGTTGTTCCCTTTGTCATCGGTATGTTACTTGTCCGAGATTCGATCCTCGGTATCTCAATACCTAGTTCAATCTCGTTACCGGCAAGTCTCTTTACTCGTTTCGTAATACATCATCCCGCAACTAGCTCATTAGTTGCAATGCTTGCAAGGCTTTATAGTGATGTGCATTACCGAGTGGGCCCAGAGATACCTCTCCAACGATCGGAGTGACAAATCCTAATCTCGAAATACGCCAACCCAACAAGTACTTTCGGAGACACCTGTAGAGCACCTTTATAATCACCCAGTTACGTTGTGACGTTTGGTAGCACACAAAGTGTTCCTCCGGTAAACGGGAGTTGCATAATCTCATAGTCATAGGAACATGTATAAGTCATGAAGAAAGCAATAGCAACATACTAAACGATCGAGTGTTAAGCTAACGGAATGGGTCAAGTCAATCACATCATTCTCCTAATGATGTGATCCCGTTAATCAAATGACAACTCATGTCTATGACTAGGAAACATAACCATCTTTGATCAACGAGCTAGTCAAGTAGAGGCATACTAGTGACACTTTGTTTGTCTATGTATTCACACATGTATCAAGTTTCCGGTTAATACAATTCTAGCATGAATAATAAACATTTATCATGATATAAGGAAATAAATAATAACTTTATTATTGCCTCTAGGGCATATTTCCTTCAGGAACTCACATCGTCCCCCTGATGGTGAGATGAGGGGTCTGATGGTGTACCAGACCTAGAGGCAGATGGTTCATCAAATTCGGGATCACGGCAACCGAGAAGATTCGATAACCGCCTTAACTTCTTGGCCTGACACTGTAACATGAACACGTGTGGAAGATATCAAACTCCGCAACATAGACTGGCTCTCATAGTGAATGCGATATGTACCTTGAGGAATGCTCGTAGTGAACCATCATCATTGCCTTTTCCAACCGGTGTGTTCTCGAGAATAGACTGGCTCTCATCAGCTGCTTTCTTGATCTCGGTGCGCTGTGGATGAGAAAGAATGAACACGTTAGCCATTCAAACATGTGTAATATGGCCAACGGGAAAGTAAAGAAGGAACACTTTACCACATAGTTAATCACCGGAACAGCAGGGACTCCTTGCCCTACCCTGACATCTCTGTTGTACTTCCCCTTTGATAGATCCTCAAAGTTTACGGGTTCTTCAAGAATATCCTCATTATATGCCGGCGGGCATATCTCAACTCGAGTATTTTCAAGAAGCCATCGTATGTAGTTATCAAAAGCAAGTGGGTTATGCTCACGAAGCTGGGCGCGTGCACTGCTACGAGCTTGCTCCACGCAAAGCTGGAAGCGGGTAACATACGAAGCATGATGCTTGTCCCAGTCCTTTATCTTCCGCTGCCTTCTCCTGTCCAACCTGCATGGTACAATACCAAACATTAGCAAAATCAAGAAGGATTGACGATGCTTAGTCAATACGCTCTCTTACCTATGAAGTGCTTTGTCCGTATCCACCCATTCCGGCGGGTGAGGCTGGAACAGACCAAACTGACGAAACACGCGATGTGGCAAATGAAACTCAACAGCCCAGTTGCATATCAGTGGGCACCGCATAAGCCAGAGATCCCTATCCCGCAAGCACATCGGGTTGATGGTAAACTCCGGGGTGTACCCAAGTCTGTCATCGGCGCCATATGGCCGCCATTCCACCTATGAAATAGGGCAACAATGCAAAATTGGTGACTTTTTTCAGGCAAACATGAGAAATGACTGAACTAATGACCTCGTTACCTGGTCAGGCGTAATCGTGTCCAACTCGGCAACGTACTTCTGGTACATGAGATTGACATCGTTCGTCATCTCGGAAACCACATCCCACTTGTAAGCCCAAGTGGGGCGCCGTAATTCGTCATCTTCATCTTCATCCAAGGATTAAACCTGACGCTCTTCGGGCGTCCAACAGGCAGACGCTCCCAGGTCCATACAGAAAGTAGAAGCATATTACCACCAATGCCTGCACTATCTGTGATCTTGCAACACGCATCGTCCAGCTGCATATAAAAGAAAAACAGTGTTAACTTGACAGCAAGCTTGCATTGCTAATGAAGAAATGAGTTGATCACAAAACAGACCAACTACCTGTCGGTACAAGTAGGCAAGAGTCGCTGAACCCCAGCTCCATTTGCTATCGAAGACGCTCAATGCCTTCAGCCACATCCATGGAGCGTTCTTGCCAGTGGAGTCAGGAAACAAAGTCCTCGACACAACGTACCACATGTAGACACGAGCATGTGTATGGATCACATCATCAGTGGCATCCGGAGGGCACGTCGCAAAGTTATTTTGAATCCATGTGAAAGCAGCTCCGGCTGCTTTCCTTTCCCTCTTATTCTTCTCTTCTCCTTCCTCTACATCAGCCTCAGCCTCGGTAGGAGCCATACCGATAAGAGCAATCATCTGCTCGCGCCACCCATCAAAATCGGTGCTCATACAGAGAGGCATCCCGTCGATACCAAGACCGGTGATCAACGAGACATCCTCGAGCGTCACGGTCATCTCCCCAGTCCGAAGATGGAAACTGTGCGTCTCCGGCCTCCACCGATTAGCAAGAGCGGACACCAGTGGAGCGTTCAGATTCGGCGTGGACCGGCTGACCAACTGAATCCACGGGAGTAGTCCTGCCTGCTTGATGTACGGTGTGTACCGCTCATCGTAAGGCATGGCAGGACCAGAGACCCCGTGATACCGAATCTTCAAAGGTTCAAGTTTCTGCAAAAAACAAGTAATGACAAATCTTAGGGCATGCAAAATTCAACTTAAGGCAAATTTGCAAAATATTTAGATTACTCGTTATTACCATCTCCTTCTCGCGCATCATGTAGGCCCGGTGTTTCGTGTCAATGGCATTGTCGAGAAGCCAAACCATCCTTACAAAGTTCAAACAATAAACATATATGAGTTCATCTCAAATATCGGTATACACTCAACATTTCATATGTGTTCATCTAAACATCTCATATGTGTTCATCTACAAGAATCTCAACATCTCCTCCTCACACAATGAATAAATGATTGTAAATTCTCATATATATCTAGTATGTCATATGTGTCAAGTAAATCAACATCTCATATTTCAAATAAACTCAACATTTAATATGTATCTAAAAAAATCAACATCTCACATATAGCTACAAAACTCAACATCTCATAATTATCTAAAAAACTAGGCATCTCATATATATCTAAAAAAATATACAATCTACGTTTCACTAACAAGAATCATATAGTGTGTGTGGGGGGGGGGGGGGGGTCAAAGGTTCCACCTAATCTTGGGCAAACAAAGATCCAAACCAAGCAAATCAAAGGTTCCACCTAATCTTGGGCAAATCCCTAAAAATGCAATGAATTAACGGAGGAAAAGAAAGGGAACGGAGGAGTTTACCTAGTAGGAGGGATTGGAGATCGAATCCGGGCCTCAAAACTTCAGATCTGAGAGGGGTGTGGGGGGGATCCGAAGGGGGCGCCGCCGCCGCCGCTCTCTGTAAACAGAGCAACTTCCTTAGAGGGGGAAGAACTGCTGGGAGGGGCTGGCCCGATGCGGCTTAAGTCAATGTGCAGCGCCCAAGCGATAGGCGCTGCACTTTACACAGTGTGGCGCCCAAGCCTTAGGCGCTGCAATGCTATCTGTGGGGCCGCAATTGGACCAAGGCTGCCACGCTGGCAGGAGGTGCGACGCCCAAGGGAAGGGTGCTGCATAGTAGTGTGCGGCGCCTCGCTATCGGGCGCCCCATGAAAGGGTCAGCAGAGTGAATTTTTTTCGAAAGCAGGTCAGTTTGTGATTTGATTTCGCCCTCAGGTCAAATATGTGATTTCTGCCGCTCAGTCCTACACTAGCTAGCCATTTGAGCTAATACATTGCTAGTAATTAGATACAGATTAGGCTGCTTTTATTGATACAACTAGGCTGACTTTTCTCACAGAAAAAGAGTACTGTGGGACCCAATAACTTACGTATAAATGCCATGGTAACTTCGATCGGGGGTGAAACAGTTATTGCAACATCCCCCGGTAATTTATGTGTAAACAACATGGTAATTTTTCATGGCAACGCTGAGAACTTAGGCACAAACACCACGACAACTTTGACCTGAAGGGAAAAAGTTGTCAAAAATGTACCCTTCTAACTTTTGTATAAACAGTATGGTAATAAGGTATCATATAAATGATAACTTAGATACAAACACCATGATAACTTGGACCCCGAGGAAAAATTGTTGAAAAGTATAATCTCGATAACGTTTGTGTGCATATCATGGTAAATGAAGCACTGCATACCTGATACTTAGGTGAAGCGCAGGGGGCGATTTGTTGAAAAACATATTCTCGGTACTTTGTGTGCAAATAACACGGTATTGTACACCCAATAAAGTTGATAACTCACTACAAACCCACGGTAATTTTGACCTCGGGATACAAGTTTGTTGAAAACATACCTGATCAATTGTGTGTAAATAACATGGTAATATACATACAACAGAGTTGATCACTTACTTAATCCAGACGTGGTAACTTTTTGATCAGGGAAAATATTGTTAAAATACCTCTCAATAACTCAGGTGTAAACAACATGATAATGTAAGCATATGAGAGCTGATAACTCATATACAAATTTCGCGGTAATTTTTGACCGAGTGAATGAAAATTGTTAAAAAAACATACCCGATAACTTTTGTGCAACATGGTAATATACACAACAAAGCTAATAACTCACTGCAAACATCATAATCACTTTTTGACCCTGGGATAAAAGTTTGTTGAAAACATACCCGAGAAACTTATGTGTAAATGACACGGTAACTTATGTATGACAGACGTGATAACTTACGCCGCCTAGATGTGGTAACTTTTGGTCCAAAAAAATTCATCAGAACATATCAACATGAGATCTAGTTTCAAAGATCTCGTCGAGACAATTTTTTATGTGAAGACGGTTTTTCAATGGGAGCGACGGTTTGAACTACAAAACATTTTGAAATTTTAAAAAAGAAAGAATCTAGGCTGACATCAGCTTTTCGTTCTTCAGTGCATATATGCATGTAATTAGAGGGAGGAGTGCACGTGAAAGGAAAATTAGTTATTCTAATGCATGCATGTCTATAATTAGAGTGAAATAAGGATCGTTCTTGCCTATTGCTAAAATCTGAACGTTTGGTCGTTATAAAAGTCCTTCTTTTTAAATATCACCGCATCGGCTCCAACAATTCTCCTTTAAGTAATCCCTCCTTTTTCATAATGTAGTGCATATAAATAATTTTTAAATCAAACTTTGTAAAATTTGACCAAGTTTATTGTTAGCATGTAATATACCTGTGTATCCTGCTGTATATGTACATGTAGTGTTTTCATGTATTTAGGATCGTGACTCACGCCCTGGCCTGCGTGCCACTTCTCTCGGGCACTCAGTTACGACTCCTCTGTGTATAAGTTGTATCGGCTATGATTGAATCAACACAGAGCGCATTTTCATCACTCAACTTGATATCAGACTCCGGGTTCTCCCATGGCCGTCGACTCTCCTTCCTCCTCGGCAACCGGCACCGCTACCTCCTCAGCCACCAGCGCAGCAACCTCGCCGGGCACCCTCTCCGACACGGGCACCTCCGCCGCCACCACCCCCTCCACTGCTGCTGGATCCTCGCCGTTCCTTCATTTGAAGAGTTAGTTGGCTGGCCTACCGGCCCGCAGATGTAGAGAGGTTGCCCCCACCATCCTCTTGAACTGCGAAATCAAAGCGATTCCTGTTGATGGAAGAAAGGCTAATTTCGTTTGATCCGATCCGTCTTCGGTGGCACCTCGGCTCCCACCTCCTCCCATTTCGCCCCCCTCTTCTCCTCTACCGCACCTCTGCCGCCTTCTTCGGCCACTTCCTCCCAACATCCCATTTTCAAAGACAACATCCAAAACCATATCAAATTTCTCCTCAACCCTGACGACCACAACTATCATAAGTGCAAGTCCTTCTTCCTCATGGTCTTGATCCAGTACGGCGTCGCCCACTTCATTGAGCACCCACTCCCGCCCAACGCCTATGCCGCCACCCGCGAACTTGATGCCCATCTCATTCTCTGGATCTACGCCACACTCGCCGATTCCCTTGTTGACCACGTCGTCGGTACCACCTCCACGTACGAGCTCTGGGCTCAGATCCGTGACTACTTGCTCGCCAATCGGGCTGCCCGGTACATGTTGCTCAACCGGCAGTACCGCAATCTCAAGCAGGGGGGTCTCTCCGTCGCGGAGTACGCTCGCCGCATGAAGCTTCTATTGGGAATCGTTGCATGGAAAACAAAAAAAATTCTACGCACATGCAATGATCTATTCATAGAGATGCATAACAATGAGGGGGAGAGTGTGTCTACATACCCTCGTAGACCATAAGCAAAAGCGTTTCTCAACGCGGTTGATGTAGTCGAACTTCTTCGCGCTTCAACCGATCAAGTATCGAATGCACGACACCTCCGTGTTCTGCACACGTTCATCTCGGTGACGTCCCTTGCCTTCTTGATCCAGCAAGACGTCGATGTAGTAGATGAGTTCCGTCAGCACGACGGCGTGGTGACGATAATGGTGAAGTGATCCTCACAGGGCTGCGCCCAAGCACTACAAAAATATGACCGGGGGTGTAAACGGTGGAGGGGGGCGCCGCACACGGCTAAACAATTGTCTTGGGTGTGCTAGCCCCCCCCACATATATATTGGTGGGAGGGGGAGGGAGAGGCCAGGAGGCGCCCCAAGTAGGACCGAATCCTACTTGGGCTCCTCCCTAGCCGCGCCCCCTGCCATATATGTCGGAGGGGGAAGGAAAGAGAGGGGGGGAGGGAAGGAAGGGGGAATCCTATTCCTCTCTTTCCTTTCCCTTCCCCTTTTTACTTCTCCTCCTTGGCCGACCGATATGGGGGTGCACCAGCCCCTTGTGGCTGGTGCGTTTCCCCTCTTGGCCCATAAGGCCCATATCTTTTGCCGGGGGTGCCCAGAACCCCTTCCAGTGACCCGACAAGTACATGGTACCCCCGAAACACTCCCAGTGTCTGAATACTATCGTCCTATATATCAATCTTTACCACTCGACCATTTCGAGACTCCTCGTCATGTCCGCGATCTCATCCGGGACTCCGAACAACATTGGGTCACCAAATCACATAACTCATATAATACTATATCGTCATCGAACGTTAAGCGTGCGGACCCTACGGGTTCGAGAACTATGTAGACATGACCGAGACACCTCTCCGGTCAATAACCAATAGAGGAACCTGGATGCCCATATTGGCTCCTACATATTCTGCGAAGATCTTTATCGGTCGAACTGTTATGACAACATATGTAATTCCCTTTTCCATCGGTATGTTACTTGCCCGAGATTCGATCGTCGGTATCTTCATACCTAGTTCAATCTCGTTACCGGCAAGTCTCTGTATTTGTTCCGTAATACATCACCTTGTGACTAACTCCTTAGTCGTTTACTTGCAAGCTTATGATGTGTATTACCGAGAGGGGCCAGAGATACCTCTCTGATACTCGGAGTGGCAAATCCTAATCTCGATCTATGCCAAGTCAACAAACACCTTCGGAAATACCTGTAGAGCATTTTTATAATCACCCAGTTACTTGTGACATTTGATAGCACACAAGGCATTCCTTCGGTATCGGGGAGTTGCATAATCTCATAGTCGAAGGAATATGTATTTGACATGAAGAAAGCAATAGCAATAAAACTGAACGATCATAATGCTAAGCTAACGGATGGGTCTTGTCCATCACATCATTCTCATAATAATGTGATACCATTATAAAATGACAACTCATGTCCATGGTTAGGAAACCTTAACCATCTTTGATCAACGAACTAGTCAAGTAGAGGCTCAATAGGGACATGGTGTTTGTTTATGTATTCACACATGTATTTAGGTTTCCGATCAATACAATTCTAGCATGAATAATAAATTTTTATCATGAATAAGGAAATATGAAATGAGAACTTCATTATTGCCTCTAGGGATTATTTTGTCCAGTCTCCCACTTGCACTAGAGTCAATAATCTAGTTCACATCGCCATGTGAATAACACCATGTAAGTGCATCTAGTGCCACCCCTAGTTGGTTTTGGAGTATTGACGACATACTTGGTTGATGGACTAATGTGTTTGTGAGAATTGCAGGATAATACAGGTAGTAGTCCCTTATTGATTCGGTTTACCTACCAGAGATGACCCCTAAAAATGTGTGAAGACATTGAAGACAATGGTGGTTCGTGAAGACATTCATATGCAGACTATGGAGTGCGAAGACATAGTTGTTTCGTAGTTTTCTTTTCTTCTTTGTTGAGTCATAGGAACCACCATACTGTTAAATGGGGTCCCGGTGAACAAAGTCAGAGCGACTGAAGTGATGCTTAACAAAATCCTATGTCCTCGAGCGAAGATAATGAGAGAAAATCTTATCCAGAGCTGGATGAGTCAGCTTTACTTGTAGCCCAAGTCAAGCTGCCGCGTGTGTTTGAAATCCGACCGTTGGACACGTGTCGGTTCCTTAGTGACCCAGGGTCATTTCGGACAAATCAGGTCGAGTTGCCTCCTGGCTATAAATAGCCCACCCCCTACACCATAAATTGGTGGCTGCTCAGAGTTAGTGCACGGTTTTTGTCGTTTGAGAGCAACCCACCTCCGAAGCATTTGAGAGAGAGAGATCCTTGCGAGGACAAAGCCCAAAACACCCAGAGCCAAAGAGTGTTAGGCATCACTGAAGTCTTTCTGTCCGTGTGACCTGAAGACTTGTTACACTTGAGGACTGTGAATCCTCCAGCTGGTTAGGCGTCGCATTTTGAGCATCCAAGAGCCATTGTGGATTGCTAGTGAACGAAGTCTGTGAAGGTTTGGAAGTCTACCTTGAAGACTTACCAGAGTGATTGGGTGAGGACTAGGTGTCCTTAGCTCAAGGGGAATAAGGTGAATATGCGGT
This sequence comes from Aegilops tauschii subsp. strangulata, assembly GCF_002575655.3. NCBI lineage: Eukaryota > Viridiplantae > Streptophyta > Magnoliopsida > Poales > Poaceae > Aegilops > Aegilops tauschii. The sequence continues at coordinate 207,316,545 of NC_053039.3, read as the reverse complement.
CTTCTGAGTTAAATCTCAGCCTTCCTAACCAGACGTACAGTTGTCACAGCAACTGGAACTGGTCTACCAAATCCTTGTTTTCACCAAGCAACTGGTTCTATCCTCCACTTCCTTTACATTACAGTTTGTCTTTGTGAAGTCATTGCCTGTTTGCATGATCTGATTGTCTTCATTGTGTGAAGATTGTTTGCTGTTTGGCTTCATACTGTCTTCCATCCTGATCCATACTACCTAGCCGCTGATAGTCTTCAAGCTTTCACTTCATTTCTTACTTGACTATGGCTTGTCTAGTGTAGTCTACCTTCCGCTGCATCTTAGTAGGTTCATTTCTATCGGTTGTCTTCAAATACCTTGTGATTTGAAGATTTTCATAAAAATCGCCTATTCACCCCCCTCTAGTCGACAACAAGCACTTTCAATTGGTATCAGATCAAGGTGCTCCCTTGTTCTGTGTGATTCGGTTTAACCACCTGGAGTTTTAGCTATGTCGACTGCAGGGATAATCAAGGTCTCCGCTGCATGCCCTGTCTTCGATGGCACTGATTACCCCTACTGGAAGAATAAGATGCGTATGCATCTTGAAGCCATTGACGTCGACCTCTGGTATGTCGTCAAGAATGGCGTTCCCAAGGTCAGTGAAGGTGTCACCGCTGCTGATGTCAAGAGGTTCATTCAAATGGATTCAACTGCCAAGAACATCATCTGTGGTCATCTGACCAAAGGACAGTACGACCGTGTGAGTGCACTGTAAACTGCAAAGCTAGTCTGGGACTAGCTCTCCAAGATCAACGAAGGCGTCTCAACTTAGAGAGACTCAAGGATTCGTGTTCTTCACAATCTCTTCAACCGCTTCAAGAGAAATGACAATGAGAATGTCCATCTCACGTTTGATCGCCTCACTGATATCACAAATGAGCTTCGAGCACTTGGCGCCACTGAGGTCACCAAGCACGAAATCGTCAAGAAGCTTCTGAGATCACTTGACAGCTCACTCGACACCCTGGCCCTGATGATTCAAGAACGTCCTGACTTCAAGACTCTCGATCCGTCTGACATACTGATACGTCTCCAACGTATCTATAATTTTTGATTGTTCCATGCTATATTATATTCTGTTTTGGACATTATTGGGCTTTATTATACACTTTTATATTATTTTTGGGACTAACCTATTAACCGGAGGCCCAGCCCAGAATTGCTGTTTTTTTGCCTATTTCCGAGTTTCGCAGAAAAAGAATATCAAACGGAGTCCAAACGGAATGAAACCTTCAAGAACGTGATTTTCGGAACGAACGTGATCCAGAGGACTTGGACCCTACGTCAAGACATCAACCAGGAGGGCACGAGGTAGGGGGGCGCGCCCTCCACCCTCATGGGCCCCATGTTGCTCCACCGACATACTTTTTCCTCCTATATACCTATGTACCCCCAAACTACTAGATACAGAGCCAAAAACCTAATTCCACCGCCGCAACCTTCTGTACCCATGAGATCCCATCTTGGGGCCTTTTCCGGAGCTCCGCCGGAGGGGGCATCGATCATGGAGGGCTTCTACATCAACACCATAGGCTCTCCGATGATGTGTGAGTATTTTACCTCAGACCTTCGGGCCCATAGTTATTAGCTAGATGGCTTCTTCTCTCTTTTTGGATCTCAATACAATGTTCTCCCCCTCTGCTGTGGAGATCTATTCGATGTAATCTTCTTTTGCGGTGAGTTTGTTGAGATCGATGAATTGTGGGTTTATGATCAAGTTTATCTATGAACAATATTTGAATCTTCTCTGAATTCTTTTATGTATGATTGGTTATCTTTGCAAGTCTCTTCGAATTATCAGTTTGGTTTGGCCTACTAGATTGATCTTTCTTGCAATGGGAGAAGTGCTTAGCTTTGGGTTCAATCTTGCGGTGTCCTTTCCCAGTGACAGTAGGGGCAGCAAGGCACGTATTGTATTGTTGCCATCGAGGATAACAAGATGGGTTTATATCATATTGCATGAGTTTATCCCTCTACATCATGTCATCTTGCTTAAAGCGTTACTCTGTTCTTATGAACTTAATACTCTAGATGCATGCTGGATAGCGGTCGATGTGTGGAGTAATAGTAGTAGATGCAGGCAGGAGTCGGTCTACTTGTCTCGGACGTGATGCCTATATACATGATCATACCTAGATATTCTCATAACTATGCTCAATTCTGTCAATTGCTCAACAGTAATTTGTTCACCCACCGTAATACTTTTGCTCTCGAGAGAAGCCTCTAGTGAAACCTATGGCCCCCGGGTCTATTTTCTATCATATTAATCTTCCAACACTTAGTTATTTTTATTGCCTTTTATTTTACTTTGCATCTTTATCATAAAAATACCAAAAATATTATCTTATCATATCTATCAGATCTCACTCTCGTAAGTGACCGTGAAGGGATTGACAACCCCTTTATTGCGTTGGTTGCGAGGATTTATTTGTTTGTGTAGGTGCGAGGGACTCGTGCGTGGCCTCCTACTGGATTGATACCTTGGTTCTCAAAAACTGAGGGAAATACTTACGCTACTTTACTGCATCACCCTTTCCTCTTCAAGGGAAAACCAACGCAGTGCTCAAGAGGTAGCACATACTTGAGAGGCTCAACACACATGAGTTCCAGTTATCTGAGAAGAGAGACATCTATGGCCCCAACTATGGCCGAACTCACGCTTTGAAGGCAAAGGTTGTTTCCTCATCTGAAGAAGAATCTGACTGCAGTTCTAGGGATCCTGAAGACATTGGAAAGGAGCTAGCTATGCTCATGAAGAAGTTCCAGAAGTTCTCCAAGAAGAAAGGTTTCAGAAGGTGTTCAAGATCCAGCTCAAGAAATGATGAAGCTTCTACTCGTGACCACAAGAAGAGAACACGCCACAAGTGCAAGAAACCTGGTCACTACATCTCTGAGTGTCCTCAATGGGAAAATGAGACCAAGAAGAAGAAGAAGAGCAAGGAATATGATTCTGAGGACAAGAAGAAGAAGAAATCCTCAAAGTCTTCTTCAAGTCTTCATCTCACAAGAAGAGCTCATCGAGCAAGGCTCGTGCATTTGTTGGCAAGGAGATGGATTCAGAGGAGGAGTCTGCTTCTGAGGAGGCGGAGGTGGAGTCTGAGGAGGAGTCCGATTCAGGCGTGGCTAGCCTGGCTCTAGCTTCAGCCTATGTTGCCAAGTCGATCTTCAACACCGAAGACAATGGCCTCGTCCCCAGTGCTGATGTTGATGATGAGGATGACTCTGCTCCTACCTACTGCTTCATGGCACTTGGTGCCAAGGTAAACTCACGTGATGCTTACTTTCAAACATCCAGTGAAGATGACTCCGAATGTGAATCCAAACCTAGCTACAAAACACTTGCTAAAATTGCAAATGAACAACAAACTGCTATGGAACATATTCAAAAGTTGCTAGACAAAAGCGATGACCTGTTGGACGCGGAAATGACTCGAACTCAGTCCTTAATTGAAGACATAAAAAATCTTCACGTTAAGTACGAGGAACTTGAAAGTCGTCATGAAACACTCTCAACTACTCATGAGAAGCTTTCCTATGATTATCTTCAAAGGAAGCAAGATCTTGAGAACTTGAGAGCGACTCATGAAGATCTTCAAAAGGAGAATGAGTCACTCCGCGCTCAACAGATCAATTCCACTCAGGAAGGTTTTGAGCCACCATGTCTAAAATTTCTTAAGCATGATAATGCCGTCTCTGTTGCTGAATGTTCTACTACTGCTACTGTTGCAATATCTTCAACTGCTAATGTGGTAACTAACCCCTCTACTGAGGATACCACTACTATTTCTGATGAGAATGCCAGGTTGAAGACATTGCTTGAAACAGGAATGTACAAAAGTCTCAAGGGGCATCAGACATTATGTGATGTCCTCAAGAAACAGATTCTGAACCGAAACCCTAAGAAAGAGGGTGTTGGGTTCGAGAGGAAAATGAATGTTGATGGTTCATACTGGAAGCCTGAGCAGTACCCCAAAACCACATGGGTTGCTACAAAGGAACCTTCAGTGGATCCATCTACCTTATCTGGCTTCACTTGTGCTAACCCGATTATCATTGATGAATCCTTTTATGCAAACTATAAACTGTTTAAGAATTAGAATGGTGAAGTGTTTGCTAGGTATATTGGTACTAACTGCAGGAATGGACCACCTTTGAAGAAGATCTGGGTGCCCAAAAGTTGTCTTGAGAAGCTTCATGTGAATGTCATCATGACACCACCTGGGAAGAAGACAAACCCCAGACCAAAGGCTTCATATGGTCCAAAGGCTTCATACAGACAGGGGACTCACCAGAGTCACCCCAACGCCAATTGCAGGGAAACGATACTCAGACGTATGAATATGAGCGTGTTTCATCAAACCGCTATGTTCATAAGACCAAGAACTTTTCTGCTCATTCTTATGAGTATTATTCACCTCCTGCAAGGCTATTTTCTAGGGCTCCAAAGCCAAAGTTCTCAGATGCTGCACTTAGACTCATTGCTTCTAAACCACCCCTGAAGATGTGGGTGGTTAAGAAAAATTAACTCTCTTTTGCCGGGAAAGGTCTCCAGCCGGAAATCAAAGGCTTCTGATGCTTATGCTGGGGACCTAAAACATCTTGTGGGACGCAAGATAAAATGTCCGAATGGTCTTACTATGTATTTTGTCCCAGGATTTCTTGACAAACATCCTATCTACCCTAACGAGGATCTGAACTTTCATAATATGCTTGTTCGTCAAATGTTTATGCTTCACATTTCCCTCGGTGAAGCCTATCCCCCTAACTGCACTGTAGGGTACGACACCAAAGGCTTCTGAGTGGATTATGGACAGTGGATGCACTAACCACATGACTGGTGATCGAAGTCTTCTTATGGATTCAACCCTCCGTCCGTCTGACAAGAGTCACATCGCATTTGCTGACACTGGTAAAAGCAAGGTATTGGGCCTAGGTAGAGTTGCAATCTCAAAGGATCAGCACATGGATAAAGTGATGCTTGTTGAATCCCTTGGTTTCAACTTAATGTCTGTCTCAATGCTTTGTGACCTGAACATGATTGTAATATTTGAAAATATCGTTGCCTTGTGCTTATGGAATCTGACAAATCTCTGGTATTTGAAGGGTATCGAAAGGATGATCTGTACATGGTAGATTTCTCAGCAGGACCACAGTTGGCCGTATGTCTTCTAGCAAAAGCTTCAGAGTGCTGGCTCTGGCATCAAAGGCTAGGACATGTCGGCATGAGGAACCTGTACACTCTCGTGAAGAAGAAGCATGTCATAAGCATCGAGGGCGTCAAGTTCAGGAAGGATCATCTGTGTGGTGCCTGCGAAGTTGGAAAGATGACTCAGCCAAGCATCCCTCGAAGACAATCATGACGATGAAACGTCCCTTCGAGCTGCTTCACATGGACTTATTTGGCCCTACTCACTACTCTACCCTCACTACCACAGCTTGTCTCTATGGCTTCGTCATTGTTGATGATTACTCAAGATATACATGGGTGCACATAATTCTCTACAAGAATGAAGTGCAGGATGTCTTCAGACGATTCGCCAATCGTGCCATGACCAACTATGGCATCAAGATCAAGCACATCAGGAGTGACAACGGCACAAAATTAAAGAAAACCGGCCTCAACACTTATCTTGATACATTGGGCATCACATGAGTTCTTAGCTCCGTACACACCTCAGCAGAATGGCATCGTGGAGCGCAAGAACAGAACCCTCATTGAGATGGCATGGACGATGCTTGATGAGTACAAGACACCAAGGAAATTCTGGCCTGAAGCCATTGATACTGCATGCCACGTCATCAACCGTGTTTATCTTCACAAGCTTCTAAAGAACACATCATATGAGCTCCTGACTGGTAAGAAGCCAAACGTCAGCTACTTCAGAGTATTTGGTGCTAGGTGCTCGATCAAGGATCCGCATCACACTTCAAAATTTGCACCGAAAGCACATGAAGGTTTTATGCTTGGCTACAAAAAGGATTTGCACTCCTATAGAGTTTTCAACCTCTTTCACTATAAAGTGGTTGAAACTGTGGATGTGCGGTTCGATGCGACTAATGGCTCGCAAAGAGAGCACCTGCCAAATGTGTTAGATGAAGCCTCACCAAGTGAATCTATCAAGCTTATGGGTACTGGAGAAATCATACCTTCGGAGGCACAGGCTGAAGAGGAAATCATCATTTCTGCACCTAATCAACCCGAAGACACTGCTCAGCCTGAAGCCAATTCTGAAGATGAAGACAATGATCAGCAAGGGCAAAATCTTCGTCCAGTTCATCCTCGTGTTGCAAATGAAGTACAGATTGAGAAGATAATTGATAGCATCAATGAACCTGGTCCACTCACTCGTTCAAGAGCAACGTAGCTAGCAAATTTCTATGGGCACTTTGCATTTGTCTCTATATCTAAACCCAAGAAAGTTGATGAAGCCTTCATGGAACCTGAATGGATTCAAGCCATGCAAGAAGAGCTTCAACAATTCGAGTTGAACAATTTTTGGGAGCTAGTGAAGCGTGAGGGAGTCCTGGATTAGGGGGTCCTCGGACAGCCGGACTATATCCTTTAGCCGGACTGTTGGACTATGAAGATACAAGATTGAAGACTCCGTCCCGTGTCCGGGTGGGACTCTCCTTGGCGTGGAAGGCAAGCTTGGCAATAAGGATATGTAGATCTCCTCCCTTGTAACCGACTCTGTGTAACCCTAGCCCCTTCCGGTGTCTATATAAACCGGAGGGTTTAGTCCGTAGGACAACAACAATCATACCATAGGCTAGCTTCTAGGGTTTAGCCTCTACGATCTCGTGGTAGATCAAATCTTGTAATACTCATATCATCAAGATCAATCAAGCAGGAAGTAGGGTATTACCTCCATCGAGAGGGCCCGAACCTGGGTAAACATCGTGTCCCCCGCCTCCTGTTACCATCCGCCTTAGACGCACAGTTCGGGACCCCTACCCGAGATCCGCCGGTTTTGACACCGACATTGGTGCTTTCATTGAGAGTTCCACTGTGCCGTCACCGTAAGGCTAGATGCCCCCTTCGATCATCGGCAACGATGCGATCCAGGGTGAGGTTTTCCTCCCCGGACAGATCTTCGTATTCGGCGGCTTCGTACTGCGGGCCAACTCGCTTGGCCATCTGGAGCAGATCGAGAGCTACGCCCCTGGGCATCATGTCAGGTTTGGAAACTTAAACTATGCTGCCGACATCCGTGGAGATTGAATCTTTGATGGATTCGAGCCCATGTCAGGTGCGCCGCACAGTCACGACGAGCACGACTTAGCTCTGCCGCCGGACGGTGTTCGGGAGAGTACACCTATGCCTACTCTGGCCCTAGCTACGGAGTCGATTACGCCGTCCGAGGACGGGTGGATGGACCCCGCCTCGGAGGCCACACACTCAGTGGCAATAGAGCCGAATACTAACTTCACCTCCTATGAGACCTGTGTCGCCGGATCCTCAGATTCATCCCCGGCCACAGGCCCCGAACCGCCTGCGTCCGTGCCTATCAAATCCGATTGGGCACCGATCATGGAGTTTACCTCCGCGGATATATTTTAGCACTCGCCCTTTGGCGACGTGCTAAACTCGTTGAGGTCTCTCTCCCTGTCAGGAGACCCTTGGCCGAACTATGTCCGGCTAGAATGGGATGCGGACGACAAAGAAATTCGCTCCCCACCCACCACCCACTTAGTAGCCACTGTCAACGATCTAACCGACATGCTCGATTTCGGCTCCGAAGACATCGACGGTATGGACGACGATGCAGGAGACAAACAGGAACCACCGCCCACAGGGCGCTGGACAACCACTTCATCACACGATGTATATATGGTGGATACACCCAAAGAAAACAATGATGAGAAATGGAAGGATGCAGCGAAGGATAGCTCCCTCGAGAAGCAACCAAAGCGACGGTGTAGGCGCCGCTCCAAATCCCGCCTTGGCAAAAACAGCGATAACAGCGCAAGAAAAAATAACACCCCGGTCGACTCCAGAGGAAGCGATGACCACATTGACCCAGCGATAGAGCAGGATGAACCAGCGAACGGCGAACATAGTACAGAGCCGCTGTCCGATCACGTCGACGCCGAGGATAAAGCTCATCAACCTCTCTCCGGAGAGGAAAACAGTCCGGACGACGACGCACACATCATCCCGGAAAGGCACTTGGAACAAGAGAACCTCCATAGAAGGCTTATTGCCACCGCGAGGAGTCTGAAGAAGCAGAAGCAAAGGCTTAAGGCTGCGCAGAATACGCTCAACAATAGATGGAACAAAGTGCTCGACACTGAAGAAAAATATGGTGGTAGTTGCCACACAAAGAGCTATCCAAAGCACAAGCTGTTGCCTGAATTCGATGATGAGGCCTTAGAGCCCACACAGCCGAAAAATAAAACGGCCGACCCGTCGGATCGACCACCTCGTGGCCGCGATAGGGCGGCTAACGAGGCTGTACATAAGTCAGCACATGATCCACGCAAGGACTTGCATCAAAAAGCCGGCGTGACAAGATCCATCTACGGTTCAAGGAAGCGCGCTCCAACGCATAATCAAAACCGAACACTACAACCGTCAGAACGCCATGACACATCCAAATACAGGGGTGCCGCGCACCCCCTATGTTTCACCGATGAGGTACTGGATCACGAATTTCCAGAGGGATTCAAACCCATGAACATAGAGGCGTACGACGGAACGACGGATTCTGGGGTCTGGATTGAGGACTTCATCCTCCACATCCATATGGCTCGTGGAAACGATCTCCGCGCCATCAAATACTTGCCCCTCAAGCTGAAAGGACCAGCTCGGCACTGGCTGAAGAGCCTCCCCGAAAATTCAATTGGAAGTTGGGAGGAGCTTGAGGATGCTTTTAGGGCCAACTTTCAAGGGACCTATGTCCGACCTCCGGATGCAGACGATTTAAGTCATATAATTCAACAGCCCGGAGAGTCAGCCCGAAAGCTTTGGAACAGATTTCTCACTAAGAAGAACCAAATCATCGACTGCCCGGACGCCGAAGCCTTAGCAGCTTTCAAACATAGCGTCCGAGACGAATGGCTCGCCAGACACCTCGGCCAAGAAAAACCAAGGACAATGGCGGCCCTAACAAGCCTTATGACCCGCTTTTGCGCGGGCGAAGATAGCTGGCTGGCCCGTAGTAGCACCAGCGACCCAGGCACATCTGAAGTCAGGGATGGTAATGGAAAACCACGACGTAATAAAAGCAAGTGTCGGAATAACGAAGACATCCCAGACAACACGGCGGTAAACGCCGGATTTAGGGGCTCTCGACCCGGTCAACGGAAAAAGCCTTTCAAAGGCAACAGAGATGGACCGTCCAGCCTCAACAAGATTCTAGACAAATTATGTCAGATTCACGACACCTCCGATAAACCTGCAAATCACACCCACAGAGAATGCTGGGTCTTCAAGCAGGCCGGCAAGCTAAACGCCGAACACAAGGGGAAGGAGACACCAAGTGAAGAGGAGGATGAGCCTCGTCCGCAAAACACTGGGGGACAGAAAACGTTCCCACCAGAGGTCAAAACAGTGAACATGATTCACGCGACGGAGAGGAGGAGCAAACACGCACCCCGAGACGAATGCGCCGTAGAGCCCGTCACCCCCAAGTTCAACCCTTGGTCGACCTGCCCGATCACTTTTGATCGCAGGGATAGCCCGACCAATGTCCGGCACGGAGGATCGGCTGCCTTGGTGCTCGACCCAATAATCAACGGATACCATCTCACCCGAGTCCTTATGGACGGCGGCAGTAGTCTTAATCTGATATATCAGGACACAGTCCGCAAAATGGGGATAGACCCGACAAGAATTAGCCAAAGCAATACTACCTTTAAAGGAGTAATACCAGGCCCAGAGGCCCACTGTACGGGCTCTCTAGTACTAGAGGTTGTATTCGGTTCTCCCGACAACTTCCGAAGTGAAAAATTAACCTTCGACATCGCTCCATTCCGAAGCGGCTATCAAGCACTACTTGGAAGAACAGCTTTCGCTCATTTTAATGCAATACCACATTACACTTCTCTTAAGCTTAAGATGCCCGGTCCACATGGCATCATTACAGTTAGCGGAAATGTTGAGCGTTCCTTACGCGCGGAAGAGCGTGTGGCGGCTTTAGCAGCTGAACACTAAACGGCCTCTCCAACCAAGAGTAAACGATCGGTCGTCAAGACCGCGGACACGGCTAGACGAGTCCGGCGCACCATTAGCTGTAATAGCTTAGATAAACCTGAGATTGGTTTGATGGATATACCCCCATAGGCGGTACCAGGGGCTTCCCACATGTAAGAAGGACCACAGTTCGGCTCGACCTTACTTATCTTGAATTTTAATGGTTTATTAAGAGCAACCAATTTTTCGCATGACAAATTCCATCTTCTTTTAACAGATGATAATCGTGCTACACCCTTCTAGAATACGGCACAACGGAGACACAGGCGCAGACGTGCAACAGGGCCCCGCTCAAAGGTTTCTTTTTAGATTAAGACCCTGTGTAAACCTTTCTTACTGTCTCTTGTTGCTTCACACCCTCCGTATACTCAACACAACCGAGAGGGACGCTGGCGTTATTGGCATTTCGCCACGTCAGACCAATGCACGTACCTGGAAATTCAGGGTTCAAGGGCGTTACTCAGCCCAGTATATGTTGTAAAGACCGAGTACCTTAGGGAGTGTTCGGCGTCGCGAGTTTGGCCTTATATGCATTAGCTCCGAATCATGTCTTTGGTCAAATGTTGGGTTTGCCCGGCTCCCATGTTTTGCTACCTTACGGTCCGTTCCATCGGCTAAGGTGGCACCGGGAGAACTACTGCGATTGTGCCCTGGTTCATCCGGACGAGCACCTCAGTAGAGAAAGCCGAAAATTGACTGTCATGATAAAGCATGAGACTGGTCAACCACTCGATGACTCATCGGAATCTTCGGGATTCCTCCGCATTAACGAAGGACCGGTTTTCCCGGTCATGTATGTGCGCGCACCGTATTCGGATAGCCGCGGAAATACCAGGGGCTATATAGTAGCCCCACTGTCAAACTCCTATGGTTAAGTGAAAGTGTTAAAGCAATATAGTCTGATTGCCTCGTTCGCCGCACTACCACCTCCTTAATGGACCAAGACGTTGGATCAAGTGTGAAGACGCGCTTTTGCGAACACCCCCGCATTATATGCGTGGGGGCTGAAGCCGACGACTGCAAACTTTCAGGATATATATACACACACACACACACACACATAAACCACCGCACAGGAGGCATAATAATACTTTCAGGCAAAAGTATAAACACAGCCTTTATAATTCAAATAACATTGTTCTTACAATCGGGATACATGTCACTAGAACATGACACTCTTTGAGCACTGAGCCTCTATTAAACGAGCGCCTTCTAAGACTTCTTCAAAATAGTGCTCGGCCGATACTAGGCCTACGGACGTAATCTGGGTTGCAATAGCGGTGGCCTCCATCTCTGCCCAGTATGTCTTGACACGGGCAAGAGCCATCCGCGCACCCTCTATGCACGTCGACCTCTTCATAGCGTCGATATGTGGCACAGGACCAAGGAATCGTTGCACTAAGCCAAAATAATGTAACATCTCAATTTTCCTAAATTAGGATGTTATGAGATTATTCATATGCATATCATATTTTTATTGCATTATTTGCTTTTTCTGAAATATTCGAATCATTATGCAACAAAGGCAATTTATTGGAGTGGAGATAACGTGACTTCTCCCCTGTTTAAAAATGTTCATAATGTGCAGAATATTATTTCCAGTTCATCTAATATGTTCTGGTAACTTTTGTAAGCTCCAAAATATTTTATTTGTGTGTTATTTTACTGTTTTGTGTGGCCTATTGCATAAAATGAATTTTCAAAAATTGCATTAGGTGAGGAACTAGTGTTCCTGTAGTTTATATTAGTAGTATATATTTTACTATGTGTATATGTATTTTTATTTTGTTTTATTACTACTGTTTTTATTTTAGTTTTTACTGCTGCTGCTTCTGTTAAAAAAAAGAAGAAGAAGCGAGCCGGCTAGCCAGCCAGCCGACCCAGCAGCACCACACCACACCGCTGCGGCCCACCTTCCTCGCGAAGCGGTACGCGCCGCCGCACCGCTCGCACCCGACCCGCGCCCGATCCGCTAGTCGCCCTAGCCACTGACCAGTGGGCCCCGCACCTGTTCATCCCATTCAGCGAGCCGGACGCGCCGCCGCGCGCATGCCGAGGCCGACCCGGACCAATCCGGCGCCTGGTCCGACCCCGTGCACCCCTAGGACTCCCCGCTCGAGCAAAAGCCATCGGGAACCCTAGCGCACGCCCTCCCCTTCCTTTCCTAGTCTACACACAGCTGCAGGGCGAAACAGATCTTGCCGCGGAGCTTGACACGCCGCCGCCGTCGCCGGAGGTTTTCGTCATCGTAAGAACGCGCCGAGCCTCACCGCCTGCTCCGTTCGATTCCCCTTTGATTCCGCATCTTCTTGACAGGCTTGTTCTGGCCACAGAGCACGGGCATGAGGTAGCCGAGTCGCCGGAGTTCGTTTGACTTTGGGGCAGCCGCCGTCCATCCCCACCACCGCCGACGCCCCGCCGCCGTTGAACACCAGCACCACCTCCGCCACTCTACTCCCGACCCGTCCGTCCCTTCGCCCTCGCCAGAGACTCGCCGGAGAGCCACCGCCGCCGACGCCCGAAGCCGCCGCCGTTTTCCTCTGCCGCGGGTGAGCACGAACGCACAGGGAACCTCTTCGGCAAATCACAAACTGCCATGTGGCACTTCGCTACAGGAACAGCACATGAGTTCGCTATAGTACCATGAGTTTTCTGTTGTTTTTGTTTTTCTTTCCAGATTTATTCTCTAACTTCTTTTAGCTATATCTTTTAGTCTATATACTCAATTTAGGTAATTCTTTTTCCTATGCACTCACAAATACCAGTAGTTTATCACAGTACCAAAATCTCACATGCTTGCACTGTTCAAATTTGAATTCGTTTGCATTTGAATCAAATCTTCCGGAGGCCGTAACTCTCAAACCATTTGTTGGGTTTAAGTGATTCTTTTTGCATTGTGACCGTAGTGCAATTTAGGTGCTGTTATGATGTTGTTGTTGAGTTTCAAAAATGGTTTTCGTGTTGTTGGTTTTATTTTGGTTCTATTCATGTTCCGATGATTGATTTGTTGAATTGTGTGAAACGTGTAGATTGTCCGGAGTGCGACGCGAGCTATTGTCAGGAGTGTGACTTTTTGAACCAGAACCAAGGCAAGTTACATGTTGATCATCCTTTACCTATTGTTTTCTATGCATGTAGTTATATCACACTATGAATATATGCATGTATAGGAGTATTATATATGTTGGCTATGCTGTTGAGCTATCTTCCCGTCTTTTGCAAATCGTGGAAGTTGTAGTTTGCTATGCTTTGTAGATGGGGGTGGTTCGTGTATTCATTAAGCTTATGTGAGGACTATAAATATAACAAATTGAGTAGTAATTAAGGACTTAATTCACCTCTGGGCGGAATTGGTATTGAAGGGTGGTTTCAAGAACATCATGGTTTATACCCTCTGAATGTAAGTGGACGGCCGCCCAAGCTCAAAAAGATCAGACAAACTTAGTGACTAGTAGCTTCCATGCGCAACCACTAGCTAAATGGGCTCTGGCTTAGTTGAGTAGGTTGTGGGATCCTCGCCCAGGTAAGCTAGCACATGTAGATATGAGTAGGTGTACCGGCTGCCGGGGGTGGAGGTGACTGCTTCTGAAAGACTTCGTCTCAATCTTCGGGTTGAGTCTAGTGGGTAAAGTGTGCAAAACTCTGCAGAGTATTAAAACTAATCATGATTAGCCGTGCCCCCGGTTATGGGTAAATTTGAGCGACTATGCCATTACAGTTGTTGGATGATCTTGACAGATGTGACACTTAATAAATTTGTAAGGCAACTTAATAAAGGGTAGGTTGGAGTTGATTTCGCCAACTCAACCTTGTGTATACAATTGTAGTAATAAAAGAACTAATTAAAATTTTGACTATTAGGTAGTTATGAGGACAAAATCAGCTTTCTGCAAAAATAAACCCTCGAGCCTTCCTTTTGTTATATTATGCATATACATGTAGGTCTGCTATATTATTACTCCTGTGTAACTTGCCAATACATTCCAAGTATTGACCTATATGGCTGCAACGTCTCATGTTGCAGGATATTCAGACGAAGAGTAAGGTACCGTTAGGGTCGCGAGTCTGCACTCAGCATCGCCAGTGGGCTATGATGGGACTCATCGTTATTTTCTGCTACTTTCCGCTGTTTGATTGAATAAAGCTAGCCAAGTGCTATGCAGATTGTTTTATTTTATACATTATGGATCATACGTTGTAATAAATGATGCACTTGCTATTCTGGTATTCATCTATATTGTGTGTGCTAGCGAGTTCGATCCAGGGACTAGCATAGTAAGCACAGAGACTCAAATCCTTCGAGGTTTGGTCGTTACAGATGGTATCAGAGCAGTGTGTTGACTGTAGGACGTGACCCTAAAAAATGGATTAGAAAAGCCATAGGAGTGAAAATTATTTTATAAACTAGGTATACTTCTTACTGTTTATTAGTTAACCCCCTCAAGTATCTTGAACAGTTAAGTAGGAACTAGTGCTGAGACCACCATTCATGTTTGTTTTCTATTGCAACGTTATCGTGTTAGCGTATCTGATTATGCCCACTTTCGTGGTATGAAGATACTAGATTGTTTGCTTGATTGGTAGTTGTTTGTTAAATTGCTTAGTGTCGAAATTATTCGACTATATATATATATATAATATTATCATATTGTTTGTTGTTTGTTTGTTTGTTGGTGTTATCCGTTGTTGTGTTTTGTTGGCTTGATCATATTATGCATATGGGTAGAATATATTTACATATACATAGCGTTTGGCCCTATTATATCTATAACTCTTCTATGCTTGCCCACCAGATGCCGCCGAGGCGTGATAATAGGCGTAATGCTGCAGGAGGAGACAACAATGGCAATGATGTACCGCCATACATGCAGCAGTTGCTTCAGGGACAAGCTCAGTTGATCCAGTTGCTTGTCCAGAACCAGAACAACAAAAATAACAACACCAATCCACCGCCACCTCCATCAGTGGATATGCTTACCAGGTTCTTGAGGTTGAATCCTCAGAGGTTCTCTAGTTCCCCTGAACCTATTGTGGCTGATGACTGGCTCCGTGCAGTCAATAGGAACCTGGAGACGGTTGGATGCACAGATGCAGAGAGGGTGAGGTTTGCCTCACATTTGTTGGAGGGTCCTACTGCAGCTTGGTGGGACAACTACTTGGTCACTTATCCCATTGCTACTATCACATGGCCTCAGTTTCAGGATGCTTTTCGTGCTGCACATGTGTCTGCTGGTGCTATGAGTCTGAAAAAGAAGGAGTTCCGCAGTTTGCGCCAGGGAGGTCGCACAGTTAATGCGTATGTGGAGGAATTTAATAATCTTGCACGTTATGCTCCTAATGATGTTAACACTGATGCAGCTAGGCAGGAGAAATTCTTGGAGGGCCTAAATGATGATTTGAGACTTCAGTTGACAGTGGCCACTTTTAGGAATTGCCAGGATTTGATTGATAAGGCTATTGTGCTAGAAGGAAAGCAACAGGCCATAGAGAATCGCAAGAGGAAGTACAACAACAATAACAGGTATAATTCAGGATCACAGCAGAAGCCACGCACTTCATATCATGGTAATGGAGGTAATGGGCATCATAATCATCATGGAGGTAATGATCATAATCATCATGGAGGGAATGGCCACAACCATAATGGCCACCATCATCATAATGGGCACAAGAGTAACAATGGCAATGGCAGAGGTAATGGTAATGGTAATGGTGTGAATAATAACCAAAGCCACCAGAGTATGCCTGTGCAGAGGGATATTAGTCAGGTTCAGTGCTATAAGTGTAGGCAGATGGGCCACTACTCCAATGCTTGTCCAGAGAGCAAGAACGGTAATGGGAATTCAGGAGTGAGCAAGCCAAACCCCATCCAAAGGGGTCATGTTAACCATGTTAATGTGGAGGAGGTCTACAATGAACCTGATGCAGTGATTGGTAAGTTTTTGATCAATTCAATACCTGCGGTTGTTCTTTTTGATTCTGGTGCATCACATTCATTCATATCACGGGTATTTGTGGATAAACATAAGCTATCTACCGTAGTACTTAAGTCACCTATTCTAGTAAGTTCTCCGGGGGCTGAGATGGCAGCAAGTTTGGGTTGTTTTCAGATGCCTTTGTCTATTGGGAAGCATGTTTTTCCTACAGATTTAATTATACTGAAGTCACAAGGTCTGGATATTATTTTGGGTATGGACTGGATGATCAAGTATGAGGGTCTTATTGATTGTGCCAGTCGATCTATTACTCTCAGTGAACCAGGAGGGAAGAGGATCAAATATGTATGTAAGTATAAGCATAAGCAGGTACATGTGAACTCTCTTAAGGGGGGTAGCCTAGAAGAGGTGCCAGTCGTGAGGGATTATCCAGATGTGTTTCCAGAGGAGTTGCCAGGTATGCCACCAGATAGAGATATTGAGTTTCTTATTGATTTAATACCGGGCACTGGACCTATTGCAAAGAGACCGTATAGAATGCCTCCTCAAGAGTTGGAGGAATTGAAGAAGCAGATAAGAGAATTGCAGGCACAAGGATTTATTCGCCCAAGTTCATCACCTTGGGGAGCTCCAGTTTTGTTTGTGGAGAAGAAGGATGGGACCTTGAGGATGTGTGTTGATTATCGTTCTCTGAATGAGGTAACCATTAAGAATAAGTATCCTTTGCCTATGATAAATGATCTGTTTGACCAGTTGGAGGGAGCTACTGTGGTTTCTAAGATTGATCTCCGTTCTGGTTATCATCAATTGAAGATTCGTGAGCAAGATATTCCAAAGACTGCTTTTACTACGAGGTATGGGTTGTATGAATATACTGTTATGTCATTTGGATTGACTAATGCTCCTGCATACTTCATGAATATGATGAACAAGGTGTTTATGGAGTTCTTGGATAAATTTGTGGTTGTTTTCATTGATGATATATTGGTATTCTCCAAGAATAAGCAAGAGCATGAGGTGCATCTGCGTTTGGTATTGGAGAAACTGAGGGAACATCAGTTGTATGCCAAGTTCAGCAAATGTGAGTTTTGGCTGGATGAGGTAGCTTTCCTTGGACATGTTGTGTCAGGTAATGGAGTCGCAGTTGATCCATCTAAGGTTGCTGCAGTTACAGAGTGGGAGACACCCACGACAGTTGGGGAGATTCGCAGCTTTTTGGGCCTTGCGGGTTATTACAGGAGGTTTATTGAGAACTTCTCCAAGATTGCAAAGCCTATGACTGAATTGTTGAAGAAGGAGAAGAAGTTTGTTTGGACTGATGAATGTGAAGCCAGCTTTCAGGAGTTGAAGCAGCGTTTGGTTACAGCACCACTCTTAACTCTGCCGGATATACATAAGGACTTCCAGGTATATTGTGATGCTTCTCGTCAAGGACTTGGGAGTGTTTTGATGCAGGAAGGTAAAGTTGTTTCATATGCTTCACGTCAGCTTAAGAATCATGAGCTTAATTATCCTACACATGATTTGGAGTTAGCTTCAGTTGTGCATGCATTGAAAACTTGGAGGCCATATCTTATTGGTAATCATTGTGATATATTTACTGATCATAAGAGCTTGAAGTATATTTTTACTCAGAAGGATCTGAACCTCAGGCAGAGGAGATGGTTGGAGCTTATTAAAGATTATGATTTGAATGTGCAGTATCATCCTGGTAAGGCTAATGTTGTTGCTGATGCATTGAGTCGTAGGAGCCATGCTAATGCAATTAATATTGATAATATGCCACCGGAGTTATGTGAACAGTTCAGGAATCTCAGGTTGGAGATGGTTCCTAAGGGATATTTAGCAACACTGGAGGTAAAGCCTACTTTGCTTGACAGGATCAGAGAAGCTCAAAAGAATGATAAGGAGATTGCTGAGATAAAAGAGAATATGGTTAAAGGTAAGGCAGAAGGTTTCCGTGAGGATGAACATGGAGCCATATGGTTTGAGAAGCGTATTTGTGTACCTCAAGATGCAGATATCAGGAAGTTGATTCTTCAGGAGGCGCATGATTCACCTTATTCTATTCACCCAGGTAATACTAAGATGTATTTGGATTTGAGGGAAAGATTTTGGTGGCCTAGCCTGAAGAGGGAAATTGCTGGATATATTGCAACATGAGATGTGTGCCAGAGGGTTAAAGTAGAACATCAAAGACCAGCAGGTTTGTTACAGCCATTGCCTAAACCTGATTGGAAGTGGGATGAGATTGGTATGGATTTCATTACAGGTTTACCCAGGACTCGGTCAGGTTATGATTCTATTTGGGTGGTTGTTGATCGTTTAACTAAAGTTGCTCACTTCATCCCGATAAAGACTACTTATACCAGTGCTCAACTAGCAAAGATTTATATGTCTAAGATTGTTTGTCTGCATGGAGTTCCAAGGAGGGTAGTGTCTGATAGAGGTACTCAGTTCACATCCAAATTTTGGCGTCAGTTGCATGAATCCTTGGGCACCAGGCTGGAGTTCAGTACAGCTTTCCATCCACAGACAGATGGGCAGACAGAGAGGGTAAATCAGATTTTGGAGGATATGTCGAGAGCTTGTGCTTTGGACTATGGGTCTAGTTGGGATGATAATTTACCTTATGCAGAGTTCTCATATAATAACAGTTATCAGGCTAGTCTGAAGATGGCACCATTTGAGGTATTGTATGGTAGGAAGTGCAGGACACCGTTGATGTGGGATGAGGTTGGAGAACGTCAGTTCTTTGGACCAGACTTGATCAGGGATGCTGAGGAGAAGGTCAAGTTGATTCGTGACAGGCTGAAGATAGCACAGTCCAGGCAGAAGAGTTATGCGGATGCAAAACGCAAGGAGGTGACATATGAGGTAGGAGACCGTGCATATCTTCGAGTTTCACCACTTCGTGGAATTAATAGGTTTGGAATCAAAGGTAAGTTAGCACCACGTTTTGTGGGGCCTTACAAGATCTTGGAGCGTAGAGGAGAGGTAGCTTATCAGCTGGAGTTGCCAGAATCCTTGTCAGGAGTTCATAATGTGTTTCATGTATCTCAGTTGAAGAAGTGCCATGCAGAGATGATGGATGTTCCATTGAGGGACACAGTGCCACTTGAGGCAATTCAGTTGGAGAGTGATTTGACATATGAGGAGAAATTCTGGAGACAGCAGAGAGAGTTACTCGCACCAAGACAATTAAGTTATGCAAGGTTCAGTGGGATCATCATACAGAAGAGGAAGCTACCTGGGAACGAGAGGAAGATCTCAGGCAGGATCACTCACACCTATTTGCTAGCCAGCCCGAATCTCGAGGGCGAGATTCATCTTAAGGGGGGTAGGTTTGTAACATCCCAATTTTCCTAAATTAGGATGTTATGAGATTATTCATATGCATATCATATTTTTATTGCATTATTTGCTTTTTCTGAAATATTCAAATCATTATGCAACAAAGGCAATTTATTGGAGTGGAGATAACATGATTTCTCCCCTGTTTAAAAATGTTCATAATGTGCAGAATATTATTTCCAGTTCATCTAATATGTTCTGGTAATTTTTGTAAGCTCCAAAATATTTTATTTCTGTGTTATTTTACTGTTTTGTGTGGCCTATTGCATAAAATGAATTTTCAAAAATTGCATTAGGTGAAGAACTAGTGTTCCTGTAGTTTATATTAGTAGTATATATTTTACTATGTGTCTATGTATTTTTATTTTGTTTTATTACTGCTGTTTTTATTTTAGTTTTTACTACTGCTGCTTCTGTTAAAAAAAACAAGAAGAAGCGAGCTGGCTAGCCAGCCAGCCGGCCCGGCAGCGCCACACCACACCGCTGCGGCCCACCTTCCTAGCGAAGCGGTACGCGCCGCCGCACCGCTCGCACCCGACCCGCGCCCGATCCGCTAGTCGCCCCAGCCACTGACCAGTGGGCCCCGCACATGTTCATCCCCTTCACCGAGCTGGACGCTCCGCCGCGCGCATGCCGAGGCCGACCCGGACCAATCCGGCGCCTGGTCCGACCCCGTGCACCCCTGGGACTCCCCGCTCGAGCAAAAGCCATCGGGAACCCTAGCACACGCCCTCCCCTTCCTTTCCTAGTCTACACACAGCTGCAGGGCGAAACAGATCTTGCCGCGGAGCTTGACCCGCCGCCGTCGCCGGAGGTTTTCGTCATCGTAAGAACGCGCCGAGCCTCAGCGCCTGCTCCGTTCGATTCCCCCTTCGATTCCGCATCTTCTTGACAGGCTTGTTTTGGCCACAGAGCACGGGCATGAGGTAGCCGAGTCGCCGGAGTTCGTTTGACTTTGGGGCAGCCGCCGTCCATCCCCACCACCGCCGACGCCCTGCCGCCGTTGAACACCAGCACCACCTCCGCCACTCTACTCCCGACCCGTCCGTCCCTTCGCCCTCGCCGGAGAGCCACCGCTGCCGACGCCCGAAGCCGCCGCCGTTTTCCTCTGCTGCGGGTGAGCACGAACGCACAGGGAACCTCTTCGGCAAATCACAAACTGCCACGTGGCACTTCGCTACAGGAACAACACATGAGTTCGCTACAGTACCATGAGTTTTCTGTTGTTTTTGTTTTTCTTTCCAGATTTGTTCTCTAACTTCTTTTAGCTATATCTTTTAGTCTATATACTCAATTTAGGTAATTCTTTTTCCTATGCACTCACAAATACCAGTAGTTTATCACAGTACCAAAATCTCACATGCTTGCACTGTTCAAATTTGAATTTGTTTGAGTTTGAATCAAATCTTCCGGAGGCCGTAACTCTCAAACCATTTGTTGGATTTAAGTGATTCTTTTTGCATTGTGACCATAGTGCAATTTAGGTGTTGTTATGCTGCTGTTGTTGAGTTTCAAAAATGGTTTTCGTGCTGTTGGTTTTATTTTGGTTCTATTCGTGTTCCGATGATTGATTTGTTGAATTGTGTGAAACGTGTAGATTGTCCGGAGTGCGACGCGAGCTATTGTCAGGAGTGTGACTTTCTGAACCAGAACCAAGGCAAGTTACATGTTGATCATCCTTTACCTATTGTTTTCTATGTATGTAGTTATATCACACTATGAATATATGCATGTATAGGAGTATTATATATGTTGGCTATGCTGTTGAGCTATCTTCCCGTCTTTTGCAAATCGTGGTAGTTGTAGTTTGCTATGCTTTGTAGACGGGGGTGGTTCGTGTATTCATTGAGCTTATGTGAGGACTATAAATATAAAAAATTGAGTAGTAATTAAGGACTTAATTCACCTCTAAGCGGAATTGGTATTGAAGGATGGTTTCAAGAACATCATGGTTTATACCCTCTGAATGTAAGTGGACGGCCGCCCAGGCTCAAAAAGATCAGACAGACTTAGTGACTAGTAGCTTCCATGCGCAACCACTAGCTAAATGGGCTCTGGCTTAGTTGAGTAGGTTGTGGGATCCTCGCCCAGGTAAGCTAGCACATGTAGATATGAGTAGGTGTACCGGCTGCCAGGGGTGGAGGTGACTGCTTCTGAAAGACTTTGTCTCAATCTTCGGGTTGAGTCTAGTGGCTAAAGTGTGCAAAACTCTGCAGAGTATTAAAACTAATCATGATTAGCCGTGCCCCCAGTTATGGGTAAATTTGAGCGACTATGCCATTACAGTTGTTGGATGATCTTGATAGATGTGACACTTAATAAATTTGTTGGGCAACTTAATAAAGGGCAGGTTGGAGTTGATTTCGCCAACTCAACCTTGTGTATATAATTGTAGTAATAAAAGAACTAATTAAAAATTTGACTATTAGGTAGTTATGAGGACAAAATCAGCTTTCTGCAAAAATAAACCCTCGAGCCTTCCTTTTGTTATATTATGCATATACATGTAGGTCTGCTATATTATTACTCCTGTGTAACTTGCCAATACATTCCAAGTATTGACCTATATGGCTGCAACGTCTCATGTTGCAGGATATTCAGACGAAGAGTAAGGTACCGTTAGGGTCGCGAGTCTGCACTCAACATCGCCAGTGGGCTATGATGGGACTCATCGTTAATTTCTGCTACTTTCCGCTGTTTGATTGAATAAAGCTAGCCAAGTGCTATGCAGATTGTTTTATTTTATACATTATGGATCATACGTTGTAATAAATGATGCACTTGCTATTCTGGTATTCATCTATATTGTGTGTGCTAGCGAGTTCGATCCAGGGACTAGCATAGTAAGCACAGAGACTCAAATCCTTCGAGGTTTGGTCGTTACAAATAACTATTCGGCCTTGGTCCTTCCGGCCAAAGATGATCCACAACTGACCTCATGGCAAGCTCGGACAACCTATGGAGCTCGGCCCACTCGGCCATTCGCTCATTTAACAGCAGCGGACGCACTAGAACATTGAACTGCGACCAGAACAACTTTTCCACTTCGTGATCTTTTTGATCTTTGAAAAACTTGGTCGCGTCAGCAGCACTCGCTGCCAAATCCAAGTATGCGTCTGCAGAACTCCATAATTGATCAAGAAGGGCATACTTAGGATCTCCGAACTTCGTCCGCAACAAAAAGGGCTTCCGAGCCGTGATATCTCCGGCTTGACGTAGCTCCTCCTTCGCCGCTCTGATTTTAGAGCGGGCTTCCTTGGTTGCTACCATGGCTTTCTCCAGGTCCGCCGTCTTCGTTTGGCTTTCCTTTGCAAGAAGCTTATAACGGTTGGCGGCATCTTTCAGCTCAACAACCATCTAGGCTATTTTCTCTTTGCTCTGGCAATGCGCAGCCTGTTCGGCTCTCAGCTCTTCGACCGCCTTTAGGGCGGCCGCATCACTCTTCCTAGCTTGTTCCTTGGCTCGGGCAAGTTCCACCCGAAGGGTCTCCACGGCGGCAGCTCCATCTGCAGTCACAGCATATTAAAGATACTAGCATCATGCTCCTCTTAATATGTGCTGGTCACCAGTGAAAATACATACCCTGCGCCTTGTCAAGCCGCTTGTTTACAAGCACGATGTCGGCATCCGCCGCATCAAGTTGCCGCTTCAGTTCGGCAAACTCACCAGTTCGGTTAGCCACCGGACCCTTAGCCACCTGCACATGAAAGCAGCACAGTTATTACTTGGGACTATGATCCTCTATTTGTCGCCTTTTTCGACAGCAACCAGAGTCTCAGGGGCTACTATCTGCATAGGGCACACCTAGCGTGTGCGGTACCGTCAAAAAAAATATATATATTACTTTGCGTACCCCAAAGCCTCTCAGCAGGCTCATAAAAGCTTCATGCAATCCGCTTTCGGCGGATGAAATCCTCTCAACAATCGTACCCATTAGCGTACGATGCACTTCTGAGATAGCCGCTTGCTCCAGAAGATTCATCAGTGCGTCTGGTCGCGCACCGGACAGGCCCGAACTCTTTCTGTTGCTCTCCTTAGGAGCCAAATACTCCGGACTTCGGGTGGCCGAAGGGTTACCCTCTGGCCTTGGCGGATCAGGAGAAATCCTCCGTGATGACACCTCAAGGTCGTCCGCTTCACGAGGCGGGGAGGCACGGGGAGGCGTTTCGCTCTCCATCATCTCTGGAAGAAGATCCCCCGAAGACGAACTCTGCCGAGAAGGGCTACGATCCAAACTACAAGACATACGTCTCGGTTATTGATCTCGGAGATGAAGCAGGCTATATTTACTATAAAGTACTTTTGTTTACTTACAGTTCGGTGGAGGTCTGGTTCCCTTGCGGGCACTGTGCGGTAAGGATACCCTCCGGAGTAGGACCCCCTGACGAAGATTTCTTCCCTCGTTTGGAAACCATTGTTTCCAAGCCTTTAGAGGTGGTCCTCTTCCTTCCTTGGGGAGAGGGGATTTTAGATTCTTCTCCTCGGTTATCCTCCTTCGCGGAGGTACTAATTCCCCCGGTCTGGATGAATAATGGGTGCGGCCCGCTTTCGGTTGCTTTATTCCCCCCTTTATCTTCCCCTGATGGCGCTTGATAAGGCGCGAACTCAAGCATTCTGGCCAGTACTGGATTTGTTGAGCATTCGGGAAGGGGGGCCGAACACCTGATCATCTTCGCCTTTTTCACCCAGTCCTGGTCAAAGAGCGACTTTTCAGAATGATGTTGTGATAAATAAAGAGACAGCATGTTCGGCCAAAGAATTACTTACTTGGGTATCTGGACGATTGCAGCTCAGACCCGCATCCTCGGTGGTGTCCGGACACTTTATTTGTGATCCGAAGAACAATCCGTACATCTCTTCGTGCGTCATGCCGAAGAAGTGCTGAATAGTTCGCGGTCCTTCCGGGTTGAACTCCCACATACGGAGAGGTCGACGTTTGCAAGGCAGGACTCGACGAACTAGCATGACTTGCATTACCTTGACAAGGCTGACATCTCTCTCGAGGAGATCTCGGATGCGGCTCTGCAATGTCGGCACATCATTTACTGGCCCCCAGTCCAGCCCCTTGTTGACCCATGACGCCAGTTGTGGCGGGGGGCCCAAGCGGAAAGCAGGGGCGGCAACCCACTTAGTACCACGAGGAGCTGTGATGTAAAACCACTCTAGTTGCCATAAGCTGGACACCTCCGGGAAGGAATCATTTGGCCATGGAGCATCGGCGCCTTTGCTTATTATGGCACCTCCGCATTCTGCGTGTCGCCCATTAATCATCTTCGGCTTCACATTAAAGGTCTTGAGCCACAAGCCGAAGTGTGGGGTGACGTGGAGGAAGGCCTCACACACGACGATGAACGACGAGATGTGAAGGATGGAATCCGGGGCCAGATCATGGAAATCGAGCCCGTAATAGAACATGAGCCCTCTAACGAAGGGATCTAGACTAAAGCATAGCCCTCGGAGGAAGTGGGAAACGAATACGACACTCTCGTTGGGCTCGGGAGTGGGAACGACCTGCCCTCGAGCAGGCAGCCTGTGCGCGATTTCGGCGGTCAGATACCTGGCTTCTCTTAGCTTCTTGACGTCCTCCTCTGTGACGGAGGAGGGCATCCACCGACCTTGAAGGTTGGATCCGGACATGATTGAAGGTCCGAAACGCCAAGCCTGAGCCTTGGGTGTTGGAACTCGAGGTGGGGGAAGGATTCGATTGAGCGCGAGAAGAAAAGGACAGGCCTTGGCCCCTTTATAAAGAGGGTGAATATCAAGCGTCCTCCGCGTGGCCGTTTGGAACTTGCTAAAATCGAGGAGTCATACCAACAGGCACGATCAGGTTACCCATACCCGTATTGATGAGAATCCCATGATAAGGGGGACACGATCTCTGCTTCGACAAGACGTGCCAATAAAACCGCCTCGCGAAACGTGCAGTGGCAGGCTGGGAGAAACGGTTCGAATAATGACCGGGCCGTGGTGTGATGCCACGTCATGAAAAGTTGTCAGCAGATTAGATTTGTGGAAATATTATTCTCTCTACGGTGGTATGTGGAATTTGTTTTGCAGAGCCGGACACTATCCTTGTGTTCAAAATCTTCTATGGAATATTCGGAGGAGGAACCCGCCTTGCAATGCCGAAGACAATCTGCGCGCCGGACTCATCGTCATTGAAGCTTGGTTTAGGGGCTACTGAGGGAGTCCTGGATTAGGGGGTCCTCGCACATCCGGACTATATCCTTTAACCGGACTGTTGGACTATGAAGATATAAGATTGAAGACTTTGTCCCGTGTCCGGGTGGGACTCTCCTTGGCGTGGAAGGCAAGCTTGGTAATACGGATATGTAGATCTCCTCCCTTGTAACCGACTCTGTGTAACCCTAGCCCCTTCCGGTGTCTATATAAACCGGAGGGTTTAGTCCGTAGGACAACAACAATCATACCATAGGCTAGCTTCTAGGGTTTAGCCTCTACGATCTCGTGGTAGATCAACTCTTGTAATACTCATATCATCAAGATCAATCAAGCAGGAAGTAGGGTATTACCTTCATCGAGAGGGCCCGAACCTGGGTAAACATCGTGTCCCCCGCCTCCTGTTACCATCCGCCTTAGACGCACAGTTCGGGACCCCCTACCCGAGATCCGCCGGTTTTGACACCGACAAAGCGTCCTGATCCTTGCAAGCACAATATCATCGGCACCAAATGGATCTATCGCAACAAACATGATGAGCATGGTCAAGTTGTCAGAAACAAAGCTCGTCTCGTTGCTCAAGGTTACACTCAAGTTGAAGGGATTGACTTCGATGAAACATTTGCTCCTGTGGCTAGGCTTGAAGCTATTCACATTCTGCTAGCCTCTGTGCCTTTCTCAATGGAAAATTGAAGAAGTGTATGTTGCACAACCACCTGGTTTTGAAGACCCAAAGCGTCCTGACATGGTATACAAGCTCAACAAGGCACTGTATGGCCTCAAACAAGCACCTCGTGCTTGGTATGACCCACTCAAAACTTCGTGAAGAGCAAAGGCTTTAAACCTGGTTCTCTAGATCCCACTCTCTTCACGAAGACATATGATGGTAAACTGTTTGTATGCCAAATCTATGTGGATGACATTATCTTCGGCTGCACTGACAAGAGATACAGTGATATGTTTGGGCATATGATGCAAGAGCAATATCAGATGTCCATGATGGGTGAGCTGAAATTCTTCCTTGGTCTTCAAATCCGTCAATAGAGCAATGGCATCTTCATTTCACAAGAAAAATATCTCAAAGATTTCCTGAAGAAGTTTGGAATGCAAGACTGCAAAAGGGTACACGACGCCAATGCCAACCAAAGGTCAATTGGGTCTCGACGACAATGGTAAAGAGTTCGATCAAAAGGTATACCACTCCATGATTGGTTCTTTACTCTATTTATGTGCATGTAGGCCAGATATAATGCTTAGCGTTTGCATGTCTGCCCGATTCCAAGCGGCACCAAAGGAATCGCATCACTTAGCAGTGAAGCAAATTCTTTGATATTTGGCTTACAGCCCAACACTAGGATTATGGTATCCAAAGGGCTCAGAGTTTGATCTAGTTGGATTCTCAGATGCAGATTCTTGGACGATCTCTTATCTGTTGGTCTTCAAAGAAGTAGAACTGTGTATCCCTCTCTACTGCTGAATCTGAATACATTGCTGCTGGATCTTGCTGCGCTCAGCTTCTATGGATGAAGCAAACTCTCAAGGAGTATGGCATCCACCTAAAGCATGTGCCACTCTACTGCGACAATGAAAGCACCATCAAGATTGCCAACAACCCAGTTTAACACTCGAAGACAAAGCACATTCAGATTCGTCATCACTTTCTCAGAGATCATGTCATGAAGGAAGATATTGATATCATTCACGTCAACACTGAAGAGCAATTGGCAGATATCTTCACAAAGCCCTTGGATGAGAAAACATTTTGCAAGTTGCGATGTGAGCTAAATATCTTAGAATCCTCAAATGTCCTGCGATTGGACACACATCTGTCACGACCGGATTTTCAGGATATCAATTTCTCAGAAGACGGCCTTTGTGCTCACCAGCCCCAGGATTACTGTTAGCTGATGAGACACCAACTTGATATAAGAATTCCAAGCAAGGTACAATAATATGTAGTACAAGACCATTGTGGCCTAGGAGTACAACATTGGGTTTCTAGTGGTTGATGGCGGAAGCGGTTCGAGGTACATCTGCGTCTATGGGACTCCATTTCCAACAAGAACAGCTGACCAGGATAACTCCTATCTTCGCGAGGCTGCTATCGTCGTTGCATAGGTTCCGGGGCTGTCATCGCGATGCTTATCTCCAAGCAGGGAATCTGGCCAAGACAATAGCCAGGGACAAGCCAGTGAGTATGTTTGAATGTACTCGCAAACATTTAGAACACGGGTATAATATAGTAAGAGATAATCATACTCCGAAACATTTAAGATGATAAGTCTGTCATGAAGTAAACGAGAATCTGTGATGCACGCATGAAGAGGAAATATGGACATGCAATACGGAGGTAAAAGAAATGCACTGAGCGAGTGTCTAAAATGACTGCTCGAAAGGTTGCAAGAAACTTAACAATGCCACAGTCGGGCGTCTGAGCGACACCACAGAAAGGGCTTATAGAAGATAAATAAACAACAAGCATGCCGTAGTCGGGCGTCTGAGCGACACCACATAAAGGGCTTATATTGAAAGTAAAAGACAAACATGCCACAGTCGGGCGTCTGAGCGACACCACATAAAGGGCTTATAAAAGATAATCACAGTGAATATCCAGGAGGTAGAACCATCCCAGGGATACTCCATAAAGTACGTAATGCAGATAGTTAGCCCATAATAACAATAATAATAAAAACAAGATCCTCAGATGTCACAGGTCGTAAGCAAAATCTAGTCTAGCCGTTTCTCCATCCGAAGACCGTTGCTGAGATCCAGCTAATTCGTTCTCCATCCGAATACCGTTGCTATGATCTATCTTAACCGTGCCTCCATCCAAATACCGTTGCTATGATCTATCTTAACCGTGTCTCATCCGAATACCGTTACTATGATCTATCTCAGATTGAAGTCCTTACTCATGAACATGGGTATCCAAATGGATATGACCTCTGCAGAGGGTGTACTCTATACCCACGAGTAACGGATTTACCTAGCCCATCGGGACTAATTCCGTCCACGGTCTTTTAATTGAAAACACGCCTGACCTGCACACACCAGCTTAACTTACCGGTGTCTGGAATCACCCACGACACCCGTCAAGCAAACTCTAAGTGGGGAGGCTACAACCTCGACGTAGCATGGGATCAAATTTATATACGTGCGCTCTAAGGGGTGCCCCCCCTCTCGGTCCCAACCGGAAACACCCATGCCCCCGGACCAGGTGGCATGCCTATCGGATGCACCCGGTATCTTCCACCATGGCCTCTCTGTATGGTGTGTGCTTTGGTAAGGGGTTGACAACTTACTGAACCATACCCCGTCTGCAACAGGGACAAGCGGTAGTACAATCAAATAGTGAAGTTACTGATCGAGACTTGACTTACGACTGACTCGGGTGGTCCAAGAAAATCTCCGAATGATCAGTATAACCAACAATGTTACCATTAAGGGAAAAATAAATCACCACTCATCAAGCCTCACCATGCTATACCGGACATACTCGTCTCGACGAGGAACTAGGGACAAGCTCGTGTCTACCCAAGACCACGACTTTCCCGGCTTCCTTCCGGTATGCATGAGGAGCTCACGAGGATGATCCAAAACACTAGCGTACCCATTGCTGACCACAAAATATCTCCAAAAAGCACTCATGCACGAGACTTTACCGTTACATAAAGTTAACGCATACTCCAAGTCAAATGGTGTTGTAATCGTATCAGAACACCACAACAAAATATTATGCCAGAGTTCAGAAATGCTTGCCTTCAAGAGTATGCAAAGGATGCACTTTTTTAAAAGCTTTCCCTTCTCTCCAAAATTCCTATTTTGAGAAATATCCAAATAACAAATATTACAAACACAGTACAAAAAGTTGTCTCAAATATTTTTTTAAATAAATCTTAAAATAAACTAGATGGAATTTGAGAGAGGTAGGAAAAAGAATCAACTCATTTGGAGTTTTATTTTAAAAGTTATAGCTGGTCAAAGTCTGGTCAAAACTCTGTTTTTAAATAAAACCAGAAAAGAAAACGTTTCGAGGGGAATACGCTTTCGGGGTAGGGGAGACGTACTCTGTGGTTATACACTTTCACTTAAACAGAGGGGACGGCGCGCGGGTCACTGACAGTGGGTCCAGAGGTCCCACTGGTCAGGTTTGACCGTTCTTCCCTCCCTCCTCTCTCTCTGTCCGAACGGTGGCGGCCTCCGGCGATCGCCGTCGACGAACGGCGGCTCCTCGAGGGCAACTGAGGGCGGGGATGGACCGGCCAGACCAAGGCGGTCCTCTTGGTGGTCGCTGGGTCGTCGGGGGTGGAGGAAATCGCCGGCGGCGAGCTCCACGGCGGAGGGGGCTACGGTGGTGAAGTGGTTTTTGGGCTCCGGTGGTCTCCGATCGAGGTTGGGTAGTTGGGCAGCTCCGCAAGGACAAGGGGAAGCTACTGGTGGCGTCGGTTGGGCGAGAGAGTAGCTGGATGCAATGTATTTCACCGGAGCTTGGCGGCGGCCGAACCTGCCGGAGTTGGGGAAGAGAGCCTCTCCGGGCCAATCCACTGCTAGGGGAGGACTAGGGGAACAGTCTGAGGTTGCCTGAGGTCTTGCACGAGCTCGGGGGTCCCTTAAATAGGTGCTCGGGGTTGGGCCGCGGCGGCTGAGGATAAGATCGCCGGCGACAGCCGTGCTGTAGCCGCAGGGCGACGTGGCGGCGACGAGCGCGTGCCGACGAGCTTCGGGATAAGACCGGGCTGTTCACGGGGGCAGCTAGCGCGCTGGGGTGGCTTGGGCGGCGCCGTCCATGTCAGTGGTTTGCTGCCGACGCCGGCGTGCCGCCAAGAGCTCTACCAGCGGCGCTGCAGGGCGCCAGGGGTGGCGTGGGGAGTGAGCGAGCGTAGTGCACGGTTCAGCAGTGGAGCAGGGGCCAGGGACGGGTCGCGTCGAGTGCGGCAGCGCGATGCGGCGGCTCAGTGCGCGCACGTGCAAAACGTGCGCTCTGGGCGCGCCCAGAGCACGCACGGAACATGCTCGGCGAAATGCCAGGGCAGTCTAGAGCGCGAGGGTGGAGTTGGCAATGAACAGGATAGGGGTAGAGGTAGCTAGGGGCTCAGTGGACATGGTTGCTGGGTCATTGGAGCAAGATCACAGTGCAAACAAAGAACTTATGCCAAAACAGACTGTGCACACCAACTGTTCGACAGAATGCCAAGTGCACTTAGGCAATTCTTGGAGTGGCCAAAAACTCCAGATCAGGGTCTCTTTAGGTGTAGGAGATGATGGTAAGGTCATAAGGGAAAAACCAGAAACTTGTTGGTGCTAGCTTTGCAAAACCACAGTTTTGGACAGAAAGAAAAAGGGTTTATAGCATGCACTTAAAAACCTCCAATGAGTCCACTCTCCTGGACTTAAGGGTTTTGAAGGAAGGGTTAAAAGCAGGAAAAAGGTCATGGGCATTGGAGCAAAATAAAATAGAGTTGTTGTACAAATCACCAAATTGGGTCAGAATGAAAAAGAGGGTGATTCACTCAAATTTTTCAAAGAACATCACTGGGTTTTTGCATGAAGATGAATTGTATGCATCCACTGACATCTCCAAACACTTGGAAGAATTTTTAAAGAAATATTTCAATGGGTTGTAGTGCAAAAGTGCCCACTGGACCAGATTGGAAAAGTTGGTGTAGAGCTCAAAATCTCCAATGGCCAAAAGGTATTTTTGCATAAAAGTGGTGTGAAAACATCACATGACATCCCCAAATTTTGGTGGAAATTTTAAAAGCATTTATCAAATGGTTACAGTGCAAAACAGGCTCCAACTTCAAAAGAAATCATTTTTAAAAGGGTAAGGCTCTGAGAAACAATTATGCAAATAAATCCCCTGATAAAGGATTGTTTTTATAAAGAGGGCATAAAGTCCAACACTACCTTTTTCAAGCTTTCCACTTGGAGTAAAAATCCACAATAACAAAAGGGGTAAACCTTGACAAATGGAAAAGTTTTGTTTCCTGGCAAAAATTTTAATTAATAAAACAAGGCCAAAATTTTGGGGTGTCACAACACTACCCCCCTTAAGAAAAATTGCGTCCTCGAGATTTGTTAAAAACTGTTTTGAACAAAAATCTGTTTTTATCAAAGAAATCCTTCAACTGCACAAAAACAAAACGGCTACAGTGAGAGGGCAATAAGTGGTGTAAAACCACAGTGTAATACACTGGCGTAGCGTGGAAAATCTATGGTTGGAGGGAAATGAGATATTTCTACGCGGATACAGTAATTTAGAATAAATTCTAAATTACTAAAATACGTTGGTCGTACCCGAGAGCACAGTGCTCTCTCTGGCTGACAGGTGGACCCAGGGCCCACTGTCGGCCTCTTCTTCTACCTCTGGTTCTCTCTTCTCTCTCGCGTGCTCTCCCGCGCTTCCTCCACCGGCGATGCCTAGCTCGTAGGGCGTCGAGGCCGTACCGTGGTAGTGCGCGGCGTGCTAGCTGCCGGTGCTGCGTGCACTCACCTCGCGGGCCAGTGCGTTGTCGGCACTGCTCGCGGACTCGCCTCCGAACACCGGCGGTCGAGCGACGAGTGGCGCTGGTGGACCTCGCCCACCGTACACCGATCTCGAGCTATAAAACGACCGCGGTGCTCCTCTCTTCTTCCTCACATCTGGCCTCGCTTCCACTTCTCCTTCCTTCTCCTCCATTGCTGTCAGCAGGAGCTCGAGACGAGGCTCTAATGGCGGAGGCGATGCCGGACTGGTATGTGGTCCTGGTGTGTGGAGGGTTGGCGGTGCTGCTGGGGTTATCTGTGCTCTTGTGTGCGATGATCCTGGATGATCCTCGTGATGCTGCCGCTCGAGTGCTAGCTCTTCGCAGTGGCGGCGATCACGTGGATTAGGTGTGGTGTCGAGGGCTGACTGCTGTCGGATGTGCTGGGGCAGCTCGCGCCCGAAAGATCACTCACAAATCTCTCTTACTGAGACTGTGGTGCCCTCGGGTGTGGTCAGTTAGGTGCAAAAATGTGCACGAGGATTTGTAAATTTGTGCACGGGGTCGAGTGGTTGTAGCTGTGAGTCTGCTGTTACGGTGTTGCGCGAATAAAATCTATGTCGGGGAGATACATATGTTGTAGCAACTCGGGGAAAGTAATCTCATTAAAAGAAAACATCGCGAGCGAAAATTAGCTAAAACAGCAGTAAAATGCTCACATAAATGAAACCAAAATCGGATCCGTCGCACAAAACACTGTACATAAATTAAATACTGGGGCAATAAAAACAGCAGAGACGTTTATAAGGAAAACAGCAAAAAGACAGGGTCCTGAGAAAACGCCTCTGGTACTGGGGCACACTCCTCTTCTATCGGGGGAAGCGGGTTGACTAGTCGATGAATGCGCCCTTCCTGGCCAGGCCTCAGTGGTCTGCCAATAGCGATCCAAGGATTTAAATCAGCGAGGCTCTGGAGATAACCCATTACTCGCTGAGTTAAACGCTCCTGAGCAATAACGTACTGGGCAAGGTTGGCCAGTACTGGATCTCTCTCAATTCGTCCACCGGGAAAAGATGCAACTTCTCCGGGTGCTGCACGACTCGGAAAATAATAATATCCTCGCTCGCTGGCATAGGGTACCGCGAATCGAAGACGAGTGAGCGCCTCGTACGCAGCAGCTTCTATGGCCATATGCGGAGTCGGCATGGACTTCCCCACGAAGGAGACTTCCGTTGGGTCTTGGTTTGGGTATGCGGGAGGGATGTGCACCACTGCCCAATATTTCGAGGTGGAAGGGGTGATCCTCGATTTGAGCAACTCGTACTGGGGTGGATGGGTGGCACTCATAGTACTGCAGGTGAAGTCCCACAATAATTTGACAAAACTACCCGGGGTTGCGTCTGGGGTTCTCAGATAAATACTGGGGGTCGGCATGGCAAAGGAATGGCTGTGCGTGCTGCGCACAAAGGTGAGGGGGTACTCGGCAAGGTCACGAAGTGGCCTTTATATAGCATCGGGGCTGGGATTAACCACCGGGGAAAAGGTGACTGGTTGCCGATCCTGTACTTGGGTCAAAGCCACAGGTATACATATCACATAAATGTGACGCATTACTGTGGGTGCCTTCGGGGTTGGTCTTGGTAGCTGCGCCCGAAATTTAAAAATGCAACTGTACGCTAACGTACACATGCATAGCTACCACTCCAAAACAGGGGCGCTCAAGCAGACAGCATTAAATAAAAGCGACACAAGGCCACACCGATACAAAGCGTAGGAAAACTAAGGCTCGATACCACTCGAGCGACTTAGTCTACTTCGTTAATGTCTAAGTGGGCTGGCCTTGCGGACGCCGATGCTTCTCCACGGTTCTCACCGTCGGGATTTGCGGGTTGAGGCTGAGGGGCTGCAGGGTCGGGGTAGTGGTGATGACCATCGCGGGGGTTGTTGGCCACAATCCCGTTGGAATGGGTTCCCAAAAGGCGACGAAGCGCTTCTGGTGACACCAAGGTACTCTGGTTGATGGCTGGCGCAGACCTCAAGGGGTCGATCGGGTGTCCGAACAGCACGACTGGGTTGTCGACGTCGGGCTCCGCTTCTCTTCTCGCCGGGGCTCGGCGAACCAGCTCCCCACGAGCTGCGATCAGATCAAGGGTGACCTGATCGAACAGTTGCTCTAGTGCGCTTACATAGCGCACCAGATGCAACAGTGCAGGATCTGTCTCGTGATCTCCGTTGGCAACCTGGGGCGGCCTACCATACCCGTCACGACTGGGGTAGTAGTAGAACGAGCGACAGTTAACTCTGGGCGACAAGTGCCGGAGTTGAACTATAGCTTCTCGGGTTGCCAGTTGGATGGCTTGTGGCTCAAAGGAAGTTGTCCTTCCGGTGAACCTGTAGGGGCGTTCTGGTGACAGACCCCTACCGTAGATGTGCACAGTGGCCCAGTATTGACGGCTCTCACCGTACATGGGTCCCTGGTACACAACATATTCAGGAGGCTCCTCTAACGCATAGGCACGACGGGTGAGGTTTGCGAGCACGGTCACAAAACCTCCAAGGTTGGTTGCTGTGGTCTCATTGTGAACAATGGGGCCAGGCATCGCGGCTTGGTTTGGGGAAAGAGGCCGTGCTGTGCTGTGGCTAGCGTGCCCCTTTTTTATAGGGAAAGGGGACGGAGTCTTCCTCCGCACGCTTGCGATTGAGACGGGTTGGGTGTTGGTCACTGGCGCGTGATCGACGGGCTAGGCTGATAGGTTGGGCACCGTCCGCCGAAAGGCGTCGGGTCACTGCGGAGCTATCTTACGCGGGAAGCTTGACTGGGGTTAAGCTAAGGTCTGGTTGGGTGGTTAACCTAGGTTTATTGACCTGGCTAAGATAGGGTTAGCCAATGGTCAGCCTGGCTCTGATACCAAGTCTGTCACGACCGGATTTTCGGGATATCAATTTCCCAGAAGACGGCCTTTGTGCTCACCAGCCCCAGGATTACTGTTAGCTGATGAGACACCAACTTGATATAATAATTCCAAGCAAGGTACAATAATATGTAGTACAAGACCATTGTGGCCTAGGAGTACAACATTGGGTTTCTAGTGGTTGATGGCGGAAGAGGTTCGAGGTACATCTGCGTCTATGGGACTCCATTTCCCACAAGAACAGCTGACCAGGATAACTCCTATCTTCGCGAGGCTGCTATCGTCATTGCGTAGGTTCCGGGGCTGTCATCGCAATGCTTATCTCCAAGCAGGGAATCTGGCCAAGACAATAGCCAGGGACAAGCCAGTGAGTACGTTTGAATGTACTCGCAAACATTTAAACACGGGTATAATATAGTAAGAGATAATCATACTCCGAAACATTTAAGATGATAAGTCTGTCATGAAGTAAACGAGAATCTGTGATGCACGCATGCAGAGGAAATATGGACATGCAATACGGAGGTAAAAGAAATGCACTGAGCGAGTGTCTAAAATGACTCCTCGAAAGGTTGCAAGAAACTTAACAATGCCGCAGTCGGGCGTCTGAGAGACACCACAGAAAGGGCTTATAGAAGATAAATAAACAACAAGCATGCCGCAGTCGGGCGTCTGAGCGACACCACATAAAGGGCTTATATTGAAAGTAAAAGACAAACATGCCACAGTCGGGCCTCTGAGCGACACCACATAAAGGGCTTATAAAAGATAATCACAGTGAATATCCAGGAGGTAGAACCATCCCAGGGATACTCCATAAAGTACGTAATGCAGATAGTTAGCCCATAATAACAATAATAATAAAACAAGATCCTCAGATGTCACAGGTCGTAAGCAAAATCTAGTCTAGCCGTTTCTCCATCCGAAGACCGTTGCTGAGATCCAGCTAATTCGTTCTCCATCCGAATACCGTTGCTATGATCTATCTTAACCGTGTCTCCATCCGAATACCGTTGCTATGATCTATCTTAACCGTGTCCCCATCCGAATACCGTTACTATGATCTATCTCAGATTGAAGTCCTTACTCATGAACATGGGTATCCAAATGGATATGACCTCTACAGAGGGTGTACTCTATACCCACGAGTAACGGATTTACCTAGCCCATCGGGACTAATTCCGTCCACGGTCTTTTAATTGAAAACACGCCTGACCTGCACACACCAGCTTAACTTACCGGTGTCTGGAATCACCCACGACACCCGTCAAGCAAACTCTAAGTGGGGAGGCTACAACCTCGACGTAGCATGGGATCAAATTTATATACGCGCGCTCTAAGGGGTGCCCCCCTCTTGGTCCCAACCGAAAACACCCATGCCCCTGGACCAGGTGGCATGCCTACCGGATGCACCTGGTATCTTCCACCATGGCCTCTCTGTACGGTGTGTGCTTTGGTAAGGGGTTGACAACTTACTGAACCATGCCCCGTCTGCGATAGGGACAAGCGGTAGTACAATCAAATAGTGAAGTTAATGATCGAGACTTGACTTACGACAGACTCGGGTGGTCCAAGAAAATCTCCGAATGATCAGCATAACCAACAATGTTACCATTAAGGGAAAAATAAATCACCACTCATCAAGCCTCACCATGCTATACCGGACATACTCGTCTCGACGAGGAACTAGGGACAAGCTCGTGTCTACCCAAGACCACGACTTTCCCGGCTTCCTTCCGGTATGCATGAGGAGCTCACGAGGATGATCCAAAACACTAGCGTACCCATTGCTGACCACAAAATATCTCCAAAAAGCACTCATGCACGAGACTTTACCGTTACATAAAGTTAACGCATACTCCAAGTCAAATGGTGTTGTAATCGTATCAGAACACCACAACAAAATATTATGCCAGAGTTCAGAAATGCTTTCCTTCAAGAGTATGCAAAGGATGCACTTTTTTAAAAGCTTTCCCTTCTCTCCAAAATTCCTATTTTGAGAAATATCCAAATAACAAATATTACAAACATAGTACAAAAAGTTGTCTCAAATATTTTTTAAATAAATCTTAAAATAAACTAGATGGAATTTGAAAGAGGTAGGAAAAAGAATCAACTCATTTGGAGTTTTATTTTAAAAGTTATAGCTGGTCAAAGTCTGGTCAAAAGTCTGTTTTTAAATAAAACCAGAAAAGAAAACGTTTCGAGGGGAATACACTTTCGGGGTAGGGGAGACGTACTCTGTGGTTATACGCTTTCACTTAAACAGAGGGGACGGCGCGCGGGTCACTGACAGTGGGTCTAGAGGGCCCACTGGTCAGGTTTGACCGTTCTTCCCTCCCTCCTCTCTCTCTCTCTGTCCGAACGGTGGCGGCCTCCGGCGATCGCCGTCGACGAACGGCGGCTCCTCGAGGGCAATTGAGGGCGGGGATGGACCGGCCAGACCGAGGCGGTCCTCTTGGTGGTCGCTGGGTCGTCGGGGGTGGAGGAAATCGCCGACGGCGAGCTCCACGGCGGAGGGGGCTACGGTGGTGAAGTGGTTTTTGGGCTCCGGTGGTCTCCGATCGAGGTTGGGTAGTTGGGCAGCTCCGCAAGGACAAGGGGAAGCTACTGGTGGCGTCGGTTGGGCGAGAGAGTGGCTGGCTGCGATGTATTTCACCGGAGCTTGGCGGCGGCCGAACCGGCCG
Organism: Aegilops tauschii subsp. strangulata; assembly: GCF_002575655.3. Lineage (NCBI taxonomy): Eukaryota > Viridiplantae > Streptophyta > Magnoliopsida > Poales > Poaceae > Aegilops > Aegilops tauschii. Next base: position 207,278,781 of record NC_053039.3, on the reverse strand, counting down.
GAGTTGGGGAAGAGAGCCTCTCCGGGCCAATCCACTGCTAGGGGAGGACTAGGGGAACAGTCTGAGGTTGCCTGAGGTCTTGCACGAGCTCGGGGGTCCCTTAAATAGGTGCTCGGGGTTGGGCCGCGGCGGCTGAGGATAAGATCGCCGGCGACAGCCGTGCTGTAGCCGCAGGGCGACGTGGCGGCGACGAGCGCGTGCCGACGAGCTTCGGGATAAGACCGGGCTGTTCACGGGGGCAGCTGGCGCGCTGGGGTGGCTTGGGCGGCGCCGTCCATGTCAGTGGTTCGCTGCCGACGCCGGCGTGCCGCCAAGAGCTCTGCCAGCGGCGCTGCAGGGCGCCAGGGGTGGCATGGGGAGTGAGCGAGCATAGTGCGCGGTTCAGCAGTGGAGCAGGGGCCAGGGACGGGTCGCGTCGAGTGCGGCAGCGCGATGCGGCGGCTCAGTGCGCGCGCGTGCAAAACGTGCGCTCTGGGCACGCCCAGAGCACGCACAGAACATGCTCGGCGAAATGCCAGGGCAGTCTAGAGCGCGAGGGTGGAGTTGGCAATGAACAGGATAGGGGTAGAGGTAGCTAGGGGCTCAGTGGACATGGTTGCTGGGTCATTGGAGCAAGATCACAGTGCAAACAAAGAACTTATGCCAAAACAGACTGTGCACACCAACTGTTCGACAGAATGCCAAGTGCACTTAGGCAATTCTTGGAGTGGCCAAAAACTCCAGATCAGGGTCTCTTTAGGTGTAGGAGATGATGGTAAGGTCATAAAGGAAAAACCAGAAACTTGTTAGTGCAATCTTTGCAAAACCACAGTTTTGGACAGAAAGAAAAAGGGTTTATAGCATGCACTTAAAAACCTCCAATGAGTCCACTCTCCTGGACTTAAGGGTTTTGAAGGAAGGGTTAAAAGCAGGAAAAAGGTCATGGGCATTGGAGCAAAATAAAATAGAGTTGCTGTACAAATCACCAAATTGGGTCAGAATGAAAAAGAGGGTGATTCACTCAAATTTTTCAAAGAACATCACTGGGTTTTTGCATGAAGATGAATTGTATGCATCCAATGACATTTCCAAACACTTGGAAGAATTTTTAAAGAAATATTTAAATGGGTTGTAGTGCAAAAGTGCCCACTGGACCAGATTGGAAAAGTTGGTGTAGAGCTCAAAATCTCCAATGGCCAAAAGGTATTTTTGCATAAAAGTGGTGTGAAAACATCACATGACATCCCCAAATTTTGGTGGAAATTTTAAAAGCATTTATCAAATGGTTACAGTGCAAAACAGGCTCCAACTTCAAAAGAAATCATTTTTAAAAGGGTAAGGCTCTGAGAAACAATTATGCAAATAAATCCCCTGATAAAGGATTGTTTTTATAAAGAGGGCATAAAGTCCAACACTACATTTTTGAAGGTTTCCACTTGGAGTAAAAATCCACAATAACAAAAGGGGTAAACCTTGACAAATGGAAAAGTTTTGTTTCCTGGCAAAAAATTTAATTAATAAAACAAGGTCAAAATTTTGGGGTGTCACAACATCCTAACGCTTATGCATGTTGATGACTTAGATGTGCAACACACAAAGTGACATATATCTTCAATCAATGAAGACATACACTCTAAGTGTGAATACATTAACGCGGAATTTGACTTCGGAGCGCCACGATAATTGTGCGCCGTGTCTGGATCTAATACTTCCTATACGGTAGGTAACGCCACCACCAAACTTTCTCGAAGATTTTCTTTTGGCATCATGATTGCATTAACTTCACATTTGGTTTGTCTTCAACATTGATTTATCTTTGCAATGATGATTTAGTCTTTTGAATATATATATATATATATATATATATATGTATATATATATATATATATATATATATATATATATATATGGAAAATACATCATACCGCTCGGTGGTAGTTACCTCACATGTCTCATATACTACCATGTGGTACTATATATACTACTTTATCATTATAAGTATGTTCATATATTATATATAATATATTCCAAAATGAGTTACATGAGAAAATTACAAGTTGGCCCATGGTTTTAATTATATTTGTAAAATACATATATATTTATATGTAAAAAGGAGCATACTTAAAATACGATACATACTAACTAAAAAATAGTATATATACTACCTAAACATTCTTATATACTACATACTACGCGTACATACTCTCCAATTTGGTACATACTACATACAACATACAAAATACAAGTGGTGGTAACTAACACCGCTTGTAGGAAACATTTGTCCTATATATATATATATATATATATATATATATATATATATATATATATATATATATATATATATATATATTACCCTACTTGAACTGATGGTTTCAGGCGATTGTACTGATGTTTTCATCTCGTCGAACTGATTGTCTTTTCGTCAGAATGGGGCGTGTAATATATCGTTGGAAAGCTCTTGACATCTACATTACAAATATATAGGATTTTTTTGCAAAATCATTATGGTTTAAGAGCAGTTTTGATAAAACCGTTTTTTTCAAAACCGAAAACGCGAATCGTATTTTGGACTCAATTTTCAAACGGTTTGTCGGAATTGAACAAATAAGATGGCGTTGAAAAGCTGGTGAAAATCCGCATCTTCCATATATCTATTGTTTTTTCTAATTCTATATGATTTAGAAGTAATTTGGAAAACGGCGAAATTCTGGGCGAAATGTATTTTCGCGATTTTTTGCAAACGGTTTGTCGGATTGATGAAAATGATATGGCGTTGGAAAGCTATGGAAAATGCGTAACTTTTTCGTATTGAAATGTTTTTCTAATTCCTTACGGTTTAAAAACGAATTTGAATACGGTAAAATTTGATTTCGAACGCGATTTCTTTAAAAGTTTGTCGAAATGAGGCAAATAATATACGATTGGAAAGATATCAAAAATACGAAACTTAGTCATGTTGAACATTTTCTCGAATTTGCAACTGTTGAAGAGTAATTTGGATTTACGATGAGACCCATCGTGTTGTTTTTCCGTCAGAAAAAACAGAGTACTTGTACTGATCTACGTGTGCGTTTGTACTGATGTATTCTTCGAAGAGTAATTTTGAAAGGTTCCGAAAAATAAGTACTTGAACTGATGTTTGCATGGATTTGTACTAAGCGTGTTTTCACTAACTAGACTTTGCTCTGTTTGGGTAATATTTTTGCTCATAAGTTTTCAACCGTTTATTGTATCGTCGCCCCCATACTTGCATGGTTTATATCATTGAACTGAATGATAGTTTTTTCAAAAAGCAAATGTTTTTATTCCTTTTTTGAACTAAACATTTTTTTACAACGATGTTCTGGACTTCTCTTCTGTTACGACTTGTACTTTTCCCGTTTGAATTGTAGGGTTGTTTTTTGCTTGAACTTTTATAAGTTGAATTTCTGTCATTTCTTTTATTCCGAATGGACCATCATTTTTAACTTGTACTGATCAATATATTTAATTCAACCATTTTTCCTTTGTAGAACGGACCATCATTTTTGTTTGTACGGATCAGTTGTAGAACTTGGACGTCAACGTCACAGAATTACACCTTGGACGGATCACCTTCTCCCATTTGGACTGACCACAAAAGTTGCATCAGGAAACTCACAAAAACAAGGACGATTACAACAAGATCGACGAGAATGTATGAACCATACCATTTTTAGCTCAATAAATACTATACACGGAACAAGCAGAACTTATTAAACAAGATGTTTTTAAAGTTTCTCATATTAACACTTTTTATAATACCAAACCAAATGGTTCACTTTTACCTCCTCTCTTTTAAAGTATTACAAACTGACGAACTAAAATAAAATGGTGAGCACAGTGCATTTTGTTACCACAATTGGTAATAGGGGCACAATCCATGTGAATTGTATAAAAGGTAAGTACCAGTAAAAATGGATTGATGGTGTTTTTATAGAGTTTGTAGTACCATCACAATCAAAGTTCGTACTGACATAAGTTCTGGTCGTGCTCCGGCCAGAAAAAGATACATAAGTACACTGCGGCCAAAGTATTACAAACTGAGAAACATAATCAGCCACCTCGCTAGAACAGAGCATCTCAGACGCCTCTACTCCTGTTGCTTTTCCTTGTGCAGGAAGGCTGTTGACGGATCACGCAGTGATGCAGGTGGCCATGGTAGCGACACGGGCAGTGACGCAGGTCTCCGAATTGATGGTCGCGACGAACTCGGCCACCCTGAAGCCACGGGGTTGGACTGAGTATGGCGCTGAAGTTGAGTAGAACATTTAGGAATTAGGATAAATAGGAAACAACAAAAAGGTGAAGAAACCGTGGAGTGAAATGAGTTATAGAAGACAGTATGCATTTTTCTCACTAAAACAAACTTCTGTTTGTGTGCAACTTCTGTACTTGCATATATTTTGGAGGGAGAAACACAGAAAATACAACCACATGGATCAACACATTTGGAGGGAGAAACTATAGACGTACATCACGGGGTAGCAAATAATATGAACTCTAGGCAGAACATTTTTTTAACTTCTTTTTGTATCTCGCAAACTGAAAATAAGAAGAAAGCAAATTAGAACACAAAGTAAGAAGAAAGTAGAGCACCAGTGCTTGTGCGGCATGGATCCGTCAACCCTTTTGCATCCTAGTTCCAGCCAGCATTAGCTAGCACCTCCTGGATCGAGCTGCAGTAGTGCAACACAACGCATCAGAGAGATAAAAAGGTGAGCAGCAGCATGTACAGGAAGGGGAGAAAGCAACTATAGCACACGAGCATCCACGGGCAGAGAGAGATGCAGCAACTTCTCTCCACTTGAGACTAAACTTATATAATTTTTATTGTTGAACTTTCAGATATCTTTACAAGAATTGCGTGGTTTTAGTGTTTTGCTTTTACCTCGTTGCTTCTCTGAACTTACAAAATAAACTTTGTTACATGCGCTCATTAACATAACCACACACACCTGTTGTGCTATAGAAATAACATGGAAACACAAAGTAAGCTGGACTTACGATTGGTAAATAGATGTACTGAAAAGCATTCAAAAGATGAACTAAAAACAATTGAAGCTCTTCAAAAGAATTCAGGAGAGATAACAAGAAACCAAAACGCGGGGGCGACATAGTTACTTGAACCGGGCCATAAGGACTAGAACCAAAACTATCACTACAAGTAGATTTTTTTTGTAGGTTTTTGGGAATGAGAATTCCTTTTTTTGCAATTATATAAAAAGTTTAAAAATGTGTACTACCCCATAACAAATGTTTATACTGCACATGTCCATAAATATTAGCTTTTTATTTGGCAACAAAGAAATATCAAAAAGGATATTTCATTTCTTATAAGTATATGAACAAACAGGTTGATAGCAGCAGGAATAGAACAAGTTCTTACCATCGGGGACCTTCCCACTTGCGCGATCTGACGTCCACTTGTGCGAGTAGAACCGACGGACACACCATCGGGGACCTGCCCACTGTGCGAGATCGAACTGAACCCGTTCGTGATGCCAAGGCCGACTAAACTTACGGTCTCTCGAGATCTGAATGGATTGTGTTACAAGTATACACAAAAATCCAAACGAGCTCATGTGAGTACATGTTAAAAAGATAATTGAGTTCATGTATATTAACTGGAGAAGTTCAAACAGAAACTTTTTTAAGAAAAATGCACTTTTTTGCTATAACAACTATAGTCGTCTTGCCATCCCTGTATATTTAACCGGTTAAAAGGATAATCAAGTTCATGTATATTAAGAGGAGAAGTTCAAAAAGAAACTTTTAATAACAACTACATTCATCTTGCCACCCATTCAGTTTTTGCTTTGACAAAATCCACACATTTAAAAAGTTTGTACTGGCGTGGGGAAGCCTCGGTTCTTTTGACAAAAACTCTCATGTTCTTTGACAGTTTCAATTTTGTCTGAACTTACTAGTTTCCCGGTTTTGAACTTATAGAATTTTATACCCCAAACTTCTACAGGTTTCTTTAATTTCTATGGAACAAAAAGCGAAGGAGTCTGGACTCAAGAATTATATGAAAGAGTGAAACCATAGTGTGAACTTATCTGAGGCTTTTGTCGAACGGAGGAGACGAGGTGATGCAGGAGCAAAACCCGACTCCTTGAATATACAGTAGTTGTGCTGTCAATACTTCTTTGAGTTTTGATTTCTGAACATTCCCAGTAGTAATACATGTACTGTGCGATACACAATTCTGTCATTGAGCAAGTTAGTTTAGAAAATCTGGAGATACTACATAACAATAGACAACACATAGTCCAAAGCATGCACGCGGGACAGGAATGCTCGTAATACCGCACATGAACGCACTGGAGAAGCACAACGAAGGTGGGCTGGACAAGCTCGAGGTCGTCCACTCCCAACTCTATTTTCCTTCTGTATTGGATAAATGATAATCAGTCTTGAACTGAACTAATATTAGATTTTAAACTGAACTTAAATAAGAAAATGAACAAAACTAAAATAAGAATTTGAATGGCACTACATCAAAGAAGTCGTGTTCTTATGTTATTCTGAAAAACTACATTTTCTTTACAAATTAGAAGAACTGATGTTTAACTTTCTGGGAACGGAGAACCCATAGCTGAACAGAGCTACAAAGTGGTTTCTGAAAGAAGTTATTAGAACACACCGTGATTACAAACACACATGTACATGAACTGATTATAAAAGATGAACACGACCTGACAACAAGGACACACATGAACTGACAACAAGAACATACCGGTCATTAACAGATTATAAATGGTGACAACACATCATATATAGCAGCTTGCGATGACAGCAGACTAGAACAATACAACTCGAAATTCTTCTAACATATGTACTAGAACTGCTAGAAAATCAGAATTCGTCCCCTAAGTAAACTAGTGATGTTGAATTCCATTTTTCCAGTTCCCTCTTAGACATGTACACAAACAAAAGAGTAGAGGTATTTAAAGTTCTGAACCGGACCTCTGTTGAAGCTTCGCGTGGGGTAGACAGGGGCGTCGTTGACACGCAAGATTGTGCGGGCGGTGTTGAACGGGAACTGGTGGCGGTGGTGAACGGCCTCGGGTGGCGAAGGTGAACAAAGGGGATGGTCGAATCCGGCGGGTGAAGGAGGCCAATACCTCCCGTGCAACGCGACGCGAGCTGGGGGGCAGGGGACCGGCGGCGCGAGCTGGGGGGCAGGGGAGCGCGGCGCCATCAACGGCCAAGGGAGGAGGGCGGTGGCGCGAGCGGCGCCCAGGGGAGTACGGCGGCGGCGCAGTGCTAGTGAAGATGGTGTTCTCCTTGTGTGTGTGCTCGACTTGGCCGGTTGTGCAGTGCTAGTGAAGATGGTGGGTGCGATTCTACTTGGACTGCCGTCAACCCTCGACTTGGACGGCTGCAAGCACCCGTGGTGGACAAGCTCTTGCTCGAGGGCTGAAACTTGGTCTAAAATCACAAAATTGACGAGAGGATAATGTACACAAACAGAATAGTAAGTTCAGAAAAAGGGTCAGAACTAAAGATCAAAAAAGGCAATTTTTAGTCCAGCGTACAAGTTTGGATAATGACAACGAAAATTTTAAAATAGTAAGTTCAAAATTTCTGCAGTCTATAAAATATAGTAAACCCAAAATTTTCTAACGAGTGCACTTGCGTGGAGTTCCCTAGTGAACTTCTAGGCTGACATTGGTTCTCCGATTTTCTTTACACAACCAACTTTCTGTTTTTTTATAAGCGAACTGAATGGAAAACTTGATGGTGCACTTCTGTATTTTATTCAAGGTGAACTGATTCACTTGCAAAGTTAACTTATTATGTTCCTTTTTCATACTGAACTGATGCGTGTTCACAAAATGAAAAGATTAAAGGTGTGAACATTCAGTACATTTCTACCTTCGCTAGTGCCGCACTAGAATTAACATAATAAGTTAAGCTATCAGTACTGATGAAATCTTCACCACAAAGGAAACCCATATGAATTACCACTTGCATAATTTAGCGAAATTGAACATCACGTCTGCTGTTGTTTTTGTAGAATGGACTTTGTGTTTCTTATGTACTTCAACAGTTAAAGGTTTTGAAAATTGCCACTGTCACATTTTCTATACTTGAACTCTTGTTAGACTAGGTATCTCCATTTCACAGAGAACACCATAAGATTTCACTCATTTTGTCAATATGGCAGGAAATTTCACATACTAGGAGCAGTAACATCACATGAGACAGAGTAATAGAAAGAGAGAGAGCTACTTTGTGTACACTTATTTTCTAAAATATATTTAAAAAGTTCACTCAATCTTCTACGGAACAGGGGAAGTTACTTTTGTAACATGGTATAAATGTTTTACTTAAACATATGTTGCACATCCTCACCTAATTGGATTAGAGATACGTTTTGTTACGGGGGGTTGCATATGGATGAACTGACTGGCCCATTTTTCTTGTACTGAAGCTTGTTTCCAGAAATTTAAGACATCACAAATCGAATGTCTTCACTGCATCCTTGTCACACATTTAAAACTGCTTTCAATGATATATCTCTTTTGCCTGAATCCCGGAAAAGTCGGAACGACCACCCGACAAACCAGGCGTGCGTGAAAACATGGAACAACTTTCAATGAGTTGCATGCACGCCACGTGTCCATCAGATGTGAACCGCCAGGGGCACCTGCGTAATTACGCTGTGCAGCCCTCTACCTTATAAATATCCACACCGCGCGGTCATTATCTTTTCTTCCACCTCGCCGCCTCGCTCAAACCCTAGCGCCTCCGCTAGCACGCGTCGACGCCGGAGACGAAGCGCTTAACTGCCGCGGCTTCTTCAACGCCGTCCTCACGCCGGCCGCGGACCTCGTCCTCTCCGCCGCCGCCGTAGGTGTCTTCCGCTGCCAAGTTAGGGCGCGGGAGATTGAACTGCTCGGCTTCTTTCTCTGCCTCGTCTAGCAGTTCGTCAGCGGTAATTAAATCTCACTTTTTACTATCTTTTTGATCCGTCAAATCCATCCACTTCAACCAAAAGTGATTTCTATACTTCCAAATCTGGATCTGTCTTTGTCTGCATCTCATATCATGCAAAGGATATTCACTTATGCTTCATAACTAGTTAGATTCCTCACTTGTACTTATTCATGGATTCGTATAAATCTGGAATCAACTCTCTTCAAATAAGTGAATGTCTTCGCTCTATGAGGTCAATGTCTTCAAACTGATTTATCTTTAAAATCTTCTGAGAATGCATATGACCTCTTCCCCTTCCCTCGCACCTCTAATGCTATCACAAGTACATGTCTGTGGGGGAATCCCTTGGTTCTCATAGTCTGCATTCATTTGCAGAGTTCTTACAACATCATACTCACTCCCCTGAAGCCAGTTCTTGTCTGACCAGTAGACGGAAGCCTTTCACTGTTCTGAAGTATATCAGTCTGAATATCATGGCCACTGAGAAGTCTGCTAGGAAAGGTGGCAGGCAGCGCCGTGGAAATACTGCTCTCGATCTGCCTCCGGATCTTATGAGATGTACAAGACTGATCGTGAGGAGAACTACAATCAGCGCAAGACCCGAATCCAATGGATTCGAAGATACTGGGCAGAACAGTGGTTCAAGTACAACTTTGTCACAGCTGAATATGCTGAGAAGAACGCCATCAAGCGCCCATGGGGCGATATTCTGTACAGGAATCTGCAGCCAAAGTCGAAGCGTGAAGCTATTGCTCAAGGTTTCTATCCGTGCATGGTCCGAGGACTGAAGCCTGAGAATGCCGACCCATCATCCTTATTATGGTGTCGTGACGACAATCTGTTCAAGCGCAACTACCAGTTCGCAAAGGAGTTAGCTGCGAAGAACAAGAGGGATCTTGGACTCAACTTCAACCCTGGTCCATTTGCTCCAAGACAGGATGGCACTCATGATGCCAATCCCAACGTCATCGGGCCCTTCACTAGCTTCGATGGGCTCCTCTCCCACACTGCTGCTCAGAGGGCCACAATGGCTCAATCATCTAATGACGCAGACTCCGAAGATGCTCCTGCACCACCGAAGTCAAAGAAGAAGAAGATAAAAGCTTCGAAGCCCTCTGCTGCACCAACTGCTTCAACTATGAAGCCATTGAAGATTGCACCTCCTGAACCCAGTGTGCAGTCTGAAGATCTATCTCGTGTGTCCAAGAGGACAAAGAAGACCAAGAAGCCCAAGAAGATTTCTGGGCATGATCTCACTCCTGCTGCTGTACTGCGCAACGAAGAAGACACCATTGATCTATCAAGTAATGAAGATCTTGGTGATGAGGCTCTAGAGATGCTGATCAAGAGCAAGCAAGAGGCGTAGATCTTCAATGATCTGCCCCTCTTTGATGTTGACATTCTGAACAATTTCATCGATGAATGGTTTGATGACCAGAGCATCAGTATTGATGACCCACAGCTGCCCGTGGACATAAGCGTCACGTTTCACGGAGCCATTGCAAATGAGTTGGCCTTGGCTCAGAAAACTGTCGAGCTCAAGAACAAGATTGATCATGAGAAGGCGCACTTCAAGAAGCACATGACCAAGCTCAGTGTGGCTGATGTGCAAATCTTCAAGAGGATGCTGCATGATCTAAAGGAAGAGTTCCACAAGAAGCGTGAAGAAGCCAAAGGCTCACGTGAGCGCATGAAGTATTATGCGCAGAAATGTGTTCAAGCCCATAATGAAGCAGAGAAATGAAAGGCTCTTGGGCGTCCTGGCATCCACCCCAGAATGGCTGCCAAGCAAAAGAAGAAGTCTGTTGAAGCCCAACCTGAAGCCCAACAACAGGAACAACCAAGCATAGTCTTCCCTGCCAGAATGACATGCTTGAAGCCAAAGGTTCCCTCAACAGCTTCAGAGATGAAGAAGACACGGCAAGCCGAAGCCGAAGCCAGAAAGAGGAAGCACAAGGATACTTCTGATGATGCTCCCTCCAAGAAGAAGTTGAAGACCAAGGCTTCAAAGTCTTCAACGAAAGAGTGTGCTGCTGCCACAGAGCCCCTCAATGTTGAACCCGTTTCAGTCGCTATTCCTGCCTCAACCAACCAAGAGCGTCGTCTTGTGATCCATGAGCCTACTTCCATAGAGGCTCATGCAAGTGAAGAAGTTCCAGCTGCTGATCCTAACACAGCTGAAGACATTGGTCACGAAGACAATGTAGATGATGATGTAGTCCTTCCTCAGCTCGAGCCCCAGTCAGTATCATCGCTTGCTCTTACGAGCAGTGAACTCATTAGCATTGGTCGTCCACTGACGCCAATTGCTCAAGACGACTCATGGGTGGAGCGACAACAACAAGAAACCCCTCTGCAAGATGAGACACCAAGAACACCACCACCTCAAGTCACCACTCCGGCGCTTGACGACGACAACTACATGGAACAGACCACTCCCTCTCCAAAGGCGTCGCCAGCGTTCCGCAGGCTTCGCAAGGGCCTCCGGCCACAGGTCTCCATGTCCACCATCCTAGAAGGAGAAGCGCAACACACTAGATCAGTAGCACGTCAAGTTTTTTCTGAAGCCAATCCTTCTACGACTTCCTCAGAGTTTGAAGCCAAGATTGCTGAAGACATTCTGGCTGCATCAGCCGATGAAGACAAAGAAGAAAGAGAAGAAGAAAGAGAAGACACACCCCCAGCAAGTGATCAAGTCATTCTCGATGAGAATGTGATTCTGCCCGACCCTCTAGTCCATGAACAGATGGAGGTTGAAAACCCTGAGGCTGCCACAAACAACGCCACTGAAGCCAATGACTCAGTCATGGCTAAAGACAATGTGGAGCCTGAAGCTAATGTGAATACTGAAGCCACCATGACGCCTATCATCGCGGATGGCGCCGTTCCTCCTCCAAGGCCTCACACCATGGAACATGCATTCAATCATGAAGGTCAGCTTGCCACTGTACGATGGCCAATTATGGTTCCACCCACTACTCCCGGGCCACAATATGATTACCATGTGGAGCAGAGGCCTCATGTGCAGAAGCCCAAACCTAGGCTGCCAAGGCTTCCAAGTGTTGTAACTACACAAGGTTCTTTCAGCGTGCACAACTTCAGAGAGCACAACACTTTCTTTGATAGCGCCAAGAACCCTTACACGAAGCCTAAGATCTCCTCAGATAGATTTTGGAGCCATCAGCAGCAAAGCTACTACTCATGCATCCTGTACAACCAAGAGCGGATCTTTCCACACATGCGTCTGAATTGTGAAGCTATAGCTGGGTTGCCATGTCTAGAAGAAGCTCTTGACTGCTTTAGGGATGTTGGTCTTATGCCTTTTGTGACTCACAAAGAACACTGGAATGAAGAGCTTCTGTTGCAGTTCTATGCCACCCTCCATATTCACGGCTACAACAGGGATCCGAAGACTTGGGTCCTTGAGTGGATGACAGGTGATGTACATCACGAAGCCAAAGCTCAAGACATCATCGAGCTTACTTTCCTGCCCACTCCAGGTGAGTTATATGAACTTGGTTGTCAGCTTCAGAGGGATGAGCTATAGAGTATCTTTCAGAGGCCTGAGCCAAACATGATCCAGATGCTTAGCATGATGAAGCCATTGCCTCAAGAAGCTGAATACCCAAAGGAGTTCTTTGTGAAGGACCTCGAGTACTTGCCATGCACATTATACCATATTCTGAGGCGCACTCTATGGCTGATCAAGGGACATTCTTCTGAAGCTAAACTTGAAGGAGCCATGAAGACTTTGGTATTCTATATCATCAATGGCATCAGATTCAACACTCAGGATTTCTTCATCAGACAACTTGCTACTTCTGGGATTGATCTGTTTGGCCTGAAGTTCTATGCTCCATGGGTGATGCGCCTGATTAAGCTTCATTTCACCATTGACTATCAGCCTTCAGCGCGCAACCACATTGTTTTCTTGCCTGAAGTTGATCTGTCGATCGAAGCCATCTACCCCGAGCCTGCCAAGAAGCCACTCCACCTTCAGAATGCAGAGTTTCAAAGCTTCACACAACCAATTGAAGGCATTCTTGTTCCCAATGCTGCCACACCTGCTTATCCCCTGGCTGGAAACATGAGAGTGCCACACCGTGCTAACACTGAAGCCACCGCCATTAGTATCGCCCAAAGGCCTCGGAAGCGTTCTCGTGTACTCAATGACCGAGAGCTTCTGGTGGCATTGCATCAGAAGCAGCATAAGCATCATGACTGGCTGAAGCGTCAGATGCAGAGCCTCTTGGTGGATGTCAATCGCATCCGTAACTTGGCCACCAAGAATACATTTGTAGCCCATGAAGCCTGTCGGCGGTCCTGGAAGAGCCTCACACTGCTATGTTCTGAAGATGATCTGCGTGTAGATGGCTTCACAGAGCAATTCAAGTTTGACTCCAGGCCTCCTCCAAATGCAAGCTGGCATCGCACTCCCTCCATTGAAGATTCCGAGCATTCATCTTCGGCTGCAACTATTGTTGCGAGAGTCATCGATGAAGAAGACGATCCCACTTCACCAACCTTGGCTGCACTGCACCACGACACTGCATCAGGCCCGTCTGCACCACCAAACTCCAACGACGACCCTGCTCCATCACCTACTCCAACCGGGAACGAGTAGATACTCTATGTCTTCAAACCTTTTTGGTCATTACTGACAAAAGGGGAAGAAGCATATGAGTTGATAGTCTTCAAGCGGGTCTTTATGGGTGGTTGCATTAATTTTTGCTAAGTCTTTACAACTCTCGTCTTTTGAAACAATTTGGTTTTTGAGTTGTAACACTTAAACTCGATGGTCGTCTGCTACTTTTTCTGCTACCTTGTGATGCGATGATAAATCCCGCATGAAGCCATTCCGCAGACGTCCATTTTTCATTATGCATGTCATTATCTTCGTTATCTCTTTATATGCATGATGAATTGTCTTCATAATTTGAAGAGGATCTCCACAAAGTAAAACCTGCCATGTGCATTTGCATTCAAAAGCAAACTACTTATATGCACATCTTCAGGGGGAGCCTTTTGCAACTTATGAAGACAATGCTTTTATCCTTAACTCTCACATATTTTTATCTTGAAACTAGTGGTCTTTAACCATCAACACTTGATGCTCTTTGTTGATTTCTACCTTCGCCGATTTCAGCATCGCGAAGAGCTCGGGAATCATTTTCGTCATCCCTCACATATTATGGTTCATCATGAAGTTCTAGTAGCTTGGTGATAGTGACTAGAGAACTTTGTCAATCACTATCTTATCTGGAAGATTAACTCCCACTTGATTCAAGCGATTGTAGTACCTAGACATTCTGAGCACATGCTCACTGGTTGAGCTATTCTCCTCCATCTTGTAGGCAAAGTTCTTGTCAGATGTCTCATACCTCTCGACACGGGCATGAGTATGAAATACCAATTTCAGCTCTTGGAACATCTCATATGTTCCGTGGCTTTCAAAATGTTTTTGAAGTCCCAGTTCTAAGCCGTAAAGCATGGTGCACTAAACTATTAAGTACTCATCATATCGAGCTTGCCAAACGTTCATAACGTCTGCATCTGCACCTGCAATAGGTCTGTCACCTAGCGGTGCATCAAGAACATAATTCTTCTGTGCAGCAACGAGGATAATCCTCAGATCACGGACCCAGTACGCATCATTGCTACTATCATCTTTCAACTTATTTTTCTCTAGGAACATATCAAAAATAAGGGAGCTATATCGCGAGCTATTGATCTACAACATAGATATGCAAATAATATCGGGACTAAGTTCATGATAAATTAAGTTCAATTAATCAAATTACTAAAGAACTCCAACTTAAATAAACATCCCTCAAGTTATCTAAGTGATACGTGATCCAAATCAACTAACCCATGTCCGATCATCACGTGAGATGGGGTAGTCAGCAATGGTGAACATCTCTATGTTGATCATATCTACTATATGACTCACGTTCGACCTTTCAGTCTCCAGTGTTACGTGGCCATGTCTGTACATGCTAGGCTCGTCAAGTTTAACCCAAGTATTCTGCATGTGTAAAACTGTCTTACACCTGTTGTATGTGAACGTAGAGTCTGTCACACCCGATCATCACGTGGTGTCTTAACACGACGAACTGTAACAATGGTGCATACTCAGTGAGAACACTTTTACCTTGAAATTTAGTGAAGGTATCATCTTATAATGCTTCCGCCGTACTAAGCAAACTAAGATGCATAAAAGAAAAACATCATGATGCGGAGCATCCTACGATCATCCCCATGTAAACTACGACTACTCCCCAAGCCCCAAGTGTCCATATGATCGAGCATTCGCCATTGGACCTAAGGTGAACTCGCTCCTTCCCTTTCCGCGTGTAAGACATGGATGCTACCTCAAGCACGGACGTTGTGCATACTTAGGTACACCCGAGGAGACCATGGAGATCCCAAGGACCAAGGCCAAGTGTGCGCGCGAGCGAAGGAAGGAGAAGGAAGAAGAGCCAGCTGCTACATCTGCCGGACATTCGGCCCCTGCTCAGACATCCGACCCGACCCTCGGAAATCTGGCCCCTTCCTATCCAGAGAGCTTCGGAAGTGACCTCGACAGCCCGGACATCTGGCCCCATGCCCCGGACATCCAGCTCCTCCCGAAGCCCCGGACATCCGGCCTCGTCGCCCGGACATCCGGCCCCGCCTATCCAGAGAGCACAGGATTCGGGTAATTCTATCCCGGACATCCGGCCAGAGGCCCAGACATCCGGCTCTTCATGAGCCGCCAGACATCCGGCCCCTGCCTGTGCGCAGAAAATGGGCCAAGGGCCCATGTATCCTCTCCCACTTACCCCTTTGTGGCTAAGGCCTATATATACTCCTCCACCTCCTCCTAGCTAGGGTTAGCAATGTGATAGCTCATATTAGAGATAGAGCTTTGCTCATCCACTTGGTTACTTCTCCATTGGAGTCCACGACCTCTTCGGTGAAGATCCCCCCAAGCGGATTCAAGACCCCTCATGGGAAGACCCCCTCAAGGCCTCCTCACGGAGATGAACTAGTTACCTCTTGTATCGTCCCTTGTTGGATTTGGATCGTGTATCTCTTTGTGTTTCGAGGAGCTAGCACATGTGTAATTGAATCTTGTTGGTTTGAGTGATCCTCTCGTGTTTCCCCTCGTGTTCTTCGCGGGATCCGCTCCAACCGTGAAAGATCGGGCATCTAGGGTTCCACCCTACATCATCTTGGTATCATGAGCCACGTTGATCACGAATTTGGAGCCCCACCCCTTGTTTCTAGCCTTCTTTTGCTTGATTTTGTCCTAAATTCGAAAATCCCCACCAAAAATAGCCCCCAATTTTTTTTGTGATTTGTTGGTTTTGTTGAATTTGATCCATGGATTTGCTTGGTTTCGAGTGGATCTAGCATCTCCCCAAGTTTCCCCAATTTCCATCCACGAAATTCGTCAAATTTTGCCCCCAAAATCATCATTTTCCGCCCCAAAATCGAGTTCCCCGAGTTCATCGTTGGATTTGGAGCCCGGACATCCGGCCCGTGGACCCGGACATCTGGGCCCCCCGGACATCCGGCCCGTAGCCCGGACATCCGGCTCCCGGAGCGCATTTTTGCACGCGGTTCTGGACGTCACGTCCTGGATTTTCAGCCCCGACCCCGGATGTCCGGCTCCTGGTATTTCAGCCTTCACTGTTTCACCGTTTTGACCGTAACTAATTCACCCGGAGTCCGATTTTGACGTTCTTTAGCTCATTTTGAAGCTATTGAAATCCCCCATCCCATAAAAATACTAACATCACCATTTGACTCCATCAAATTTTTTGAACTTTGGCATCTTTGCCTAGGGCTTCCACCATATCATCCGCATAACCATCGACTTCCGCAACCTAACCCATTTTGTTCCCCATTCTATTTGTGGTTGTTTGAGTTGTGATTCGAGTCTCCTAAGGTGTTTAGACTACTTAGGGACGGTTGCTTCTTCACCAACCACCACCACCACTTCCGCATAACCTTGCCCACCATACACTTCCGCCACCCCAACTTAACCCAATTTTGTTTGTGTTGTGAGTTGTGTCTCCTAAGGTGTTTCGGCTACTTAGGGACCATGCCTTCTACTCCGACACCGTGTATAGCCCATCATACCCTTCCGCCACCTTAACCCATTTTGACCGGGTTGCCACCAATACTTCTGCAACCACCACCACTTTTCCGCTACCACCATTTTGACATTTGACATTTGAGATTTTGAGTTCGCGGTTTTTCCGTTTCCTAAGGTGTTTCGGCTAATTAGGAATGGTTCGACATCGACAACACCGCCTCTCATCATCACCACGGATGGTAACCTCGATGACATCATTGTATATCCCTCTTGCCATTGCATTGTTAACCCTGAGCCTATTTTGCGTCACTTGCCTATCGAGACTAGCCTTTGAGTATTGCCGGCAACTTTACTTGTGCACATTAGTGATCATCGATCTACACCTTCCATTGCATACATACCATATCATATTGGTATAATCTTGGTATCATACCATCTCTTGTGTCACAAGATTGTTCCCGCATATAAACAATTGCTATCTTGGTTTGTGCATGTCGCATAGTGGCCATCCAAAAAAAAGAACAAGCTTTTAAGCAAAGACAAAGAGTGAACAAATAGCTTGTAAGCAAGTGCCATAGAATCATACCACATTGCATATAAGATTGTCATATCCGATCATCTTGGATCATCTTGTGAGAAACACCGGGAACATCATACACATAGCATACTTGGGATAGAAAGTTCATACATTTTGCATCTTATAGGTTGTGCACAAGTGTCGTATCCGCCTATTGAGCAATCGTGTTAGTGTCTCTCTTGAGTTGTGCAACACGAGCGTTTTCCGTGGATTCCAAATTTTGTGCTCATTCCTTGGTTGCACGACCCCATTTATCTATCCGTGTGTGTGTTTCCGTGTACCATTCTTTGCTATTGGTCTACTTGTTTCACTTGCGAATTTGTGAATCTCTTTCAACATTATTAACTCTTGCTAGCATTTTGCGTCAAATTTTTGTGCCACTATCCTCACCGAGCTCCACCATAAGCTTATTTGTGTAGGTGTGAGAAATTGACGAGATCGGTACCAATTGTGCTATTTCCTTGTTACATCATTGAGTGATCATTGATCCATTCTCAACATCGGTCAAGGTACATCTGTTATAGTTCTCTGCTTTCTTCCACTCATATTTGCTCGAGTCTTGTGATGGATAGGAAAGGCATTTCATCTTCGGTCTTCCACGACAACGATAGCGCGAACAACTACATCACCAAAACGTCCATCTTTGCACTACAACACGAAATGCAAGGTGCACAATCTACCTTGTGAGAGCGCCTTGACAACCTCGCCATCGACATACGACACTCCGAAGCAAGGAAAAGGGACTACATCAACACCAAGTTGGACGAGCTAAAGGATCAACTATGAGACATGGTGGCCGACTACAAGTCTTCTTCCCCTTCATCATCCTCAAGGCGACGGCAAGCAAGTCGATCATCTTTGGAGCACCCACACGATACAAGCGCAATTCGTCCACGTCCACATCTACATGGCGACCATCATCACATTCGTGATCCACATTGTCATGAAGGGCAAGTCACCTCCAAGCATCATGTGAACGACGACGATGAACGACATCTTCTTGGAGCTCAAGGACGACAACGACACAATCATCATGAAGATGCTCGCGAAGCGCAAAACAAGTCCCAACAAGCTCTACATCAAGTTACGGTCAAATTTCATGAGCACAAGAGAAGACCGCGAGACAAGCACCACCAAGAGGAAGCTACGGCTATCACCACCACTTTGCCATCTTCGCCAAGTGCTATCAAGGCATCTTTGCCTTTGGACGTACGGCATCTTCGCCTACTTCCCATGAGTTCGCCTACATCGACATCATCAAGTACAAGGCGACCAAATACGAGCGAGAGCGACACTTCCATCTTCGGAAGCCCCTCAAGGAAGACGGCCGAGCATGGGAAATTCCCTTCGATCATGGAGACGAGCTACGAGGTGCCACATCATATGGGCCTCATACAAGACGACAACAAGACGGTCGAGCTAGGCCCATCCCCTTCGACCACGGCGACGAGCGCGAACCTCTTCAACAACATGAAGACGGCACCCATATTGGACTCATACTCCGAGTCAAGCTACGCGAGCACACATGAGACATTATCTTTGGTCTCGGAGGAGAGTGATGTTTTGCCACATCCTACGACATTCATCTTTGGAGGCGTTATGGATGAGGAGATTGAGCATGGGACTATCCCTTCAACCAAGGCGGCGATAGGAGTTGAACATGAAGACATTTGCACCAACATCTCCCCGACACCCACATATGACGAGATGCCCCAATTCCCATGTGAGGAGAGCCACCCCGCCATGAGTGATATGAGTGACTCCACCATATGTGAAATTGAGTGCATTTCCTATGAGAGGATGAGTGTGACCACCACTAGCCCCACACATGCGAGCATGCCACACATCCTATGTGAGGTTGAGAGCCATTTGAGTGACTCCACTAACCATACGAGTGAGAGCATCCAAGAGGGAGTGAGTGAGCCACAACATTTAGTGAGTGAGGTAGTTGAGAGGGCACGTGAGGCCACTATGATTTCTAACAACTTAACCTCTACTCCGAGTGTGTTTTCTTTGATTCTAGGTCTCCTACATGATGACATGCCTACCCTCGATGAGTCCATCCCTCCAATGGGAAAACCGATGGCCATGGTGGAAGACGATGCACCACCCACATGGTTCCATCAAGATGAAGATGACAACGAGTGGATCTTCGACACCTCACCTACAACACATGAGCGATGCTTCAAAGGTAACCTAGGTGATGGTACTTCACTTGTCCCACTAGTGGACTATCTTGCAAATGATTGCTTGCATGATGTTGATCACCTTATGGATTCACCACATACTATGTCTTCTACATGCTTAGATATGCCACCTATTTATGATGAATATGATGGTGAACATGTTGATTTGCCTAGTTGTGATGCTATGCTCCATAGGATATCTTGTGAAAATTCTATCGGTCACGTCATGTTTGACAATCCATTAAACTTGTCATATGCTATGAGTGAGATTTCCCATATTGCATAATTTCAATCTCAACATAGTAACTATGCATGCCCCATTAAAATAAATCCCATTTGCACTTATGGCATAGATGAAGAGATGATGGTCATTGGCTTTTGTTTTTCATGCGATGATATTGCTATGCTTCCTTTACATGATTTGCGCAATTCATCTACTATGCCATGCCATGATCACATTGTTCCAAATATGCATTGTTTTGGATGTTGTTAATATTCTCCATGTGATGTTTCCACTAATGCTCATGAGGAGACCCCCATAGTTTCCTCATACATATTAGGAGATTTTGAGACATCCTATCCTTTGCATGCTTCCCATAATTGCTTGCACCATATGCATTCCATGAATAACAATGCTCTACACATCTCTCATGATGCATTACACAATTTGAGTCTCCATTATGATATACATAATAACAAACCTCTCATGATGGACGACATGTTTCTATATCATGCATCTCATTTATTTGAGCATTGACTATTTTGTGCTAACCAGCACATGCACGTGCGCATCATGATGGATTATGTGTACATATACCACGCACACACAATTTTCCCATTGTCTTTGTTTTGTGTAGGTACTCACGTATACTCGTCAACCTCTCAATCCCAAGAGTTGACGAAACGAGCTCTTGAGAGCAACGACGATTTGGTATTCCGTGAATTGTCCTTACCACCATTCTCTTCACGCACGGACTGCGCGCATCTCTTTTACTTGGCTCTCACACGGCTATGGGCTAAATATCACTTGTTACCTTATTCCCATTATATCGTGTTCACTTTGCATGTTATGCCTCGTTCAATGCATTTGCCATGCAATTGTTACCCTTACTTGCACTTACATGTGATTCACCATTATACTACTTCTATGTGTATTTGCATGCTTGGTGGAGATCCTTGTTGCTATTACCATGTTTTCCTTGTGCCTCATGCTATTGTTGATTCTTGTGTTGGGAGGGTCATATTGTTCAATTGCTATTTACATAGGACTTCTTGCCAATACGTTGATGATATTTTGCTCATATCTTGCTTTCATGCTTGTGATATGTCATGTGCATTATTCATGCCCACTATTTGCACACATGTCATCATTGCCATGATTCTTTCTAGTACGTTGCATCTTTGCACTACTAGCTTGCTTGACTTGATCACTATGATTGCTTGCTTTGTCGCATCACCCATGTTCCATTCTTACTCGCTTTCTTGGTTGATGACATATATGTTCATGCCTCTCACATGATGTATCTTGATCATTGTCTCTTGTCTCCATTAGTTGCACCTCTCATATGCCATTGTAGTGAGTGCACCCATGCTATCCTTATTGATCTTGGAGACTTGGACATATTACTTGTGAAGCATGGTTGTTTACTTGAGCCTAATGTCTTTGGTTGTACTCGCATCATATGCCTACACACCATGCCCTACACCCTTGTACTTTCTTATGCTAAGGATGATCACAACACTTGTTGGGTATCTCACCACACGGATGATAGGTTTTGCATTTCCGCTAACCTCATTTGTTTTTCTGAGTGTTTGTCATATTCTTTCATTTTGAAGGATTCACAAGGTGTTACCATCACGAGACATTTTGGTTATGTGAAGGCATACATGATGTGCAACTCCAACATCTTCGGGAACATTCATAAGGTGAACCTTTCCCTTTGAGCCATCTTCGCATATGCATACTGGATGGGTCATTCTTTCATTGTTGTCTCCTTCTTCTTGTCTACATGATACATATATTGGATGGAGGACAACATTGGAGATGGACCCTATGGACATTAAAGTTGAGGATTGCCTGGACTTATGGGATGCACCCACGGAACTCTACTCATGCCACGATATCGAGCATTGGTACATCAACACTCCTTTGACACATTGCACCAACACATATATATTTGTTGATTGTGCTCCCACATGTCATGCTTGATGGACATTTCATACTCACCGCAAGTTTGCACCCTATGCATGGATTGACACACATTATGATTGCCTTGTTGCATCTTGTATTCCCATGTCATCCATGATATATGAGCTTGTGCATTTCCTTAGCAAATTTGTTGTGATCTTCCTTGATGGCATCTTCATACATAATGATCACATTGCCTACCATCAATTGCATGATAACATAATCATATTGAGCATCCATTGCCGTATTCATGCTATTGATAAACCGTCTCACTATGACATCATTTTGCACCATGGTTACATTGATCATATTCACAACACATTTGAATGCACAATGAATGCTTTTGCTCCCATGAACGCTTTGCATATCATTTTATATCATCTTGATAAGCTTCATGCGCTTTGTCACGAACAATCTTGCCGCACGGACTCATACTTACTTGATGGACACCTTGTGTGCGCTAACCATTGTATTTCCGAGTATCGTTTGTGTTTGCTCTTTTTGCATGTATACCATTCTGGCGACACCTTGGAGTGCTTGGATTGCGCCAGTCTTCAACTCCGTCCAACTTCAAGTCCGTCCACGACAACCATTTCCATGGTGATGAGGATTACGATCCGAGGTCGGATCTTTCCCAAGGGGGGGGGAGATGATGCGGAGCATCCTACGATCATCCCCATGTACACTACGACTACTCCTCAGGCCCCAAGTGTCCATATGATGAGACCTCGAGCATTCACCATTGGACCTAAGGTGAACTCGCTCCTTTCCGAATCTTCCGTTTCCGCATGTAAGACATGGATGCTACCTCAAGGGCGGAGCTTGTGCATACTCAAGTACAGCCAAGGAGACCATGGAGATCCCAAGGACCAAGGCCAAGTGTGCGCGGGAGCGAAGGAAGGAGAAGGAAGAAGAGCCAACTGCTACAGCGGCCGGACATCCGGCCCAGACCCTCGGAAATCTGGCCCCTTCCTATCCACAGAGCTCCGAAAGCGACCCCGACAGCCCGGACATCCGGCCCCAGGCCCCGAACATCCGGCTCCTCCCGAAGCCCCGGACATTCGGCCTCTTCGCCTGGATATCCGGCCCCGCCTATCCAGAGAGCACAGGAATCGGGCAAGTCTAGCCCGGACAACCGGCCAGAGGCCCGGACATCCGGCTCTTCGTGAGCCGCCGGACATCCGGCCCCTGCCTGTGCGCAGAGAATGGGCCAAGGGCCCATGTATCCTCTCCCACTTACCCCTTTGTGGCTAAGGCCTATATATACTCCTCCACCTCCTCCTAGTTAGGAATTAGCCATGTGATAGCTCATATTAGAGATAGAGCTTTGCTCATCCACTTGGTTACTTATCCATTGGATTCCACGACCTCTTCGGAGAAGATCCCCCCAAGCGGATTCAAGACCCCTCACGGGAAGACCCCCTCAAGGCCTCCTCAAGGAGATGAACTAGTTACCTCTTGTATCGTCCCTTGTTGGATTTCGATCATGTATCTCTTTGTGTTTCGAGGATCTAGCACATGTGTAATCGAATCTTGTTGGTTTGAGTGATTCTCTCGTGTTTCCCCTCATGTTTTCCCTCGTGTTCTTCGCGGGATCCGCTCCAATCGTGAAAGATCGGGCATCTAGGGTTCCACCCTACATCACATCACACGCAATCAAAATATGTCACATGATATGGCCATCATCATCTTGTGCTTTTGATCTCCATCTCCAAAGCATCGTCATTATTTCCATCATCACCGGCTTGAAACCTTGATCTCCATCATTGCGTCGTGGTCGTCTCATCAACTATTGCTTCTACAACTATTGCTAACGCATAGCGATAAAGTAAAGCAATTACATGGCGTTTGCATTTCATACAGTAAAGAGACAACAATAAGGCTCCTGCCGGTTGCCGATAACTTACAAAACATGATCATCTCATACAATAACGTATATCACATCATGTCTTGACCATATCACATCACAACATACCCTGCAAAAATAAGTTAGACGTCCTCTACTTTGTTGTTGCAAGTTTTACGTGGCTGCTACGGGTTCTAGCAAGAACCGTTCTTACCTACACAAAAACCACAACGGTGTTTCATCAAGTTTGTTGTTTTAACCTTCTTCAAGGACCGGCCGTAGTCAAATCTGATTCAACTAAAGTAGGAGAAATAGACACCCGCTAGCCACCTTTATGCAAAACTAGTTGCATGATACTCGATGGAACCGGTCTCATGTACGTGGACATGTAAGGTTGGTCCGGGCCGCTTCATCCCACAATACCGCCGAATAAAAATAAGATGTTGGTGGTAAGCAGTATGACTATCACCGCCCACAACTCTTTGGGTTCTACTCGTGCATATCATCTAGGCATAAACCTGGCTCATGATGCCACTGTTGGGAATCGTTGCATGGAAAACAAAAAAAAACTACGCACACGCAATGATCTATCCATGGAGATGCATAGCAACAAAAGGGAGAGTGTGTCTACGTACCCTCGTAGACCGTAAGCGGAAGCATTTCTCAACGCGGTTGATGTAGTCGAACTTCTTCGCGTTTCAACCGATCAAGTAGCGAACGCACGGCAC
The DNA here is from genome assembly GCF_002575655.3 of Aegilops tauschii subsp. strangulata. NCBI lineage: Eukaryota > Viridiplantae > Streptophyta > Magnoliopsida > Poales > Poaceae > Aegilops > Aegilops tauschii. Next base: position 207,254,224 of record NC_053039.3, on the reverse strand, counting down.
CTCCGCGTTCTGCACATGTTCAGCTCGGTGACGTCCCTCTCCTTCTTGATCCAGCAAGATGTCGAGGTAGTAGATGAGTTCCGTCAGCATGACGGCGTGGTGACGGTGATGGTGAAGTGATCCTCGCAGGGCTTCGCCTAAGCACTACGAAAATATGACCGTGGGTGTAAACGGTGGAGGAGGGCGCCGCACATGGCTAAACAATTGTCTTGGGTGTGCTAGGCGCCCCCCACATATATATAGGTTGGAGGGGGAGGGGAGAGGCCAGGAGGCGCCCCAAGTAGGACCGAATCCTACTCGGGCTCCTCCCTAGCCGCGCCCCCCTGCCATATATGTCGGAGGGGGAAGGAAAGAGAGGGGGGAGAGGGAAGGAAGGGGGAATCCTATTCCTCTCTTTCCTTTCCCTTTCCCTTTTTCCTTCTCCTCCTTGGCCGGACCATATGGGGGGCGCACCAGCCCCTTGTGGCTGGTGCGTTTCCCCTATTGGCCCATAAGGCCCATATCTTTTGCCGGGGGTGCTCGAAACCCCTTCCGGTGACCCGATAAGTACCCGGTACCCCACGAAACACTTCTGGCGTCCGAATACTATCGTACTATATATCAATATTTACCCCTCGACCATTTCGAGACTCCTCTTCATGTCTGTGATCTCATCTGGGACTCCGAACAACATTGGGTCACCAAATCACATAACTCATATAATACTATATCGTCATCGAACGTTAAGCGTGCGGACCCTACGGGTTCGAGAACTATGTAGACATGACCGAGACACCTCTCCGGTCAATAAACAATAGCGGAACCCGGATGCCCATATTGGCTCCTACATATTCTACGAAGATCTTTATCGGTCGAACTGTTATGACAACATATGTAATTCCCCTTGTCCATCGGTATGTTACTAGCCCGAGATTCGATCGTCGGTATCTTCATACCTAGTTCAATCTCGTTACCGGCAAGTCTCTTTACTCGTTCCGTAATACATCACCTTTTGACTAACTCCTTAGTCGTTTGCTTGCAAGCTTATGATGTGTATTACCGAGAGGGCCCAGAGATACCTCTCCGATACTCGGAGCGACAAATCCTAATCTCGATCTATGCCAACTCAGCAAACACCTTCGGAGATACCTGTAGAGCATCTTTATAATCACCCAGTTATGTTGTGATGTTTGATATCACACAAGGCATTCCTCCGGTATCCGGGAGTTGCATAATCTCATAGTCGAAGAAATATGTATTTGACATGAAGAAAGTAATAGCAATAAAACTGAATGATCATAATGCTAAGCTAACGGATGGGTCTTGTACATCACATCATTCTCCTAATGATGTGATCCCGTTATCAAATGACAACTCATGTCCATGGTTAGGAAACCTTAACCATCTTTGATCAATGAACTAGTCAAGTAGAGGCTCACTAGGGACATGGTGTTTGTTTATGTATTCACACATGTATTTAGGTTTCCGATCAATACAATTCTAGCATGAATAATAAACTTTTATCATGAATAAGGAAATATGAAATAACAACTTTTTTATTGCCTCTAGGGCATATTTCGTTCAGCTTCTCACCGCCGGACTTATGAATATCGATCACGCGGTTACCGAGGTGGATCTCAACTCCCAGTTCCTCCACCGCATCGACAAACGCCTTGACACCATCCACGTCGTTTTGGGCGACACCGTTCCCTTGCCGCCGTTCGAGACGGTGTTATCCCACCTCAAGCTTGCGGAGGAGAGCCTGGTTCAGCGCACCGTCGACGAGCCCGTCACCATCCCCTCCATCACCGATGGTTCCGCTCCTCTTGGGAACTCGTCCGGCCAGGCCGGCCCGTCGGGCACCCGCACCGGTGATTGCGGCGACTGCTCCGTCGAGTGTGGTCCCGACCGCGACGGGCATGGGCACCAGCAAGGCCGCGGCTCCGGCACTCACCAGGAGGCTGGTGACCGTGGACGCGGGCGCGGCTGTGGCCGTGGACGCGGCCGTGGTGATCAGGGGCAGCGCGGCTTCAAGAACATCTCTGCGCCCGTGCCCAATCCCTACATGGGCTTGTTCGCCCCCTACGGGATGGCACTGCCCAATCCGTGCCTCGGTTGGGTTCCTTCGAACTGTGCTGGCATGCTCGGTCCGCTTCCCGGCTCGCATGCTCAGGCCTACCAAATGCAGTTCTCGGGCTACCCTGCGCCGCCTCCTCCACAATAGCCTTCGTGGGATCACCTCGCGATGCTGCATGCCGCCTATAGCGCTCACGGTTTCCCCAACACTGGCTCTGCGCCAAATGAATGGTACCTCGACAGCGGCTCCACGTCCCACGTCACCGGCAACCCTGGTAACCTCGGCCACTCTAATTCTTCTTTAAAGTGTCATTTCTCTAGCATTGTTGTTGGCAATGGCACTCATCTTCCCATCCACTCTTCTGGACCCACCACCCTCCCTCATCACAACTTTCATCTTAGAGATGTCTTATTTTCACCACGTGTTGTTACTAGTCTCGTTTCTGTTCGTCAATTCAGCAAAGATAACTCTGGCTCAATTGAATTTTTTCCCTATGCCTTTCTTGTGAAGGATCTTCGCACCAGGAGGGTAATCATGATCTCTGCTAGCTCTAGTGACCTCTATCCTTTCTTTGGCAATAACAAGTCTTGGAGCACTGCCCTCTCCGCCACTGTCTCCACTGCGGACGTGTGGCACCGTCGTCTTAGCCACCCAAGCCCTCAAGCCATTTCGTCATTAGCCGCTCATGATTTTCTTTCTTCCTGTAATAAACTTGTGCACACTCCATGTAATGCTTGTCAACTAGGCCGCTAACCTCGTCTCCCTTTTTCTTCATCTAGTAGTCAGATGTTTGCCCCTTTTCAGTTGATCCACTGTGATTTATGGACAAGCCCCATTGTAAGTTTTTCCGGATATCAATACTATTTGATTGTGCTTGATGATTACACACATTTTTCTTGGTCCTTTCCACTCGTCACAAATTGGACACTTCCTCCACGCTGCAACACCTTTTCTCCTTCGTTCGTACCCAATACAACGTGATCATTAAAGCATTACAATGTGACAACGGCGGTGAGTTCATCAACTCCACCTTGCACACTTTCTTCTCCACCTACGGTATTTCCTACCGGTTTTCATGCCCTCACACCTCTCCTCAAAATGGTAAGGCCGAGCGCCTCGTTCGCACTACTAACGACGTTGTCCGCACTCTCCTTCTTCAAGCTAATCTCACCCCGCCCTTCTGGGTCGAAGCATTGCATACTGCCACCTACCTCCTAAACCGACATCCATCTCACACGGTTCACGGTCATACTCCCTACTACATGTTGCACGACATTCACCCCACCTACGATCATATTCGCGTCTTTGGTTGTCTTTGCTACCCCAACCTTTATGCCACAAGTGCCCACAAACTCTCTCCTCGCTCCACTCGCTGTGTTTTTCTCGGCTATCCCCTCGAGCACAAGGGTTATCGCTGTTACGATCTCGCCACTCGACGCGTCATAGTCTCATGTCACGTAATTTTCGATGAGAGCAATTTTCCGTACGAGCCTCCCACACCTTCGCCCTCACAGCAGCCTCCCACAACAAATCCGGTGCAATCCCCTTCCCCCAACTGCCAGATTCCCCCCAAACCTCGTACCCGTACTAGTCCACCCGCCTTGATGGGACGCCCCATGCACCGATGGGACACCACCATGCACGCCCATCCCGCCGCGCCAGCTGCCCCACAACCTTGGCCCACCTTCCACGCGCAGCTTGCCCACTGGCTCGCACCCGTCCATCGATTCTCCCCCGTCCCCACGCACTTGAAGGAAATATGCCCTAGAGGCAATAATAAAGTTGTTATTTTACATTTCCTTATTCACGATAAAGGTTTACTATTCATGCTAGATTTGTATTGATCGGAAACCTAAATACATGTGTGAATACATAAACAAATACCATGTCCCTAGTAAGCCTCTACTAGACTAGCTCGTTGATCAAAGATGGTTAAGGTTTCCTAACCATAGACATGTGTTGTCATTTGATAACGGGATCACATCATTAGGAGAATGATGTGATGGACAAGACCCATCCGTTAGCTTAGCATATGGACCGTTCAGTTTATTGCTATTGCTTTCTTCATGTCAAATACATATTCCTTTGACTATGAGATTATGCAACTCCCGGATACCAGAGGAATACCTTGTGTGCTATCAAACGTCACAACGTAACTGGGTGATCATAAAGATGCTCTACAGGTATCTCCGAAGGTGTTTGTTGAGTTGGCATAGATCGAGATTAGGATTTGTCACTCCGAGTATCAGAGAGGTATCTCTGGGCCCTCTCGGTAATACACATCATAGTTTGCAAGCAAATGACTAAGGAGTTAGTCATGAGGTGATGTATTACGGAACGAGTAAAGAGACTTATCGGTAATGAGATTGAACTAGGTATAGAGATACCGACGATCGAATCTCGGGCAAGTAACATACCGATGGACAAAGGGAATTACGTATGTTGTCATAACGGTTCGACCGATAAAGATCTTCATAGAATATGTAGGAGCCAATATGGGCATCCAGGTTCCACTATTGGTTATTGACAGGAGAGGTGTCTCGGTCATGTCTACATAGTTCTCGAACCCGTAGGGTCCGCACGCTTAACGTTCGTTGACGATATAGTGTTGTATGAGTTATGTGATTAGGTGACCGATTGTTGTTAGTCCCAGACGAGATCAAGGACATGACGAGGAGTCTCGAAATGGTGGAGAGGTAAAGATTGATATATAGGACGATGGTATTCGGACAGCGGAAGTGTTTCGGAGGGTACCGGGTACTTATCGGGTCACCAGAAAGGAGTTTCGGGCACCCCGGCAAAGATATGGGCCTGATGGGGCAATAGAGGGAACACACCTATATAGAGGCCGACCCTGTGAGGAGAAGGAAAGAGGGGAGGGAAAGGAAAGTGTGGAGTAGGACTCCCCCTTCCTTTCCTCTCCCCCCTCTTTCCTTCCCCCTTCTTCATACAAGGAAGGGGGGCAAGGGCAGGAGCCCTAGGGCCGGCGGCCAGCCCCTTAGGGCGTGCCCTGGCTGCCCTAGGCTGCCTCCTCTCCCCTCCCACCTATATATACACCTTCTATATTCTCCCATCCCTGAGGGAAGACCACTGCAGAAAAAAGAACTGCAAAATCCGATCCAATTTTTCGTAATCGATTAGTTACTCCAGAGAATGGGAGGCACTCTCTTCTTGCAAAATGCAGTTATGAAATCTGTAATCTAGATGATTCTGGAGGGGGCGCCACACAAGGACACAACATTGTCTCAGCCGTGTGCGGCACCCCCCGTCCACCGTTTACTCCCTCGGTCATATTTCCGTAGTGCTTAGGCGAAGCCCTGCGGAGATCACATCACCATCACCGTCACCACACCGTCGTGCTATCGGAACTGATCTACTACCTCGCCGTCTTGCTGGATCAAGAAGGCGGAGGACGTCCCCGAGTTGAACGTGTGCAGAACGCGGAGGTGCTGTGCGTTCGGTACTTGATCGGTTGGAGCGCGAAGAAGTTTGACTACATCAACCGCGTTGTCAAACGCTTCCGCTTACGGTCTACGAGGGTACGTAGACATACTCTCCCCTCGTTGCTATGCATCTCCATGGATAGATCATTGCGTCTGGGTAGAATTTTGTTGTTTTCCATGCAACGATTCGCAACAGCACTATCTCGGGATGCGCCACCACCGAGTCTGCCAAGCCCCTTGGATCGCGTGCCCACCGCGTCTGCTCCACCTGCCCGCGGATCTCCATCAGATCACGCATCTTCCAGTTCTATCCCGGACCCCATGCAATCCTCCTCTGATTCCGCACCCTCCACTCCTACGCAGCCACGCCTCCCTGCTCTGGCACTGCCGATTAAACCTCCTCACAATTCCCACAAAATGAAAACCCGGGCCAAGTCCGGTTTTTGCCAACCCAAACGCCTGTTCCTTGCCAACACCACGTCTACTTCAATCTTGCATATACCTCCCACCTACCGCTCCGCCCTCAAGGACCCAAATTGGCAACATGCAATGTATGAGGAATATGATGCTTTAATTAAGAATTTGACTTGGTCTTTGGTTCCCAAACCTGCAGGTGTCAATGTGGTAACTGGCAAGTGGATATTCTGCCATAAGTTCAACACCGACGGTACTTTGGCGCGTTATAAGGCCCGTTGAGTGGTTCGTGGCTTCACTCAACGCGAGGGTGTTGATTATGACGAGATGTTCAACCCGGCGGTCAAACCAGCCACCATTCGAGTTGTGCTCAGCATTGCCATGTCCAGCTCCTGGCCCATTCACCAACTCGACGTCAAGAATGCTTTCCTCCATGGTGACCTCAAGGAGACAGTATATTGTGCTCAGCCCGCTGGTTTTGTGGACCACTCGCACCCCGATCATGTGTGTCTCCTTCGTAAGTCTCTCTATGACTTAAAGCAAGCTCCCCGTACTTGGTTCCACATATTTCGGTCCTTCTTATTGTCCCTTGGGTTTCTCGCTTCCAAGAGCGACTCCTCACTTTTCATTCTCCACCATGGTTCTTCCATTGCCTATCTCCTCGTCTATGTGGACGATATCATCCTCACCGCGAGCACACCACATACACTCCACCACGTCATCCATGCCCTCAAACAAGAGTTCTCCATGACCGATCTAGACGAGCTTCACCATTTCTTGGGCATAAATGTCACTCCGAACACCCCCGGCCTGTTCTTGTGTCAACAACAATATGCTCTCGAAATTCTTGACCATGCCCACATGCTCAACTGCAAGCCTGTCTCCACCCCCGTCGACACACAGTCTAAACTGTCTGCTAGTGACGGTGCACTCTTGGCCAATCCCACTATATACCGCGGCCTTGCTGGAGCTCTCTAATACCTCACCCTCACTCGGCCGGATCTCTCTTATGCGGTTCAGCAAGTGTGTCTCTTCATGCATGCACCACGTGACTCACACATGCAACTCTTCAAACGTATTCTTCGATATCTCCGTGGTACCTCACACTTCGGCTTGCAGCTATACAAGTCCTCCTCGCATGATCTTGTGGCATACACGGATGCTGACTGGGCTGGATGCCCGGACACACGCAAGTCCACATCCGGATATTGCGTTTTCCTCGGGCAGAACTTGTTGTCCTGATCATCCAAATGTCAAGCGACCATGTCGCGTTCGAGTGTAGAGACTGAATATCGCGGTGTGGCAAACTGCGTCGCCGAATCGTGTTGGCTGCGACAACTGCTACATGAACTTCGGCGGCCTCCCTCTCAGGCAACAGTGGTTTATTGTGACAACATCAACGCTTCATATATTGCAACCAATCCCATCCAACATCAGTGCACGAAGCATATTGAGATTGACCTCCACTTTGTCCGCGACCGTGTGGCACTTGGTGAAGCTCGCGTCCTCCATGTCCCATCGAGTTCTCAGTTTGCGGACTTGTTCACCAAGGGCCTTCCCTTACAGGCATTCCATTAGTTTCGAGCCAGCCTCAACGTCCAACCGAATGGCGTTCCAGCTGAGGGGGGGGGGGGGGGGGGGGGGTGTGTGTGTGTGTGTGTGTGTGTTAGCATGTAATATACCTGTGTATCCTCTTGTATATGTAAACGTATTGTTTCCATGTATTTAGTATCGTGACTCACGCCCTGGCCCGCGTGCCACTTCTATCAGGCACTCAGTTACGACTCCTCTGTGTATAAGTTGTATCGGCTGTGATTGAGTCAATACAGAGCGCATTTTCATCACTCAACTTTTATAAATAAAACCATTTATAGCTTAAATATGAAAATGCATCTTATAATGATACTAATGATGTTGGCATTCTGGATGAAATGTTTTTCTCCACAAACTTGGTCAAAGTTTGCGAGGTTTGACTTAAAATGCACATTACGGAACAAGGGAGTATAAAAAAATTGGTTTAGGGGGGTTTGATAAAAAAAAACTGCTCCAACAGGTCCTCACTTAGACTCAACACTCCTTGTGCCTGATGGTGGCCACTCGTTAACATCTTTGCGGAAGCAAAGAATGATAACATCAGTTTACGCACGGGCCTCCACTTCATCTCTTGCTCTAGTGATCTTCTCCATCATCGATAATGCTCATATTGTTACAAGTATAGTAGCGTTTAAAGATAGATATAAGGAGTTAGAGATAGATAACGTAATTTTTGTTTGGAAGGGCAAAATGCAGTATTATATACACGCATGATCCACAATAAATACACACACACGCACGCACACACAATTCTATGTATGGCCCAGTTGCACACACAGCTGTATTATGTGTGTAGGATCCCTAATAAATCAATGCTTTTGACAGCAGTTAACCAAGTGTGTATGACCAGCAAGCAGATGTTTCAAACACACACACCCACTCTCTGAACCTGCAAATGCAACACGTGATCTGATTTCATGGTGCGTGCGCTGCAAGCAGTAGAGTCTACACCTCATCTCCTGGCGCGTAACCTAGAGCGAGTGAAGATGCCTGACCTTCTCGATCGCCTCCTTGATCCTCCGCGTCGGCTCCTCGTACAACATTGCCGGGTCGTCGAACTGAGCAGCGAGGCTGGGCTCGTCGAGAAACGCGCGGAAGGTGTCAGCCACAGAGCTGGAGAGCGACTGCAGGTTGTAACCACCTTCCAGGAAGAAGACGCAGCGGCCGCTGCACAGCTCCCTGGCCAGCTGCTTGATGCTCGACGCCAGCATGTAGAACGTGCCCGTCGTGAACTGCAGACCCGCTAGAGGGTCCAGCGCGTGTGCGTCGTAGCTGATAGAAGGGTGGGTGGAGTCAACTTCGTGTGTTTGTGGAACATCAATAGTTTAGATACAATAATACTATGAACAATTTTCATTGTCTACATGATTGAGATTCAGAATGAGAAGCCACCGTGTATTTGAACAACTCCAGAGAATCTTAACTTTCCTTTTTGGCATGTTTCTGTTCTCAAGATAATAATGTGGTTCTGAGGAACTCACCCAGCTGAAACGAGGATGATATCGGGCTTGAACCGCTGCGCAGATGGAGCAATGACCTCATCAAAGGCGCACCTCATTGAGTAGTCACCTGAGCCACCGGGCAATGGCAGGTTCAGCGTTGTTCCTTCGCCACTGCCCTGACCAATTAGATTCATCTTACCAGTACCGGGATAGCTTCCTAGCTACATACACCAAATCCAGAAAAGAAAATGACTATCATGGTAATGGTAAAATAAGTCAGCAGTGAGTATGTAAGGTGATAGTCTGATAGACCTGGTGGGTTGAGAGGAAGAAGATGTCTGGATCGTCATAAAAGGCATCACATGTGCCATTGCCATGGTGAACATCAAAATCTATTATCATTACTCGCTTCAATCCATGTTGACACTGAGCGTACCGAGCTGCAACTGCAATGTTCCCAAAGACGCAAAAGCCCATGGGACCTTCAGGAACAGCATGGTGTCCGGGTGGCCTTATTAGCGCAAATCCAAGAGGTGGACTTAGGCCCAGCTTTGATGCTGCAACCTAGGAAAACATACAACATTTCTTGGCAAACGAGCACTGCAAAGGAAAATTTACTAAATCATGAAATAAGAAACACGCTGAAACCACCGAGGAAATCAACTGGAAGAAAATTAGTTACCACTGAATCAACCAATGTAATTCCAGCACCAGCTGAAAGAAGTGATTCTGCGAAAGTCTACATAAACAACGAAGTTACTTAGAGAAAGAAAAGGAATATCTAAATTTTGATGAGTACAATTGTACTCCCTCCGTCTTATATTATGGGACAGAGGGAGTACATAATATCAGTTAAGCAAGTAAAAGTATGAACTATCCGCCGAGTTAAAAGAAAATTAAGAACTATTCTCCTGGCCAAAGGAAAGTATGAACTATGAAATTACTTAGAGAAAGAGAAGGAATATCTAAATGTTGATGAGAACAATTGTACATAATTCAATTAAGGAAGTAAAGTACGAACTATCCGCCGGGTCAAAGAAAACTAAGAACTCTCTCCTGGCCAAAGGAAAGTATGAACTATCCTCCTAGTCAAAGAATGCACGAACTATCTTTGAGAAATAATTCAAATAATCTTATCATAAGAAGTCATCCTCTTATTAACACTGCACACAACAATATCATCTTGGACTTCCTCTATCATAAGTAAGACTAATAATTTCACTATCTGTTCCATTTTGTTTATAAAAAAGGGGCACAAAATGCTCCATCGCATAAGCGAAATTCTGCTCATTTCAATAGATTAAATAATGTATTTGTTACATTGTTTAAACAATGGTTTGTCCTAATGTTCCTTTCAACTTGCACTGAGAGATTGAGAGGTGCCAGAATAGTTCTGATGATAGGAGCTGGGATCCTACCAGGTCTAGCTCGTAGGTTGTAGGGGTGGAAGGGAGGGTGGCGAGGAGCTGGGCGCGAGCGGCGGCACGACGGCGCCGTGGTCGCGCGGAGGAGGGAGTGGCGCAGGGGGCGGCTAGGGTTAGGGTTCCGACTCCTGAAGGGAGCCGGGCAATAGTTATGACTTATTGCTTAATTCCAAAACGTGGCCTTACAAGAGTTTATATAATCCTCGATGAGCTAATAAAAATAAAGATAAGTTGGGCCAAGCCCCTAATTAGACGCGCCATTGGGCCTCCTCCGGCTATAAGTGACGCCGGTCATAACATCTCTCCCCGCCTGCGCAAACAGCTCGTCCTCGAGCTGGAAGTCTGGAAAATGCTGACGGAACTCCTCGAGCTGCTCCCAAGTGGCGTCCTCCTCCGGAAGGCCTTGCCACTGGATCAACAAATGCCACACTCCGCGGCGCTGCTGGGCCTTCAACACCTTTGTTGGACCCGGAAGAAGATGTCCATCAGAGGTTGGAGGAAGCGCCGGCGTGGCCGTCCGCGGATCCCCGCGGAAAGGCTTCAGCAAGCCCACATGGAAGACGTCGTGGATGCGCGCGCCCGGCGGAAGCTGAAGGCGGTATGCGACCTTGCCGATGCGTTCCAACACGGAAAACGGTCCTGCGTAGCGAGGGCCCAGCTTGCGCTTAGCGCGCGGATCCAGTGACTGCGTGGAGCGGTGAAGGAGGCGCAGCCACACCCAGTCGCGCACCGCAAACTCCGCCTCGCGGTGGTGGACGTCGTAGTACTTCTTGGACAGCTGCTGGGCCTGGAGAAGACGCTGGCGCACCTCGACAAGGATCTCATCCCTGCCCGCGGAGAAGGTCGCCAGCCGACTCTGTCCGGGCCATCCCGGGGTCAACCGGCAGGATGGGCGGTGGAGGCCGGCCGTAGACCACCTCAAAAGGTGTGGCGCGCAGGGCGGAATGGTAGGAGGTGTTGTAGCAGTACTCCGCCCAAGCGAGCCAGTCCACCCAAGCACGGGGACGATCACGTGTAACACAACGCAAATACATAGCAATCACCTTGTTGACCACCTCAGATTGTCCGTCCGTCTGGGGGTGGAAGGCCGTACTCGGGCGCAGTTTCACGCCCGCCATCCGGAAGAGATCGCGCCAGACATGACCAGTGAACACCGGGTCACGGTCGCTGACGATCGAAGAGAGGAACCCGTGGAGGCGGACGATGCCGTCGAAGAAGGCACGCGCCATGGAGGCGGCGGTGTAGGGATGGCCGAGCGCAATGAAGTGTGCATACTTGGAGAAGCAGTCGACCACCGTATGGATGACGGACTTGCCGCCCACCTTGGGGAGGCCCTCGATGAAGTCCATGGAAATGTCGTCCCAGACCTGAGAGGGCACCTTCAGGGGCTGTAGCAGCCCCGCCGGCCGCAGCGTCTCCGTCTTGTTGCGCTGGCACGTCATGCAAGACCGCACCTAGTCTCGCACCAGCTCCCGATCGCCGGGGATGTAGAAATCTGCTCGGAGACGGTGAAGGGTCTTCTGCACGTCCTCGTGACCGGCCGAATGGGCCAGCAACAGGGCCTGGTGACGGAGGTCGCCGTGATCCGGCACGAAGAGCCGGCGCCCGTGCAGGAGCAGGCCATCAGCGATGCGCCACGGCTCCTCCAGGTCGCCGGCGTCGAGGCGCTACCGAAGGAGCTGCGCATCCGGAGCGCTCGCGGTGGCCCGACGGATGTCGTCGATGAGGGCGAAGGAGGACCCCGAGTGAATGCAGAGGCCCGCCCCTGCGGGCTCGATGGTGTCGGTGTCGTGGTTGGCGTCACGGCGGGACAGTGCGTCGGCCACGGTGTTGAGGCGGACCGGACGGTACTCGACGGTGAAGTCGAAGCCAAAGAGCTTGTTGATCCACTGATGCTGCGGCACGGTGGAGAGGCACTGGTCCAGCAAGAACTTGAGGCTGTAGTAATCCGTGCGAATACGGAACGGCCGCCCCCAAAGATACGGCCGCCAGTGACGCACAGCCTGCACCAAGCCGATAAGCTCCCTCTCATAGGCCGCGAGCTTGTGATGGCGCGCGGCGAAAGGCCTGCTGAAGAACGCAAGCGGCCCATCGCCCTGATGGAGGACGGTGCCAAACCCCGCGTCCGAGGCGTCGCAGTCCACCAAGAACAGCTTGTCGAAGTCAGGCATCTGGAGGACCGGCCCCGTCGTGAGAGCCTGCTTGAGGGTCTGGAACGCCTCGGTCGCCTCCGTATCCCAGGTGAAGGCGTCGCGGCACAGTAGGCGCGTAAGTGGGGCTGCGATGAGGCCGAACTCCCGGATGAATTTCCGGTAGTATCCAGCGAGGCCCAAGAAGCCGCGGAGGGCCCGCGGCGAGTGCGGCGTTGGCCAAGCCGCGACCTTGTCGGCATCCATAGCGACGTCCTCCGCCGAGATGACGTGGCCGAGATAGGCGACGGATGTCGTGCCGAACGAGCACTTCGAGCGCTTGAGGTGCAGATGGTGCGCGCGAAGCTCGTTGAAGACGATGGCCAAGTGCTGCAGGTGCTCCGGCCACGATGAGCTGTAGATAATAATGTCATCAAAGAAAACAAGCACAAACCGGCGCAGGTAGGGGCGGAGCACATCGTTCATCAACTCCTGGAATGTCGCCGGGGCATTGGAGAGGCCAAAGGACATCACCAAGAACTCGAAGTGGCCATGATGAGTGCGGAAGGCCGTCTCCGCGACATCGTCCGGGTGCATCCGCACCTGGTGATATCCCGAACGGAGGTCGAGCTTGGTGAAGAAGCGTGCCCCGTGTAGCTCGTCCAAGAGTTCATCCACGATGGGATATGAAACTTGTCCTTGGACGTCTTGGCATGCAGAAACGCCACGAACCGTCGGCCTTGCGCACAAGGAGCACCGGCGCGGAAAATGGTGACGTCGAGATCCAGATGATGCCATGGGTGAGCATGACCGCACACTGCCGCTCCAGCTCGTCCTTCTGCAGCTGGGGGTAGCGGTACGGTCACACGGCGACAGGAGCGGTGTCCGGCAGCAGGTGGATACGGTGGTCGTAGGGCCGGACTGGTGGCAGGCCCTGCGGCTCGTTGAAGAGGTCACTGTGCTGCTGCAACAGGCTAGCCAACAGGGGATGCTCAGCGTCGACGGCGCCGCCGTCAACTGGGGCTGAGGAGCCGCCGGGGAGGCGCCGCCCACGCCCTCCCACCGCACGCGGCGACCCAGGCGCCAGAAGATCATCGTCATGGCGTCGAAATCCCAGGGGATGGGACCCAAAGTCCGCAAGAAGTCGACGCCGATGATGAAGTCGAAGCGGCCCAAGTCGATGCCGACGCAGGTGACGGTAAACTGCTCGGCGCCGAAGATGATGGGGACATGCCTAGCAATACCCTGGCAGTGGAGACGGTCACCGTTGGCTACGGTAATGCGTAACTGCTCCCCGCCGGTCGGCTGCAGCGCCAGGCGGCGCATGGTGGCCCCTGGCAGGAAGTTGTGGGTGGAGCCCGTGTCCAGGAGTGCGAGGAACCGCTCGCCGTTGATCGTTACCGGCAGCAGCATAGTCTTCTCCGTCCGGATGCCCGCGAGTGCATGGAGGGAGAAGACGAGGGCGTTCGCCTAGTCCGGCCCCGAAGGAACCTCATCGGCCAATGGAAGGGCCGGGTCGCCCAGCCCAGCGGCGGCGGCGGCCTCCTCAATGTAGTCTGCGGCCTCCAAGTAGAACAGGCGCGGGCAAACATGGCCCGGAGCGTAGGGCTCGTCGCAGTTGTAGCACAGCCGCTGACGACGGCGCTCGAGCTGCTTGGCCGGGGTGAGCCGTCGGAACGTCGCGGCCGGAGCGTTGGGCGCTGCGGGGGCCTGGGCCGGACGCCTCGGCGCTGGTGGCGTCGGTGGCGGCCGGGCGGGCTGTCGGGCGCCCCGGGACGGTGACGCCTGCTGCATGGCCACCACGTGACGCTCGAAGGCGCCGACATAGTACATGGCCGTCGGGAGGTCCTGTGGTCCCCGCATCTTCACGTCCACGCGGATATGATCCGGCAAACCGCCAACGAAGAGCTCGGCCCGCTGGCGAGCCGTCACGCCGGGCGCGTGGCACGCCAGGGCCTGGAAGCGGTCGGCGGAGTCCTGCACCGTGGAGGTGAAGGGTAGGTGCCCAAGCTCCGCCAGCCGGCTCCCGCGTATCGGCGGCCCGAAGCGTAAGAGGCAAAGCTCGCGGAAACGCTCCCATGGGGGCATGCCGCCCTTGTCCTGCTCGAGGGTGTAATACCATGTCTGTGCGGCGCCTTGGAGGTGATAGGAGGCGATCCAGGTGCGGTCGGACGCGAGCAAAGTCCTGCACCATGGAGGTGGAGGGTAGGCGCCCAAGCTCCGCCAGCCGGCTCCCGCGTATCGGCGGCCCGAAGCGTAAGAGACAAAGCTCGCGGAAACGCTCCCATGGGGGCATGCCGCCCTCGTCCTGCTCGAGGGCGTAATACCATGTCTGTGCGGCGCCTTGGAGATGATAGGAGGCGATCCAGGTGCGGTCGGACGCGAGCGTGCGTTGCCCCCTGAAAAACTGGTCGCGCTGATTGAGCCAGTTCAGGGGGTCCACGGTGCCGTCGTAGGTGGCGAACTCAAGCTTGGAGAAACGCGGCGGTGTCTGGCCGTGGATGACGGAGGGGTACACCTCATCGATGCGGAGTAGCGAGGACAACGGCGCCGAGTAGGTGGGCATCAGCGGGCCACCTTGGAACAGGGGACCGTCGGCGCCGCCGTAGGGGTCGATGGAGCCCGAGGGCCCGCCGAACTGGATGGCCGAGGACGGCACCGGCAGGGGCGGCACGTGCGGCTGTCCGGAGGCCGTCGTGTAGACCGGCTCAAGGGACCCGGCGAGCCAGGCCGGCAACGGTGATGGCGATGGAGGGAACCGGACCTGGTGGATGGGCACCCCCTGAGCCGTCGTTGGGACGCCCTAGGTCGAGGATGACGGCGGCGGCGGCTGCAGCTACAGCTGCTGGTGCAGCAGCGCCATGGTGGGAGCAACGTGGGGATGTTGCTGCTGCTGCATGGTGGAGGCACCGACGTGCGCCGCGGGTGGCGGCTGCCACGGCGGCTACTGCGCGGCGGGGGTGAAGGGGGTCGCCGAGGGGGGCGGCTGCCACGGTGGCAACTACGGCAGCAGCGGCGCGGTGACGAAGGGCCCCGGCGGCTGCGGCCCATAGGGGCTTGCGAGGAAGGTACGTATGCCCGCGACCGCCTGGGTGTGGTCCCAGAGGGCAGTCGTCATCTCCTCCGGAGTGAAGACGGCGGGGACGGCAATCGGCGGCGTCCAGGCGGCGGAGGACATTGGGCCCGACAAGGACGCCGCCCCAGCCGTGGAGGTGGTCGGCGGCGGCGGAAGGGTGGTGGTGGGAAGAGGTGTAGACATGACCGATCCCGAGACAGCTGACACCAGATTGATAGGAGCTGGGATCCTACCAGGTCTAACTTGTAGGTTGTAGGGGTGGAAGGGAGGGTGGCGAGGAGCTGGGCGCGAGCGGTGGCGCGACGGCGCCGTGGTCGCGCGGAGGTGGTCGCGCGGAGGAGGAGGGAGTGGCGCAGGAGGCGGCTACTTATTGCTTAATTCCAAAACGTGGCCTTACAGGAGTTTATATAATCCTCAATGAGCTAATAAAAATAAAGATAAGTTGGGCCAAGCCCCTAACTAGACGCGCCATTGGGCCTCCTCCGGCTATAAGTGACGCCAGTCATAACATCTGAGCTGCTAGGTGACATGTTTACAGGCAGCAAGCTATGCAGCTCTACCTAACATTCACAGCATGAATATCAAGACCTCAACTAATCACCAGGTCACTAGATAATACATTTTTTTTCCTTTTTTTTAAGGCAAGACCAAAATTTCTCTTGATTTGATAGGAATGAATCATACCATCAGTATAAGAGCACTGAAAATAGAAGGTTTATAAGTACAGCCTCTGGCAGTGCATTCATGAAACAGTAAAGTGCACAGAAGACTGCCTCTGAAAGGCTTAGAAAAAAGAAAAAGAATTAAGAAAGTGCATAGAGCATTACAGTCTGTGTAGCATATGTTGGTCCAGTTCCTTCGATGAATATCAAACCTTCATCCAAAGCCTTACTCATAGCCTGCAATAGTGACCTCTTTAAAGCTGTTTTTTTATAGTCGATTTGATATATTTTCAACTAACAAGATTTTAATTTTTTATTAAGTTGGGAAAAGGTAATGCAGATCAGAAGCAATTGCTATGAATTCTTCTTTTTCTTCTCTGCAAAGTAGGACTACGACAACAACAAAAACGCTTGATGGCAATTACCTTTTCAAGTCCAGTGATGTATGTTCTTGAATGAACTCGTGCAACATCATCAAGTGAAGCAGGGTAGAAATTTTGGATTTCAAGAACCTGTGAACCCCGATGCTGGATACAAAAAAAAAATACAAGCTCATGTTAGAACATTGATTTTTTCAGTGAGATGCGATGCAGTACAGATGAGGATATGAGAAAGAAATATGCAAAACTTATCAAGATTTAACTGAAAACACTTACATGTACTCCCTCCGTTCTATTATGGACAAGTGACAACTAATATGGAACGGAGGGAGTATCTTTTTCTTTGTTTACCTATCTCTATAGTCGATTTTTAGCATGCAAGGACATGCAACTGCATACTTTTGGAAAAAAATAGAGCGTACCACTTTTAACTGAAGTCTATGCACAGATAAATTTAAAAGACAAGGGGAAAATACATCTGTTAAAAACTTATAAATATAATATTACAAAAGGTATAAGAAGGCGAAGTTTTTTTTTGTTGCTTACATACCTTTGGTGTAAGCTCCAATTTTTCGAGAGCATCAACTATTGCTGGCACTCTTTTGTTTGATTCTGGATGTGCTTCCTAAATACCATTATACTGGATATATTAGGATATAAATCAGACAATACAATTTGACATGTCATGATTATGCTACGATGTACCATTTATTTCACATTATTTACACTTTGGAGTTTGGACACACAACTTACACAATATGATTTGATACCAGGATGTCCCTAAGCAAGGATTGTATATAATATAGCTCGACAGTAACTTATTCTCTTACCAGATTGAAGTAGCAAAACATAGTTGGATTAGGAGCCCAATCGACAAACAATTGATAGGATATCTTTTGCATTCTAAATGCTATAACCTTTATTCCCCTCAGTTTGATCAAAATTTCGCACCTCAAATCACCCAGCATCTACATATATATAATACTTGTGACGTGGATGTGAAAGCAGCAAAGCATTTGAGATGGCTTACCTTGTTATGACCCATGGCAGGAGATGCACAATAGAGGATGCGAGCATCACGAAGCAAACTATCCGGCAAAGGCGAATCCTTTGGAGCACCATTTGCATGTGAGACAGAAGCTCCACCGTGACTCGTCGCACACTGCGCAGACCGACCCCCATTCAGGTTCTGCTTTCTCCCGGTGGTTTGTAAGCTGCTCCAGGTTAGGGAATGATGTGTTCCATAGACCCGGTACTGTCTGAGCAAAGGAAACACTGTTCCTGAGAGAAGTGGCAGGCAGTTGTCTAAATATGTTATAGAGGTCAGGTTACTGCCATACACGTATAAACAGAAAACAGACTTAGATGGGCATCCAAAGGATACCAAGAACTCTGGTAAACTGGGGACCTAGTTACGGCTGGGCATTTACACAAGCAGGTGGTGGGCAAGTGGCATCTACTAGTGGAAGCATGAATCGGCAAGCGATGAAGCAAGTGGATCTACCGTCCTACCTCCAAGAATCGGTAGGGATGGTGGTATCCGTAGAAGCTCCATCACCTCAGTCGAAGCTCTCTCTCTCTCTCACTCACTCTCCTCTTATCCTCCCTCGGTTGAACAAGAGGAGCCGGAAAACCTCTTCCTCTCGCTAGTCGCCTCGGCATCGCCAGTTCGCCACTACCTCTCTGGGTCTCGGCTGGCCACACAAGACACAACAACGGAGCGCGGGATGGGCCAGTCAGAGCCCAAAACTCTCACTCACTCTGGGCCGGGCCAACCAGCGGCTCGGCTACAAAATCACCGTCTGTCGTCTTTCAATTGATTCTTTGACTATGTCTAAAAAACAATTGATTCTTTGACTTGTTGGTTCGATTTCCTCTTCTCAAAGGAACCCCCAACACCGTCGTCGGAGCAGCGGCGGCAGCAAGAGGAGGAGCGAGATGGCGCAGCCCAGCAAGGAGCCGTGCAAGAAGGAGGCGTGCGACATCCAGGCCTGCCTCTCCAAGAACCTCTTCGATTCCAAGAAGTACGGCCCCGTCCTCTCTCCTTCTCTTGGCTCTTGCGCTTGCTGAAAGGGATTCATGCATAATTCTGGATAGTAACTGGGGGGTTGGGGAATTCGAGCCCGACGCTTGGACATGTCCTGGGATTGGGATTGGGGAGACCTAGGCAGGCATTGGAGCTGGATCTAGGAAGAATTGGGATTTAGGAGCCATCATGACCTCATGACACGGTGGACTTCCTACATATATTTTTTTATTTATTTGCTCTGATAGCGTGAGCATGTTTAGTTGGGTCTTGTTGTGGCACTCCATGTTTAGTTTTGGGTGCTTATTGCGTATCAGCATATGACCATTGCTAGACAGCATTATCGATATTTCCTGTTTTATATGCTGGTGTTTTGATTGCATCACCTATTAATTCATCATAAGAAATTTTCGTTTCTTGGAGATTTTTCATAAGAATACGGGCACTACTTCTCCCTTGTTAACACCCAAGCTCAAATAATGCTGCTCCAAGCAGCATTGTGGCACCACCTCCTCCAGCCCATGCTCCAAGGGCGGATGAGGCGAAGATGCCCAAGTTGTCAGAAGAACCCATTACCAATTAGGAGTGCTAATCATGTTTGCTTTTTAATAGGTGTTTGAAAGTTATTCAGTCACTACAATCTTGTTGTGAGCAATGCGAGTACAAATCAACACATTGTGGTTCTTTGTCGGGCTTGCTCAAAAACATTTCAAAGTGATGTAATAAGACTATCACTCAATAAAGGTAAGATTTATCTTTACAGTTACAAAATTTGTTCAAATTCTGCAGTTCACAAATTCCATCTATGTTTCTATATCAGCACTAGGAAGCTAGAAATTCTAAATAGAAGTCGGAATCGTGTGGTTGAGGTTTCTATCTGAAGAAGTTTATCATTAGCCCGCTTACAGAAAAAGAAAGATTTTATGTTTATGTTTATGTGTACATTAGTTACCTGTTAGATGGTGCTGCATTGTGAATCTCTACTTTGGTTACAATGACATCCTTTTTCGAATGTCTATTTTGGTTACAAGGAGATGCTTTGTTTTTCTATCACTGTGTACTTTGGTATGTGATAAATCTATCAAGACCAGGCACAGACTAAAAATATAATTTATCATCTATGTATCTCCAGGTGTAAACATTAGCTTGTCTTCTTTGGCATCTCATTACAGGTCTGTATAGATATCCTTGAGAAACCAAAGATTGTAGATATATTTGTGGATGAACTATAAGAACGCACTAAAAAGAAATAGAACTTGAGGAAAATATGATACTTTCAAGACTGATGGAAGTGTAAGTGCAATTAACATAACTAAATTGCAGCGTGAAACCAGCACATGGTCAGATTCGGCAAGCAGAATCAACCTCTTATTATCATTGTGGTTTGAGACTGTAGATAAGCACCATAACAACTTGACCATAGATTCCGTGGGCTAGCCATTATGTTATATACAAAATTGTGTGCTGATTATGCTACTGACATACTGTTTTCTGTTTCATTTGAAGGTTGAATAAAAAAATGTAATCTAGTTGACAGAGGATGTTTGTCTTTGCAGGTAATTTTAGGTTTGCTTGGGAGTTAATCAGGATATCAGTTTCTCTAATCCATCATGGTACAGTATATGTAGATACTGAAGTTTACTTTACTTAGTGGATCCTGTTGACTCCGGCCTATCATATTTGGTTTCAATATGGGTGCTATGATATGATGAAAGGAAGTCACATGCCCGTCTATTTGATTGCTTAATTATTATTATTTTCCCTACTTGCAGTATGACTGGGAAAAATAATAATGCGCCATCCTCAACCTGCAGAAAGGTGATGTGGTTGCTAGTTGTTCGGTGCTGAGTTTGTCAACATATTTTTTTAAGAGGGATACTGATATTGCCGTATACCTGTATCATCCTTTGTATTTCTTATGCTCATGTGCAGATGTAATTCAAGAAAATAAGTGAACCCTGGCCTTGTTGTACACCAATCTGCATTTATGATATGGGAAGTGTTTTTGAATTGCATTAGTGTTCACCCTGCCTGTTCTACGGTAAAAAAAAATCAACTTTGTATGAACACGATGCACAGAAATAAGGTCAACTGATACTGTAATAGTTAGTTAGCTCCCTCTTTCTACAAGCTAGTGTGCAATTAGGGTGTTGGATATGATTCCAGTCAGCAGTTAATCTGCCAGATCATATGATGTCATTATCCTGTTGCTTAGCATTTGTGGCTAGTGTCAGGTTATTTGTGATTTGATTATGGTATTACTCTCGTTGGTGAATTCGGTGCTCTGTCATGACTAACTACCTTAGCTTGTAGAATAGAATCTTATCTTGTGTGATGCAATACCTACCAAGCAAGTGCAGATTGGTATGCATTGCAAATGACCTCAAGCTGACATGTGCATTACATTCTGCACAACTGTTTTTCGCTGTCCACTTGGGAGTTGGGACCAACCACAACCAGTTTGTTGGTGCGTCCCCCACACATGTCCATTCCTGAGCTTGTTGCTTATCTTCCATGGGTGTTTTATCATCCGCTTAAGCACTAGTAGTATGAGTTACGCAAGTGGGGCTGGTTTGTATTTTGCAGATCCTTTGTATTTGTAGTGAATAAAGTTTTATCTCGTTAAAGCTGCTTTCGTTTCTTTATGATAAATTAGCAAAATCTAGCACTAGTAGGATGGGATGATTTCCTTGTGGAAAGATTAGGAATCTCTTGATGCCATTTTCATTAGTTCAAACTGACTTCTTTGTCAGTTTAGCTGCCGTGTCAAGTCACAGATGCGAAACCATTGTGATAGGTGACTCGATTAATTCTGCCATGATGATTTCCACTAAACTGTTAGTGGGTGCCTGCACTACCCATGTTTTGCATGATGGTTAATGAATGCCAAAGAAGAAAGAGTGAATCATCTTTTCAATCTTCCAAACTAACTTAAGGTTCCGAAATCTGAAATGTTTTCCAATCAATGAACATGCAAACCATGATAATTTCAAACAGAACCCATAGCCAGAATTGAGCAGCACAAAGCTCTGAAGAGCCGCGCAAACGAGGGAAAATAAGCAAGTGAGAAACTAGAAGATTGATTCAGAAAGATGTATTTATCGATCGACAATGCGATATTATATATACACCTGGGATTGATTTATGCACGCATCTATATAATTCTCGCATCCAAACTGCTGTCAGTTTGGTGGCGTCTTCCTTGAGGTGGTGCTGGACTTGCGTGCCAAGAAGAGCAGCTTGAGCATCATCATCAGGCCCAGCCTCCTTCGCCGGACCACGCTGCTCCCGGTACCGGGGGCGACCACCACATCCACATGCCGGGATGGTATTCCGTCGCCTTCACCGGCGTGCCACGCCTCGCTCGACCACTCCATGCTCAGTGGGCACGGCTGCGGCGCCCGGGCCAGCTCCTCGTTGAAGTCCTCCCACAGCATGTCCATCTTGTGCCTCCTCCATGACGGCGAACCTCTCGGAGCGCCCCCACCCCCCCCCCCCCCCCCCCCCCCCCCCCCCCGGGTAGACGTCGTTGTTGGCTTTCCCGGCTTGCTCGGCGGCCGAGAAGCACCGCCGGTGATGGTCGTGCGCTCCCGCGTCGGCCGGGACGACGAACCATGGCGGCGGCGAAGTGAAGTGAGGGAAAGGGAGCTTCTTGGCGCCGCACGGCACCGGTGGCATGGTAGGGAATGTGAAGTCCTCCACCATGGCTGTGTTTGTCTGTGTACGACGAACCTATGGACGACTCTCAGTCTATGTCTGAATGATGTATTTGTGGAATTGCCAATGGAGGTTGCAACTTCTTATCTACCTCTCCAAATGCCTAGAGGCTAGAGGGAGTATGTCTACGGCTGTTTTTTATCTCTGAAGCTCAAGTGATGGTTGGCTAATGGGAGTATTATAATTTGGTGGTTGGCTTTATGCTAATTGGCCTGATTAGCTTGGCCTATCAGGAGACGCCAATCAGCAAGCACCAAGACAAAAGGACCTACTAATTAATTGTTAATGTTTATTAGTTGCAACATTCCAAGGTCATGATATACAGCTAGAGCTCGACATGACAACAAAAATTATTGGGCCCTAGAGAATGTGCAGTTCAGACATAACTGAGCCTGAAAGTAATAAACTTTCTCTCTTTTTTGCTGTTAAAATAAATCAAGTGGAGTGTTGGTTGGGAAACAGAATCAGCCAAGCTCCAGCATAAACTGCAGTGATGTTGGGGGTAGTGATGTGTTTTTGAATGGTTTTGGGGGGAGAGGGAGAGCATAGAAGAATTTAGAAGGAGACATTCAGGACAGTGTTTGGCAGCCAGTGGTGTGGCTTTACTGCTGAAGGCCAGAGCATGGGACAGAGGTAAATAGTGCTTGAAATCCAGAGTTGGCACGATCTGAAACCAGGGACATCTGCACCCACTTTTTAAAAAATGCATTTTAAGCACGTTTTAAAATCTAAAAAAAAATAAAAAAAATTCATGCATACATGTTTATAAATGTGTGTGCGCAACCAAATATTTTGTGAAAAATGTCTCTCGATGTCTACTTTTTCTGCAATGCCTTGTCAGCGTCAGAGGTGGCCGTGAATTTGAAGGTGGGGGTGCCACCGCCACTGCCACATATGCCACCTATTAGAACCTTATGAACATGTTTTAAACAAAACTTAGCAAAAATGCAATTTAATGTTTCATAAAGAAAACTGTGAAGAAATTCAGAAACGTATAAGGCCTCCTTTGATTTATAGGAAAGGAAAAGGAATACTAAAATCATATAAAATGAGATGACATGTATCTCAGTTTCTATAGAAAAAAATGTCATTTGATGCACAAACTTTTCCATTTGAGTCTAGACTAATACTTTTTTCTTTGAAATTAGAAGGATTAGTTCCTATCCTACATAGGAAAATTAATTTATTCCTATAACCAAAGGGCTCCAAAGGATTTTTTTTTCTTTCTAAAAAGACCTATCCTTTAAATTCCTACAAAATTCCTATAAACCAAAGGAGGCCTAAAGTGGGTAAAACAACTTTGTTTCGTAGAAACTCGTCAAAAAAGGATGCTCTTTTGTAAGGTATGCAAGATTCACAAATTCAGTTACGAAATAAAATGCTACAGTCTCCCTTCAGCATCAACCGCGATGGCCGCACCAAGACAAAAATGAAAATGTGAGTTCTGTATTGAATATCTAAAAAGAAGGGAAGGTTCTAATGGCGCCCAAAGTGACATGTTTTTTTCAATGGTTCTTCTTGTGGGGGTGAGGGGGGCGGGGGCATAGAAGAATTTAGGAGCCGTTCAGTCACTGTTTCACAGCCGGTGGTGTAGCTTTAGGGCATCTCCAACGTCGACCTTAAACCACCCGCATACGTTGTGCCATCCAACGCTGTCCGGACTTGTTGTGCCATTCAACACGGGCTTGTATCGATCCGGTCGACGATTTGGACACACTTTTTTTCATAAACCGGAGACAAACTCAGGGAACTTTGCGGGCGTCCAGACATCACCCACACCCGCTTGTGACCACCTTGACCCACCCAAAACCCTCCCCCTCGCCTGCGCGCATTCCCATCCGGCGCCAGCTGCTCGCATTCATGTTGTTGTAGAGTAGCCGCTCCATATTGAAGCCAGCCTAGAGCGGATGCGACCTCTCACTATCTCCTCCGTTGAAGCATAGCGCCGGCAAAGGGCGCAACTCGCTGCACGCCCGGCCGAATAGACCTCCTCGTCGCATTCAAACGCCTCCATTAAACCTGCGTGTGTGCCGGGAAACCTACTCCGGCCACACATCCATTCACTAGCGGGTCGACATTAAACACAACACCAGGTAAGCTCCTCCCTTAGCCGGCTATTTAAATGAGCCTAGACACCGGGCAAGAATCGCACCACAACTCCGCTCCCTATCTCCTCCTTGCAGTACATTCTCTACACTCTCCATGGTATCCAGCGAGCAAGAAGAGCAGTTCTCCGGCATAAAAGCCGGCTGGGTGCCCCACCCCCCGAGCTCGCCGCATACAAGCCAGGCAACTCGCCGCTCCACCTCCCTCGCCCAGCCCGACGGAGCAAGTTTATGCTTCAAGCCGGCGCGTGGTTCAGCAACTCGCCGCTCCAAATCAGCTCGCGGGGGAGTAGCGAGTAGCTCCAAGCAGGCACGCATGGGAGCACGTCGAAACGGGCATCGTGGCTGCCATGGACGAGGCCATCCGGCGTCAATGTTGGCGGAATCGTGCCCTATCAATGGAGAAAGAAGTCGGCCATGGGCATAGAAGAATTTAGGAGACCTTCAGACAGTGTTTTGTTGGGAAACGTAGTAGAAAACAAAAAAAATCGCCCTACGAACACCCAGGAACAATAGGAAGATGCATAACTGGTTGTGATCAACGATCGTTACCGACTCCGGGAGTGCAACGGAAGTAGACGAGTCGGTGTAGATCGTACTTGAAGTCCCTTGAACGTCGATGGCAATCCCGTGAACCGCCCATGAACGATTCCTCGAACGGAAGACCGAAAGCACAACCTCTCTACTTGGTTGCAAGCATACGGTCTTCACGATCCAGCAGCGCTTCGCCACCCAGAGCTAATCGTTGCCGAAGAATTAGAAGGAGGAGATTAGAAAGACGACTTGGCTTCTAATTATGAGGATTAGAGGTGGCCAGGGATCGCTCTAATTAGTCAACTAGAACCAACTAGAACATACAGTAGATCAACTAGAGGAGGCTCCAAAACTTGTGTTACCATAGGGTGGAAATCCTCTAGTACATATAGGATTAGGGGGGGAGAGGGGGCTGCCACCAAGGGGTAAAGAGCCCCCTTGGGGTACCGGTCAAGGGAGGGGAAGTAGGACTCCCCTTCCAAGTAGGATTCGCCCCCCCTTTAGGAAAAGGGGGGGCTCCCTTGTTGGGCCCTTGTGGCCCAACTCCTTCTCCACCTCTTGGCCTTATTTGGCCCGTTGATATTAAATTAAATATATTTTTGTTCTAAACATTTTCAGAGCATAATATATATAATTTAACATCTCCGGAAACATTGTCCACCTATATATATATATAAATAAATCGGTAATACCCGGTATTACCCGATATTCACTGAAACCCTTCCGGTGACCCCGAAACGCTTCCGGAACCTCTCGGAACTATTCTGGATATTAATGAAACAATTCCACAAATATGTTCTCATCACTCCCGTCCTACTAACACTCAGCGGATCGTGATTACCTTAAGCTTGTGACCCCGTAGGTTCGGTAAACCATAGACATGAACGAAACCCCTTCGTTCAACGACTGATAGCGGAACCGTGGACATCCATGTAGGTCCCTATGATTACACGAATGATATTCGAGTGAAACTTTGGTTATCATGTGATGTTCCCTTTGCTTCGTGATACTTTACAAGACCCGGTGTGCATCGGTATCCTCTTGAGTCATCACCATGCTCACTATAACGTTGCTCATGTTACCGGTTTTGTTCTTCTTTCTCGTTGACGTGTTCCGGCATCCTCGTGATGTAGTCACCTGTGTCTGGCCAGACGACGATGGATGTCGTCACACCGAGAGGGCCCTAAGAATATCTCTCCATCGTTGGAGGAGCAAATCCCACTCTTGAGTTGTTCGGTCACTTGTCAAACTTTCCGGTGTGCCTGAAAGTTGTCGTTATGATCACCTTGTTACATATGACTGATACGTCTCCAACATATCTACTTTTCCTAATGCTTTTCCTCTTGTTTTGGACTCTAATTTGCATGATTTGAATGAAACTAACCTCGGACTGGCGCTGTTTTCAGCAGAACTACCATGGTGTTGTTTTTGTGGAGAAATAAAAGTTCTCGGAATGGAACAAAACTTTGCGAGGATTTTTTATATCAATAATAAGAATTTACGGAGCCAAGACCTACCGGAGAGGGGCCCCTGGGTGGGCACAACCCACCAGGGCGCGCTCCCCTCTCCTGGCGCGCCCAGGTGGGTTGTCCCCACTTGGTGGCCTCGCTGACCCTGAAAACGACGCTATAAAATCCTATTTTTGGAGAAAAAAATCAGGGAGAAAGAATTATCGCGATCCACAAGACGGAGCCGCCGCCAAGCCCTGTTCTTCCTCGAGAGGGCAGATCTGGAGCCTGTTTGGGGCTCCGGAGAGGGGGATCTTTGTTCTTCGTCATCACCAACCCTTCTCCATCGCCAATTCCATGATGCTCCCCACCGGGAGTGAGTAATTCCTTCGTAGACTCGCTGGTCAGTGAGGAGTTGGATGAGATTCATCATGTAACCGAGTTAGTTTTGTTAGGGCTTGATCCCTAGTATCCACTATGTTCCTAGATTGATGTTGCTATGACTTTGCCATGCTTAATGCTTGTCACTTTGGGCCCGGGTGCCATGAACTCAGATCTGAACCGTTTATGTTATCCTCATTATATCCATGTTCTTGATCCGATCTTGCAAGTTATAGTCACCTACTACGTGTTATAATCCGGCAACCCCGGAGTGAAAACAACCGGGCCCACTCCCGGTGATGACCGTAGTGTGAGGAGTTCATGTATTCACTATGTGTTAATCCTTTGTTCCGGTTCTCTATTAAAAGGAGGCCTTGATATCCCTTAGTTTCCAATATGGACCCCGCTGCCACGGGAGGGCGGGACAAAAGATGTCATGCAAGTTCTTTTAATAAAGCACGTATGACTATTTACGGAATACATGCCTACATTATATCGATGGACTGGAGCTAGTGCCGCATTGCCCTAGGTTATAACTGTCTCATGATGAATATTGTAGGATCGAAAGTATGTCTAGAGGGGGGATTAGACTACTTGACCAAATAAAAATCTAGCCTTTTCCCAATTTTAATTCTTGGCAGATTTTAGCAACTTAGCACTAGTCAAGTAAACAACCTACACATGAAAGTCTAAGAGTATAGCAGCGGAATGTAACACATTGCACATGAAGGTAAAGGGAGGAGTTTGGAGGGAGCAAACCCAATGTAGACACGGAGATTTTTGGCGCGGTTCCGATAGGTGGTGCTACCGTACATCCACATTGATGGAGACTTCAACCCACGAAGGGTAACGGTTGCGCGAGTCCACGGAGGGCTCCACCCACGAAGGGTCCACGAAGAAGCAACCTTGTCTATCCCACCATGGCTATCGCCCACGAAGGACTTGCCTCACTAGGGTAGATCTTCACGAAGTAGGCGATCTCCTTGCCCGTACAAACTCCTTGGTTCAACTCCACAATCTTGACGGTGGCTCCCAAGTGACACCTAACCAATCTAGGAGACACCACTCTCCAAAAGGTAATAGATGGCGTGTTGATGATGAACTCCTTGCTCTTGTGCTTCAAATGATAGTCTCCCCAACACTCAACTCTCTCTCACAGATTTGGATTTGGTGGAAAGATGAGTTGAGTGGAAAGCAACTTGGAGAAGGCTAGAGATCAAGATTCATATGGTTGGAATGGAATATCTTGACCTCAACACATGAGTAGGTGGTTCTCTCTCAGAAAATGTATGATGGAAGTGTAGGCATGTTCTGATGGCTCTCTCCATGAATGAAGAGTGGGTGGAGGGGTATATATAGCCTCCACACAAAATCTAACCGTTACACACAAATCACCAAACTCGGTGGGACCGAATAATAAAACTCGGTCAGACCGGTTTAGTTCAAAATGTGAACGTTAGGCTTTTTGATGGGACCGACATGTCAACTCGGTGGGACCGATTAGGATTAGGGCATAACATAATCTCGGTGAGACCGATTACACAAACTCACTGGGACCGATTTTGGTAATAAGCTAACCAGAGAGTTGGTCAGGCAAACTCGGTCGGACCGATTCGCTCATTTCGGTGCGACCCAAACGTTACAAAAGGGAAACAGAGAGTTTGCATTGCAAACTCGGTGGGACCGATCGCTCATCTCAGTTGGACCAAAACGTTACAAAGCGAAACAGAGAGTTTGCAATCCCATCTCGGTGAGACCGAGATCCCTATCGGTGAGACCGAAGTGACTAGGGTTTTGTGGCAGTGGCTATGACAACCGAACTCGGTGGCGCCGGATAGAAAGATTCGGTGGGGCCGAGTTTGAATTTTGGTTTGGGACATATGTGGATATGAGAAAGTAGTTGAGGGTTTTGGAGCATATCACAAGCACTTTGAGAAAGTAAGCCATTAAGCAACACCTCATCCCCTTTTAATAGTATTGGCTTTTCCTATGGACTCAATGTGATCTTGGATCACTAAAAGTAAAATGTAGAGTCTTGAGCTTTAGAGCTTGAGCCAATCTTTTGTCCTTAGCATTTTGAGGGGTCCACATTTCTAATCCATGCCATGCCAATCATTGAGCTTTCCTGAAATATTTATCTTGAAATAGCATTAGCTCAATGAGCTATATGTTGTTAAGAATTACCAAAACCAACCAGGGATAGTTGCACTTTCAATCTCCCCCTTTTTGGTAAATGATGACAACATATAGATCAAAGCTTTGACAAATGATAATAAAATTGAAATACATCATCGCTTTGAGAAGTATGTGATAAGCAAGTGCTCCCCCTGAATTTGTGCATTATTTAAAATTTGCTTTTGAATGCAAATGCACAATCGATTAGGATCATGGGTCACTCTTCCATGTCACATACATCTTGGTGGAGCTCTCAAAATGATGAAAATTAAAAGCATGCACTCATCCCCAAGCAAAGTGAATGATCATATAAGAGATATAAGAGATAATATCATCCAAGCAAGTATTAAAGTAGCATATGATCAAACAAGTATATCTCACACAGACATAGAGTATCAACCAAGCACACAAAAAGTTTCAACCAAAAGCAAGAGAGACAAAGAAGCAAAACACTCTCTCTCGAAGCCTATGATCTATACATTTCTCCCTCTTTGGCAACAAGTTACCAAAAAGTTCGAAAATGCATAGTGCTATGCGTCTCACAGGCTTGGTCTTCGGGAGGTGGTGTAGATAGAACTCTAAGGACGAAGGCATCTGTTGATGTAGTTGGAGCTAGTGGAGTGGCTGCTCGAGGTGGCACTGAAGTTGTGGCTGCTGGTGCTGACGTTGTAGCTCTAGTATCAGATACATGCACTGTCGGATTTCGGGTTCCGGCAAACCCTTGAGGTTCGAACAGTGGGGTGCGCACGAAGATCTCTCTCTCCCTAGCTCGCTCTCTCAACGATCGCAAGGCCTAGCTCGACGAACCCAAAGAACGAGAGACACAAGAGTTTATATTGGTTCGGGCCACCGATGTGGTGTAATACCCTACTCCAGTGCGGTGTGGTGGAATGCCTCTTGGGCTGAGGATGAACTAGTACAATCGGAAGAACAACCTCCTGAGGAGAGGTGCTCTTGTGTTGGGTGAGCTTGTGTGTATGAGGATGATCCGAATAGCCCCGGATCCAGTTGCCCCCTACTGTGGTGGCTAGTCCTATTTATAGAGGCCCTGGTCCTCTCCCCAAATATTGAGCGGGAAGGGATGCCAGAACGGCCAAATTCGAAGGGACACAACTAGTACAAGTTATCCTGACTAAAGGTGGCCTTCGCCTGCCAAAGGCTCTGGTGGTGACGCCGTCTTGGGCTCCATGGTGACCTCCGTCCTGCCGTCCTGCTAGTCTTGGTCTCGTTGCACTGATATGGAAACCTTTGCCTGATGCCTCGGGACTCCTCGCCTGCGCTTGCCTCTTTAGCACCAAAGAGGAAACGAGGACACTGCGCGCTGGCGCCCACCAGGCGCCTGCCTGGCCCCGGTCGTCATGGCTTGCGTCACAGGAACCTCACGAGGTGCCCCTTGCCTTGATCTCTCCGCCCCTCGCGAGCCGGCCTGGTGAGGCCGCCCCCGAGGAGGTCTTGCGTCGTCCACCTCGCGAGGCTTGGCCCCTCGCGAGGGTCTTGAGTGTTTGCTAGTGAAGATGGGCCGTACGGGCCGCTGGTGGAGCCACGCCATGGGCCACAGGCAGGCAAGTCTGGGGACCCCCGTTCCCAGGACGCCGACAGTAGCCCCCGGGCCCAAGGCATGCTTGGACTTGGCTTCAAGGCGAAGCTAGAGGGCAAGTGCGGAGCACCGCGGGCCCAAACAGCCTGCGGCCTTGGTTGACGCGTGGCGATTGATTGGACGTGGGCGTCTCTGCTTCCCCACGCTGCCTCGGCAACTGCCCGTCTGACAAAAGACTGGCGCGGGCAACGCTTGCCTTCATTGCTTTCCTTCGTCTTGCTCCAGATCCCCTTTCTCGCTCCTTGCTTCTGAAATCTCCAGATCTGCTTCAATTCCCTTCCGAGCCAGCGACCAATGGTGCCCCGAAAGGTCAAGGCTGCTTCGCCGCCCGCCTGGTACGAGCTGGCTCTGGACGCGCCCAATGTCTCAGAGAAGAACCTCGCCGCCACGCGTCTGCTGACGGCGGGGGATAACAAAGAGAAGGGGAAGACCGAGCTCCGGGCCGGCTCCACCGAGCCGGAGGCTTCGAGAAGCACCTTCTACCCCTTCTTCATGAGCAGCATCGTTGCGGGGCTGGTCCCCCCTTCTCCGACTTCTTCTACACCGTCCTCGGCCATTACAGGCTGCAGGCCCTTCAACTTCATCCCAACTCTATTCTTCTCCTGTCGATCTTCGCCTTCTACTGCGAGGCGTACGTCGGGGTGATGCCGTCTGTGGCTCTCCTGCGCCACTTCTTCTTCCTCCGGATCAATGACGGCCACACCTCGGGGTGCACCAACTTCGTCGCAGCCGGTAAGGCCAACGCGATCTCGAAGTCCGGAAAGAAGGCCGAGGGCTTCAGGAGCAAGTGGGTTATGATGGATGCCAAGTGCGTCCACCCACGGTTGACGCTGCCGACGGAGATGCCCCAGTCCGATGAAGGGTGGCTCTACGCGAAGCTTACTGACGACCGGGCGAATCCAGTGCTGGAGAAGATGACCGCCGACCTAAAGCCGGGCAATGCGAAGGCGCCGAAGCTGACGGGGGCCATGCTCCTGAGGGAATTCCTGACGCTGCGTGTGGCTCCGCTCCAGGCGTGCTCGCGCCCCTTGTGTATGCTTGGGGGCGAAGGAGATAAGCTTCGCTTGAGCCCGGAGGCCTTGTCTAATGAAGAGCTGGCTGTGGCTCCACCTCCTGGTCAGGGACGACCAGGAGTATCCGCCGAGTGCCTTCGTTCCCTTGTTCCTTCGCAAGGACGGGGCGCAGGTCGCAGCCGTCATGCCCACCTTTGACGGGCGCGGGCTAGTGCCACCGGCACCCCCTGGGGTCCCGATGGCGACGGCGCCGGTGGTCATGTCTTCTGGTGATTCCCGCGGGAAGGGGAAGAGGAGGAGGACGAGGAGCGCAACTCGGAAGCGACCCCTGAGGGGATGGGGGAGACCTCCCCCTTGCGCAAGGCCGACATCCTCCGCACCCTGCGTGATGACGATGACGAGGCTGATGTCCCCCCGGAGAGAGAGGAGCCGCCCGTGGCTGGGGACTCCTCGAGGCCCAAGGCCAGCCCCCGGAGGAGGCCACCGGCCGAGGTTCCGACGAGGGGCAGGTCGGCGCTGATCTCCCGAGACGATGCTCCTGCTCCGACACCGCCTGGAGTTGCTTCTGGCCCATCTGCTGCCCCTCTTCTGCTCCTGGAGCCCGCACGCCTGCGCCTCAGGCTGCGAGGCTCCCAGGCTTCAAGCTTAAGAAGTGGAGGGACAACACCGCGGTGGACCAGTAAGTGTTCTTGTCCTGCCTTATTCTTGCTTCCACTGCTTATCCTTGACGCTTCTCCGTTGTGCAATTAGGCCGACGCCCGCGGCGAAGAAGAGGAAGGAGAAAGAGGTGGTACTGCTCGGGACCAGATCGCCTACGGGGGCCACACCCCTCTCCATGGATAAGAGCAGCGACGGCTCCCGCGCTTCTCCGGCTCGATCATCCTCGCGAGGCTTGGGGGAGCATCCTCGGGAGGAGTCAGCCCCCGTGGCCCCGCTGGCTCCGGAGGTGCCGGCGCCCAGCTCGGTTGCTAGGGTCCCTGAAGCTCAGGAGCACCCAGCCTCCCAGGCCATGGTGGTGATGCTGCCTCCTTGATACGGGGCTAACCCGGTGTAGGCCGATCTTTCACGATTGGAGTGGGTTACCTCGAAGAACACGATGAACGCGGGGAAGAACGAAGAGAAATCACAAGGGGAAACACTCAAGAACAAGTCCAATCACACATCCACTAGACAATCAAACACACAAGATCCACAAGGTACATGAACAACAAATGGAAAGATATAAGGTAAAGTTCATCTCCATGAGGAGGTCTTGAAGGGGGCCGCCCAAGAGGGGGTCTTGATGATATATCCTGCAGGATCTTCTCCTAGATGGAGGTCTTGGCCTCCATAGGAGTAGTAGTCTCTCTCTCTCTCTCAAGAGTAGAGTGGTACAAGGAGCAAAGCTCTCTATCAAATGAGCTATCACTTTGCTAACCCTAACTAGGAGGAGGGGGAGTAGTATATACAGTCTAAGCCACGAAGGGGTAAGTGGGAAAGAGAGATACATGGGCCTCTGGCCCGTGGCTGCGCGCAGGCAGGCGCCGGATGTCCGGGGCTTCGCGAGGCGCCGGATGTCCGGGGCTCGGGCCGGATGTCCGGGCTGAAGTGGCCAAACTTCGGATGCATTCTATCGTTGATGCCGGATTTCCGAGGGAAGGGCCGGATGTCCGGGCTTTGGCGAGGCGCCGGATGTCCGGGGCTGGCGCCGGATGTCCGGCCGCTGATGTTGTTGGCCGTCTGTTGGTGCGGCTCCTTGGCGGCTGCACAGGCGCCGGATGTCCGGCCTCTGGCCCAGATGTCCGGCTGCTGTAGCTTCAGCAGCTCCGTCTTCTTCCGTCGTCGCTTCCAGGCTTCCCTTGCGGATGGTGTAGTTGTTCCTTGGCGCTTGCACTCCTCCTCAACATCCGTGAAGCTCCGACAATACCTATGCATGCACACGGGAGAAGTGTCAAGTAGTATACCATCCTCGAAGGGGTCAAGTGAGCACGTGTAAAGGAGATGATTCACCTTTGTGTATGAGAAGTAGATGTCGCACGTGTCACTCGCCAAACGGACTCTTGACATGGTGATGTCCATAGGATGCTCCGCATCATCTCCCCTCCCTTGGGAAAGATCCGACCTCGGATCAAAAACAAAATCACCACGGGAAAGAGATGGCTTCGCCGTGTAGAAGTGGACGTTCACCAAGTACTTGTCATCTTGAAGCTCGAAATGGGCACTCTCCAATGTCGCACCGTCTTGTGATTCCTTCAAAAGGAGTAAGGACAACAAACACTTGGAAAAACAAATGTGGTTAGCGTTAGTGCAAAACCAAGCATTCAAGAGGTGATTCACCCAACAAGTGTCATCATGATGCAAAGCATATGGTGTGACAAGGGATTGTGACATGGCATGTAAGCATATCAATCAAGCACAAGCAAAGATATCATGGGGACAATCATGTAAATGTGAGGTAGAGATGCAAATATGTGTGTCAAGAGAATAAGCATCTACCTCAAGTTCATAGCAAGCATGGGCAAAGCGCTCAATGAAAGGTCTATGGTAGGCATAGGAATCATTCACAACACCTAAGAAGATGAGATGTCTAAACACATGGGATAAGTGCAAGACAATCCAAGCATAATGTGCATAGGGTGTAGTGAACATAGTGTGGCACTCAACACAATAGAAAGAGCAATTGTTCATCATGTGTGAGGCAATCAAGTCAATCATGTGACAAGCAATGGGACATGGCATATGTGAAGTGATGACATTGTTGCAACCAAACATATGAGAGGAGCAAGTAATCCAAGAATTGGATGCAACACACAAGGCATATATATCATGATGCATGGGACGGTGAAAATGACAAGTCAAAGCAAGATCTCTAACAAGTGTGCAATCAAGTGGTCCAAGATGAACAATAAGTCTCATGGTGCAAGCAACACAAGTAGTATGATCCGCAATATCCATGCTCAAGAAAGATATCACCTTGACGGTGTGTCCTTGTGCATTCTTCACAATGCCGAAGTGGTAGGAAAGGTGGTGTAGAAACGAGTCGTTGTCGAATGTATGAGGCTCGCTCTCAAGAGCTCGAATGGTCAACTCACGTGAAGCGAAAGTTGACAAAAAGTCCAAGTATCCTACACATGCACACAACAAAACAAAGAACGTATGCGCATGGTAGATAAACACATCATCCATCATGATGGTTCTCTTCTCTTGCACATAGCCATTAGAAGCACAAGTGCATGAATAATATGATGCGATAATGGCTATATCCATGGCACGAGGAATATGGTGCAAAGAGGTAAGGCAAGCATGCTTCACAAAAAATATGTCAAAATCTCCAAATATATGTGAGAATGCTATGGGGGCAAACTCATTATCAAGACTAAGGGCATTGTTGCACTCAATACATGTCAAATCATCTAGCATGAGAGAGGCAACACATGGAGATAAATGACAAGAAGCAATAACAATCATGTGCAAAGCATGTAGATAGTTGTCATCAACCGCATGAAATGAGCAAGTATAAATCATTCGTGATGCAACAAGGCAAGCAATAGTAATCAAGTTGTGCAAACTAGTGGAGCGAAGATGCAACACACTAGAGGAAATCATGGCAATCATGTCATGTGAGCAAAGAATAGGCATAAGCAATGTACATGACATATCGCAAGCACGAACACAAATCAAGATCATAGTATCATCATAGGCATGGGGCACAAAGCAAACATGGCAATAACAAGTGATATCTCCACCACGCTTGCAGATACACATACAAGTACTAGAATCAAGCATCATGTGTAATGCAAAGCATGGGTCACAAATGCATGGAAAAGGCATAGGAATGAGCATATCATGCAAAGTGAACATGGCAATATGGGCAAATGATACATAATGGACAATAACCCATATCCAAGTGAGGACCATGTAAAAGAAATGCGCGAAGACTTCGCGTGAAGAGATCGGTGGGAAAGGCAATCCATGGGATCCCAAGTCATCATTGCTCTCTAGAGCTCGTTTTGTCAACTCATGGGATTGCGAGGTTGACAAGTATTCATGGGTACCTACACAAAAGAGACACAAACCAAAGAAATTGTGTGCATGGTAAATGTACACATCATCCATCATGATGTGTATGTGCACGTGTGAGTTAGCACAAGATAAGCATCGCTCAAAGAAATTTGATGCATGGTACAAGAACATGTCATCCATCATGAAAGAATAGTTATTGTGTATGACACGATGGGGATGCAAATTTAGCATAGAAGTATATGGCACATCAATAGCATGTTTATTCATGGGAAGCATATTGTGCACACAAGTATTGGGATCATGCAATGGATAGGATGAATCAAAATCTCCTAATATGTATGAGGAAACTATGGGGGTCTCCTCATGAGAAATATCAGAAACATCATATGGAGAAAATGGACAACATCCAAAACAATGCATATCCGAAGCTAGTTGGTCATGGCATGGCATATGAGATAAATGATGCAAAGGAAGCATATCAATATCATCACAAGAAAAACAAATGCCAATAACCATGGGCTTGTCATCTATGCCATAAGTGCAAATTGGGTTAATTTTAATGGCATATGCATAGTCACTATGAAGAGATTGCAAATATGACATATTGTTGATCTCATGCATAGCATATGACAAGTCAAGCGGATTGTCAAACATGATGTGACCTAAAGAATTATCACAAGAAATCCTATGTAACATGGCATCACAACCAATAGACTCCACATGACAATCATCAAACTCATCATAAATGGGTAAATCATCGCATGGGGAAATCATACTAGAATGAAGCATGGTAATAGGTTGATCAACATCATGCAACCAGTCAATGTCAAGAATGTCCACTAGTGGGACTAGAGCATCACCTTCACCTATGTTACCTTGTTCATTCCACTCAAGTGGTGTAGGTGAGGTGGCAAAGACCAAAGGGTGGTCATCTTCATCTTGATGGAACCATGTGGGGGGTGCATCATATTCCACCATGGCCATCGTCATGTCCATAGGAAGGACGAAGTCGTCGCGAATCGGCGCGTCATCATATATGGGCCCTAGCACCAAATGAGAAGACACAATAGAGGTAGAGGTCAAGTCGTTAGAAATCGAAGTGGCCTCACTCTCTCTATGTGGTGGTTCACTCACTCCCTCAAGGTAGGTGCACTCAAAGTCACATATGGTGGAGTCACTCATCTCACTCAAATGGTGGGGGTTGTGGCTCTCCTCACATGGGAATTGGGGCAACACATCGTATATGGGGCTAGTGGTGAAGACACTCTCACTCTCAATATGGTGGCACAAGTCACTCAAGTCATCATACGTCACCGTGGTCTAAGGGAAAATCCCATGCTCAACCATCTCGTCGTTGTCACCGT
Organism: Aegilops tauschii subsp. strangulata; assembly: GCF_002575655.3. NCBI lineage: Eukaryota > Viridiplantae > Streptophyta > Magnoliopsida > Poales > Poaceae > Aegilops > Aegilops tauschii. The sequence goes on along the minus strand of NC_053039.3, from coordinate 207,217,243 downwards.
GGATGAAGGCCGAAGATGGCACATCATCACTCTCGCCTCCTAAGATGGAAGCATCATCCTTGCTCGTCACCAAGTCGCTCGCCTCCAAAGCATGGTCCTTGAAGGTCTCCGTAGTCGTACTCGTCGCCGCACCATCTTGAAAAAGAGTCGTGGAGGACTCGGCATCATCAATGCCACAAAGAGGGATGGCGGTGAAGTCGAACTTGGGAGCATTGTCTTGGAGCTCGTCGGGCTTGGACATCTTGGTGGTACTAGCTTCATGCTCGTCGTCTTTGAGTTTGGTCTTCGAGAAGTGTGCTTGGGGTGGAGGAGCCTTGGCCTTCATGAGTTCTTGTTCCGCCTTGAGAGCACCAATGTGGTTGTCGTCGAGGGACTTGTAGTTCTCGAGGAAGATAGTCTTGGAGATGTCGTTGTTCAATCCCATCATGAAGTGGAACTTCATTGACATGGGGTCGTCCACGCCGGCTCGTCGCAAGGCAATCTTCATCTCCTTGAAGTACGCGTCGATGGACTTGGATCCTTGGTTGGTGTTCTCCAATTGGCGTAGAAGTTGTTCCGTGTAGGTTGGAGGCACAAACTCTCGCCGCAAAGCTCTCTTCGTCTTGGGCCAACTCATGTCGTAGCTCTCCGAAGGTGTGTGAAGCCACCATGTCGAGGCGTAGTCGTGGAAGTTTCTTGTGGCGCACTTCACTTGATCTTCGGGAGGAACTTGATGTAGCTTGAGGTAGTTGTCCATTAGGTGCTCCCACTCGAGATACTCCTCGGGTTCTTGAGTCCCATAGAAAGGAATCTCATGGCCGGTGTCGAGGTCGTAGTAGCTCGTGGAAGTCGCGGACTTGAGCTTGGGGAGCTTCTCTTGAGCGTAGTCTTGAGGTGCTTGTTGGCGAAGATGCCGTATATCCGAAGGCGAAGATGCCTTGAAGTCGCTTGGCGAAGATGCCAAGGGAGATGGTGAAGTCGTTGAGCGGTTGTTGGTGTTGAGCTCTTGACCTTCACGTTCGTGGTGGTGATGGTGTCGATGCCGACGTGACCTTGCCGGAGATGGTAGCTCGGAGGCATGTGCTCTTGAGCGTCTTCTCGAAGATGAGGAAGATCGCTTGTAGGACTTGATGAGGGCTTTGATCTCCTCCATTTGAGCATTCATCTTGGCGTCGTTGGAGTTGTGCGTGGCATCGAACTCGTTGTTGTTGTTGTAGACCGAGGGTGAAATACCTTCCTATCCATCACAAGACTCGAGTAGAGGTGAGTAGGAAATGAGATAAACAATACCAAGTTACCTTTTCCCAAAGTTGAGGATGTATCCCGTTTCACTCAATGTGAGATGAAAGAATAGTGGAATTCGTACCGGACTTGTTCACTCACACCTACAAACTAAAGCTTATGGAGTAGCTCGGTGAGGATAGTGCCACAAAAATTTAATGCAAAATGTTAGCAAGAGTCAATAATGTTGAAAGAGATTCACAAATTCGCAAGTGAAACAAGTAGACCAATAGCAATGAATGGCACACGGAAACACACACACGGATAGATAAATGGGGTCGTGCAACCAAGGAATGAGCACAAAATGTGGATTCCACGGAAAACGCTCGTGTTGCACAACTCAAGAGAGACGCTAGCACGATTGCTCTATAGGCGGATACGACACTTGTGCACAACCTATAAGATGCAAAATGGATAAACTTTCTATCCCAAGTATGTTATATATGTATGGTTCCCGGTGTTTGATCCAAGATGACCAAATATGATATATTGTAATGTGGTATGATGCTATGGCACTTGCTTACAAGCTTCTTTGCTCTTTTTTTCTTTGCTTAAAAGCTTATTCTCTTTTTTTTTCTCTTTTTTTTGGATAGCCACTATGCGAAATGCACAAACCAAGATAGCAATTGTGTATATGCGGGAACAATCTTGTGACACAAGTATGATGATACCAATATGATATGGTATGTATGCAATGGAAGGTGTAGATCACTAATGTGCACAAGTAACGTTGCCGGCAATACTCAAATGGCTAGTCTTGATAGGCAAGTGACGCAAAATGGGCTAGGGGTTAACAATGTAATGGTAAGGGAGAATGTACAATGATGTCGTTGAGGTTACCGTCGAGGGTTTTCTCGTTTGTAAGACACGGACGGATGATGGTGAAGTGGTCAATGTCGATGACGACCTCGTGGCGATGACGAGTGGCGGTGTTCTCGATGTAGATACCAAGATGATGGAGACTCGTCCCTAAGTAGCCGAAACACCTTAGGAAACGGGAAAAACCGCGAACTCAAAGTCTCAAACGTCAAATGTCAAAATGGTGGTAGCGGGAATGCGGTGGTGGTTTTTGCACTAGGCAATGATGGGTTTGGAGTAGGCAATGCGGAAGTGGACGTTATGGTGGGCAAGGTTATACGGAAGTGGTGGTGGTGGTTGATGAAGAAGCAACCGTCCCTAAATAGCCAAAACACCTTAGGAGACTCGAATCGCAACTCAAACAACCACTAAAGCTATAAGGAACAAAATTGGTTAGGTTGCGGAAGGCTATGGTGGTTTTGCGGAAGTTATGGTGGAAGCCCTAGGCAAAGATGCCAAAATGCCAAAATTTAGATGGAGTCAAATGGGGATGTAACCTATCTAGATGGATAGAGGATGTCAATAGCTACTCAACGAGCTAAAGAACGCGAAAATCGGACTCCGAATGTGAAAGTTATGGACAAAACGGTGAAACACGGGAGGCTGAGATCTACAGGGGTCGGACATCCGGGGTTGGGTCCGGATTTCCGGGGGTGTATGTCCAGAACCGTGCAGATTTGGTGCTCCAGGAGCCGGATGTCCGGCTAGGTGGCCCGGATGTCCGGCCCGACGATTCCAGATCGGGATTTGGACTTCGAAACTCGATTTGGGGCGGAAATGGATGATTTCGGGGGCAAAATTTGACGGATTTTGTGGATGGAAAGGGGGAAAAGATGGGGGAAAGCTAGATCCACTTAAAACCAAGCAAATCCATGGATCAAAATCAACAAAACATCATCAAACCAACAAATCACAAAAAAATGGGGGCTATTTTTGGTGGGGATTTTCGAATTTAGGACGAAATCAAGCAAAAGAAGGCTAGAAAACGGTGGGAGGGACTCCAAATACGTGATCAACGTGGCTCATGATACCATATGGTACGGGGCTAACCCGGTGTAGGCCGATCTTTCATGATTGGAGTGGGTTTCCTCGAAGAACACGATGAACGCGGGGAAGAACGAAGAGAAATCACAAGGGGAAACACTCAAGAACAAGTCCAGTCACACATCCACTAGACAATCAAACACACAAGATCCACAAGGTACATGAACAACAAAGGGAAAGATACAAGGTAAAGTTCATCTCCATGAGGAGGTCTTGCACTCCACCTCAACATCCGTGAAGCTCCGACAATACCTATGCATGCACACGGGAGAAGTGTCAAGTAGTATACCATCCTCGAAGGGGTCATGTGAGCACGTGTAAAGGAGATGATTTACCTTTGTCTATGAGAAGTAGATGTCGCACGTGTCACTCGCCAAACGGACTCTTGACATGGTGATGTCCATAGGATGCTCCACAGCACTCCTCCTCCTCCTGCCGCACTACTGACACCGGATCCTTCTGCCTCCTCCGACGTCCTGGAGCGCGCTCTTTCTGCGATGACCCTGCTGCGAGGATATCTCCAGGGCGCCGACCCCCGCTTGGTAGCCGGGCGCCTGGAGCTGGTCTCTGGCTGGCTTCACTCAGACGTGTCCATTAGGGCGGCGCTGAGCCAGGCGACAGCAGCCTCCAAGAAGGACAAGCAGGCCGCCGCTCAGGCCGCGGCCGCTCGCGAGGTGGCGCTGAAAGATGTTGGGGCCGCCCAGGATCGCTGTCGGTTGCTGGAGGCCGAACTGAAGACTATGTGCAGCGAGCGTGCGAAAGAAGCTCGTGGCCTCAAGGCGGAGGAGGAGAAGATGAAGGCCCGAGAGGACGCCATCAAGGGTCGCGACGCCGAGCTGGGGCAGTTGGGGAAGGCGTAGGCCGTGGAGCGCAGACGGCTGGAGAAGCTGAAGCAGAGGATGGAAGCGGAGAAAGCCGAGCTTGACGCCAAGGCGAAGGTCCTGGCCGAGGACCACACAGCCTTCAAGCTCCTCGAGGAGAGGTCCCGCAAGGCGCTGCGGTCACTCTACGAGAAGGGCTTGGAGGAGCTGCTGGCTACTGACGACGAGGGCCCCACCCAGCTGCTTCCTTATCTGGTCGCGGCGCTTGAGGAAGTTGTGAGCGGCATCGGCCCCTTGGGAGAGGAAGAAGCCCGCATTCTTTCCTCAGCCGCGTTGACACGCGTCTTTAGCCACCTCCATCTTCGCGATCCCACCGCCCACCTTGACGAGCTGCTGGAGCTTGTGGACGCCGAGCATTGCGCAGCTGCTGCCAAGGCCGTGAAGGGTCAGGTGGAGGCCCTGTTGAAGAGGTTCCGCGCCTTCGATCCAGCGCCCTCAACTGGTGGTGCTGCTGATCCTGCAACTCCGGCAGGCGGTGTAGGTGAGGGCAACGCTGTTGTGGAAGAAGCACCCCTTGTGGGCGACAGCGGCGTCCGAGGATGACGAGATGACCTGCTTGGGGGCCCCTTTCCTGCTCAGCTTCTGCAATATGCACCATGCCTCGTGGAGGCGTTTAAACTTGCGTTTGGTATTGGGAGAACAATATGTCTTGTAATATTTGCTTGAGATTTTGCGATTCCTTCCCATTTGCTTTACGTTCTACGTCGGCAGGGCCCGACCCCGCGCATACCTCAGCCGTCGTTGGGTCGTCCGGATCACCAGGACGAGACCAAGGGGTGCGGGGTACGTGGCCAGTTAGGCTCCTGATTCTCGATGCTCAGGAGTCCCCCTTGACACACAAATGGCTTACGGAAAGGAGATGCAGGAATAGGTCTAGTGTTCTACATCGGCAGGGCCCGACCCCGCGCATACCTCAACCGCCGTTGGGTCGTCCAGATCACCAGGACGAGACCAAGGGGTGAGGGCTATGTGGCCAGTTAGGCTCCTGAGTCACGATGCTCAGGAGTCCCCCTTGACTCTCAAACGACCTTCATACCTTTTTCCTCGCCGGGACTCGGCTCGGGAGGGCGCGCGACGACCAGGTCTGGGGGACCTGGCAGGGTGGCGTACACTTGGGCATGACCCGAGCGCATCCCCCGTGCCCAGCCCCCTCGCGCGACTCTCCCGGGGGGAGGTGTTGCGATGAGGCCAGACACTGAGCTCAAGGGCTCCCTGAGGTTGATACGGCCATGGGGCCGCCCTCAGTTGTTTATCACCAGCACAGAGCATAGAGCTTCCACACTTGCACGGGCATAACCGCTCCTCGGCCGTGTCGACTACCAGCGCGGAGCATGGTGCTTCCACTGGTGCGTGGGTGAGGGCTCCCTCTGAGTGGAGCTCCCGGGGCGTGTACAGCCCCGCCATGACACGTGGCTTGCACGGCAGGGCTAGACGAGGTGTGTCTGGGCACTCGTGAGCCAGCACGGGACTCACGAGGCCCTACCTCAAGGCGGGTTGCGCGTGGTCTTGGTTCCTGTTAGTTGCGGCGGTCCTGCGAGATGGTTAGGCAATCCTGCGCCGAATGAAGCTCCTGAGGTTATCGCATGAGAAGGCCAAGCACCAACGACCCCAGGAGGTGACGTGAACGGGACCGGCCCGCCAGATAGAGCTCGGCCGTTGGATTTATCGACGCTGCAGGGACGGACCCTAGCACAGACGTCGTGCCTAGCCTTCTTATGCGAAGGATCCTGAAGAAAGATGATCGGCACGCGGCTCCCGTGGTGGGTGACAATCAAGCAGGTGATAACCATAGATAGATTATGCATGGAAAGCGAACTAGCTTACGTAAATGCAAGAACGATACATGCCACTGGGTCGGACCCGAGCGGCCTGGGGATGATGCAGCCTGAGGGGCGCCCCCAACAGAGTAAGCTAAAGACGTAAAAGGATACACGCCGCAGGGACAGGCCCACGCAGTCTGGGAATGATGCAGCCCAGGGGTGCTCCCAGTTGAATAAACTTGGAAAATGTCACCTGGTTCCGTTGTCGAAGGGATGTTGGGGTAGCTGAGGATGCGTGGCAAAGGGGTTGCTCCTCACGAGCCACCGGGGCCCTGAGCCTCGGGAGGCTCTGGGGGTCCAGGCGGTTCCTCGAGGACCGTCTCCATCTCCGCCAGGATTGCGTGATGCCTGGCCTCCTGAGCCGCCAGGATGCTCTGCAGGTTGCACTCGAAGGCGGCTGCCATGCTCGGCAGGCCGAATGGCATGTGAACACAGCTTTGAGGTGGGCCCTCGCAACATCCCACGCGCGAAGTCCAGAAGAGCTCCTAGGATGTGGCCCTGTTGAGCCCTGGGATGTTGACGCAGACGCGCAGCCTGCCATCCTTGCCTGGATGGGGAGCCACGCCAGGTGGGCGGTGGTCGCCGCGCATGGCTCTTGCATCCTGTAGCTCCTGTGTGGTCTTGGCGATGAACTCCTGAGCGCCGGGCGCTCCTCGTCCGGTGTCCTCCTGAGGGAAACGTGCCGCAAAGCACGCCTCCACGTGGTGCCCGAGCGCCTCCCTCGTGACGTGGGCTAGGTCTGAGGCCCTCCAGAAGAGAGCCCCTGAGCCTTGCCCGAGGAGGGCGCCAGGCGCGCCTTCCTATGCGAGGGAGGGAGGCGCCCCAGGCGCGGGCGCCGATCCTGATGTGGCACCGCTAGAGGCGCCGCTCCCCTGAGGCCCTGTGCGGAGTAGTTGCTTCTTCTTCTTGGGGATGGCCTCAGGAGGGTACTGCGCACCATCGTTGTCGGGGTCTTTGATTGCTGCGGCTTGGAAGGCGCGCTCGAGGGAGCACACCGCATCTCTTTCTTCGCAGGGGACTGTGATGATCCCGCCGCTTCCTGGCATCTTGAGGACGTTGTAGCCGTGGTGGGTCACTGCCATGAACTTGGCCAGTGCCGGATACCCGAGGATGGCATTGTACGGCAGACGGATGTGAGCGACGTCGAAGTCCATGAGCTCGGTGCGGTAGTTGTCGCGCTGTCCGAAGGTGACAGGGACGCGGACCTGCCCTATCGGGGTGGTGGAGCCGTCGGTCACTCCTGAGAAGGGCTTGGTGGGTTGAACCTGATCGTATGGCACTTGAAGGCTATCGAATGTCTCGACGGACAGAACGTTAAGCCCTGCACCGCCGTTAATGAGGGTCTTGGTGACTTGTACGTTGCTGATGACGGGTGAGCAGAGCACCGGGAGGGCGCCAGCGGTGGCCGCGCACTTGAGCTGGTCCGCTGAGCTGAAAGTGATGGCGCACTTGGACCACCTGAGCGGACGCGTGGCCTCAAGCCTGGGAAGGGCTGCGTTCACCTCACGAGCAAACTTCTTGAAGATACGCTGAGATGCTAGGGCCTGAGCTCCGCCCAAGATGCAGGCGATAGCACGCGGTTCCTGGAAGCCCCCAGACCCCTCGTCCTGATGGTGGTCGTCATTCCTTTTTGGTGGTGGCGGCAGCGGAGGAAGACCAGCGTTGCCCTGAGGGCGGTCCTCGCGAGGCTGATCCCTCCAGGCGCCCTCACGAGGCTGGTCCTGCCAGCGGTCCTCGCGAGGCCGGTCGCGCCACTCCTGGCGGGGGCTGCGATCGGCCCAGCATCCTCCGCCTCGTCCTCCTCCTCGGTCGTAGCCCCGGTCATTGTGCTCGGGGCATCGACCGAAGCGTCCATCTCGAATGGCCCTGAGCTCTTGACAGTCATTGGTGTTGTGGCTGTGTACGTTGTGGAAGGCGCAGAACGGTCGACTACTTTTGGACGACTCGGGATGGTCCCGGCCGCGCTTCGTATTCGGCTTCGCCGCGAGCACAGCTACTCCCTTGCGCTTCACGTCCTTGGCCTTGGCTTTCTTCTCCTCCGGGTCGGTAGCTGGGAGCTCGAGGAGGGAAAGGCGCCCCTCCTCAGCTCGTGCGCACTTGGTCGCCAGGTTGAACAGCTCCAAAGCCGTGCATAGCTCCTCGCGGATGGCGAGCTCCTCCTTCATCTTGACGTCGCGGACGCCATCAGAAAACGCTGAAATGATGGCCTCGTCCGTCACCTTGGGGATCTTGAGGCGAACGCTGTTGAAGCACTGGATGTACTTCTGCAGGGTCTCTCCTAGCTGCTGCTTGATGCGGCATAGGTCACCCCCGGCCGAAGGGCGGTCGCGAGTGCCCTGGAAGTTGGCGATGAAGCGGTCGCACATCTCGCCCCAGGAGGAGATCGAGCCCGAGGGCAGGTTCAGGAGCCACGAGCGAGCACCATCCTTGAGAGCCATGGGGAACCAGTTCGCCATGACTTTCTCGTCGCTGTTGGCCGCCCCGATGCTCAGCTCGTAGAGTTGCAGGAACTCCGCAGGGTCGGGGGTGCCGTCATAGCGAGGAGGCAGGTCCGGCTTGAACTTGCCCGTCCAGGCGATGCTACGCAGCTCAGAAGTGAAGGCACGGCAGCCCGCTGTGGCCACCGGGGCCCTTTGCTGATGCGGAGCCTGCCCTTGATGCCCCCGCACCGCCACTGCAGGTGGCACGCGGTCTTGTCGCGGTGGCGCTGGGAGCGCGGGAGCATTCTCTTGCGGCCGGGGAACTTCTTGGCAGCTTCCTTCTTCTCGCGCGGGCGCCCGACCCGGTGGGTCGCCCCGGGGGGCCGCGCGCCTTGGTGCCAGAGCACCGTCTTGGTGCAGAGGTGGTGGAGGTGCTCCATGAGCCACGTCGCCCGCAGCTGGCAGAGGGCGAGGCAGTGAGAGGGATGGCGCGGGGAGCCCCCTGCGGCGCTGACGAGCTCGGCGATGCGGTCCAACTAGTCCTCGTAGAGGTCGTCGACTGGGCGGTAGCGCAGGAGCTCGCGTGCCATGAGCAGCGCGGCCTGCGCGTCTGTAGGTGCGCGACATGCATGGGACGACGAGCCGACCGGAGTCAGTGACGAGGTGGTGGTGCGACCGTCCCACCGCACCGAGGGGTGCATCAAGGACGCTTGCTGCTCGTTTCCCGCCGGGCCGGTGGCGGCGTTGGCGGCGGGCGACGAGGAACGACGGGGAGGCCCGCCGACAGGAGCTGTCTGAGCGACGCGGGCGGCGAGGGTGGCCTGGCGCTCAGCGCGGGCTCGACGAGCGTCCGCCATGGATGCGACGAAGTGATGGGACGCGGACTGGCGGAAGGAAAGCTTTGGCACACCCCTACCTGGTGCGCCAAATGTCGGATTTCAGGTTCTGGCAAACCCTTGAGGTTCGAACACTGGGGTGCGCACGAAGATCTCTCTCTCCCTAGCTCGCTCTCGCAACGATCGCAAGGCCTAGCTCGACGAACCCAAAGAATGAGAGACACGAGAGTTTATACTGGTTCGGGCGACCGATGTGGTGTAATACCCTACTCCAGTGCGGTGTGGTGGATTGCCTCTTGGGCTGAGGTTGAACTAGTACAATCGGAAGAACAGCCTCCTAAGGAGAGGTGCTCTTGTGCTGGGTGAGCTTGTGTGTATGAGGATGATCCGAATTGCCCCGGATCCAGTTGCCCCCTACTGTGGTGGCCAGTCCTATTTATAGAGGCCCTAGTCCTCTCCCCAAATATTGAGCGGGAAGGGATGCCACAACGGCCAAATTCGAAGGGAGACAACTAGTACAAGTTATCCTGACTAAAGGTGGTCTTCGCGTGCCAAAGGCTCTGGTGGTGACGCCGTCTTGGGATCCATGGTGACCTTCGTCCTGCCGTCCTGCTAGTCTTGGTCTCGTTGCATCGATATGGAAACCTTTGCCTGATGCCTCGGGACTCCTCGCCTGCGCTTGCCTCTTTAGCACCAAAGATGAAATGAGGACACTGCGCGTTGGCGCCCGCCTGGCCCCAGTCGTCATAGCTTGTGTCACAGGAACCTCGCGAGGTGCCCCTTGCCTTGATCTCTCCGCCCGTCGCGAGCCGGCCGTGTGAGGCCGCTCCCGAGGAGGTCTTGCGTCGTCCGCCTCGCGAGGGTCTTGAGTGTTTGCTGGTGAAGATGGGTCGTACGGGGCCGCTGGTGGAGCCACGCCGTGGGCCGCAGGCAGGCATGTCTAGGGACCCCCGTTCCCAGGACGCCGACAGGCACTGCAGCAGACCTCTGTCCTCTAGGCACTCGTTGAAAAGCATCAGTAGTTGCCTTCCCTTTCCTCTCTTCTGCTTCCTCCTGGAGCTGCTCAACTACTGTTTGTATCTCAGTAACCTTCAGATCAAGATCATAAAATTTTGTCTCTATGATCCTCTCCAAGCTCTCCTGATTCTGAGTCAGGGTGGCCAAGCCCTTCTCAATCCTCAAAGTAGATTTGATCAGATATGCAAGCTGATCTTGCTTTCTCTTAAGGGAAACTTGAGATGCTTCCTCAACACTTGGCATCTTGGCAGCTTTCTCTGCCTTAGCTTTAGCTCTCTTCTCTTGTGCTTGAGCTGATGATGGTTCATCCTCATTCATCACAACCTTGTTGTCTTCAAATTCAGGATATAGGGGTAGATGCTCCTTGTCCAACAAGTATGTTCCTGTGCCCATCTTAGCATTAATGAGCTCCTGAATATGTGGAGCATACCCACAACTTCTCTTTTGGTCAATAACTGTCCTCTTGATTGTCTCTACAATCAGACTCATGACTTTAAACTTTTGAGGGACATCAAATAGTTGCAGCAAGTTGATGGAATGTCCTCTGCTCATTTTGTGATCTCCTGACTTGGGTAGCAAAGTGTGCCTTAGGATGGTGTTGATGGTAGGCAAACCAGACAACATATAGTGTACAGATCCAAGCTTGTGTGTCTCCAAAGCTTTATCAGGGATCTCTTTGTACATGTTTGCCATTGAGTTGTGGTCTTTCTTCTTCTTGGCATACACATCCAAGTCATCCTCATGTTCGTTTGGAGTATTGATCAATTCAGCCCATTCTTCAACTGTAGATTGGTACCTTGTACCTTCAGACATCCATACTATCCTTCCATCTGGATAGAAGTGGGCAGTGGAGTAAAACTGCATGATTAGCTCATCATTCCATTTTGTGAGCTTCTGCCCAACAAATTTGTCAACTCCACATGCTATGAAGCTATCATATACTCCTAGGAAGTGGTCTTCTTTCTCCTTGATGTAATCCCAATCAACCCATCTCATGTCACAGACATCTAGCTTTTTGTCAAGCAAAATAGTCTCATAGAAGTCTTGTTGTTCTGTTGGAAGAAACCTGTAATCAACTACAGTCCTCCTCCTCACAGCATAGGGATCAGAATGTCTCCACAATCTCAGTCCAGCATCTTTTCTGATGTGCATGTCCTCAACCACTGGATGAGCATCATTGTGGTCTGGAATCTTGGGTTTCAGTTTTCTCAAAACAAGAGACTCATCATCCTCTCTTCAGCTTGAGGCACTGGGCCATGTTCTTCTCTTCTGCAGGAATGTTCCTGGTGTTTCTCTTAGGCTTAGGGGGTTTCTGAGCTTGAGCTTTGGGAGCAGACTTGGGCTTTGATGTTGCAGCCCCTGACTTGATAGCATCCCCCATGAGCTTCTAAGCTTTGGGTGCTAGTGCAGCATCCTCTTCTTCTTCTTCATCATCAGAAGAATGCTTCTCAAATTCAGCCATGGGGTCTACCTTTTTGCACCATCTTCCCCTTTTTCTCTCCTTTTTCTTATCCTTAGCAGGATCTTCTCCTCCAGTTGACTTGGAGGGTTCCTGAGTGAAGGCTCTAGCCTTAGACATTGGGACTCTTCTGGCAGGTGCCTTCTTGTTCAACCCTGGCTTTGTTGCAGCAGCTGTACCATACTCCTTCTTTAGCACTTTCATATTTGAGGTGGCCTCATCCTCAACAGCCACATAATCCTCATCCTCAGAGTCTGAGGTTCTCTTATTCCTTGCTCTAGTGGCTGCCTTGGTCAAGTTACTAGGTGTGCTTCTGCTGCCCTCATCATAGCTACTTGAGGGATCAGAACCCTCACTCAGTTGCACTTGTTCCTCAGATCTGTTCTGACTGTCACTCTGGTTAGACATCTTGGCAAACACACTGACATCAGGCCCTGTGAATAGATGTAGATGAGGTAGAGTGGATGAGCATCACAAAGTGCAGAGTTTTTGCAAAACAGATGACTCAAAAACTTAGTTTTAGTTCTCCACAGAAAGCATTTCAGAGCTACCGATTTGTTAAACTCGGTGATACCGAAGCAATTTTGGAACCTAAACTAGTGAACTCGGTCAGACCAAGTCACAGTTCGGTGGCACCAAGATTGCTAGGGTTTCACAGAGAGTCGAACTCGGTCGCACTGATTTGCTGTTTTCGGTTAGACCGAAAAATGCATGTGCATTGGCCTAAGACAAATCGGTGAGATAGATTTCTCCAACTCGATCGGTCCAAGATGAGTTCGACGGAGACCTAACCCTAAATTTTCAAATCAAATCTAACATAAGGGATGTTTTCTGTGGATAGATTGTTTGCATACGTGGTAAAGATCATGGCAAAGCAATGTGCTATGAATCGGAGTTAAGGAATTAGCACATAGAGTCGAACCCATACCCTAGTTCGGCGGTAGTTCGCTACGGCGACAATGGCGGAGCATATTTCCGTTGTTGGCAATGGAAACCAGCGGCGGGAGGTCGCTGGCGGTGAGGAGACGATCCGGAGACCCGAGGAGGCAGAGCAGGACACACGCGCGGGCTGAGGAGTTTTAAGAAATTTCCGAAATATCACCCGTGGGTTTATATATCCCGACCCTGTCAGTGTGACCGAGTGGAACAACTCGGTGGCACCGAGATGCAGAATCGCAAGCGGGTACTACAACTCGGTGTGACCGAAAAGTTCAAATCGGTTGCACCGAGATGAAAAACCTAGATCAACTTAGTGAACTCGGAGTGACCGAAGTGGATGAATCGGTCATACCAAAATGCACAAAGAGGTTTTGGAAGTTTAAGTCTATGACAAATCGGGGACTCCGAGTGCTCCTCACACAGAGTGGTTCGAATCTGACTTGATCAAACTTTGTGATGTAGCATGAATAGAGTTTGAGATGAGAAAAGCATAGATAGCTAGAGGGAGTTCTTAGGCATTCTTGTCCATCCATTTGGCAAAAGAGAAAAATCCAAACAATCAAAACAACAAATGGATGTCCTCGAATGGGTAAAATATGCAACCAACATGCTCACATGATAAAATGGCAAATTAAATATGTGACAAAGCATGCACAAATACTCTAGCATCTATCAAGCAATTGGCGATGACTAGGTCATCTATATATGAGTATATTGACTTAGGAGTCAAATGAGAACATTTGATTATAGGTCATACTCATCGTTTAAGCACAAGTGGGGTTGCCACTTTTACATAAAGCATTGTTGTGTTCACATCATTAGGGTTGCATTAGCTCAATTGATTAGAGTAAAGCTCCCCCTAGATGTGATATCCCCCCTAAGAGGGATGAACTAACCTTGGGTTTTGTCGATGATGACTTCATGTAGGTGTCGAAGATGTGGATGCTCAATGTTGATGTAGTTCGTTTGGAGCAATCCATTGGAGTGAGTTGCACTTTCAATACCTACACGGGTTAGTCCCACAAGGAACAAACAACGATATCCATAGACATAGAGTGATGTTCACATAAGATTATGTCCATGAAAGCATTTGGTTACCTTGTCCCGTGTCTTACCAACAAGAGGGTTTGTGACTCCTTGAACTAGTGAAAGATGTGGAAGTTGTTTGCACATGTCCTCGCCAAAGAATATGAGTGAAGTATGTTGGCGGAGTCACCCTCAAGAACTCTCTAGTTCTTCTTCCTTGGGATCCACACCATCTTGATGGGAATCCTTGGAGTTGTAGTCATACTTGATGTAGTAGAACTTGATGTAGTCTTGGGAACCCACTTGACCAAGGCCTTGGGAGCTTCTTCAAATTCATCAATCTCCTCTTGAAGCTTGTCCTTGCCTTTTTGCTTGTGGTCTTGTGGTGGAAGATCATCTTGAGCTTGTGTTCCTTGGAAAGAAGTAGGATCATACTTCTCTTGTTGAGGAACAAACTTCTTGTTGGGGTATTGATCTTCTTCCCAGTCAACTCCATTGGCATTGAACTTTCGTTCAAAACCAACACCTTGATTCTTCCGGTGTCTTCCTTGCTTGCGTACAATTTCCTCAAATTGCTTACTTCCGACAAGGCTCTTGTAAACACCCTTCTCTATGATTTCCTTCAATAAGCTATTTTCTTGCTCAAGTGTAACTTGGCTAAGAGAATCATTAGTGGAATCAAGAGAACTACTAGAAGCAACATTGGATTTAGCATGATTATTGTTACTACTAGATGAAGAATCTTTCTTATTCTTGTTGCTATATTTTACTTGTGGCATGTAAGTAGACAAGAGTAAACGCTTGGCAATGTAAGAAGAACTTTTGTTGCGAAGATCATCATTGATTGCTTTTAAGAACTCATGCTCTTGCTCAAGATTGAGCTTTTCAAAGCGTAGCTTCTCATGAGTCTTTAAAAGTTCTCGATGATCTTCCAAGGTAGTTTCATGAGCTAACTTAAGAGTGTTTAGTTCTTTAGTTAGACGCTCAATCTCCTTCTTATCATCGTCATTCGTTTCATCTTGATTAGCATGATTAATAGCAAGTTCATCATAGTTTTCATAACTAGAGTTATCAACAAGTAAATCATCATCTCCTAGCAAATCATCTTCATCACTATTGAAATCAACATACTCGGGGTGTGATACATTTGGGCCTTTAGCCATGAAGCATCTTCCAATTCCTTCATTTGGTGATTCAAATATGTCATAGGAGTTGGTTGACACAAGTGCTAGACCGGCAACACCTTCATCTTGAGTATATTCGGAGTCGGAGTGATAACTTCTTTCGGAGTGATGGTCGGAGTCGGAGCCGGATACCCATTCGCCAACATGAGCTTATGTCTTCGCTTTGTGTATCTCCTTGATGATTTGTCCTTCCTTTCCGAATCCTTGCTTCTCCGAGAGGTTCTACGTTCATAACGATCATCTCTACTCCTTCTCTCTCTTGGTGGTGATTCTTCTCTTCTACTTCTTCTTTTAGGAGAATCTTCTCTTCTTTTTAGGGAGCCGTACACTCATTTGAGTAGTGTCCGGGTCTTCCACAATTGTAGCAATTTCGTTCACAACTAGAAGATCTTTTGTCATTGTAGGACCTTGACTTGGAACTTGTTTCCTTGCTTCTACTCTTGTAGAACTTGTTGAAGTTCTTCACCATTAGGCTCAATTCTTCATTGAAGGTTTCTCACTTGATGATGTGGGAGCATCACATGAGGCTTTGTAAGCACCACTTGACTTGTTGTGAAGCTCTTCCTTATCCTTGAGTGACATCTCATGAGCAACAATTCTTCCAATGACTTCCGTAGGCTTGAGATCTTTGTAATTGGGCATCATTTGGATCAATGTGCACACGGTATCATATTTTCCATCCAAGGCTCTTAGGATCTTCTTGATGATGAATCTATCGGTCATCTCTTCACTTCCTAAGCCGGCAATCTCATTTGTGATGAGAGCAAGCCTAGAGTACATTTCAGCGACACCTTCACCATCCTTCATTTTGAACTTGTCAACTTGACTTTGTAGCACATCCAATTTGGATTCCTTGACGGAGTCGGTACCTTCATGCATATCAATCAAAGTATCCCAAATTTCCTTTGCATTCTCAAGACGGCTGATTTTGTTGAATTCTTCAGGGCACAATCCGTTGAAGAGAATATCACAAGCTTGAGCATTGTATTGCAACATCTTCAACTCTTCCGTGGCAGCTTCACGGTTCGGTTCTCTCCCATCAAAGAATTCATCTTGCAAGCCAATACACACAATAGCCCAAACGGCGGGGTTATGTCCAAGAATATGCATTTTCATCTTGTGCTTCCAACTAGCAAAATTAGTACCATCAAATTAAGGACCTCTATGGTGGTAATTTCCCTCGCTAGATGCCATACTCTGCTAGGTTGTGAAACCAAGGCTATGATCACCAAAAGCTATGGAAATCAAGGCAAATGGAGACCGTAGCTCTGATACCACTTGTAGGATCGAAAGTATGCCTAGAGGGGGGATTAGACTACTTGACCAAATAAAAATCTAGCCTTTTCCCAATTTTAATTCTTGGCAGATTTTAGCAACTTAGCACTAGTCAAGTAAACAACCTACACATGCAAGTCTAAGAGTATAGCAGCAGAATGTAAAACATTGCACATGAAGGTAAAGGGAGGAGTTTGGAAGGAGCAAACGCAATGTAGACACTGAGATTTTTGGTGTGGTTCCGATAGGTGGTGCTATCGTACATCCACATTGATGGAGACTTCAGCCCACGAAGGGTAACAGTTGCGCGAGTCCATGGAGGGCTCCACCCACGAAGGGTCCACGAAGAAGCAACCTTGTCTATCCCACCATGGCCATCGCCCACGAAGGACTTGCCTCACTAGGGTAGATCTTCATGAAGTAGGCGATCTCCTTGCCCGTACAAACTCCTTGGTTCAACTCCACAATCTTGACGGAGGCTCCCAAGTGACACCTAACCAATCTAGGAGACACCACTCTCCAAAAGGTAATAGATGGTGTGTTGATGATGAACTCCTTGCTCTTGTGCTTCAAATGATAGTCTCCCCAACACTCAACTCTCTCTCACGGATTTGGATTTAGTGAAAAGATGATTTGAGTGGAAAGCAACTTAGAGAAGGCTAGAGATCAAGATTCATATGGTTGGAATGGAATATCTTGACCTCAACACATGAGTAGGTGGTTCTCTCTCAGAAAATGTATGATGGAAGTGTAGGCATGTTCTGATGGCTCTCTCCACGAATGAAGGGTGGGTGGAGGGGTATATATAGCCTCCACACAAAATCTAACCGTTACACACAAATCACCAAACTCGGTGGGACCGAATAATGAAACTCGGTCAGACCGATTTAGTTCAAAATGTGAACGTTAGGCTTTTTGGTGGGACCGACATGTCAACTCGGTGGGACCGATTTCATTAGGGTTAAGGCATAACGTAATCTCGGTGAGACCGATTACACAAACTCGGTGGGACCGATTTTGGTAATAAGCTAACCAGAGAGTTGGTCAGGCAAACCCGGTGGGACCGATTCGCTCATTTCGGTGCGACCGAGACGTTGCGAAAGGGAAACAGAGAGTTTGCATTGCAAACTCGGTGGGACCGATCGCTCATCTCGGTTGGACCGAAACATACGAAGGGAAACAGAGAGTTTGTAATCCCATCTCGGTGAGACCGAGATCCCTATCAGTGAGACCGAAGTGACTAGGGTTTTGTGGCAGTGGCTATGACAACCGAACTCGGTGGCGCCGGATAGAAAGATTCGGTGGGGCCGAGTTTGACTTTTGGTTTGGGACATATGTGGATATGAGAAAGTAGTTGAGGGTTTTGGAGCATATCACTAAGCACTTTGAGCAAGTAAGCCATTAAGCAACACCTCATCCCCTTTTAATAGTATTGGCTTTTCCTATGGACTCAATGTGATCTTGGTTCACTAAAAGTAAAATGTAGAGTCTTGAGCTTTAGAGCTTGAGCCAATCTTTTGTCCTTAGCATTTTGAGGGTCCACATTTCTAATCCATGCCATGCCAATCATTGAGCTTTCCTGAAATATTTATCTTGAAATAGCATTAGCTCAATGAGCTATATGTTGTTAAGAATTACCAAAACCACCCAGCGATAGTTGCACTTTCAAATATCATCCAACAAGTCACCGATGCAATGCCTACGAATTTATCCTATATTGTTTCTGTTAAGTTACTACTGCTATCATCACTGTTACACTTGCTACAAAATTACTGCTATCACTATTACTATTACCGTTGCTACTGTCACTACTATCAAAACTATCAAACTACTTTGCCACTGATCACCTTGCTGCAGATAATTAATTTCCAGGTGTGGTTGAATTGACAACTCAGCTGCTAATACCTTCAAATATTCTTTGGTTGCCCTTGTGTCGAATCTATAAATTTGGATTGAATACTCTACCCTCGAAAACTGTTGCGATCCCCTATACTTGTGGGTTATCAAGACCTTTTTCTGGCGCCATTGCCGGGGAGCATAGCTATATTTGTTCAGTCACTTGGGATTATTATCAATTTATCACTATGAAGAATCTGAAGGATCCTAAGACTAAGATCTTTCCCTCAAGTACGAGGGGAGGTAAGAAACTGCCATCCTATTCTGCTTTAGATTCACCTTTTGTTATGAGTAAACTTGCAACACCACCACATGCTATTAATTCTGATATGTCGCAAGTTATTGATGATGCTACTTCTACTATGAATGATGCTTATGATGATGCTAGTACCTTGCTTGATAATGATGATGTGCCACTTGGTGAATTTCTTGATAAACAAATTGCTAGAGTAACACAACATGATGTTGTTGAATTTGATGATGAGCTTGAAACTAAATCTTCTGAAACACCTGCTAGAACTAGCCTTCCTAGATATGAATTGCCTAAGGTACCGAAAGGTTATGTTATGAGTGAATAAACAACTAGAGATATTCTTGCTTGCAATGATAGAGATGATCTAGAGAAATTATTACACAAGTATAAGGAAAAATCTCTGAATGCTAGAATGAAATGTGATCCTAAGTTTGCTACTTCACCTATCTTTATTGATGATAAGGATTATGAATTCTCTGTTGACCCGGAGTTAATTACTTTGGTTGAATCTGATCCTTTCCATGGTTATGAAACTGAAACTGTTGTGGCACATCTTATTAAGTTGAATGATATAGCCACCCTTTTTACTCATGATGAGAAAACCCACTATTACTTTATTCTCAAATTATTTCCTTTCTCATTAAAGGGTGATGCTAAAGCTTGGTACAATACTCTTGCTCCTGATTGTGTGCGTAGTCCCCAAGATATGATTTATTACTTCTCTGAAAAATATTTTCCTGCTCATAAGAAACAAGGTGCCTTACAGGAAATATTTAACTTTGTGCAAACTAAAGAAGAGAGTCTCCCACAAGCTTGGGGGAGGCTTTGCCAATTACTTAATGCTTTGCCTGATGATCCTCTTAAGAAAAATGAAATACTTGATATCTTCTATAATGGACTAACCGATGCTTCTAGGGACTTCCTAGATAGTTGTGCTGGTTGTGTTTTCAGGGAACGAACTGTTGGACAAGCTTAAGAATTATTGAATAACATATTGAAAAATCATGATGATTGGACTATTCCTGAACCACCAATTAAACCCACTTCGAGGAAAAGGGGTATATTATATCTTAGTCCTGAAGATATGCAAGAGGCAAAGAAATCTATGAAGGAAATAGGTATTAAAGCTGAGGATGTTAAAACTTTACCTCCTATTGAAGAAATACATGGGCTTAATACACCACCACTGCCTAAGGTGGTAGAGGTAAATTCTCTAATGAAGTTCAATGATAACGATAATCCTCACAATATGCATCCTAGTCAATGCCTTTATGAGTGTGAAAACTATATTAGAAAACAAGATCACTTCAATGCAAATGTTATGAAACAATTGAAATACAATTCTGATATGATTGCTCGCTTGAGTGATTTGTTATTTAGAATCTCAAATGATGTTAGAGGTGTTGGAAAACATGCTTCTATGGTTCGAACTCAGATAGAACAAGTTGCTAAATCACAAAGAGAATTGCTTGATGAAATGAATCATAATATGCATGACTTTGTTGTTAGAGTTGCAACTAGAGGAGGTAAAATGACTGAGGAACCACTTTATCTGAGGGACACCCAAAAGAATTGAACAAGATTCACAAAGAGCTAACACAGATGCACCTAGTCCTTCTAGAAAGAAAAAGAAAAAGAAAAAGAAAAATGATTGGACTTTGCATACTTCTAGTGAACCTGAAATAGAAAAACCTCCTGATAATGATAATGAAACTTCTATCTCTGATGTGAAACTCATCTGGTAATAAACACTCACCTAGTGATAATGAAAAAGATAATGATGAGGTTCATGAAGACTCTCAACCAAACAATGATAAAGAACCAGATAATGATCACTACTGCAGGATGCTGCTAACGCGGCACCACGATCAGAGACCCTTTGACGAAACTGTGTGCGATGCATTAATCACAAACGGGGATGTAAAAAACCCGTCAAAAAAGGTGCAAAACATTTGCGATGGCGGAGCCATCAAACACAGTTTAGATTTTAGTTGTGTGTGCGATTCAGGCCACACGGTTAACCCATTCGAACTGTTTGCGATGAGGCAGAACAACAGAAACGGGCAGCCATATCAATGTGTGTGCGATATACGGTATACAGTTCGCTCCGATGAACCGTTTGCTATTAGGGAGTGCAACATAAACGGTTAGCCAGATCAAGGTGTGTGTGATATAGGGCATACGGTTCACTCGGACGAACTGTTTTCGATTAGCGAACGCAACAGAAACGGTTCAACTTAACAAGATGTGTGTGATACGTGGCAAATAGCCGACTCGGATGAACTATTTGCGATGAGAAATTACAACACAGACGGTTAATACACTTAGTTCGTGTGCGATTCTGTATGTACAAAAAACTTTGAAAAATGCAAACTAGTTGCTTGTGGTGGCTAGGAGTATCGCACGCGATGCGTCTGCGAGTACTCGTGTGCGATGATTAGTAAGTTACACGTACGTTTCCTTATGTTAACACTTGTGTGATAAATAACACGTGGCACCGGATACGGTATTCGGGTTGTGTGTGTGCTCCACTTAGTCTTCCCGTGCTCCAGCGAATGCTTCCCACGCTCCACATGGATGAATTGTAAAATCCACGCCTGTTCCCTCACCGGTTTCCCACCACCAGCTAACGACTTGCTGCATATAAACCAGGCGGCAACGCACCACCGCGACACTCTGCGAAGATCTAGTCCTCACCCATCTACCATTAGTTATTCCAAGCATGCTAGGAAACGACCAAAGCTTCGACGTCGACGCCTACCTGTGTCACATCTTCGGCGAGGAGAACGAGCCAGAGCAGGTCGGGGAGCAAGAGCTTCATCGGCCGGTGTAGGCACCATGGCCCATCGGCAGCGATATCGGCGTCACAGTCCTTGGGAGCACAATTGACATATTGCAGAGGAGGTGTGATGAGCAGTTTGCCATCCACCGTGCAAAAGATCTAGAGCTGCTCGGTGGCATGATAGATGACCTACCCGAAGAGCCGCCGTCACTAGTGCTCATCGAGAGCCTGATGCCCCGCAAGGAATGGGCAGAGGACCTCTGTGATTCAGTCAAGACAAAGGCAGCCTACGGCTTCATCATTTCCCGCGGCGGCCGTGTCAACCTCGATCCCGATGATGTGGTGGCCAGGCTCGAGCGCATCCTTGGCGGAGTTGACGTCCCCGATGAAGTAGAACATCGCCAACGTGATATCTTGAGGATGCAGGTGATCGACGGAATTTGCTACCAGGCCAGAGACATGGAAATGGAGCGGTTTCGCGGAGTTGTAATGCGCGCGATTGCACGCTGTCAATCTCTTCTGGAAGAGGCCCAGTAGCCCCAAGAGCCTCCCAGTGCCAGCAGCTCCATAGGCGGAGGCGGGTCGGGACACTCGGAGTGAACAGTCGCAAGGGTGCTATGCTGATCATGGAGTCCGAGAAGACCATCGTATATAGATGTGTCGCATGCTAGACAAAATAAAGTTTGAGCGCATGCGTGGGACGACCCCCCCCCCCTCCCCCCCCCCCGCTGCCTCGAAGTTGGGAAACTGACATCATAGGTATTGAACCAGGCTTGGAGTTGGGTACGGTGTTCGGTTTGAAATGTACTTGGCGTGGCCAATCGAAGTTGTGCATTTGGGATTTAAACACATCATACACCATCGTACCCATACATATTTTCGGGCCGCATGCAGTGTATACGGGGTCTTCTGATCGACCACGTCTCCCTTGTGTGGTTTTTTGTGACGATACGGATATCTGTGGGCTCCCTGAGTGTATATATATCATCCCTTTGTCCGATAATGAGGGGTATGAGTTGGCCATGAATGGATTCCTCCTAGTTCATGATAGGGCCGGTCACCGTCAAATGTCGGTCAACCAAAGCTCGAGCTCATGCATTGTCAGGATTCCCTCCCAGATGCTCAGATTGCTGGGTTCGACCTACATCAAACACTGCGTACGTATCTCGCCCTTAACTACCTTGCCTTCATGGTTGTTGTCTGTATCAAGAGGTAGGCACCACATATAAATTGTACATTATTCTATATTGAAAACACACATCACCCTTCCCAACGTACATCATTTTGGGCTGCATGCAAGAGGTGCTGGTTTTGTGGTCCCTCTAGTGCGATGTTTATGATGGTTCAATCTATTGGCCCAAGCAGTTTATCGACAACAACAACTGTCATTTGACCAAACGAAAGATTCATTGGTCCGTCTTATGGTAGGTCATGGAGACATGCATGTATGACCAAAGTATCGATCATTACGTGCATCTGCCCCACTGACACGAAGTGGGAGGTGGTGGGCCAAGCATCCTAGCTAGGTACGACATTATGTCATTATATATATCCTAGCTAGGTGGTTGTTAGGGTGCTTTCGGGTTTGCGAGGAAGGTGCCACCAAAGTTATGCATGTGTATTTAAAGATTTAAACATCCCCAATATTTGTACATATATTTGGCCACTTCCAGGTGGTACTTGACTTCTGGCCCCTCTCATTGATCTTCAATAACGCGCCCAACCGTGGGCCCGCGGGGTCAAAGTTGTGCATTGGAATTTGAACATCACATACCACCCTTTTCACTCATATATATTTGGGCCACATGCTGGTGTGGCTGTCTTTTGAACCTCCCTAACGTTACTTTTTGCTGCAAAGACTGATGATCCTCAACGGACACGGGGTATAATATCTAAACCGTGTGCGATACAAGTGCGATGTGAATCACCACGACCGCGCAAGCGCGAGCAAATTAAGGTGGAGGTACTGGCTCAACCGTGTGCGATGCAAGTGCGATGTGAATCACCACGACCGCGCAAGCGCGAGCAAATTAAGGTGGAGGTACTGGCTCAACCGTGTGTGATGCTAGTGCGATGAAATCACCACGACAGCGCAAGCGCGAGTAAAGGGTGGAGGTGCTGGCTCAACCGTGTGCGATGCAAGTGCGCTGGAATCACCATGACCGCGCAAGCGCGAGCAAAGGGTGGAGGTACTGGCTTAACCGTGTGTGATGCAAGTGCGCTGTAAAACCACCACCTGTGGAAGCTAAAGGCGGGTAAGTTTATTTGGAAATTAGGACGAACCGTGTGCGATAGACCAGCTAGCTAGAAATATAAAAAACAAACTACCCGCCTTGAGCGTTGCAAAAATCAGCGGATCCGCGCCACTTTTCCTTATTATCATACACGCATATTGTTATTGGACCGTGCGCGATCTTGGGCACTCCCGCCCCGCATCAATTCCTTTACCCAAATTTTAGTAGCCGCCGTACTTCAACCGTCGCCCACACTCCTCCAGCACCGACCTTATAGTAAAATTTTAGCAGCCGAGGCATTTGAACCGTCGCCCTCCCTCGTCCACCACCATCTCCACCCACCATTACTAAAATTTTCAGTAGCCGCGGCGTATCCTCAAACACCACCCCCTCCACAGTCCCCCACCCGCCCCCTCCCCCCTTCGAACCCTAGCTCGTGACTGATACGTCTCCAACGTATCTATAATTTTTGATTGTTCCATGCTATTATATTATCCATCTAGGATGTTTTATATGCTATTTATATGATTTTTGGGACTAACCTATTAACCTAGAGCCTAGTGCCAGTTTCTGTTTTTTCCTTGTTTTTGAGTATCGCAGAAAAGGAAAACCAAACGGAGTCCAATTGAGCTGAAACTTCACGGAACTTATTTTTGGACCAGAAGAAGGCCATGGAGTAAGAGAGTTGGGCCAGAAAAGCCCTGGGCACGCCTCCCTACCTCGTGGACAGCCCGGAGACCCCCTGACTTGTTCTTGACGCCAAAACCTCTTATATATACCCAAACTTCCAGAAAGGAACCTAGATCGGGAGTTCCGCCACCGCAAGCCTTGGTAGCCACCGAAAACCAATCTAGACCCGTTCCGGCACCCTGCCGGAGGGGGAATCCCTCTCCAATGGCCATCTTCATCATCCTGGCGCTCTCCATGACGAGGAGGGAGTAGTTCACCCTCGGGGCTGAGGGTATGTACCAGTAGCTATGTGTTTGATCTCTCTCTCTCTCTCTCTCTCTCTCTCTCTCTCTCTCTCGTGTTCTTGATTTGGCACGATCTTGATGTATCGCGAGCTTTGCTATTATAGTTGGATCTTATGATGCTTCTCCCCCTATACTCTGTTGTAATGGATTGAGTTTTGCCTTCGAAGTTATCTTATCGGATTGAGTCTTTAAGGATTTGAGAACACTTGATGTATGTCTTGCATGTGCTTATCTGTGGTGACAATGGGATATTCACGTGATTTACTTGATGTATGTTTTGGTGATCAACTTGCGGATTCCGTAACATTTTGAACTTATGCATAGGGGTTGGCACACGTTTTCGTCTTAACTCTCCGATAGAAACTTTGGGGAACTCTTTGAAGTTCTATGTGTTGGTTGAATAGATGAATCTGAGATTGTGTGATGCATATCGTATAATCATACCCACAGACACTTGAGGTGACATTGGAGTATCTAGGTGACATTAGGGTTTTGGTTGATTTGTATCTTAAGGTGTTATTCTAGTACGAACTCTATGATAGATCGAACGGAAAGAATATCTACGTGTTATTTTACTACGGACTCTTGAATAGATCGATCAGAAAGAATAACTTTGAGGTGGTTTCGTACCCTACCATAATCTCTTCGTTTGTTCTCTGCTATTAGTGACTTTGGAGTGACTCTTTGTTGTATGTTGAGGGATAGTTATATGATCCAATTATGTTATTATTGTTGAGAGAACTTGCACTAGTGAAAGTATGAACCCTAGGCCTTGTTTCAACGCATTGCAATACCGTTTGTGCTCACTTTTATTATTAGCTACCTTGCTGTTTTTATATTTTCAGATTACAAAAACCTATATCTACCATCCATATTGCACTTGTATCACCATCTCTTCGCCAAACTAGTGCACCTATACAATTTACCATTGTATTGGGTGTGTTGGGGACAAGAGACTCTTTGTTATTTGGTTGCAGGGTTGCTTGAGAGAGACCATCTTCATCCTACGCCTCCCACGGATTGATAAACCTTAGGTCATCCACTTGAGGGAAATTTGCTACTGTCCTACAAACCTCTGCACTTGGAGTCCCAACAACGTCTACAAGAAGAAGGTGTGTAGTAGACATCAAGCAGTTTGTAACATCCCAAATTTTCAATTTGGTATGTTATACATAGATCATCATTGCATATCATATTTTATTGCATTTTGACAAATCCTCGATAAATCCTAAGCAACTCAAGGACCCTCAGAGAGAGTTGGGGATTTTCTCGAAGTTTCATATTTGATTTCCATCAAATAATAAGACGAGGATTTTTGTTTTAATTATTTTCTCTCCAGAAAAATATTTCATTAAATAAAATAAAGGAGAGGAGAAAATATGACTTCTCCAAAACAATTAAAATACTGGAGAAAAAATGTTAAAATCATTTATTGGAATTTATTTGGATTTTATTTGCAATTTTTATTACATTAAAAATATTGCATGTTTTCAAAATATTTATTTTGTGTTAAAAAAATATTCACCCTATTCTAGATTTTCTAACTAGACGGGGAAAATTTATTATATATTTTTTTGGACTTTTATTTATTTTTCTACGAATTATTTTCCGCGGAACGTATTTAAAAAAAACCTGCACGCGCCCGCTGGGCCGAGCCCAGCCGCGCCAGGCCGCCGGCCCATCCCCGCGTCGCCCTCCTCGCGCACGAGAGCGCGCCGCCGCGCCGTGTCCGCCATGGACACGGGAGCCGCCCCGCCTGGCTTTCCCCCTCCCCCAAGCCACCGGAGCCCCTCCCCCTCCTTTAAATACCCAGCACCCCCCTCCTCTCACCTCGCCCGCCGCCACCCGCACCCGCCTCGCTCGCCGCCGCCGGAGCCGAAGCCCGAGCCGCCGCCGCTCGCCGCACTCGCCGCCCCTCGCCCTCCCTCGAGCACCCCGCACCCCGCCGCCCTCGCCGCCTCTCGCCGGAGCCGGCCAAGCCCCGCCGGAGCACACCCCCGACGAGGTAGACCTCGCCTCGTTCGTCGCCGGTTTTTGTTTAAAAAAAACCATTCGTTTTAAAAAAACCCTAGATCGGTTTTTTTTTCGGTTTTATTATTTTGCGAGCGTTCACCGAACCGTTCGTTTTAACGAACGCGTTCATCGGTTTTTCTCTGTTAACGAACGTCCGTTCTTTAACCGTTCGTCCGTTTTTCTTTTTCGTCGGATTTTTCCGCGATTATCTCAGATTCGATTTCTGATCGAATCTTCGTTTTTGTTTAACTTCTCGCTCGTTTATCGGAATCAGGCGATTCAAGCGCCTAGAGTTTTGTCTCGAAATTCTCTTTCCGTTTAACCTACTCAAACAAGTTTTTGCTACTGTAAAATTTGACCTAGATCCAGATTAGTAACGAAGCTTGTTTCTTTCACCGTTTGACTTTCGTTGTTTCGTTCGAGTTGATTCTTTTTGCAAACCGGAGTTCTTAAGTTGAACTTTCTGGTTGGATCTTTCATCCGAGTTTTACCTGTGCATTAGTTGAGTACTGATTGTATGCTTGTTTGTTTGCGATAGAGTACCCGGAGTGTGCCGCTTGTTACTTCGAATCGCTAGGTTTTGCGGATCATCAGCAAGGCAAGTAACACTTTGATCATACTTTCCATACCCAGTTTTATTGCATTAGATCTATTCCTCAAACAATTGCATGATTAGGATCTGATTAAATTGTGGGAACTGGGAAGTAGTTGAGGTAGTACCTATTGCCCTGTTTACTATCAAACTCTTGGGAGTTACTTCTACGTTGCTATTATATTGCCATGCTATGCTCGTAGACGTGGATTGGGTTTTGAGAGATATTCATGACAGATGTGAGATGTTTATTAATGGTTCAACTTAAGGTGGCAACTAAAACTCACATCTGGGTGGATTGAGGCACCTGGAGAACCCAGTGTTGCCTGATTTTATAAGGTCCGCCACCCAGGCTCAAGGGGATCATAAGATTGTTCATGCTAGAAACTTCCGTGTGCAGCCACAAGCTATTATGGGCTCTAGCATAGTTGAGTAGGTTACATGATCTCTTGAAGAGGTGGGCTAGCAGATGTAGGGGAAAGTAGGTGTACCGGTCCATCCAGAGTAAAGAGTGATTGTTTCTGAAAGACTGTGTCTCGATCATCCGTTTCTCAAACATCATGCCGTGTGAGAATCAAGCGGAGGCGATCGAGTCTTGTGGGGAAAAGTGCGCAAACCTCTGCAGAGTGTACAAACTAATCATGGTTAGCCGTGTCCCCGGTTATGGACAACTTGAGTATCTAGTACCTGGATTATCATTTGAATCTCATCACCATGTTACTTTTAATTAATTTTGTTGGGTTAATGATGATACTTAATTGGGATTGAGTTGGAGGTACCTTCTCAATGTTTAACAACCACCATGATAGTTAAACAAAATTTATTCCTTTGCAGTAGGGAAAAATTGGCTTTTCGCATAAACTTTAACCATAGAGCTTTCCACCAGCCATATATGCATGTAGTATAGCATTATTATTGTTCATTACTCTCTATGTGTTACATTGCCAGCATATTCTATGTGCTGACCCGTCTTCGGGCTGCAACGCTTCATGTTGCAGACTTTTCAGACGACGAGTAAGGTGCTTTAGGTCGTGGTCTTATACTCAGTGATGCCGCTGGAGTTGATGGACTCATTTATCTTCCAAGTCTTCCGCTGTTATCGTTATTAGATGGCCTTAAGCCATATTTTTCATACTTAATCTCTTCAGAGATATTCGATGTAATAAGTGTGTGATTGCTACTCTGTTATAAATCCTCCATTTGTACTGTGCGTGTCAGCATTACTGATCCAGGGATGACACTGGTGCACAGCAGCACAGACAATTTGAGGTCTGGTCGCTACAAAGTTGGTATCAGAGCACACGCTGACTGTAGGACACGACCACTAAGCTTAAGCCCTAGAAAGCTTCTCTCTTCTCATTTCTGACCCCTCTCCACTTTCTACTCTTTTAGGAATGGCGGATGCAAGGAGCAAGTTCATGCAACCAGATGAAGACACGCCGTTTGGTCGGCACTTGAAGGAAGTCACTAAGTATTCATAGGAATACCAAGCATCACCGGAACCTACAACGCCACATTACCCGAAGAGGAGAGCTGGAAGATTCAAGTTCACATTCCAGGAAGGACGTTTGTGCCAGTTACTGAACCCATAAGATTGGTTTTCGAAGCACCAACCTGGAGTTTAGGGAAGAGCATGGCCGCACACATCGCCATGGGACGCATTGGAGAAGTTTACCACCAGGAGCTTAAGGATACAATTTATCAGATTTGTGGACGCCGAGACGCGCAATGGGAGATGATCAGAACCAAGAAGGATGGATCAATCGCAGCTTTCATCCAGGAGCAAAACCAACATATTCGTCGCCAGGAGAACCAGATGTGCACGGACAAGGAAGAACTGAAGAAGGCATTAACCAAGATCAAGGAGCTCCAAGAAGAACTCAAGGCTACACGCGAGGATTATTTGGAGGAAATCATCGCACTAGTAGGGAAGAAGGACGACCTGGAGAAGAAGATTGGAGTATTCATGGGAAATCTAGTGCCAAAAGCAAAGGATGACGAATGCACTTGTCCGGATAACTACATCATCATCGACGACACCGACTCGGAACCAAGTGAAGATGACTGGGTTGACGAAGCTGGAGCAGACATCATGGAGTCTTCAATGGATTAGAATTTTATTAGACCACCATATCAGTAGTAGTTTTCCCCCATTTAATAGTATAGTTCAAGCACTTTGTAACGCTAGTTAGATCGATTGTCATGCCTTGTTTGAATTGATTGAGTGATATTGATTGTATTTGTCTCATGAGCATATGGCTAGTGTTTTCTCTCTAGACCTCATTCTATTCTTAACTCTCATCTTTTCTAAACCTATCAGATGCCTCCGAGACGCGACACCGGATTTGTTTTCCCACCGGAGATCACTCAGTTGATTCAGCAGCAGAATGCCCTGATGCAAGTGTTAGTGCAGAACCAAGGCAACAACAACAACCCACCGCCACCACCACCTGTTGATCACTTAGCCCGTTTCTTGAGGTTGAATCCCCTTGATATGTATGAATGGATTTGTGAATAAGTTTAAGATGTCCACCCAAGTTCTCAAAACCCCTATGTTAGTAACCTCGCCAGGAGCGGAGTATATGGCAACCCAAGGATGTTTTCAGATACCATTGGCCATTGGAAGGCACGTTTTCCCCTCAGACCTCATTGTTTTGGAATCGCAAGGTTTGGATGTGATTTTGGGAATGGATTGGCTATCGTTGTATGGAGGAAACATCGATTGTGCCAGCAAGACGATTTTGCTTACCACCCCAGAAGGAAGAAGGATCAAGTATGTATCCCGGCATATGCCGAAGAGGACTCAAGTAAATTCCTTATCAGGAGTTGTACAGGAGGAAGTACCAGTGGTGAAGGATTATCCGGATGTATTTCCAGAAGAGTTGCCAGGCATGCCGCCAGATAGAGACATTGAGTTCTTGATTGAACTTTTGCCAGGCACAGGGCCAATATCTAAGAGACCGTACAGGATGCTCGCAAAAGATTTGGAGGAAATTAAGAAGCAGATCAAGGAGTTACTGGATAAGGGCTATATTCGCCCAAGTTCGTCACCTTGGGGATCACCAGTACTTCTAGTGGAGAAGAAAGATGGATCGCTGAGGATGGTTGTTGATTACCGAGGATTGAATGAAGTAACCATCAAAAACAAGTACCCGCTGCCGATGATCAATCATTTGTTTGACCGCCTACAAGGAGCTAAAGTATTTTCCAAGATCGATCTACGATCAGGATACCATCAGTTAAAGATTCGAGAGCAGGATATACCTAAGACGGCTTTTACCACCATATATGGATTGTATGAGTATACCGTTATGTCATTTGGACTGACTAACGCACCTGCCTATTTCATGAACCTGATGAACAAGGTGTTTATGGAGTTTTTGGATAAGTTCGTCGTGGTGTTCATTGACGACATTCTAGTCTTTTCCAAGAATGAGGAAGAGCATGAGGAGCATTTACGATTGGTACTTGAGAAGCTCAGAGAACATCAATTATATGCCAAGTTCAGCAAATGTGAGTTTTGGCTGAAGGAAGTTGGATTCCTTGGACATGTTATTTCTGGAGAAGGAATAGCAGTAGACCCTGCCAAGGTTGACACAGTGACAAGTTGGGAATCACCCACGACAGTTGGAGAAATCTAGAGTTTTCTGGGACTTGCAGGATACTACCGGAGATTCATCAAGAATTTCTCGAAGATTGCTAAGCCCATGACTGAGCTATTGAAGAAGGACACCAAATTCAATTGGACTGAGGAATGTGAAGCTAGTTTCGAGGAGTTGAAGAAACGATTGGTGACCTCACCAGTGTTGATTCTGCCAGATCAACGCAAGGATTATGAAGTTTACTGCGACGCTTCTCGTCGAGGACTTGGAGCAGTGCTTATGCAGGAAGGAAGAGTTGTGTCATATGCTTCACGACAACTTAAACCCCATGAGAAGAATTATGCTATGCATGATTTGGAGTTAGCAGCCGTGGTGCATGCATTGAAGACATGGAGACATTTTCTCATCGGAAACCATTGTGAGGTGTACATGGATCACAAGAGTTTGAAGTATATTTTCACGCAGAAGGAGTTAAATCTCAGACAGAGGAGATGGTTGGAGCTCATTAAGGATTATGATATGAGATTGCATTATCACCCAGGAAAGGCTAACGTAGTAGCAGACGCGTTGAGCCGCAAGAGTCATGTCAACACCCTCATGACAGGAGAGTTACCTCAGGAGTTAGCCGAGGACCTTCGCGAGCTATGTTTGGAGATAGTCCCAAGAGGCTATTTAGCGACATTGGAGATTCAGTCTACCTTGATGGAAAGGATCAGAGAAGCTCAGAAGACAGACAAGGAGATTGAAGAGATAAAGGAGAAGATGAGCAAAGGAAAAGCCAAGAGATTTCATGAGGATGAGCACGACACCTTATGGTTTGAGGACCGTGTATATGTGCCAAATGATCCGGAGATCATGAAGTTGATTTTGCAAGAAGCCCATGATTCACCGTACTCGATTCACCCAGGGAATACCAAGATGTATTTGGATCTGAAGAATACTTTCTGGTGGACCGGAATGAAGAAGGATATTGCAGAATATGTAGCAGTTTGTGATGTGTGTCAGAGAGTGAAGGCAGAGAATCAGAAGCCAACAGGATTGCTACAACCGTTGCCAATACTCGAATGGAAGTGGGATCAAATAGGCATGGATTTTATCACGGGATTACCCAGGACTCGTTCAGGCTATGACTCGATATGGGTTGTAGTCGACCGTTTGACGAAAGTGGCTCATTTCATTCCAGTGAAGACCACTTACACCAGTGCTAAGTTGGCAAAGATATACATGACCAGGATCGTATGTTTGCATGGAGTTCCGAGGACCATTGTATCAGACAGAGGAACCCACTTTACCTCAAAGTTTTGGAAGCAGTTACATGAAACATTGGGAACCATGCTGGAATTTAGTACAACTTTTCACCCGCAGACAGATGGACAGACCGAGAGAGTCAACCAGATTTTGGAGGACATGTTGAGAGCTTGTGCACTAGATTATGGATCTAGTTGGGACGACAATTTGCCATATGCGGAGTTTCCGTATAACAACAGTTATCAAACCAGTTTGAAGATGGCCCCTTTCGAAGCTTTGTATGGAAGGAGGTGTAGAACACCGTTGTTATGGGACGAAGTTGGAGACCGTCAGTTGTTTGGAACAGATTTGATTAAGGAGTCTGAACAGAAAGTGAGGTTGATTCGCGATAGGCTCAAGGTAGCCCAGTCCAGGCAGAAGAGTTATGCTGATTCTAAACGAAAGGAGACAGTTCACGAAGTTGGAGACCGAGTTTATCTTCGTGTATCACCACTTCGAGGAGTGAAGCGCTTTGGAGTTAAGGGAAAGTTAGCGCCCCGTTTTATCGGACCATACAGAGTTGTGGAACGTATGGGAGAGGTTGCTTACAAGCTGGAATTGCCCGAAGGATTGTCAGGAGTTCATGATGTATTTCACGTTTCCCAGTTGAAGAAGTGCCACGCAGAGATGGCTGAGATACCACTGAGAGATACCGTGCCACTGGAAGCGATTCAGCTGGAAAGTGATTTGACCTATGAGGAGAAACCAGTTAAGATTCTTGAGTATGCCAGCCGAGTTACCCGCAGCAAGGTTATCAAGTTTTGCAAAGTCCAGTGGAGTCACCACATGGAAGATGAAGCCACCTGGGAGCGAGAGGAAGATCTACGGAAGGACCACTCCCACCTGTTTTCTAGCCAACCCGAATCTCGAGGGCGAGATTCATCTTAAGGGGGGTAGGTTTGTAACATCCCAAATTTTCAATTTGGTATGTTATACATAGATCATCATTGCATATCATATTTTATTGCATTTTGACAAATCCTCGATAAATCCTAAGCAACTCAAGGACCCTCGGAGAGAGTTGGGGATTTTCTCGAAGTTTCATATTTGATTTCCATCAAATAATAAGACGAGGATTTTGGTTTTAATTATTTTCTCTCCGGAAAAATATTTCATTAAATAAAATAAAGGAGAGGAGAAAATATGACTTCTCCAAAACAATTGAAATACTGGAGAAAAAATGTTAAAATCATTTATTGGAATTTATTTGGATTTTATTTGCAATTTTTATTGCATTAAAAATATTGCATGTTTTCAAAATATTTATTTTGTGTTAAACAAATGTTCACCCTATTCTAGATTTTCTAACTAGATGGGGAAAATTTATTTTATATTTTTTGGACTTTTATTTATTTTTCTACGAATTATTTTCCGCGGAACGTATTTAAAAAAAACTGCGCGCGCCCGCTGGGCCGAGCCCAGCCGCGCCAGGCCGCCGGCCCATCCCCGCGTCGCCCTCCTCGCGCACGAGCGCGCGCCGCCGCGCCGTGTCCGCCATGGACACGGGAGCCGCCCCGCCTGGCTTGCACCCTCCCCCAAGCCACCGGAGCCCCTCCCCCTCCTTTAAATACCCAGCACCCCCCCTCCTCTCACCTCGCCCACCGCCGCCCACACCCGCCTCGCTCGCCGCCGCCGGAGCCGAAGCCCGAGCCGCCGCCGCTCGCCGCACTCGCCGCCCCTCGCCCTCCCCCGAGCACCCGGCACCCCGCCGCCCTCGCCGCCTCTCGCCGGAGCCGGCCAAGCCCCGCCGGAGAACGCCCCCGACGAGGTAGACCTCGCCTCGTTCGTCGCCGGTTTTTGTTTTAAAAAAACCATTCGTTTAAAAAAAACCATAGATCGGTTTTTTTCGGTTTTATTATTTTGCGAGCGTTCACCGAACCGTTCGTTTTAACGAACGCGTTCGTCGGTTTTTCTCTATTAACGAACGTCCGTTCTTTAACCGTTCGTCCGTTTTTATTTTTCGTCGGATTTTTCCGCGATTATCTCAGATTCGATTTCTGATCGAATCTTCGTTTCTGTTTAACTTCCCGCTCGTTTATCGGAATCAGGCGATTCAAGCGCCTAGAGTTTTGTCTCGAAATTCTCTTTCCGTTTAACCTACTCAAACAAGTTTTTGCTACTGTAAAATTTGACCTAGATCCAGATTAGTAACGAAGCTTGTTTCTTTCACCGTTTGACTTTCGTTGTTTCGTTCGAGTTGATTCTTTTTGCAAACCGGAGTTCTTAAGTTGAACTTTCTGGTTGGATCTTTCATCCGAGTTTTACCTGTGCATTAGTTGAGTACTGATTGTATGCTTGTTTGTTTGCGATAGAGTACCCGGAGTGTGCCGCTTGTTACTTCGAATCGCTAGGTTTTGCGGATCATCAGCAAGGCAAGTAACACTTTGATCATACTTTCCATACCCAGTTTTATTGCATTAGATCTATTCCTCAAACAATTGCATGATTAGGATCTGATTAAATTGTGGGAACTGGGAAGTAGTTGAGGTAGTACCTATTGCCCTGTTTACTATCAAACTCTTGGGAGTTACTTCTGCGTTGCTATTATATTGCCATGCTATGCTCGTAGACGTGGATTGGGTTTTGAGAGATATTCATGACAGATGTGAGATGTTTATTAATGGTTCAACTTAAGGTGGCAACTAAAACTCACATCTGGGTGGATTGAGGCACCTGGAGAACCCAGTGTTGCCTGATTTTATAAGGTCCGCCACCCAGGCTCAAGGGGATCATAAGATTGTTCATGCTAGAAACTTCCGTGTGCAGCCACAAGCTATTATGGGCTCTAGCATAGTTGAGTAGGTTACATGATCTCTTGAAGAGGTGGGCTAGCAGATGTAGGGGAAAGTAGGTGTACCGGTCCATCCAGAGTAAAGAGTGATTGTTTCTGAAAGACTGTGTCTCGATCATCCGTTTCTCAAACATCATGCCGTGTGAGAATCAAGCGGAGGCGATCGAGTCTTGTGGGGAAAAGTGCGCAAACCTCTGCAGAGTGTACAAACTAATCATGGTTAGCCGTGTCCCCGGTTATGGACAACTTGAGTATCTAGTACCTGGATTATCATTTGAATCTCATCACCATGTTACTTTTAATTAATTTTGTTGGGTTAATGATGATACTTAATTGGGATTGAGTTGGAGGTACCTTCTCAATGTTTAACAACCACCATGATAGTTAAACAAAATTTATTCCTTTGCAGTAGGGAAAAATTGGCTTTTCGCATAAACTTTAACCATAGAGCTTTCCACCAGCCATATATGCATGTAGTATAGCATTATTATTGTTCATTACTCTCTATGTGTTACATTGCCAGCATATTCTATGTGCTGACCCGTTTTCGGGCTGCAACGTTTCATGTTGCAGAATTTTCAGACGACGAGTAAGGTGCTTTAGGTCGTGGTCTTATAATCAGTGATGCCGCTGGAGTTGATGGACTCACTTATCTTCCAAGTCTTCCGCTGTTATCGTTATTAGATGGCCTTAAGCCATATTTGTCATACTTAATCTCTTCAGAGATATTCGATGTAATAAGTGTGTGATTGCTACTTTGTTATAAATCGTCCATTTGTACTGTGCCTGTCAGCATTACTGATCCAGGGATGACACTGGTGCACAGC
Source organism: Aegilops tauschii subsp. strangulata (assembly GCF_002575655.3). Lineage (NCBI taxonomy): Eukaryota > Viridiplantae > Streptophyta > Magnoliopsida > Poales > Poaceae > Aegilops > Aegilops tauschii. The sequence goes on along the minus strand of NC_053039.3, from coordinate 207,181,973 downwards.
AGCACAGACCATTTGAGGTCTGGTCGGTACACAGTTTCTGGCGCCGTTGCCGGGGAGGTTAGTGCTTGAAGGTATATCTTTAGACCTTCCAATCGAATCTTTTTGTTTCTTGTTTTATCACTAGTTTAGTTTATAAAAGAAAACTACAAAAAAATGGAATTAAGGTTGCCTCATATGCTTCATCTTTTTAATGTCTTTCGTGAAAATGATGGAAAGGAAAATTGTGCTCAAGTACTAGAAGAAGAATTACGTAGAATGCTTGGGATAAAATATGTGAATGATGAGCATGATTGCAATGTTGTTAGTACGAATTCTTTGAATATGCATGATGCTAATGATATGGAAAGCCACAAGCTTGGGGATGCAATGTTTGACGAAGATGATATTTTTTGTCCCCCTAGTTTTGACGAGCAAATTTATTATGATGATAGCATGCCTCCTATTTATGATGATTATATTGATGAAAGTGGGTTTGGAAGAGTGTCAAATTTAGGAAGTAATGATCCCACTATTTTGGAGGATGTTGAATCTTATTGTGATAATTATGAAAGTGGATTTGGAGAGGTCATGACTTTATTTAGTGATGAATCCACTATTTCGGAAGAGGTTCCAATTGATTATGAGAATAAAGTTGCTATCTATGATGATTATTGTGATGACATGTATGCTATAAAGAATAATTGTAACCATGAAAATTGTCATCATGATTTTAGTTTTCAATTGGATTATGCCTCACATGATAATTATTTTGTTGAGTTTGCTCCCACTATTCCGAATGAGAAGAATTTTGCTTATGTGGAGAGTAATAAAATTTCTATGCTTGTAGATCATGAAAAGAATGCTTTATGTGATGGTTATATTGTTGAATTCATTCATGATGGTACTGAAAATTATTATGAGGGAGGAATATATGCTTGTAGGGATTGCAATAATATCAAGTTTCCTCTCTACGTGCTTGAAGTTTTAAAGTTATGCTTGTTTTGCCTTCCTATGCTAGTTGATTATTGTTCCCATAAGTTGTTTGCTCACAAAATCCCTATGCATAGGAAGTGGGTTATACTTAAATGTGCTATTCATATTCTTCATGATGCTCTCTTTATGTTTCAATTCTTATCTTTTATGTGAGCATCATTGAAATCATCATGCCTAGCTAGGGGCATTAAACAATAGCGCTTGTTGGGAGGCAACCCAATTTTTTTATTTTTGTCCTTTGCTTTTGCTCCTGTTTAGTGATAAATAATCTATCTAGACTCTGTTTAGATGTGGTTTTATGTTTTAATTAGTGTTTTTGCCAAGTAGAACCTTTGGGAAGACTTGGGTGAAGTCTTTGTGATCTTGCTGTAAAAAACAGAAACTTTAGCACTCACGAGATTAGCTGCCATGTTTTACTGGAGAGTTCTTTTGGGTTGGTTATTTTTGAAGATGATTAATAGACAAATTCCTCAGGTCCACCAATTTATTTCAGAATTTTTGGAGTTCCATAAGTATACGTTTGATACAGATTACTACAGACTGTTCTGTTTTTGACAGATTCTGTTTTCTATGTGTTGTTTGCTTATTTTGATTAATCTATGAGTAGTATCGGAGGGTATGAACCATAGAGAAGTTGGAATACAGTAGATATTACACCAATATGAATTTGTAATGAGTTCACAACAGTACCTAAGTGGTGATTTATTTTCTTATATTAACGGAGCTTACGAGTTTTCTGTTGAGTTTTGTGTTGTGAAGTTTTCAAGTTTTGGGTAAAGATTCGATGGACTATGGAATAAGGAGTGGAAAGAGCCTAAGCTTGGGGATTCCCAAGGCACCCCAAGGTAATATTCAAGGATAACCAAGAGCCTAAGCTTGGGGATGCCCCGGATGGCGTCCCCTCTTTCGTCTTCGTTCATCGGTAACTTTACTTGGAGCTATTTTTTTACTCACCACATGATATGTGTTTTGCTTGGAGCGTCATTTTATTTTCTTTTGTTTTGCTTGATGTTTGAATAAAATACCAAGATCTGAAATTCTTAAGTGTTAGAGAGTCTTCACATAGTTGCATAATTATTCAACTACTCATTGATCTTCACTTATATCTTTCGGAGTAGTTTGTCATTTGCTCTAGTGCTTCACTTATATCCTTTTAGAGTACGACGGTGGTTTTATTTTGAAGAAATAGATGAACTCTCATGCTTCACTTATATTGGTTTTAGATTCTTAAACAACATGGTAATTTGCTTGGGTTATAAAATTTAGTCCTAATATGACAGGCATCCAAGAGGGATATAATAAAAACTTTCATATAAAGTGCATTGAATACTATGAGAAGTTTGATTCCTTATGATTGTTTTGAGATATGAAGATGGTGATATTAGAGTCATGCTAGTTGAGTAGTTGTGAATTTGAGAAATACTTGTTCTAAAGTTTGTGATTCCCGTAGCATGCACGTATGGTGAACCGTTATGTCATGAAGTCGGAGCATGATTTATTTATTGATTGTCTTCCTTATGAGTGGCGGTCGGGGACGAGCGATGGTCTTTTCCTACCAATCTATCCCCCTAGGAGCATGCGTGTAGTACTTCGTTTTGATAACTAATAGATTTTTGCAATAAGTATGTGAGTTGTTTATGACTAATGTTGAGTCCATGGATTATATGCACTCTCACCCTTCCACCATTGCTAGCCTCTCTAATACCGCACACCTTTCGCCGGTATCATACACCCACCATATACTTTCCTCAAAACAGCCACCATACCTACCTATTATGGCATTTCCATAGCCATTCCGAGATATATTGTGATGTAACTTTCCACCTGTAACATCCCAAATTTTCAATTTGGAATGTTATACATTAGAGCATCATTGCATATCATATTTTATTTGCCTTTTGATTTTGATCCTAGAAATTCTACGCAACTCAAGGACCCACGGAGAGAGTTGGGGATTTCGTTATTTTCATATTTGGGTTTCCTCAAATTTTTGAAAAGAGGATCATTTGATTTTATTTATTTTATCTTCAATCATTCCATTTATAAAAATAAGAGAGAGAGAGAGAATAAAATGACTTTCCCAAAAATAAGAAATACTGAGGATTTAATAAGAAATCAAATAAGATTTTATTTTGGAGTTTTTCGCTATTTTATTCGAATTTAGGAAAAATTGCATGTTCTTCAAATTGCATTTTAGGGCCAAAAAAATGTTCATCTCGTTCTAAATATTTTATTTAGACGGTGAAAATTTGTTTTGGCATTTGTAGATTTTTATTTATTTTTCTAGGATTTATTTTCTATTCGGCGGAATTGTTTAAAAAAAACGTCCAGCGCCCGACTGGGCCGAGGCCCAGCCGAGCCGGCCCAGCTCCCCCGCGCCGCCGTCTCCCTCTAGGAGACCGCGGCCGCCGCCGCCGTCACCGAGTCCGACCCGGACTCCGCCTCCCCGCCGCCTTGGCCCCTCCTCCAAGCCGTCCCTCTCCCCCCTCTTAAAAGCTGCCCCGCCCCGCCGCCTCACCCCGTCCCGCCCCGCCGCCCGATGCCCGCCGCCGCCGACGCCCGAAGCCGCCGCCCGTCTCGCGCCCCACCCCGCCGCCTCACCCCGCTCGCCGGAGCCGCCCCGCCTCGCCGGAGCCTCGCCTGAGGTATATGCCGCCACTGCCCCGTCGTCGTTCGTTTTTTTGAACCGATCGGTTTTTTATTTTTCCCCCGGTTTAGTTTAGTTAGCGGACGTTCGTCCGTACGTTCGTTTTAACGAACGATTTTCATCGTTTAGCCGCAGACAACGAACGTTTGTTCGTTAGCCTGTTCGTCCGTTTTCTTTTTCTCGGATTTTCCGTGATTATTTCTGATCGCGATTTCCGATCTGTTTTTCGTTTTCGTTTTTCTTTTCGCTCATTTGTCGGAATTAGGCGATTCAAGCGCCTAGAGTTTCGTCTCGAAGCCCTCTTTCCGTTTAACCAACTCAAACAAGTTTTTGCTTCTGTAAAATTTGACTTAGGTCCAGATTAGTAAACAAAGCTTGTTTCTTTCGCCGTTTGACTTTCGTTGCTTCGTTTGATTTGATTCTTTTTGCAAACCGGAGTTCTTAAGTTGAACTTTCTGGTTTGATCTCTTATTCGAGTTTTACCTGTGCATTAGATGAGTACTTATTGTATGCTTGTTTGTTTGCGATAGAGTACCCGGAGTGCGCCGCTTGCTACTTCGAATCCCTAGGTTTCACGGATCATCAGCAAGGCAAGTAACACTTTGATCATACTTTTCATTACCCAGTTTTATTGCATTATATCAATCCTCAAACACTGCATGATTAGGATCTGATTAAATTGTGGGTTTTGGGAAGTAGATGAGGTAGTACCTATTACCTGTTTTGTATTCAAACCCTTGGGAGTTACTGCTACGTTTGCTTATATTGCTATGCTATGCTAGTAGACGTGGATTGGGTTTGAGTGTATCCATGACAGATGTGCGTTTTTTAATTAATGGTTCAACTTAAGGTGGTAACTTAAATACACATCTGGGTGGATTGAGGCACCTGGATATTCCAGCGATTGCCTGTTTTTTTATGGACCGCCACCCAGGCTCAAAGGGATCATAAGATTATTCATGCTAGAAACTTCCGTGTGCAGCCGCAAGCTATTATGGGCTCTAGCATAGTTGATTAAGTTGTGTGAACTCTTACAGTGGTAGACTAGCAGATGTAGGGGAAGTAGGTGTAACTGTCTACCCGATCGTAAGGTGCTAACGCTTCTGAAAGACTATGTCTCGGTCATCCATTTCTCAAACACCATGTAGTGCGAGAATCCCAACGGAGGAGATCGAGTCTTGCGGGGAAAAGTGCGCAAACCTCTGCAGAGTGTACAATCTAATCATGGTTAGCTGTGTCCCCGGTTATGGACATCTTGAGTATCTAGTACTTGGATTATCATGTGAATCTCATCATGTTACTTTAATTAATTTTGTTGGGATTAATGTTGAAACTTAATTGGGATTGAGATGGTGTCACCCATTCTCAATGTTTAACAACCACCATGATAGTTAAATAAAATTTATTCCTTTGCAGTAGGGAAAAATTGGCTTTTCGCAAAACTGTAGCCATAGAGTTTTCCACCAGCCATGTATGCATGTAGTATAGCATTATCCTGTTCATTACTCTCTATGTGTTACATTGCCAGCATATTCCATGTGCTGACCTGTTTTCAGGCTGCAACGTTTCATGTTGCAGACTTTTCAGACGACGAGTAAGGTGCCTTAGGTCGTGGTCTTATACTCAGTGATGCCGTTGGAGTTGATGGACTCGCTTATCTTCCAAGTCTTCCGCTGTTATCGTTTTTAGATGGCCTTAAGCCATATTTATTGTATTAAGTTCTCTTTTGAGACATTCGATGTAATAAGTGTGTGATTGCTACTCTGTTATAAATCCTTCGAGTACTATGCGTGTCAGCATTACTGATCCAGGGATGACACTGATGCATAGAGACTTGACCGTCCGAGGTCTGGTCGCTACAAGATGGTATCAGAGCACACGCTGACTTTAGGACACGACCACTAAGCTTAAACCCTAGATCACTATTCTCTTCTCATTTCTGACTCCTCTCCATTTTCCACTCTTTTAGGGTGGCGGATGCCAGGAACAAGTTCATGCAACCAGATGAAGATACACCCTTTGGACGCCACTTGAAGGAAGTCACTAGATACCTGAACATCGGAATACCAAGCTTCACCGGAACCTACAACGCCACACTACCAGAAGAGGAGCGTTGGATGATTCAAGTTCAAGTTCCAGGAAGGACGTTCATGCCCGTCACCGAGCCCATAGAGTTTTCCTTTGATGCACCAACCTGGAGTCTAGGAAAGAGCATGGCAGCCCACATCACCATGGGACGCATTGGAGAAGTTTACCACAAGGAGCTTAAGGATACCATTTACCAGATTTGTGGGCGCCGAGATGAGCAATGGGAGATGATCTGTACCAAGAAGGATAGATCAATTGCAGCTTCATCCAGGAGCAAAACCAACACATTTGTCGCCAGGAGAACCAAATGTGCACAGGCATGATAGATCTGAAGAAGGCATTGACCAAGATCACGGAGTTGGAGGAAGAACTCAAGTCTACGCGCGATGGATATGAGGAGGAGATCGCCACGTTGTTGTAGAAGAATGATGACCTGATAAAGAAGATCGGAGTATTCATGGGAGACCCAGCACCAGGAGGAGAAGACGATGATTGCGCTTGCCCGGATAACTACATCATCATCGACGACACCGACTCAGACCCCAGTGAAGATGACTTTGTTGGTGAAGCTGGAGCTGATATCATGGAGTCTTCGACCGATCAAAATTTATAGTAGACCACCATAATCAGTAGTAGTATTCCCCCATGTATATAGTATAGTGCGAGCACTTTGTGACGATAGTTAGATCGATTGTATGCCTTGTTTGAATTGATTTGAGTGATATTGATTGTGTTTGTCTCATGTGCATATGGGTAGTGTTTTCTCTCTAGACCTCATTCTATTCTAAATTCTCATCTTTTCTAAACCCATCAGATGCCTCCGAGATGCGACACCGGATTTGTTTTCCCACCGGAGATCACTCAGTTGATTCAGCAGCAGAATGTCTTGATGCAAGCACTAGTACAGAACCAAGGCAACAACAACAACAACCCACCACCACCACCACCTATTGATCACTTAACCCGTTTCTTGAGACTGAATCCGCTGGTGTATTCCAGTAGCACCGAGCCGATTGTTGCAGATGATTGGCTCCGCAAAGTTGGAAGGGAGTTGACCACTGCAGGATGCACATATGCGGAAAGAGTGCGTTTTGCCGCACATCAGCTTGATGGACCCGCAGCATCATGGTGGGAGAATTACACAGCCACACACCCTATAGACACTGTCACATGGGACCAGTTCCTGCAAGCTTTTCGTACTGCCCATGTTTCAGCAGGAGCTATGGCCATGAAGAAGCGTGAGTTTCGCAACCTACGCCAAGGAGGATGCACCGTAGGCCAGTATGTGGAGGATTTTAGTAAACTAGCACGTTATGCCCCAGATGACGTTGCTACTGATGCAGCCAAGCAGGAGAAGTTTTTGGAAGGACTGAATGATGAGCTGAGCATGCAGTTGATGGTAGAAACCTTCAACAACTACCAGGAGTTGGTAGATAGAGCTCTCATGATTGAAGGGAAGCAGCAGCAGATTGAAAACCGCAAGAGGAAGTATGGACAAGGGAAGTACAATTCTGGAGCTCAGCAGAAGCCACGTTTTACCCCGAAATCGGGAGAACATTTTCAGCATACCCATGGAGGAGGTAGTTCGCACAATCATAATGGCCCCAAGAATGGTAACGGGAATGGAGGAAGCAACGGCCAAAACCGTACCAACCCATCAACCCCAGCCAAGAGAGACCTGAGCCAAGTCACTTGCTACAAGTGTCAGAAGACTGGACATTATGCGAATGAATGTCCTGAAGCCCAGAATGGAAATGGCAATGGAAGCTCTGGGAAGAAGCCGAACCCTTTCAATAAAGGACATGTGAACCACGTTAACGTGGAGGAGGTTGAAGCCCAGCCAGATGCAGTAATAGGTAAGTTTTTGGTTAAGTCATTTACTGCACTCGTTCTTTTTGATACTGGTGCATCGCATTCATACATATCAAGGGGATTCGTGGATAAGTATAAACTGCTCACCAAAGTTCTTAGAACACCTATGTTAGTGAGTTCACCAGGAGCAGAGTATATGGCAAGCCAAGGATGTTTTCATATGCCATTGGCCATAGGTAGGCATGTTTTCCCCTCAGACTTAATAATCTTGGAGTCGCAAGGTTTGGATGTGATTTTGGGTATGGATTGGCTGTCGATGTACGGAGGAAACATCGATTGCGCCAGTAAGACGATTTTACTTACCACCCCAGAAGGAAGAAGGATTAAGTATGTATCCCGGCATGTGCCGAAGAGGACTCAGGTGAATTCCTTATCAGGAGTTGTACAGGAGGAAGTACCAGTGGTGAAGGATTTCCCTGATGTATTTCCAGAGGAGTTGCCAGGCATGCCACCGGATAGAGACATTGAGTTTTTGAATGAGCTTTTGCCAGGCACAGGGCCAATATCTAAGAGATCGTGCAGGATGCCCGCAAAAGATTTGGAGGAGATTAAGAAGCAGATTAAGGAGTTACTGGATAAAGGCTATATTCGCCCAAGTTCTTCACCCTGGGGATCGCCAGTACTTCTAGTGGAGAAGAATGATGGATCGTTAAGGATGGTTGTTGATTATCGAGGACTGAATGAAGTGACGATCAAAAACAAGTACCCACTGCCGATGATCAATGATCTGTTTGACCGCTTACAAGGAGCTAAGTATTTTCCAAGATCGATCTGCGGTCAGGATACCATCAGTTGAAGATTCGAGAGCAGGATATACCTAAGACGACTTTTACCACTAGGTATGGGCTGTACGAGTATACTGTTATGTCATTTGGTTTGACTAACGCACCGGCCTATTTCATGAACCTGATGAACAAGGGGTTTACGGAGTTTTTGGATAAGTTCGTCGTGGTGTTCATTGATGATATTTTGGTCTACTCCAAGAATGAAGAGGAGCATAAGGAACATTTGCGTTTGGTACTTGAGAAGCTCAGAGAACATCAGTTATACGCCAAGTTTAGCAAATGTGAGTTTTGGTTGAAGGAAGTTGGATTCCTCGGACATGTTATATCCGGAGAAGGAATAGCAGTAGACCCCACCAAAGTTGACACTGTAACAAACTGGGAATCACCCACATCAGTTGGAGAGATCCGGAGTTTTCTTGGACTCGCAGGATACTACCGAAGATTCATTGAGAATTTCTCGAGGATTGCAAAGCCCATGACGGAGCTGTTGAAGAAGGACACCAAGTTCAATTGGACTGAGGAATGTGAAGCTAGTTTCCAGGAGTTGAAGAAACGTTTGGTTACATCACCAGTGTTGATTCTGCCAGATCAGCGCAAGGATTATGAAGTATACTATGATGCTTCTCGTCGAGGACTTGGAGCAGTGCTTATGCAGGAAGGAAGAGTTGTTTCATAAGCCTCACGACAACTTAAGCCCCATGAGTTGAATTATGCTACGCATGATTTGGAGTTAGCAGCCGTAGTACATGCGTTGAAGACATGGAGACACTTTCTCATCGGAAACCACTGCGAGGTGTACATGGATCATAAGAGTTTGAAATACATCTTCACGCAGAAAGAGTAGAATCTCAGGCAAAGGAGATGGTTGGAGCTCATAAAGGATTATGATATGAGATTGCATTATCACCCCGGAAAGGCTAACGTAGTAGCAGATGCGTTGAGCTGCAAGAGCCATGTCAACACACTCATGACCGGAGAGTTACCAAAGGAATTAGCGGAGGATCTTCGCGAGCTATGTTTGGAGATAGTTCCGAGAGGCTATGTTGCCGCATTAGAAATACAGTCTACTTTGATGGATAAGATCAGAGAATCTCAGAAGACTGACAAGGAGATTGCCAAAATAAAGGAAAGGATGCGCAAAGGAAAAGCCAAGGGATTTCGTGAGGACGAGCACGATACCTTATGGTTTGAGGACCACGTTTATGTGCCTAATGATCAGGAGATCAGGAAGTTGATTCTGCAAGAGGCCCATGATTCTCCGTATTCGATTCACCCAGGAAATACCAAGATGTATTTGGATTTGAAGGATACTTTCTGGTGGACCGAAATGAAGAAGGATATTGCGGAGTATGTAGCAGTTTGTGATGTATGTCAGAGAGTGAAGGAAGAGCATCAGAAGCCAGCAGGATTGCTACAACCATTGCCGATACCCGAATGGAAGTGGGATAAGCTAGGCATGGATTTTATCACGGGATTGCCCAGGACACGTTCAGGCTATGACTCGATATGGGTTGTAGTCGATCGTTTGACGAAGGTAGCTCATTTCATCCTAGTGAAGACCACTTACACCAGTGCTAAGTTGGCAAAGATATACATGACCAGGATCGTATGTCTGCATGGAGTTCCGAGGACCATTGTATCAGATAGAGGAACCCAGTTTACCTCAAAGTTCTGGCATCAGTTACATGAAACTTTGGGTACCAGGCTAGAGTTCAGTACAACCTTTCATCCACAGACAGACGGACAGACCGAGAGAGTCAATCAGATTTTGGAGGACATGCTGAGAGCTTGTGCGCTTGATATGGATCTAGTTGGGACGACAATTTGCCTTATGCAGAGTTCTCTTATAACAACAGTTATCAAGCCAGTTTGAAGATGGCCCCTTTCGAAGCGCTGTACGGAAGAAGGTGCAGAACACCGTTGTTGTGGGACGAAGTTGGAGACCGACAGTTGTTTGGACCAGATTTGATTAAGGAATCTGAACAGAAGGTGAAGTTGATTCGCGATAGGCTCAAGGTAGCCCAATCCAGGCAGAAGAGCTATGCGGATTCTAAACGCAAGGAGACTGTTTACAAAGTCGGAGACAGAGTTTATCTTCGTGTATCCCCACTTCGAGGAGTTAAGCGCTTTCGAGTTAAGGGAAAGTTAGCGCCACGATTTGTAGGATCATACAAAGTTTTGGAGCGTATGGGAGAAGTTGCTTACAAGTTGGAATTACCCGAAGGATTGTCACGAGTTCACGATGTTGGGGAACGTAGCAGAAATTTAAAATTTTCTACGTATCACCAAGATCAATCTATGGAGTCATCTAGCAACGAGAGAGAGGGAGTGCATCTTCATACCCTTGAAGATCGCTAAGCGGAAGCGTTCAAGAGAACGGGGTTGATGGAGTCGTACTCGTCGTGATCCAAATCACCGATGATCCTAGCGCCGAACGGACGACACCTCCGCGTTCAACACACGTACGGAGCGGGGACGTCTCCTCCTTCTTGATCCAGCAAGGGGGGAGGAGAATTTGATGGAGATCCAGCAACACGACGGCGTGGTGGTGGAAGTAGCGGGATCCCGGCAGGGCTTCGCCAAGCGCAAGCGGGGAGGAAGAGGTGTCACGGGAGGGAGGGAGGCGCCAGGGCTTGGGGTGCTGCTCCCATGCGCCTCCCCACTATATATAGGGGTGGAGGGGGCTGGTTTCTTGCCCTCCAAGTCCATTGGGGCGTTGGCAAAGGTGGGGGAAAGAAATCCCATCATTTCCCTTCCCCACCGATTGTTATCCCCCTTTTTTAGGGATCTTGATCTTATCCCTTCGGGATATGATCTTATTCCTTCTAAGGTGGGATCTTGGTGCACCTTGACCAGGGGTGTGGGGCCTTGCCCCCACTACCCACATTCATGTGGGCCCCCCATGCAGGTGGGCCCCACTTCGGAACCTTCTAGAACCTTCCCGGTACAATACCGAAAAATCCCGAACATTTTCCGGTGGCCAAAATAGGACTTCCCATATATAAATCTTTACCTCCGGACCATTCCGGAACTCCTCATGACGTCCGGGATCTCATCCGGGACTCCGAACAACTTTTGGTTAACCGCATACTAATATCTCTACAACTCTAGCATCACCGAACCTTAAGTGTGTAGACCCTACGGGTTCGGGATACATGCAGACATGACCGAGACGACTCTCCGGTCAATAACCAATAGAGGGATCTGGATACCCATGTTGGCTCCCACATGTTCCACGATGATCTCATCGGATGAACCACGATGTCGAGGATTCAATCAATCCCGTATACAATTCCCTTTGTCAATCGGTACGTTACTTGCCCGATATTCGATCGTCGGTATCCCAATACCTTGTTCAATCTCGTTACCGGCAAGTCACTTTACTCATACCATAACGCATGATCCCGTGGCTAACTCCTTAGTCACATTGAGCTCATTATGATGATGCATTACCGAGTGGGCCCAGAGATACCTCTCTGTCATACGGAGTGACAAATCCCAGTCTCGATTCGTGCCAACCCAACATACACTTTCGGAGATACCTGTAGTGCACCTTTATAGCCACCCAGTTACGTTGTGACGTTTGGTACACCCAAAGCATTCCTACGGTATCTGGGAGTTGCACAATCTCATGGTCTAAGGAAATGATACTTGACATTAGAAAAGCTCTAGCAAACGAACTACACGATCTTGTGCTATGCTTAGGATTGGGTCTTGTCCATCACATCATTCTCCTAATGATGTGATCCCGTTATCAATGACATACAATGTCCATGGTCAGGAAACCATAACCATCTATTGATCAACGAGCTAGTCAACTAGAGGCTTACTAGGGACATGTTGTGGTCTATGTATTCACACATGTATTACAGTTTCCAGTTAATACAATTATAGCATGAACAACAGACAATTATCATGAACAAGGAAATACAATAATAACCATTTTATTATTGCCTCTAGGGCATATTTCCAATAGTCTCCCACTTGCACTAGAGTCAATAATCTAGTTCACATCACCATGTGATTAACACTCAAAGTTCGCATCGCCATGTGACTAATACCCAAGAGTTTACTAGAGTCAATAATCTAGTTCACATCACCATGTGATTAACACTCAATGAGTTCTAGGGTTTGATCATGTTATGCTTACGAGAGAGGTTTTAGTCAACGGGTCTGCAACATTCAGATCCGTGTGTGCTTTACGAATCTCTATGTCATCTTGTAGATGCAGCTACCATGCGCTACTTGGAGCTATTCCAAATAACTGCTCTACTATACGAATCCGGTTCACTACTCAGAGTCATCCGGATTAGTGTCAAAGTTTGCATCGACGTAACCCTTTACGACGAACCCCCTTTCCACCTCCATAATCGAGAAAATTCCTTAGTCCACTAGATACTAAGGATAAGTTCGACCGCTGTCATGTGATCCCTTCCTGGATCACTATTGTACCCCTTGACTAACTCATGGCAAGGCACACTTCAGGTGCGGTACACAGCATAGCATATTGTAGAGCCTACGTCTAAAGCATAGGGGACGACCTTCGTCCTTTCTCTTTCTTCTGTCGTGGTCAGGTCTGAGTCTTACTCAATACTCACACCTTGTAACACAGCCAAGAACTCCTTCTTTGCTGATCTATTTTGAACTCCTTCAAAATCTTGTCACGGCATGTATTCATTTGAAAGTACTATTAAGCGTTTTTGATCTATCCTTATAGATCTTGATGCTCAATGTTCAAGTAGCTTAATCCAGGTTTTCCATTAAAAACACTTTTCAAATAACCCTGGATGCTTTCCAGAAATTCTAAATCATTTCTGGTCAACAATATGTTAACAACATATACTCATCAAAAATTCTATAGTGCTCCCACTCACTTCTTTGGAAATACAAGTTTCTCATGAACTTTGTATAAACCCAAAATCTTTGATCATCTCATCAAAGTGTTCATTCCAACTCCGAGATGCTTACTCCAATCCTTAGAAGGATTGCTGGAGCTTTGCATACTTGTTAGCATCTTTTAGGATTGACAAAACCTTCTGGTTGTATCACATACAACCTTTCCTCAAGAAAATCGTCGAGGAAACAATGTTTTGACATCCTATCTGCAAGATTTCATAAATAATGCAGTAACTGCTAATATAATTCTAACAGACTCTTAGCATCGCTACGAGTGAGAAAGTCTCATCGCAGTCAACTCCTTGAACTTGCCGGAAAACATCTTAACGACAAGTCGAGCTTTCTTAATGGTGACACTTACCATCATTGTCTGTCTTCCCTTTAAAATCCATCTGTACCCAACAGCCTTACGACCATCAAGTAGTTCTTTCAAAGTCTATACTTTGTTTTCATACATGGATCCTCTCGGATTTTATGGCCTCGAGCCATTCGTCGGAATCCGGGCCCACCATCGCTTCTCCATAGCTCGTAGGTTAATTGTTGTCTAGCAACATGACTTCCAAGGCAGGATTACGTACCACTCTGAAGTAGTACGCATCCTTGTCGTCCTATGAGGTTTGGTAGTGACTTGATCTGAAGTTTCATAATCACTATCATAAGCTTCCACTTCAATTGGTGTAGGTGCCACAGGAACAACTTCCTGTGCCCTCCTACACATTAGTTGAAGTGACGGTTCAATGACCTCATCAAGTCTCCACCATCCTCCCACTCAATTCTTTCGAGAGAAACTTTTCCTCAAGAAAGGACCCGTTTCTAGAAACAATCACTTTTGCTTCCAGATCTGAAATAGGAGGTATACCCAACTATTTTGGGTATTCTATGAAGATGCATTTATCCGCTTTGGGTTCGAGCTTACCAGCCTGAAACTTTTTCACATAAGCGTCGCAGCCCCAAACTTTTAAGAAACGACAGCTTAGGTTTCTCTAAACCATAGTTCATACGGTGTCGTCTCAACGGAATTGCATGGTGCCCTATTTAAAGTGAATGCGGTTATCTCTAATGCCTAACCCATAAACGATAGTTGTAATTCGATAAGAGACATCATGCTATGCACCATATCCAATAGGGTGCAATTATGATGTTCGGACACACCATCACAATATGGTGTTCCAGGCGGTATTAGTCGTGAAACAATTTCCACAATTTCTTAATTGTGTGCCAAACTCGTAACTCAGATATTCATCTCTATGATCATATCACAGACATTTTATCCTCTTGTCACGACGATCTTCAACTTCACTCTGAAATTACTTGAACCTTTCAATAATTCAGACTTGTGTTTCATCAAGTAAATCTACTCAAATCATCTGTGAAGTAAGAACATAACGATATCCACTACGTGCGTCAGCACTCATTGGACTGCACACATCAAATGTATTACTTCCAACAAGTTGCTCTCTTGTTTCATCTTACTGAAAACGAGGCCTTTCAGTCATCTTGCCCATGTGGTATGATTTGCATGTCTCAAGTGATTCAAAATCAAGTGAGTACAAATGATCCATATGTATGGACTTTCTTCATGCATATATACTAATAGACATGGTTTGCATGTCTCAATCTTTTCAAAAACGAGTGAGTCCAAAGATCCATCAACATGGAGCTTCTTCATGCGTTTTATACCAATATGACTCAAGTGGCAGTGCCACAAGTATGTGGTACTATCATTACTATCTTATATCTTTTGGCATGAACATGTGTATCACTACAATCGAGATTCAATAAACCATTCATTTTAGGTGCAAGACCATTGAAGGTATTATTCAAATAGACAGAGTAACCATTATTCTCCTTTAATGAATAACCGTATTGCGATAAACATAATCCAATCATGTCTATGCTCAACGCAAACACCAAATAATAATTATTCAAGTTAAACCCCAATCTCAATGGTAGGAGCATGCGATGCTTGATCACATCAACCTTGGAAACACTTCCAACACATATCGTCATCTCACCTTTAGCTAGTCTCCGTTTATTCCGCGGCTTTTATTTCGAGTTACTAACACTTAGCAACCGAACCGGTATCTAATACCCTAGTGCTACTAGGAGTACTAGTAAAGTACACATTAATATAATGTATATCCAATATACTTCTGTCGACCTTGCCAGCCTTCTCATCTACGAAGTATCTAGGGTAGTTCTGCTTCAGTGACCGTTCCCCTCATTTCAGAAGCACTTAGTCTCGGGTTTGGGTTCAACCTTGGGTTTCTTCACTAGAGCAGCAACTGATTTGCCGTTTCATGAAGTATCCCTTCTTGCCCTTGCCCTTCTAGAAACTAGTGGTTTTACTAACCATCAACAATTGATGCTCCTTCTTGATTTCTACTTTCGCGGTGTCAAACATCGCGAGTTGCTCAAGGATCATCATGTCTATCCCTGATTTGTTATAGTTCATCACGAAGCTCTAATAGCTTGGTGGCAGTGACTATGGAGAACCATCACTATCTCATCTGGAAGATTAACTCCCACTCGATTCAAGTGATTGTAGTACTCAGACAATCTGAGCACATGCTCAACGATTGAGCTTTTCTCCCTTAGTTTGCAGGCTTAAGAAACTTGTCAGAGGTCTCATACCTCTTGACGTGGGCATTAGTCTGAAATCCCAATTTCAGTCTTTGGAACATCTCATATGTTCTGCGACATTTCAAAACCGTCTTTGGTGCCACAGTTTTAAACCATTAGCATCACACACTGATCTATCACGTAGTCATCAAAACGTGTATGTCAGATGTTTCGTAACATCTACAGACGACGCACGAGGTTCAGCACACCGAGCGGTGCATTAAGGACATAAGCCTTCTGTGCAGCAATGAGGACAATCCTCAGTTTACGGACCCAGTCCGCATAATTGCTACTGTCAACTTTCAACTAAATTTTCTCTAGGAACATATCTTAGTAGAACTAAAGCGTAAGCTACGACATTATTTGCAAAGACCTTTTGACTATGTTCATGATAATTAAGTTCATCTGATTATTTAATGAACTCCCACTTAGATAGACATCCCTCTAGTCATCTAACTGATACATGATCCGAATCTAGGCCGTGTCCGATCATCACGTGAGACGGACTAGTCATCATCGGTGAACATCTCCATGTTGATCGTATCTACTATACGACTCATGTTCGACCTTTCGGTCTCTTATGTTGCGAGGCCATGTCTGTACATGCTAGGCTCGTCAAGTCAACCTAAGTGTTTTGCTTGTGTTCCGAGGCCATGTCTGTACATGCTAGGCTCGTCAACACCCGTTGTATGCGAACGTTAGAATCTATCACACCCAATCATCATGTGGTGCTTCGAAACAACGAACCTTCGCAACGGTGCACAGTTAGGGGGAACACATCTCTTGAAATTTTAGTGAGGGATCATCTTATTTATGCTACCGTCGTTCTAAGCAAATAAGATGTAAACATGACAAACATCACATGCAAATCATAAAGTGACATGATATGGCCAATATCATCTTGCGCCTTTTGATCTCCATCTTCGAGGCGCGGCATGATCACCTTCGTCACCGGCATGACACCATGATCTCCATCATCATGATCTCCATCATCATGATCTCCATCATCATGATCTCCATCATCGTGTCTTCATGAAGTTGTCTCACCAACTATTACTTCTACTACTATGGCTAACAGTTAGCAATAAAGTAAAGTAATTACATGGCGTTTTTCATTGACACGCAGGTCATACAATAAATTAAGACAACTCCTATGGCTCCTGCCGGTTGTCATACTCATCGACATGCAAGTCGTGATTCCTATTACAAGAACATGATCAATCTCAAACATCACATATATCATTCATCACATCCTTTTGGCCATATCACATCACATAGCATACCCTGCAAAAACAAGTTAGACGGCCTCTAATTGTTGTTGCATGTTTTACGTGGCTGCTATGGGTTTCTAGCAAGAACGTTTCTTACCTACGCAAAAGCCACAACGGTGATATGCCAATTGCTATTTACCCTTCATAAGGACCCTTTTCATCGAATCCGATCCGACTAAAGTGGGAGAGACAGACACCCGCTAGCCACCTTATGCATCAACTGCATGTCAGTCGGTGGAACCTGTCTCACGTAAGAGTACGTGTAAGGTCGGTCCGGGCCGCTTCATCCCACAATGCCGCCGTATCAAGATAATACTAGTAACGGTAAGCAAATTGAACAAATCGTCGCCCACAACTACTTTGTGTTCTACTCGTGCATAGAATCTATGCATAAACCTGGCTCATGATGCCACTGTTGGGGAACGTAGCAGAAACTTAAAATTTTCTACGTATCACCAAGATCAATCTATGGAGTCATCTAGCAACGAGAGAGAGGGAGTGCATCTTCATACCCTTGAAGATCGCTAAGCGGAAGCGTTCAAGAGAACGGGGTTGATGGAGTCGTACTCGTCGTGATCCAAATCACCGATGATCCTAGTGCCGAACGGACGGCACCTCCGCGTTCAACACACGTACGGAGCGGGGACGTCTCCTCCTTCTTGATCCAGCAAGGGGGGAGGAGAAGTTGATGGAGATCCAGCAGCACGACGGCGTGGTGGTGGAAGTAGCGGGATCCCGGCAGGGCTTCGCCAAGCGCAAGCGGGGAGGAAGAGGTGTCACGGGAGGGAGGGAGACGCCAGGGCTTGGGGTGCTGCTCCCATGCGCCTCCCCACTATATATAGGGGTGGAGGGGGCTGGTTTCTTGCCCTCCAAGTCCATTGGGGCGTTGGCAAAGGTGGGGGAAAGAAATCCCATCATTTCCCTTCCCCACCGATTGTTAACCCCCTTTTTTAGGGATCTTAATCTTATCCCTTCGGGATATGATCTTATTCCTTCTAAGGTGGGATCTTAGTGCGCCTTGACCAGGGGTGTGGGGCCTTGCCCCCACTACCCACGTTCATGTGGGTCCCCCCATGCAGGTGGGCCCCACTTCGGAACCTTCTAGAACCTTCCCGGTACAATACCGAAAATCCCGAACATTTTCCGGTGGCCAAAATAGGACTTCCCATATATAAATCTTTACCTCCGGACCATTCCGGAACTCCTCGTGACGTCCGGGATCTCATCCGGGACTCCGAACAACTTTTGGTTAACCGCATACTAATATCTCTACAACTCTAGCGTCACCGAACCTTAAGTGTGTAGACCCTACGGGTTCGGGAGACATGCAGACATGACCGAGACGACTCTCCGGTCAATAACCAACAGCGGGATCTGGATACCCATGTTGGCTCCCACATGTTCCACGATGATCTCATCGGATGAACCACGATGTCGAGGATTCAATCAATCCCGTATACAATTCCCTTTGTCAATCGGTACGTTACTTGCCCGAGATTCGATCGTCGGTATCCCAATACCTTGTTCAATCTCGTTACCGGCAAGTCACTTTACTCGTACTGTAACGCATGATCCCGTGGCTAACTCCTTAGTCACATTGAGCTCATTATGATGATGCATTACCGAGTGGGCCCAGAGATACCTCTCTGTCATACGGAGTGACAAATCCCAGTCTCAATTCGTGCCAACCCAACAGACACTTTCGGAGATACCTGTAGTGCACCTTTATAGCCACCCAGTTACGTTGTGACGTTTGGTACACCCAAAGCATTCCTACGGTATCCGGGAGTTGCACAATCTCATGGTCTAAGGAAATGATACTTGACATTAGAAAAGCTCTAGCAAACGAACTACACGATCTTGTGCTATGCTTAGGATTGGGTCTTGTCCATCACATCATTCTCCTAATGATGTGATCCCGTTATCAATGACATCCAATGTCCATGGTCAGGAAACCATAACCATCTATTGATCAACGAGCTAGTCAACTAGAGGCTTACTAGGGACATGTTGTGGTCTATGTATTCACACATGTATTACGGTTTCCAGTTAATACAATTATAGCATGAACAACAAACAATTATCATGAACAAGGAAATACAATAATAACCATTTTATTATTGCCTCTAGGGCATATTTCCAACACACGATGTGTTCCACGTTTCCCAGTTGAAGAAGTGCCACGCAGAGATGGCTGATATACCATTGAGAGATACAGTGCCACTTGAAGCAATTCAGTTGGATAGTGATTTGCCCTATGAGGAGAAACCAGTCAAGATTCTCAAATATGCCAGTCGAGTCACGCGCAGCAAGGTTATCAAGTGGGTTTTGGGAAGTAGATGAGGTAGTACCTATTACCTGTTTTGTATTCAAACCCTTGGGAGTTACTGCTATGTTCGCTTATATTGCTATGCTATGCTAGTAGACGCGGATTGGGTTTGAGTGTATCCATGAAAGATGTGAGTTTGTTAATTGATGGTTCAACTTAAGGTGGCAACTTAAATACACATCTGGGTGGATTGAGGCACCTGGATATTCCAGCGATTGCCTGTTTTTTATGGACCGCCACCCAGGCTCAAAGGGATCATAAGATTATTCATGCTAGAAACTTCCGTGTGCAGCCGCAAGCTATTATGGGCTCTAGCATAGTTGATTAAGTTGTGTGAACTCTTACAGTGGTAGACTAGCAGATGTAGGGGAAGTAGGTGTAACTGTCTACCCGATCGTAAGGTGCTAACGCTTCTGAAAGACTATGTCTCGGTCATCCATTTCTCAAACACCATGTAATGCGAAAATCCCAACGGAGGA
This sequence comes from Aegilops tauschii subsp. strangulata, assembly GCF_002575655.3. NCBI lineage: Eukaryota > Viridiplantae > Streptophyta > Magnoliopsida > Poales > Poaceae > Aegilops > Aegilops tauschii. The sequence continues at coordinate 207,162,012 of NC_053039.3, read as the reverse complement.
GATCGAGTCTTGCGGGGAAAAGTGCGCAAACCTTTGCAGAGTGTACAATCTAATCATGGTTAGCCGTGTCCCCGGTTATGGACATCTTGAGTATCTAGTACTTGGATTATCATGTGAATCTCATCATGTTACTTTAATTAATTTTGTTGGGATTAGTGTTGAAACTTAATTGGGATTGAGATGGTGTCACCCATTCTCAATGTTTAACAACCACCATGATAGTTAAATAAAATTTATTCCTTTGCAGTAGGGAAAAATTGGCTTTTCGCAAAATTGTAACCATAGAGCTTTCCACCAGCCATATATGCATGTAGTATAGCATTATCCTGTTCATTACTCTCTATGTGTTATATTGCCAGCATATTCCATGTGCTGACCCGTTTTCGGGCTGCAACATTTCATGTTGCAGACTTTTCAGACGACGAGTAAGGTGCCTTAGGTCGTGGTCTTATACTCAGTGATGCCGTTGGAGTTGATGGACTCGCTTATCTTCCAAGTCTTCCGCTGTTATCGTTTTTAGATGGCCTTAAGCCATATTTATTGTATTAAGTTCTCTTTTGAGACATTCGATGTAATAAGTGTGTGATTGCTACTATGTTATAAATCCTTCGAGTATTGTGCGTGTCAGCATTACTGATCCAGGGATGACACTGATGCACAGAGACTTGACCGTCTGAGGTCTGGTCGCTACACCACCGTTCCGTTTATTATGACACGCTTCATCATTGTCATATTGCTTTGCATGATCATGTAGTTGACATCGTATTTGTGCCAAAGCCACCATTCATGACTTTCATACATGTCACTCATGAGTCATTGCACATCCCGGTACACCGCCGGAGGCATTCACATAGAGTCATATTTTGTTCTAAGTATCGAGTTGTAATTATTGAGTTGTAAGTAAATAAAAGTGTGATGGTCATCATTATTAGAGCATTGTCCCATGTGAGGAAAGGATGATGGAGACTATGATTCCCCCACAAGTCGGGATGAGACTCTGGAAGAAAAAAAAAGAGGCCAAAAAAAGAGAAGGCCCAAAACAGAAAAAACAGAAAATGAGAGAAAAAGAGAGAAGGGACAATGTTACTATCCTTTTACCACACTTGTGCTTCAAAGTAGCACCATGATCTTCATGATAGAGAGTATCCTATGCTGTTACTTTCATATAGTAGTGGGAATCTTTCATTATAGAACTTGGTTTGTATATTCCAATGATGGGCTTCCTCAAAATGCCCTAGGTCTTCGTGAGCAAGCGAGTTGGATGCACACCCACTTAGTTTCTTGTTGAGTTTTCATACACTTATAGCTCTAGTGCATCCATTGCATGGCAATCCCTACTCACTCACATTGATATCTATTGATAGGCATCTCCATATCCCGTCCATACACCTAGTTCATGTGAGACTACCTTCACCTTTTTGTCCTCTCCACAACCACCATTCTATTCCACCTATAGTGCTATGTCCATGGCTCACACTCATGTATTGCGTGAAGATTGAAAAAGTTTGAGAACATCAAAAGTATGAAACAATTTCTTGGCTTGTCATCAGGGTTGTGCATGATTTAAATATTTTGTGTGATGAAGATAGAGCATAGCCAGACTATATGATTTTGTAGAGATAGCTTGCTTTGGCCATGTTATTTTGAGAAGACATGATTGCTTTGTTAGTATGTTTGAAGTATTATTGTTTTCATGTCAATATTAAACTTTTGTTTTGAATCTTATGGATCTGAATATTCTTGCCATAATAAAGAAGATTACATTGATAAATATGTTAGGTAGCATTCCACATCAAAAATTCTGTTTTTATCATTTACCTACTCGAGGACGAGTAGGAATTAAGCTTGGGGATGCTTGATACGTCTCCAACGTATCTATAACTTTTGATTGTTCCATCCTATTATATTATCCATCTAGGATGTTTTATATGCATTTGTATGTTATTTTATATGATTTTTGGGACTAACCTATTAACCTAGAGCCCAGTGTCAGTTTCTGTTTTTTCCTTGTTTTTGAGTATCGCAGAAAAGGAAAACCAAACGGAGTCCAATTGACCTGAAACTTCACGGAACTTATTTTTGGACCAGAAGAAGGCCATGGAGTAAAAGAGTTGGGCCAGAAGAGCCCTGGGCGCGCCTCCCTACCTCGTGGACAGCCCGGAGACCCCCCAGACTTGTTCTCGACGCGAAAACCTCTTATATATACCCAAACTTCCAGAAAGAAACCTAGATCGGGAGTTCCGCCGCCGCAAGCCTCTGTAGCCAGCGAAAACCAATCTAGACCCGTTCCGGCACCCTGCCGGAGGGGGAATCCCTCTTCGGTGGCCATCTTCATCATCCCGGCGCTCTCCATGACGAGGAGGGAGTAGTTCACCCTCGGGGCTGAGGGTATGTACCAATAGCTATGTGTTTGATCTCTCTCTCTCTCTCGTGTTCTTGATTTGGCACGATCTTGATGTATCGCGAGCTTTGCTATTATAGTTGGATCTTATGATGCTTCTCCCCCTCTACTCTCTTGTAATGATTGAGTTTTCCCTTTGAAGTTATCTTATCGGATTGAGTCTTTAAGGATTTGAGAACACTTGATGTATGTGTTGCATGTGCTTATCTGTGGTGACAATGGGATATTCACGTGATCTACTTGATGTATGTTTTGGTGATAAACTTGCGGGTTCCGTAACATTGTGAACTTATGCATAGGGGTTGGCACACGTTTTCGTCTTGACTCTCCCGTAGAAACTTTGGGGCACTCTTTGAAGTTCTATGTGTTGGTTGAATAGATGAATCTGAGATTGTGTGATGCATATCGTATAATCATACCCACGGATAGTTGAGGTGACATTGGAGTATCTAGGTGACATTAGGGTTTTGGTTGATTTGTATCTTATGGTGTTACTCTAGTACGGACTCTATGATAGATCGAACGGAAGGAATAGCTACATGTTATTTTACTACGGACTCTTGAATAGATCGATCAGAAAGAATAACTTTGAGGTGGTTTCGTACCCTACCATAATCTCTTCGTTTGTTCTCCGCTATTAGTGACTTTGGAGTGACTCTTTGTTGCATGTTGAGGGATAGTTATATGATCCAATTATGTTATTATTGTTGAGAGAACTTGCACTAGTGAAAGTATTAACCCTAGGCCTTGTTTCAACGCATTGTAATACTGTTTGTGCTCACTTTTATTATTATCTACCTTGCTGTTTTTATATTTTCAGATTACAAAAACCTATATCTACCATCCATATTGCACTTGTATCACCATCTCTTGGCCGAACTAGTGCACCTATACAATTTACCATTGTATTGGGTGTGTCGGGGACACAAGAGACTCTTTGTTATTTGGTTGCAGGGTTGCTTGAGAGAGACCATCTTCATCCTATGCCTCCCATAGAATGATAAACCTTAGGTCATCCACTTGAGGGAAATTTGCTACTGTCGTACAAACCTCTGCACTTGGAGGCCCAACAACGTCTACAAGAAGAAGGTTGTGTAGTAGACATCAAGCAGTTTATGGGGCCGTTGCCAGGGAGGTTAGTGCTTGAAGGTATATCTTTAGATCTTGCAACTGAATCTTTTAGTTTCTTGTTTTATCACTAGTTTATTTTATAAAATAAAACTACAAAAAAATGGAATTAAGGTTGCCTCATATGCTTCATCTTTTTAATGTCTTTCGTGAAAATGATAGAAAGGAAAATTATGCTCAAGTACTAGAAGAAGAATTACGTAGAATGCTTGGCATAAAATATGTGAAGGATGAGCATGATTGCAATGTTGTTAGTATGAATTCTTTGAATATGCATGATGCTAATGATATGGAAAGCCACAAGCTTGGGGATGCAATGTTTGACGAAGATGATATTTTTTGTCCCCCAAGTTTTGACGAGCAAATTTATTATGATGATAGCATGCCTCCTATTTATGATGATTACATTGATGAAAGTGGGTTTGGAAGAGTGTCAAATTTAGGAAGTAATGATCCCACTATTTTGGAGGATGTTGAATCTTATTGTGATAATTATGAAAGTGGATTTGGAGAGGTCATGACTTTATTTAGTGATGAATCCACTATTTCGGAAGAGGTTCCAATTGATTATGAGAATAAAGTTGCTATCTATGATGATTATTGTGATGACATGTATGCTATAAAGAATAATTGTAACCATGAAAATTGTCATCATGATTTTAGTTTTCAATTGGATTATGCCTCACATGGTAATTATTTTGTTGAGTTTGCTCCCACTATTCCGAATGAGAAGAATTTTACTTATGTGGAGAGTAATAAAATTTCTATGCTTGTAGATCATTAAAAGAATGCTTTATGTGATGGTTATATTGTTGAATTCATTAATGATGGTACTGAAAATTATTATGAGGGAGGAATATATGCTTGTAGGAATTGCAATAATATCAAGTTTCCTCTCTATGTGCTTGAAGTTTTAAAGTTATGCTTGTTTTGCCTTCCTATGCTAGTTGATTATTGTTCCCATAAGTTGTTTGCTCACAAAATCCCTATGCATAGGAAGTGGGTTATACTTAAATGTTCTATTCATATTCTTCATGATGCTCTCTTTACGTTTCAATTCTTATCTTTTATGTGAGCATCATTGAAATCATCATGCCTAGCTAGGGGCATTAAACAATAGCGCTTGTTAGGAGGCAACCCAATTTTTTTATTTTTGTCCTTTTATTTTGCTCCTGTTTAGTAATAAATAATCTATCTAGCCTCTGTTTAGATGTGGTTTTATGTTTTAATTAGTGTTTGTGCCAAGTAGAACCTTTGGGAAGACTTGGGTGAAGTCTTTGTGATCTTGCTGTAAAAAACAGAAACTTTAGCGCTCACGAGATTAGCTGCCATGTTTTACTGGGGAGTTATTTTAGGTTGATTATTTTTGAAGATGATTAATAGACAAATTTCTCAGGTCCACCAATTTATTTCACAATTTTTGGAGTTCCATAAGTATACGTTTGATACAGATTACTACAGACTGTTCTGTTTTTGACAGATTCTGTTTTCTATGTGTTGTTTGCTTATTTTGATGAATCTATGAGTAGTATCGGAGGGTATGAACCATAGAGAAGTTGGAATACAGTATATATTACACCAATATGAATTTAGAATGCGTTTACAACAGTACCTAAGTGGTGATTTATTTTCTTATACTGACGGGGCTTACGAGTTTTCTGTTGAGTTTTGTGTTGTGAAGTTTTCAAGTTTTGTGTAAAGATTCGATGGACTATGGAATAAGGAGTGGCAAGAGCCTAAGCTTGGGGATGCCCAAGGCACCCCAAGGTAATATTCAAGGATAACTAAGAGCCTAAGCTTGGGGATGCCCCGGATGGCGTCCACTCTTTCGTCTTCGTTCATCGGTAACTTTACTTGGAGCTATATTTTTACTCACCACATGATATGTGTTTTGCTTGGAGCGTCATTTTATTTTATTTTGTTTTGCTTGCTGTTTGAATAAAATACCAAGATCTGAAATTCTTAAATGTTAGAGAGTCTTCACATAGTTGCATAATTATTCAACTACTCATTGATCTTCACTTATATCTTTCGGAGTAGTTTGTCATTTGCTCTAGTGCTTCACTTATATCCTTTTAGAGCACGACGGTGGTTTTATTTTGAAGAAATAGATGAACTCTCATGCTTCACTTATATTTTTTTGAGAGTCTTAAACAGCATGGTAATTTTCTCGGGTTATAAAATTTAGTCCTAATATGATAGGCATCCAAGAGGGATATAATAAAAACTTTCATATAACGTGCATTGAATACTATGAGAAGTTTGATTCCTTATGATTGTTTTGAGATATGAAGATGGTGATATTAGAGTCATGCTAGTTGAGTAGTTGTGAATTTGAGAAATACTTGTTCTAAAGTTTGTGATTCCCGTAGCATGCACGTATGGTGAACCGTTATGTCATGAAGTCGGAGCATGATTTATTTATTGATTGTCTTCCTTATGAGTGGCGGTCGGGGACGAGCGATGGTCTTTTCCTACCAATCTATCCCCCTAGGAGCATGCGTGTAGTACTTCGTTTCGATAACTAATAGATTTTTGCAATAAGTATGTGAGTTCTTTATGACTAATGTTGAGTCCATGGATTATATGCACTCTCACCCTTCCACCATTGCTAGCCTCTCTAATACCGCACACCTTTCGCCGGTATCATACACCCACCATATACTTTCCTCAAAACAGCCACCATACCTACCTATTATGGCATTTCCATAGCCATTCCGAGATATATTGCCATGCAACTTTCCACCGTTCCGTTTATTATGACACGCTTCATCATTGTCACATTGCTTTGCATGATCATGTAGTTGACATCGTATTTGTGGCAAAGCCACCGTTCATGACTTTCATACATGTCACTCGTGAGTCATTGCACATCCCGGTACACTGCCGGAGGCATTCACATAGAGTCATATTTTGTTCTAAGTATCGAGTTGTAATTCTTGAGTTGTAAGTAAATAAAAGTGTGATGGTCATCATTATTAGAGCATTCTCCCATGTGAGGAAAGGATGATGGAGACTATGATTCCCCCACAAGTCGGGATGAGACTCCAGACGAAAAAAGAGGCCAAAAAAAAGAGAAGGCCCAAAAAAATGAGAGAAAAAGAGAGAAGGGACAATGTTACTATCCTTTTACCACACTTGTGCTTCAAAGTAGCACCATGATCTTCATGATCGAGAGTCTCCTATGTTGTCACTTCCATATAGTAGTGGGAATCTTTCATTATAGAACTTGGCTTGTATATTCCAATGATGGGCTTCCTTAAAATGCCCTAGGTCTTCGTGAGCAAGCGAGTTGGATGCACACCCACTTAGTTTCTTTTTGAGTTTTCATACACTTATAGCTCTAGTGCATCCGTTGCATGGCAATCCCTACTCACTCACATTGATATTATTGATGGGCATCTCCATAGCCCGTTGATACGCCTAGTTGATGTGAGACTATCTTCTCCTTTTTGTCCTCTCCACAACCACCATTCTATTCTACCTATAGTTGATGCGGAGCATCCTACCATCATCCCCATGTACACTCGAGCCTACGCCATTGGACCTAAGGTGAACCCGCTCCTAAATGCTTCTCCTTTCCATTCATGTGAGACATGGTTGCTACCTAATGCAAGGACACTACACATGCCTAGGTACCAAGGAGACCCTCTCGGAGATGCTCGGAATGATGGACAAGTCCCCAAGTACAAGGATGAAGGAGCACGACGAGAGGAACCGGAGAAAGTCTACAGGCCCCGGACATCCGGCCCTGGCCCGGACATCCGGCCCCTGAAGATGTCAACAACAGCAGCGACCCAGCAACTGAAGTGCTACAGGGCCCGGACATCCGGCCAGGCCCCGGACATCCGGCCCCTCCCGCAAGCCCGGACATCCGGCACCAGCCCGGAAATCCGGCGGCCATCACAGAACGTCCAGAAGCTGGATCTCGCCAGCCCGGACATCCGGCCCAGCGCCCGGACATCCGGCGTCTCGGGAAAGCCCGGACATCCGGCCCGTCGCCTGGACATCCGGCCCGTCGCCTGGACATCCGGCCCCTCCTGCCTGCGTGCAGTGTATCAGGGCCGAAAGCCCATGTACCCCTTCGCCCCTTAGACTATATATACTTCCCCCTCTACCTACGTTTTAGGGTTAGCAAAGGATTAGCTCATTTAGAGATAGAGCTTTGCTCATCCATTACGGATCTACCCCACGAGAGAGACCGCGACCCCTCTACGAAGAAGATCCACCTTGGATTCAAGACCTCCTCACGGAGAAGACCCCCATCAAGACCTCCTCACGGAGAAGAACCGGTTACCTTTGTATCGTCCTTTGTTGACGTTGGATCTTGTATCTTACCTTTGTGTTCATCGATCTAGCGCATGTGTGATCTATTCTGGTTGGTTGAGTGATTTCTCTCGTGTTCCCCTCGTGTTTTCCCTCGTGTTTCCCCTCGTGTTCATCACATTCTTCGTAGGGATCTGCTCCTTTCGTGAAAGATCGGCCATCTAGGGTTCCGCCCTACATCAATAGTGCTATGTCCATGGCTCACACTCATGTATTGCGTGAAGATTGAAAAAGTTTGAGAGCATCAAAATTATGAAACAATTTCTTGGCTTGTCATCGGGGTTGTGCATGATTTAAATATTTTGTGTGATGAAGATAGAGCATCGCCAGACTATATGATTTTGTAGGGATAGCTTGCTTTGGCCATGTTATTTTGAGAAGACATGATTGCTTTGTTAGTATGCTTGAAGTATTATTGTTTTCATGTCGATATTAAACTTTTGTTTTGAATCTTATGGATCTGAATATTCTTGCCACAATAAAGAAGATTACATTGATAAATATGTTAGGTAGCATTCCACATCAAAAATTCTGTTTTTATCATTTACCTACTCGAGGACAAGTAGGAATTAAGCTTGGGGATGCTTGATACATCTCCAACGTATCTATAATTTTTGATTGTTCCATGCTATTATATTATCCATCTAAGATGTTTTATATGCATTTATATGCTATTTTATATGATTTTTTGGGACTAAGCTATTAACCTAGAGCCCAGTGCCAGTTTTAGTTTTTTTCCTTGTTTTTGAGTATCGCGGAAAAGGAAAACCAAACGGAGTCCAATTGACCTGAAACTTCACGGAACTTATTTTTGGACCAGAAGAAGGCCATGGAGTAAAAGAGTTGGGACAGAAGAGCCCTGGGCGCGCCTCCCTACCTCGTGGGCAGCCCGGAGACCCCCCTGACTTGTTCTCTACGCCAAATTTTTGGCACTTTGGCATCTTTGCCTAGGGCTTCCACCATAACTTCCGCATAACCACCACCGACTTCCGCAGCCTCACCAATTTTGTTCCCCATAGCATTTGTGGTTGTTTGAGTGTGATTCGAGTCTCCTAAGGTGTTTAGGCTACTTAGGGACGGTTGCTTCTTCATCAACCACCACCATAACTTCCGCATAGGCTTACCCACCATACACTTCCGCCACCCTAACTTAACCCAATTTTGTTTGTGTTGTGATTTGCGTCTCCTAAGGTGTTTCGGCTACTTAGGGACCGTGCTTCCAATTCCGACACCGTGTATAGTTCACCACCTTACCCTCCACTTCCGCATTGCGTCCCAAAACCAATCATTGCATTTTCGCAATCCCATTGAGCTTCCGCAACCACCTCCACACCCTGCTACCACCATGTGACATTTGACATTTGAGATTTTGAGTTCGCGGTTTTTCCGTTTCCTAAGGTGTTTCGGCTACTTAGGGACGAGTCTCCATCATCTTGGTATCTACATCAAGAACACCGCCACTCATCATCGCCTCGGACGGTAACCTCCATATCATCTTGGTATCGTGGTATCCCTCCATTGTATATCCCCTTGCAATTGCATTGATAACCCCTAGCCCATTTTGCGTTACTTGCCTATCGAGACTAGCCATTTGAGTATTGCCGGCAGTTTTACTTGTGCACAATAGTGGTCTACACCTTCCATTGCATACATACCATATCATATTGGTATCATCATACTTGTGTCACAAGATTGTTCCCGCATATACACAATTGCTATCTTGGTTTGTGCATTTCGCATAGTGGCTATCCAAAAAAAAGAGAAAAAAAAGAGAATAAGCTTTTAAGCAAAGAAAAAAAGAGCAAAGAAGCTTGTAAGCAAGTGCCATAGCATCATACCACATTACAATATATCATATTTGGTCATCTTGGATCAAACACCGGGAACCATACATATATAACATACTTGGGATAGAAAGTTTATCCATTTTGCATCTTATAGGTTGTGCACAAGTGTCGTATCCGCCTATAGAGCAATCGTGCTAGCGTCTCTCTTGAGTTGTGCAACACGAGCGTTTTCCGTGGAATCCACATTTTGTGCTCATTCCTTGGTTGCACGACCCCATTTATCTATCCGTGTGTGTGTTTCCGTGTGCCATTCATTGCTATTGGTCTACTTGTTTCACTTGCGAATTTGTGAATCTCTTTCAACATTATTGACTCTTGCTAACATTTTGCATCAAATTTTTGTGCCACTATCCTCACCGAGCTCCACCAAAACCCTTACTTGTGTAGGTGTGAGAAACCGACAAGAATTTGTACCAATTGTGCTATTTCCTTGTTACACATTGAGTGATCATTGATCCATCTTCAACATCGGTCAAGGTACATTTGGTATAGTTCTTCTCTTTCTCCCACTCATATTTGCTCGAGTCTTGTGATGGATAGGCAAGACATTTCATCTCCGGTCTTCAACAACAACAATGGCATTAACAACTACATCACCAAAATGTCCATTTTCGATCTACAACGACAAATGCAAGGCGCACAATCTACCTTGCGAGAGTGCCTCGACAACCTCGCCATCGACATACACCACTCCGAAGCAAGGAAAAGGGACTACATCGACACCAAGTTGGGCAAGCTAAAGGATCAACTACGCGACATGGTGGCCGACTACAAGTCTTCTTCCCCTTAATCATCCTCAAGGCGGCGGCGAGCAAGTCGATCATCTTCGGAGCACAAACACGATGCAAGCGCAAGTCGTCCACGTCCACATCTCCATGGCGACCATCGCCAACATTGTCATGAAGGGCAAAACACCTCCAAGCATCATGTGCACAACGACGACGAACGACATCTACTACGAGCTCAAGCGCGACAACGACACCATCAACATGAAGATGCTCAACATGCGCAAATGCACAAGTCCCAACAAGCTCTACATCAAGCTACGTCCAAACTTCATGAGCACAAGAGAAGACCGCGAGACGAGCACCACCAAGACAGAGCTACGGCTACACCAACCACTTCGGCATCTTCGCCAAGTGTTATCAAGGCATCTTCGCCTTTGGACGTACGACATCTTCGCCTACTTCCCACGAGTACGCCTACAACGACTTCATCAAGTCCAAGGCGACCACCTACAAGCGAGGGCGACACTTCCATCTTCGGAAGCCCCTCAAGGAAGATGGCCGAGAATGGGAAATTCCCTTCGGTCATGGAGACGAGCTACGAGGTGCCACATCATATGGGCCTCCAACAACAAGACGGCGACAAGAAGGTTGAGCATGGGACTATCCCTTCAACCAAGGCGGCGTTAGGAGTTGAGCATGGAGACATTTGCACCAACATCTCTCCGACACCCACATATCATGAGATGACCCAATTCCCATGTGACGAGAGCCACCCCACCATGAGTGATATGAGTGACTCCACCATATGTGACATTGAGCGCATTTCCTATGAGAGGATGAGTGTGACCACCACTAGCCCCACACATGAGAGCATGCCGCACATCCTATGTGAGGTTGAGAGCCATTTGAGTGACTCCACCAACCATATGAGTGAGAGCATCTTACCGGGAGTGAGTGAGCCACAACACTTAGTGAGTGAGGTAGTTGACACGGCATGTGAGGCCACTATGATTTCTAATGACTTAACCTCTACTCCGAGTGTGTTTTCTTCTTTGGTGCTAGGTCTCCTACATGACGACATGCCTATCCTCGACGAGTCCATACCTCCAATGGAGACAACGATGGTCATGGTGGACGATGATGCACCCCCCACATGGTTCCATCAAGATGAAGATGACAACGAGTGGATCTTCGACACCTCACCTACAAAATATGAGCAACCTTCCAAAGGTAACATAGGTGACAATGCTTCTCTTGTCCCACTAGTGGACTATCTCACCAATGATTGTTTGCATGATGATGACACACCTATTACCATGCTTCATGCTAGTGCGACTTCTTCATGTCATGACTTACCCATTTATGATGAATATGATGATGAGCATGTTGAGTTGCCTAGTTGTGATGCTATGCTCCGTAGGATATCTTGTGAAAATTCTATTGGTCACTTCATGTTTGACAATCCATTGAACTTGTCATATGCTATGAGTGAGATCTCCCATATTGCTTCATTTCAATCTCAACATAGTGACTATGCATGCCCCATTAAAATACATCCCATTTGCACTTATGGCATAGATGACGAGATGATGGTCATTGGCTTTTGTTTTTCATGCGATGATATTGCTATGCTTCCTTTACATGATTTGCGCAATTCATCTACTATGCCATGTCATGATCACATTGTTCCAAATATGCTTTGTTTTGGATGTTGTCAATATTATCCATGTGATGTTTCTACAAATACTCATGAGGAGACCCCCATAGTTTCCTCATACATATTAGGAGATCTTGATGCATTCCATACTTTGCATGATTCCCATAATTGCTTGCACCATATGCATTCCATGAATAACAATGCTCTACATATTTCTCATGATGCATTACACAATTTGAGTCTCCATTATGCTATACATAATAACAAACCTCTCATGATGGATGACATGTTTCTGTATCACGCATCTCATTTATTTGAGCATAGGATATTTGGTGCTAACCGACACAAGCACATATGCATCATGATGGATGATGTGTACATCTACCACGCACACACAATTTTCCCTTTGTCTTTGTTTTGTGTAGGTACTTATGAACACTCGTCAACCTCACAATCCCATGAGTTGACGAAACGAGCTCTTGAGAGCAAAGATGACTTGGGATCCCGTGGACTATCCTTACCACCATTCCCTTCGCGCAAGCACTACGCGCATCTCTTCTACTTGGCTCTCACACAGCTTTGGGCTATATATCACTTGTCATGTTATGTCCATTTTCCCGTGTTCACTTTGCATGCTATGCCTCTTTCTATGATTTTGCCATGCAATTGTGACCCTTGCTTGCATCTACCCATGATTCACCATTATGCTACTCCTATGTGTATTTGCATGTTTGGTGGAGATCCTTCTTGCTATTGCCATGTTTATCATGTGCCTCATGCTATTGTTGATTCTTGTGTTGGGACAGTCATAATGTTCCATTGCTATTTACATAGGACTTCTTGCCAATACACTGATGATATATTGCTCATATCTTGCTTTCATGCTTGTGATATGTCTTGTGCATTATTCATGACCACTATTTGCACACATGACATGTTTGACATGATTCCTCCTAGTACGTTGCATCTTCGCACTACTAGCTTGCTTGACTTGATATCTATGATAGATTGCTTTGTCGCATCACCCATGTTCCATTATTACTTGCTTTCTTGGGTTGATGACATATATGCTCATGCCTCTCACATGATATATCTTGTTTATTGTCGCTTGCCTCCAATAATTGCCTCTATATTTAATAATCTTGGAGACTTGGACACTTCACTTGTGATGCATGCTTGTTTGATTGAGCCTATTGTATTTGGTTGTTCTCGCATCATATGCTTCCATACTATGAAATGCTCCCTTGTCCTTTCTTATGATGAGCATGATGCATACACTTGTTGGGTATCTCACCACTCAAATGATACGTTTTGCATTTACGCTAACCTCATTTGTTTTTCCGAGTGTTTGTCATGTTCTTTCATTTTGAAGTATTCAAAAGGAGGTATCATCACGAGACATATTGGTTATGTGATGGCATACAAGATGTGCAACTCCATCATCCTTGAGAAACTCCTAAAGGTGACCTCCTTCCCTTTGAGCCATCCTCATATATGCATATTGGACGGGCCATTCTTTCATTGTTGTTTCCTTCTTATTGTCTACATGATACATCTATTGGATGGAGGACTGACATTGGAGATCGAATCTATGGACCTTCACATTGAGGAGCGCTCGGACTTATTGGATGCACCTTCGAACCTCCACTCATGCCACGTCATCGAGCATTGCATGTGTACCACTCCGGAGACACCTTGGAGTACTTGGATTGCGCCATGTTTTCCACTTCATCCAACTACATGTCCGTCCACGACAACCGTTTCCATGGTGATGAGGATTACGATCCGAGGTCGGATCTTTCCCAAGGGAGGGGAGATGATGCGGAGCATCCTACGATCATCCCCATGTACACTCGAGCCTACGCCATTGGACCTAAGGTGAACCCGCTCCTAAATGCTTTTCCTTTCCATTCATGTGAGACATGGTTGCTACCTAATGCAAGGACACTACACATGCCTAGGTACCAAGGAGACCCTCTCGGAGATGTTCGGAATGATGGACAAGTCCCCAAGTACAAGGATGAAGGAGCACGACGAGAGGAACCGGAGAAAGTCTACAGGCCCCGGACATCCGGCCCCTGAAGATGTCAACAACAGCAACAGCCCAGCAACCAAAGTGCTACAGGGCCCGGATATCCGGCCAGGCCCCGGACATCCGGCCCCTCCCGCAAGCCCGGACATCCGGCACCAGCCCGAAAATCCGGCACCCATCACAGAACGTCCAGAAGCTGGATCTCGCCAGCCCGGATATCTGGCCCAGCGCCCGGACATCCGGCGTCTCGGGAAAGCCCGGACATCCGGCCCGTCGCCCGGACATCTGGCCCCTCCTGCCTGCGTGCAGTGTATCAGGGCCGAAAGCCCATGTACCCCTTCGCCCCTTAGACTATATATACTCCCCCTCCACCTACGTTTTAGGGTTAGCAAAGGATTAGCTCATTTAGAGATAGAGCTTTGCTCATCCATTATGGATCTACTCCACGAGAGCGACCGCGGCCCCTCTACGGAGAAGATCCACCTTGGATTCAAGACCTCCTCACGGAGAAGACCCCCATCAAGACCTCCTCACGGAGAAGAACCGGTTACCTTTGTATCGTCCTTTGTTGACTTTGGATCTTGTATCTTACCTTTGTGTTCATCGATCTAGCGCATGTGTGATCTATTCTGGTTGGTTGAGTGATTTCTCTCGTGTTCCCCTCGTGTTTTCCCTCGTGTTTCCCCTCGTGTTCATCACATTCTTTGTAGGGATCCGCTACTTTCGTGAAAGATCGGCCATCTAGGGTTCCGCCCTACATCAATAGTGCTATGTCCATGGCTCACACTCATGTATTGCGTGAAGATTGAAAAAGTTTGAGAGCATCAAAATTATGAAACAATTTCCTGGCTTGTCATCGGGGTTGTGCATGATTTAAATATTTTGTGTGATGAAGATAGAGCATAGCCAGACTATATGATTTTGTAGGGATAGCTTGCTTTGGCCATGTTATTTTGAGAAGACATGATTGCTTTGTTAGTATGCTTGAAGTATTATTGTTTTCATGTCAATATTAAACTTTTGTTTTGAATCTTATGGATCTGAATATTCTTGCCACAATAAAGAAGATTACATTGATAAATATGTTAGGTAGCATTCCACATTAAAAATTCTGTTTTTATCATTTACCTACTCGAGGACGAGTAGGAATTAAGCTTGGGGATGCTTGATACGTCTCCAACGTATCTATAATTTTTTATTGTTCCATGCTATTATATTATCCATCTAAGATGTTCTATATGTATTTATATGCTATTTTATATGATTTTTTGGGACTAAGCTATTAACCTAGAGTCCAGTGCCAGTTTCTGTTTTTTCCTTGTTTTTGAGTATTGCAGAAAAGGAAAACCAAACGGAGTCCAATTGACCTGAAACTTCACGGAACTTATTTTTGGACCAGAAGAAGGCCATGGAGTAAAAGAGTTGGGCCAGAAGAGCCCTGGGCGCGCCTCCCTACCTCGTGGGAAGCCCGGAGACCCCCCAGACTTGTTCTCTACGCCAAGACCTCTTATATATACCCAAACTTCCAGAAACAAAACTAGATCGGGAGTTCCGCCGCCGCAAGCCTCTGTAGACACCGAAAACCAATCTAGACCTGTTCCGGCACCCTGCCGGAGGGGGAATCCCTCTTCGGTGGCCATCTTCATCATCCCGACGCTCTCCATGACGAGGAGGGAGTAGATCACCCTCGAGGATGAGGGTATGTACTAGTAGCTATGTGTTTGATCTCTCTCTCTCTCTCTTGTTCTTGATTTGGCACGATCTTGATGTATCGCGAGCTTTGCTATTATAGTTGGATCTTATGATGCTTCTCCCCCTCTACTCTCTTGTAATGGTTGAGTTTTCCCTTTGAAGTTATCTTATCGGATTGAGTCTTTAAGGATTTGAGAACACTTGATGTATGTCTTGCATGTGCTTATCTGTGGTGACAATGGGATATTCACGTGATCTACTTGATGTATGTTTTGGTGATCAACTTGCGGGTTCCGTAACATTGTGAACTTATGCATAGGGGTTGGCACACATTTTCGTCTTGACTCTTCGGTAGAAACTTTGGGGCACTCTTTGAAGTTCTATGTGTTGGTTGAATAAATGAATCTGAGATTGTGTGATGAATATCGTATAATCATACCCACAGACACTTGAGGTGAGATTGGAGTATCTAGGTGACATTAGGGTTTTGGTTTATTTGTATCTTAAGGTGTTATTCATGTACGAACTCTATGATAGATCGAACGGAAAGAATAGCTACGTGTTATTTTACTACGGACTCTTGAATAGATCGATCAGAAAGAATAACTTTGAGGTGGTTTCATACCCTACCATAATCTCTTCGTTTGTTCTCCGCTATTAGTGACTTTGGAGTGACTCTTTGTTGCTTGTTGAGGGATAGTTATATGATCCAATTATGTTATTATTGTTGAGAGAACTTGCACTAGTGAAAGTATGAACCCTAGGCCTTGTTTCAACGCATTGCAATACCGTTTGTGCTCACTTTTATTATTAGCTACCTTGCTGTTTTTATATTTTCAGATTACAAAAACCTATATCTACCATCCATATTGCACTTGTATCACCATCTCTTCGCCGAACTAGTGCACCTATACAATTTACCATTGTATTGGGTGTGTTGGGGACACAAGAGGCTCTTTGTTATTTGGTTGCAGGGTTGCTTGAGAGAGACCATCTTCATCCTATGCCTCCCACGGATTGATAAACCTTAGGTCATCCACTTAAGGGAAATTTACTACTGTCCTACAAACCTCTGCACTTGGAGGCCCAACAACGTCCACAAGAAGAAGGTTGTGTAGTAGACATCAAGCAGTTTCTGGCGCCATTGCCGGGGAGGTTAGTGCTTGAAGGTATATCTTTAGATCTTGCAATCGAATATTTTAGTTTCTTGTTTTATCACTAGTTTAGTTTATAAAAGAAAACTACAAAAAAATGGAGTTAAGGTTGCCTCATATGCTTCATCATTTTAATGTCTTTCGTGAAAATGATGGAAAGGAAAATTGTGCTCAAGTACTAGAAGAAGAATTACGTAGAATGCTTGGCATAAAATATGTGAATGATGAGCATGATTGCTATGTGGTTAGTACGAATTCTTTGAATATCCATGATGCTAATGATATGCAAAGCCACAAGCTTGGGGATGCTATGTTTGACGAAGATGATATTTTTTTGTCCCCCAAGTTTTGACGAGCAAATTTATTATGATGATAGCATGCCTCCTATTTATGATGATTATATTGATGAAAGTGGGTTTGGAAGAGTGTCAACTTTAGGAAGTAATGATCCCACTATTTTGGAGGATGTTGAATCTTATTGTGATAATTATGGAAGTGGATTTGGAGAGGTCATGACTTTATTTAGTGATGAATCCACTATTTCGGAAGAGGTTCCAATTGATTATGAGAATAAAGTTGCTATCTATGATGATTATTGTGATGACATGTATGCTATAAAGAATAATTGTAACCATGAAAACTGTCATCATGATTTTAGTTTTCAATTGGATTATGCCTCACATGATAATTATTTTGTTGAGTTTGCTCCCACTATTCCGAATGAGAAGAATTTTGCTTACGTGGAGAGTAATAAAATTTCTATGCTTGTAGATCATGAAAAGAATGCTTTATGTGATGGTTATATTGTTGAATTCATTCATGATGGTACTGAAAATTATTATGAGGGAGGAATATATGCTTGTAGGAATTGCAATAATATCAAGTTTCCTCTCTATGTGCTTGAAGTTTTAAAGTTATGCTTGTTTTGCCTTCCTATGCTAGTTGATTATTGTTCCCATAAGTTGTTTGCTCACAAAATCCCTATGCATAGGAAGTGGGTTATACTTAAATAAGCTAGTCATATTCTTCATGATGCTCTCTTTATGTTTCAATTCTTATTCTTTATGTGAGCATCATTGAAATCATCATGCCGAGCTAGGGGCATTAAACAATAGCGCTTGTTGGGAGGCAACTCAATTTTTTTTATTTTTGTCCTTTGCTTTTGCTCATGTTTAGTAATAAATAATCTATCTAGCCTCGGTTTATATGTGGTTTTATGTTTTAATTAGTGTTCGTGCCAAGTAGAACCTTTGGGAAGACTTGGGTGAAGTCTTTGTGATCTTGCTGTAAAAAAACAGAAACTTTAGCGCTCACGAGATTAGCTGCCATTTTTACTGGAGAGTGATTTTTGGTTGATTCTGTTTGAAGATGATTAATAGACAAATTCTTCAGGTACACCAATTTATTTCACAATTTTTCGAGTTACATAAGTATACGTTTGATACAGATTACTACAGACTGTTCGGTTTTTGACAGATTCTGTTTTCTATGTGTTGTTTGCTTATTTTGATGAATCTATGAGTAGTATCGGAGGGTATGAACCATAGAGAAGTTGGAATACAGTATATATTACACCAATATGAATTTAGAATGAGTTCACAACAGTACCTAAGTGGTGATTTATTTTCTTATACTAACGGCGTTTACGAGTTTTCTGTTGAGTTTTGTGTTGTGAAGTTTTCAAGTTTTGGGTAAAGATTCGATGGACTATGGAATAAGGAGTGGCAAGAGCCTAAGCTTGGGGATGACCAAGGCACCCCAAGGTAATATTCAAAGATAACCAAGAGCCTAAGCTTGGGGATGCCCCGGATGGCGTCCCCTCTTTCGTCTTCGTTAATCGGTAACTTTTCTTGGAGCTATATTTTTACTCACCACATGATATGTGTTTTGCTTGGAGCGTCATTTTATTTTCTTTTGTTTTGCTTGCTGTTTGAAGAAAATACCAAGATCTGAAATTCTTAAATGTTAGAGAGTCTTCACATAGTTGCATAATTATTCAACTACTCATTGATCTTCACTTATATCTTTCGGAGTAGTTTGTCATTTGCTCTAGTGCTTCACTTATATCCTTTTAGAGCACGACGGTGGTTTTATTTTGAAGAAATAGATGAACTCTCATGCTTCACTTATATTTTTTTGAGAGTCTTAAACAACATGGTAATTTGCTTGGGTTATAAAATTTAGTCCTATTATGACAGGCATCCAAGAGGGATATAATAAAAACTTTCATATAAGGTGCATTGAATACTATGAGAAGTTTGATTCCTTATGATTGTTCTGAGATATAAAGATGGTGATATCAGATTCATTCTAGTTGAGTAGTTATGAATTTGAGAAATACTTTTTCTAAAGTTTGTGATTCCCGTAGCATGCACGTATGGTGAACCGTTATGTCATGAAGTCGGAGCATGATTTATTTATTGATTGTCTTCCTTATGAGTGGCGGTCAGGGACGAGCGATGGTCTTTTCCTACCAATCTATACCCCTAGGAGCACGCGTGTAGTACTTCGTTTCGATAACTAATAGATTTTTGCAATAAGTATGTGAGTTCTTTATGACTAATGTTGAGTCCATGGATTATATGCACTCTCACCCTTCCACCATTGCTAGCCTCTCTAATACCGCACACCTTTCGCCGGTATCATACACCCACCATATACTTTCCTCAAAATAGCCACCATACCTACCTATTATGGCATTTCCATAGCCATTCCGAGAAATATTGCCATGCAACTTTCCACCGTTCCGTTTATTATGACACGCTTCATCATTGTCACATTGCTTTGCATGATCATGTAGTTGACATCGTATTTGTGGCAAAGCCACCGTTCATGACTTTCATACATGTCACTAATGAGTCATTGCACATCCCGGTACACCGCCAGAGGCATTCACATAGAGTCATATTTTGTTCTAAGTATCGAGTTGTAATTCTTGAGTTGTAAGTAAATAAAAGTGTGATGGTCATCATTATTAGAGCATTGTCCCATGTGAGGAAAGGATGATGGAGACTATGATTCCCCCACAAGTCGGGATGAGACTCCGGAAGAAAAAAAGAGAGAAAAAAGAGGCCATAAAAAAGAGAAGGCCCAAAACAAAACAAAAAAAACAAAAAAAACAAAAAAAAAGAGAGAAAAAGAGAGAAGGGACAATGTTACTATCCTTTTACCACACTTGTGCTTCAAAGTAGCACTGTGATCTTCATGATAGAGACTCTCCTATGTTGTTACTTTCATATAGTAGTGGGAATCTTTCATTATAGAACTTGGCTTGTATATTCCAATGATGGGCCTTCTGAAAATGCCCTAGGTCTTCGTGAGCAAGCGAGTTGGATGCACACCCACTTAGTTTCTTTTTGAGCTTTCATTCACTTATAGCTCTAGTGCATCCATTGCATGGCAATCCTTACTCACTCACATTGATATCTATTGATGGGCATCTCCATAGCCCATTGATACGCCTAGTTGATGTGAGACTATCTTCTCCTTTTTGTCCTCTCCACAACCACCATTCTATTCCACCTATAGTGCTATGTCCATGGCTCACACTCATGTATTTCGTGAAGATTGAAAAAGTTTGAGAGCATCAAAAGTATGAAGCAATTTCATGGCTTGCCATTGGGGTTGTGCATGATTTAAATATTTTGTGTGATGAAGATAGAGCATAGCCTGACTATATGATTTTGTAGGGATAGAATGCTTTGGCCATGTTATTTTGAGAAGACATGATTGCTTTGTTAGTATGCTTGAAGTATTATTGTTTTCATGTCAATATTAAACTTTTGTTTTGAATCTTATGGATCTGAATATTCTTGCCACAATAAAGAAGATTACATTGATAAATATGTTAGGTAGCATTCCACATCAAAAATTCTGTTTTTATCATTTACCTACTCGAGGACGAGTAGGAATTAAGCTTGGGGATGCTTGATACGTCTCCAACGTATCTATAATTTTTGATTGTTCCATGCTATTATATTATCCATCTAAGATGTTCTATATGTATTTATATGCTATTTTATATGATTTTTTGGGACTAAGCTATTAACCTAGAGCCCAGTGCCAGTTTCTGTTTTTTCCTTGTTTTTGAGTATCGCAGAAAAGGAAAACCAAACGGAGTCCAATTGACATGAAACTTCACGGAACTTATTTTTGGACCAGAAGAAGGCCATGGAGTAAAAGAGTTGGGCCAGAAGAGCCCTGGGCGCGCCTCCCTACCTCGTGGACAGCCCGGAGACCCCCAGACTTGTTCTCGACGCGAAAACCTCTTATATATACCCAAACTTCCAGAAAGAAACCTAGATCGGGAGTTCCGCCGCCGCAAGCCTCTGTAGCCACCGAAAACCAATCTAGACCCGTTCCGGCACCCTACCGGAGGGGGAATCCCTCTTCGATGGCCATCTTCATCATCCCGGCGCTCTCCATGACGAGGAGGGAGTAGACCACCCTCGGGGCTGAGGGTATGTACTAGTAGCTATGTGTTTGATCTCTCTCTCTCTTGTTCTTGATTTGGCACGATCTTGATGTATCGCGAGCTTTGCTATTATAGTTGGATCTTATGATGCTTCTCCCCCTCTACTCTCTTGTAATGGTTGAGTTTTCCCTTTGAAGTTATCTTATCGAATTGAGTCTTTAAGGATTTGAGAACACTTGATGTATGTCTTGCATGTGATCTGTGGTGACCATGGGATATTCACGTGATCTACTTGATGTATGTTTTGGTGATCAACTTGCGGGTTCCGTAACATTGTGAACTTATGCATAGGGGTTGGCACACGTTTCTGTCTTGACTCTCCGGTAGAAACTTTGGGGCACTCTTTGAAGTTTTGTGTGTTGGTTGAATAGATGAATCTGAGATTGTGTGACGCATATCGTATAATCATACCCGCGGACACTTGTGGTGACATTGGAGTATCTAGGTGACATTAGGGTTTTGGTTGATTTGTATCTTAAGGTGTTATTCTAGTACGAACTCTATGATAGCTCGAACAGAAAGAATAGCTACGTGTTATTTTACTACAGACTATTGAATAGATCGATCAGAAAGAATAACTTTGAGGTGCTTTCGTACCCTACCATAATCTCTTCGTTTGTTCTCTGCTATTAGTGACTTTGGAGTGACTCTTTGTTGCATGTTGAGGGATAGTTGTTATGATCCAATTATGTTATTATTGTTGAGAGAATTTGCACTAGTGAAAGTATGAACCCTAGGCCTTGTTTCAACGCATTGCAGTACCGTTTGTGCTCACTTTTATTATTATCTACCTTGCTGTTTTTATATTTTCAGATTACAAACCTATATCTACCATCCATATTGCACTTGTATCACCATCTCTTCGCCGAACTAGTGCACCTATGCAATTTACCATTGTATTGGGTGTGTTGGGGACACAAGAGACTCTTTGTTATTTGGTTGCAGGGTTGCTTGAGAGAGACCATCTTCATCCTACGCCTCCCACGGATTGATAAACCTTAGGTCATCCACTAGAGGGAAATTTGCTACTGTCCTACAAACCTCTGCACTTGGAGGCCCAACAACGTCTACAAGAAGAAGGTTGTGTAGTAGACATCAAGCAGTTTCTGGCGCCGTTGCCGGGGAGGTTAGTGCTTCAAGGTATATCTTTAGATCTTGCAATCGAATCTTTTAGTTTCTTTCGTGAAAATGATGGAAAGGAAAATTGTGCTCAAGTACTAGAAGAAGAATTACGTAGAATGCTTGGGATAAAATATGTGAATGATGAGCATGATTGCAATGTTGTTAGTACGAATTCTTTGAATATCAATGATGCTAATGATATGCAAAGCCACAAGCTTGGGGATGCTATGTTTGACGAAGATGATATTTTTTGTCCCCCAAGTTTTGACGAGCAAATTTATTATGATGATAGCATGCCTCCTATTTACGATGATTATATTGATGAAAGTGGGTTTGGAAGAGTGTCAACTTTAGGAAGTAATGATCCCACTATTTTGGAGGATGTTGAATCTTATTGTGATAATTATGAAAGTGGATTTGGAGAGGTCATGACTTTATTTAGTGATGAATCCACTATTTCGGAAGAGGTTCCAATTGATTATGAGAATAAAGTTGCTATGTAACATCCCAAAATTCTAAATTTTGGAATGTTATAATAAATAGATAGATTTGATTCGTAGTTTGATTGATTGATTGATGGACTGAAAGTGAGTGAAATTCGAAACTTTTGAAAGATAAATGAGAGGGAATAAAAGGACTTTCCCAAACTTTCATTTTTGCTTTCATGATCTCCGTGAATTCAAATTCTTTTCACCACAAAACCCTGGAGAGAAGATGACATGACTTCTTCCATTTATTTAAATGACAAGGGGTATTGAAAATATTTGAATTTCATTTGAAAATATTTCCAATTCTGAAACTTTATGCAACTCAATGATTTTCACGAGAGAAGATAAAATGACTTCTTCAAAATATATGAAATATGAGTTGGGAGTTTAAAAGGATCAAATTTAAAGTCCTTTTGGAAATTACTTTCAATTTGGAGTTATTTGGATTTTATTCAAATTATTTTTCTCCAAAAATAAAATATATGGAAAATAGGGTAACATGAGTCCCTACATCAGAAAATTGGAGAGAAATAAATTTGAATTCATTTTGGTATTTTTAAAATGATTTTTATTGGATTTTATTGCACCAGTAGCACTCTTTGCTTTAGTTGAATTTCTGTGGACTTTATTTGACTTTGGAAAAATGTTCAAGTCGTAGAAAATCTTTTTCTGAAAATTTTGACATATTATATGCCTATATAATATTTTTATTTATTTTATTATTTTTGGTTGTCTGGAAATCTTTATTTTAAAAAAAACTTCTCCCGACTGGGCCGGTCCAACTCCTAGCCAGGCCGCGGCCCAGCCCACCTCCTCGCTGTCTCCAAACTCCCGAGCGGGAGTCCCGCCGCCGCACGACTCGCCGGCCACCGCCGTTGCCGAGTCGGCCTCCCCGCGCCGCCTTTGCCCCTGCCGCACGCCTCCCCAGGCCGCCCCTCCATAAATAGCACCCCGACCCCGCCGCCCTCTCTCTCTGCTCGCGCCGCCGCCCCTCGCCAGATCCACCACCGCCGCCATCGGTTGCCGCCGCCGCCGCTGCCGCGCACCTCGCAACCCCCGCTGCCTCTCCGTTTGCCTACGCCACCGGAGCACCGCCGGCGACCACGCCCGACGCCCCTCATCGCCGGAGCTCGCCGCCCTCGCCGGAGCCGCCGCTCCGCCGATCTAAACCGCCGCCGCCGCCGGTTTTCTCAACAAAAAACCGCCAGACCGCCGCCGACCGGTATAACCGCCGCCCGATCCAGTTCTCGTCGGTTTTTCCTTTTAAAATTTTGGTTTTCTTTTTAGTTAGTTTTATTTCGAGAACGCTCGTCAGGTTAGATCTGGAGCGAACGGTTTTTCGTCCTTTAGCGTTCGTTAGTGAACGTTCGTTATTTAGACTTTTTCTTTTTCTGTTATTTTCGGCCAAGGACCCATCTGTGAATAATTTATTTACAGATTAGCCCCTGATCTTCAAACGTCTACAACTTTTTACTCGTTTATCCAAATCCAACGAAACCAACGCCAATTTCTTCGTTATGATCCCCTCTATCCAGTAAAACAACTTAAACATATTTTTGAAAGTTTTAAATTTTGAATTCAAACAGATTTGTATTTGAACTTGTTTTGATCGTAACTTGAGTTTTATAATTCCGATTTGAGTGATTCTTTTTGCAAATCGAAGCTCCTGACCTAAACTTTCTGATAAGGCCAAATTCACCCAATTTTGGTACTGTTAGAAAATGTTTTCTGTTGCAAGAGTTATTTTCCTGTGTTTTGATGCTTTCCGAATTGTCTTCTTCGCCCTTTCCGAACTTTTGAGTGATTGCTTATGTGTGGTTACTATTGCTTGCTCATGATAGATTGGCCGGAGTGTGACGAGTAGAACTATCAGGAGTTATGAGTGCGAGTCATCTTCATCAACAGTACAGGCAAGTTCACACTTTGATCATATCCCTTTCATACCCAGTTTTTATGCATTAGTTTCACCCTCAAACATTGCATGGTTAGGTATTGATAACATGTGGGTATTGGGAAGTAGTTGATGAGGTAGGAACCTATTGACCTGCATTCAAACCTTGGGAGTTACTTCTACGTTTTTCTTATATTGCTATGCTATGCCGTAGACGTGGATTGGGTTTGAGTATATTTCATGACAGATGTGAGATTGTTAACTAATGGATCAACTTAAGGTGGCTACTTTAATTCGCATCTGGGTGGATTGAGGCACCTGGAGAACCCAGTGTTGCCCGTATTTTTGGATATCCCGGAGTACCCGTGTGATCATCCTATGGACTGCCACCCAGACTCAAAGGGATCATAAGATTATTCATGCTAGAAACTTCCGTGTGCAGCCACAAGCCATTATGGGCTCTGGCATAGTTGAGTAAGCTGTGTGAGCTCTTGAAGAGGTGGACTAGCATATGTAGGGGGATTGTAGGTGTAACGGTCTGCCCGGAGTAGAGATTAAATGCTTCTGAAGGACTGTGTCTCGATCATCCGTTTCTCAAACACCAAGTAGTGCGAGAAATCCAACGGAGGAGATCGAGTCTTGTGGGGAAAAGTGCACAAACCTCTGCAGAGTGTACAAACTAATCATGGTTAGCCGTGTCCCCGGTTATGGACATCTTGAGTATCTAGTTCTTGGATTATCATGTGAATCTCATCATGTTACTTAATTTAATTTGATTGGGTTAATCACTTTCTTAATTGGGATTGAGTTGGAGGTACCTTCTCAATGTTTAACAACCACCATGATAGTTAAATAAAATTTATTCCTTTGTAGTAGGGAAAAATTGGCTTTTCGCAAAAACATTATAACCATAGAGCTTTTCCACCAGCCATATATGCATGTAGTGATAGTTATTATTCATCATTATCCTATGGTGTGAATTTGCCAGTACATTCAATGTACTGACCCTTTGTGGCTGCAACGTCTCATGTTGCAGGATCTTACGACGAGTAAGTGATATGTTAGGATTACGATTTCTACATTCAACTTTGCCATTGGTGTTGATGGGAATCCACAACCTTGTTGTTACTTCCGCTATTTTGGATTGAGGTAATAGTATTTACGTTATTTTATACATGTGATTTACCTCTGTTATAAATCCTCGAGTACTGTGTGTGTCAGCATATCGATCCAGGGATGACACTCAAGCACAGACTTGACCGTCTGAGGTCGGGTCGCTACAAGATGGTATCAGAGCACATGTTGACTGTAGGACGTGACCCTAGAAACTGGCAAGCCCATAGGAAAAGATTTTCTCTACAACTTTCGTTTCAAAAAGGATATTTTACCTCTCTTCTCTTCTAAGCTTATTCAAATATTCCTTTTTAGTGAGAGTATACCCCTTTCCCCTTTTGACCACAAAGATTCGACTGATGAGACCACTCCAAGAAGGACAAGATATCGGACAACCAAGAATACTTCGGAATGAAGAGTATTTTTACCAAGCATTTGTTATAATTGGAACTACAACGGTTGAAGATTCTGAAGACTAGGAGAAATTGAAGGCTCTGAAGAATTTCCAGATTCGTATGATTTAGGAAGGCTATCCTTATGGAACTTGATAGACTAGGGAAGCTGTCAATACCCGAGATCAAGATGTATCGGAAAAAGACCGGAACATGGAGCATTAGAACTCAAAGTTTTTGTCAAGAAACCCCGAAGACAGGAGATATCAATTATGGAATGAAAGCTCATGACAGTAACATGGGCATAGACACAGCCGACCATGGTGTTATTACCCGTTTATGCTATTGTCACCGTGCGGAGTTAAGCATGCAGATGCATGGAAAGATTGGATGGTAGAAGACTGATGGAGCATCTGTCAACAAAAGATGAAGTTTTAACCTTAGCTGGTGTATCACCAGGATCTGGAGTATTACATCAAGGATTTTAAGATGGACTTGCAAGAAGCCGTATTGGACGAGAAAACATTCCGTGAAGAACTAAGGACCCAGAAGTTGAAAGTAGCCAAGCTAGAGGAGCAAAACCTTGAGATACCAGAGATACGTCAGGAACTGAAGAACAGTAGGACCATGGTTCATGCCAAGGATGTTGAAACCCAGAAGTTTGGAACGCAACTCCAGAAATATTAAAGGATGTCACTAGAGACTTCATGTCAACAGAGATCTGGCAAAAGAACTTGAGAAAGACAAGCATGATCGGAAGAAGCCATCGGAGACATGAACAAGACTTGAAGAGTTTGACGATGTTGAAGATTTATTGACCTTTAGAAGACCAAACCCGGTTATATACCTACGTTAGATGCGACGTTTGTGAGCTGTCATTTGTTTGATGTTTTTTCGACAGCCACAAATAAAAATCTATCTTTTCAAAACTATTGGTTGTGTTGTGTGTATCCCTCTCTATCTCTCTTATCCCACCCCAACCATTGGACCCAATAGAGGATGAATGGAGATGAGCTTATATTTTCTAGACCGATGATTCAATGGAGATGGACCGATGGATTCAGAACATGGAGGATCATATGGAGAATAACACTATAACTGGAAAGGATATGACCCAGCATGCTCTTCAGTGCTTTGAAAGAGGTGCTGCTACTTGGTGGAGGATGTACCAAACCATCAATGGACGGAAAGGAGTAACCACTTGGAAAGAATTTTAGTTGACTCCGCTAAAGTCTCGGCTTGTGTCCCAGAAGTTGAAGCCTTATGGTAATGATATGAAGAAACCTTGTGCAGGCAATGTGGAGAAATAGGACACAACCATAAAGAACCCCGGGACGAATACACTCATAAGCAGAGGATTACCAAAGGAATTAGCTGAGGATCTCAGGGAGCTTCGTTTGGAGATAGTCCCCATAGGTTTCGTTGCAACAATGGAGGTTCAGTCAACCTTAGTGGGAAAGATTCTAGAAGCTCAAAAGGATGACAAAGAGATGGCTGAGATAAAGGAGAAATGAGCAAAGGAAAAGCCAAAGGTTTTCGTGAGGATGAGCATAAGACCTTATGGTTTGAGGACCATGTATATGTGCCCAATGATGCAGAGATCAGGAAGTTAATACTTCAGGAGGCTCATGACTCACCATACTTGATTCACCCTGGAAACACCAAGATGTATTTGGATTTGAAGGAGCGTTTCTGGTGGACTGGTATGAAGAAGGATATTGTGGAGTATGTAGTCGTAGGTGATGTATGCCAGAGAGTAAAGGCAGAGCATCAGAAGCCAGCAGTATTACTACAGCCTATGCCGATACCCGAATGGAAGTGGGATAAGCTTGGCATGGATTTCATTACCGGATTTCTCAGAACCCGATCGGGATATGATTCTATCTGGGTAGTAGTTGATTCGCTTGACCAAAGTGGCTCACTTTATCCCAGTGAAAACCACCTATACAAGTTCGAAGTTGGCCAAGATATATATGACCAGGATCGTATGTCTGCATGGAGTTCCGAGGACCATCGTATCAGATAGAGGAACACAGTTTACCTCAAAGTTTTGGAATCAGCTGCACCAGACTTTGGGTACTAGGCTAGAGTTCAGTACAGCCTTTCATCCGCAGACAGATGGATAGACCGAGAGAGTCAATCAGATTCTGGAGGACATGTTGAGAGCGTGTGCGCTAGATTATGGATCTAGTAGGATGATAATCTACCTTACGCGGAGTTCTCATACAACAACAGTTACCAAGCCAGTTTGAAGATGGCCCCTTTTGAAGCTTTGTATGGGAGAAGGAGCCAGACACCGTAGATGTGGGATGAAGTTGGAGACCGTCAGTTGTTTGGACCAAATGTGATCAAGGAGTCAGAAGAGAATGTTAAGTTGATTCGAGATTGTAACATCCCAAATTTTCAATTTGGAATGTTATACATTAGATCATCATGCATAACATATTTTATTGCATTTTGTTTTGCAATCCTAGAAATTCTAAGCAACTCAAGGACCCACGGAGAGAGTTGGGGATTTCACGATTTTCATATTTGAATTTTATCAAATATCGAAACGAGGATCATTTGTTTTAATTATTTTTCTCTCCGAAAATATTTCATATTTAAATTATATGAGAGGGGATAATATGACTTCTCCAAAAATAATGAAATATTGGAGGAAAAATATTAAAAACAAATATTTGATTTTATTTGATTTTATTTGAATTAGGAAAAATACGCGTTTTTCAAAATTGCATTTTATGCCCAAATAAATGTTCATCTTGTCCGTCTTATTTTTTGAGGACGGGGAAAATTTATTTTGGGATTTTTGGAGTCCGTTTAGTATTTTTTTTCTTTCCTTTCTGCACGTCCGAATTATTAAAAAAAAACGAACCGACCTACCGGGCCGTGTCCGGCTAGGACTCTTGGCCTGGCCGGCCTTATAAGTCGGGAGGCCACCCCGCAGCCCAACCTGAGCCGCCCCTCCGCCCAAACCCTAGCGCCGCCCCGCCGCCGCCCGACGCCGCCGACGCCGCCGCTCGTCGCCCGTCGCCCCGCCGCCGCCCTTCGCCCCGCCGCCCCACCGGAGCCCCACCCGACGCCGGAGCCGCCCCGCCGCCGCCGTCCCGCCGCCCGAGGTTGACCACCGCCGCCGCCGCCGGTTTCCGCGAGAAAACCGCCCGGTTTTTCGTTCGTTTTTTTTCAAAACCCTAGATATTTTTATATAGATCGGTTTAGTTTTTTTTGGTTTATCTATTTTGCGGACGTTCGTCCGTACGTTCGTTTTAACGAACGGTTTTCATCGTTTAGCCGCAGACAGCGAACGTTCGTTCGTTAGCCTGTTCGTCAGTTTTTCTTTTTCTCAGATTTTCCGCGATTATTTTCGATTGCGATTTCCGATCTGTTTTTCGTTTTAGTATAACTTTTCGCTCGTTTATCGGAATCAGGCGATTCAAGCGCCTAGAGTTTCATCTCGAAACCCTCTTTCTGTTTAACCAACTTAAACAAGTTTTTGCTACTGTAAAATTTGACTTAGGTCCAGATTAGTAAACGAAGCTTGTTTCTTTCGCCATTTGAGTTTCGTTGCTTCGTTCGATTTGATTCTTTTTGCAAACCGGAGTTCTTAAGTTGAACTTTCTGGTTAGATCTCTTATTTTGAGTTTTACCCGTGCACCCTTGCTTGATTGCTTATGAATGTATTGTTTGCTTGCGATAGAGTACCCGGAGTGCGAAGCATGCTACTACGAGTCTCTAGGTTTCCCGGATCATCAGCAAGGCAAGTAACACTTTGATCATACTTTTCATTACCCAGTTTTTATGCATTAGTTTCAACCCTCAAGCATTGCATGGTTAGGATCTGAATAATACGTGGGTTTTGGGAAGTAGATGAGGTAGTACCTATTGCCCTGTTTATTATCAAACCTTTGGGAGTTACTTCTACGTTTGCTTATATTACTATGCTATGCTTGTAGACGTGGATTGGGTTTGAGTGAATTTTCCATGACAGATGTGAGATTGTTAATTAATGGTTCAACTTAAGGTGGCTACTTAAATAAACATCTGGGTGGATTGAGGCACCTGGAGAACCCAGTGTTGCCTGTATTTTTGGATATCCCGGAGTACCCGTGTGATTATCCTATGGACCGCCACCCAGACTCAAAGGGATCATGAGATCATTTCATGCTAGAAACTTCCGTGTGCAGCCACAAGCTATTATGGGCTCTAGCATAGTTGAGTAGGTTACATGACCTCT
The DNA here is from genome assembly GCF_002575655.3 of Aegilops tauschii subsp. strangulata. Classification (NCBI taxonomy): domain Eukaryota; kingdom Viridiplantae; phylum Streptophyta; class Magnoliopsida; order Poales; family Poaceae; genus Aegilops; species Aegilops tauschii. The sequence continues at coordinate 207,131,333 of NC_053039.3, read as the reverse complement.
TGAAGAGGCGGGCTAGCAGATGTAGGGGAAAGTAGGTGTAACTGTCCACCCGGAGTAAAGAGTTATTGTTTCTGAAAGACTGTGTCTCGGTCATCCGTTTCTCAAACACCATGAAGTGCGAGAAATCAAACGAAGGAGATCGAGTCTTGTGGGGAAAAGTGCACAAACCTCTGCAGAGTGTACAAACTAATCATGGTTAGCCGTGTCCCCGGTTATGGACATCTTGAGTATCTAGTTCTTGGATTATCATGTGAATCTCATCATCATGTTACTTAATTTAATTTGATTGGGTTAATCACGTTCTTAATTGGGATTGAGTTGGAGGTACCTTCTCAATGTTTAACAACCACCATGATAGTTAAATAAAACTTATTCCTTTGTTGTATGGAAAAATTGGCTTTTCGCAAAACTGTAACCATAGAGCTTTCCACCAGTCAAATATGCATGTAGTGATAGCATTATTCTGTTCATTACTCTCTATGTGTTACTTTGCCAGCATATTCCATGTGCTGACCCGTTTTTGGGCTGCAACGTATCATGTTGCAGACTTTTCAGACGACGAGTAAGATGCCATAGGTCGTGGTCTTATACTCAGTGATGCCGTTGGAGTTGATGGACTCACTTTATCTTCCAAGCGTTCCGCTGTTATCGTTTTTAGATGGCCTTAAGCCATTTTTATTGTATTAAGTTCTCTCTTGAGACTATTCGATGTAATAAGTGTGTGATTGCTACTCTGTTATAAATCCTTCAAAGTACTGTGCGTGTCAGCATTACCGATCCAGGGATGACACTGATGCACAAAGACTAGACCGTTTGAGGTCTGGTCGCTACAAAGATGGTATCAGAGCACACGCTGACTGTAGGACATGACCACTAAGCTAAAGCCCTAGAATCACTACTCTCTTCTAATTTCTGACTCCTCTCCTTTCTTCCACTCTTTTAGGATGGCGGATGCAAGGAACAAGTTCGCGCAACCGGATGAGGATACACCTTTTGGACGAGACTTGAAGGAAGTTACTAGGTACCTGAACATCGGAATACCAAGCTTCACCGGGACCTACAACGCCACACTACCAGAAGAGGAGCGCTGGATGATTCAAGTTCAAGTTCCAGGAAGGACGTTCATGCCAGTCACAAAGCCCATAGAGTTTTCCTTTGATGCACCAACCTGGAGTCTAGGAAAGAGCATGGCAGCCCACATCACCATGGGATGCATTGGAGAAGTGTACCACAAGGATCTTAAGGATACTATCTATCAGATTTGTGGGCGCCGAGACGAGCAATGGGAGATGATCAGCACCAGGAAGGATAGATCTATTGCAGCTTTCATCCAGGAGTTAAACCAGCACATTCGTCGCCAGGATAACCAGATGTGCGCAGACATGATAGATCTGAAGAAGGCAAAGACTAGGATCACGGAGCTGGAGGATGAACTCAAGTCTACACGCGATGGATATGAGGAGGAAATCGCAACATTGTTGGAGAAGAATGACGACCTGATAAAGAAGATAGGAGTATTCATGGGAGACCCAGCACCAGGAGGAGATGATGACGATTCTACTTGCCCGGAGAACTACATCATCATCGACGACACCGACTCGGATCCCAGCAATGTTGACTATGTTGATGAAGCCGGAGCAGATATCATGGAGTCTTCGACCGATCAATTTTTCTAGTAGACCACCAAATCAGTAGTAGTATTCCACCATGTATATAGTATAGTCCAAGCACTTTGTAACGATAGTTAGATCGATTGTGTGCCTTGTTTGAATTGATTGGAGTGATATGATTGTGTTTGTCTCATGTGCATATGGGTAGTGTTTTCCCTCTAGACCTCATTCTATCCTATTTTCTCATCTTTTCTAAACCCATCAGATGCCTCCGAGACGCGACACCGGATTTGTTTTCCCACCGGATATCACTCAGTTGATTCAGCAGCAGAATAGCCTGATGCAAGCGCTAGTTCAGAGCCAAGGAAACAACAAACAACAACAACAACCCACCACCACCACCACCTGTTGATCACTTAGCCCGTTTTCTTAGGCTGAATCCGCCGGTGTTTTCTAGTAGCACCGAGCTGATTGTTGCAGATGATTGGCTCCGCAAGGTTGGAAGGGAGCTGACCACTGCGGGATGCACAGATGCGGAGAGAGTGCGTTTTGCCGCACATCAGCTTGATGGACCCGCAGCATCATGGTGGGAGAATTACATAGCCACTCACCCCATTGGCACTGTCACATGGGACCAGTTTCAGCAAGCTTTCCGTACTGCCCATGTTTCAGCAGGAGCTATGGCCATGAAGAAGCGTGAGTTTCGCAACTTACGCTAAGGAGGACGTACCGTTGGCCAATACGTGGAGGATTTTAGTAAGTTAGCACGTTATGCCCCAGATGACGTTGCTACGGATGCAGCTAAGTAGGAGAAGTTTCTAGAAGGACTGAATGATGAGCTGAGCATGCAGTTGATGGTGGCAACTTTTAACAACTACCAGGAGTTGGTAGATAGAGCTCTCATGATTGAAGGGAAGCAGCAGCAGATTGAGAGCCGTAAGAGGAAGTATGGACAAGGAAAATACAGTACAGGAGCTCATCAGAAGCCTCATTTTACCTTGAACTCGGGAGGACACCTTCAGCATGACCATGGAGGTCACAATCACAATGGAGGGAGCTCGCACAATCATAGTGGCCCCAAGAATGGCAATGGGAACGGAGGAAGCAACGGACAGAACCGTTCCAACCCATCAACCCCAGCCAAGACGGATCTAAGCCACGTTACTTGTTTCAAGTGACAGAAGACTAGACCTTATGCCACTGGTTGTCCGGAAGCAAAGAATGGAAATGGCAATGGAAGCTCGGGGAAGAAGCCGAACCCTTTCAACAGGGGACATGTGAACCACGTTAACGTGGAGGAGGTAGAAGCCCAGCCTGATGCAGTAATAGGTAAGTTCTTGGTTAAGTCAATTACTGCAATCGTTCTTTTTGATACTGGTGCATCGCATTCATACATATTAAGGGGATTTGTGGATAAGTTTAAGTTGCTCACCAAGGTTCTTAGAACACCTATGTTAGTAACCTCGCCAGGAGTAGAGTATATGGCAAGCCAAGGATGTTTTCAGATGCCATTGGCCATAGGTAGGCATGTTTTCTCCTCAGACCTAATAGTTTTGGAGTCGCAATGTTTGGATGTGATATTGGGAATGGATTGGCTATCGATGTATGGAGGAAACATCGATTGCGCCAGTAAGACGATTTTGCTTACCACCCCAGAAGGAAGAAGGATTAAGTATGTATCCCGGCATGTGCCGAAGAGGACTCAAGTGAATTCCTTATCAGGAGTTGTACAGGAGGAAGTACCAGTGGTGAAGGATTTCCCTGATGTATTTCCAAAGGAGTTGCCAGGCATGCCATCGGATAGAGACATTGAGTTTTTGATTGAGCTTTTGCCAGGCACAGGGCCGATATCTAAGAGACCGTATAGGATGCCCGCTAAGGATTTGGAAGAAATTAAGAAGCAGATTAAGGAGTTACTGGATAAAGGATATATTCGCCCAAGTTCGTCACCTTGGGGATCACCAGTACTTCTAGTGGAGAAGAAAGATGGATCGTTGAGGATGGTTGTTGATTATCGTGGATTGAATGAAGTAACAATCAAGAACAAGTACCCACTGCCGATGATCAATGATCTGTTTGACCGACTAGAAGGAGCTAAAGTATTTTCCAAGATTGATTTGCGATCAGGATACCACCAGTTGAAGATTCGAGAGCAGGATATACCCAAGACAGCTTTTACCATAAGGTATGGGCTATATGAGTACACCGTTATGTCATTTGGCCTGACTAACGCTCCTGCCTATTTCATGAACATGATGAACAAAGTGTTTATGGAGTTTTTGGATAAGTTCGTCATAGTGTTCATCGATGATATTATGGTCTATTCGAAGAATGAAGAAGAGCATAAGGAGAGTTTGCGTTTGGTACTTGGAAAGCTCAGAGAACATTAGTTATATGCCAAGTTCAGCAAGTGCGAGTTTTGGTTAAAGGAAGTTGGATTCCTTGGACATGTTATATCCGGAGAAGGAATAGCAGTAGATCCCACCAAGGTTAACACTGTGACAAATTGGGAGTCACCCACGACAGTTGGAGAGATCCGGAGTTTCCTTGGACTCGCAGGATACTACCGGAGATTCATTGAGAATTTCTCGAAGATTGCAAAGCCTATGACGGAATTGTTGAAGAAGGACACCAAATTCAATTGGACTAAGGAATGTGAGGCTAGTTTCCAGGAGTTGAAGAAACATTTGGTTACAGCGCCAGTGTTGATTCTGCCAGATCAACGCATGGATTATGAAGTATATTGCGACGCTTTTCATCGAGGACTTGGAGCAGTGCTAATGCAGGAGGGAAGAGTTGTTTCATATGCCTCACGACAGCTTAAACCCCATGAGTTGAATTATGCTACACATGATTTGGAGTTAGCAGCCGTAGTACATGCGTTGAAGACGTGGAGACATTTTCTCATTGGAAACCATTGTGAGGTGTACACGGATCACAAGAGTTTGAAGTACATTTTCACGCAGAAGGAGTTGAATCTCAAGCAAAGGAGATGGTTGGAGCTCATTAAGGATTATGATAGGAGATTGCATTATCACCCAGGGAAGGCTAACGTAGTAGCTGATGCGTTGAGCCGCAAGAGCCATGTCAACACACTCATGACCGGAGAGTTACCCAAGGAGTTAGCCGAAGATCTTCGTGAACTATGTTTGGAAATAGTTCCAAGAGGCTTTGTAGCATCATTGGAGATTCAGTCTACTTTGATGGATAAGATCAGAGAAGCTCAGAAGACAGACAAGGAGATTGCCGAGATAAAGGAAAGGATGAGTAAAGGAAAAGCCAAGGGATTTCGTGAGGATGAGCACGATACCTTATGGTTTGAGGACCATGTTTATGTGCCCAATGATCCGGAGATCAGGAAGTTGATTCTGCAAGAGGCCCATGAGTCACCATATTCGATTCACCCAGGAAATACCAAGATGTATCTGGATTTGAAGGATAGTTTCTGGTGGACCAGAATGAAGAAGGATATTGCGGAGTATGTAGCAGTTTGTGATGTATGTCAGAGAGTGAAGGCAGAGCATCATAAGCCAGCAGGATTGCTACAACCATTGCCGATACCCGAATGGAAGTGGGATAAGCTAGGCATGGATTTTATCACAGGATTGCCCAAGACTCGTTCAGGCTATGACTCGATATGGGTTGTAGTCGATCGTTTGATGAAGGTAGCTCATTTCATCCCAGTAAAGACCACTTATACCAGTGATAAGTTGGAAAAGATATACATGAACAGGATCGTATGTGTGCATGGAGTTTCGAGGACCATTGTATCAGATAGAGGAACACAGTTTACTTCAATGTTTTGGAATCAGTTGCACGAAACTTTGGGTACCAGGCTAGAGTTCAGTACAGCCTTTCACCCGCAAACAGATGGACAGACCGAGAGAGTCAATCAGATTTTGGAAGACATGCTGAGAGCTTGTGTGCTAGATTATGGATCCAGTTGGGATGACAATTTGCCATATGCAGAGTTTTCTTACAACAATCGCTACCAATCCAGTTTGAAGATGGCCCCTTTCGAAGCTTTGTACGGAAGGAGGTGCAGGACACCGTTGTTGTGGGACGAAGTTGGAGACCGTCAGTTGTTTGGACCAGATTTGATTAAAGAGTCTGAACAGAAGGTTAAGTTGATTCGCGATAGGCTCAAGGTAGCCCAGTCCAGGCAGAAGAGCTATGCAGATTCTAAACGCAAGGAGACAGTTTACGAAGTCGGAGACAGAGTTTATCTTCGAGTATCACCAATTCGAGGAGTGAAGCGCTTTGGTGTTAAGGGAAAGTTAGCGCCATGTTTTATAGGACCATACAAAGTTTTGGAACGTATGGGAGAAGTTGCTTACAAGTTGGAATTGCCCGAAGGATTGTCGGGAGTTCACGAGGTGTTCCATGTTTCTCAGTTGAAGAAGTGCCACGCGGAGATGGCTGATATTCCTCTGAGAGATACAGTGCCCTTGGAAGCGATTCAGTTGGATAGTGATTTGACCTATGAGGAGAAACCAGTCAAGATTCTTGAATATGCCAGCCGAGTCACCCGCAGCAAGGTTATCAAGTTTTGCAAAGTTCAGTGGAGCCACCATACCGAGGATGAAGCCACCTGGGAGCGAGAGGAAGATCTACAGAAGGACCACCCTCACCTATTTTCTAGCCAACCCGAATCTCGAGGCGAGATTCATCTTAAGGGGGGTAGGTTTGTAACATCCCAAATTTTCATTTTGGAATGTTACACATTAGATCATCATGCATAACATATTTTATTGCATTTTGTTTTGTGATCCTAGATATTCTAAGTAACTCAAGGACCCACGGAGAGAGTTGGGGATTTCACGATTTTCATATTTGAATTTTATCAAATATCGAAACGAGGATCATTTGTTTTAATTATTTTTCTCTCCGAAAATATTTCATATTTAAATTATATGAGAGGGGATAATATGACTTCTCCAAAAATAATGAAATATTGGAGGAAAAATATTAAAAACAAATATTTTATTTTATTTGATTTTATTTGAATTAGGAAAAATACGCATTTTTCAAAATTGCATTTTAGGCCCAAATAAATGTTCATCTTGTCCGACTTATTTTTAGAGGACGGGGAACACTTATTTCAGGATTTTTGGAGTCCGTTTAGTATTTCTTTTCTTTCTTTTCCGCACGTCCGAATTATTAAAAAAAAAACGAACCGACCTACCGGCGTGTCCGGCTAGGACTCTTGTCCCAGCCGGCCTTATAAGACGGGAGGCCACCCCGCAGCCCAACCCGAGCCGCCCCGCCGCCGCCCGGAGCCCTGCCGCCGACCCCGCCGCCCCACCGGAGACCCGCCCGACGCCCCGCCGCCGCCGTCCCGCCGCCCGAGGTTGACCGCCGCCACCGCCGGTTTACGCGAGAAAACCGCCCGGTTTTTCGTTCGTTTTTTTTCAAAACCCTAGATTTTTTATATAGATCGGTTTAGTTTTTTTTGATTTAGTTATTTTGCGGACGTTCGTCCATACGTTCGTTTTAACGAATGGTTTTCGTCATTTAGCCGCAGACAGCGAACGTTCGTTCGTTAGCCTGTTCGTCAGTTTTTCTTTTTCTCAGATTTTCCGCGATTATTTTCGATCGCGATTTCCGATCTGTTTTTTGTTTTAGTATAACTTTTCGCTCGTTTATCAGAATCAGGCGATTCAAGCGCCTAGAGTTTCATCTCGAAACCCTCTTTTTGTTTAACAAACTTAAACAAGTTTTTTCTACTGTAAAATTTGACTTAGGTCCAGATTAGTAAACGAAGCTTGTTTCTTTCGCCGTTTTAGTTTCGTTGCTTCGTTCGATTTGATTCTTTTTGCAAACCGGAGTTCTTAAGTTGAACTTTCTGGTTAGATCTCTTATTTTGAGTTTTACCCGTGCACCCTTGCTTGATTGCTTATGAATGTATTGTTTGCTTGCGATAGAGTACCCGGAGTGCGAAGCGTGCTAGTACGAGTCTCTAGGTTTCCCGGATGATCAGCAAGGCAAGTAACACTTTGATCATACTTTTCATTACCCGGTTTTTATGCATTAGTTTCAACCCTCAAACATTGCATGGTTAGGATCTGAATAATATGTGGGTTTTTGGAAGTAGATGAGGTAGTACCTATTGCCCTGTTTATTATCAAACCTTTGGGAGTTACTTCTACGTTTGCTTATATTGCTATGCTATGCTCGTAGACGTGGATTGGGTTTGAGTGAATTTTCCATGACAGATGTCAGATTGTTAATTAATGGTTCAACTTAAGGTGGCTACTTAAATAAACATCTGAGTGGATTGAGGCACCTGGAGAACCCAGTGTTGCCTGTATTTTTGGATATCCCGGAGTACCCGTGTGATTATCCTATGGACCGCCACCCAGACTCAAAGGGATCATGAGATCATTTCATGCTAGAAACTTCCGTGTGCAGCCACAAGCTATTATGGGCTCTAGCATAGTTGAGTAGGTTACATGACCTCTTGAAGAGGCGGGCTAGCAGATGTAGGGGAAAGTAGGTGTAACTGTCCACCCGGAGTAAAGAGTTATTGTTTCTGAAAGACTGTGTCTCGATCATCCGTTTCTCAAACACCATGAAGTGCGAGAAATCAAACGGAGGAGATCGATTCTTGTGGGGAAAAGTGCACAAACCTCTGCAGAGTGTACAAACTAATCATGGTTAGCAGTGTCCCCGGTTATGGACATCTTGAGTATCTAGTTCTTGGATTATCATGTGAATCTCATCATCATGTTACTTAATTTAATTTGATTGGGTTAATCACGTTCTTAATTGGGATTGAGTTGGAGGTACCTTCTCAATGTTTAACAACCACCATGATAGTTAAATAAAATTTATTCCTTTGTTGTAGGGAAAAATTGGCTTTTCGCAAAACTATAACCATAGAGCTTTCCACCAGCCAAATATGCATGTAGTGATAGCATTATTCTGTTCATTACTCTCTATGTGTTACTTTGCCAGCATATTCCATGTGCTGACCCGTTTTCGGGCTGCAACGTATCATGTTGCAGACTTTTTAGACGACGAGTAAGATACCATAGGTCGTGGTCTTATACTCAGTGTTGTCGTTGGAGTTGATGGACTCACTTTATCTTCCAAGCCTTCCGCTGTTATCGTTTTTAGATGGCCTTAAGCCATATTTATTGTATTAAGTTCTCTCTTGAGACTATTCGATGTAATAAGTGCGTGATTGCTACTCTGTTATAAATCCTTCAAAGTACTGTGCGTGTCAGCATTACCGATCCAGGGATGACACTGATGCACAGAGACTAGACTGTTTGAGGTCTGGTCGCTACAGAGATAGACTAAAGGTAGCTCAGTCCAGGCAGAAGAGTTATGCAGACTCAAAGTGCAAGGAGGTAGTCTATGAAATCGGAGAGAGAGCATATCTTCGTGTGCCACCTTTGCGAGGAGTTAAACGATTTGGAGTTAAGGAAAAGTTAGCCCCGAGATTTTAGGACCATACCGAGTTTTGGAGCGTATGAGAGAAGTGGCCTACAAGTTGGAGTTACCCGAAGGACTGTCAGGAGTTCATGATGTGTTTCACGTTTCCGAGTTGAAGAGTGCCATGCAGAGATGGCCAATATTCCCTTGTAAGGATGCCTGACCCTGGAAAGGATAATGATGTTATTCCCCGAAGTGGATTTCGGACAAAATAAGTACGTAGTTTTATCGCGATATGTTGGATACCCCAAGAATATGAAGAGATGAAGTACTATTGGATATAAAGGAGGTATGATGTTGGAAATATGGATCAATGGAAATTCCATGGTGAGTCTGAGTAATCATGTCCTAGTTTGGTGCCAATAGAAGGAAGGGAGACAATAAAATTGGATGGATTTAAAAATGCTGGAAGCTGGATGTGAGAATAAGGATCAGTTGCCCCGATGATGAGTTTAAGGTTTACAAGCGATGAGATGGGCCATAATCCACAGGCCCCAGGACCTGCCAAGAAGCAAGCACACTCTTGCTGAAGGAAAAAAACTGGAAGAAGTTACGATTTTATCGATACACGATTTTATAGGAGTTTACGCAAACCTGAGAGTTGTGAAGGAACGATAGATGTTTGTTTGGCTTGCAGAATCAATGGATTTATCCGAACTTAGTTCGTTGACAAGAGAAATTCCGCAATGCTTGTGAGGATGACCGAGTGTTAGAATGCGAGATTCGCTAAACCGTATACAAGGTAATGATTTGGGTCCGGGATGGATTGATCACCATACCGACTTACTCTTATTATTCACCTTGCTATATGGGATGGTAAATCTGAGTGACTCACCTATAGTAGTGCGACGATGATGAAAACCTTGTTTAAACCTTAGAATGGTATAGCAATTTTCCCTTGTACAAGGCAGCTGTTGCCAATCGTAGGTCATATGGTGAGGTTCAACCCAGACCCATTTCCCGCAGGAGAAACCATGAATTGATGACCAACATGAGATATCGATAGTTGTTTAGTATTCGCGCCAGACCCGTCAGCTAAGAAGGCCCAGTCTCGGAACAACCTTACCAAGAAAAAGGACAGAAGAATTGAGGAAAAGGTTATGCCACTACCCGAAGAGCCCAGAGAAGGAATTTGTTTTCGGGAATTTGAGGAGACCGACACTGTGAACGATAAGGATGGAGCATATGAGTTTTGATGGAACCGTATCAATGCTTCTAAGGGTGGTAGCACCCCAGACCCCTGTGATGACCGATGGATTTCGAGAAGACCCCCAAACCTAACCTATTTCTTTCTAGCCTCTCTGAATCTCGAGGACGAGATTCATTTTAAGGGTGGTAGGTTTGTAACATCCCAAAATTCTAAATTTTGGAATGTTATAATAAATAGATAGATTTGATTGATTGTTTGTTTGTTTGATTGATTGTTTGACTGAAAGTGAGTGAAATTCGAAACTTTTGAAAGTTAAATGAGAGGGAATAAAAGGACTTTCCCAAACTTTCATTTCTGCTTTTATGATCTCCGTTAATTCAAATTCTTTTCACCACAAAACCCTGGAGAGAAGATGACATGACTTCTTCCATTTATTTAAATGACAAGGGGTGTTGAAAATATTTGAATTTCATTTGAAAATATTTCCAATTCTGAAACTTTATGCAACTCAATGATTTTCACGAGAGAAGATAAAATGACCTCTTCAAAATATATGAAATATGAGTTGGGAGTTTAAAAGGATCAAATTTAAAGTCCTTTTGGAAATTACTTTCAATTTGGAGTTATTTGGATTTTATTCAAATTATTTTTCTCCAAAAATAAAATATATGGAAAATAGGGTAACATGATTCCCTACATCAGAAAATTGGAGAGAAATAAATTTGAATTCATTTTGGTATTTTTAAAATGATTTTTATTGGATTTTATTGCACCAGTAGCACTCTTTGCTTTATATGAATTTCTGTGGACTTTATTTGACTTTGGAAAAATGTTCAAGTCGTAGAAAATCTTTTTCTGAAAATTTTTAAATATTATATGCCTATATAATATTTTTATTTATTTTGTTATTTTTGGTTGTCTGGAAAATCTTTATTTAAAAAAAAACTTCTCCCGAATGGGTCGACCCAACTCCTAGCCAGGCAGCGGCCCAGCCCACGTCCTCGCCGTCCCCGAACTCCCGAGCGGGAGTCCCGCTACCGCCCGACTCGCCGGCCACCGCCGTGGCCGAGTCGGCCTCCCCGCGCCGCCTTTGCCCCTGTCGCACGCCTCCCGAGGCCGCCCCTTCATAAATAGCGCCCCCGACCCCGCCGCCCTCTCTCTCTGCTCGCGCCGCCGCCCCTTGCCAGATCCACCGCCGCCGCCATCGGTTGCCACCGCCGTCGCCTCGCTGCTCGTCTCGCCGCCGCCGCTGCCACACACCTCGCTGCCCCCGCCGCCTCTCCGTTCGCCTGCGCCACCGGAGCACCGCCGGCGACCACGCCCGACGCCCCTCATCGCCGGAGCTCGCCGCCCTCGCCGGAGCCGCCGCTCCGTCGATCTAAACCGCCGCCGCCGCCGGTTTTCTCAACAAAAAACCGCCAGACCGCCGCCGACCGGTATAACCGCCGCCCGATCCGGTTCTCGTCGGTTTTTCCTTTTAAAATTTCGGTTTTCTTTTTAGTTAGTTTTATTTAGAGAACGCTCGTCAGATTAGATCTGGAGCGAACGGTTTTTCGTCCTTTAGCGTTCGTTAGCGAACGTTCGTTATTTAGACTTTTTCTTTTTCTGTTATTTTCGGCCAGGGACCCATCTATGAATAATTTATTTACGAATTAGCCCCTGATCTTCAAACGTCTACAACTTTTTACTCGTTTATCCAAAACCAACGAAACCAACGCCAATTTCTTCGTTATGATCCCCTCTATCCAGTAAAACAACTTAAAAATATTTTTGAAAGTTTTAAAATTTGAATTCAAACAGATTTGTATTTGAACTTGTTTTGATCGTAACTTGAGTTTTATAATTCCGATTTGAGTGATTCTTTTTGCAAATCGAAGCTCTTGACCTAAACTTTCTGATAAGGCCAAATTCGCCCAATTTTGGTACTGTTAGAAAATGTTTTCTGTTGCAAGAGTTATTTGCCTGTGTTTTGATGCTTTCCGAATTGTCTTCTTCGCCCTTTCCGAACTTTTGAGTGATTGCTTATGTGTGGTTACTATTGCTTGCTCACGATAGATTGGCCGGAGTGTGACGAGTAGAACTATCAGGAGTTATGAGTGTGAGTCATCTTCATCAACAGTACAGGCAAGTTCACACTTTGATCATATCCCTTTCATACCCAGTTTTATGCATTAGTTTCACCCTCAAACATTGCATGGTTAGGTATTGATAACATGTGGGTATTGGGAAGTAGTTGATGAGGTAGGAACCTATTGACCTGCATTCAAACCTTGGGAGTTACTTCTACGTTTTGCTTATATTGCTATGCTATGCCGTAGACGTGGATTGGGTTTGAGTATATTTCATGACAGATGTGAGATTGTTAACTAATGGATCAACTTAAGGTGGCTACCTTAATTCACATCTGGGTGGATTGAGGCACCTGGAGAACCCAGTGTTGCCCGTATTTTTGGATATCCCGGAGTACCCGTGTGATCATCCTATGGACCGCCATCCAGACTCAAAGGGATCATAAGATTATTCATGCTAGAAACTTCCGTGTGCAGCCACAAGCCATTATGGGCTCTGGCATAGTTGAGTAAGTTGTGTGAGCTCTTGAAGAGGTGGACTATCAGATGTAGGGGGATTGTAGGTGTAACGGTCTGCCCGGATTAGAGAGTAAATGCTTCTGAAAGACTGTGTCTCGATCATCCGTTTCTCAAACACCAAGTAGTGCGAGAAATCCAACGGAGGAGATCGAGTCTTGTGGGGAAAAGTGCACAAACCTCTGCAAAGTGTACAAACTAATCATGGTTAGCCGTGTCCCCGGTTTTGGACATCTTGAGTATCTAGTTCTTGGATTATCATGTGAATCTCATCATCATGTTACTTAATTTAATTTGATTGGGTTAATCACGTTCTTAATTGGGATTGAGTTGGAGGTACCTTCTCAATGTTTAACAACCACCATGATAGTTAAATAAAATTTATTCCTTTGTAGTAGGGAAAAATTGGCTTTTCGTAAAAACATTATAACCATAGAGCTTTTCCACCAGCCATATATGCATGTAGTGATAGTTATTATTCATCATTATCCTATGGTGTGAATTTGCCAGTACATTCAATGTACTGACCCTTTGTGGCTGCAACGTCTCATGTTGCAGGATCTTACGACGAGTAAGTGATACGTTAGGGTTACGATTTCTACACTCAACTTTGCTGTTGGTGTTGATGGGAATCCACAACCTTGTTGTTACTTCCGCTATTTTGGATTGAGGTAATAGTATTTACGTTATTTTATACATGTGATTTACCTCTGTTATAAATCCTCGAGTACCGTGTGTGTCAGCATACCGATCCAGGGATGACACTTAAGCACAGAGACTTGACCGTCTGAGGTCGGGTCGCTACATGCTATCTATGATGATTATTGTGATGACATGTATGCTATAAAGAATAATTGCAACCATGAAAATTGTCATCATGATTTTATTTTTCAATTGGATTATGCCTCACATGATAATTATTTTGCTGAGTTTGCTCCCACTATTCCGAATGAGAAGAATTTTGCTTATGTGGAGAGTAATAAAATTTCTATGCTTGTAGATCATGAAAAGAATGCTTTATGTGATGGTTATATTGTTGAATTCATTCATGATGCTACTCAAAATTATTATGAGGGAGGATTATATGCTTGTAGAATTGCAATAATATCAAGTTTCCTCTCTATGTGCTTGAAGTTTTAAAGTTATGCTTGTTTTGCCTTCCTATGCTAGTTGATTATTGTTCCCATAAGTTGTTTGCTCCCAAAATCCCTATGCATAGGAAGTGGGTTATACTTAAATGTTCTATTCATATTCTTCATGATGCTCTCTTTACGTTTCAATTCTTATCTTTTATGTGAGCATCATTGAAATCATCATGCCTAGCTAGGGGCATTAAACAATAGCGCTTGTTGGGAGGCAACCCAATTTTTTTATTTTTGTCCTTTGATTTTGCTCCTGTTTAGTAATAAATAATCTATCTAGCCTCTGTTCAGATGTGGTTTTATGTTTTAATTAGTGTTTGTGCCAAGTAGAACCTTTGGGAAGACTTGGGTGAAGTCTTTGTGATCTTGCTGTAAAAAACAGAAACTTTAGCGCTCACGAGATTAGATGCAATGTTTTACTGGAGAGCGCTTTTAGGTTGATTCTTTTTGAAGATGATTAATAGACAAATTCCTCAGGTCCACCAATTTATTTCAGAATTTTTGGAGTTCCATAAGTATACGGTTGATACAGATTACTACAGACTGTTCTGTTTTTGACAGATTCTGTTTTCTATGTGTTGTTTGCTTATTTTGATTAATCTATGAGTAGTATCGGAGGGTATGAACCATAGAGAAGTTGGAATACAGTAGATATTACACCAATACGAATTTATAATGAGTTCACAACAGTACCTAAGTGGTGATTTATTTTCTTATACTAACGGAGCTTACGAGTTTTCTGTTGAGTTTTGTGTTGTGAAGTTTTCATGTTTTGGGTAAAGATTCGATGGGCTATGGAATAAGGAGTGGCAAGAGCCTAAGCTTGGGGATGCCCAAGGCACCCCAAGGTAATATTCAAGGATAACCAAGAGCCTAAGCTTGGGGATGCCCCGGATGGCGTCCCCTCTTTCGTCTTCGTTCATCGGTAACTTTACTTGGAGCTATATTTTTACTCACCACATGATATGTGTTTTGCTTGGAGCGTCATTTTATTTTCTTTTGTTTTGATTTCTGTTTGAATAAAATACCAAGATCTGAAATTCTTAAATGTTAGAGAGTCTTCACATAGTTGCATAATTATTCAACTACTCATTGATCTTCACTTATATCTTTCGGAGTAGTTTGTCATTTGCTCTAGTGCTTCACTTATATCCTTTTAGAGCACGACGGTGGTTTTATTTTGAAGAAATAGATGAACTCTCATGCTTCACTTATATTGTTTTGAGAGTCTTAAACAGCATGGTAATTTGCTTGGGTTATAAAATTTAGTCCTAATATGATAGGCATCCAAGAGGGATATAATAAAAACTTTCATATAAAGTGCATTGAATACTATGAGAAGTTCTATTCCTTATGATTGTTTTGAGATATGAAGATGGTGATATTAGAGTCATTCTGGTTGAGTAGTTGTGAATTTGAGAAATACCTGTTCTAAAGTATGTGATTCCCGTAGCATGCACGTATGGTGAACCGTTATGTGATGAAGTCGGAGCATGATTTATTTATTGATTGTCTTCCTTATGAGTGGCGGTCGGGGACGAGCGAGGGTCTTTTCCTACCAATCTATCCCCCTAGGAGCATGCGTGTAGTACTTCGTTTCGATAACTAATAGATTTTTGCAATAAGTATGTGAGTTCTTTATGACTAATGTTGAGTCCATGGATTATATGCACTCTCACCCTTCCACCATTGCTAGCCTCTCTAATACCGCACACCTTTCGCCGGTATCATACACCCACCATATACTTTCCTCAAAACAGCCACCATACCTACCTATTATGGCATTTCCATAGCCATTCCGAGATATATTGCCATGCAACTTTCCACCGTTCCGTTTATTATGACACGCTTCATCATTGTCATATTGCTTTGCATGATCATGTAGTTGACATCGTATTTGTGGCAAATCCACCGTTCATGACTTTCATACATGTCACTCATGAGTCATTGCACATCCCGGTACAACACCGAAGGCATTCACATAGAGTCATATTTTGTTCTAAGTATCGAGTTGTAATTCTTGAGTTGTAAGTAAATAAAAGTGTGATGGTCATCATTATTAGAGCATTGTTCCATGTGAGGAAAGGATGATGGAGACTATGATTCCTGCACAAGTCGGGATGAGACTCTGGATGAAAAAAAGGGAAAAAAGAGGCCAAAAAAGAGAAGGCCCAAAACAAGAAAAAACAAAAAATGAGAGAAAAAGAGAGAAGGGACAATGTTACTATCCTTTTACCACACTTGTGCTTCAAAGTAGCACCATGATCTTCATGATAGAGAGTCTCCTATGTTGTCACTTTCATATAGTAGTGGGAATCTTTCATTATAGAACTTGGCTTGTATATTCCAATGAGGGGCTTCCTCAAAATGCCCTAGGTCTTCGTGAGCAAGCGAGTTGGATGCACACCCACTTAGTTTCTTTTTGGGATTTCATACACTTATAGCTCTAGTGCATCCGTTGCATGGCAATCCCTACTCACTCACATTGATATCTATTGATGGGCATCTCCATAGCCCGTTGATACGCCTATTGATGTGAGACTATCTTCTCCTTTTTGTCCTCTCCACAACCACCATTCTATTCCACCTATAGTGCTATGTCCATGGCTCACACTCATGTATTGCGTGAAGATTGAAAAAGTTTGAGAGCATCAAAAGTATGAAACAATTTCTTGGCTTGTCATCGGGGTTGTGCATGATTTAAATATTTTGTGTGATGAAGATAGATCATAGCCAGACTATATGAGTTTTTAGGGATAGCTTGCTTTGGCCATGTTATTTTAAGAAGACATGATTGCTTTGTTAGTATGCTTGAAGTATTATTGTTTTCATGTCAATATTAAACTTTTGTTTTGAATCTTATGGATCTGAATATTCTTGCCACAATAAAGAAGATTACATTGATAAATATGTTAGGTAGCATTCCACATCAAAAATTCTGTTTTTATCATTTACCTACTCGAGGACGAGTAGGAATTAAGCTTGGGGATGCTTGATACGTCTCCAACATATCTATTATTTTTTATTGTTCCATGCTATTATATTATCCATCTAGGATGTTTTATATGCATTTATATGCTATTTTATATGATTTTTGGGACTAACCTATTAACCTAGAGCCTAGTGCCAGTTTATGTTTTTTCCTTGTTTTTGAGTATCGCAGAAAAGGAAAACCAAACGGAGTCCAATTGACCTGAAACTTCACGGAACTTATTTTTGGATCAGAGGAAGGCCGTGGAGTAAAATAGTTGGGCCAGAAGAGCCCTGGGCACGCCTCCCTACCTCGTGGACAACCCGGAGACCCCCCAGACTTGTTCTCGACGGCAAAACCTCTTATATATACCCAAACTTCCAGAAAGAAACCTAGATCGGGAGTTCCACCGCCGCAAGCCTCTATAGCCACCGAAAACCAATCTAGACCCGTTCCGGCACCCTGCCGGAGGGGGAATCCCTCTTCGGTGGCCATATTCATCATCCCGGCGCTCTCCATGACGAGGAGGGAGTAGTTCACCCTCGGGGCTGAGGGTATGTACCAGTAGCTATGTGTTTGATCTCTCTCTCTCTCTCTTGTGTTCTTGATTTGGCACGATCTTGATGTATCGCGAGCTTCGCTATTATAGTTGGATCTTATGATGCTTCTCCCCCTCTAATCTCTTGTAATGATTGAGTTTTCCCTTTGAAGTTATCTTATCGGATTGAGTCTTTAAGGATTTGAGAACACTTGATGTATGTCTTGCATGTGCTTATCTGTGGTGACAATGGGATATTCACGTGATCTACTTGATGTATGTTTTGGTGATCAACTTGCGGGTACCGTAACATTGTGAACTTATGCATAGGGGTTGGCACACGTTTTCGTCTTGACTCTCCGGTAGAAACTTTGGGGCACTCTTTGAAGTTCTATGTGTTGGTTGAATAGATGAATCTGAGATTGTGTGATGCATATCGTATAATCATACCCACGGATACTTGAGGTGACATTGGAGTATCTAGGTGACATTAGGGTTTTGGTTGATTTGTATCTTATGGTGTTATTCTAGTACGAACTGTGTGATAGATCGAACGGAAAGAATAGCTACATGTTATTTTACTACGGACTCTTGAATAGATCGATCAGAAAGAATAACTTTGAGGTGGTTTCGTACCCTACCATAATCTCTTCGTTTGTTCTCCGCTATTAGTGACTTTGGAGTGACTCTTTGCTGCATGTTGAGGGATAGTTATATGATCCAATTATGTTATTATTGTTGAGAGAACTTGCAATAGTGAAAGTATGAACCCTAGGCCTTGTTTCAACGCATTGTAATACCGTTTGTGCTCACTTTATTATTATCTATCTTGCTGTTTTTATATTTTCAGATTACAAAAACCTATATCTACCATCCATATTGCCCTTGTATCACCATCTCTTCGCCGAACTAGTGCACCTATACAATTTACCTTTGTATTGGGTGTGTTGGGGACACAAGAGGCTCTTTGTAATTTGGTTGCAGGGTTGCTTGAGAGAGACCATCTTCATCCTACGCCTCCCACGGATTGATAAACCTTAGGTCATCCACTTGAGGGAAATTTGCAACTGTCCTACAAACCTCTGCACTTGGAGGCCCAAAAACGTCTACAAGAAGAAGGTTGTGTAGTAGACATCAAGCAGTTTATGGCGCCGTTGCCAGGGAGGTTAGTGCTTGAAGGTATATCTTTAGATCTTGCAATCGAATCTTTTAGTTTCTTGTTTTATCATTAGTTTAATTTATAAAAGAAAACTACAAAAAAATGGAATTAAGGTTGCCTCATGTGCTTCATCTTTTTAATGTCTTTCGTGAAAATGATGGAAAGGAAAATTATGCTCAAGTACTAGAAGAAGAATTACGTAGAATGCTTGGCATAAAATATGTGAATGATGAGCATGATTGCAATGTTGTTAGTACAAATTCTTTGAATATCCATGATGCTAATGATATGCAAAGCCACAAGCTTGGGGATGCTATGTTTGACGAAGATGATATTTTTTGTCCCCCAAGTTTTGACGAGCAAATTTATTATGATGATAGCATGCCTCCTATTTATGATGATTATATTGATGAAAGTGGGTTTGGAAGAGTGTCAACTTTAGGAAGTGATGATCCCACTATTTTGGAGGATGTTGAATCTTATTGTGATAATTATGAAAGTGGATTTGGAGAGGTCATGACTTTATTTAGTGATGAATCCACTATTTCGGAAGAGGTTCCAATTGATTATGAGAATAAAGTTGCTATCTATGATGATTATTGTGATGACATGTATGCTATAAAGAATAATTGTAACCATGAAAATTGTCATCATGATTTTAGTTTTCAATTGGATTATGCCTCACATGATAATTATTTTGTTGAGTTTGCTCCCACTAATCTGAATGAGAAGAATTTTGCTTATGTGGAGAGTAATAAAATTTCTATGCTTGTAGATCATGAAAAGAATGCTTTATGTGATGGTTATATTGTTGAATTCATTCATGATGGTACTGAAACTTATTATGAGGGAGGAATATATGCTTGTAGGAATTGCAATAATATCAAGTTTCCTCTCTACGTGCTTGAAGTTTTAAAGTTATGCTTGTTTTGCCTTGCTATGCTAGTTGATTATTGTTCCCATAAGTTGTTTGCTCACAAAATCCCTATGCATAGGAAGTGGGTTATACTTAAATGTTCTATTCATATTCTTCATGATGCTTTCTTTATGTTTCAATTCTTATCTTTTATGTGAGCATCATTGAAATCATCATGCCTAGCTAGGGGCATTAAACAATAGCGCTTGTTGGGAGGCAACCCAATTTTTTATTTTTGTCCTTTGATTTTGCTCCTGTTTAGTAATAAATAATCTATCTAGCTCTGTGTAGATGTGTTTTTATGTTTTAATTAGTGTTTGTGCCAAGTAGAACCTTTGGGAAGACTTGGGTGAAGTCTTTGTGATCTAGCTGTAAAAAACAGAAACTTTAGCACTCACGAGATTAGCTGCCATGTTTTACTGGAGAGTTCTTTTATGTTGGTTATTTTTGAAGATGATTAATAGACAAATTCCTCAGGTCCACCAATTTATTTCAGAATTTTTGGAGTTCCATAAGTATACGTTTGATACAGATTACTACAGACTGTTCTGTTTTTGACAGATTCTGTTTTCTATGTGTTGTTTGCTTATTTTGATTAATCTATGAGTAGTATCGGAGGGTATGAACCATAGAGAAGTTGGAATACAGTAGATATTACACCAATATGAATTTATAATGAGTTCACAACAGTACCTAAGTGGTGATTTATTTTCTTATATTAACGGAGCTTACGAGTTTTCTGTTGAGTTTTGTGTTGTGAAGTTTTCAAGTTTTGGGTAAAGATTCGATGGACTATGAAATAAGGAGTGGAAAGAGCCTAAGCTTGGGGATTCCCAAGGCACCCCAAGGTAATATTCAAGGATAACCAAGAGCCTAAGCTTGGGGATGCCCCGGATGGCGTCCCCTCTTTCGTCTTCGTTCATCGGTAACTTTACTTGGAGCTATTTTTTTTACTCACCACATGATATGTGTTTTGCTTGGAGCGTCATTTTCTTTTCTTTTGTTTTGCTTGATGTTTTAATAAAATACCAAGATCTGAAATTCTTAAGTGTTAGAGAGTCTTCACATAGTTGCATAATTATTCAACTACTCATTGATCTTCACTTATATCTTTCGGAGTAGTTTGTCATTTGCTCTAGTGCTTCACTTATATCCTTTTAGAGTACGACGGTGGTTTTATTTTGAAGAAATAGATGAACTCTCATGCTTCACTTATATTGGTTTGAGATTTTTAAACAACATGGTAATTTGCTTGGGTTATAAAATTTAGTCCTAATATGACAGGCATCCAAGAGGGATATAATAAAAACTTTCATATAAAGTGCATTGAATACTATGAGAAGTTTGATTCCTTATGATTGTTTTGAGATATGAAGATGGTGATATTAGAGTCATGCTAGTTGAGTAGTTGTGAATTTGAGAAATACTTGTTCTAAAGTTTGTGATTCCCGTAGCATGCACGTATGGTGAACCGTTATGTGATGAAGTCGGAGCATGATTTATTTATTGATTGTCTTCCTTATGAGTGGCGGTCGGGGACGAGCGATGGTCTTTTCCTACCAATCTATCCCCCTAGTAGCATGCGTGTAGAACTTCGTTTTGATAACTAATAGATTTTTGCAATAAGTATGTGTGTTGTTTATGACTAATGTTGAGTCCATGGATTATATGCACTCTCACTCTTCCACCATTGCTAGCCTCTCTAATACCGCACACCTTTCGCCGGTATCATACACCCACCATATACTTTCCTCAAAATAGCCACCATACCTACCTATTATGGCATTTCCATAGCCATTCCGAGATATATTGCGATGTATCTTTCCACCTGTAACATCCCAAATTTTCAATTTGGAATGTTATACATTAGAGCATCATTGCATATCATATTTTATTTGCATTTTGATTTTGATCCTAGAAATTCTACGCAACTCAATGACCCACGGAGAGAGTTGGGGATTTCGTTATTTTCATATTTGGGTTTCCTCAAATTTTTGAAAAGAGGATCATTTGATTTTATTTATTTTATCTTCAATTATTCCATTTATAAAAATAAGAGAGAGAGAATAAAATGACTTTCCCAAAAATAAGAAATATTGAGGATTTAATAAAAAAATAAGATTTTATTTTGGAGTTTTTCGCTATTTTATTCGAATTTAGGAAAAAATGCATGTTCTTCAAATTGCATTTTAGGGCCAAAAAAATGTTCATCTCGTTCTAAATATTTTATTTAGACGGTGAAAATTTGTTTTGGCATTTGTAGATTTTTATTTATTTTTCTAGGATTTATTTTCTGTTCGGCGGAATTGTTTAAAAAAACGTCCAGCGCCCGATTGGGCCGAGGCCCAGCCGAGCCGGCCCAGCTCCCCCGCGCCGCCGTCTCCCTCCAGGAGACCGCGACCGCCGTCGCCGTCGCCGAGTCCGACCCGGACTCCGCCTCCCCGCCGCCTTGCCCCCTCTTCCAAGCCGCCCCTCTCCCCCCTCTTAAAAGCTGCCCCGCCCCGCCGCCTCACCCTGTCCCGCCCCGCCGCCCGAAGCCCGCCGCCGCCGACGACCGAAGCCCCCGCCCGTCCCGCGCCCCACCCCGCCGCCTCACCCCGCCCGCTGGAGCCGCCCCGCCTCGCCGGCGCCTCGCCTGAGGTATACGCCGCCACCGCCCCGCCGTCGTTCGTTTTTTTTGAACCGATCGGTTTTTTATTTTTTCCCCGGTTTAGTTTAGTTAGCGGACGTTCATCCGTACATTCGTTTTAACAAATGATTTTCGTCGTTTAGCCGCAGACAATGAACGTTCGTTCGTTAGCCTATTCGTTCGTTTTCTTTTTCTCGGATTTTCCGCGATTATTTCTGATCGCGATTTCCGATCTGTTTTTCGTTTTCGTTTTTCTTTTCGCTCATTTGTCGGAATCAGGTGATTCAAGCGCCTAGAGTTTCGTCTTGAAGCCCTCTTTCCGTTTAACCAACTCAAACAAGTTTTTGCTTCTGTAAAATTTGACTTAGGACCAGATTAGTAAACAAAGCTTGTTTCTTTCGCCGTTTGACTTTCGTTGCTTCGTTTGATTTGATTCTTTTTGCAAACCGGAGTTCTTAAGTTGAACTTTCTGGTTCAATCTCTTATTCGAGTTTTACCTGTGCATTAGATGAGTACTTATTGTATGCTTGTTTGTTTGCGATAGAGTACCCGGAGTGCGCCGCTTGCTACTTCGAATCCCTAGGTTTCACGGATCATCAGCAAGGCAAGTAACACTTTGATCATACTTTTCATTACCCAGTTTTATTGCATTAGATCAATCCTCAAACACTGCATGATTAGGATCTGATTAAATTGTGGGTTTTGGGAAGTAGATGAGGTAGTACCTATTACCTGTTTTGTATTCAAACCCTTGGGAGTTACTGCTACGTTTGCTTATATTGCTATGCTATGCTAGTAGACGTGGATTGGGTTTGAGTGTATCCATGACAGATGTGCGTTTGTTAATTAATGATTCAACTTAAGGTGGCAACTTAAATACACATCTGGGTGGATTGAGGCACCTGGATATTCCAGTGATTGCCTGTTTTTTTATGGACCGCCACCCAGGCTCAAAGGGATCATAAGATTATTCATGCTAGAAACTTCCGTGTGCAGCCGCAAGCTATTATGGGCTCTAGCATAGTTGATTAAGTTGTGTGAACTCTTACAGTGGTAGACTAGCAGATGTAGGGAAGTAGGTGTAACTGTCTACCCGATCGTAAGGTGCTAACGCTTCTGAAAGACTATGTCTCGGTCATCCGTTTCTCAAACACCATGTAGTGCGAGAATCCCAACGGAGGAGATCGAGTCTTGCGGGGAAAAGTGCGCAAACCTCTGCAGAGTGTACAATCTAATCATGGTTAGCTGTGTCCCCGGTTATGGACATCTTGAGTATCTAGTACTTGGATTATCATGTGAATCTCATCATGTTACTTTAATTAATTTTGTTGGGATTAATGTTGAAACTTAATTGGGATTGAGATGGTGTCACCCATTCTCAATGTTTAACAGCCACCATGATAGTTAAATAAAATTTATTCCTTTGTAGTAGGGAAAAATTGGCTTTTCGCAAAACTGTAGCCATATAGTTTTCCACCAGCCATGTATGCATGTAGTATAGCATTATCCTGTTCATTACTCTCTATGTGTTACATTGCCAGCATATTCCATGTGCTGACCCATTTTCAGGCTGCAACGTTTCATGTTGCAGACTTTTCAGACGATGAGTAAGGTGCCTTAGGTCGTGGTCTTATACTCAGTGATGCCGTTGGAGTTGATGGACTCACTTATCTTCCAAGTCTTCCGCTGTTATCGTTTTTAGATGGCCTTAAGCCATATTTATTGTATTAAGTTCTCTTTTGAGACATTCGATGTAATAAGTGTGTGATTGCTACGCTGTTATAAATCCTTCGAGTACTGTGCGTGTCAGCATTACTGATCCAGGGATGACACTGATGCACAGAGACTTGACCGTCTGAGGTCTGGTCTCTACAAGATGGTATCAGAGCACACGCTGACTTTAGGACACGACCACTAAACTTAAACCCTAGATCACTATTCTCTTCTCATTTCTGACTCCTCTCCACTTTCCACTCTTTTAGGGTGGCGGATGCCAGGAACAAGTTCATGCAACCAGATGAAGATACACCCTTTGGACGCCACTTGAAGGAAGTCACTAGATACCTGAACATCGGAATACCAAGCTTCACCGGAACCTACAACGCCACACTACCAGAAGAGGAGCGTTGGATGATTCAAGTTCAAGTTCCAGGAAGGACGTTCATGCCCGTCACCGAGCCCATAGAGTTTTCCTTTGATGCACCAACCTGGAGTCTAGGAAAGAGCATGGCAGCCCACATCACCATGGGACGCATTGGAGAAGTTTACCACAAGGAGCTTAAGGATACCATTTACCAGATTTGTGGGCGCCGAGATGAGCAATGGGAGATGATCAGTACCAAGAAGGATAGATCAATTGCAGCTTCATCCAGGAGCAAAACCAACACATTTGTCGCCAGGAGAACCAAATGTGCACAGGCATGATAGATCTGAAGAAGGCATTGACCAAGATCACGGAGTTGGAGGAAGAACTCAAGTCTACGCGCGATGGATATGAGGAGGAGATCGCCACGTTGTTGTAGAAGAATGACGACCTGATAAAGAAGATCGGAGTATTCATGGGAGACCCAGCACCAGGAGGAGAAGACGATGATTGCGCTTGCCCGGATAACTACATCATCATCGACGACACCGACTCGGACCCCAGTGAAGATGACTTTGTTGGTGAAGCTGGAGCTGATATCATGGAGTCTTCGACCGATCAAAATTTCTAGTAGACCACCATAATCAGTACTAGTATTCCCCCATGTATATAGTATAGTGCGAGCACTTTGTGACGATAGTTAGATCGATTGTATGCCTTGTTTGAATTGATTTGAGTGATATTGATTGTGTTTGTCTCATGTGCATATGGGTAGTGTTTTCTCTCTAGACCTCATTCTATTCTAAATTCTCATCTTTTCTAAACCCATCAGATGCCTCCGAGATGCGACACCGGATTTGTTTTCCCACCGGAGATCACTCAGTTGATTCAGCAGCAGAATGTCTTGATGCAAGCACTAGTACAGAACCAAGGCAACAACAACAACAACAACCCACCACCACCACCACCTATTGATCACTTAACCCGTTTCTTGAGACTGAATCCGCTGGTGTATTCCAGTAGCACCGAGCCGATTGTTGCAGATGATTGGCTCCGCAAAGTTGGAAGGGAGTTGACCACTGCAGGATGCACATATGCGGAAAGAGTGCGTTTTGCCGCACATCAGCTTGATGGACCCGCAGCATCATGGTGGGAGAATTACACAGCCACACACCCTATAGACACTGTCACATGGGACCAGTTCCTGCAAGCTTTTCGTACTGCCCATGTTTCAGCAGGAGCTATGGCCATGAAGAAGCGTGAGTTTCGCAACCTACGCCAAGGAGGATGCACCGTAGGCCAGTATGTGGAGGATTTTAGTAAACTAGCACGTTATGCCCCAGATGACGTTGCTACTGATGCAGCCAAGCAGGAGAAGTTTTTGGAAGGACTGAATGATGAGCTGAGCATGCAGTTGATGGTAGAAACCTTCAACAACTACCAGGAGTTGGTAGATAGAGCTCTCATGATTGAAGGGAAGCAGCAGCAGATTGAAAACCGCAAGAGGAAGTATGGACAAGGGAAGTACAATTCTGGAGCTCAGCAGAAGCCACGTTTTACCCCAAAATCGGGAGGACATTTTCAGCATACCCATGGAGGAGGTAGTTCGCACAATCATAATGGCCCCAAGAATGGTAACGGGAATGGAGGAAGCAACGGCCAGAACCGTAACAACCCATCAACCCCAGCCAAGAGAGACCTGAGCCAAGTCAGTTGCTATAAGTGTCAGAAGACTGGACATTATGCCAATGAATGTCCTGAAGCCCAGAATGGAAATGGCAATGGAAGCTCTGGGAAGAAGCCGAACCCTTTCAATAAAGGACATGTGAACCACGTTAACGTGGAGGAGGTTGAAGCCCAGCCAGATGCAGTAATAGGTAAGTTTTTGGTTAAGTCATTTACTGCACTCGTTCTTTTTGATACTGGTGCATCGCATTCATACATATCAAGGGGATTCGTGGATAAGTATAAACTGCTCACCAAAGTTCTTAGAACACCTATGTTAGTGAGTTCACCAGGAGCAGAGTATATGGCAAGCCAAGGATGTTTTCATATGCCATTGGCCATAGATCGGCATGTTTTCCCCTCAGACTTAATAATCTTGGAGTCGCAAGGTTTGGATGTGATTTTGGGTATGGATTGGCTATCGATGTACGGAGGAAACATCGATTGCGCCAGTAAGACGATTTTACTTACCACCCCAGAAGGAAGAAGGATTAAGTATGTACCCCGGCATGTGCCGAAGAGGACTCAGGTGAATTTCTTATCAGGAGTTGTACAGGAGGAAGTACCAGTGGTGAAGGATTTCCCTGACGTATTTCCAGAGGAGTTGCCAGGCATGCCACCGGATAGAGACATTGAGTTTTTGATTGAGCTTTTGCCAGGCACATGGCCAATATCTAAGAGATCGTGCAGGATGCCCGCAAAAGATTTGGAGGAGATTAAGAAGCAGATTAAGGAGTTACTGGATAAAGGCTATGTTCGCCCAAGTTCTTCACCCTGGGGATCGCCAGTACTTCTAGTGGAGAAGAATGATGGATCGTTAAGGATGGTTGTTGATTATCGAGGACTGAATGAAGTGACGATCAAAAACAAGTACCCACTGCCGATGATCAATGATCTGTTTGACCACTTACAAGGAGCTAAGTATTTTCCAAGATCGATCTGCGGTCAGGATACCATCAGTTGAAGATTCGAGATCAGGATATACCTAAGACGGCTTTTACCACTAGGTATGGGCTGTACGAGTATACTGTTATGTCATTTGGTCTGACTAACGCACCGGCCTATTTCATGAACCTGATGAACAAGGTGTTTATGGAGTTTTTGGATAAGTTCATCGTGGTGTTCATTGATGATATTTTGGTCTACTCCAAGAATGAAGAGGAGCATAAGGAACATTTGCGTTTGGTACTTGAGAAGCTCAGAGAACATCAGTTATACGCCAAGTTCAGCAAATGTGAGTTTTGGTTGAAGGAAGTTGGATTCCTCGGACATGTTATATCCGGAGAAGGAATAGCAGTAGATCCCACCAAAGTTGACACTGTAACAAACTGGGAATCACCCACATCAGTTGGAGAGATCCGGAGTTTTCTTGGACTCGCAGGATACTACCGAAGATTCATTGAGAATTTCTCGAGGATTGCAAAGCCCATGACGGAGCTGTTGAAGAAGGACACCAAGTTCAATTGGACTGAGGAATGTGAAGCTAGTTTCCAGGAGTTGAAGAAACGTTTGGTTACATCACCAGTGTTGATTCTGCCAGATCAGCGCAAGGATTATGAAGTATACTATGATGCTTCTCGTCGAGGACTTGGAGCAGTGCTTATGCAGGAAGGAAGAGTTGTTTCATATGCCTCACGACAACTTAAGCCCCATGAGTTGAATTATGCTATGCATGATTTGGAGTTAGCAGCCATAGTACATGCGTTGAAGACATGGAGACACTTTCTCATCGGAAACCACTGCGAGGTGTACACGGATCATAAGAGTTTGAAATACATCTTCACGCAGAAAGAGTAGAATCTCAGGCAAAGGAGATGGTTGGAGCTCATAAAGGATTATGATATGAGATTGCATTATCACCCTGGAAAGGCTAACGTAGTAGCAGATGCGTTGAGCTGCAAGAGCCATGTCAACACACTCATGACCGGAGAGTTACCAAAGGAATTAGCGGAGGATCTTCGCGAGCTATGTTTGGAGATAGTTCCGAGAGGCTATGTTGCCGCATTAGAAATACAGTCTACTTTGATGGATAAGATTAGAGAAGCTCAGAAGACTAACAAGGAGATTGCCAAAATAAAGGAAAGGATGCGCAAAGGAAAAGCCAAGGGATTTTGTGAGGACGAGCACGATACCTTATGGTTTGAGGACTGCGTTTATGTGCCTAATGATCAGGAGATCAGGAAGTTGATTCTGCAAGAGGCCCATGATTCTCCGTATTCGATTCACCCAGGAAATACCAAGATGTATTTGGATTTGAAGGATACTTTCTGGTGGACCGGAATGAAGAAGGATATTGCGGAGTATGTAGCAGTTTGTGATGTATGTCAGAGAGTGAAGGCAGAGCATCAGAAGCCAGCAGGATTGCTACAACCATTGCCGATACCCGAATGGAAGTGGGATAAGCTAGGCATGGATTTTATCACGGGATTGCCCAGGACACGTTCAGGCTATGACTCGATATGGGTTGTAGTCGATCGTTTGACGAAGGTAGCTCATTTCATCCTAGTGAAGACCACTTACACCAGTGCTAAGTTGGCAAAGATATACATGACCAGGATCGTATGTCTGCATGGAGTTCCGAGGACCATTGTATCAGATAGAGGAACCCAGTTTACCTCAAAGTTCTGGCATCAGTTACATGAAACTTTGGGTACCAGGCTAGAGTTCAGTACAGCCTTTCATCCACAGACAAACGGACAGACCGAGAGAGTCAATCAGATTTTGGAGGACATGCTGAGAGCTTGTGCGCTTGATATGGATCTAGTTGGGACGACAATTTGCCTTATGCAGAGTTCTCTTATAACAACAGTTATCAAGCCAGTTTGAAGATGGCCCCTTTCGAAGCGTTGTACGGAAGAAGGTGCAGAAAACCGTTGTTGTGGGACGAAGTTGGAGACCGACAGTTGTTTGGACCAGATTTGATTAAGGAATCTGAATAGAAGGTGAAGTTGATCCGCGATAGGCTCAAGGTAGCCCAATCCAGGCAGAAGAGCTATGCGGATTCTAAATGCAAGGAGACTGTTTACAAAGTCGGAGACAGAGTTTATCTTCGTGTATCCCCACTTCGAGGAGTTAAGCGCTTTCAAGTTAAGGGAAAGTTAGCGCCACGATTTGTACGAGCATACAAAGTTTTGGAGCGTATGGGAGAAGTTGCTTACAAGTTGGAATTACCCGAA
Source organism: Aegilops tauschii subsp. strangulata (assembly GCF_002575655.3). Classification (NCBI taxonomy): domain Eukaryota; kingdom Viridiplantae; phylum Streptophyta; class Magnoliopsida; order Poales; family Poaceae; genus Aegilops; species Aegilops tauschii. The sequence continues at coordinate 207,102,209 of NC_053039.3, read as the reverse complement.
GGATTGTCACGAGTTCACGATGTTGGGGAACGTAGCAGAAATTTAAAATTTTCTACGTATCACCAAGATCAATCTATGGAGTCATCTAGCAACGAGAGAGAGGGAGTGCATCTTCATACCCTTGAAGACCGCTAAGCGGAAGCGTTCAAGAGAACGGGGTTGATGGAGTCGTACTCGTCGTGATCCAAATCACCGATGATCCTAGCGCCGAACGGACGGCACCTCCGCGTTCAACACACGTACGGAGCGGGGACGTCTCCTCCTTCTTGATCCAGCAAGGGGGGAGGAGAATTTGATGGAGATCCAGCAGCACGACGGTGTGGTGGTGGAAGTAGCGGGATCCCGGCAGGGCTTCGCCAAGCGCGAGCGGGGAGGAAGAGGTGTCACGGGAGGGAGGGAGGCGCCAGGGCTTGGGGTGCTGCTCCCATGCACCTCCCCACTATATATTGGGGTGGAGGGGGCTGGTTTCTTGCCCTCCAAGTCCATTTGGGCGTTGGCAAAGGTGGGGGAAAGAAATCCCATCATTTCCCTTCCCCACCGATTGTTATCCCCCTTTTTTAGGGATCTTGATCTTATCCCTTCGGGATATGATCTTATTCCTTCTAAGGTGGGATCTTGGTGCGCCTTGACCAGGGGTGTGGGGCCTTGCCCCCACTACCCACATTCATGTGGGCCCCCCATACAGGTGGGCCCCACTTCGGAACCTTCTAGAACCTTCCTGGTACAATACCGAAAAATCCCGAACATTTTCCGATGGCCAAAATAGGACTTCCCATATATAAATCTTTACCTCCGGACCATTCCAGAACTCCTCGTGACATTCGGGATCTCATCCGGGACTCCGAACAACTTTCGATTAACCGCATACTAATATCTCTACAACTCTAGCGTCACCGAACCTTAACTGTGTAGACCCTACGGGTTCGGGAGACATGCAGACATGACCGAGACGACTCTCCGGTCAATAACCAACAGCGGGATCTAGATACCCATGTTGGCTCCCACATGTTCCACGATGATCTCATCGGATGAACCACGATGTCGAGGATTCAATCAATCCCGTATACAATTCCCTTTGTCAATCGGTACGTTACTTGCCCGAGATTCGATCGTCGGTATCCCAATACCTTGTTCAATCTCGTTACCGGCAAGTCACTTTACTCGTACCGTAACGCATGTCCCGTGGCTAACTCCTTAGTCACATTGAGCTCATTATGATGATGCATTACCGAGTGGGCCCAGAGATACCTCTCTGTCATACGGAGTGACAAATCCCAGTCTCAATTCGTGCCAACCCAACAGACACTTTCGGAGATACCTGTAGTGCACCTTTATAGCCACCCAGTTACATTGTGACGTTTGGTGCACCCAAAGCATTCCTACGGTATCCGGGAGTTGCACAATCTCATGGTCTAAGGAAATGATACTTGACATTAGAAAAGCTCTAGCAAACGAACTACACGATCTTGTGCTATGCTTAGGATTGGGTCTTGTCCATCACATCATTCTCCTAATGATGTGATCCCGTTATCAATGACATCCAATGTCCATGGTCAGGAAACCATAACCATCTATTGATCAACGAGCTAGTCAACTAGAGGCTTACTAGGGACATGTTGTGGTCTATGTATTCACACATGTATTACGGTTTCCAGTTAAAACAATTATAGCATGAACAACAGACAATTATCATGAACAAGGAAATACAATAATAACCATTTTATTATTGCCTCTAGGGCATATTTCCAACAGTCTCCCACTTGCACTAGAGTCAATAATCTAGTTCACATCACCATGTGATTAACACTCAAAGTTCACATCGCCATGTGACTAATACCCAAGAGTTTACTAGAGTCAATAATCTAGTTCACATCACCATGTGATTAACACTCAATGAGTTCTAGGGTTTGACCATGTTATGCTTACGAGAGAGGTTTTAGTCAACGGGTCTGCAACATTCAGATCCGTGTGTGCTTTACAAATCTCTATGTCATCTTGTAGATGCAGCTACCACGCGCTACTTGGAGCTATTCCAAATAACTGCTCTACTATACGAATCCGGTTCACTACTCAGAGTCATCCGGATTAGTGTCAAAGTTTGCATCGACGTAACCCTTTACGACGAACCCCCTTTCCACCTCCATAATAGAGAAAATTCCTTAGTCCACTAGATACTAAGGATAAGTTCGACCGCTGTCATGTGATCCCTTCCTGGATCACTATTGTACCCCTTGACTAACTCATGGCAAGGCACACTTCAGGTGCGGTACACAGCATAGCATATTGTAGAGCCTACGTCTAAAGCATAGGGGACGACCTTCGTCCTTTCTCTTTCTTCTGCCGTGGTCAGGTCTGAGTCTTACTCAATACTCACACCTTGTAACACAGCCAAGAACTCCTTCTTTGCTGATCTATTTTGAACTCCTTCAAAATCTTGTCATGGTATGTATTCATTTGAAAGTACTATTAAGCGTTTTTGATCTATCCTTATAGATCTTGATGCTCAATGTTCAAGTAGCTTAATCCAGGTTTTCCATTAAAAACACTTTTCAAATAACCCTGGATGCTTTCCAGAAATTCTACATCATTTCTGATCAACAATATGTTAACAACATATACTCATCAAAAATTCTATAGTTCTCCCACTCACTTCTTTGGAAATACAAGTTTCTCATGAACTTTGTATAAACCCAAAATCTTTGATCATCTCATCAAAGCATTCATTCCAACTCCGAGATGCTTACTCCAATCCTTAGAAGGATTGCTGGAGCTTTGCATACTTGTTAGCATCTTTCAGGATTGAAAAAACCTTCTGGTTGTATCACATACAACCTTTCCTCAAGAAAATCGTCGAGGAAACAATGTTTTGACATCCTATCTGCAAGATTTCATAAATAATGCAGTAACTGTTAATATAATTCTAACAGACTCTTAGCATCTCTACGAGTGAGAAAGTCTCATCGCAGTCAACTCCTTGAACTTGCCGGAAAACATCTTAATGACAAGTCGAGCTTTCTTAATGGTGACACTTACCATCATTGTTTGTCTTCCCTTTAAAATCCATCTGTACCCAACAGCCTTACGACCATCAAGTAGTTCTTTCAAAGTCTATACTTTGTTTTCATACATGGATCCTCTCGGATTTTATGGCCTCGAGCCATTCGTCGGAATCCGGGCCCACCATCGCTTCTCCATAGCTCGTAGGTTCATTGTTGTCTAGCAACGTCACTTCCAAGACAGGATTACGTACCACTCTGAAGTAGTACGCATCCTTGTCGTCCTATGAGGTTTGGTAGTGACTTGATCTGAAGTTTCATGATCACTATCATAAGCTTCCACTTCAATTGGTGTAGGTGCCACAGGAACAACTTCCTGTGCCCTCCTACACATTAGTTGAAGTGACGATTCAATGACCTCATCAAGTCTCCACCATCCTCCCACTCAATTCTTTCGAGAGAAACTTTTCCTCGAGAAAGGACCCGTTTCTAGAGACAATCACTTTTGCTTCCAGATCTGAAATAGGAGGTATACCCAACTGTTTTGGGTATTCTATGAAGATGCATTTATCCGCTTTGGGTTCGAGCTTACCAGCCTGAAACTTTTTCACATAAGCGTCGCAGCCCCAAACTTTTAAGAAACGACAGCTTAGGTTTCTCTAAACCATAGTTCATACGGTGTCGTCTCAACGGAATTGCGTGGTGCCCTATTTAAAGTGAATGCGGTTATCTCTAATCCCTAACCCATAAACGATAGTTGTAATTCGATAAGAGACATCATGGTATGCACCATATCCAATAGGGTGCAGTTATGATGTTCGGACACACCATCACAATATGGTGTTCCAGGCGGTATTAGTCGTGAAACAATTTCCACAATTTCTTAATTGTGTGCCAAACTCGTAACTCAGATATTCATCTCTATGATCATATCACAGACATTTTATCCTCTTGTCACGACGATCTTCAACTTCACTCTGAAATTACTTGAACCTTTCAATAATTCAGACTTGTGTTTCATCAAGTAAATCTACTCAAATCATCTGTGAAGTAAGAACATAACGATATCCACTGCGTGCGTCAGCACTCATTGGATTGCACACATCAAATGTATTACTTCCAACAAGTTGCTCTCTTGTTCCATCTTACTGAAAACGAGGCCTTTCAGTCATCTTGCCCATGTGGTATGATTTGCATGTCTCAAGTGATTCAAAATCAAGTGAGTACAAATGATCCATCTGTATGGACTTTCTTCATGCATATATACTAATAGACATGGTTTGCATGTCTCAATCTTTTCAAAAACGAGTGAGTCCAAAGATCCATCAACATGGAGCTTCTTCATGCGTTTTATACCAATATGACTCAAGTGGCAGTGCCACAAGTATGTGGTACTATCATTACTATCTTATATCTTTTGGCATGAACATGTGTATCACTACGATCGAGATTCAATAAACCATTCATTTTAGGTGCAAGACCATTGAAGGTATTATTCAAATAGACAGAGTAACCATTATTCTCCTTTAATGAATAACCGTATTGCGATAAACATAATCCAATCATGTCTATGCTCAACGCAAACACCAAATAATAATTATTCAAGTTTAACCCCAATCTCGATGGTAGAGGGAGCATGCGATGCTTGATCACATCAACCTTGGAAACACTTCCAACACATATCGTCATCTCACCTTTAGCTAGTCTCAGTTTATTCCGCGGCATTTATTTCGAGTTACTAACACTTAGCAACCAAACCGGTATCTAATACCCTGGTGCTACTAGGAGTACTAGTAAAGTACACATTAATATAATGTAATCCAATATACTTCTGTCGACCTTGCCAGCCTTCTCATCTACAAAGTATCTAGGGTAGTTCTGCTTCAGTGACCGTTCCCCTCATTTCAGAAGCACTTAGTCTCAGGTTTGGGTTCAACCTTGGGTTTCTTCACTAGAGCAGCAACTGATTTGCCATTTCATGAAGTATCCCTTCTTGCCCTTGCCCTTCTAGAAACTAGTGGTTTTACTAACCATCAACAATTGATGCTCCTTCTTGATTTCTACTTTCGCGGTGTCAAACATCGCGAGTTGATCAAGGATCATCATGTCTATCCCTGATATGTTATAGTTCATCACGAAGCTCTAATAGCTTGGTGGCAGTGACTATGGAGAACCATCACTATCTCATCTGGAAGATTAACTCCCACTCGATTCAAGTGATTGTAGTACTCAGACAATTTGAGCACATGCTCAACGATTGAGCTTATCTCCCTTAGTTTGCAGGCTTAAGAAACTTGTTAGAGGTCTCATACCTCTTGACGTGGGCATTAGTCTGAAATCCCAATTTCAGTCTTTGGAACATCTCATATGTTCTGCGACGTTTCAAAACCGTCTTTGGTGCCACAATTTTAAACCATTAGCATCACACGCTGAACTATCACGTAGTCATCAAAACGTGTATGTCAGATGTTTCGTAACATCTATAGACGACGCACGAGGTTCAGCACACCGAGCGGTGCATTAAGGACAAAAGCCTTCTGTGCAGCAATGAGGACAATCCTCAGTTTACGGACCCAGTCCGCATAATTGCTACTATCAACTTTCAACTAAATTTTCTCTAGGAACATATCTTAGTAGAACTAAAGCGTAAGCTACGACATTATTTGCAAAGACCTTTTGACTATGTTCATGATAATTAAGTTCATCTGATTATTTAATGAACTCCCACTTAGATAGACATCCCTCTAGTCATCTAAGTGATACATGATCCGAATCGACTAGGCCGTGTCCGATCATCACGTGAGACGGACTAGTCATCATCGGTGAACATCTCCATGTTGATCGTATCTACTATACGACTCATGTTCGACCTTTCGGTCTCTTGTGTTGCGAGGCCATGTCTGTACATGCTAGGCTCGTCAAGTCAACCTAAGTGTTTTGCTTGTGTTCCGAGGCCATGTCTGTACATGCTAGGCTCGTCAACACCCGTTGTATGCGAACGTTAGAATCTATCACACCCAATCATCACGTGGTGCTTCGAAACAACGAACCTTCGCAACGGTGCACAGTTAGGGGTAACACATCTCTTGAAATTTTAGTGAGGGATCATCTTATTTATGCTACCGTCGTTCTAAGCAAATAAGATGTAAACATGACAAACATCACATGCAAATCATAAAGTGACATGATATGGCCAATATCATCTTGCGCCTTTTGATCTCCATCTTCGAGGCGCGGCATGATCACCTTCGTCACCGGCATGACACCATGATCTCCATCATCATGATCTCCATCATCGTGTCTTCATGAAGTTGTCTCGCCAACTATTACTTCTACTACTATGGCTAACGGTTAGCAATAAAGTAAAGTAATTACATGGCGTTTTTCATTGACACGCAGGTCATACAATAAATTAAGACAACTCCTATGGCTCCTGCCGGTTGTCATACTCATCGACATGCAAGTCGTGATTCCTATTACAAGAACATGATCAATCTCATACATCACATATATCATTCATCACATCCTTTTGGCCATATCACATCACATAGCATACCCTGCAAAAACAAGTTAGACGTCCTCTAATTGTTGTTGCATGTTTTACGTGGCTGCTATGGGTTTCTAGCAAGAACGTTTCTTACCTACGCAAAAGCCACAACGGTGATATGCCAATTGCTATTTACCCTTCATAAGGACCCTTTTCATCGAATCCGATCCGACTAAAGTGGGAGAGACAGACACCCGCTAGCCACCTTATGCATCAACTGCATGTCAGTCGGTGGAACCTGTCTCACGTAAGAGTACGTGTAAGGTCGGTCCGGGCCGCTTCATCCCACAATGCTGCCGAATCAAGATAATACTAGTAACGGAAAGCAAATTGAACAAATCGTCGCCCACAACTACTTTGTGTTCTACTCGTGCATAGAATCTACGCATAAACCTGGCTCATGATGCCACTGTTGGGGAACGTAGCAGAAATTTAAAATTTTCTACGTATCACCAAGATCAATCTATGGAGTCATCTAGCAACGAGAGAGAGGGAGTGCATCTTCATACCCTTGAAGATCGCTAAGCGGAAGCGTTCAAGAGAACGGGGTTGATGGAGTCGTACTCGTCGTGATCCAAATCACCGATGATCCTAGCGCCGAACGGACGGCACCTTCGCGTTCAACACACGTACGGAGCGGGGACGTCTCCTCCTTCTTGATCCAGCAAGGGGGGAGGAGAAGTTGATGGAGATCCAGCAGCACGACGGCGTGGTGGTGGAAGTAGCGGGATCCCGGCAGGGCTTCGCCAAGCGCAAGCGGGGAGGAAGAGGTGTCACGGGAGGGAGGGAGTCGCCAGGGCATGGGGTGCTGCTCCCATGCGCCTCCCCACTATATATATAGGGGTGGAGGGGGCTGGTTTCTTGCCCTCCAAGTCCATTGGGGCGTTGGCAAAGGTGGGGGAAAGAAATCCCATAATTTCCCTTCCCCACCGATTGTTATCCCCCATTTTTAGGGATCTTAATCTTATCCCTTCGGGATATGATCTTATTCCTTCTAAGGTGGGATCTTGGTGCGCCTTGACCAGGGGTGTGGGGCATTGCCCCCACTACCCACGTTCATGTGGGTCCCCCCATGCAGGTGGGCCCCACTTCGGAACCTTCTAGAACCTTCCCGGTACAATACCGAAAATCCCGAACATTTTCCGGTGGCCAAAATAGGACTTCCCATATATAAATCTTTACCTCCGGACCATTCCGGAACTCCTCGCGACGTCCGGGATCTCATCCGGGAGTCCGAAAAACTTTCGGTTAACCGCATACTAATATCTCTACAACTCTAGCGTCACCGAACCTTAAGTGTGTAGACCCTACGGGTTCGGGCGACATGCAGACATGACCGAGACGACTCTCCGGTCAATAACCAACAGCGGGATCTGGATACCCATGTTGGCTCCCACATGTTCCACGATGATCTCATCGGATGAACCACGATGTCGAGGATTCAATCAATCCCGTATACAATTCCCTTTGTCAATCGGTACGTTACTTGCCCGAGATTCGATCGTCGGTATCCCAATACCTTGTTCAATCTCGTTACCGGCAAGTCACTTTACTCGTACCGTAACGCATGATCCCGTGGCTAACTCCTTAGTCACATTGAGCTCATTATGATGATGCATTACCGAGTGGGCCCAGAGATACCTCTCTGTCATACGGAGTGACAAATCCCAGTCTCGATTCGTGCCAACCCAACAGACACTTTCGGAGATACCTGTAGTGCACCTTTATAGCCACCCAGTTACGTTGTGACGTTTGGTACACCCAAAGCATTCCTACGGTATCCGGGAGTTGCACAATCTCATGGTCTAAGGAAATGATACTTGACATTAGAAAAGCTCTAGCAAACGAATTACACGATCTTGTGCTATGCTTAGGATTGGGTCTTGTCCATCACATCATTCTCCTAATGATATGATCCCGTTATCAATGACATCCAATGTCCATGGTCAGGAAACCATAACCATCTATTGATCAACGAGCTAGTCAACTAGAGGCTTACTAGGGACATGTTGTGGTCTATGTATTCACACATGTATTACGGTTTCCAGTTAATACAATTATAGCATGAACAACAGACAATTATCATGAACAAGGAAATACAATAATAACCATTTTATTATTGCCTCTAGGGCATATTTCCAACACACGATGTGTTCCATGTTTCCCAGTTGAAGAAGTGCCACGCAGAGATGGCTGATATACCATTGAGAGATACAGTGCCACTTGAAGCAATTCAGTTGGATATTGATTTGACCTATGAGGAGAAACCAGTCAAGATTCTCGAATATGCCAGTCGAGTCACGCGCAACAAGGTTATCAAGTGGGTTTTGGAAAGTAGATGAGGTAGTACCTATTACCTGTTTTGTATTCAAACCCTTGGGAGTTACTGCTATGTTCGCTTATATTGCTATGCTATGCTAGTAGACGCGGATTAGGTTTGAGTGTATCCATGAAAGATGTGAGTTTGTTAATAAATGGTTCAACTTAAGGTGGCAACTTAAATACACATCGGGGTGGATTGAGGCACCTGGATATTCCAGCGATTGCCTTTTTTTTATGGACCGCCACCCAGGCTCAAAGGGATCATAAGATTATTCATGCTAGAAACTTCCGTGTGCAGCCGCAAGCTATTATGGGCTCTAGCATAGTTGATTAAGTTGTGTGACCTCTTACAGTGGTAGACTAGCAGATGTAGGGGAAGTAGGTGTAACTGTCTACCCGATTGTAAGGTGCTAACGCTTCTGAAAGACTATGTCTTGGTCATCCGTTTCTCAAACACCATGTAATGCGAGAATCCCAACGGAGGAGATCGAGTCTTGCGGGGAAAAGTGCGCAAACCTCTGCAGAGTGTACAATCTAATCATGGTTAGCCGTGTCCCCGGTTATGGACATCTTGAGTATCTAGTACTTGGATTATCATGTGAATCTCATCATGTTACTTTAAGTAATTTTGTTGGGATTAATGTTGAAACTTAATTGGGATTGAGATGGTGTCACCCATTCTCAATGTTTAACAACCACCATGATAGTTAAATAAAATTTATTCCTTTGCAGTAGGGAAAAATTGGCTTTTCGCAAAATTGTAACCATAGAGCTTTCCACCAGCCATATATGCATGTAGTATAGCATTATCCTGTTCATTACTCTCTATGTGTTATATTGCCAGCATATTCCATGTGCTGACCCGTTTTCGGGCTGCAACATTTCATGTTGCAGACTTTTCAGACGACGAGTAAGGTGCCTTAGGTCGTGGTCTTATACTCAGTGATGCCGTTGGAGTTGATGGACTCGCTTATCTTCCAAGTCTTCCGTTGTTATCGTTTTTAGATGGCCTTAAGCCATATTTATTGTATTAAGTTCTCTTTTGAGACATTCGATGTAATAAGTGTGTGATTGCTACTATGTTATAAATCCTTCGAGTATTGTGCGTGTCAGCATTACTGATCCAGGGATGACACTGATGCACAGAGACTTGATCGTCTGAGGTCTAGTCGCTACACCACCGTTCCGTTTATTATGACACGCTTCATCATTGTCATATTGCTTTGCATGATCATGTAGTTGACATCGTATTTGTGCCAAATCCACCGTTCATGACTTTCATACATGTCACTCATGAGTCATTGCACATCCCGGTACACCGCCGGAGGCATTCACATAGAGTCATATTTTGTTCTAAGTATTGACTTGTAATTCTTGAGTTGTAAGTAAATAAAATCGTGATGGTCATCATTATTAGAGCATTGTCCCATGTGAGGAAAGGATGATGGAGACTATGATTCCCCCACAAGTCGGGATGAGACTCTGGAAGAAAAAAAAGAGGCCAAAAAAGAGAAGGCCCAAAACAGAAAAAACAAAAAATGAGAGAAAAAGAGAGAAGGGACAATGTTACTATCCTTTTACCACACTTGTGCTTCAAAGTAGCACCATGATCTTCATGATAGAGAGTCTCCTATGTTGTCACTTTCATATAGTAGTGGGAATCTTTCATTATAGAACTTGGTTTGTATATTCCAATGATGGGCTTCCTCAAAATGCCCTATGTCTTCGTGAGCAAGCGAGTTCGATGCACACCCACTTAATTTCTTTTTGAGTTTTCATACACTTATAGCTCTAGTGCATCCATTGCATGGCAATCCCTACTCACTCACATTGATATCTATTGATAGGCATCTCCATATCCCGTCCATACACCTAGTTGATGTGAGATTATCTTCTCCTTTTTGTCCTCTCCACAACCACCATTCTATTCCACCTATAGTGTTATGTCCATGGCTCACACTCATGTATTGCGTGAAGATTGAAAAAGTTTGAGAACATCAAAAGTATGAAACAATTTCTTGGCTTGTCATCGGGGTTGTGCATGATTTAAATATTTTGTGTGATGAAGATAGAGCATAGGCAGACTATATGATCTTGTAGAGATAGCTTGCTTTGGCCATGTTATTTTGAGAAGACATGATTGCTTTGTTAGTATGTTTGAAGTATTATTGTTTTCATGTCAATATTAAACTTTTGTTTTGAATCTTATGGATCTGAATATTCTTGCCATAATAAAGAAGATTACATTGATAAATATGTTAGGTAGCATTCCACATCAAAAATTCTGTTTTTATCATTTACCTACTCGAGGACGAGTAGGAATTAAGCTTGGGGATGGTTGATACGTCTCCAACGTATCTATAACTTTTAATTGTTCCATCCTATTATATTATCCATCTAGAATGTTTTATATGCATTTATATGCTATTTTATATGATTTTTGGGACTAACCTATTAACCTAGATCCCAGTGTCAGTTTCTGTTTTTTCCTTGTTTTTGAGTATCGCAGAAAAGGAAAACCAAACGGAGTCCAATTGACCTGAAACTTCACGGAACTTATTTTTGGACCAGAAGAAGGCCATGGAGTAAAAGAGTTGGGCCAGAAGAGCCCTGGGTGCGCCTCCCTACCTCGTGGACAGCCCGGAGACCCCCCAGACTTGTTCTCGATGCCAAAACCTCTTATATATACCCAAACTTCCAGAAACAAACCTAGATCGGGAGTTCCGCCGCTGCAAGCCTCTGTAGCCAGCGAAAACCAATCTAGACCCGTTTCGGCACCCTGCCGGAGGGGGAATCCCTCTTCGGTGGCCATCTTCATCATCCCGGCGCTCTCCATGACGAGGAGGGAGTAGTTCACCCTCGGGGCTGAGGGTATGCACCAATAGCTATGTGTTTGATCTCTCTCTCTCTCGTGTTCTTGATTTGGCACGATCTTGATGTATCGTGAGCTTTGCTATTATAGTTGTATCTTATGATGCTTCTCCCCCTCTACTCTCTTGTAATGATTGAGTTTTCCCTTTGAAGTTATCTTATCGGATTGAGTCTTTAAGGATTTGAGAACACTTGATGTATGTCTTGCATGTGCTTATCTATGGTGACAATGGGATATTCACGTGATCTACTTGATGTATGTTTTGGTGATAAACTTGCGGGTTCCGTAACATTGTGAACTTATGCATCGGGGTTGGCACACGTTTTCGTCTTGACTCTCCCGTAGAAACTTTGGGGCACTCTTTGAAGTTCTATGTGTTGGTTGAATAGATGAATATGAGATTGTGTGATGCATATCGTATAATCATACCCACGGATAGTTGAGGTGACATTGGAGTATCTAGGTGACATTAGGGTTTTGGTTGATTTGTATCTTATGGTGTTACTCTAGTACGAACTCTATGATAGATCGAACGGAAGGAATAGCTACATGTTATTTTACTACGGACTCTTGAATAGATCGATCAGAAAGAATAACTTTGAGGTGGTTTCGTACCCTACCATAATCTCTTCGTTTGTTCTCCGCTATTAGTGACTTTGGAGTGACTCTTTGTTGCATGTTGAGGGATAGTTATATGATCCAATTATGTTATTATTGTTGAGAGAACTTGCACTAGTGAAAGTATTAACCCTAGGCCTTGTTTCAACGCATTGTAATACTGTTTGTGCTCGCTTTTATTATTATCTACCTTGCTGTTTTTATATTTTCAGATTACAAAAACCTATATCTACCATCCATATTGCACTTGTATCACCATCTCTTCGCCGAACTAGTGCACCTATTCAATTTACCATTGTATTGGGTGTGTCGGGGACACAAGAGACTCTTTGTTATTTGGTTGCAGGGTTGCTTGAGAGAGACCATCTTCGTCCTACGCCTCCCACGGAATGATAAACCTTAGGTCATACACTTGAGGGAAATTTGCTACTGTCGTACAAACCTCTGCACTTGGAGGCCCAACAACGTCTAAGAGAAGAAGGTTGTGTAGTAGACATCAAGCAGTTTATGGGGCCGTTGCCAGGGAGGTTAGTGCTTGAAGGTATATCTTTAGATCTTGCAACTGAATCTTTTAGTTTCTTGTTTTATCACTAGTTTAGTTTATAAAATAAAACTACAAAAAAATGGAATTAAGGTTGCGTCATATGCTTCATCCTTTTAATGTCTTTCGTGAAAATGATAGAAAGGAAAATTATGCTCAAGTACTAGAAGAAGAATTACGTAGAATGCTTGGCATAAAATATGTGAATGATGAGCATGATTGCAATGTTGTTAGTACGAATTCTTTGAATATCCATGATGCTAATGATATGCAAAGCCACAAGCTTGGGGATGCAATGTTTGACGAAGATGATATTTTTTGTCCCCCAAGTTTTGACGAGCAAATTTATAATGATGATAGCATGCCTCCTATTTATGATGATTACATTGATGAAAGTGGGTTTGGAAGAGTTTCAAATTTAGGAAGTAATGATCCCACTATTTTGGAGGATGTTGAATCATATTGTGATAATTATGAATGTGGATTTGGAGAGGTCATGACTTTATTTAGTGATGAATCCACTATTTCGGAAGAGGTTCCAATTGATTATGAGAATAAAGTTGCTATCTATGATAATTATTGTGATGACATGTATGCTATAAAGAATAATTGTAACCATGAAAATTGTCATCATGATTTTAGTTTTCAATTGGATTATGCCTCACATGATAATTATTTTGTTGAGTTTGCTCCCACTATTCCGAATGAGAAGAATTTTACTTATGTGGAGAGTAATAAAATTTCTATGCTTGTAGATCATGAAAATAATGCTTTATGTGATGGTTATATTGTTGAATTCATTAATGATGGTACTGAAAATTATTATGAGGGAGGAATATATGCTTGTAGAATTGCAATAATATCAAGTTTCCTCTCTATGTGCTTGAAGTTTTAAAGTTATGCTTGTTTTGCCTTCCTATGCTAGTTGATTATTGTTCCCATAAGTTGTTTGCTCCCAAAATCCCTATGCATACGAAGTGGGTTATACTTAAATGTTCTATTCATATTCTTCATGATGCTCTCTTTACGTTTCAATTCTTATCTTTTATGTGAGCATCATTGAAATCATCATGCCTAGCTAGGGGCATTAAACAATAGCGCTTGTTGGGAGGCAACCCAATTTTTTTATTTTTGTCCTTTGATTTTGCTCCTGTTTAGTAATAAATAATCTATCTAGCCTCTGTTCAGATGTGGTTTTATGTTTTAATTAGTGTTTGTGCCAAGTAGAACCTTTGGGAAGACTTGGGTGAAGTCTTTGTGATCTTGCTGTAAAAAACAGAAACTTTAGCGCTCACGAGATTAGATGCAATGTTTTACTGGAGAGCGCTTTTAGGTTGATTCTTTTTGAAGATGATTAATAGACAAATTCCTCAGGTCCACCAATTTATTTCAGAATTTTTGGAGTTCCATAAGTATACGGTTGATACAGATTACTACAGACTGTTCTGTTTTTGACAGATTCTGTTTTCTATGTGTTGTTTGCTTATTTTGATTAATCTATGAGTAGTATCGGAGGGTATGAACCATAGAGAAGTTGGAATACAGTAGATATTACACCAATACGAATTTATAATGAGTTCACAACAGTACCTAAGTGGTGATTTATTTTCTTATACTAACGGAGCTTACGAGTTTTCTGTTGAGTTTTGTGTTGTGAAGTTTTCATGTTTTGGGTAAAGATTCGATGGGCTATGGAATAAGGAGTGGCAAGTGCCTAAGCTTGGGGATGCCCAAGGCACCCCAAGGTAATATTCAAGGATAACTAAGAGCCTAAGCTTGGGGATGCCCCGGATGGCGTCCCCTCTTTCGTCTTCGTTCATCGGTAACTTTACTTGGAGCTATATTTTTACTCACCACATGATATGTGTTTTGCTTGGAGCGTCATTTTCTTTTATTTTATTTTTGCTTGCTGTTTGAATAAAATACCAAGATCTGAAATTCTTAAATGTTAGAGAGTCTTCACATAGTTGCATAATTATTCAACTACTCATTGATCTTCACTTATATCTTTCGGAGTAGTTTGTGATTTGCTCTAGTGCTTCATTTATATCCTTTTAGAGCACGACGGTGGTTTTATTTTTAAGAAATAGATGAACTCTCATGCTTCACTTATATTGTTTTGAGAGTCTTAAACAGCATGGTAATTTTCTCGGGTTATAAAATTTAGTCCTAATATGATAGGCATCCAAGAGGGATATAATAAAAACTTTCATATAAAGTGCATTGAATACTATGAGAAGTTTGATTCCTTATGATTGTTTTGAGATATGAAGATGGTGATATTAGAGTCATGCTAGTTGAGTAGTTGTGAATTTGAGAAATACTTGTTCTAAAGTTTGTGATTCCCGTAGCATGCACGTATGGTGAACCGTTATGTGATGAAGTCGGAGCATGATTTATTTATTGATTGTCTTCCTTATGAGTGGCGGTCGGGGACGAGCGATGGTATTTTCCTACCATTCTATCCCCCTAGGAGCATGCGTGTAGTACTTTGTTTCGATAACTAATAGATTTTTGCAATAAGTATGTGAGTTCTTTATGACTAATGTTGAGTCCATGGATTATATGCACTCTCACCCTTCCACCATTGCTAGCCTCTCTAATACCGCACACCTTTCGCCGGTATCATACACCCACCATATACTTTCCTCAAAACAGCCACCATACCTACCTATTATGGCATTTCCATAGCCATTCCGAGATATATTGCCATGCAACTTTCCACCGTTCCGTTTATTATGACACGCTTCATCATTGTCACATTGATTTGCATGATCATGTAGTTGACATCGTATTTGTGGCAAAGCCACCGTTCATGACTTTCATACATGTCACTCGTGAGTCATTGCACATCCCGGTACACCGCCGGAGGCATTCACATAGAGTCATATTTTGTTCTAAGTATCAGTTGTAATTCTTGAGTTGTAAGTAAATAAAAGTGTGATGGTCATCATTATTAGAGCATTCTCCCATGTGAGGAAAGGATGATGGAGACTATGATTCCCCCACAAGTCGGGATGAGACTCCAGACAAAAAAAAGAGGCCAAAAAAAGAGATGGCCCAAAAAAATGAGAGAAAAAGAGAGAATGGACAATGTTACTATCCTTTTACCACACTTGTGCTTCAAAGTAGCACCATGATCTTCATGATCGAGAGTCTCCTATGTTGTCACTTTCATATAGTAGTGGGAATCTTTAATTATAGAACTTGGCTTGTATATTCCAATGATGGGCTTCCTTAAAATGCCCTAGGTCTTCGTGAGCAAGCGAGTTGGATGCACACCCACTTAGTTTCTTTTTGAGTTTTCATACACTTATAGCTCTAGTGCATCCGTTGCATGGCAATCCCTACTCACTGACATTGATATCTATTGATGGGCATCTCCATAGCCCGTTGATACGCCTAGTTGATGTGAGACTATCTTCTCCTTTTTGTCCTCTCCACAACCACCATTCTATTCTACCTATAGTTGATGCAGAGCATCCTACGATCATCCCCATGTACACTCGAGCCTACGCCATTGGACCTAAGGTGAACCCGCTCCTAAATGCTTCTCCTTTCCATTCATGTGAGACATGGTTGCTACCTAATGCAAGGAGACTACACATGCCTAGGTACCAAGGAGACCCTCTCGGAGATGCTCGGAATGATGGACAAGTCCCCAAGTACAAGGATGAAGGAGCACGACGAGAGGAACCGGAGAAAGTCTACAGGCCCCGGACATCTGGCCCTGGCCCGGACATCCGGCCCCTGAAGATGTCAACAACAGCAGCAGCCCAGCAACCGAAGTGCTACAGGGCCCGGACATCCGGCCAGGCCCCGGACATCCGGCCCCTCCTGCAAGCCCGGACTTCCGGCACCAGCCCGGAAATCCGGCGCCCATCACAGAACGTCCAGAAGCTGGATCTCGCCAGCCCAGACATCCGGCCCAGCGCCCGGACATCCGGCGTCTCGGGAAAGCCCGGACATCCGGCCCGTCGCCTGGACATCCGGCCCCTCCTGCCTGCGTGCAGTGTATTAGGGCCGAAAGCCGATATACCCCTTCGCCCCTTAGACTATATATACTTCCCCCTCCACCTATGTTTTAGGGTTAGCAAAGGATTAGCTCATTTAGAGATAGAGCTTTGCTCATCCATTACGGATATACTCCACGAGAGAGACCGCGACCCCTCTACGAAGAAGATCCACCTTCGATTCAAGACCTCCTCACGGAGAAGACCCCCATCAAGACCTCCTCACGGAGAAGAACCGGTTACCTTTGTATCGTCCTTTGTAGACGTTGGATCTTGTATCTTACCTTTGTGTTCATCGATCTAGCGCATGTGTGATCTATTCTTGTTGGTTGAGTGATTTCTCTCGTGTTCCCCTCGTGTTTTCCCTCGTGTTTCCCCTCGTGTTCATCACATTCTTCGTAGGGATCCGCTCCTTTCGTGAAAGATCGGCCATCTAGGGTTCCGCCCTACATCAATAGTGCTATGTCCATGGCTCACACTCATGTATTGCGTGAAGATTGAAAAAGTTTGAGAGCATCAAAATTATGAAACAATTTCTTGGCTTGTCATCGGGGTTGTGCATGATTTAAATATTTTGTGTGATGAAGATAGAGCATAGCCAGACTATATGATTTTGTAGGGATAGCTTGCTTTGGCCATGTTATTTTGAGAAGACATGATTGCTTTGTTAGTATGCTTGAAGTATTATTGTTTTCATGTCAATATTAAACTTTTGTTTTGAATCTTATGGATCTGAATATTCTTGCCACAATAAAGAAGATTACATTGATAAATATGTTAGGTAGCATTCCACATCAAAAATTCTGTTTTTATCATTTACCTACTCGAGGACGAGTAGGAATTAAGCTTGGGGATGCTTGATACGTCTCCAACAAATCTATAATTTTTGATTGTTCCATGCTATTATATTATCCATCTAAGATGTTTTATATGCATTTATATGCTATTTTATATGATTTTTTGGGACTAAGCTATTAACCTAGAGCCCAGTGCCAGTTTCAGTTTTTTCCTTGTTTTTGAGTATCGCAGAAAAGGAAAACCAAACGGAGTCCAATTGACCTGAAACTTCACGGAACTTATTTTTGGACCAGAAGAAGGCCATGGAGTAAAAGAGTTGGGATAGAAGAGCCCTGGGCGCGCCTCCCTACCTCGTGGGCAGCCCGGAGTCCCCCCTGACTTGTTCTGTACGCCAAATTTTTGGCACTTTGGCATCTTTGCCTAGGGCTTCCACCATAACTTCCGCATAACCACCACCGACTTCAGCAACCTCACCAATTTTGTTCCCCATAGCATTTGTGGTTGTTTGAGTGTGATTCGAGTCTCCTAAGGTGTTTAGGCTACTTAGGGACGGTTGCTTCTTCATCAACCACCACCATAACTTTCGGATAGGCTTACCCACCATACACTTCCGCCACCCTAACATAACCCAATTTTGTTTGTGTTGTGAGTTGCGTCTCCTAAGGTGTTTCGGCTACTTAGGGACCGTGCTTCCAATTCCAACACCGTGTATAGTTCACCACCTTACCCTCCACTTCCGCATTGCGTCCCAAAACCAATCATTGCATTTTCGCAATCCCATTGAGCTTCCGCAACCACCTCCACACCCTGCTACCACCATTTGACATTTGACATTTGAGATTTTGAGTTCACGGTTTTTCCGTTTCCTAAGGTGTTTCGGCTACTTAGGGACGAGTCTCCATCATCTTGGTATCTACATCAAGAACACCGCCACTCATCATCGCCTCGGACGGTAACCTCCATATCATCTTGGTATCGTGGTATCCCTCCATTGTATATCCCCTTGCAATTGCATTTATAACCCCTAGCCCATTTTGCGTTACTTGCCTATCGAGACTAGCCATTTGAGTATTGTCGGCAACGTTACTTGTGCACACTAGTGGTCTACACCTTCCATTGCATACATACCATACCATATTGGTATTATATCATCTCTTGTGTCACAAGTTTGTTCCCGCATATACACTATTGCTATCTTGGTTTGTGCATTGTGCAAGAGTGGCCATATCATACAAAAAAAGAAGAATAAAGCTTTTAAGCAAAAGAGAAAGAGCAAAGAAGCTTGTAAGCAAGTGCCATAGCATCATACCACATTGCATATAAGATTGTCATATCCGATCATCTTGGATCATCTTGAGAGAAACACCGGGAACCATACATATATAGCATACTTGGGATAGAAAGTATATCCATTTTGCATATCATAGGTTGTGCACAAGTGTCGTATCCGCCTATAGAGCAATCGTGCTACTGTCTCTCTTGAGTTGTGCAACACGACCGTTTTCCTTGGATTCCACATTTTGTGCTCATTCCTTGGTTGCACGACCCCATTTATCTATCCGTGTGTGTGTTTCCGTGTGCCATTCTTTGCTATTGGTCTACTTGTTTCACTTGCGAATTTGTGAATCTATTTCAACATTATTGACTCTTGCTAACATTTTGCATCAAATTTTTGTGCCACTATCCTCATCGAACTCCACCAAAAGCCTTACTTGTGTAGGTGTGAGAAACCGACAAGAATTTGTACCAATTGTGCTATTTCCTTGTTACACATTGAGTGATCATTGATCCATCTTCAACATCGGTCAAGGTACATTTGCTATAGTTCTTCTCTTTCTCCCACTCATATTTGCTCGAGTCTTGTGATGGATAGGCAAGACATTTCATCTCCGGTCTTCAACAACAACGATGGCATTAACAACTACATCACCAAAATGTCCATTTTCGATCTACAACGACAAATGCAAGGCGCACAATCTACCTTGCGAGAGTGCCTCGACAACCTCACCATCGACATACACCACTCCGAAGCAAGGAAAAGGGACTACATTGACACCAAGTTGGGCGAGCTAAAGGATCAACTACGCGACATGGTGGCCGACTACAAGTCTTCTTCCCCTTCATCATCCTCAAGGCGGCGGCGAGCAAGTCGATCATGTTCGGAGCACAAACACGATGCAAGTGCAAGTCGTCCACGTCCACATCTCCATGGCGACCATCGCCAACATCGGCATGAAGGGCAAAACACCTCCAAGCATCATGTGCACAACGACGACGAACGACATCTACTACGAGCTCAAGCGCGACAACGACACCATCAACATGAAGATGCTCAACATGCGCAAATGCACAAGTCCCAACAAGCTCTACATCAAGCTACGTCCAAACTTCATGAGCACAAGAGAAGACCGCGAGACGAGCACCACCAAGACAGAGCTACGGCTACACCAACCACTTCGGCATCTTCGCCAAGTGTTATCAAGGCATCTTCGCCTTTGGACGTACAACATCTTCGCCTACTTCCCACGAGTACGCCTACAACGACTTCATCAAGTCCAAGGCGACCACCTACAAGCGAGGGCGACACTTCCATCTTCGGAAGCCCCTCAAGGAAGATGGCCGAGCATGGGAAATTCCCTTCGGTCATGGAGACGAGCTACGAGGTGCCACATCATATGGGCCTCCAACAACAAGACGGCGACAAGAAGGTTGAGCATGGGACTATCCCTTCAACCAAGGCGGCGATAGGAGTTGAGCATGGAGACATTTGCACCAACATCTCTCCAACACCCACATATCATGAGATGACCCAATTCCCATGTGACGAGAGCCACCCCACCATGAGTGGTATGAGTGACTCCACCATATGTGACATTGAGCGCATTTCCTATGAGAGGATGAGTGTGACCACCACTAGCCCCACACATGAGAGCATGCCACACATCCTATGTGAGGTTGAGAGCCATTTGAGTGACTCCACCAACCATATGAGTGAGAGCATCTTACCGGGAGTGAGTGAGCCACAACACTTAGTGAGTGAGGTAGTTGACACAGCATGTGAGGCCACTATGATTTCTAATGACTTAACCTCTACTCCGAGTGTGTTTTCTTCTTTGGTGCTAGGTCTCCTACATGACGACATGCCTATCCTCGACGAGTCCATACCTCCAATGGAGACAACGATGGCCATGGTGGACGATGATGCACCCCCCACATGGTTCCATCAAGATGAAGATGACAACGAGTAGATCTTCGACACCTCACCTACAAAATATGAGCAACCTTCCAAAGGTAACATAGGTGACAATGCTTCTCTTGTCCCACTAGTGGACTATCTCACCAATGATTGTTTGCATGATGATGACACACCTATTACCATGCTTCATGCTAGTGCGACTTCTTCATGTCATGACTTACCCATTTATGATGAATATGATGATGAGCATGTTGAGTTGCCTAGTTGTGATGCTATGCTCCGTAGGATATCTTGTGAAAATTCTATTGGTCACTTCATGTTTGACAATCCATTGAACTTGTCATATGCTATGAGTGAGATCGCCCATATTGCTTCATTTCAATCTCAACATAGTGACTATGCATGCCCCATTAAAATACACCCCATTTGCACTTATGGCATAGATGACGAGATGATGGTCATTGGCTTTTGTTTTTCATGCGATGATATTGCTATGCTTCCTTTACATGATTTGCGCAATTCATCTACTATGCCATGTCATGATCACATTGTTCCAAATATGCTTTGTTTTGGATGTTGTCAATATTCTCCATGTGATGTTTCTACAAATACTCATGAGGAGACCCCCATAGTTTCCTCATGCATATTAGGAGATCTTGATGCATTCCATACTTTGCATGATTCCCATAATTGCTTGCACCATATGCATTCCATGAATAACAATGCTCTACATATTTCTCATGATGCATTACACAATTTGAGTCTCCATTATGCTATACATAATAACAAACCTCTCATGATGGATGACATGTTTCTGTATCACGCATCTCATTTATTTGAGCATAGGATATTTGGTGCTAACCGACACAAGCACATATGCATCATGATGGATGATGTGTACATCTACCACGCACACACAATTTTCCCTTTGTGTTTGTTTTGTGTAGGTACTTATGAACACTCGTCAACCTCACAGTCCCATGAGTTGACGAAACGAGCTCTTGAGAGCAAAGATGACTTGGGATCCCGTGGACTATCCTTACCACCATTCCCTTCGCGCAAGCACTACGCGCATCTCTTCTACTTGGCTCTCACACAGCTTTGGGCTATATATCACTTGTTATGTTATGTCCATTTTCCCGTGTTCACTTTGCATGCTATGCCTCTTTCTATGATTTTGCCATGCAATTGTGACCCTTGCTTGCATCTACCCATGATTCACCATTATGCTACTCCTATGTGTATTTGCATGTTTGGTGGAGATCCTTGTTGCTATTGCCATGTTTATCATGTGCCTCATGCTATTGTTGATTCTTGTGTTGGGAGAGTCATAATGTTCCATTGCTATTTACATAGGACTTCTTGCCAATACACTGATGATATATTGCTCGTATCTTGCTTTCATGCTTGTGATATGTCTTGTGCATTATTCATGACCACTATTTGCACACATGACATGTTTGACATGATTCCTCCTAGTACGTTGCATCTTCGCACTACTAGCTTGCTTGACTTGATATCTATGATAGATTTCTTTGTCGCATCACCCATGTTCCATTATTACTTGCTTTCTTGGGTTGATGACATATATGCTCATGCCTCTCACATGATATATCTTGTTTATTGTCGCTTGCCTCCAATAATTGCCTCTATGTTTAATAATCTTGGAGACTTGGACACTTCACTTGTGATGCATGCTTGTTTGATTGAGCCTATTGTATTTGGTTGTTCTCACATCATCTGCTTCCATACTATGAAATGCTCCCTTGTCCTTTCTTATGATGAGCATGATGCATACACTTGTTGGGTATCTCACCACTCAAATGATACGTTTTGCATTTACGCTAACCTCATTTGTTTTTCCGAGTGTTTGTCATGTTCTTTCATTTTGAAGTATTCAAAAGGAGGTACCATCACGAGACATATTGGTTATGTGATGGCATACAAGATGTGCAACTCCATCATCCTTGAGAAACTCCTAAAGGTGACCTCCTTCCCTTTGAGCCATCCTCATATATGCATATTGGATGGGCCATTCTTTCATTGTTGTTTCCTTCTTATTGTCTACATGATACATCTATTGGATGGAGGACCGACATTGGAGATCGAATCTATGGACCTTCACATTGAGGAGCACTCGGACTTATTGGATGCACCTTCGAACCTCCACTCATGCCACGTCATCGAGCATTGCATGTGTACCACTCCGGAGACACCTTGGAGTACTTGGATTGCGCCATGTTTTCCACTTCGTCCAACTACATGTCCGTCCACGACAACCGTTTCCATGGTGATGAGGATTACGATCCGAGGTCGGATCTTTCCCAAGGGAGGGGAGATGATGCGGAGCATCCTACGATCATCCCCATGTACACTCGAGCCTACGCCATTGGACCTAAGGTGAACCCGCTCCTAAATGCTTCTCCTTTCCATTCATGTGAGACATGGTTGCTACCTAATGCAAGGACACTACACATGCCTAGGTACCAAGGAGACCCTCTCGAAGATGCTCGGAATGATGGACAAGTCCCCAAGTACAAGGATGAAGGAGCACGACGAGAGGAACCGGAGAAAGTCTACAGGCCCCGGACATCCGGCCCCTGAAGATGTCAACAACAGCAGCAGCCCAGCAACCGAAGTGCTACAGGGCCCGGACATCCGGCCAGGCCCCGGACATCCGGCCCCTCCCGCAAGCCCGTACATCCGGCACCAGCCCGGAAATCCTGCGCCCATCCAAGAACGTCCAGAAGCTGGATCTCGCCAGCCCGGACATCCGGCCCAGCGCCCGGACATCCGGCGTCTCGGGAAAGCCCGGACATCCGGCCCCTCCTGCCTGCGTGCAGTGTATCAGGGCCGAAAGCCCATGTACCCCTTCGCCCCTTAGACTATATATACTCCCCCTCCACCTACGTTTTAGGGTTAGCAAAGGATTAGCTCATTTAGAGATAGAGCTTTGCTCATCCATTACGGATCTACTCCACGAGAGAGACCGCGACCCCTCTACGGAGAAGATCCAACTTGGATTCAAGACCTCCTCACGGAGAAGACCCCCATCAAGACCTCTTCACGGAGAAGAACCGGTTACCTTTGTATCGTCCTTTGTTGACTTTGGATCTTGTATCTTACCTTTGTGTTCATCGATCTAGCGCATGCGTGATCTATTCTGGTTGGTTGAGTGATTTCTCTCGTGTTCCCCTCGTGTTTTCCCTCGTGTTTCCCCTCGTGTTCATCACATTCTTCGTAGGGATCCGCTCCTTTCGTGAAAGATCGGCCATCTAGGGTTCCGCCCTACATCAATAGTGCTATGTCCATGGCTCACACTCATGTATTGCGTGAAGATTGAAAAAGTTTGAGAGCATCAAAATTATGAAACAATTTCTTGGCTTGTCATCGGGGTTGTGCATGATTTAAATATTTTGTGTGATGAAGATAGAGCATAGCCAGACTATATGATTTTGTAGGGATAGCTTGCTTTGGCCATGTTATTTTGAGAAGACATGATTGCTTTGTTAGTATGCTTGAAGTATTATTGTTTTCATGTCAATATTAAACTTTTGTTTTGAATCTTATGGATCTGAATATTCTTGCCACAATAAAGAAGATTACATTGATAAATATGTTAGGTAGCATTCCACATCAAAAATTCTGTTTTTATCATTTACCTACTCGAGGACGAGTAGGAATTAAGCTTGGGGATGCTTGATACGTCTCCAACGTATCTATAATTTTTGATTGTTCCATGCTATTATATTATCGATCTAAGATGTTCTATATGCATTTATATGCTATTTTATATGATTTTTTGGGACTAAGCTATTAACCTAGAGCCCAGTGCCAGTTTCAGTTTTTTCCTTGTTTTTGAGTATCGCAGAAAAGGAAAACCAAACGGAGTCCAATTGACCTGAAACTTCACGGAACTTATTTTTGGACCAGAAGAAGGCCATGGAGTAAAAGAGTTGGGCCAGAAGAGCCCTGGGCGCGCCTCCCTACCTCGTGGGAAGCCCGGAGACCCCCCAGACTTGTTCTCTACGCCAAAACCTCTTATATGTACCCAAACTTCCAGAAAGAAAACTAGATCGGGAGTTCCGCCGCCGCAAGCCTCTGTGGACACCGAAAACCAATCTAGACCTGTTCCGGCACCCTGCCGGAGGGGGAATCCCTCTTCGGAGGCCATCTTCATCATCCCGGCGCTCTCCATGACGAGGAGGGAGTAGATCACCCTCGGGGCTGAGGGTATGTACTAGTAGCTATGTGTTTGATCTCTCTCTCTCTCTCTTGTTCTTGATTTCGCACGATCTTGATGTATCGCGAGCTTTGCTATTATAGTTGGATCTTATGATGCTTCTCCCCCTCTACTCTCTTGTAATGGTTGAGTTTTCCCTTTGAAGTTATCTTATCAAATTGAGTCTTTAAGGATTTGAGAACACTTGATGTATGTCTTGCATGTGCTTATCTGTGGTGACAATGGGATATTCACGTGATCTACTTGATGTATGTTTTGGTGATCAACTTGCGGGTACCGTAACATTGTGAACTTATGCATAGGGGTTTGCACACGTTTTCGTCTTGACTCTCCGGTAGAAACTTTGGGGCACTCTTTGAAGTTCTATGTGTTGGTTGAATAGATGAATCTGAGATTGTGTGATGCATATCGTATAATCATACCCACGGATACTTGAGGTGACATTGGAGTATCTAGGTGACATTAGGGTTTTGGTTGATTTGTATCTTATGGTGTTATTCTAGTACGAACTGTGTGATAGATCGAACGGAAAGAATAGCTACATGTTATTTTACTACGGACTCTTGAATAGATCGATCAGAAAGAATAACTTTGAGGTGGTTTCGTACCCTACCATAATCTCTTCGTTTGTTCTCCGCTATTAGTGACTTTGGAGTGACTCTTTGTTGCATGTCGAGGGATAGTTATATGATCCAATTATGTTATTATTGTTGAGAGAACTTGCACTAGTGAAAGTATGAACCCTAGGCCTTGTTTCAACGCATTGCAATACCGTTTGTGCTCACTTTTATTATTATCTACCTTGCTGTTTTTATATTTTCAGATTACAAAAACCTATATCTACCATCCATATTGCACTTGTATCACCATCGCTTCGCCGAACTAGTGCACCTATACAATTTACCATTGTATTGGGTGTGTTGGGGACACAAGAGACTCTTTGTTATTTGGTTGCAGGGTTGCTTGAGAGAGACCATCTTCATCCTACGCCTCCCACGGATTGATAAACCTTAGGTCATCCACTTGAGGGAAATTGCTACTGTCCTACAAACCTCTGCACTTGGAGGCCCAACAACGTCTACAAGAAGAAGGTTGTGTAGTAGACATCACTCATGAGTTAGTCCCAAAAAAACTACAACTAGCACTGGGCACTATGTCAATAGGTTAGTCCCAAAAATGATATAAAGTTGCTATAAAATGATTGTAAAACATCTAAGAATGATAATATAACAGCATGAAACAATCAAAAATTATAGATACGCTGGAGACGTATCACATACACAAGCTTCTTCTTCATTTTTGATAAAGCCAAACTCTTTTACCACTTCATCAAAATGTTGATTCCAGCTCCTTGATGCTTGCTTCAAACCATAGATAGATTTTTTGAAGCTTTCACACCTTTCTGGCATCGTTTGGATTGATAAAACCCTCTGGTTTATCATGTATACATCCTCTTTCAAAAACCCATTTAGGAAAGCGGTTTTGACATCCATCTGCCATATCTCATAATTGAAATATGCAACAATTGCCATCATAATCTGTACAGACTTTAGCATTGCTACTAGTGAGGAAGTTTCATCATAATCAACTCCCTCATCTTGCGAAAACCCTTTCGCTACTAGCCTTGCTTTATAGACAGAAGGATTGCCATCTGCATCTATTTTTCTTTTGAAGATCCATTTGCACTGTATGGGTTTCACACCCTCTGGAGGATCAACCAGGTTCCAAACTTGATTTTCTTACACGGACTCCATTTCGGATTGCATGGCTTTATGCCATTCTTTTGAGCTGGGCGTCGCCATCGCTTCCTTGTATTGTGCAGGTTCATCTTCTTCCAAGATGAATATTTCATTGTGAAACCATTCAAGAGGTTCAATAACTCGTCCTGGCCTACGAGGTTCAGTTATAGTATTAACTGGTGTTTTTTACAACTGGTGTAGTAACTTCTAATTCAGTTGTGTGGACAACTTCTGGAACAGATTCCATTTTGTTGGTCCTCTCAACTTCTTGAGATTCAGTAATCTCATTAAGCTGTACTGTCCTCCCACTTAATTCTTTAGTGAGAAACTCCTTCTCAAGAAAGTGTCCATTCTTTGCGACAAACACTTTGTCTTCAGACTTTTGGTAGAAGGAATACCCAATTCTTTCTTTGGGATAACCTACAAAGTAACATTTGTCTGCTTTAGGATCGAGCTTATTTGGTTGTAAACATTTTAGATAAGTCTCGCACACCCAAATCTTGAGATGTGACAAGTTGGGTTTCTTCCCATTCCACAATTCATATGGTGTCGTCTCAACAGACTTAGACGGTGCTCCGTTTAGTGTATATGTTGTTGTTTCAAGTGCATATCCCCAGAATGATAAGGGAAGATCGGTAAAAGACATCGTTGACCTCACCATGTCCAACAAAGTTCGGTTACGCCTTTCCGATACTCCATTTCTTTGTGGAGTTCCGGGAGGAGTAAGTTGTGAAACAATTCCACAATCACTTAGATGTTTGCTAAACTCATGACTTAGATATTCTCCTCCATGATCTGATCGTAGAAATTTTATCTTTTTCCAACGATGATTCTCAACTTCGTTCTGAAATTCTTTGAACTTTTCAAATGTTTCATTAAGTAGATATAACCTTATCTACTCAAATCACCAGTGAAGGTTACGAAGTATAAGTATCCACAGCGCACGGGAGTACTCATCGGACCACATACATCACTATGTATTATGTCCAATAATTCCTGCGCCTGTTCAGGATGACCTGTGAATGGCGTTTTAGTCATTTTACCCATCATACAAGCTTCCCATCTATCGAGTGATTCAAAATCAAATGAGGTTAATACTCCATCTTTATGAAGTTTTTGCATGCGTTTCTTTCCGATATGACCAAGACGGCAGTGCCACATGTAAGTGGTATTATCAGTCTTCTTAAGATGTTTAGCATTAATGTTACAGACATCCTTTTCATGTTCAAGATCCATTATGAATAAGCCACCTATAATAGGTGCTAATCCATAAAACATATCCTTATAATATATTGAACAACCATTGTTTTCTGATTTATAAAAATACCCATCACTTATCAAACATGATCCAGAGATAATGTTCTTACATAACTTCAGAACAAAATAACAATTATTTAGTTCTAAAACAAATCCTGAAGGTAAACTCAAAGGCATGACACCCATAGCTAGAGCGGCAATCCCAATCCCATTACCATTCCCGACTCGCATCACGACTTCATTTCTATTCAGCTTGTGAATCTTCCGTATTCCCTGCATCGTGTTGCAAATGTGAGCAACAGATCTGGTATCAAATACCCATGACTTGGAGTTTTCAGCAAGTAGAATATCAATAACATTAACTTGTATAACTTTTATACATTTACCAGAAGATGAGCTCTTCTTATCTCCTAGATATTTCAAGCAATTTCTTTTCGAGTGTCCTATCTCTTTGCAGTAAAAACATGAAGCCTCGTGAGATGCTCCACCCTTGTTACTTTTGGTGTTGTGCTTCCTCTTGAAACTTTAACTTTTGTTTGTTCTGCAATCCAATCTTATTGGTTTTGAGCATTGCTTCATAAAGCAAAGTGAGGAGCAAGTCGTTTTCTGGTGTTTTGGGAAAATCAGTTCCCATTGCAGTTATAGTATCGTAATAGTCTACCAGCCTGGCACCTTGCTTTACACCTTCAGTTATCTTTCATTCTACCATTTCTTCAGCCATCTCATGAACTTCAGCTGGTTCTTCGTGATACAAAACTTCCTGTGCCTCGACAATTTTGATAGTTATGGAATGTTCAAACCATTGTTGTAACACAATGTCCATGCAAGCTAACATAATACTCTTGACAACACAGAAATCATTCTTGCGAGATAAAAACACATTAATGACATCTTGGGACGCTCCAAGGGCCAGATAGTCACCAAGTGGTTGATCCAACACATATTCTTTCTTTGCACTCTTGAGATCACATCTTAGAGTGTGGATCCAATCCTCATAGTTTCCGCCATTCTCAGCTAACTTTTCTTTCTCAAACAGTGGTGCTAACTTGAAACTATTGCTAGCCATTGATCTACAACAATAATCACAAGATTAAATTTTAGACATAATTCATAATTAATATTGCACTAGTCTATAATAGAAAAATAAAGTGAACTCCTAGTCAAATTAATATCTCTCATAGTTAATTGTGAGTGATTCAAGATCCAAGTCTAGTTCTCAGTCATTGATATGGACATCACTTATGACGAGAATTTTTTATCGGTGGGCAAACTTTTGCTGATCATATCTCCATATGACTCTTGTTCATCTTTCGATTCTTTGTGCTCGGAGCTCAGAACAATTCTAGCGGAACTTCAAGACAACTGAGTGTTATCTACACATATGGTCTAACCATCCCCGTCTTACACATCGCACCCCATTTGTACTCATGTGTACATGACACACTTCGGAATGCTATGTGTTATAGACGGTTGTAACACTAGGAAGAACACCTTTATCTTGATTTTATTGTGAGAGATCACCCTAATAATTGACTACTGTGCAATCAGAGGGTGAAAACAATAAAGGGATAAACATCTCAGGCAATTCATAAAAGCATGACATGGTATAGCCCTCGGCGCCGGGAGTTCTCCATGATCGTCTTCAATCTTCAGTTGAAGCAACGTGACGGCCAATATTTTATTGTCATGTCAATCATTTCAAAAACGTCACTGTGGTGGTTATCTCAGAAAATGTTGTCATGGAGACCGTTTCAAAAACATTGTCGTGACACCAAAATCCGAAATTCCGTCGTGGCACGAAATTATAGCTCCTCGTCCCGCTCCTAGGTACATCTTCTCCTTGACGGGGTTTTCCGTGTACTTCTTGCCACCATCACCAGTAACCTATCTCTATGATATTTACATTAAGGTGGCAATCTTGTGGCTCCAGCCATCATGCCGTGACACGCAGGCCACTTAACATTTCATCATATAACCATCTCATACACAAACTCGTTATCATGACGAAGGCTATACCACATCATATGCAAACTCTGCAAAACCAAGTTAGACGTATTCTAATCGGTTTTAGCACAAATTTATTTATGTAGTTAACCAGTTTTATCAATTCAGACTAGCTACCTACACAATCACAATAAGGCGATGTTCTTGATGCTAGATTAAGTTTCGAGGTGTGTGAAAGAGAGACTTAATTAAAAGTCTCATCCCCTACACTAAACTTCATCAATACACATAACCCCCTAGAAGATCATCCATCTTCGGCACCCTCTTATGTACGCGACGGTTCATTATTCCCGACTATGATGTAGCCCAAGGAACTGTTAGCAGATTGTCGATAGCTAGAGACGATTGATTGTCAGAACCTTGTAGCAAAACTACATCATTCTGCCGATGAACTAAACCGAAGCAACACTCGTGGGAAGCACAGCAATAACATCAACCCTCACATACCCCGCAAAAAAACATCAACCCTCACATATCATATGTGATCTAGATCGCAACATGCATCTACTCATAAACCTACTCATGATGCCACGGTTGGGAAATGTAGTAGAAAACAAAAAATATTCGCCCTACGAACACCCAGGAACAATATGAAGATGCATGCTACTTCTTGAGCTCGCGTTGGTTTTTCCCTTGAAGAGGAAAGGGTGATGCAGCAAAGTAGAGATAAGTATTTCCCTCAGTTAGAGAACCAAGGTATCAATCCAGTAGGAGGCAACACACAAATCACCAATACCTGCACAAACAATCAAACACTTGCACCCAACGCGATAAAGGGGTTGTCAATCCCTTCACGGTCACTTGCAAAAGTGAGATCTGATAGAGATAGATAAAACTAAACAAAAGATAAAATAAATATTTTTGGGGTTTTTGGTTTATAGATTGGAAAGTAAAAGATTGAAAAATAGTAGATTGGAAACTTATATGATGGAAAATAGACCTGGGGGCCATAGGTTTCACTAGAGGCTTCTCTCAAGGTAGCACATAATACGGTGGGTGAACAAATTACTGTCGAGCAATTGATAGAAAAGCGCAAACTTATGACGATATCTAAGGCAATGATTATGAAATATAGGCATCACGTCCGTGTCAAGTAGACCGACTCTTGCCTGCATCTACTACTATTACTCCACACATCGACCGACTCCTGCCTGCATCTAGAGTATTAAGTTTATGAAGAACAGAGTAACGCTTTAAGTAAGATGATATGATGTAGTAAACTCAAACAATATGATGTAAACCCCATCTTTTTATCCTCGATGACAACAATACAATACGTGCCTCGCTACCCCTACTGTCACTGGGTGAGAACACCGCAAGATTGAACCCAAAGCTAAGCACTTCTCCCATTGCAAGAAAAACCAATCTAGTTGGCCAAACTAAACCAATAGTTCGAAGAGAATTACAAAGATATCAAATCATGCATAAAAGAATTCAGAGAAGATTCAAGTAATATTCATAGATAAGCTGATCATAAATCCATAATTCATCGGATCTCGACAAACACACTGTAAGAGAAGATTACATCGGATAGATCTCCAAGAACATCGAGGAGAACATGGTATTGAGAATCAAAGAGAGAGAAGAAGCGAGCTAGCTACTAGCTATGGACCCGTAGGTCTATGGTAAATTACTCACGCTTCATCGAAACGGCAATACCGTTGATGTAGAAGCCCTCCGTGATCGAATCCCCCTCCGGCAGGATGCCAGAAAAGGCCCCAAGATGGGATCTCACGGGAACAGAAGGTTGCGGTGGTGGAGAAGTGTTTTCGTGGATGCTTCTGATAGTTTGGGAATATATGTGAATATATAGGAGGAAGATCTAGGTTAGGAGGTCACCGAGGGGCCCACAAGGTAGGGGGCGCACCCTACCTCCCTGGGCGTGCCCTCCACCCTTGTGGCCGCCTCGTGGCTCTTCTGATTTGCACTCCAACTCTCCTGGGTGTCTTCTGGTCCAAGAAAAATCATCACGAAGGTTTTATTCCGTTTGGACACCGTTTGGCATTCCTTTTCTGTGAAGCTCAAAAACAAGGAAAAAACAGAAAGTGGCACTGGGCTCTAGGTTAATAAGTTAGTCCCAAAAATAATATAAAATAGCATATTAATGCATATAAAACATCCAAAACAGATAATACAATAGCATGGAACAATAAAAAATTATAGATACGTTGGAGACGTATCAAGCATCCCGAGGCTTAATTCTTGCTCGTCCTCGAGTGGGTAAATGATAAAAATGGAATTTTTGATGTGGAATGCTACCTAACATATTTATCCATGTAATTTTATTTATTGTGGCATGAATGTTCAGATCCATAAGATTCGAAACAAAATTTTAATATTGACATAAAAACAATAATACTTCAAGCATACTAACAAGGCAATTATGTCTTCTCAAAATAACATGGCCAAAGAAAGCTTATCCCTACAAAAGCATATAGTCTGGCTATGCTCCATCTTCATCACACAAAATATTCAAATCATGCACAACCCCAATGACAAGCCAAGCAAGTGTTTCATACTTTTGGTGTTCTCAAACCTTTTCAACTTTCACGCAATACATCAGCATGAGCCATGGATATACACTGGTACGCGTCGGTGCTATACAAACGGTTTTTAACCCCTTTCCGCGACGACATTTGGAACCGTCGCCAAGTGAGTGTGGGCGATAGGGGGTCCTTCCCACACGACCCAGAAACCGTCGGGGATAAGGAGCCAAGATGCATATACAGTACTCCTACTCGTTTGTGCTCGCATTGCCATCACAGTCGGTATTCTGTCGTGCTACGTTTACGATGTGCGGCTCATCACAAACGGTTCATTATTATAGAACATGTATGATAAGCATACAGTCACACACATTCGCTTTTCCCAAACCGCATGCAATAATTAATTAAGAAGATTAGCTAATCATCGTACGAGTGTCGGACAGGATTATGAAACGCCGGACCGTCGTAACATCGTCGTACACGACAACTATAGCACACGCTATTCTGTGGTGCA
This sequence comes from Aegilops tauschii subsp. strangulata, assembly GCF_002575655.3. Taxonomy (NCBI): domain Eukaryota; kingdom Viridiplantae; phylum Streptophyta; class Magnoliopsida; order Poales; family Poaceae; genus Aegilops; species Aegilops tauschii. The sequence continues at coordinate 207,069,063 of NC_053039.3, read as the reverse complement.
ATGTTTACGATGCATACTTCATCAAAAACAGTTCATGGTTGCGAATCGTGTACGATAAGGCAACTATCACAAACGTTTAGTTTACCCACACCATTTGTGATATTGTCTGACATCACACACGCTTTGCAAACGGCAACTGTGTGCATGCTTGCACACGTTTCCTCTCTGTGAACCGTGTCGGATTATGGTGTATATCGCAAACGTTTGTGTTTTACCAATCGTGTGTGCCGTAACGACCTGGAGAGCGTAATTTCACCGTAATTTAATTGCTGCTATTTCATATTGTACCAGATTTGAATTTGAATTTGAATGTATGATATAGCTTTATTCATATCCATCAGGTTCAAACAACCAATGCATTATTCGATTCATAGGTACATATGTTCAAGAATTACATACGGGCCAAATAAAGAATGACGAGCCACAGTTGTATACTTGTCCTATTAAAGACATTAAATAAAGAGGCGAAATATATTTTGGTTGCTGAACAAGGTGAAGCGGAATGCCCATATTGTGCCCTCCTCCATGCAAAAGGCATGCACGACTCTAGTCCAACCCCTTGTGATGGCCAACCGCCCATCCTTCACGGTCTTCATGGAAACATCTAGATAATCATCGTGTTCTGGTAGAAATACTTTAACCTTTGCATTCCCACCAATCATGTAGTTTGAGAGGTAATCTTGAGTAAACTGCTATGGCAACCACTGCAAAGGAAAAAGATTCAGACATTGTCATCTAACACAACTCATTATGGGCAGTAAGAAGAAGGTTGCAGAGTTCTTACTTACCATCCTGCAGTTCACTGTTGTCTTGGATAAAGTGTAAACAAATAGTTTAATTGCCATCTTTTGACCCATTTTACTAACAATCTTTATTAGCTTCCTCACTTCATGCTGGCTCATCGATATCTCATTGCCCCATAAGCAGAAAGGGTCGAAGCGCGAATCTTTACCAATGACATATGTACCTAAAAGCACCAAGTAAATATTAGAAACTAAACAACAATTGCACAATGATGTAGTACAACACTCTTTCATAATATCTTATAACATCCAATATACTCACATATTAGATGAATTAACATCTTATATTATGGTCTAAAAGGAGTTTATTGCATTCTTACAAATTATTGGCTGATTAACTGCTGCTGTATCCATGGGTTAGAGTTAGTTTCAGCTAGTTCGGGCTCAAATAGCCCTAAAGTATATCCAAACATGAGGGCTAGTTTGAGCTAGTTGCATCTAACCCACCCAAAAAAACTATCCAACCAAGAGGTGCTAATTGGAGCTAGTTCTCCTAGTGCATTTATTGTCAATCTAACCCTGTCATCCAGACACCTCTTTGGATGGACTTAGTTCAGGGTTAGTCATGAGCTAGAAACCAACTCTAACCTCTAGCTAAGTTGAGTATCCAAACAGGGTTGTGCTGTTGTTGTTGTTGTTGTTGCTGCTGCTGCTCTTTTACGTATATCTAGACATCATCAGAACATTAAGGTAAAACTCTTCCTTGTTGCTATGTAGCCTAGGATTGCATATTTAGATATTAAGTACAGTGCATGTCGCTATGTAGCCTCAGATATATTACATATGGCCCTAGTAAACCTAATGATAAATGGGTTACAGATATATTCAGTTAAAAGTCCGATTCACATATTAGTCCCTTATCAGCCCCCGGCCTATATAGTACCAACTACCGATATCCTAAACAGTGAGTATATATAAGCCATGGGATGAAACTAACCTCGATGGAAAAGATCAGTCGTTCCCAAAATTGTCCTGTGTAGGTACATGATAATCCCCAAGTGCAAGGAATCGTCGTAGCAATTCCCAAAGGTGGAAGTGATATGTATGGAGTGTCGAAACCACAAGGAGCTAAAGGTAAGATCAATATTCTCTCAAGTCCTATCTGCCACTGACACGACTCTACGTACACCGAACGTTGGCTTCTATCTAGAAACGAGAAATAAAACTACGTTGTGGGTATGAAAAGGATAACTTTGCATGATATCGGAGAACTAAAATATAAAAGTAGGTGCTGTTAATATAAAATTAGAATATATTACTATATATTATAAATAGCGAGTGTGGAATAATGATGGAACGATGTGTGGAATTTTCCTAGGCAATTGTTAACAAGATCGGTAGTCATCATTGCAATTTCATATTAGGGAGAGGCATAAGCTAAAAAACTTTCTCTTCTTGGATCATATGCACTTATGATTGGAACTCTAGCAAGAATTCGCAACTACTAAAGATCATTAAGGTAAAACCCAACCATAGCATTAAAGCATCAAGTCCCCTTTATCCCATACGCAATAACCCCCTTACTCGGGTTTAAGCTTCTGTCACTCTAGCAACCCACTATAAGCGAATCATGAACATATTGCAACACCCTACATCGGGGATCCTTCACGTGTGTGCGGCACGGAAGGCACCATAGGACAGCACCAAAATAAAACATACAACTCGTACCAATCTAGATCATCAATCAACCCAAAGAGAAGAGGAATCTACTCAAAACATCATAGGATGGCAACACATCATTGGATCATAATATGTTGCATAAAGCACCATGTTCAAGTAGGGGATTACAGCGGGGTGCGGAAGAGTGGACCACATAAAAGAGATGAGGATGGTGATGTTGATGAAGACGATCACCGCGGCGATGGTTCCCCCGATGGCACTCCGGCACCACCGAGAGAGAGGGGGAGAGGTTCTCCCCCTTGTGCTTCCTCCTCCATGGCCTCCCCCTAGACGGGGAGAGGTTCTCCCTCTGGTCTTTGGCCTCCATGGCGATGATGGCCCCTCCGGGATCCTCCTCCATGCCCTCCGGTGATGATGGCCCCCTCCGGCAGGGTGCCAGAGAGGGCCTAGATTGGTTTTTCGTGGCTGCAGAGGCTTACGGCGGCGGAACTTCCGATCTCTCCTCTGTTCTGGGGTTTTCTTGATTTATAGGAGGGGTTGGCGTCGGTTTCATGTCAGGGGGCCCCGTGAGGCGATCGCAAGGTCGAGGGGAGCGCCCTAGGGGGTGGGCGTCCCCACCCCTGTGGTGGTCCCGGGACTCCTCTCGCGTGTCTTTTTCTTCCAGTATTTTTCATACTTTTTAGAAAAATTCCCCGTTAATTTCCAGCTCATTCCGAGAACTTTTATTTCTGCACAAAACAACATCACGGTAGTTTTGCTGAAATCAACATCAGTCCGGGTTAGTTCTAATCAAATCATACCAAAATCATATGGAATTGTTGTAAACATGGCATGAATACTTCATAAATTATAGATAAGTGGGAGATATATCAGCATCCCCAAGCTTAATTCTGCTCGTCCTCGAGTAGGTAAATGATAAAAGAAATAATTTATGAAGTGTGAATGCTATCAAGTGCACAAGTTTGATTAATGAAAGTTCCAAGCATTTTTTAGCATTATTCTTTATCATAAACAGTAGCTCGTCTCATAAAACTTCTCATGATCAAGTAAAAAGCTATTCACATGATAAAGTATATACCATAAACTTTCTTGAAAACTACCAAACTATGTTCTTACTCATCAAACAATTGCACTTCATCTTATTTCCAGGAATGGTCTATGTAAGAGCTTTGATTTAGCAAATTCCACATACTTAACTATCATTTAATATTTCACAGTTGCTAACACTCACGTGATATTTATGGGTTCAAAGTTTTAGTCGGACACAGAGAAAGATAGGGGCTTATAGTTTCGCCTCCCAACCTTTTACCTCAAGGGTAATGTCAACAATAATACTTTATGATAACCTACATCCGAGTGGATATAAATATCCAGATCGCTCCAACACATAGTGCTTGCCAAAGGAAAAAAGTGTAAAAAAGGAAAGGTGATGATCACCATGACTCTTGTATAGGGGTAGAAGATAATAGTAAAAGATAGGCTCTTCGCAGAGGGAAGCAAGGTTGTCATGCGCTTTTATGGTTGGATGCACAAAATCTTAATGCAAAAGAACGTCACTTTATATTGCCGCTTGTGATAAAGACCTTTATTATGCAGTCCGTCACTTTTATTTCTTCGATATCACAAGTTCGTATAAAGCTTATTTTCTTCACAATAATAGATCATACTGTTGGTAACGTAGCATGCAATTTAAAAAATATTCCTACGATCACGCAAGATCTATCTAGGAGATGCATAGCAACGAGAGGGGGAGAGTGTGTCCACGTACCCTCGTAGGCCGAAAGCGGAAGCATTAGCTTAACGCGATTGATGTAATCGAACATCTTAGCGATCCAAACGATCAAGCACCGAACGTACGACACCTCCGAGTTCTGCACAAGTTCAGCTCGACGACGTCCCTCGAACTCTTGATCCAGCAAAGTGTCGAGGGAGAGTTTCATCAGCACGACAGTGTGGTGACAGTGATGGTGATGTGATCCGCGCAGGGCTTCGCCTAAGCACTACGACAATATGACCGGAGGAGTAAATAGTGGAGGGGGCACCACACATGGCTAAGAAACAATTGATGTGCTTTGGGGTGCCCCATGCCCCCGTATATAAAGGAGGGAGAGGGAGGAGGCCGGCTTAGGCGCGCCCCCAAGGGGGAGGAGTCCTACTAGGACTCCAAGTCCAATTCGGCCCCCCTTCCTTCTTTCGGAGGGGAAAAGGGGAAAGGAGAGGGAGAGGGAGAAGGGAAGGGGGGTCGCGCCCCGTCCCCTTGTCCAATTCGGACTCCCCACGGGGGGGGGGAGCGCGCCACCCCTTGTGGGCTGGCCTCTCTCTCCCCTATGGCCCATGTGGCCCATTAACTTCCCCGGGGGGTTCTGGTAACCCCTCGGTACTCTGATAAATACCTGAAACCCTCCGAAACCATTCCGGTCTATCGTCCAATAAATCAATCTTTATCTCTCGACCATTTCGAGACTCCTCGTCATGTCCATGATCTCATCCGGGACTCTGAACAACATTCGGTCAGCAAAACACATAACTCATAATACAAATCGTCTTCAAACATTCAGCGTGCGGACCCTACGGGTTCGAGAACTATGTAGACATGATCGAGACACATATCCGATCAATAACCAACAGCGGAACCTGGATGCTCATATGGGTTCCTACATATTCTACGAAGATCTTTATCGGTCAAACCGCAATGACAACATACATCATTCCCTTTGTCATTGGTATGTTACTTGCCCGAGATTCGATCGCCAATATCTTCATACCTAGTTCAGTCTCGTTACTGGCAAGTCCCTTTACTCATTTCGTAATGCAACATCCCGTAACTAACTCATTAGTCACATTGCTTGCAAGTATTATCATGATGTGCATTACCGAGAGGGCCCAGAGATACCTCTCCGATACTCAGAGTGACAAATCCTAATCTCGATCTATGCCAACCCAACAAACACCTTCGAAGATACCTATAGAGCATCTTTATGATCACCCAGTTATGTTGTGACGTTTGATAGCACATAAGGTATTCCTCCGGTATTTGTGAGTTGCATAATCTCATAATCAAAGGAATATGTATAAGTCATGAAGAAAGTAATAGCAATAAAACTTAACGATCATTATGCTAAGCTAACGGATGGGTCTTGTCCATCACATCATTCTCCTAATGATGTGATCCCATTCATCAAATGACAACACATGTCTATGGTCAAGAAACTTAACCATCTTTGATTAACGAGCTAGCCTAGTAGAGGCATAATTGGGACACTATGTATTGTCTATGTATTCACACATGTATCAAGTTTTCGGTTAATACAATTCTAGCATGAATAATAAACATTTATCATGATATAAGGAAATATAAATAACAACTTTATTATTACCTCTAGGGCATATTTGCTTTAGTCTCCCACTTGCACTAGAGTCAATAATCTAGATTACAATGTAATGATTCTAACACCCATGGAGTCTTGGTGCTGATCATGTTTTGCTCATGGAAGAGGTTTAGTCAACAGGTCTGCAACATTCAGATTCATATGTATTTTGCAAATCTCTATGTCTCCCTCCTTGACTTGATCACGGATGGAGTTAAAGCGTCTCTTGATGTGTTTGGTTCTCTTGTGAAATCTGGATTCCTTTGCTAAGTCAATTGCTCCAGTATTGTCACAAAAGATTTTCATTGGACCCGATGCACTAGGTATTACACCTAGATCGGATATGAACTCCTTCATCCAGACTCCTTCATTTGCTGCTTCCGAAGCAGCTATGTACTCCACTTTACATGTAGATCCCGCCACGATACTTTGCTTGGAACTGCACCAACTGATAGCTCCACCATTCAATATAAATACATATCCGGTTTGTGACTTAGAGTCATTCGGATTAGTGTCAAAGCTAGCAGCGACGTAACCATTTACGACGAGCTCTTTGTCACCCCCATAAACAAGAAACACATCCTTACTTCTTTTCAGGTATTTCAGGATGTTCTTGACTGCTGCCCATTGATCCACTCCTAGATTACTTTGGTACCTCCCTGCCAAACTTATAGCAAGGCACACATCAGGTCTGGTACATAGCATTGCATACATGATAGAACCTATGGCTGAGGCATAGGGAATGACTTTCATTTTCTCTCTATCTTCTGAAGTGGTCGGGCATTGAGTCTGACTCAACTCCACACCTTGTAACACAGGCAAGAACCCTTTCTTTGACTGATCCATTTTGAACTTCTTCAAAACTTTATCAAGGTATGTGCTTTGTGAAAGTCCAATTAAGCGTCTTGATCTATCTCTATAGATCTTGATGCCCAATATATAAGCAGCTTCACCGAGGTCTTTCAATGAAAAATTCTTATTCAAGTATCCTTTTATGCTATCTAGAAATTCTATATCATTCCCAATCAACAATATGTCATCCACATATAATATTAGAAATGCTACAGAGCTCCCACTCACTTTCTTGTAAATACAGGCTTCTCCAAAAGTCCGTATAAAACCATATGTTTTGATCACACTATCAAAGCGTATATTCCAACTCCGAGATGCTTGCACCAGTCCATAAATGGAACGCTGGAGCTTGCACACTTTGTTAGCACCTTTAGGATTGACAAAACCTTCTGGTTGCATCATATACAACTCTACTTTAAGAAATCCATTAAGGAATGCAGTTTTGACGTCCATTTGCCAAATTTCATAATCATAAAATGCGGCAATTGCTAACATGATTCGGACAGACTTAAGCATCGCTACGGGTGAGAAGGTCTCATCGTAGTCAACTCCTTGAACTTGTCGAAAACCTTTCGCAACAATTCGAGCTTTGTAGACAGTAACATTACCATCAGCGTCAGTCTTCTTCTGGAAGATCCATTTATTCCCTATGGCCTGCCGATCATCGGGCAAGTCAACCAAAATTCATATTTTGTTCTCATACATGGATCCCATCTTAGATTTCATGGCCTCAAGCCATTTTACGGAATCTGGGCTCATCATCGCTTCCTCATAGTTCGCAGGTTCATCATGGTCTAGTAAAATGACTTCTAGAACAGGATTACCGTACCCCTCTGGCGTGGAACGTGCTCTGGTTGATCTACGAGGTTTGGTAGTAACTTGATCTGAAGTTTCATGATCATCATCATTAGCTTCCTCACTAATTGGTGTAGGCATCACGGGAACGGTTTTCTGTGATGAGCTACTTTCCAATTCAAGAGAAGGTTCAATTACCTGATCAAGTTCTACTTTCTTCCCAGTCACTTCTTTCGAGAGAAACTCCTTCTCTAGAAAGGATCCATTCTTAGAAACAAATATCTTGCCTTCGGATCTGTGATAGAAGGTGTAACCAACAGTTTCTTTTGGGTATCCTATGAAGACACACTTCTCCGATTTGGGTTCGAGCTTATCAGGCTGAAGCTTTTTCACATAAGCATCGCAACCGCAAACTTTAAGAAACGACAACTTAGGTTTCTTGCCAAACCACAGTTCATATGGTGTCGTCTCGATGGATTTAGATGGTGCCCTATTTAACATGAATGCAGTTGTCAACCCCAAAACGATAGTGGTAAATCGGTAAGAGACATCATAGATCGCACCATATCTAATAAAGTACGGTTACGATGTTCGGACACACCATTACGCTGTGGTGTTCCAGGTGGCGTGAGTTGCGTAACTATTCCACATTGTTTTAAATGAAGACCAAACTCGTAATTCAAATATTCGCCTCCGCGATCAGATCGTAGAAACTTTATTTTCTTGTTACGATGATTTTCCACTTCACTCTGAAATTCTTTGAACTTTTCAAATGTTTCAGACTTGTGTTTCATTAAGTAGATATACCCATATGTGCTCAAATCATCTGTGAAGGTTAGAAAATAACCATACCCGCTGCGAGCCTCAACACTCATCGGACCGCATTCATCAGTATGTATTATTTCCAATAAGTCAATGGCTCGCTCCATTGTTCTGGAGAATGGAGTTTTAGTCATGTTGCCCATGAGGCATGGTTCACAAGCATCAAGTGATTCATAATCAAGTGATTCCAAAATCGCATCTGCATGGAGTTTCTTCATGCGCTTTACACCAATATGACCTAAACGGCAGTGCCATAAATATGTTGCACTATCATTATTAACTTTACATCTTTTGGCATCAATATTATGAATATGTGTATCACCACGACCGAGATCCAACAAAAATAGACCACTCATCAAGGGTGCATGACCATAAAAGATATTACTCATATAAATAGAACAACCATTATTCTCTGATTTAAATGAATAACCATCTCGCATCAAACAATATCCAGATATAATGTTCATGCTTAACATTGGCACCAAATAACAATTATTCAGGTCTAAAACTAATCCCGAAGGTAGATGTAGAGGTAGCGTGCCGACGGCGATCTCATCAACCTCGGAACCATTTCCCACGTGCATCGTCACCTTGTCCTTAGCCAATCTTCGTTTAACCCGTAGCCCCTGTTTCGAGTTGCAAATATGAGCAACAGAACCAGTATCAAATACCCAGGCGCTACTCGAGCATTAGTAAGGTACACATCAATAACATGTATATCAAATATACCTTTCACTTTGCCATCCTTCTTATCCGCCAAATACTTGGGGCAGTTCCGCTTCTAGTGACCGGTCCCTTTGAAGTAGAAGCACTCAGTTTCAGGCTTAGGTCCAGACTTGGGCTTCTTCCCGGGAGCAGCAACTTTCTTGCTATTATTCTTGAAGTTCCCCTTCTTCCCTTTGCCCTTTTTCTTGAAACTAGTGGTCTTGTTAACCATCAACACTTGGCGCTCCTTCTTGATTTCTACCTCCGCAACCTTGAGCATTGCGAAGAGCTCGGGAATAGTCTTGTTCATCCCTTGCATATTATAGTTCATCATGAAGCCTTTATAGCTTGGTGGCAGTTTGAAGAAATCTGTCAATGACACTATCATCCGGAAGATTAACTCCCAGCTGAGTCAAGTGGTTATGGTACCCAGATATTCTGAGTATGTGTTCACTGACAGAACTGTTCTCCTCCATCTTGCAGCTATAGAACTTGTTGGAGATTTCATATCTCTCAACTCGGGCATTTGCTAGAAAAATTAACTTCAACTCCTGGAACATCTCATATGCTCCATGACGTTCAAAACGTCTTTGAAGTCCCGGCTCTAAGCCGTAAAGCATGGCACACTGAACTATCGAGTAGTCATCAGATTTAGCTTGCCAGACGTTCATACCGTCAGCAGTTGCTCCTGCAGCAGACCTTGCACCTAGCGGTGCATCAAGGACATAATTCTTCTGTGCAGCAATGAGGATAATCCTCAAGTTATGGACCCAGTCTGTGTAGTTGCTACCATCATCTTTCAACTTAGCTTTCTCTAGGAACGCATTAAAATTCAAGGGAACGGTAGCACGGGCCATTGATCTACAACATAGATATGTAAAAAACTATCAGGACTAATTTCATGATAAATTTAAGTTCAATTAATCATATTACTTAAGAACTCCCACTTAGATAGACATCCCTCGAGTCATCTAAATGATCACGTGATCCATATCAACTAAACCATGTCCGATCATCACGTGAGATGGAGTAGTTTTCAATGGTGAACATCTCTATGTTGATCATATCTACTATATGATTCACGTTCGACCTTTCGGTCTCAGTGTTCCAAGGCCATGTCTGTACATGCTAGGCTCGTCAAGTTTAACCTGAGTATTCCGCATGTGCAAAACTGTCTTGCACCCGTTGTATGTGAACGTAGAGCTTATCACACCTGATCATCACGTGGTGTCTCGGCACGACGAACTGTCGCAACGGTGCATACTCATGGAGAACACTTATACCTTGAAATTTTAGTGAGGGATCACCTTATAATGCTACCGCCGTACTAAGCAAAATAAGATGCATAAAAGATAAACATCACATGCAATCAAAATACGTGACATGATATGGCCATCATCATCTTGTGCCTTTGATCTCCATCTCCAAAGCACCATCATGATCTCCATCGTCACCAGCTTGACACCTTGATCTCCATCATAGCGTCGTTGTCGTCTCGCCAACTATTGCTTCTACAACTATCGCTAACGCATAGTGATAAAGTAAAGCAATAACATGGAGATTGCATTTCATACAATAAAGGGACAACCATAAGGCTCCTGCCAGTTGCCGATAACTTCTACAAATATGATCATCTCATACAATAATGTATATCACATCATGTCTTGACCATATCACATCACTACATGCCCTGCAAAAACAAGTTAGACGTCCTCTACTTTGTTGTTGCAAGTTTTACGTGGCTGCTACGGGATTCTAGTAAGAACCATTCTTACCTACGCATCAAAACCACAACGATGTTTCGTCAAATGTGTTGTTTTAACCTTCAACAAGGACTGGCCATAGTCAAATTCGATTCAACTAAAGTTGGAGAAACAGACACCCGCCAGCCACCTTTATGCAAAACAAGTTGCATGTCTGTCGGTGGAATCGGTCTCATGAACGTGGTCGTGTAAGGTTGGTCCGGGCCGCTTCATCCAACAATACCGCCGAATCAAAATAAGACGTTGGTGGTAAGCAGTATGACTAAGATCGCCCACAACTCTTTGTGTTCTACTCGTGCATATCATCTACGCATAGACTTGGTATGCAATTTCAAAAATATTCCTACGATCATGCAAGATCTATCTAGGAGATACATAGCAACGAGAGGGGGAGAGTGTGTCCACGTACCCTCGTAGACCGAAAGCGGAAGCATTAGCTTAACGCGATTGATGTAGTCGAACGTCTTCACGATCCAACCGATCAAGCGCCGAACGTACGGCACCTCCGAGTTCTGCACACGTTCAGCTTGATGACGTCCCTCGAACTCTTGATCCAGCAAAGTGTCGAGGGAGAGTTTTGTCAGCACGACGGCGTGGTGACGGTGATGGTGATGTAATCCACGCAGGGCTTCGCCTAAGAAGTACGAAAATATGACCGGAGGAGTAAATGGTGGTGGGGGGCACCGCACACGGCTAAGAAACAATTGATGTGCTTTGGGGTGCCCCCTGCCCCCGTATATAAAGGAGGGAGAGGGAGGAGGCCGGCCTAGGCGCCCCCCAAGGTGGATGAGTCCTACTATGACTCCAAGTCCAATTCGCCCCCCTTCGTTCTTTTGGTGGGGAAAAGGGGGAAGGAGAGGGAGAGGGAGAAGGAAAGGGGCGCCCCCTCCCCTTGTCCCATTCAGACTACCCATGGGGGGCACCCCCTTGTGGGCTGCCCTCTCTCTCCCCTATGGCCCATGTGGCCCATTAACTTCCTCGGTGGGTTCCGGTAACCCCTCGTACTCCGATAAATACCCGAAACCCTCCGGAACCATTCCGGTGTCCGAATACTATCGTCCAATATATCAATCTTTACCTCTCGACCATCTCGAGACTCCTCGTCATGTCCGTGATCCCATCTGAGACTCCGAACAACATTCAGTCACCAAAACACATAAATCATAATACAAATCGTCATCGAACGTTAAGCATGCGGACCCTACGGGTTCGAGAACTATGTAGACATGAACGAAACACATCTCCGATCAATAACCAAAAGAAAAACCTGGATGCTCATATTGGTTCCTACATATTCTACTAAGATCTTTATCGGTCAAACCGCAATGACAACATACGTCATTCCCTTTGTCATCGGTATGTTACTTGCTCGAGATTCGATCATCAGTATCTTCATACCTAGTTCAATCTCGTTACCGGCAAGTCTCTTTACTCGTTCTGTAATGCATCATCCCCTAACTCATTAGTCACATTTCTTGCAAGGCTTATCATGATGTGCATTACTGAGAGGGCCCAGAGATACCTCTCTGATACTCGGAGTGACAAATCCTAATCTCGATCTATGCCAACCCAACAAACACCTTCGGAGATACCTGTAGAGCATCTTTATGATCATCCAGTTATGCTGTGACATTTGATAGCACACAAGGTATTCCTCCGGTATTCAGGAGTTGCATAATCTCATAGTCAAAGGAATATAAGTCATGAAGAAAGCAATAGCAATAAAACTTAACGATCATTATGCTAAGCTAACGGATGGGTCTTGTTCGTCACATCATTCTCCTAATGATGTGATCCCGTTCATCAAATGACAACGCATGTCTATGGTCAGGAAACTTAACCATCTTTGATTAACGAGCTAGTGTAGTAGAGGCATACTAGGGAGACTATGTATTGTCTATGTATTCACACATGTATCAAGTTTTCGGTTAATACAATTCTAGCATGAATAATAAACATTTATCATGATATAAGGAAATATAAATAACAACTTTATTATTGCCTCTAGGGCATATTGCCTTCACATACATAACTAGAGAGGAATTTTTATTGCTTGCACCGATGACAACTTACTCAATCCATAGGTAGGTATGGTGGACTCTCATGGCAAAACTGATTTAAGGGATATTTGGAAGCACAAGTAGTATCTCTACTTGGTTCAAAGAATTTGGCTAGCATGAGAGGGAAAGGCAAGCTCAACATGTTGGAGGATCCGTGACAATATAACTTCTATTCGGATATAAGAAAACATATCTCATTATGTTGTCTTCCTTGTCCAACGTCAACTTTTTAGCATGTCATATTTTAATGAGTGCTCACAATTACAAAATATGTCCAAGAGAGTATATTCATCTGTGAAATCTCTCTTCCTTCAATATTCTTTCATGAATTGTTCAAGTGACCAATGTTGAGTTTGCTAACTTTCAATAAATTTTACCACCTATACTTCTTATAAGTGAAGTCATTACTCTCCATGGGATAAGCATATGAAGCATATAAAATTTCAGATCTATGATATTCAATTCATTTAACCATTTACTCATAGGATATAAGTGAAGCACGTGAGTAAATGACAAACTACTCCATAAAGATGAAGTGAAGAACATTGAGTAGTCAAGTAATTAACTAGCCATGGGAGGACTTTCTCTCATTCAAGATTTCAGATCCAATGATTTTATTCAAACAGCAAGTAAAATGAAAATACGCTCGAAGAAAAACACATATCATGTGACGAATAAAAATATAGCTCGGAGTAAGGTATACTGATGGTTTTGAAGACGAAAGAGGGGATGCCTTTCGGGGCATCCCCAAGCTTAAGCGCTTGAGTTTTCCTTGAATGTTACCTTGGGGTGCCTTGGGCATCCCCAAGCTTAGGGTCTTTCCACTCCTTATTCTCCACATATCGATATCTCACCCAAAACTTGAAAACTTCAATCACACAAAACTTAACAAAACTTCGTGAGATGGGTTAGTATGAGAAAGACAAATCATTCACTTTGGTACTGTCAAGACAAGATTCATAATTATTCTCACTCAATGCCTACTGTACCATATCATTTCTACAATTTATATTGAGCAATATAAGACTTAGAAACTAGAGAACAAGGAAACTATGCATTGAAAACAAAATCTGTCAAAAACAGAATAGTTTGTAATGTTCTGAATTAGTCTCATACTTATGTTACTCCAAAAATTCTGAAAAATTAGGACAACTTAGACGATTTGTATATCAATCTTCTGTAAAACAATAAGAATTTTTCAACACTCCAGTAAGTTTAAAGAATTCTGTGACTGGCGCAAAAGTTTCTGTTTTTGCACAGCATCAAGTCAACTATCAGCCACACTACCCCAAAGGCTTTACTTGGCACTTTATTCAAACAAAAGCTATAAAACATGATTACTGCAGTAGCTTAATCATGTGGACATATAAAAACAGTAGGTATAAGTGTTGGGTTGTGTCCCAACAAGCGCTATTCTTTAATGCCTTTTTAGCTAGGCACGATGATTTAAATGATGCTCTCATAAAAGAGAAGAATTGAAACATAATGGGAACATCATGAAGAATATGACTAGCACATTTAAGTCTACACACTTCCTATGCATAGGGAATTTGTGAGCAAACAACTTATGGGAACAAGAATCACCTAGCACAGGAAAGCAAAATAAGCATAACTTCAAGATTTTCAACATATAGAGAGGAAATTTGACATTATTGAAACTCCTACAAGCACATATTCCTCCCTCATAATAATTTTCAGTAGCATCATGAGTGAATTTCAACAATATAGCTATCACACAAAGCATTCTTTTAATGATCTACAAGCGTAGAAATTTTATTACTCTCCACAGAAGCAAAATTATTCTCATGAATAGTAGTGGGAGCAAACTCAACAAAATAGCTATCATGTGAGGCATAATCCAATTGAAAATTAAAATCAAGATGCCAAGTTTCATGGTCATCATTATCCTTTATAGCATACATGTCATGACAATAATTATCATAGATAGCAAGTTTGTTCTCATAATCAATTGGAACCTTTCGAAATAGTGGAATCATCATTAAATAAAGTCATGACCTCTCCAAATCCACTTTCATAAATATTATAAGATCCAACACCCTCCAAAATAGTGGGATCATTACCTAAAGTTGACACTCTTCCAAACCCACTTTCAATGAAAATTTTATTCATACTCTAAAATATATAAGTGAAGTTCATAGAGCATTATACAAATAATATGTATTTATCAATATCCAAGCTCAAAATATATAAGTGAAGCACACGAAGGATTCTATAAAGCCATGCTCAAAGGATTTAAGTGAAGCACAAAGAGCATTCTATAAAGTCATACTCAAAAGATTTAAGTGAAGCACATGAAGCATTATATAAATCAATGGAGGACTATCTCATACTAGATTGGTGCCTAAAGGAAAAAATAAACTCAAAAAACACATATCATGTGAACAAAACAAAAACCAAGGTATACCGATAATTGTTGAAGAAGAAAGATGGGATGCCAACCGGGGCATCCCCAAGCTTAGATGCTTGAGTATCCTTGAAATATTTACTCGGGGTGCCTTGGGCATCCCCAAGCTTGAGCTCTTGCCTCTCCTTGTTCTTCTCATATCGGTAACTCCTCATTCTTCGAACACTTCATCCACACAAAAACTTAACACAAAACTTGGTGAGATCCGTTAGTATAATAAAGCAAATCACTACCTTTAGGTACTATTGTAAACTCATTCCAATTTCATATTAGCATTATATCTACCGTATTCTAACTTCACCATGGTTCGTACCCCCGATACAACCCATAGATTCATCAAAATAATAGAAAACAGAATCTATCAAAAATAGGACAGTCTGTAGCAATATGAATATTTCGTATACTTCTGTACCTACAAAAATTCTAAAAAAGGAAAATCTAAAAAAATGCAGGGAAGTAATGTGTGAAAATTTCAAGATTTTATCATGCTCTAGTAAAAAATAAAAATTCAAACACTACATCAAAAGTTCCTGTTTTTCAGCTGCACACACTAAACAAGCAATTTAAACATTCTAAAACCAAACCTTGGCACATTATTTTTATAATACAAAGAATATATACAAGGGGATACTTATTTTTGAGAAACTTCCATGAAAGATTCTACATTATTTCCATGAGCATGAACACAAGTGTTCAAGGTCGACCCTCACTTCTCCAATGCATAACCTTCCAATCACTTCTCTTTTTGAAAAAGTTTTTAGGCATAAGAGGCAAGTAATTTTTTTGTATTTTCATTTTGTATTTTTTGTGTATGTTTCACCCACAACTAAAGAAAAGCAAAGGGGGAAAAATCTACTTAGTGAAGGAAGCAAACAAGCATACACGAAAATATCAACCCCGTGCTATTGCTCCCCGGCAACGGCGCCAGAAAAGAGCTTGATAATCCCCAAGTGCAAGGAATCATCATAGCAATTCCCAAAGGTGGAAGTGATAAGTATGGAGTGTCGAACCCACAAGGAGCTAAAGGTAAGATCAATATTCTCTCAAGTCCTATCTGCCACTGACACGACTCTACGTACATCGAACGTTTGCTTCTATCTAGAAATGAGAAATAAATCTACGTTGTGGGTATGAAGAGGATAACTTCGCATGATATCGGAGAACTAAAATATAAAAGTAGGTGCTGTTAATATAAAATTAGAATATATTAATATATATATATTATAAATAGCGAGTGTGGAATAATGATGCAATGGTGTGTGGAATTGTCCTAGGCAATTGTTAACAAGATCGGTAGTCGTCATTGCAATTTCATATCAGGGAGAGGCATAAGCTAACATACTTTCTCTTCTTGGATCATATGCACTTATGATTGGAACTCTAGCAAGCATCCGCATTCTACTAAAGATCACTAAGGTAAAACCCGACCATAGCATTAAAGCATCAAGTCCCCTTTATCCAATACACAACAACCCCCTTACTCGGGTTTAAGCTTTCGTCACTCTAGCAACCCATTATAAGCGAATCATGAACGTATTGCAACACCCTACATCGGGGATCCTTCACATGTGTGCGGCATGGAAGACACAATAGGACAGCACCAAAATAAAACATACACCTCATACCAATCTAGATCACCAATCAACCCAAAGACAAAAGGAATCTACTCAAAACATCATAGGATGGCAACACATCGTTGGATCATAATATGTGGCATAAAGCACCATGTTCAAGTAGGGGATTACACCGGGGTGCGGGGGAGTGGACCGCGTAAAAGAGATGAGGATGGTGATGATGACGGTGATGTTGATGAAGACGATCACCGCAGCGATGGTTCCCCCGATGGCACTTCGGCGCCACCGAGAGAGAGGGGGAGAGGTTCTCCCCCTTGTGCTTCCTCCTCCATGCCCCCCTAGATGGGAAGAGGTTCTCCCTCTGGTCCTTGGCCTCCATGGCGATGATGGCCCCTCTGGGATCCTCCTCCATGCCCTCCGGTGATGATGGCCCCCTCCGGCAAGATGCCAAAGAGGGCCTAGATTGGTTTTCCGTGGCTGCAGAGGCTTACGGCGGCGGAACTTCTGATCTCTCCTCTATTCTGGGGTTTTCTTGATTTATAGGAGGGGTCGGCGTTGGTTTCACGTCAGTGGGGCCCCGCGAGGCGATCACAAGGTCGAGGGGCGCGCCCCACCCTTGTGGTGGTACCGGGACTCCTCCCGCGTATATTTTTCTTCCAGTATTTTTCATATTTTCCAGAAAAATTCTCCGTTAATTTTCAGCTCGTTCTGAAAACTTTTATTTCTGCACAAAAACAACACCACGGCAGTTCTGCCGAAAACAGCGTCAGTCCGGGTTAGTTCTAATCAAATCATACCAAAATCATATGGGATTGTTGTAAACATGGCATGAATACTTCATAAATTATAGATACATGAGAGACGTATCAGTACATCGAGATGCATGTTAAGCACTACAGGCTAAACATCAACCAAAATTATCCATGGAAGACAAAATAATCTCCAAAAGATAGCTTCAATGTGCAGGTTTAAGCATGCTAGTAAAGCAAAACAAGTGGAAAGGTGTGTTAACTACAACAGGCCTAACATTTAACAACAAGCAAACATAGTCATTCAAACTGGTATTGTGCCAGTCTGAGTACACTGGTTATTGTTAAATAAATATGGAAAGGCGTGTTAACTACAAGATGCAGCAACCAAATGTAGTCATTCATAGTGGTATTGTTGAAACTGGTAGTGATGAAATTGAACTGCACAGTTCATACTTGCACATATAGAACATCACGTTGTGAATAACTGGAATAAACAAGGCATACTACGAACAACCAAAGATAACATTTGAAACTACATATGCTAGCTACAAACAACCGAACAATCAAAAAACTTTAAAAGAGGCATATGCTAGCTATAACAGGCTTAACAACAAGCAAATATATGCATTCCTATCGGTATGTTTGAAACTGGATTGATGAAATGTACTGCAGAATAATTAATTGCACATATAGAGCATCACATTGTGAACAGCTGAAATAAACAAGGCATACTGGAAACAACCAAATATAGCAATTAAAAATGGACATATTCTCACTACACTACAAAAGGGACTCGATAAAACAAATCATGGGTTTCCCCCTGTGAAGAGGCATAGCAAAACAAATCATGGGTTTCCTCACTTGTCACAGATGGGCTCGTTCCCGTGGGAAGAGCACGGACCCTGGATGCGTTCCATGTTGTCGCAGATGGGCTCCTTCCCGTTGGAAGAGCACGACTGTAGGGTGCCCTCCCAGATGTCACAAACAGGCTCTTTCCCCTTGGAAGAGCAGATGGGCTCTTTCCCCTTGGTAGATACGGAGAGGGTTCCCTCCTCGTGGTCGCCATCGATGAGGTCTAACTTGGAAGCTATGGATCCCAAACCAGCGTTGCAGACTGTGTCCTTCAGAAATGACAAAAGGGGCTCGATGGCGATGTAGGATGGCAAATTCTTGACAGCGAGCCAGAGGAGATCAGCAGCGGGGCCATGGATGAGATCGACGGCGGTTGAACCCGCGGGGTTGGGGGTGGGCCACTTAACCTGTGACATAGCCCGCCTCAGGCCGTCGCTGTCGACGACCTCGATGTCGTAGCCGGCGTTCGCGACATACCCGCATACTCTAGCCTGCTGATTGAGTGCCTGCGGCCAGTAATGGTCGTCAGCTTCCTCGGCGACGTCGGGCGAAGAGACCGTGATACACCTCTCACTACAAAAAAATACACTTCCGTGATGATACGTGTTTGTTACAGTAGGTCACGTTTTCTGTCATGCATGTACATCCATGACAATTTTATGACAAAATCAAGATAGTCATACTTGTGCTATCATAGAAGTGTTCCATGACATTACCAAAATTATCATCACGGAAGTGTCCACTTCCATGACGATAAATCGCGCGTCATAGAAGTACTTTCTTCAAGGGTGACCGGCACGTGGCATCCATCGTAACGGGTCGCCTTTAAGCTATCGGGTCTGGTTTTGGATCCGATAACCCGTTAACAGCCCGGACCAATGAGGATTTTCCACGTGTAAAATTGTCATTGGCCGGAGGAAACACGTGTTGGCTCACCGTTGGGACAGATGTCATCCATTCATTGGACAGGAGGCGCCTACGATAGGTCGACACGTGTCACGACCCAACAGAGGCCCATTCTGGTGAAAAGGCCGGCCCATTTGACTTGGTCAAAAGGTAACGACCGGCCCATGGAAAGCCTGTTAACGACCTGTTCGTATATAGCCCATTTACGACCCGCTAACTCATGGCCCGTTACGGCCTATCGGAATTAAGCCCAGTAGCTTCATCTAGGCCGTCCAATATGATTCCAGCCTGTTGTAACTTCCGGCCCATGTATGGCCCATGATGTCTTTCGGCCCATACGAGGCCTTTAGTAACTCTTGGCCCATTAACAGCCCGTGGTGAATCTGGCCCGCAATGAACAGTGTATCGCTTTATACCCATTAACGGCCCATTCACTACTGGAATCAGCTAATTTGCCATGTGCCAGCTCTTTGTCGTCTGCTAGCTGACGGCAAAGAAGCTCTTTGCCATCAGCTACCCAAAAGCAGACGGCAAAGAAATGGCAGACGACAAAACAGGTCTTTGCCATCTGCGAGCTCTTTGCCGTCTGCTGGCAGACGGCAAAGAGAGAGGTGGCCCCCACCCCCCCGCCCGTTTGGAAAAAACTTAACGCCCCACCTCTTTGCCGTCTGCTAGCAGACGGCAAAGAGACAAAAGGCGGACGGCAAAGATTGGCGGACGGCAAAGAGGAGAGTACCTAACGGCCCGAACCCCCGGCCCGTTACTCTATGTTCTCTCCCTCTCTCTCCTCCCCGACGCGCCCCGCCACCACATCCCACCCCACCGCCGCCGCCGCCGCCCCCGCCCCCCGCCGCCGCCCCGTCGCCCCGCCACCCGCCGCCCGACGCCGCCCCGTCGCCCCCTCCGCCCCGTCACCCCCCCCACCCGCCGCCCGGCTCCGCCCCGTCGCCCCCTCCGCCCCGTCGCCCCCACCCCTCCGCCCCGTCGCCCCCTCTGCCACGTCGCCCCCCACCCCTCCGCCCGGCCAGCGCCACCCCGCCGCCCCTCCATCGGCGAGCGCCCCTCCGTCCTGCCAGCGCCCCTCCGTCGGCGAGCAACCCCACCGCCCGGCGCCCCTGGGCCCTGCCAGCGTGCCACAGGCCTCCCACCCCTGCCGCAGGTGAGCCCCACCCCTCTTCTCTTTTTTTTTCTTTTTTTTTTCTTTTTTTTAGTTTAGATTACTTTTAGTTTAGTTTTAGATTTAGTTTAGTTTAGATTACTTTTTGTTTGGTTTTATATTTAGTTTAGTTTAGATTACTTTTAGTTTGGTCTTAGGTTTAGTTTAGTTTTAGGTTTATGTTTAGTAATGAAAAAAACTAAGAATAATTAGAAGAAGAGGAGGAGAAGAAGAATAGCTAGGTTTAGGTGTAGTTTTTTCCTGTTTTGTTTTAGGTTACTTAGTGCTAGGTTTAAGAAGAGGAAAAAGGAGGAGAAGAAGAAGAAGAAGAAGAAGAAGAAGAAGAAGAGGAGGAGGAGAAGAAAGAAGAAGAAGAAGAAGAAGAACAAGAAGAAGAAGAAGAAGAAGAAGAAGAAGAAGAAGAAGAAAGAGGAGAGGAGGAGGAGGAGGAGAAAGCTAGAGGAGAGGAGGAGAAGAAGAAGACCACCGACACCCCGACCCCGACCACCGACACCCCGACCCCGACCACCGACACCCCGACCCCGACCACCGACACCCCGACCACCGACACCCCGACCTCGACGACCGACACCCCCACCCCGACGCGACACCCCGACACGACACCCCGACCCCGACACGACACCCCGACACGACACGACACGACACCCCGACCCCGACACGACACCCCGACACCGACACCCTGACACCACACCCACCCTTACCCCGACACCGACACGGCACCCCGACCCCGACCCGACACCCCGACCCCGAGACCCCGACCCCGAGCCTGACCCGACACCCCGACCCCGACACCGACACGGCACCCCGACCCCGACTCGGCACCCCGACCCGACACCCCGACCCCGAGACCCCGACCCCGACACCCCGACCCCGAGCCTGACCCGACACCCCGACCCGACACCGACACGGCACCCCGACCCCGACCCGGCACCCCGACCCGACACCCCGACCCCGAGACCCCGACTCCGACCCCGACACGGCACCCCGACACCGACACGACACCCCGACCCCCGACACCTCCCGAAAAGGTGTTCTTTGGCCTTCCAGAGGCCGACGGGGTCATATATTTGTGAATTATTAGTTAGGTCATATATTTTTTGATTTTGTTATGAAAAACATCATATATAATTGTGTTGATCGGGTAGTTTTAAATGTGCAGTTGTTTCATCGCTGCGAGGTTTGGTGTTCGACGACCTCGCTGTGCGTTTGACGAGTTCTGCCCCTTCGTTCGTGGGTGAGCACAAATGACATGTCCTCCTCCCCCATTAATTATTTGATCTATTCCGATGAAACTTGATAGCTAGCTATATATGTGTCTTGAATCATCAGTATGCGTAACCAATATGTGTCTCCCGTTCAAAAGCGTCATAGTTATAAATATGCATGCATTTGCATATTTATAACCTTGATTCTTTCGAATTGTCCAACGCTATCCATGGACAGCCCGAGTATGTTTAGATTGGGTTCGTTTTCCCATATACTTTGCTCCGGATCCGACGCATAAATTTCGTCAGTGCCTCCCCTGTTGTTCTCCGGGTACACATCCTCTCTGTTTATTGCAGAGACGTGTATCAGGAGAACAGCGGGGAGGTGCTGCCGAAATTTTGCGTAGGATCCGGAGCATAGCATGGGAAAATGAACCCAATCTAAACATACTCGGGTGGGATTAGGACCTATCATTACCTATTAGAGTGTAGGTTGCATGGACGTAATAAAATTGACAAAGTAGATCAACTGATGAATATATACATGGTGAATTATATATATATATATATATATTTGTTGTGTGTCTAGTAGCTCTGAAAGTCAAGATGAGTGATCGTGCGTGGATGTACACCGGTCACACTGGTCAGAACAAATGGAGCAGTGAATGGTTCACAAAAACCAAGGGGTTTGTGCGAGCCGCATTTGCAAATGGCCAGAGGAAAACCTGGTGCCCCTGTTTACGGTGCGGCAATTGGGAAAAGAGGACAGAGGCTGAAATGGTGTTGGGAGGTGTTGGTCAATGAGTGGTGCTCAAAAGAATGGCTAGCCCTCCACAACGAGGCCAAGGACAAACGTGCCCAAATGGATGGTGTGCCACACCATCAAGGCAGCTCCAACTTATATCAGTTCGGGCGCAACTGGGTATGTGGTTTGCTTCATGATTCATGCAATTCATTCATCATGCTAGCTTGAGCCCTTTAATTACTAATTTACATTGTTTCTCTCTTTCAGGCACGCCACAATAAGGTGGATAAGGTGCCAGAGGTGTACGACCTGTATGCCATGGCCCACACTGCCTCTTTCAAGAAAGTCAAGGCTTTCTCTTAGTCTGACCTCGATGATGCAAACAACTTCACCAACATCTCCTCCCACAACAAGCTCGTGAGATATAGAGATGAGGGGAAGGCGAGGAAAGGGGATGACTTTAACCCGAGCCAGGGTCCCATTGATCCAGAGCTGGTGATGATATCTGGTGGCGGGAGGTCCCATGGCTCCATAGCCATTGGAGATGGACTTATCCGTTGTCCTAGCACTCTCCCGGAGATCAAGGCGTGCCAGTCGAGCTCCGCTCCTGAGATAAGGCCTCGTGAACGGCCAGTGCAACTCGCCATCAAGGTTAGTGACACGTACTCAGTTATCTTTCTCCATTACATTGTGTGCGCTTCCATCAATGATTACAAATGGTCATGTGAGTGGTGTTGCAGGCTGCTATATAGAGTGAGAGAGATAGAACGGAGAAACTTCTGGCGGAGGCGGCGGAGAGGCAGCGGGAGTTGGAGGAGAGGACGACAAAGATGATGGAGGAGGAGAGGGCACGGAATGACATGCAGGCAAGGGCCATGTACGAGCTCCTTGTGGTAAGTTTCTTCTGCAGATTAGCCAAAACATTCATGTAGTGTTTGTCTCATTACTAACTAGTATGACTGAGTCGTCAAACAGTCTGTGTGCGAGAAGACCGGTCAGACCGCTCCGCCGATGCCAGTGATTTCTCCTGGGACCACGGTGAGTTTAATTTGAATGGACATTACTTGCTAATCTTAACATTTGAGTGTCATCATGCTAACAAGACATTGGAAATGATCTTTGGTGCAGCGTAACTCCAGACAAGCATCGCACGATCCTTCTCCAGCTACCGACACGAGCCAGCCCGCTCCTACACCTCCTGGATCTTGGTAAGTTTATCTAGTGTTTTGCTTAACACATGCATAAAGACCTAGACTTAGCTTTATTTCCTCCAATGCTTACCATAATGACCTAGACTTAGCTTCTTCTCCTCCAAAATGACTTAATAAGCTTACTGACCTCCAAAACCATCCATTTTACCTAAGTTAGCTCTAAAACGATCTGTACTTAGCTTACTTATGTCAAAAATTGCATAATTAGCTTAGTTAGCTCATAAACGATCCATTTTACCTAAGTTAGCTCTAAAATGACCCATTTTACCTAGGTTAGCTTATAAATGATCCAGTTCATCCAAGTTAGCTAAAAAATGACCCATTTTACCTAGATTAGCTCCTAAATGATCCATTTTACCTACGTTATCTTTAAAATGACCCATTTCACCTAGGTTAACTCCAAAATGACCCATCTTACCTAGGTTATCTCATAAACGATCCATTTCAACTAATTTAGCTCATAAACGATCCATTTCACCAAGTTAGCTAAAAAACGATCCATTTCACCTAAATTAGCTCTTAAATGATCCATTTCACCTAAGTTAGCTCAAAAAGATCCATTTCAACTAAATTAGCTCATAAATGATCCATTTCACCTAAGTTAGCTCAAAACGATCCATTTCAACTAAGTTAGCTCATAAATGATCCATTTCACCTAACTTAGCTAAAAACGATCCATTTCACCTTAGTTACCTCAAAAACGATCCATTTGACCTTAGTTAGCTCATAAACGACCCATTTCAACTAAGTTAGCTCATAAATGATCCATTTCACCTTAGCTAGCTCATAAACGACCCATTTCAACTTAGTTAGCTCATATATGATCCATTTCACGTAAGTTAGCTCATAAATGACATACTCTTCTTGTTCTACTCTTATTGTTCTAGTCTTCTTCTTGTTCTACTCTTCTTGCTCTAGTCACCTATTTCTAACTTTCTTATTTTGCCATTTTGCAGATTTCATTCACTTCATGGAAGCTACTCTTCTTGTTCTAGTCTTCTTGTTTATGTATGGATGGAACTTGTTTATGTATGAATTGATGGATGGAACTTGCTTATGTAATATGTATGGATGGAAGTTGCTTATGTAATATGTATGGATTGAACTTGCTTATGTATCAATGTATGGAACTTATGTGCTGGATATATGTGATATGAATGCCTGTGAAATATATCTATATATGTCATATATATTTGCTGTGAAAATTGTTGGATTTAATAAAAAACAGAAAAAAGAGCCAATATGCAGGCTCTTTGCCGTCTGCCACCGACGGCAACGGGCTCTTTGCCGTCTGCCGCGGACGGCAAAGAAGGCACGTGGCATCCAACTGTGCTTTCTAGGAGCTGACCCATTTGGTCAGTTTGCCTACAGTGGCAGACGGCAAAGAGTAAACAATTTTGCCGTCAGCGGCGGACGGCAAAGGCCTGCCATGTAGTGACGTGTAGATGACATCATAAGGCGGACAACAAAGACACTACAAAGTTTGCCGTCAGCGGCGGACGGCAAAGGCCTGCCGTTAGCCACTTAACGGACTGACGGCGCAATTATTGCCGTCTGCTCTCTTTGCCGTCCGCGGCAGACGGCAAAGGGCCTTTGCCGTCAGCCGCCAGGAAGCAGACGGTAAAGTAGCTGTTTACCGTAGCCTCCTTTGCCGGAGCCTTTTGCCGTCCGCGGCTGACGGCAAAGGCCTTTGCCGTCCGCCGTGGCAGACGGCAAAATAGCTGATTCCTATAGTGATTATTCCATTGGGCCGTTTCCAACCCATGTTATCTTTCAGCCTTCTCAGGGCCCATTTATTCTTGGGCTTATTTCCAACATTCGGTACTTACGGCCTATTACTGGCCTTTTCTGCTTGTGGGCCAAATTCAGCCCGTGGTTACAATCGGCCCGTTTGCGGCCCATTAAGCCATTGGGCCGTTTTCATAGAGTCATCAAATACGGCCGATTAACGATGGCCCATTATGGTCAGCCCATGAACGGACGATTCCAAATCTAGCCCATTTACGGCCCATAATGCAGTCTGTTATTGGCCCATGTTTGGCCGATCGATCATACGACCCTTAGAAGGCCCATTGATGATACGGCCCGTAGAAGGCCTATTGTTTCTACGACCCTTAGAAGGCCCATTGTTTTTACGGCCCTTAGAAGGCCCATTGTTTCTACGGCCCGTAGGAGGCTCATGGTAACTACAGTAAATATGTAGCCCATGGTTATTGTGGCCTAGTTTTAAAAAATAGGTTATTGCGGCCACTAGCAAACTGCGGAAAAAGAGCTGCACTGACTACAAGCAAACAAATAAACAAGACAACAAGGAAATAAATAAGCAAGCAACTTACGCTAGGCTATCACGGCTATTACACATATTACATCCACTGGGCATCAAAGTTCGCCACCAGTGCAAATATAGGGAACAAAGCCGCATATCATATACACTGGTTGTCAAAGTTGGCGACCAGTGCAAATAAACGCCGCAACAAAACAAGTCCAGAACTGAAACCACTTCAGAAGAGCTCAAGAAACAATATCCTGGGTACCCATAATGCTAGCAAGATGCTTAGCAAGCTTATTAACTTTCTCTTGTTTGGCGCTTAAATCCTCCAGCGCTTTGCACCAGAAAGTATGCATCTGAATTCTGCAGAGACTTCCTCAGTCCTTTAGCTTCCTGTCGCAGCACATCTGATCGATGTCTTTCAACTTGAAGTTGAGAATCAAGAAGACGAACTGTTTCAGGCAGCAAGTTCAAAGAGCTTGTGCCAGCAGTGGTGGCCAGTAACTCGAACACTACATCAAGAGATGACTTTTGGGTTCTCTCACTGTCGTCAAGATAGTTTTTTTCAGCTTTCTTGGAGACCAACAGGGATGTCTCACTATCTTGAACCTTATCTTCATTACTTCCTTTACCATTGCATAACGGGGTACTGTTCTCCAATATTTTGTCTGCATTCTAAAAGAGAAACAAGCAGACACATCACAGGTTTACCATGTTGTATATGAAACTCATTTTGGTAAATCAGTTCAGTAGTAAAGTGGACAGGATAACAGCATGAAACAAACATATATCTATGTACCATGGTCACTTTATGGTCTATATCATTCTAGTTTTTGTTGCCAAATCAAGATAGAGACATAGTTCAAATAATATTTGTTCAAGACAAAGCAGAATAGACAGAATATAAGTGTGGGAAACTATAGAGCAATAACAACACTTGTAATGTGCATGACATGAGAACATAATTGTTTATTCAATTGAAACTGAAATCAACATAGAGCAAGTTACATAAGCAAACCAGTTAAAGAAACAGGTTTAAAACATACATGTTGCCCCATTGGAGTTTCAATTCCATCCTTCAAATTTGAAAATAGTTGGTATGAGTAAATACAGTGATGCAAGAGCAAAGGAGTATGAACCATAGCTACAGAACCTAACCTGAGAACAATTCTTCTTCTCCTTTAAGCGTTGAGTTGGGATTCGGAGTGGTGGTCCTCCTGCTTTGGGCACTGCAGTTCCCTTACTAACTGCTCATGTCTGGGTGGTCTGTGGTGGAGACGGTGCTGTGTCAACTGGAACTGGGTTACTATCTGTTGGGGTTGGGGTTAGAAGGGGTGTAGCTGGTTCTCTGTCCAACTGGATACGGGTACAATCTGCGAGAGTCTGGGTTATGTGTGGTGGGGCTAGCTCTTGGGCAAGTACAACCGTGGTTCTATCTACATCAACTGGTAGCACTATCTTTTATGAAGACTGTGTTGTTACTCCCTTAGATACTGCCATCACCCTCTCCAATTCAAATGGCTGATAAACAAGAAAAGTAATTGAATGTACAGACATTGTATGATAGACAGGTGCAATGGATAGTGGGGAATAAAAGTGGGCATGAAATAATTCACATTTATGTTGTCTAACAAAACATGATAGCATGACACAATTTCACATATATGATGGCTAACTAAAAAGGATAGCATGACACAATTTCACATTATGATGGCTAGCTAAAAAAGATGGAAAGACATAGTTCAAAATATGATGACTATGTAAACAGGATGACATGATATAACTATATAATGTGTTTATTAAATAGGTCGGCATGCCATAATTCACATACATGCTGCCTATGGAAACATGATAGCATGATATAATTCACGGATATAATGACATAATTCAAAATATGATGAGTGTAAACACTAAACAGGATGAGATGATATAACTATATGATGTCTTTATTAAATGGGTTGCCATGCCATAATTCAGATAGATGCTGTGTATGTAAACATGATGACATGATATAATTCAAATATATGATTTATATAGTAAGCAAGTAAGTAGATGGCAATCCATATATGATGTAAAAACTAAGCTATGCAAGACAACATGCATGACATGGGTAATATAACCCTGCCAAGTTTGAGCATAGACCTCAGGGGGGGATAGGACTGGTCATCACTCTCCGAATCCTCCTTTGAGGAGCTCTCTGTAACCAGCTAGATGTGTGCTTCAGCAGGTAGCATTGTTTGCTCTGAATACCTTGTTTTCACTCCAAATACTTCCATCACTACTTCAAATGGCTGATGCACAGGAAGAGTAGTTGAATATACAAACGTTGTCGACAAATGGAACACGTAATACAAAAAAATGATAGCATGATATAATTCACATACATGATGATTGGATCAACAGCATGGCATTGCATAATTCACATATATAATGCCTTTGCAACAAGATAGCATTGCATAATTCACATATATAATGTCTTGCAACAAGATGGCAATGCATAATTCACATATATGGTAATTAGACACTAAACAGGTGACATTCACACAAAGCATGTCTAAACTAATCAAATGACATAGCAATGCAAGACACCATACGCACGATATGAGCAACATAACCCTGCCAAGTTAGCGCATACACCTCGGGGGGAAATAGGACTGGTCATCTGTCTCTGAATCCTCCTCTGAGGAGCTATCCGTAACCAGCGAGATATGCGCTTCGTCAGATAGCATAGTCTGCTCTGAAGACCTTGTTTTCGCTCTAGAATTTTCCGTCACCGTGTCAAATGGCTGATGCACACGAAGAGTAGTTGAGTGTACTAACACTGTTGACAAATGTAATACATAACGGAAAAAAGGATGGCCTGATATAATTCACATTTAAGATGACTGGCTAAGCAGGATGGCATTGCAAAATTCACATATATGATGCCTGGCTAAACAAGATGGCGTTGCATAATTCACATAAACGATGAATAAACTAAGCAAATGGCATTCACACAAAGCATGTCTAAACTAAGCAGATGACATATTTGATGTATAAAGTAAGCAATGCAAGACACCATATGCATGATATAACCAACATCAGCATGCCAAGTTAGAGTGAAGACCTCAGGGGGTAAATAGGAGTGGTTTTCTCCTTCTGAATCCCCCTCAGAACAGATATCTTCCTCTCGATTACAATCCAAAATGGGTGGAGGGGGCCTGCCTTTGCGCATACCATGGAGCTACGTGTGCGTGAAATTTTATTGCCACGCAAGGCTCGTCTCTTTGCTCTACATGTTTAGTTCCATTGTGTACAATAACTGACATGCATAGGAATAAAACATAGTGAGATTATGTAAGGAGTGCATACAAAAATCCAGAGTGATCGTAGCAACCTGTGGATAGACCCAAAACCAATGATAGCAGGCAGATAATGGCTTCAGTTAAAAAATACAGATAATGGCTTCTTTACTATTTGTTTCCCACCCAACATGAAACTCATAGTAGACACCAGAGATTAACCAGATAGTATATAGATACTATTGATTGCGGTCCCGATATGTACCCCACAACCATTTAAAAACTCAAGTTTGACCATTAGTTTGGAGCTAACTCAGAGTCTAGTCGGTGAACATGATGATAAAGTAGCATGTAATATTAAGCGATGCATAACGTAAGCAGACACGAAAGAGTGTGACCTCTCTTGCGGACACGTGTAGTCCACGAGGTCATCTGCTCGGTTGATGATGGCAATGCAGTTGTCATGGCTGCCGGCGGCGGGGAAGAAGATCTGAGGCGGCGAAAGATAGTTTGGAGGCCGGATCCCTGTTGTGCTGGACCCTTCTGTCGTTGGAGCAGCTGAGCTGGGGTGGACGACGGCGCAGCAGGAGCGGGACAAACCACACAAGGTTTTCTTTGACAACTATCTATAAGAGAATTAATTCTGTAAGGGCTCATTTGAATTGGAGGATTCTAACAACGCAGGGATAGGAAATACATAGTAATACGATAGGAATGCACGTGCAAAATAGAGAATTTAAAAACACAGGTTTTCTGCCAATCTGGGTGTTTGATTCACAAGAACTGGAAGATCACAGGATGCAAAGAAGCATGGTGAGATTAAGTCAAACCACAAGAAAATGTACGGTTATAATGCTATTATGCTACTATCTCTTAGTCTTGTGCTTCATGAATAGGAATTTGAAAAGAAGTACAAGTGGATATTAAAATTCCTACGATTTTTCTTTCAAGGAGACACTAAAGGAACAAATCCTACAGTTTTCCTTTGCTCCATTCCTTTGAACCAAATTCATGAATAGTAGTACCATAGGAAACTTTTCGATTCCTATGTTTTTCCTTCACTTTTCCTTTCAAGCACTGGCGATTCTAGTAGGCAGGCTTGAGCAAGGAAAAGCCTACACTCAAAAAATGGTTTTGTGCTACTTCTACTAGTTTGGACCCAGGCCACTGCCCTACTAGCTCAACTCCCAGGCCCATCGACAAATGCATAGCTCAAACGCGCAGAGATAAATAATGATGGCGTTCAAGAGAGTCCATCACGGATAGCTAAGTTGCCTGGTACCTCACTGCTTGTCATATAGTAGGAGAAACTGATCGTATTTCATGTTCCTACGTGTGCTCAGTGGACAATATATATAACATGTAGAGTAAAAAAGAGATGCAACAAGTGTACAACCTATTTGGCGAAGCCATGTCAATCTCAGCGTGATTGGGTTGGTCGGTGAGGATGATCTGGCTGACTTGGTTGTCGGAGAAGGGGAAGAAGATCTAGGCATCTTGAGATGGAGCCCGGGGTACTGCTCCACTGTGATGGAGGGTTTCGTCATTGGAGCAGCTCCGGTGAGTTGTACGACGCCGAGGCTGAAGTAGGACAAGAGAGACAATGTTAACCTGAGTGGAATTCTAATAGCATCTCTAGTAGATGACGTAAAATACATAACCACAAAGTGCTAGATGTAAAATACATGAGCCGCTCATCTCTGAACTTGACTGTCGAAACTGAATTGAACTGTCAAAACTGAACTTAACTGTCGAAACTGAATTTTGCTGTCGAAACCGAACGCACTAGTAGTAGAAAAGCAGTAGCAGCAGCGCGTGCGAGAGCCTGGGCAGCTGGTCATGTAGCAGTTCATCTTCAACCTCCACCCCGCCAGCCACCACCGGCCAAACCGCCGCCCCCCGCCGCCCGCGGCCGGTGGTGCGCTGCCCTGCCCGCCCCGAAACCACTCCCCACCGCCGGTCTGCCACCGCCCCGGCCATCCCTCTAGCCCCCCGGGCCGAGCTTTTTCTCCAGCGAGCCCCCCTCCCCGTTGCAGCTGGTTCTTCCTTAACTCCGGCGAGCCCCCCCACCCCCTGAAAATCGACTGACCCAAAAGTCGATTCAGTCGACTGAAGTGTAGCTAAATCGGAGCAGCATTGCAAGCAAGAGCAAGAGTGATCCAAGGAGGAGCCCACCATAAGCCTACAACAAATAAAAAATCCAGGTTACAACTTCTTATCCGCGTGCATGCAGGTCTCTTTCCTCCTCTCTTCTTTTCTTCCATTTGTTTATTCACTTGGAGGCTGCCTCTAGTGTTGGAGGTGACGCTAAGCATAGAGGCGGACAAACTAAATCATGTAGTGTATAGAGGCAGACTAGAAATCCTTAGAGGCTGCCTTAGAGGTGCAAAAACATCACATTGTGGATGCCCTTAATAAGGCTAGCCATAGTGGGAGTAACTTAGGTAGTAACTTAGCACATCCCAAGAAAAAATTGCTTATGTGGCATGGAGTTAATGAGGAAAGAGATGCGTGTGGTAACATAATATGTTACTGTAACATAACACACCCCGAGGTAAAATGAGTCTATATCTCAATTAATGAAGACTTGCATGTTACCATCCATATGTTACTACCCATTATGTAGGTAGTAAAATAGACTAGTAACATATGCATGTTACTAGTCCAAGTTACTCACCACTATGACCAGCCTAAGCAAAGTAACCAAACGCTCCTTACTCTGCCTTTCTATCTCCCCCGGAAACCCAATGCATGGAGCGCAACTACGCGTTGATCGGACAAGAAATTAAAGTCGGCTTGCATGCGAGTTAATACGTGGCCCTGCATGGTAGCTAAAATGGCATCTCTTAGTTGTTGTGATTAATTGTTGCATTTAGAGACAGAAATCGGGGCTTTGATTGGACGAAGGACCGGTCAAGTTTCTCCTTCTCCTCCAATCTGCTTGCACCTTGGTCCCGCTGCACCTTCTAACATGACTTATTACACCTAGGCGGAGGGAGTAGTACGAGATATGGTGGCACACTGACTTAGGTCGAATACAAGTGCCCAAAATTGTGTGCATGTTATAATAAGGATTCACTTAAAATAGTACGTGAGCGAACAGAGGGATCAATTGGACAGTGTTCACAAGCAGTAGCAAGATGTGTGAGGTAAGATACACCGCTGTCGCTTTTAATTTTTCTTACTAATTTGTTTGTTTCACCTTCTCACTGGTGGGACCCAACGTACTACGTGGAGAGAGGTAAGGTGACTAAGGCTACATTATTTCTATACTACCAACACTGCTTTAAATCCCAAAAGACCTTACCACCAAAGCCACATGACACGATTATGATTTAAATCCCAATGACTCCCACGAAAAAAAACACGGCATGCTTGTCACACGAATGCAGGAATGTATGAAAGGTCATTTTCCTCTCGTTAAACTTAACGTGAGGGTGGTGTACCTGGTTAGCCTGTTCGCTCATCAAACTTGAGGTGTCGGCTTCGATAACCACACTTGAGCATAATTTTGTTTTTCTTCGACTTCTTTCTTCCACCCAATGCAGGTAGGCCCCGCATGACAGAGAGAGAAAGTGATCTGGGCGGTGCTAGGAGGATTCTTTGACTGGTCAAAATGGATGGATATGGAGCTATACGATCTTGTAGTGGCCGTATAATCACCTCATCACGTATACGTTGCAGCCTCGGCACTTGTTTTCTAGGGTTTGCACTCTTCACACTCTCTCTCCACTATATATATACACGCTGGAGCCTCAGCGCTTGTAGTTACTCTCTTCACACTCTCTCACCCTCTCCAGATCTAAACAAGACTTCGTTGGCCTCTCTCTCTCCCCTCACTGCTGGTCAAAGAGCTGGCAGGATCCGTCCGCCGGGAAGGGAAGGAGGCTTAACGCTATCGCCGTCGGCGAGGGAGGGAATCCACTACCGGTACATCTGTTCTCTTTCACCCAGCGGCAGCGCGGGAGGGCCTCCAACCCCTTCTTCCTCGCCACCGTACATAGTGTGGGCAGAACGGCCTCCGGTGGCCCACCGATCCACACCACAAGAACCTTAAGGTATAATTTACTTATTACACATGCATTGCTCTAGCTGTATGTGGGCTTTTTCCGCTTCTGCACTTGAATCTAGGTGTTGGATCAAACAGGAAAGTAGTGGGGAAAGTTGTATAGCATGAATCTAGGACGTGGTTCAAAGAGGAAAGGAATGGGGGAAAATAGCGGGGAAAGTTGTATAGCATGAATCTAGGACGTGGTTCAAAGAGGAAAGGAAGGGGGGAAAGTTGTGGGGAAAGTTGTATAGCATGAATCTAGGATGTGGTTCAAAGAGGAAAGGAATGGGGGAAAGTAGTGGGGAAAGTTGTATAGCATGAATCTAGGACGTGGTTCAAAGAGGAAAGGAAGGGGGAAAGTACTAGTACAGACTGGCTATCCAACACCTACGTTGGTCGAAAAGGGAAAACAATGACAAATGCAGTACGCCCATCTGTAACGAACTGATCTTTTTGTTTTTGGGGACAAGGCTGTAGAGTTTGACCAGGACTAGATTTTCTGTGCTCACATAGGGAAAGGTGTCTAAAGATAACAAAACTGGGACCAACACAAATATGCTCCTTGGTTGTTTGTTCTTTGTTGCAACAGACTGTGCATCACCCCTTCATACATCGGTAGATGCACATGGTGCTGGTGCGTCCACTGTCCCGTGCAACTCTTTAGCTGTTGTTAATCTAAGGCCCTGTTTGGTTAAAAAGTCCTAGGACGTTTTTTAGTCCCTACCTGCTTGGTTCCAGGGACTAAACATGGACTAGAGGTTATTAAATGACATGCTAAAAGACCATGTTACCCCTAGTAATGAACTAATAGAGATAAGGTGCGATGCGGGGCAGGGGCAAGTTTTGGAAAAAGTCCCAAAAAGACTCTCCCTCGGGGTCTTCTTTCTTTAGTCCCAAATGCCCACTTTTAGTCCCTAAAAGTCCCTCCTATTTGGTTTAGATGGGACTGAATGGGACTTTTTTTTAGTCCCTACACCAAAAAGTCCTTGTAAACAAACACCCTCTAATAATGCCGTTGGAAAATTGATGCAATGCCACCGTTAAAAGCAAATTACATGTTTAACAAATTTTATTGTTAATATAATCTCTCTGTTAATATGAATCAATGCCACCATTTGAGAAATGCTATTGTCTTGCTTTATTTCCCATTTAGATAAGTTAGATGCTTCTTTTTGTTGGCTTCTGTGTCATCCACTGTTATTGACCACTAGTTGTTTCCTTTGCACCTCTGTGTAAACAGGGTTATCTACTTCACCTCATTGCTATTGTGACCTTTTGTTGCACTGCACAAAACACTTCTGTTTTAAGAGTGTTTTGTGCAGTTCAACTAAAATGTCACACAGACAACGTTGCTTGATTGCTTGATCTTAATGAAACTGCACAAGAGGAGATCTTACTTCCTATCTGTGTTGGCAAATTTGGTTCAGATCTTCTTCTTGTGAGTTGTTTGAATTCCGCGTCAGGAGAGGTCAGTACTAGCCTTCTTTCACATGATAGTGCAATGTGCTTTCATATGTTGTGCTACTTGTATGGTAATATTGCTTGATTTTAGTGAACTGCACAAATGGAGACAAGACTTCCAATCTGTATGTGCACCGTAATATCCCATTGAGGTAAGATAAGGGTACTTCACAACTATTGGCCTGTATTTTGCCACTTTCATCAGAAAATTAATGTCGTTGTTTAGTGCTATACTTGTGCTCCCTAATTGACATGCCAAATCTTACATTGAAGGCGGAGCTTGTCTGTTATTGAACCAAGTGATGAAGGGGAAGAACAAGCAGAAGAGAAACAAAAATCTACTCCCAGTGCTGCAATGAAGCACTTGAACTGTGATGACACAAGTAATGATATAGTTTTTCATCTTAATTTATTGCTATGGCTGGAACGAGCAATTGTTTTGCCACTGATTTGATGCCACTCTTAATGTAATATGTAATTATCTCTACTTGTGCAAACAGGGATCTTCTTTGAAGATACCATATATTTTAGTGGAACTGCATAAGAAGATGTTAGAAACATTAAACTAACCAAGGAGTATATAGTAAGCATGGCAACCACAGTAGATAACGGCAGATGGTTCCGCGGAAGTGCTTGATCTGTATGCTCTACACAATAAGCCTCCTCAAAAAGGTTGGTACTCACCCACGAATTTCATCCATATGATTGAGCTTTGTCATATCTATTGGTGTTGTGCTAATGTTTAGATACTGTCATGAGAAAGTGGTATTGTCCTTGAGAAGTGCTTCATCTGTGCTGTTTTAAATATTTCATTTCTTTTTTTCGAGCAAATAGGGATGCTAGCATTTAGTTGTCCTCTTGTCTTTGCACAACAGGATCATCCTCCTCTGAAGAAGAATATTTGAGTACGTGAAGTGACTAGTTCCGATTATGCTAGGATGAAGAAGCCATGTCTATCTTCTCATCAGAAGGAGCAGGTAAAGGATGGTTACATTACTCCCCACAAGACCAAACTAACTTCAGCTCAGAAGGACTGACAGATCTCCATCTTTTTTATGTGATGCACAAGTACAACGTTGTTCTAGGATTCTTTCCGGTGAGTTCCATTTTTTTGAAAGTGTGCTTTACATGGACCATGTAGGTGCCTGTTTAAACTGTCAATTCATAGTACAGTTTGCTTTGTACTCAGCACTTCTTTGTATTTGTGCAAACAGGGGTGCTTAGCTTGATTTCAATGGGAACTGCACAAAATGTTCATGAATACATCGAATCATTCATTTCCACCACAAGAAACGAGGTGCCGATATGTTCAAGGCGTTGCAACATATAAAGGCGAAATCATACAAGCTACGCGCGAATTTGGTTGATTTTGGTGGAACTGCACAAAAAGAATAGCTGGTTTATTTAGCACGAGGTGCCATGTCAATGTGCGAACTGATGGCAAACCCTTCCCATTCCACAATCGTAGGCATTTGATATTGTGGAATGCGAAACCCCTGTCAAAGTTTGCTCATTGATGTATGCAAAACAACACGCATTTGACATTTTGAATGGGACAACCTTGTCAAATTTTGCTCATTGATGTTAGCAAGAAGACATGCGTTTGATATTTTCGAATGGGACGCCCTTTACTGTCAGCAGCATCGATCGATTTTTATTTATCCTTTAGTTGTGAAGTAAATATTGGCTCTGACATGTGAATCGCTGAGATGCATAATCATCGATTGTTTTGAATGTTCTCTATGAATTGCCAGGCCTGTGTGTTTGATTGCAATGTACAGGAACGCTAAAAAGCTGCTCAAACTCTTTGTACTCCCTCTGTTCCTTTTTACTTCGCATATTAGATTTCTTTCAAGTCAGTTGATTTTACATTGTGAATGTTCATACTTTTTTCTATAAGATTGGTCAAAGTAGAGATACTTTGACTGCAGACTAAAAAGGACCGGAGGGAGTACATGTGAAACTGCTGCAAACGAGGTGATCACCCTGGGAATAATGCTAGTACATATTGTTTTGCATGTTCATCCAATGCCAGTGATACAAGAATTCAAACTAATAGAACTAAATTCATTCATACACGGTCGGATTTCATATAAACATGCCGGATTTCATTACATCTCATACATTCTTCAACTAAAAAGGGGTGCACTGGAGGTATACGTAATTAACCGAAGCTACCCACCTGTGTGCGGCTGAGCCGAACAAAAGCTTCTTCTCCAGTGGACTGAGCTTCAGTGACTTAACTGTAGGTGCAGTTGCGTAACTAACATGTGGCCCAGATGCCTGTTGGGCCCACGTGTCAGTGACCCAACTGCACCAGCAGTTAAGTAACTGATGCAACGTCCTTCTCCAACATAGCTCTCCGACTCCACGTCGCTGCCAAGAAGCTAATCGGCCGTGAATGGTCAACCCGCCTAGATTGGCTTCAACTGGAGGGTAGCAGCGGTGGCCTTACTTGGACCCAAGCAGCGGGAATCTACCGTGTTCTACTCTTCCTCGTTTTCTGTGTGGCGCGGCCTCGTTGGCAGCGGGGCGGGGCCTCGACGGAACCGGCGATGTCCTCTGTCTCGTTGTTGGCGGGGTGGCGCCTCGGTGGAGCGGGAGAAATCCTCCCCTTATTGCTGGCAGGATGGGGCCTCGGCTGAGCCGATGATGTCCTCTGCCTCGTTGTTGGCGGGGCGGGGCCTCGGCGGAGTAGGGCCTCACCGAAGCCGGCGAGGTCCTCTGGCTCGGTGCCGGCGGGGCGGGGCCTCGGCGGAGCCAGCGATGTCCTCTGCCTCATTGTTAGTGCGGCGGGTCCTCGACGGAGAAGGGCCTCGCCGAAGCCAGCGAAATCCTTCGCCTCGGTGCCGGTGGGGCGGGGCATCGGCGGAGCCGGCGGTGTCCTCTGCCTCGTTGTTGGCACCGCGGGGCCTCGGCGGAGCAGGGCCTCGTCGACGCCAGCGGAGCGGGGACTCTTCGGATCGGGCATTGTCCTCTGTCTCGTCCTCGATCTTGCCAAACAGCGCCTCGCCCGCTTCATCGCCCTCTTTGTAGGCGGCCGTAGCCTCCGCCACCCGCATGATGTACAGCCAGCGCTCGAGGTAGCCCTCGCGAGCGGAGCGGTACGAGTCGAGCAGTGCCTCCTGCTCCGCCCGCTCCTCCGCGATCTGCTCCTCCGCCTGCAGGTGCTCCTGGAGGAGATGGTGGTTGTAGGCGGCATCGGCCTGCGCCTCCCGGAACTGCTCCTAACGCTTCTGCTTCACCGTGTCCATGTATTGGGCACGGGCCTCGCCGATGGTCATGGTGCAATACACCGGCGACGATGGCGTAGAGGAGGGGGTTGGCGCCGGATCATCGACTACCATGTTCTCCATTGGGAGATCGTCGTCCTCCGGTTGCCTGCCGACCAGCCAGTCGGCAGGAATGGCTACCATCTCCTTGTGGTCCGTCGTCCGCCCGTCCTGAAGAGTGCTGGAGCGCGAGGAAGCCATGGTGGGCAGTAGTGGTGTGGGCAGGAGAAAGGGAACGGAGGCGGATGACTGCGGCTATGGCTGGCGCAACAGTTTATATAGCAATGGTGGGCGGCAGAGGGACAGACATGTGGCGCCGGAGTAGCCGCCTCGGCAACCGCGTATCATTAATGTGGGCGGCAGACGGACGGACGGACGACACTTGTGTCATTTGAAGGCGGCGCAATTGCCTGCACCGGGAAGCGGGGCGGGCGGCGCTGACCGTTTCGGGCAGAAAGTACACGCGGGCGAGGGAGGTGTTCTGGGTGGGCCAGGGCAGTCAGACTCGTGCTTGGCAACGGGTCGGTCCAGCAGCCGGACATGCTGGCTCGCCAGCAAGCTCGCCGAGCTGAGCGACCACAATCAGATGATGGACGTAGCTTCCGACCAGGAGCCGGCGCCACTTTCCAAGCCGGTTCATGCTGTGTTCACCATAGAGCAGGTGCAGCCGCACTTTGACGCCCTAATGGCGGAAGAGCTACCAGCGCAGGAGGACCTGTGCTGCAACCTCTGCCTCCTCAACGAGCACCGTGAACAAGCGAACGACAATGCCGTCGCGGACATGTGGCCCTATGATCCTGGCTTCCCAAATGAGCAGCGGGCGCTGTTTAGACCATCCGTAGGGCCCGTGAGGCTCTCTCCGTCGTCCTTCGAGTTGTTGCGCTCGCCGTGGCACCGCCGTCTCGCGTTGTCAACATGGTCAACGGACAAGAGGAATGAGGAGACGACTTTACCTGGAGAGGATGACAGTGGGGACTCACCAGGGCCATGGCCGCACGTACGCAAGTGCCTCCTTATTATATACAACTATATTTTTTTGCTTCCTCCTGGTTTCCTGAAATCACGGTCCCACACCATTGTAGATCTATGTAGTCAATAAACTAGAGAATTGCACAAGGAGCGGCCGACAGCTGGGACCAAGCAGCTCGAGCAGTATTTGTGTTTTTGAGGTGTGAGCACTGCAGAGTTTTTCTTGAGCGATGTTTTAGTTGTTGTTCAGAGGAGAGCAGGGTATTAACTGGGCGGGCTGTGGCCCGTCTAGCCCAGGCCAGATATCCAACCCAGATATTAATTTTTTTCAAGCTGAAAATGGCTAGCCCAGCTATACTTTTTTTTAGGAATACCCAGGCAAGGTCAACTTGTTATTCTCCGCCCCGCCGGGCTGCAAATCTTTCCTGGGAGGGATGCATTAGGCTTAACAAGAAAATGGGCTTTGAAAGCACAAGTGCTCCCTGGGTGATTTTGGTAATTAATGTCAACATATTTCTTATTGGACTAATGTTTTCATCTAGTATGCTTCAGATAAGTTCAACAATGGAGTGGCATGGACTAGAGGATGTGGAACTCCTTCATGATGATAAGGACAAAGGATTGGCTCAAGCTCAAAGCTCAGGACTCTACGTTTTCTATTTTAGTGATCCAAGATCACATTGCGTCTATAGGAAAAGCCAATACTATTAAGAGGGGATGAGGTGTTGCTTAATGGCTTGCTTGCTCAAAGTGCTTAGTGATATGCTCCAAAACCCTCAACCACTTTCTCATATCCACATATGTCCCAAAACCAAAAGTCAAACTCGGTCCCACCGAAACTTTTCATCCGGCACCACCGAGTTCTCTTGACATAGCCACTGCCAGAAACCCTAATCAATTCGGTCTCACTGATGGGATCTCGGTCTCATCGAGATGGGCTTGCAAACTCTCTGTTGCCTATTGCATTAATTTCGGTCTCACCAAAATATGAAATCGGTACCACTGAGTCTGCTTGGCCAACCCTCTGTTTTGCTTATTACCCAAATCGGTCCCACCGAGTTTGTGTAATCGGTCAAACCGAGATGAGGCTTTACCCTAACCCTAGCACATCGGTCCCACCGAGTTGATCTTGTCGGTCCCACCGAAAATCCTAACTTCACATTTTGAACTAAGTCGGTATGACCGAGTTTTCTAATTCGGTCCCACCAAGTTTGGTGATCTGTGTGTAACGGCTAGATTTTGTGTGGAGGCTATATATACCCCTCCACCCACTCTTCATTCGTGGAGAGAGCCATCAGAACATGCCTAAACATCCAACATACATTTTCTGAGAGAGAACCACCTACACTTGTGTTGAGACCAAGATATTCCATTCCAACCACATAAATCTTGATCTCTAGCCTTCCCCAAGTTGCTTTCCACTCAAATCATCTTTCTACCAAATCCAATCCTATGAGAGAGAGCTGAGTGTTGGGGAGACTATCATTTGAAGCACAAGAGCAAGGAGTTCATCATCAACACGCCATCTATTACCTTTTGGAGAGTGGTGTCTCCTAGATTGGTTAGGTGCCACTTGGGAGCCTCCGTCAAGATTGTGGAGTTGAACCAAGGAGTTTGTACGGGCAAGGAGATCGCCTACTTCGTGAAGATCTACCCTAGTGAGGCAAGTCCTACGTGGGCGATGGCCATGATGGGATAGACAAGGTTGCTTCTTCGTGGACCCTTTGTGGGTGGAGCCCTCCGTGGACTTGCGCAACCGTTACCCTTCGTGGGTTGAAGTCTCCATCAACGTGGATGTACGATAGCACCACCTATCGGAACCACGGATAAAAAATCTCCGTGTCTCCAATTGCGTTTGCACACTTCAATCCCATCCCTTTACATTCTTGCAACGTGCATGATTTACTTTCCGCTGCTCATATACTCTTGTCATGCTAGCTTGATATGTGTTGTGAGTGTTTGAACTTGTATTAATACTCCACTTCAACTTAAAAAATATAAAAACTGCAACTTTTCTTGTCTATTCACCCCCCCTCTAGACACCTCTTCTCGATCCTTTCAGGCTTCAAGAAATAATAAATGGGATGTAATTATAAAAACTGGGCAGTAATTATAAAAAAATGCACCAAACACGTAATTAGTTTATAAAATATTATTTTTGGATTTTGAAAATTTTAATTTCATTAATATTTCATTTTATTTTTACGTAATTGAAATTCATATTGAAATTGTATTTAATCTGACTAGGAATTTCGGAATAAAATATTTCGGATCCCTTCAAAATGTGGGAAATTTTATTGAATTCTGTTTTGAACGGTTGGTTGACATTATTAATCGTTGTCCTAGCTAGAAAATGGGTTGTACTTTTAACAAACTGTAAATGTGTTGTAGTAAATTCCATTAGAATTCAAAAATGGGCTGTATATTCTTACAAATCGCAAATGGCTATAAGTTTTCTGCCACACACTTGTGTGCCTACTAAGTTGACGCGTCCCCTAAAAAAAGTAAGTTGACGCGTATGCAAGGCTTTGTCAACTTATAGTCAACACACGGTTCTAGCAGCAGTTGCCGTTGGATGTAGCGATCCGACCTCAAACGGTCAAATCTCTGTGCATAAGTGTCATCCCTCGATCGGTAATGCTGACACACACAGTACTTGAAGGATTTATAACAGAGTGCAATCACACACTTATTACATCGAATGTCTCAAAAGAGAACTTATTACATTAATATGGCTGAAGGCCATCTAAATAATATAACTGCGGAAGCATCGAAGGTAAATGAGTCCATCAACTCCAACGGCATAGCTGAGTGCACGACAACGACCTAGCGCACCTTACTCTTCGTCTGAAAAGTCTGCGACATAATACGTTGCAGCCCGAAACTGGTCAGCACATGGAATATGCTGGCAAAATAACACTGTAGAGCAATGAACAAGATAAATGCTAACACTACATGCATATATGGCCGGTGGAGGCTCTATGGTTATCATGTTTTTGTGTAAAGCCAATTTTTCCCTACATCAAAGGAATATATTTTATTTAAATAACAAGTTGGTTGATAAATATTGAGAAGGTTCCTCCAACTCAATCCTAATTAAATAATATTAATAACCCAACAAATTAATTAGGAGTGATGAGATCAAATCAATAATTCAAGAACCAGATACTCAAGATGTCCATCACCAGGGACACGACTAACCATGATTAGTTTGTACACTCTACAGAGGTTTGCACACTTTTCCCCACAAGACTCGATCTCCTCCGTTTGATTTCTCGCACTACATGGTGTTTGAGAAACGGATGACCGAGACACAGTCTCTCATAAGCATTAACTCTTTACTCTGGGTAGACAGTACCACCTACATCCCCTACATCTGTTAGCCTACTGCTGAAAGAGGTCACACGACATACTCAACTATGCCAGAGCCCATAATGGCTTGTGGCTGCACACGGAAGTTTCTAGCATGAATAATCTTATGATCCCTTTGAGCCTGTGTGGCGAACCATAGGATAATCACACGGGTACTCCGGAATATCCCAGGACAGCGCTGGATTGCTCCAGGTGCCCAGACAACCACTAGGTGCTCCAGGGTGCCTCAACCAATCCACCCAGATGTTTATTAAAGTAGCCACCTTAAGTTAACCATTAATTAACAACTCTCACATCTGTCATGGATACACTCAACCAATCCACGTCTATGAGCATAGCATAGCAGTATAAGCTTGACGTAGAACTTACTCCCAAAGTTTATAATAAAAGACAATATGTTCTACCTCATCAACTACTTCCCAAAACCCACAAGTTAAGCAGATCCTACTCATGCAATATTTGAGGGTTGAAACTAATGCATAAAAACTGGGTATTAAAGCGATATGATCAAAGTGTTATCTGCCTTGCTGATGATTTGCAAACCCTAGAGACTCGTAGTAGCACGCTCCGCACTCCGGAAATTCTATCGCAAACAAACAATTTCATACATAAGCACTCAAGCATAGACGCAAGGGTAAAACTCAGATAAAAAGATCCAAACTGAAAGTTCAACTGAAGTGCTTCGATTTGCAAAAAGGATCAATCAAATCGGAGCTACGAAACTCAAACTATGATCAAAAGAAGTTCGAAATCAAATATGCTTGAAACCAAATTTTAAATTTTCAAAATCATGTTCAAGTTAATTAACTAGAAAGAGGGGTTCGAGATGAAGATTTTGGTGTTGGTTTCACTGGATTTGGACGAACAGTTAAAAAGTTGCGGGGTTTTGAAGATCAGGGGCTAATATGTGATAAAAATAATCGCAGATAGGTCCCTGGCCGAAACTAAAAAGAAAAGACTAACGAACGAACGTTCGCTATCAGGGACGAATGGACGACCGTGTTCGCGAACAGAGGCGTTCGGGTGAACGTTCGCTAAATAGATCCGATCGAGAAAAACAGAGAAAACCGAGAAAAAACCGAAGCGAACCGGCGAGCCGGAGCGGTTTTTTATACCGGTCAATGGGCGGCGGGTCCACGACGGCGAGGGCGGTTCCGACACGGGAGGCGAATGGCGCGGCGGGGCGGAGCTGCTCCGGCAGCGGCGTCGGCGTCGGCGAGCGGCGGCGCTAGCAGGTGGCGGCGACGGCAAAAGCGGCGGTGGAGGTGGCTGCCGTGGCGGGTTGGTGAGAGGCGGTGGGGGCAGGCGCTATTTAAGGGGGCGGGGCGGTGGCTTGGCTTGGGGAGGGGGCCGGCCCCCGGTGGAGTCCGGCTCGGACTCCCCCTCGGCGTCCATGCCGAGCACGGCGGCGCGCGGGAGGCTGGGCTGCGACCTGGTCGGCTCGGCCTTTGGCCCAGTCGGGCGAGAATTTTATTTAAATAAATTCCGCCGAAGAAAAATCCTAATAAAATATAAAACAAATTCCAAAAATGTCAATTTTCGAATATTTAGAACAAAGTGAACATTTTTCTGGCCTAATAATGAGATTTTGAAAAATGCATATTTTTCTAATTCGAATAAAATCTCAAATAAAATCCAAATAGAATTTATATTTCATTTTCAAAATTTTCCTCCATTATTTCTTTCTCTTTGAAGAAGTCATATTATCTTCTCTCTTTTATTTTTAATATTGGAAATATTTTGGAAAAAAATATTAAAACCAAATTGGTCCTCTTTTCAAATTTGAGAAAATTCAAATATGAAAATTTATGAAATCTCCAACTCTCTCCGTGGGTCCTTGAGTTGCTTAAGATTTCTAGGATCACAACCAAAATGCAAATAAAATATGATGTGCAT
The DNA here is from genome assembly GCF_002575655.3 of Aegilops tauschii subsp. strangulata. Taxonomy (NCBI): domain Eukaryota; kingdom Viridiplantae; phylum Streptophyta; class Magnoliopsida; order Poales; family Poaceae; genus Aegilops; species Aegilops tauschii. Next base: position 207,024,857 of record NC_053039.3, on the reverse strand, counting down.
ATGATTACCTATGTATAATATCCAAATTGAAAATTGGGATGTTACAAACCTACCCCCTTAAGATGAATCTCGCCCTTGAGATTCGGGTTGGCTAGAAAATAGGTGTGGGTGGTCTTTCCGTAGGTCTTCTTCTCGTTCCCAGGTGGCTTCATCCTCGGTATGGTGGCTCCACTGAACTTTTCAAAACTTGATAACCTTACTGCATGTAACTCGGCTGGCAAACTCGAGAATCTTGACGGGTTTCTCCTCGTAGGTTAGGTCACTGTCCAACTGAATTGCTTCCAGGGGCACTGTATCTCTTAGAAGGATATCGGCCATCTCTGCATGGCACTTCTTCAACTGGGAAACGTGAAACACATCATGAACTCCTGACAATCCTTCGGGTAACTCCAGCTTGTAGTCCACTTCTCCCATACGCTCCAAAACTCGGTATGGTCCTACAAATCTCGGGGCTAACTTTCCCTTAACTCCAAATCGTTTAACTTCTCGGAGTGGTGACACATGTAGATATGCTCTGTCTCCGATCTCGTAGACTACCTCCTTGTGTTTGGAGTCTGCATAACTTTTTTGCCTGGACTGAGCTACCTTTAATTTGTCGCGAATCAACTTAACCTTCTCTTCGGACTCCTTGATCAGATCTGGTACAAACAACTGACGGTCTCCAACTTCATCCCACATTAACAGTGTCCTGCACCTTCTTCCATACAAAGCTTCGAAAGGTGCCATCTTCAAACTAGCCTCGTAATTGTTGTTGTACGAGAACTCTGTGTAGGGTAAATTATCATCCCAACTGGATCCATAATCTAATGCACAAGCTCTCAACATGTCCTCCAGAATCTAATTGAGTCTCTCGGTCTGTCCATCTGTTGCGGATGAAAAGCTGTACTAAACTCTAGGCTGGTACCCAAAGTTTGGTGCAACAGATTCCAAAACTTTGAGGTAAACTATGTTCCTCTATCTGATACGATGGTCCTCGGAACTCGATGCAGACATACGATCCTGGTCATATATATCTTGGCCAACTTCGCACTCGTATAAGTGGTTTTCACTGGGATAAAGTGAGCCACTTTGGTCAAGCGATCGACTACTACCCAGATAGAATCATATCCCGATCGGATCCTGGGTAATCCGGTGATAAAATCCATGCCAAGCTTATCCCACTTGTGCCTTGGGTCCGCCATCTATAGAGTGGAAAATGGAGAGGAGTCAAAAATGAGTAGAGAAGAGTGACCTATGGTTTATCTTAGTGGTCGCGTCCTACAGTTAGTGTGTGCTCTGATACCATCGTGTAGCGATACGACCTCAAACGGTCAAATCTCTGTGCATAAGTGTCATCCCTGGATCGGTAATGCTGACACACACAATACTTGAAGGATTTATAACAGAGTGCAATCACACACTTATTACATCGAATATCTCAAAAGAGAACTTATTACATTAATATGGCTGAAGGCCATCTAAATAAGATAATTGTGGAAGCATCAAAGGTAAATGAGTCCATAAACTCCAATGACATAGCTGAGTGCACGACAACGACCTAGCGCACCTTAATCTTCATCTGAAAAGTCTGCAACATAATACGTTGCAACCCGAAATGGGTCAGCACATGGAATATGCTGGCAAAATAACACTATAGAGAAATGAACAACATAAATGCTAACACTACATGCATATATGGCCGGTGGAGGCTCTATGCTTATCATATTTTTGCGTAAAGACAATTTTTCCCTACAACAAAGGAATATATTTTATTTAACTAACAAGTTGGTTGATAAATATTGAGAAGGTTCCTCCAACTCAATCCCAATTAAACAATGTTAATAACCCAACAAATTATTAGGAGTGATGAGATCAAATCAATAATTCAAGAACCAGATACTCAAGATGTCCATAACCGGGGACACGACTAACCATGATTAGTTTGTACACTCTACAGAGGTTTGCGCACTTTTCCCCACAAGACTCGATCTCCTCCGTTCGATTTCTCGCACTACATGGTGTTTGAGAAACGGATGACCGGGACACAGTCTCTCATAAGCATTAACTCTTTACTCTGGGTAGACAGTACCACCTACATCCCCTACATCTGCTAGCCTACCACTGAATGAGGTCACACGACATACTCAACTATGCCAGAGCCCATAATGGCTTGTGGCTGCACACGGAAGTTTCTAGCATGAATAATCTTATGATCCCTTTGAGCCTGGGTGGCGAACCATAGGATAATCACACGGGTACTCCGGAATATCCCAGGACAGCGCTGGATTACTCCAGGTGCCCAGACAATCACTGGGTGCTCCAGGGTGCCTCAACCAATCCACCCAGATGTGTATTAAAGTAGCCACCTTAAGTTAACCATTAATTAACAACTCTCACATATGTCATGGATACACTGAACCAATCCACGTCTACGAGCATAGCATAGCAGTATAAGCATGACGTAGAAGTAACTCCCAAGGTTTATAATAAAGGACAATAGGTTCTACCTCATCAACTACTTCCCAAAACCCACAAGTTAAGCAGATCCTACTCATGCAATGTTTGAGGGTTGAAACTAATGCATAAAAACTGGGTATCAAAGGGATATGATCGAAGTGTTACTTGCCTTGCTGACGATCTGCACACCCTAGAGACTCGTAGTAGCACGCTTCGCACTCCGGAAATTATATCGCAAACAAACAATAGCATACATAAGCACTCAAGCATAGATGCAAGGGTAAAACTCAGATAAAAATATCCAAACTGAAAGTTCAATTGAAGTGCTTCGATTTGCAAAAAGAATCAATCAAATCGGAGCTACGAAACTCAAACTACGATCAAAAGAAGTTCGAAATCAAATCTGCTTGAAACCAAATTTTAAATTGTCGAAATCATGTTCAAGTTAATTAACTAGAAAGAGGGGTTCGAGACGAAGATTTTGGCGTTGGTTTCACTGGATTTGGACGAACGGTTAAAAAGTTGCGGGGTTTTGAAGATCAGGGGCTAATCTGCAATAAAAATAATCACGGATAGGTCTCTGGCCGAAAATAAAAAGAAAGGACTAACAAACGAACATTCACTATCAGGGACGAACGGACGAACACGTTCGCGAACAGAGACGTTCGGGTGAACGTTCGCTAAATAGATCCGATCGAGAAAAACCGAGAAAACCGAGCAAAAGCGAAGCGAACCGGCGAACAGGAGCGGTTTTTTATACCGGTCAATGGGCGCCGGGTCAACGGCGGCGGCGGCGGTTCCGGCGGGATCCGGCGCGGGCGGCGAACGGCGCGGCGGGCTGGAGCGGCTCCGGCAGCGGCGTGGCGAGTGGCGGCGCGCGGGCGGCAAGCGGCAGGCGGCGGCGACGGCAAAAGCGGCGGCGGCGGGCGGCTTGCGGCGCCGGTGGTGGCTGCTGTGGCGGGATGGGGAGAGGCGGCGGGGGCGAGCGTTATTTAAGGGGGCGGGGCGGCGGCTTGGCTTGGGGAGGGGGCCGGCCCGGGGTGGAGTCCGGCTCAGACTCCCTCTCGACGTCCGTGCCGAGGACGGTGGCGCGCGGGAGGAAGGCGGCGTGGGAGGCTGGGCCGCGGCCTGCTCGGCTGGGCCTTTGGCCCAGTCGGGCGAGAATATTTTTTAAAAATAAATTCCACCGAAGAAAACTCCTAATAAAATATAAAAAAATCTAAAAATGCCAAAAACAAATTTCACCATCTAAATAAAATATTTAGAACAAAGTGAACATTTTTATGGCCTAATAATGAGATTTTGAAAATGCATATTTTTCTAATTTGAATAAAATCTCAAATATAATTTATATTTGATTTTAAATTTTTTCCTCCAATATTTCTCTCTCTTTGAAGAAGTCATATTATCTTCTCTCTTTTATTTTCAATATTGGAAATATTTCGAGAGAAAAATATTAAAACCAAATTGATCCTCTTTTCAAATTTGAGAAAATTCAAATATGAAAATTTATGAAATCTCCAACTCTCTCCGTGGGTCCTTGAGTTGCTTAAGATTTCTAGGATCCTTACCAAAATGCAAATAAAATATGATATGCATATGATGACCTATGTATAACATCCAAATTGAAAATTGGGATGTTACATTGGATGTCCATCCAACGGATGTCATGCTTCTTCTTCAATCTGAGATATTCTAGCTTCAGCCGCCCAAAAATGATTCCTTGCCCTGACATCTGGGGAGCATCGTTCCGGAGGCTGACCTATGGGCCTACTAAGTTGACGCGTACCAAGGGCTTTATCAACTTAGTAAATATAAATGATTCTAGTTGCAGTTACCGTACGATGTGCATCCAACGGCCGTCGTGCTTCTTCAACCTCTGGTCTTCTTGCTCCAGCCGCCCAAAGCAGCGCCGGTCATGCCGCCTGCTCTTGCCTCCCGTGGCCAGCTATGCTGCCGCGGAGGCCTCACCGCCATCTACTACTCCCACCGCTGGCAGGCCATCCCTCTACTCACCCACACCCCCTGTTATTCTGCGGCGACGGCAACCTCACATCGCAGCCGAACCAGTGAATCCTCGTACTCCTCTTCGTGTGGGCATCCACTGCTGCGTCTTCCCTGGCTCTGCGTCGTCCCCTTCCTAGGCCTCGCTGTCGTCCACCGCCTTGGTGCTCTCGGCGCGGCGTGGTCAATGTGGTCAAGGAACGACTTCCATCGGAAGAGTACTGTACGTGGAGAGGCTAACAGCTGGGTCCACGGCCGCAGCAATGAAGTCCCTCCTTATTACACGCAAAATAATGATTCCTCCACCTGATAATAGGGACCCACCGGACGGGCCACCATATTTCGCGGAAAAACATTTCCCCCCTGACTGCTGGGACCCACCAGCTACATCTTCGCACGCAAGGAAGTGCGTCCATATTATGGGCAAAAAAAATTATTCGCCCCCTGACTGTTGGACCCACCAGCTACATCTTCGCACGCAAGGAAGTGCCTAACAGTCGGGACCCACTTGGTCGAAGCATACGTATCGTTCTCATTCTGGTCGCGAACATGTACGTACATACGATCGGTCTGTCTGCAGGCTACAACAATGAACCATGGTCGCGTAAGGAAGGGCACGTGTTGTAGTAGAGGTGCGCACGTAGCATGTCACGCAGTCCCGTTAATATCGTGTAAATGTACGTACAGCGGCCAGGGTGCAAGAAAGTAAATATGGCCACGTACGTACATACGGGCGGGGTCTCGAACGCCTACTCGCGCATACATACGGCCAGGGCTCGTGTACGTGGCTGGGTCGAAACGGAGAAACTGCATCGTCGTCGTGTTCATCGGGAGCCAACCGGCTTGGACGGAACAACCGAACGACACGAGGCCTGGTGTACCGCAGAACAGAGGAAATGGCCTTGTGTTCGACCGGCCACAGTCGAAACGGGATCCTGTTCATCGGGAGGGGTCTGGTGTACCGCAAGACGGAGGAAACGGACTTCTCTTGGACCTCCTACGGTCAAAACGGGGTCCTGTTGATCGGGAGGGGTGTGGTGTACCGCAAAACGGAGGAAACGGACTTGTGTTGGAGCGCTACGGTCGAAACGGGGGTCCTGTTCATTGGGACGGGTGTGGCGTACCGCAAAACGGGACTCCACTAGATACTGTTCATCTCCACCGTCGACCTCCTCCAGCCTCCACGGGCTACTGTTCATCCACCGTCGACCTCCTCCAGCCTCCACCTGCGACTGTTCATCCACGGGCTCCTGTTAATCCAGCCTCCACCGCTCCTCCACCAGCTACTGTTCAACCAGCCGTCTCTACGGGGTCCTGTTCAACCACCCACCGAAAACTGTTCATCCAAACCCCCCCAACAACGCTCACTATTCATCAAGGGAAGGAGGCAGCAAGGTTCGATAAACTTCAGTTAGTAGTAGTAGCGAAGGAATCACTCGAGTTCAGTTAACAGCAAGGGATCGATCGCTCGGGTTCAGTAACGTAGCTAGTGCAATCGCTCGGGTTCAGTTCGAGCCTAACGCCTCGCTCGGGTTCAGTTAGAGCGCAACGCCTCGCACACACGCGCGTACGTGTATGAGAGAAACGCGCATCGCTCGGCCCCCGACCACCCACCGTAACCGGAAACTCCCCGATATTTTCCTCACCCTCGCTTCTACCACGGTTTTTTCCGTCATGGACAGCCCAAAGAATGTCATGCAGCTGCGTTTCCGGCTCGCCTAGGACGAAAAACCCATTTTCTATCATGATTTTTTGTCATAGAAGTAGGATCCCACCACGTGTATGATGATACCGGGTTTTGTCACAATTATCGTCATAGAAGTGTCATAAGCATGACAGAAAAACATTCGGCCCAAAATGTCACGGATGTGTCTTATTTTTTGTAGTGTCTTTTGGGCCAGTCGCTCCTCGAGCTCCACGGGAAGCGTAGCCGGGCTTAGGCTGCGATGCTCTGGAGTGGGGGATGGGGATCTGTCAGAAAGGGGGCGTTTGGCAGGCGTCATCTAAGAAATTCAGGGCGGCCTAGGTATGGAGATCGGTGGGTAAGCTGCACGGGCAAACCGGCAAATGTTGACAATGGAGGCCTTGCAGCGGCGGGGACCTTGCTAGGGTTTTGAGCGAGGGAGGGTGTGTGTGTGTGCGCGCGCGTGCCCGAGGAGGTTTTGGTGTGTGTGTGTTTGGAGGGGGGCGGGGGACGGGGGTGTGTTTGAGGAAATGACGCGGGTACTGAAATTTTTACTACGCGGGAGTCAAACACGGGAGTGAAATGTCGGGGCTATTGAAATTTTTGATGATGGTGCATCGCACGCGGTCCGGAGGTAACAACCGTGTGTTATGAAACAGAAAACCCTCGAGGCGGGCAGATATTTTCGAGGTATGCAGGCAGGATTGGGAACAAGAAACATCACACACGGTCGAAACACAATAACTGTGTGTTATCAAACAGAAAAAAGCTGCAGGCGGGTAGATATTTTTGAGAGGGGAAGCCTTGTGCCCTCGTGGAGCCCAATGTACTGTGCAGATGTGTGCGTGACAGGGGCACCGGCGTGGCACACGGTTAGTTTGAGTGAACCGTGTTTGTTGCGTCATCTGACTTGTCTAATGTTCATAAATTTGGCGAAAAATGACACGGGAGAGGGTCAGAACACGAATACGCTTGCATGTGGACCAAATTTATGTATGAAAAGGGTGGTTTGATGTTCAAATACAAAATGCAACTTCGATGTGGCACCTATCTTGCTATGAATCCATGCCCTCCCCCCGCCCCAACCGAGGTTCACCTAGCAAAGTGCGAAGTAGCTAGCAGCCCCCCCTCGTGTCGACACGAAGGGAATCCTAAGCTATGAATGCATGCCCCCCTCGTGTCGGCACGAATTGAATCCTAAGCTATGAATGCATGCCCCCCAACCGAGGTTCACCTAGCAAAGTGTGAAGTAGCAGCCCCCCCCCCCACACACTTTCAGTCGGCGGGCCAGAGAGGCATCTCACCAAGATGGATCGTAAAACGGACCAAGAACAATCCACCTTCATGGTACAACCTCTCTCTTGTTGTTGGTCAAAGTGATGGCCGTCCATGCGACCCGGAGATGGGCTAGCTCGCCAATAATCACACAAGTGGCTAGTACCCGAAGACAACCACTGCATGCGTGTGGCCCAAACATATATATGTATGGAGAGGTGTGTTTTTAAATACACAATGGAACAACTTTGTTGTGGCACCGTGATTTTGAACTAGAAATCCCCACACTGAGTGAGGGTTATTAGGTTGACGTTGCATATGTATGTTATACCACACTTCAAGCCGACAACGGGGATTCATGCATGCATGCGTGCATAGTATATGTGCACAAAGTTAATTAGGTATGAATCTCACCATGACCTATACTACGATAACACGAACCAAAGGAAGAATCCGCCATGGTAACCAATCTTGTTGTCGGTCAAGGTGATCATGGATGTCCACGTAAGCCCGTGAATATATGGGCTTGTCGCCAATAACAACACGAGGGAGTGTACCGTTCGAAGACAGCCACTACATGCATATGTATGGAGGTGATCCGTGCATGCATGCATGTTTGAATACCATTTCACAACATTGATGTGGCGTGTGCATTGAAAATCGTACAGTCCCCACACAGAGCGTGATCGGTTCATGACATGTCGTTGTACTAGCCATTTCGACTTGATGGGAGGGATTCATGCGTACACGTTAATGCGTGTGTGCTCAAACTGTATCATGTCATCCCAGAGCATGACCTATATATATACCGTAGTACAAGCAAAGAAAAAATAATCCCTCCTAAGTCAAATTAACCTCTCTCATTGTCAGGCAAAAAGTAGTGATGGACAAAGCAGGCCCACAGATGGAAAGCATCGATATCATTGATAACCCCTTAAGTGGGTGCGAGAGGACAACCACCATCGCTTTGCATGTGGGCCAAACATATGTTGAATACCCAAAATGCACAACTTTGATGTGCCACATGCCTCAAAAACTGTAAACCCGCCACACAGTGCGAGGTTCATGGAGCGTACTACATATGATGGTCCCCTTCCCCCTCTTCAACGCATACTATGCTCCTACCGTAGTACAACCCAAAAAGAATCCTCCTCGATGGTGAAATTAGTTAACCTCTCCCGATGTAAGTCAAAGTGATGCATGCATCAATGATGGCCTCGTGGGCCCATAGATGGAAGCGTCACACGTGAGTGTCCTTGCTAGGATAACCACCGCCTGCAAGCATGCGGGGCAAAGAGGTGTTGTGTGATGTTTGAATAGCCAATTTCACAACTTTGATGTGGCACGTGCCTCGAAAACCGAAAAGTCCCAACACTGAGTGAGGTGTACTTGTTCACGGACGCGTACGTATAGTATATATGCTAGTCCCCTGCCACCTCTTCGACGCGTACTATATACCACCATAACACAAACAAAAAAGATTCTACCTTGCTGGTCAAATTAACCTCACTGCCGGCTGCTCGTCAAAGTAATGGACGACGACCTTGCGGGCCCACAAAAAGCGTCACACACGAGTATCGAGTGTCGTGTAGGACAACCATCTGCTGCACGTGGCCAAAACATGTATGCATGAAAGGGTTGTGTAATATTTTAAATAACGAATTCACGACTCTGACGTGGCACATGCCTAACAAAACGGCCAACCCACACGGTGTCTCACAACTCGTAGTGTACTGCGAGCCACCCGCCACCCCCAGACGCACACACCCAGACACACATCGCGAATTCACCGCAACTATGATGCATGTTAAATTACCCAGCGATGAACATATGCTACCAATGGAGGGACGTTTTAATTTAAAAAACAGAGATCATTAAGACATTTTAGTACATTAATTGATCGGTTTTCTACGGGTATAATGTGCAAAAATCAAATTTGAGCTACATGCACACGTGACAGTGCACCTAAATGGATTGCGAAAACACATGTGTCTCACTGGGTGCATGTTTTACTCCCCGTGCAAGAAATTCCAACATTGAGAATCTTGATTTTTAAACTCTAGTACATCCAAAACTTATTTGAAGTTCATGAAACTTATCGTGTTGTCATATGGACACCAATAAAAAGTGGCATTATACTTTTTTTTGTCAAATTTGAGACCAGTTTTGATGTAATCTTTATCTAATTACAAACAAGAGATTATTAATAATTGGGAACCAATTTCCCAAATGGATTATTTATTTGAACCGTGAGCGTTAGAACAACAATGGATACGTGCCATGCTTCAGTTAAGCAATAAAGCGGCAGCATTAATCTTCCAAATAGAAAAACAATATACGTGCCGCCACGCGACCCGTGTGCCGTGCGAGCAGGCGTAAGTTGACGGGATGCATGCGAGCAGTCCGCCATGCAGGCAGACCGGGAGGCGTGCGTGCAGGTGTGTGAATTGACGGAGGCGTGCTCGCTATGCAGTGTCATCAGGAGGCATGCGAGTAACTGTGTGAAATGGCGGTAGCCATGCCAGCAGTCCGGTGGTTTGATGGCCGCCCGCCTCTCTCCCATTACTCCATACTAATGGTGCGCCCGAGCAGCCGCACACCCATCCCCGCCACACACACAATCCTCTCTCTCTACTTGCATCCTCGACGCTGCTCTCAGTCCTCAAAGTTGTCAATGTATGAGGATGTCGCCGAAGCACCCCATCGGAGGGAGTGGCGATGCCGGGGCTGCTGAAGCACCGGAGCATGGCGTGGAGATGGAGATAGAGGTTGCCGTCACCGCCGGTGAGTTATCGCTGCACCCTGACATCGTCGACGGCGTCGAGCTTCCACAGCCGGAGGTAGAGTTCCACACCGACTCTGGTGACGGCTCGGGCGACGACCCCGACGACGACTCTGACGACCACTCCGATGACGACTCCGACGACGACGGACAACTGGTTAGTCATCTATACCCATTTATGTGTCAAATAGATCCTAGGGTTTCTCTGATTACTCCTTCCTCCCCCTTTTTGGAATAGAAATCCTATGCTTATGTTCTCCCGATCCATGAAATCTGAGTAAGTTCCGTTAGATTCGTGTAGTGTATTGATTGTTTTAATGGTATAATTCTGTTGAAAACAGCGTCAGTCCGGGTTAGTTCCATTCAAATCATGCAAGTTAGAGTCCAAAACAAGGGCTAAAGAGTTTGGAAGAGTAGATACGATGGAGACGTATCAACTCCCCCAAGCTTAACCCATTACTTGTCCTCAAGCAATTCAGTTGACAAACTGAGAGTGATAAAGAAAACTTTTACAAACTCTGTTTGATCTTGTTGTTGCAAACATGTAAAACCAACATTCAAGTTTTCAGCAAAGATCATGAACTAACCATATTCACAATAATCTTTAGGTCTCACATTTACTCATATCAATGGCATAGTCAACTAGCAAGCAGTAATAATAAAACTCGGATGACAACACTTTCTCAAAGCAATCATGATATGATATAACAAGATGGTATCTCGCTAGCCCTTTCTGAGACCGCAAAACATAAATGCAGAGCACCCCTGAAGATCAAGGACAGACTAGACATTGTAATTCATGGTAAAAGAGATCCAGTCATACTCAATATAAACTAATAACAGTGCATACAAATGACAGTAGTGCTCCCTAATTGGTGCTTTTTATAAGAGGATGATGACTTGGCAATAAAGGTAAATAGATAGGCCCTTCGCAGAGGGAAGCAGGGATTTGCAGAGGTGCCAGAGCTTGAGTTTTTAAAGCAGAGATAAATAATATTTTGAGCGGCATGCTTTCATTGTCAACATAACAACTAAGAGATCTCGGTATCTTCCATGCTACATACATTATAGGCGGTTCCCAAACAGAATGGTAAAATTTATACTCCCCCACCACCAACAAGCACGCTCCACGGCTGGTCCCAAACAACGGGTACCGTCCAACTAACGACAGTCCTGGGGGAGTTTTGTTTGCAATTATTTTGATTTGATTTGAGCATGGGACTGGGCATCCCGGTTACCAGCCATTTTCTCATGAATGATGAGCGAAGTCCACTCATTGTGAGAATAACCCACCTAGCATGGAAGATATTGATAGCCCTAGTTGGTACATGAGCTATTCGAGCATACGAAACAGATTATCATTTGAAGGTTTAGAATTTGGCACATGCAAATTTACTTGGAACGGCAGGTAAATACCGCATATAGGTAGGTATGTTGGACTCATATGGAACAACTTTGGGGTTCATGGAAGTGGATGCACAAGCAGTATTCCCGCTTAGTACAAGTGAAGGCTAGAAAAAGACTGGGAAGCAACCAACTAGAGAGCAACAATAGTCATAAACATGCATTGAGATTAACCAACATTGAATGCAAGCATGAGTAGGATATAAATCACCATGAACATAAATATTGTGGAGGCTATGTTGATTTTGTTGCAACTACATGCGTGAAGATGTGCCAAGTCAAGCCACTCGAATCATTCAAATGAGGATACCATCCTATCATACTACATCACAATCATTTTAATTTTCATGTTGGCACGCAAGGTAAACCATGATAAACTCCTAGCTAATTAAGCTTGGCATGAGTAACTATAATCTCTAATTGTCATTGCAAACATGTTTCATTCATAATAGGCTGAATCAAGAACGATGAACTAATCTTATTTACAAAAACAAGATAGGTCGAGTTCATACCAGCTTTTCCTCATCTCAATCATTTCATCAAATATCGTCATTATTGCCTTTCACTCGCACGACCGAACGATGTGGATAATAATAATAGTGCACGTGCATTAGACTAAGTTGGAATCTGCAAACATTTATTCAAAGGAGAAGACAAGGTAATATGGGCTCTTTGCTAGATCAACAATAATGCATATGAGAGCCACTCGACATTTTCATCGTGGTCTTCTCCTCTCGGCCCCCAAAGAAAAGAAAAGAATTTCAAAGAAACACACTGAAATATTTTTGGAGTTTTTATTTTTCTGAAGAAAGAGAAACAAGAACGAGAAAAACTATGTACACGGGAAAGCTCCCAACAAGCAAAAGAAGAACGAGAAATCTTTTTGGGTTTTCTTTTAATACTACAACTAAGCATGCATAGAAAGTAAACTAACTACAACTAATTGTTTTGGTTTTTCTTAAGGTTTTTCAAACGGACAAGAAGAAAGCGAGAAAAAGAAAATAAACTAACATGGATAATACAATGAAAAAGTATGAACACCGACAACTGAAATGAGTGTGTGAACTTGAATGTAATGTCGGTGAGAAATACGTACTTCCCCAAGCTTAGGCTTTTGGCCTAAGTTGTTCTAAGCCCATAGATCAAAGTAGCCCTCTCCGGTGTACTGAGGAGGATCCTGGGGGTTCCACTGGTTAGTGAGCTCCTGTGGATCCCACTGATAATTAGACTCCTGATATGGGTCAGGTGATGGATCTGGCTCAGGAGCTCGGGATCGTGTCCCCTCCTAGTATGCATAAATGTCCACGGGCAAAACGAAGTACTTGCCTAAATGAATATTGAACAAAGTAGGTGCAGGTAGGGTAATGATTTGGCAAGAATCTTCGCTAAATATCAAGTTATAAATGAGTCTCTTTTCCTCATCATAGCAAATAAATTTATGCGCTACCATGCTATCATAATCTAAATATATAGTGGGTAGCAGCTTCTCCTCTTTCTCATAATGCCTAATGGGTATCTCAAAGCGTCTAGCAAGGCGGGAGGCAAAGATACCTCCAAAAATAGGACCCTTTGTATGGTTTAAACTCAACCGTTTAGCAACCATAGCGCCTAAACTGAAAGTTCTATCACGAAGTAAAGCACGGCACAAAATAGCAAGGTTAGGAGCATTAAGGCCTCCACTCTTCCCACGACCAGTTAAACATGTCCCAGCAAACAATGAGTAGTAACATAAAATTGTAAAAATGTAAACTAGCCAGTCTTGCTTCCGACATCCTTCTCCTTTCCCCTACGGTGACTTCATTAATAAAATCTTCCGCATCACTAGGACGTGGTTCCTCGATGCTACCCTCATAAGGTAATTTACATACCTCAAAAAAGTCATAAAGCGTCATTTCCTTGTACTCATCATATAAGTAAAAGTCTACCATGGGTGGTGATCTCCTAGCATGAAAATGAATTTTTTTCACGAAAGTATTAGTGAGTAGGAGATACTGATCACACTGGTCGAGGAGGAAGTCGGTGATGCCTACATTCCCAGCCAAATAATAGAAATCATCATAAATTCTGGCCGCTTGCAAGAATGCATCACATGGCCATTCACACGGCCGAATGTCAACGGCATGAGGAAGATTATACTTGGGCTTCTCTCTCCTCATTTTCTTTTTCCTTCGTACCCCGGCTCGAGGAGCCTCTCAACAATCTCCTCATCATTTTCTTCCTCTGAAAATTTCTGAAATTTTTAGTGACTCAAAATAAAAGTGAACCAAACTCAACAAAATTGATAGCAACTACTCCTACAAGTGCCTAGAGGCTATATCATGCATCAAAACTACTTTGGACCATATAAATTTGACATGCAAGCTCAAGAACAAGGTCACCACAGCAGCAAAAATTTGCAATGAATAAAGCATTAGAACAAAAACTAATTGGACCATTGGAGGAGTCACATACCGAAGAACAATCCCCCAAAGCAGTTTTGTGAAAGGAGCTTTGAGCAAGGAGATCGAAAATGACAGCAAAATGAGGAAGAACACGAGTTTGAGCTATGGAGTGATTTTTTCTGGGGGAAGAATTAGTGGATGGGTGCTGGAATAAGTGGAGGGGGCCACATGGGGCCCACAAGGACAGGGGCGCGCCAAGGGGGGTAGGGCGCACCCTCCACCCTTGTGGCCAGCTGGTGAGGCCCCCTGGTGTGTGTTCAGTGCCAGAAATTCTTAAATATTCAATAAAAAATCATACTAAATTTTCAGGGCATTTGGAGAACTTTTATTTTTGGGACATTTTTTATTGCACGGATAATTCAGAAAACAGACAGAAAATACTATTTTTGCTTTATTTAATCTAAATAACAGAAAGTAAAAGATGGGTACAGAAGGTCGTGCCTTCTAAATTCATCCATCTGATGCTCATGAAAATGAATCCATTAACAAGGTTGATCAAGTCTTATTAACAAATTTCTTCCGAATAGCATGAAACTGGAGAATTTTCGAATAACACTAGGTTACCTCAACGGGGATATGCATTTCCCCGACAATAAGAATATCATATTTCTTTTTGGCAGTAGGAAGAGGAAATTCAAAACCTCCAATAGTAATAGTTGAAATTTTTCCAATAGAATTGATACTATGAACTTGAGGTTGTTTCTTCGGAAAGTGTATCGTATGCTCATTACCATTAACATGAAAAGTGACATTGCCCTTGTTGCAATCAATAACAGCCCCTGCAATATTCAAAAAGGGTCAACCAAGGATGATCGACATACTATCGTCCTCAGGAATATCAAGAATAACAAAGTCCGTTAAGATAGTAACGTTTGCAACCACAACAGGCACATCCTCACAAATACCGATGGGTATAGCAGTTGATTTTCAGCCATTTGCAAAGAGATTTCAGTAGGTGTCAGCTTATTCAATTCAAGTCTATGATATGAAGAGAAAGGCATAACACTAACACCGGCTCCAAGATCACATAAAGCAGTTTTAACATAGTTTCTTTTAATGGAGCACGGTATAGTTGGTACTCCTGGATCTCCAAGTTTCCTTGGTATTACACCCTTAAAAGTATAACTAGCAAGCATGGTGGAAATTTCAGCATCCAGTATCTTTCTTTTATTAGTAACAATATTTTTCATAAACTTAGCATAAGGAGGCATTGTAAGCATATCAGTCAAACACATACGCAAAAAGATAGGTCTAATCATTTCAACAAAGCGCTCAACATCCTCTTCATCCTTTTTCTTGGATGGCTTAGAAGGGAAGGGCATGGGTTTCTGAACCCATGGTTCACTTTCTGTACCATGTTTCCTAGCAACGAAGTCTCACTTATCATAATGTTGAGTCTTTGATTGTGGGTTATCAAGATCAACAGCAGGTTCAATCTCTACATCATTACCGTTAGTAGGTTGAGCATCAACATGAACATCATTATTAACATTATCACTAGGTTCATGTTCATCACCAGATTGTGTCTCAGCATCAGAAATAGAAATATCATTAGGATTCTCAGGTGTGTCTATAGCAGGCTCACTAGCATGCAAAGTCCTATCAGTTTTCTTTTTCTTTTTATTACTAGGACTAGGTGCATCAGTATTAGTTCTCTGAGAATCTTGCTCAACTCTCTTAGGATGGCCCTCAGGATACAAAGGTTCCTGGATCATCTTACCACCTCTAGTCATAACCCTAACAACATTATCATTATTCTTACTATTCAACTCATTAAGCAATTCATCTCGTGCCTTAAGTACTTGTTCTACTTGAGGTAACCATGGAAGCATGTTTACTAATGAGCTTAAGATCATTAACAGTTCTACTCATATAATCACCCAAGTGGTCAAGCATGTAAGCATTACGTTTCAATTGTCTACAAACATAAGCATTGAAGTTTTCTTGTTTAACAATAAAATTATCAAACTCATCTAAGCATTGACTAGCAGACTTATTATGAGGAATATCACCTTCATCAAATCTAGGGAGAGAGTTTACCTCTACTACCTGTGTCAGGTTATGAAGACCATGTATTTCTTCAATAGGTGGTAAATTCTCAACATCTTCAGCTTTAATACCTTTTTCTTTCATAGATTTCTTTGCCTCTTGCATATCTTCGGGACTGAGAAATAGAATACCCCTTTTCTTCGGAGTTGGCTTAGGAGTTGGTTCAGGAAGTGTCCAATCATTATCATTACTCAAAATATTATTCAATAGCAATTTAGCTTGCTCAACGGTTCTCTCCCTGAAAACACAACCAACACAACTATCCAGGTGGTCTCTAGAAGCATCGGTTAGTCCATTATAAAAGATATCAAATATTTCATTTTTCTTGAGAGGGTGATCAGGCGAAGCATTAAGTAATTGGAGAATCCTCCCCCAAGCTTGTGGGAGACTCTCTTCTTCAATTTGCACAAAATTAAATATTTCCCTTAAAGCAGCTTGTTTCTTATGAGTAGGGAAATATTTTGCAAAGAAGTAATAAATCATATCGTGGGGACTACGCACACAACTAGGACCAAGACAATTAAACCATAACTTAGCATCACCCTTTAACGAGAAAGGAAACAATTTAAGAATATAGTAATAGCGAATTTTTCCTCATGAGCAAATAGGGTGGCTATATCATTTAATTTAGTAAGATGTGCCACAACACTTTCAGATTCATAACCATATAAAGGATCAGATTCAACCAAAGTAATTAAATTAGGATCGGCAGAGAATTCATAATCCTTATCTGTAACAAAGACATGTGAAGTAGCAAAAGTAGGATCATATTTCATTCTAGCATTCAAGGATTTTTCTTTCAGCTTAGCTAACAATTTCTTAAGATCTTCTCTATCATTGCAAGCAAAGAAGTCTCTAGCAGTTTCTTCATCCATAACATAACCCTCAGGTACAACTGGAAATTCATATCTAGGGGGAAATCATAATCTTCAGTCTCAAAAATATCATCAGTTTCAGTAATTTCATTCTCTCTAACCATAGCAAGTTGTTCATCAAGAAATTCACCTAGTGGCACATTATCATCAAGCAGAGAAGTAGTTTCATCATAAGCATCATGCATAGCAGAAGTGGCATCATCAATAACATGCGACATATTGGAATCAATAGCAGGTGTAGGTGTCGCAAGTTTACTCATAACAGAAGGAGAATCAAGTGCAGAGCTAGATGGCAGTTCCTTACCTCCCCTCGTAGTTGAGGGATAAATTTTGGTTCTTTGATCTTTCCACTTCCTCATAGTGATCAACGGATATAAATCCCAAGTGACTCAAAGAATAGAGCTATGCTCCCCGGCAATGGTGCCAGAAAAAGGTCTTGATAACCCACAAGTATAGGGGATCGCAACAGTTTTCGAGGGTAGAGTATTCAACCCAAATTTATTGATTCATCACAAGGGGAGCCAAAGAATATTCTCAAGAATTAGCAGCTGAGTTGTCAATTCAACCACACCTGAAAGACTTAATATCTGCAGCAAAGTATTTAGTAGCAAAGTAGTATGGAAGTAACAGTAACAGTGGCAAAAGTAACAGTAGCAGTTTTGTAGCAATCGTAATAGTGGCAACAGAAAAGTAACTTAGCAAAGATCAATATGAAACGAGCTCGTAGGCAATGGATCAATGATGGATAATTATGGTCGTACAACCATGTTTGGTCCTGAAGTATGGTTGATGTTCTTTGGATTTCCTTATGATTATCAGACTGACTATTACATCACTAAAGCTTTGGGTGGCTATGGTTCCCTGGTCCCGTGGTACAATCCAAGGCAAGACCGCAGATTTATCCTGATCAAAGTTCGTGTGCTCCATCTGCATTTAATCCGGAAGAGTTTTGTTGTGTGGCAACTCGGAGGTGCCAGGGATTGTTGGACAGTACAGGTAACTATTCTTAGAAGCAATGATGGCCATGGACTGCTGCCTGAAGTTCCTCCTGCTGATGAGGAGATGCCACCTCCAGATGGTAACCCTCACCCTATGTTTGGACCTGACCTAACTATAGAACAATTGTATCAGCAACAAGTGCACAACTGGCTTGTGCGGAATGGAGCTCCTCCTCCCGGTTACGGTGGTGGCCAGGACCATGCTCCCGGACTGCATGGCAATGTCAATGGCGGCTGGGGTGCATGGCCTACTCCTGCTCTACCCCTCATGCCCCCGCACCTCATCAACTACCAAGCCTAGCTCAATGCTCATGGCCTGACGGTTCAAGATGGCCTGGTTCCTGAGAATAATCTGACTGGCAATGCCTATCAAGCTTGGAATGACTCCATCACCATGTCTGACAGCTCAAGCTCCACGTACTCTGATCTTGGTGTCGTGCAGGACCCAATGGCTGTGATGACAACTCCTTCTCTGACATCGATATCTCTGTCCATTTCTGTGTCTTTGCATAACCAAGGGATTTCTTTTGGTTTGTCTGCTCAAGGAGATGAGCTTCTTGCTATTCTGATGAATGACCCAATCCCGCGCCAAAACCTGAACAACTTTATTTTCCAAGCTCTGCGTCCGATGATTGCTTCCTTTGGTCCCTGGAGATCTGGATATGGCATGCGTCAACCTTGGTCTGAACTTGCTGTCCTAGTCACTGCTGAATCTTCAGGCATAAGTTTCACGCAGCAGCAAACGGCCGCTCTGCCTGCACCTTCATCTGTGCACATTGAAGAGATCCCCTCTGCTCAGGAGACCAGCGACAGCCTCATGGTGCAATCTATTGGAGAGGACAACCTCTTGCTAGAACCTGTTGCAGAGGACAGCCTCATAACACTGCCAGTCTCTGATGATAGCCTCATTGTGCAGCCTGTTGAGAATGCCAACCTTTTAGTGCAGCCAGCTTCTGAAGACAGCCTCTCTGTGCCGCCTGCTGCAATAGTCCATGGCCAGGAAATTTCAATTGCCCCACCAACACAGCCAAATACACGCCCCAGACGCTCAAGACCTGCTGCCCCTCTATCCACGGTGGATGTTCGTCGCAGCTCGCGCTCTAACAAGTACAATGGCTTCAAAGTCCCAACTCTGACTGACATTCGTGTGCCCAATTCCAAGGTCAAGCCCAGGACGGTTCCTTCTACTGGATCTTCTAGCTCTGCTCCTCGTGCGGCTGACGTTATTCCTCCTCCAACACCCATTTCCACCCTGCAAGACATCGGCATCAATAGGTGCGCCATCCCGGAGGCAGAGCTTACTTCTGAAGCACTTCTTGTTGCTCCGTCTGCTGCTGCACCAACGCCTACAGGTACTCCCTCCGTGCCGGACCAAGAGGAGTGCCACACCACCCCTCTGGAGTAACTTCATCTTTGCATCATGCCACCTCTGCGTTGCTGGAATGTTCTTTTGTGGAATATCAGAGTTTAAATTCTGAGAAGAAACGCTTAGCCCTTAATAATGCGATCATCTCAAGTGGCTGCACAGTAGTTTATCTACAAGAGACCAAGTTTTCTGATGTTACTTCTACTTCTGTTAAAACTTGCTGTCCTCGTCAATTTGATCAATTTGCGTTTGTTCCCTCTCGTGGTTCTTCGGGTGTAATTCTCACCATTTGGAAAAGCTCTGTCTTCTCCGGCACAGTAGTTTCGAATGACACGCATGCGCTAGTTACCACTTTTGTTAGCACGCAATCGTCTCAATCTTGGACTCTAGGGAATATATACGGGCCTTGCACTGGAGAGGATCGTGACATTTTTACCAACTGGCTCTATGATGTTCACATTCCTAATGGACAAGACTGGCTATTCCTCGGCGATTTTAACTATATGCGTGCACCTGATAACCGTAACAAGCTTGGGGGAACATGCAGGACATGCTTACCTTCAATGAAATTATTCATAAACAGCAGCTCATTGAACTTCCAGTACAGGGTCGTGCTTACACATGGAGTAACATGCAAACTGATCCCCTTCTCGAACAAATTGACTTGTTTTTTACCTCCCTTCATTGGACCACTGTCTACCCTAAAACCTTAGTAAAACCCCTCGGCAAACCTGTGTCTGATCATATACATATAATCTCTGGATATACTTGGTCTGCACATAGACTATTGTGCTTAAAAATCGAACTACAATCTCTGGATATGTATAAATAAATAGCCATAAATTCCTAATCCTACTTCACGACATGTAAAGATTGATTTGATGCCAAATTTGTTGTACTATTTGTATAGGTGCTGTCTGACGATGTGGACAGCGAGGATGAAGATGGCCAGAGGAGGTACAAGAGGCAAATCCCGAGGGAGCTTTATGCGGGAAAGCATGACAGGCGTATTAGGACCTAGAACGGCGGCTATCGATGCCCATTTTGCAACCACAAGCTTCATGACGCGTATTTAAGTGTTCTGGCGCATGCAAGTAGACGAGCCATTGGCTCCTTCAAGCAGAATTATTTTCGCAAGGTGGCGCACGGCGCGTACGCCGAGTACCTAGAGAAGCTTCGGGATCGTGCCGGCATGTGAGATGAGATGTGGGATCGAACTATGTATGCTTGAGTATGCTTAATGACGGTTGAACTATGTACTTATGGTTGAACTATGCTTGTGTACATGTACGCTTATTATCTATGTCTCAGTATGTTCAATCTATGTTTACTTATGTCTAACCGTGGGATATGGATGCAATCAGTTCAGTTGATGGAATCTACCTCCGTCCTGGTTTATTGGTCCCCTTTGTAATTTATGTTAAATTTTAACCAAAGGTTTAACTGACAAAATGTTAGTGCAGGTTAGCAAAAATTATATCATTGGATGGGTATATGAGCATAGTGTTCAATGATATAATTTTTGGTGACATGCATAAACATTTCTATATTTGGTCAAAATTTGTTACAAATTACAAAGGGGACCAATAAACCAGGATGGAGGAAGTACGTCAATCACACACGGTTCCCAAAATTGGAACCGTGTGCAATGACTTTCATTTTGCCTGTTGCGTCAATCACACACGGATGGCTCTAGCAAACCGTTGCCTCCGTAATTCCGTGTGGGACAGAAAACCCTCACCACCCAATTCAAAAAAGAAAAAGAAAACCCTGACCATCCCACGTCACAAAAACCCTCACCCCACCCGCCACCCCCTCCGGTCCCCATTCACACCTGCACAAGCTCCTTCGCGTCTATGCATGGCACCGCCTATCACGGCGGTAACCACTTAGCTCGACGCCTGCCGCCGCCGCTAGGTTGCCAGCAAAGACCACCGCATTTCGCCACTTCCGCTTGCCGCCGCCTATCGCCATCGACTTTCTCGACGCTACTCGCGGTCGACCCAGCTCCGCTCGGTTGGGGAATCTGCCGTACTGAGAGTTCTTTCTCATGGACAACAAGAGAACTAATTTAATGAGATATTATCTCATCTCTTATCCCAGCTCATCTGCCTCCTTTAATCACCCGGCCGAAATCGCCGTGAATTCATTTTTATTCGAGCTGATTTGAGGGTTTTCTTCCATTCATAGAGTGTACAGTGCGTGGACACATCAGGACTTTGCGGCCTCCGCCAGACATTCCATCTCACTGTACCAGATGACTTGAGGATACACGCGGTATGTTCAATCTCACCCTAAATCTGTTGGCATGGCCTACTTTCCTGAACATATTCTAAATATTGCTACATTTGGATAAAAGGTGCCACATGCACCATATACGTCAAAGGGGATTTTTGCCATCTTCTTTCTATATTAGGCAAATAAATGATGTATTGTTCTTTTGATTACTCTCATATTTCCATGACATCATGTTTACCCTATATGTTTAATTATAGATTTTTGTCCTTCGATTCAACTGCTGTACAGTTCTTTCAATTTGGGTCCATATTTGCATATTACCATATTTTCTTTAACAATCCTACCATTTTCTGCAGTGCGTCCCTCGCTATGCAACAAAATCTGTAGTGCACAATCTTTCCCTTTACATAAATCAAGACTGTAGGGATGTCATACTGAACACAAACCATGGATTTACAATCATTGCTACTATAAGACTTGATGAACGTGGTGACTCCTATTTTGGCACTGTCCTTTGGAAAGAAATTTATAAGTTTTATGTACTAAAAGCTGGCACTATAATTGCACTGCACATAAAAGGGCCTGGTCATGAGATATATGTTAACTTCCCCGACGATATCATCCGTCCAGACTTTGTTCGAAGTAAGTTTTCTTTTCAAGTATCTGCATGTTGACTTACCCAGCAATATCAAATGAATTGTGTAATATTTAAGCAACCAATTGTTATTCCATTTTCTTACTATATTCCTACCTAATAACTTCTAGTTACCAATACACTTTTCTATTGCCCTATTTTTAACTAAATATTCCCTGTACTCCCACTTCTATCAGAAAGCGCCGCTAACAAGGAGACTCTGGAGGTGGAGAACGGGGCTACCAACAAGCGGAGGCGGGGCGAGCAAGATCCACAAGTGACTCAAGCAGGCCTAGACTTCATCAACAACCTCCCCGATGATATGTTGACAGTCATCATCTCCCTCCTCCCAATCAAATATGGGGCGCGGACAACTATCCTTTCCTGGCGGTGGCGCCCCCTATGGAACTCTACCCCTCTCGACCTCATCGACACCCACGAGCTCTGCCATGGCTATCGCAAAAGCTTGGATGCGTTCTCCAAGATCCTCGGCAGTCACCTTGGCCCAACCAGAGGCCTTCGAATGGGAATCCTCCGTTCCAACGGTAAGGACCGAGCCAAGCTTGATGACTGGTTCCGATCCCCCGCCCTAGATCAGCTCGAGGAGCTCACTTTTGATGATAGGCATATGCGCTCGCTGCAAGTGTCCGCGCCCCGCCTCGCGCCCACGTTGTGCGTCGCCAAGTTTAGGAACTGCCATTCCCCCCCTAATGACGCGCCCGCTCTTATTCTACCACGACTGAAGCACCTCGAGCTCGTCCCCGTCTTCCTCCCAAATGGTGACATGGAGCGCCTGCTCTGTGGCTGTACTGCACTCGAGTACCTTCGTCTTCAGGCAATCAATGGGTTGAGTAGCTTCCACATCACCTCCATGACTCTCCGGACTATTTATGTGTGTTGCTGGTGCGGGAGGAAGACATCACAAGATGCGTACCATGGTATGGTCATTGAGGACACACCTGCACTTGAGAGATTACTTGTAGTTGATCAAGAAGGTCCAACAAGAATCAATGTCATTTCTGCACCAAAATTGACAGTGCTGGGCTACTCGTCTGACAAATACTCTGAACTTGTTATTGGATCCACACCCGTTCAGGTACAACAGCTGCCTTATACCTCTCCTTCTACAAATTAACATTATTTCTAATTTTGAAGATGTTTGTTCATCTGTCATCCAGAAAATGATTCCTACAAGCTTGACCCCGAAACTGCGCACAGTGAAGGTCTTAGCACTAGAATCTATCGGCCCCAACCTGGAGAAAGTTGTCAGTTTCCTGAAATGATTTCCGTGCCTGGAGAAGCTATATATCGAGGTAATGTTCCTTTCCTGTTAAATGTTAACCATAAGGGAGTTCATTTTGTGACACCTTTTTCCAAGTTTACAATGACAATGTACTACGATTTCTGAAGGATTCTTTTGGAGTATTTCAGTACATACATGTCCCCCCCATATTGGTTGCTTGATCCATATGGTTACAATCCATAAGCATTTCTCCTTTGGATTCATCTGTACTAGTTTTCTTAGGGAACTTCTCATCCACTCCAACCTCTTGTGAAGAAGGCTACATTTTTTTAGAATGTAATCAAATGCCCATGTTAATCATGTCAGATCAGAGATGGCATGTTAGTGCATTTTACAAATCCTGCAAACCAAATAGGCCTGTAGTAGTGTTCAAAACTGCATGTAGGCACTAACACATTTTCTTCTTTTGCAGATCAGATTAGGCCCAGTGGTGGATAATGTGATACAAACTAACAGTCACGTCGTCGAATGCCTAGATCTGAATCTCTTAGAAATTACTTTGAACTCCTACTGAGGGACCTTACCAGAGATTATATTCGCCAGGTTCTTTGTTGTTAGAGCAAGGGTGCTGAAGGTAATGAGGTTTGCCCTACATTTATTTCGCAAAAATGAATGGTTTGTTGATCAGCGCCTGCGACATAATGGAATAGGCTCCAAAAATGGTGAATTTCATTTTGGAACTTTAGATGATATAGTAACCGGAAGTCATCGCGTCAACCCCGTACACGACTTCTCAGTGGCTGACCCCTTTGCAAAAATTATGAGGTTCGAAATCAGACTTACAAGTGGTAATATTAGTTTGAACCTCTCTGGATATCCATGTTCAGTGGATCAGCGCGGACGTTTGCAGCTGATGAGCTGAATTTCATTTCTAATATCAGTTTGAACCTTGTAATCTTCGAATTTGAGCCATATAACTCTAGAATTTGAACCTTGTAATATTTCGAGCTTTTGTGGTACAATCATTGAAATGGCATCGTATCAGACTCATATATTGGGAGCACTATTTTGACCTTAATATGCAATGGTCTTAGATTTTATTAACCATTGTCGAATCTATTTTTTTTGTCGGTCTCACAGCACACGATCTGTATAGCTAACTCGACTGCAATCTTCAACATTATTGCACACAATTGGTTATTTCTACTGTGTGCCCTGTAGAGCGCAGAATTAATTATCGCACTCGAGTGTCCATCATCACCCTTCTGTGTAACTTTGACCTCATCACCCATGGGTAAACTTATGACCGAAGTCATTCCACACACTTTGTTTTTACAAAGCTATTTGCCAATAAACGCCCACAATTTGTCCCTCTTCTAGCCGAGGCGTGGCCAAACTAGCCGGGCGGGAAGCTTGCGCAGTAAATTGCATGGTAGCGCTGGAACAGGCTCACCGATGATACATTTGGCGCGTCTTCGAGCCCACACATAGTCAAACGAAACGCGTGCGGTGCGGTGTTGTCAAGCGTGCACTGGAATCCTCCGCTATGAACACCGTGACAAAACATGATGATTACAGGCAGGTCGGCCCCCATCTATTACAGCGGCCTTTTAACCATGTGTCTCTTCAACCTTTTGATCGCGCCCCACCATTGCAAGAAGCACACCCACCACGAGAAATTCTTAGAGGGTATCCTGCGCGGCTCCAATGGCGCTCCGAGCGGCTGCCGACGACGAGCAGCAATTCACCATGCACGCCGTGGTGGACACCCACAGAAGATTCACGGACCTCTTGATGGTGTACACCAACGACCCGGTCTGGGTGGAGCACTCCATCCACATCATGGAGTTTTTGCTTGCCGAGGAGAAGTACAAGGTGGTCGGGTTCGACCTCGAGTACACCCGCACTCGTGTCGGGTCTCGTCCCAAGGTCGCCGTCGCCCAGATGTGCGTGCGCCACCACGTCCTCGTCTACCACTACTGCCTGGCCACAAGGCCTTGCGAGCGTTTCGCCAGGTTTGTCAACAGCCCCCACTACATGTTCACTAAGGTGGAAATCACCAACGATGTAAAAGCGCTCAAGAATTCGGGCATCGCTTGCCAGAATCTTGTCGACATCCAGGGCCAATACAAGATCCGGGGCAGCAAGGAGCATGAGAAGGACTCACTGGTTCACCTCACCGAGGCCATCATCGACCCCTACTATAGAGACATGAATGATTCCTGCAACAAGGACAAGTGTGCCTGGCACTCGGCCTGGATGGAGATACTCGACAAAGCTCACGTCGTGTACGCGGCCAAGGAGGCGTACACGAGCTACGACATGTACAGGCAGATCGTTGACATGAGGAAGTGCCTCCTTCCCCAAAACGGCTAGGGATCCAGACGGAAGTAGAGTAATGGCAAGTGTCGTCGCAACAATAAGTAGATGATTAGATCCTCGTTTCTCCTAGTTTAGTATGCATGCAATTCCTTACTTTGGTGTGTGGAAATGTTATGTGTGTAGTCACTTGTGTAATTGTATGCTTAATTTGGTTACGCAATGCTGCCTTTTAAGTATATATGTTGATGCTCTGTAGACAGAGCGTAGATGTTGTGCGGACAAAGAAAATCACATTGCACACGGACTAAACAATGGAACCCGTCGGTAATGTTTTCATCAATCACTCACAATTGTATACCAGCAATCATTTGCTCACAACACACACGGCTTGTTAACAGAAATCGTCTGTGTTGTTATCAGTCTTCCCACACGTTTCCGACTACAGACCTGTTTGTCGCGTATCACACACATCTTGTTAAGTTGAACCGTTTCTGTTCTCTTGGCTCAACGCAAACAGTTCATACGAGTGAACTGTATGCCATATATCGCACACACCTTGATCTGGCTGACCGTTTCTTTTGTGTTGCCTAATCACAAACAGTTCATCTGAGTGAACCGTATGCTGTATATCGCACACACCTTCATCTGGCTGCCCGTTTCTTTTGTTCCGCCTCATCGGAAACAGTTCATTGAACTGAACCGTATGCCCCTCATCCCACACACAACTAAATTATGAAACGTGTTTGATGCATCTGTCATCGCAAACGTTTTGCATCTTTTTTGACGGTTTCCTTACACCACCATTTGCGATTATTGCATCGCACACAGTTTCGTTGAAGGGTCTCTGATCGTAGTGTCGCGTTAGCAGCATCCTGCAGTAGTGATAGTACTATAGGTGGAATAGAATATTGTGGTTGTGGAGAAGAAAAAAAATATAGGGAGATAGTCTCACATCAACTAGGCGTATTAATGGGCCATGGAGATGCCCATCAATAGATATCAATGTGAGTGAGTAGGGATTGCCATGCAACAGATGCACTGGAGCTATAAGTTTATGAAAGCTCAAAAGAAAACTAAGTGGGTGTGCATCCAACTTGCTTCCTCATGAAGACCTAGGGAAATTTGAGGAAGCCCATCACTGGAATATACAAGCCAAGTTCTATAATGAAAATTCCCACTAGTATATTAAAGCAACAATATAGGAGACTCTCTATCATGAAGATCATGGTGCTACTTTGAAGCACAAGTGTGGAAAAAGGATAGTAACATTGCACCTTCTCTCTTTTCTCTCATTTTTTTATTTTGGTGGGCTTCTTGGCCTCTTCTATTTTTTTATGCGCTTCTTTGGCCTCCTTTATTTATTTCCTCACATGGGACAATGCTCTAATAATGAAGATCATCACACTTTTATTTACTTACAACTCAAGAATTACAACTCGATACTTAGAACGAAATATGACTCTATATGAATGCCTCCGGCGGTGTACCAGGATGTGCAATGACTCAAGAGTGACATGTATGAAAGAATTATGAACGGTGGCTTTGCCACAAATACGATGTCAACTACATGATCATGCAAAGCAATATGACAATGATGGTGCGTGTCATAATAAAATGGAACGGTGCAAAGTTGCATGGCAATATATCTTGGAATGGCTATGGAAATGCCATAATAGGTAGGTATGGTGGCTGTTTTGAGGAAGGGTACATGATGGGTGTATGGCACCGGTGAAAGTTGAGCAGTACTAGAGAGGCTAGCAATGGTGGAAGGGCGAGAGTGCGTATAATCCATGGACTCAACATTAGTCATAAAGAACTCACATACTTATTACAAAAATCTATTAGTCATCGAAACAAAGTACTACGTGCATGCTCCTAGGGGGATAGATTGGTAGGAAAAGACCATCGCTCGTCCCCGAGCGCCACTCATAAGGAAGACAATCAATAAATAAATCATGCTCCGACTTGATCACATAACGGTTCACCTTACGTGCATGCTACGGGACTCACAAACTTTAACACAAGTATTTCTACAATCCACAATTACTCACTAGCATGACTCTAATATCACCATCTTTATATCTCAAAACAATCATGAGGAATCAAACTTCTCATAGTATTCAATGCACTTTATACGAAAGTTCTTATTATATCCCTCTTGGATGTCTATCATATTAGGACTAAATTCATAACCAAAGCAAATTTCCATGATGTTTAGACACTCTCAAAATAATATAAGTGAAGCATGAGAGTTCAAAATTTTCTACAAAATAAAACCACCGTTGTGCTCTAAAAGATATAAGTGAAGCACTAGAGCAAAATTGCCTAGCTCAAAAGATATAAGTGAAGCACATAGAGCATTCTAATAAATCACGATTCATCTGTGTCCCTCTCAAAAGGTGTGTACAGCAAGGATGATTGTGGAAAACTAAAAATTAAAGACTCATATCATACCAGACGCTCCAAGCAAAACACATATCATGTGGTGAATAAAAATATAGCCTCAAGTAAAGTTACCGATAGATGAAGATGAAAGAGGGGATGCCTTCCGGGGCATCCCCAAGCTTAGGCTCTTGGTTGTCATTGAATATTACCTTGGGGTGCCTTGGGCATCCCCAAGCTTAAGCCCTTGCCACTCCTTATTCCATAGTCCATCAAATCCTTACCCAAAACTTGAAAACTTCACAACACAAAACTCAACAGAAAAATCTCATAAGATCCGTTAGTATAAGAAAATAAATCACCACTTTTGGTACTGTTGTGAACTCATTCTTTATTTATATTGGTGTAAAATCTACTGTATTACAACTTTTCCATGATTCATACCCCCCGATACTACCCATAGATTCATCAAAATAAGCAAACAACACATAGAAAACAGAACCTGCCAAAAACAGAACAATCTATAGTAAACTGGATAATTCAAATACTTCTGTAACTCCAAAAATTCTGAAAAAAATAGGAAAACAAGGAAATTTGTATATCAATCTTGTGTAAAAACTTCATAATTTTATCACGCTTCTGTGATTTTTTAAAATTCTGGGACTGGGCGCAAAATTTTCTGTTTTTCAGCAAGATCAAATCAACTATCACCGTAAGCCATCCCAAAGGTATTACTTGGCACAAACACTAATTAAAACACAAAACACATCTAACCTGAGGCTAGATGAATTATTTATTGAAAAACAGAACCAAAAAGCAAAGAACAAAAATAAAATTGGGTTGCCTCCCAACAAGCATTATTGCTTAACACCCTTAGCTAGGCATAAAAACATAGATCTAGGTATTGTCATCTTCTCCCTTTTGGTAGTAAAGAGAGAATTTCTTGTCCAGAGCATTTATCTTTCTATTTTGTGTAAGCACATGGCCATTAATGATAGAAGAAAGATTAAGCACACTACGAAAATTTGCATCTAAACTAGCCCTCATCTCTTTGACTATTTCATTTTGATAAAAGAACATAAGAGTAGTTGATTCAACATTTTCACCTTTGGAGTGCCCAAATATGGTTTTCATCTTTTCATAAGTATCAAAGGCATCTCCTCCAAGAAAACCATTTTCAAATATAGAATCCAAAACTTGTTTAAGAGAAAGAGGCAAACCAACATAAAAGCTTCTCAAGTATATCTCAATATGATATTGAGGCACATGGCTAGCTTGAATCCTCAATAGTCTATCCCAAGCATCCTTTAAAGATTCATCGAGCATATCAAAAAATTCCGGGATCATCTCCATCAAAATTATTTATGAGCTTAGAAAGGACAGAGGGGCTATCCAAAGCATTAAAACTTGGGGAAAAAACCCTTAGCCCTTTTAGAGTCGGCCATAGCGACAGAAAGACAGATTTAGGCAAACAAGAGAATGGAGAGAGAAAAGGAAAATCTTTTTGAAAATCGTTTTAGAAGTGGGGGAGAGGAAAATGAGGGGCAAATGGCGAATAATATAATGCAAGAGATGAGAGCTTATGATGGGTACTTGATATGTCTTGACTTGGCGTAGAGATCTCCCCGACAACGGTGCCAGAAATTCTTCCTGCTACTTCTTGAGATTGTGTTGGTTTTTCCCTTGAAGAGGAAAGGGTGATGCAGCAAAGTAGAGATAAGTATTTCCCTCGGTTAGAGAACCAAGGTATCAATCCAGTAGGAGACAACGCACAGATCACCAATACCTGCACAAACAATCAAACACTTGCACACAACGCGATAAAAGGGGTTGTCAATCCCTTCATGGTCACTTGCAAAAGTGAGATCTGATAGAGATAAATAAAACTAAACAAAAGATAAAATAAATATTTTTGGTTTATAGATTGGAAAGTAAAAGATTGCAAAGTAGTAGATCGGAAACTTATATGATGGAAATAGACCCGGGGGCCATAGGTTTCACTAGAGGCTTCTCTCAAGGTAGCAAATAATACGATGGGTGAACAAACTACTGTCGCGCAATTGATAGAAAAGCGCAAAGTTATGACGATATCTAAGGCAATGATTATGAAATATGGGCATCACGTCCGTGTCAAGTAGACCGACTCCTGCCTGCAACTACTACTATTACTCCACACATCGAACGACTCCTTTCTGTATCTAGTGATGAGGACATCAATACCATTGTTACACCCACAGCCCCTACTGATACATATACTGGACCAATTACTAGAGCTCGCACACGCCAATTAAATTTTTAGGTACTTTCGTTTCTTGGTAATGATTCTAATGTTCATGAGAATATGATGCTGCCTAAATTGGATACATTTGTTTTGCTTACAAATGAAGGGCCTGGCATGGATAAGAGGGATGAACACTGGAGCAAGACCAAGCATGGAGAGGATGGCATGCGCAAGGGGAACAAGAACGGAGTTACAAGTGATGATTTCAGGACTTTGAAGCCACCATAATGAGTGCATGAAGCCTTGGACAAAATATACAAGATGCCACTTCATAACTTTCGTCCAAAGGCTATTCTAGGTGCTGTGTCACCTTATTATTGGGCCAGGCCCATGTAATTTCAAAATACATAAGTATAGGCTGTTTTTAGAGTTCGTATGTGTGGGGAAACAAGAGATAGGGTTAGTTTCGGACCCCTTCCCCAAGGGCCACGAAATCCCCCCCCCTCTTCCTCCATATATACAGCCCTTAGGGCACCGTTTAGACTTTGGCTTTTGTTTAGATTAAGAGTTCGCCATAGCTGCAACTTCGCGTACTTCGTTTGTGTTCAACGACCAGACAAAGGCGTCACAGAACCCCACCTTCATCAATAAAGCTTTCCTCTTATATTCGCAATATCCAGATTGCAATCTTAGTTTCTTGCTTGTTCTTCGTTTGCTCGCAGGAAACAGACCTTCGTGGTCAGGTTGATCATGCTCTGGCGTGGTCAATAACCCTCGGAAGTTGGTTTAGCGATTGCTAAGGCGCGACGTCTCGCACGTTCGTAGTCGGATCGTCAAGGTCGACTCCCACAGAAAACGATAGCCGACATCTCATTGAAACATCGGGACACCTTCGCCTCTATCAAGTGGTATCAGATTTCCAGGTTGCTCGGTGAGATTTTACAGTTTTTCGTAGTTTAGATCGAGTCTGTTTTTCATACCTATAGTCCACGAAAAAGCCAAAAAAAAATTTAGGGTTAGTTCATCCTATCTGAACCAGTCTGAGCCTTTGCATAGTCTTTTCAGTATTTTGCTTTGTTGAATCTGCGGTTGCATCGTCGTGTCAAGTTGCTGGTCTTAGCGTCTAGTCTTTTAGAGTTTCGAGTTCTGGTCATAAGTTGTCACGCTGTCACCGCACCATCATCATCGCCCCTGCCACCTACCACCACCGCTTATCCGCCACCGCTCTGAATCCGTATCCATATACCACCACCAATCCGTATCCATATACCACCACCGATCCATATCCATATACTACCACCGCTACCACCACCGCTGCCCTATACCACCACCATATATCCACCACCAATCCGACTTCCTTTTATATTTGGTTTGTTTTCGAGATCCATCTAGTTTCCGATTCGTGTCCTTGCCTGAGTAGGTTTCGGGAAAAAAGTCTGGAGACCCCCGGGCAGTTTTTAGGCCAAAATTTTGGCGACCGAAAATATTTTTTCCCTATCCTATTTTTAGGCTTTTCTGAGTCTTTTGAGACACTCGCCATCATAGTGATTTTTTGTCGCACTTTTTCGTCGTTGCTGCCCTGATTTTTGAAAAAAAATAGTCAAAAAAATTTCATGCCCATCCTGTCAGTTTGACCTGGGAAGAGTTTTGAGACACTCGCCATTATAGTGATTTTTCGCAAAAAAAAAGAGGAGCGCAAAAAAAAGAGCGCCGAAAAAACAGAGCAAAAAAATTCCAGAGTGTGCTTTTCCCTTGTTTACGTGCAGCGCCGTGATTTTGTTAGTGTTCTAGGCTCGCGTCTCTAGCACGGTCTAGCCTAGGACCAGCACAGTACCGTCGTTGAGCGTTTATTCAACTTTGCATCTCTGAATTGATTATTGCTGACCCTTTTTGCTACCATATTATAAGCCTTCCTAGCTCCACATACGTCTACATCGTGCGTTTGACTCTCCCTGGTAATCGCTCTATCCAAGCTTTGAGAGTTTTGACTACATCGGTTGCCGATCACCGCCTGCTGCTGGGTAGGAACTGGTAAGAATTTGAGATTTGCTTGACGGATTTGTGACACCCACCACCACCACCACTTGTTAGTAGTCTATAGGATCATATTCTTGTGTGTTTCTATTGCTGCTAACCATGCCAGGATGACAAGCCGACGAGATTGACTGGGAGAACTTAACGAACAAGGAGCTTCATGATAAGTTTCAGCAAATGATGACTGAAGAGGTGCAAGAGGTGCTGAACAATTTTGAAGAGGCCATGGATAAGATCACTGGCCTTGAGAAGACGTTCGAAACAAAGCTCGATAACAGATTTAATGAACTGCTTGCACGTCTTCCACCATCGGCTGCACCTGCCGCACCTCTGCAACAACAACAACAACAACAACAACAACAACAACAACAACAACAACGACTACCTCCACGTCACGAAACAGCCCTCCGCCGAGCGAGCCGTGTCCCTCTTGAGCCTGGCCAACCTGTTGGTGCTGCTATTGATACTTCTGTGGCTCCTGCTGCTGATGAGGAGGAGGATGATTATGCGGGAGATTACGAGGATGAGGTTGATCAAAATCAGAACTACGTGCAACCACCAGCACCCGGTCGTCCACATGCAAATAATCGCAATGGTAGGGCTGCATTACCAGCTCAGGTACGAGATCATGACCATCTTCCTAAACTGAAATTGAATATTCCACCATTTGAGGGTAGATATGTTCCAGATATATATCTTACTTGGGAGTTAGAAACCGAACAACGTTTTACATGTTTAGAATATCCCGAGGAGAGACGTGTTGCTGCTGCACTTTGTGCTTTCACTAGTTTTGCTTCTCTATGGTGGTCTGAACATCATAGATTATATCCGAATAATATTCCAACTACTTGGGCTGCTTTGAAAACTGCTATGCGTACTCGTTGGGTTTCACCATATTATCAACGTGAATTACTTCAAAATTGCAGCGTTTAAGACAAGGAAAAAATTCTGTAGAGGAATATTATCAGGAATTACAAACTGGCATGATTAGATGTGGTATTGTTGGGGATAATGAAGCTATGCTTGCACGTTTTATGGGTGGATTAAATAGAGAGATTCAGACCATTGTAGAGTATAAGGAGTATAATAATATCACTCGTTTATTCCATCTTGCTTGTAAAGCTGAACGTGAAGTGCAGGATCGACACGCATTGGCGCGAACTAATTTTTCTGCAGGTCGACCTTCATCATGGACACCACGTGCATCCTCTAATTCCACTGCACAATCACCTCCATGAGGTGCCACCTCCAACCGTGATACAAGAAAGCAGGCACAACCACCACTATCTGCCAAGAGCACACCTGCCGGACCTGCACATAGCTCTTCTTCTTCCATGGCATCAACAGGGCACACAAGTGATATTATTTGTCGGCGTTGTAAGGGAAGAGGTCATTATGCGAGAGCATGAAAATCTTAGCATGTGATGATTGCTACTGAGGATGGTGGGTATGAGTCCGCTAGTGACTATGATGAGGAGATTTTGGCTCTTATTACACATGAAGAACACGGTGGAGATGATTCTGATCATGAGACACAATACATGGCTCCTGAAGATGCTGACAGGTATGAATGTTTAGTTGCTCAACGTGTTTTGAGTGTGCAGGTTACACAAGCGGAGCAAAATCAGAGGCATAATTTGTTCCATACAAAGGGAGTTGTGAAGGAACGTTGTATTCGCGTCATCATAGATGGAGGGAGATGCAAGAACTTGGCTAGCATGGAGATGGTGGAGAAGCTATCTCTCACCACAACACCACATCCACATCCTTACTACATGCAATGGTTCAACAACAACGGCAAGGTTAAGGTAACACATACTGTTCGTGTGCATTTTAGTATATCTACATATGCTGATTATGTTGATTGTGATGTGGTACCTATGCAAGCATGTTCCCTATTACTTGGTAGACCATGGCAATTTGATTAAAAAAATTGTACAGCATGGTAGAAACAATTAGTATACTCTTGTTCATAAGGATAAAAATATTACTTTGCTTCATATGACTCCTGATTCCATTTTGAAAGATGATATTAATAGAGCTAATAAAGCAAAACAGGAGAAAAATAAGAGTGAAAATCAGATTGTGGCAAAAGAATTTGAGCAACAAATGAAGCCTAATAATAAACCATCTAGTGTTGCTTCTGAAATTAAATTGAAAAGTGCATCTTTACTTGCCACCAAATCTGATATTGATGAGCTAGATTTTAGCAAATCTGTTTGCTATGCTTTTGTGTGCAAAGAGGCATTATTTTCATTCGAGGGCGTGCCTTCCTCTTTGCCCCCTGCTGTCACTAACATTTTGCAGGAGTTCGCTGACGTCTTCCCACAAGACGTGCCACCGGGATTACCACCTATTCGAGGGATTGAGCATCAAATTGACTTAATTCCCGGTGCATCTCTACCATACCAATCCAGAGGAGACGAAGGAGATTATGCGTCAAGTACAGGAGCTGCTCGACAAAGGATATATACGCGAATCGCTTAGTCCTTGTGCTATTCCTATTATACTAGTGCCTAAAAAGGATGGTACGTCGCGTATGTGTGTTGATTGTAGAGGCATTAATAATATTACTATTCGTTATCGTCATCCTATTCCTATGCTAGATGATATGCTTGATGAATTGAACGGCTCTACAATATTCTCCAAAGTTGATTTGCGTAATGGATACCATCAAATTCGTATGAAATTGGGAGATGAATGGAAAACAACATTTAAACTAAGTTTGGTTTATATGAGTGGTTAGTCATGCCTTTGGGTTGACTAATGCTCCTAGTACTTTCATGAGACTAATGAACGAAGTTTTACGTGCTTTCATTGGACAATTTGTGGTAGTCTATTTTGATGATATACGGATTTATAGCAAATCTTTGGAAGAACATTTGGAACATTTACGTGTTGTTTTTATTGCTCTACGTGATGCACGTTTGTTTGGTAACCTTGGGAAGTGCACCTTTTGCACCGACCGAGTATCTTTTCTTGGCTATTTTGTTACTCCACGGGGAATTGAAGTTGATAAAGCCAAGATTGAAGCTATTGAGAGTTGGCCGCAGCCCAAAACGGTCACACAAGTGAGGAGTTTTCTTGGACTCGCTGGTTTCTATAGGTGTTTTGTGAGAGATTTTAGCACCATTGCTGCACCTCTCAATGACCTTACCAAGAAGGATGTGCCTTTTGTTTGGGGTACCGCACAGGAAGAAGCCTTCACGGTATTGAAAGATAAGTTGACACATGCTCCTTTACTCCAACTTCCTGATTTTAATAAGACTTTTGAGCTTGAATGTGATGCTAGTGGAATTGGATTAGGAGGTGTGTTATTACAAGATGGCAAACCTGTTGCATACTTTTCTGAAAAATTGAGTGGGCCTAGTCTTAATTATTCTACTTATGATAAAGAATTATATGCTCTTGTTCGGACTTTAGAGACATGTCAACATTATTTATGGCCCAAAGAATTTGTTATACATTCTGATCATGAATCTTTGAAACATATTAAAAGTCAAGCTAAACTAAATCGTAGACATGCTAAATGGGTTGAATTCATTGAGACTTTTCCTTATGTCATTAAACACAAGAATGGTAAAGAAAATGTTATTGCTGATGCATTGTCTCGTCGCTATACTATGCTTTCACAACTTGACTTCAAAATATTTGGTTTGGAGACCATTAAAGATCAATATGTGCATGATGCTGATTTTAAAGATGTAATGCAGAATTGTAAAGAAGGGAGAACATGGAACAAGTTCGTTATTAATGATGGCTTTGTGTTCCGTGCTAACAAGCTATGCATTCCAGCTAGCTCTGTTCGTCTTTTGTTGTTGCAGGAGGCACATGGAGGAGGATTAATGGGACACTTTGGCATGAAGAAGACGGAGGACGCACTTGCTACACATTTATTTTGGCCAAAGATGAGACGGGATGTTGAGCGTTTTGTTGCTCGCTGCCCTACATGTCAAAAAGCTAAGTCACGACTCAATCCTCATGGTTTATATATGCCTTTGCCTATACCTAGTGTTCCTTGGGAGGATATATCTATGGACTTTGTTTTAGGTTCACCTCGAACAAAGAAGGGGAGGGATAGCATATTTGTTGTCGTGGATAGATTCTCGAAAATGGCACAATTTATACCATGTCATAAAAGCGATGATGCTGTTAATGTTGCTGATTTGTTCTTTCGTGAAATTATTCGCTTGCATGGTGTGCCAAATACTATTGTTTCAGATCGTGATACTAAATTTCTTAGCCACTTTTGGAGATGTTTATGGGCTAAGTTGGGGACTAAACTGCTTTTTAGTACTACTTGTCACCCCCAAACTGGTGGTCAAACTGAAGTAGTCAATAGAACATTGTCTACTATGCTTAGGGCTGTTTTGAAGAATAATAGGCAAATGTGGGAAGAAATGTTTGCCTCATATTGAATTTGCTTATAATCGTTCGTTGCATTCTACTACTAAGATGTGCCCTTTTGAAATTGTGTATCGTTTCCTACCTCGTGCACCCATTGATTTGTTGCCTCTTCCATCTTCGGAGAAGGTTAATTTTGATGCTAAACAACGTGCTGAATTGATCATAAAAATGCATGAGTTAACTAAGGAAAACATTGAGCGTATGAATGCTAAATATAAACTTGCTGGAGATAAGGGTAGAAAACGTGTTGTCTTTGCACCTGGAGATCTTGTTTGGTTACATTTGCGTAAGGATAGATTTCCTGATTTGCGCAAATCAAAGCTAATGCCACGTGCTGATGGTCCATTTAAGGTGTTAGAGAAAATAAATGATAATGCATATATACTTGAGCTGCCTGCAAATTTTGGGGTTAGTCCCACTTTTAACATTGCAGATTTGAAGCCCTATTTAGGTGAGGAAGATGAGCTTCCGTCGAGGACGACTTTGTTTCAAGAAGGGGAGGATGATGAGGACATCAATACCATTGTTACACCCACAGCCCCTATTGATACATATACTGGACCAATTACTAGAGCTCACGCACGCCAATTAAATTTCCAGGTACTTTCGTTTCTTGGTAATGATTCTAATGTTCATGAGAATATGATGCTGCCTATATTGGATACATTTGTTTTGCTTACAAATGAAGGGCCTGGCATGGATAAGAGGGATGAACAATGGAGCAAGACCAAGCATGGAGAGGATGGCATGCGCAAGGGGAACAAGAACGGACTTACAAGTGATGATTTCAGGACTTTGAAGCCACCATAATGAGTGCATGAAGACTTGGACCAAATATACAAGATGCCACTTCCTAAATTTTGTCCAAAGGCTATTCTAGGTGCCGAGTCACCATATTATTGGGCCAGGCCCATGTAATTTCAAAATACATAAGTATAGGCTGTTTTTAGAGTCCGTATGTGTGGGGAAACAAGATATAGGGTTGGTTTTTGAGCCCTTCCCCAAGGGCCACGAAATTCCCCCCTCTTCCTCCATATATACAGCCCTTAGGGCACCGTTTAGACTTTGGGTTTTGTTTAGATTAAAAGTTCGCCATAGCTGCAACTTCGTGTACTTCGTTTGTGTTCAACGACCAGACAAAGGCGTCACAGAACCCCACCTTCATCAATAAAGCTTTCCTCTTATATTCACAATATCCAGATTGCAATCTTAGTTTCTTGCTTGTTCTTCGTTTGCTCGCAGGAAACAGACCTTCGTGGTAAGGCTGATCGTGCTCCGGTGTGGTCAATAACCCTCGGAAGTTGGTTTAGCGATTGCTAAGGCGCGACGTCTCGCACGTTCGTAGTCGGATCGTCAAGGTCGACTCCCACAGAAAATGATAGCCAACATCTCATCGAAACATCGGGATACCTTCGCCTCTATCATCTAGAGTATTAAGTTCATGAAGAACAGAGTAACGCTTTAAGTAAGATGACATGATGTAGAGGAATAAACTCAAGCAATATGATGTAAACCCCATCTTTTTATCCTCGATGGCAACAATACAATACGTGCCTCGCTACCCCTACTGTCACTGGGTGAGGACACTGCAAGATTGAACCAAAGCTAAGCACTTCTCCCATTACAAGAAAAACCAATCTAGTTGGCCAAACTAAACCGATAGTTCAAAGAGAATTACAAAGATATCAAATCATGCACAAAAGAATTCAGAGAAGATTCAAATAATATTCATAGATAAGCTGATCATAAATCCACAATTCATCGGATCTCGACAAACATACCGCAAAAGAAGATTACATCGGATAGATCTCCAAGAACATCGAGGAGAACATGGTATTGAGAATCAAAGAGAGAGAAGGAGACATCTAGCTACTAGTTATGGACCCGTAGGTATATGGTAAAATACTCACGCTTCACCGGAAGCGCAATAGAGTTGATGTAGAAGCCCTCCGTGATCGAATCCCCCTCCGGTAGGATGCCAGAAAAGGCCCCAAGATGGGATCTCACGGGAACAGAAGGTTGCGGTGGTGGAAAAGTGTTTTCGTGGATGCTTCTGGTGGTTTGGGAATATATGTGAATATATAGGAGGAAGATCTAGGTTAGGAGGTTACTGAGGGGTCCACAAGTTAGGGGGCGCGCCCTACCCCCCTGGGCGCGCCCTCTGAGGGAGACCTGGATTCGGGGGTCCTCAGGTGTCCGTCCTATTCAAGCATGGGCCAGGCTGATGGGTCGTGAAGATAGAGCGGAAGATCATTCCCCGTGTTCGGATAGGACTCCTGGATGCGTGGAGGGCAAGATTGGAGTCCAGATGTATTGTTTCCTTCCCTTGTGAACCGCCTCTGTACCCCACCGGTGTATATATAAACCGAAGGGTTTAGTCCGTAGAGATCATCAGAATTCATATATGCTAGACATCTAGGGTTTAGCCATTACGATCTTGAGGTAGATCAACTCTTGTAACCCCTATACTCATCAAAGTCAATCAAGCAGAAAGTAGGGTTTTACCTCCATTAAGAGGGCCCGAACCTGGGTAAACATCGTGTCCCCTTTGTCTCCTGTTACCTTTGATCCTCAGACGCACAATTCGGGACCCCCCTACCCGAGATCGGCCGGTTTTGACACCGACATTGGTGCTTTCTTTGAGAGTTCCATTATGTTGTCGCCAGAAGGATCGACGGCTCGCCTTGTCATTAATGACGACATTACTTCTGGAGGGGCCTTAACTCTAGGACAGGTCCTCCAGCTCGCTCGGCCATCAAGCCAACGACGACCCCTGATAATCCCCAAGTGCAAGGAATCATCGTAGCAATTTCCAAAGGTGGAAGTGATAAGTATGGAGTGTCGAACCCACAAGGAGCTAAAGGTAAGATCAATATTCTCTCAAGCCCTATCTGGCACTGATACGACTCTACGTACACCGAACGTTTGCTTCCAACTAACAACGAGAAATAAAACTATGTTGTGGGTATGAAGAGGATAACTTTGTATGATATCGGAGAGCTAAAATATAAAAGAGGTGTTGTTATCATAAAGTTAGAATATATTACTAAATATTATAAATAGCGAGTGTGGAATAATGGTGGATTGGTGTGCGGAATTGTCCTAGGCAATTAGTAACAAGACCGGTAGTCGTCATTGCAATTTCACATGAGGGAGAGGCATAAGCTAACATACTTTCTCTACTTGGATCATATGCACTTATGATTGGAAGTCTAGCAAGCATCCGCAACTACTAAAGATCATTAAGGTAAAACCCAACCATAGCATTAACATATCAAGTCCCCTTTATCCCATACGCAACAACCCCCTACTCGGGTTTATGCTTCTGTCACTCAAGCAACCCACTATAAGCGAATCATGAACATATTGCAACACCCTACAACGGGAATCCCTCATGCTTGCGCGACATGGAGGGCACAATAGGACAGCACCAAAATAAAATATACAACTCGTACCAATCTAGATCATCAATCAACCCAAAGACAAAAGATATCTACTCAAAACATCATAGGATGGCAACACATCATTGGATCATAATATGTGGCGTAAAGCACCATGTTCGAGTAGGGATTACAGCGGGGTGCGGGAGAGTGGACCGCGTAAAATAGATGAGGATGGTGATGATGATGGTGATGTTGATGAAGACGATCACCGCGGCGATGATTCCCCTCCTGATGGCACTCCGGCGCCACCAAGAGAGAGGAGGAGAGGTTCTCCCCCTTGTGCTTCCTCCTCCATGGCCTCCCCCCTAGATGGGGAAAGGTTCTCCCTCTGGTCCTTGGCCTTCATGGCGATGATGGCCTCTCCGGGATACTCCTCCATGGCCACCGGTGATGATGGCCCCCTCCGGCAGGGTGCCGGAGAGGGCCTAGATTGATTTCTCGTGGCTACAGAGGCTTGTGGCGGAAGAACTTCCGATCTAGGTTAATTTTCCGAGGTTTTTGTATTTATAGGAATTTTTGGCGTCGGTCTCACGTCAAGGAGGTGCCCGAGCTGTCCACGAGGCAGGCCCACGCGCCCAAGGGGGTGGGCGCGCCCTCCACCCTCGTGGACAGACCGGGACTCTTCTGGCCCAACTCCAATGCTCCGTGGTCTTCTTTTGGTCCATAAAAAATCATCAAAAATAGGCACGTCAATTGGACTCCGTTTGGTATTCCTTTTCTACAAAACTCAAAAACAAGGAGAAAACAGAAACTGGCACTAGGCTCAAGGTTAATAGGTTAGTCCCAAAAATCATATAAAATAGCATATAAATGCATATAAAACATCCTAGATTGATAATATAATAGCATGAATACTTCATAAATTATAGATACGTTGGAGATGTATCAGCATCCCCAAGCTTCATTCCTGCTCGTCCTCGAGTAGGTAAATGATAAAAGAAATAATTTATGAAGTGTGAATGCTAGCAAGTGCTTAAGTTTGATCAATGATAATTCCAATCACTTTTTCTAGCATCATTATATGTCATAACAGTAGCTCATCTCATAAAACTTTTCATGACCAAGTAACAAGCTATTCACATGTTAAAGTATAGATCATAAACTTTCTTGAAAACTAACAAACAATATTCTCAGTCATCAAACAATTGCAATTCATCTTATTTTCAGGAAGGGTCTATGTCAGAGCTTTGATTCAGCAAACTCCACATACTCAACTATCATTTAATCTTTCACAATTGCTAACAGTCACGTGATATTTATGGGTCCAAAGTTTTAATCAGACACAGAGAAAGATAGGGGCTTATAGATTCACCTCCCAACCTTTTACCTCAAGGGTAATGTCAACAATAATAGTTCATGATGCCTTACATCAAATTGGATATATATATCAGAATCTTTCCAACACAATGTGCTTGCCAAAGGATAAAATGTAAAAAGGAAAGGTGAAAATCACCATGACTCTTGCATAAGGTAGAAGATAAAAGTAAAAGATAGGCCCTTCGCAGAGGGAAGCAGAGGTTGTCATGCGCTTTTCTGGTTGGATGCACAAAATCTTAATGCAAAAGATCGTCACTTTATATTGCCACTTGTGATATGGACCTTTATTATGCAGTCCGTCGCTTTTATTTCTTCCACATCACAAGATCGTATAAAGCTTATTTCCTCCACACTAATCAATCATACATATTTAGAGAGCAATTTTTATTGCTTGCACCGATGACAACTTACTTGAAGGATCTTACTCAATCCATAGGTAGGTATGGTGGACTCTCATGGCAAAACCGGGTTTAAGGGTATTTGGAAGCACAAGTAGTATCTCTACTTAGTGCAAAGAATTTGGCTAGCATGAGGGGGAAAGGCAAGCTCAACATGTTGGATGATCCAAGACAATATACTTTATTTTGGATATAAGAAAACATAACCCATTACATTGTCTTCCTTGTCCAACATCAACCTTTTATCATGTCATATTTTAATGAGTGCTCACAATTACAAAAGATGTCCAAGATAGTATATTTATATGTGAAATCCCTCTTCCTTCAATATATTTCATGAATTGTTCAAGTGACCAATTCTACGTTTGCTAACTTTCAATAAGTTTACTACCTATACTTATTATGTGTGAAGTCATTACTCCCCATGTTATAAGCATATGAAACATATATAAATTCAGATTTATGACATTCAATTCATTCAACCATTTACTCATAGGATATACGTGAAGCACATGAGTGAATGACAAACTACTCCAAAAGATATGAGTGAAGAACACTGAGTAGTCAAATAATTAACTAGCCATGGGAGGATTCTTTTCATTCAATATTTCAGATCCAATGATTTTATTCAAACAGAAAGTAAGATTGAAAATATGCTCCAAGCAAAACACATATCATGTGACGAATAAAAATATAGCTCCGAGTAAGGTGTAACAGCCTGGATTTTGGTCCTTTTCTTTTTCTTTTAATTTAATTGGTTTTTGCTCTGTTTTTCTTTTTGGAGTGGTTCTGTGGCCTTGTCACCTGGGAAATCATCCTCTTTTTCCCTCCCAAGTGGCTCATCATTCTCAAAACCTTGCCAAGATCATGTCACTCCACTTCTTGACCAAACCCTAATTTCTTTTTCTCAGGAATATTCCTTTTTCTATTAAAGGAATAACCCTGTCTGCCCTAGGTTGTGAAGCAACCTTTATTTCCATCACTCCTAAAATTCCCAAATAATTCTCAAAAATTGTTTGGATCATATATTTCTCAAATATGGCAAAATATTTCATTTGTCATGTTTACCATCATGCTCAAATAATTCATTTCCTATTCTGCCCTAAATGGCACATTGTGAAGCAAGTGCTATTTTCCTTTTCCCAATTGATCTCCAACTCCTTGGACACATTTTCCTGTCCATATCATTCCAACATGCCAAAATGCAACCTCATTTGCCTAGTAAGTATTTAATTATGATTTTCCAAAGTTTCTATCCAGAAAGAAGCTTTGTGAAGGAG
The DNA here is from genome assembly GCF_002575655.3 of Aegilops tauschii subsp. strangulata. Classification (NCBI taxonomy): domain Eukaryota; kingdom Viridiplantae; phylum Streptophyta; class Magnoliopsida; order Poales; family Poaceae; genus Aegilops; species Aegilops tauschii. The sequence continues at coordinate 206,981,624 of NC_053039.3, read as the reverse complement.
GTGCAAGCTAGGCATATCCAAATGAGTTGCCATTTTTCATGATCCCTCATATCATCATATCATAGCCCTCCACCAAAGTAGAGCTCATGTCATGCCTCCATGTGAGCTCATCTTCAATTCTTTTGATTCTGCCCAAAATTTCAGTTTGTGAAGCAAGTATATTTTATCTTGCTCCATTATGGCTGCCAATTTTTCTAGGCCTTCTATTATCCATATAACCTACCTCCACCCATTTTGGGCATGGTTCATCAAGCCATTATTCCTCTAGAATTTTTGCAAGTTTCTGGTCAGCAAGGATGTTTGTGAAGCAAGTACCATTTTGGTGAATCCAATTGGTATGAAACTTATACAACATCTTTATATGATCAAATAATGAAGCCTTGCCAAACTTGAGCTCAAGTGGCCACACCACTTGAGTGCATCATCCAAATCTCATTTCTGGACCATTTTGGTCAGTTGCAAAGCAACTATGATTTATCTTGATCCAATTCTTCTCCAAGTTACCAGGATGAAAGTCCTTCTTTACCTCAACCTCGCAGACAACTCCATTGGATCCAAAACCCTTCCTGTTGATCACTAGTGCTCACCCAAGTTTACTGCAGTAAACTTCAGAGGGTTCTTACCGTTTAACCAGATCACTTTTAACCGAGCTACCACCGGAGTTGAAACCTACACTGGATGAACTTACCACTAGACAACATGGTCAAGCCCCTCTCCCCTGCTACATGCCAGTGCACGCGGTGACCGCGTTAATGGCATCACTATGCACGCGCTCTGTGTGCAGTGGCCGCGCCCAGTGGCTGTTTGTGCTTCGGCCCCTCCTCCTCCCGTCGTCTTCGCGCGCGTGAGCGTGTCCAACAGCTAGCCTGCATCGTCGCCGTCCCCCTGGACCCCTCTCCCCCTCCGGCAGCTTCCTCACCGACGCTCGCCGCCGAACGCCCACGGGAGCACAGTGCCCCGACATGTTTTAATGGTGCTCGGCCTCTTCCTCTGCTCTCCGGCGTCGCCTACCCCTCCGTGAGCTCTGAATCAATAGCTCGTCGTGTTCCCGCGCCCTCCCGTGCTCGCTGGCCGTCGCCAGAGCCTCGGTCGAACGTGCCCGGTGGCACCCGAGCCCATCTCCCTCGCCCGGCTATAAATAGCCATCCCCGAGCCCTCCCGAGCACCTCACCAGCCTCCACTCGCTCCACTACACCTCCCCATCCATCCGCCCGAGCCTCTGGAGCTCTCCTGCTCCACCATTGCCGCCATGGCCGTGGGCCTCCTCATCCTAAATTGGCCCGGAGCCGAGCCCCTCTCCCACTTCCTCCTCCACCAGAGCACCTACCAGACCATGGCGTAGCTCCCTCGCCGTTCCCCTCCTCTGCCAGAGCCCCGTAGCCTCAAGTTCGACGGCGCCCAAAGCTCTTGTCCACCGTGGCTGAGGCCCTGCTTCCTCCAGCTCTCGCCGACGCGCGTGAAGAGCCCATGCGGATGTGCCTCCCCGCGCTGGTCATTCAGGTGGCCGGGGCGTCGCCTGAGTCGACCCGAGCCGCCTGGACGAGCGTCGACGCCGGCGGCCTCCCTCTGGTCCACGCGCAAGCGCGAGGGAGATGAAGATGATGACACCCCGTGCGTGGGACCCACACGTCAGCCACTCCGCGTTGACCCAGCCTAGCGATGACGTGGATAAGTGGTCGGCCCCACCCGTAAGCCTCACATCTCTGACCAGCCCCGGGCCCGCGTGTTTTAAGTGAAAATGTATTTCTGTGAATACGTTTTCGCCTCTGGAAAACGCGTTACCATTCTTCTTCAGACCCGAATGCGTTTTCAGTTCAGTGAAAGCGTATTTCGCTGATTGCGCTTTCTGTTTTTCTGTCCAGGCCCAGATTGTGAAGTTTTTCTTTACAAAGAGGTCCCTAGCAGAAAAACTATCATAACTTTTCGCTCGCAACTCCGTTTGAGGTGAATCCAAAGCCCACTTCTTCGTTTCATCGAGCCTGTTCTGATGGAATCATTTTCACCATGTTTTGACATTCTGAAAATGACCATGTTGCCCCTGCCCTTATTCAGCCCCCTCCGAGGGAGTACGTTTTCCGGCGATCCTTTCCGCGAGTTTCTCGCACTTTGTCCCGGTGATTTCTTCCACCCCAGGTAAGCCACACCCTCCATTTGCATGATTGCAATGCAGTGACATGGTTTCTTTATTTAAACTTGTTTAAAATATTGTGTTAGCTAGGTATGATTTGTTCATGGCATTTCTCGGAGTATTGTTTGATCTTGATATTGCCATGATATTGCTTGGAGTTCTAGGATTAATATTTTGATGATTATGTGGATGACATGTGCCTTTGGATTCTTAGTGGTTATTATGATTATTTTTCATGATGGTATCTGGTGATATTTTGGAGTATTACTTTGGATATCATGCTGCCTTTGGATTATTAGTGGTTAGTATGATTATTTTTCATGATGCTAGTTGACGTTCTGTTGCTTGGAGTATTATTTTCGGAGATGATGTTTACATGTGGATCTTAGCCGAATAGCTTTATTCTTGTTATTGGAGTAGTAGGATTATTGATTTTTGGATTCAGCATGACAATAGTGTTGAGCTACCCTTGGAGTATTTTGAGATGAGGAGATTATGCTTGGATTATTTGTTGGATATTGCTATGACTTGGATTATAGGTTGATAGATGATATTGCAGTATCAGTTACCATAGTTATATTTTTGGGGATAAATTCCGTCATTAAGTTGGTCAGGTGCCACCGAACCGGGCTTTTCCAGTGCAACCACATTTGCCTTTATGGGAAGGCCCTAATGCGGTCTATTGTCATGTCTCTCGCCGGTGCCTCCAACGAGGGAAGGTTATGGGCGTGCGTACCCTGGCCCGGTAAGCAGACATAACCTTGTGTGCCCGTTGTTGTTGTTATGGATCCGGTCCCCGTGAGGGACGTTTTGGCCATGACGATGGTCGGTGTGTCTTTGGTAGACACGGGGCCACCCAGGACTAAACCCAGAAGGGATGTTGGTCGGAGTGGTCGGGAGAGTGTCATGGCAGTAGATTGGTTTTGTCGGAATGCCGTTGGTCCACCCGAATGGGAGTACGAGGCCATGGGTTCTGTGGTGTGGGTACAATGTGCTACCTCTACAGAGTGTATTAATCTATCGATAGTTGTGTCCTCGGTCATGGGCATGGGTTCGTACTAGGCCCACCGTTTGATCAACACTCACATGACGGAATGACTTATAGGTGATTTATATGATGATATATTGTGAGCAGTAACAGTTTGGCAGGATGTTGATGATGATGTTGGAGACCAAGTGTTGGTCATGGTTGTGATCGCCGGAAAGATCACAGTTTGAGACCAAGTGTTGGTCATGGTAGTGATCGCCGGAAAGATCACCGTGTGGTTTTGATCATGAGTTGATCGAGATGGTATATTGCTTGGCCGGTTAGCCAAGAGAGATATGGTTATGGAGATCTGAGATGGTGATTTATCAGCACTGTATTAGTTTCATCTCATGCTTAGTAGTTGCTTCATCATGGTAGTTGTTAATTAATTAACCTGTTAATGCTATGTTATTGTCTTGCCTTGATGTTTATGGTTGTTGTGAGCTTGCAAGTACATTCAATGTACTGACCTGGCGTGTCATGCCAGATTGCAGGTGATGCCATGATTGCTTGATTGCTTGTTGAGGTTGCCGTGCGTGCGAGCTAGATCGTGTCCCAGCCAGAGTCCCTGCGGAGTGGAGTTCACCACCTTCGTCGTTGTTCCGCTGCTAGAAATTTTCCGCTGCTACGAGTTGTTTTGCTGCTAGCATAGAGCAAGTGTAGTATCGCTGGCATAGTGTCGCCGTGCTGATGTGCTTCTTTGTAACATCAGACCCTTGTATTATTATTCTTGTAATAAGAGCTGATTTGTTCTATGTCAAGCAGTGCCGTATTCCAGAGACTTCTCCTCGATCTCTGGGCTGGAATATGGGGCGTTCCGGTTTCTCTGAGCCGGGGTGCCACATAAGGTATACCGATAGTTTTGAAGACGAAAGAGGGGATGCCTTCCGGGGCATCCCCAAGCTTAGGTACTTGAGTCTTCCTTGAATATTACCTTGGGGTGCCTTGGGCATCCCCAAGCTTAGGGTCTTTGCACTCCTTATTCTCCTCATATCGATATCTCACCCAAAGCTTGAAAACTTCAATCACACAAAACTTAACAAAACTTCAGGAGATAGGTTAGTATGATAAAGAGTAAACCATCCACTTTGGTACTGTCTAAGACAAGGTTCATAATTGTTCCCACACAATGTCTACTGTACCATATCATTTCTACAATTTATATTGAGACATATAAGCCATAGAAACTACTCCCTCCGTTCGGAATTACTTGTCTCGGAAATGGATGTATCTAGAACTAAAATACGTCTCGATACATCCATTTCTGCGACAAGTAATTCCGAACGGAGGGAGTAGAAAACAAGCAAACTATGCAATAAAAACAGATCTGTCAGAAACAGAACAGTCTGTAATGATCTGAACAAAAACCATACTTCTGATACTCCAAAAATTATGAAATAAATTGGTGGACGTGAGGAATTTGTCTATTAATCTTCTGCAAAAGGAATCAACTCAAAATCTCTCTTCTGTAAAAAATGACAGCTAATCTCGTGAGCGCAAAGTTTCAGTTTTTTACAGCAAGATCACATTAACTTTCACCCAAGTCCTTCCAAAGGTCTTACTTGTCACTTTATTGAAACAAAAGCTATAAAACATGATTACTACAGTATCTTAATCATGTAAACACACTAAAACAGTAAGGGTAAATATTGGGTTGTCTCCCAACAAGCGCTTTTCTTTAGTGCCTTTTAGCTAGGCATGATGATTTCAATGATGCTAACATAAAAGAAAAGAATTGAAACATAAAGAGAGCATCATGAAGAATATGACTAGCACATTTAAACATATCCCACTTCCTATGCCTAGGGATTTTGTGAGCACACCATTTATAAGAACAACAATCAAATAGCATAGGAAGGCAAAACAAGTATAACTTCAAAACTTTAAGCACTTAGAGAGGAAACTTGATATTATTGCAACTCCTACAAGCATATATTACTTCCTCATAATAATTTTCAGTAGCATCATGGATAGCAACTTTGTTCTCATACTCAATTGGAACCTCTTCCGAAATAGTGGAATCATTACTAGCTAAAGTTGACACTCTTCCAAATCCACTTTCATAAATATCACACTAGGATTCAACACCCTCCAAAATAGTGGGATCACTAATTCCTAAAGTTGACACTCTTCCAAACCCACTTTAAATGATAGTATTATTCATACTCCAAAAGATATAAGTGAAGTTCATGGAGAATTCTACAATTAATATAGACTAACCAATATCCAAGCTCAAAATATGTAAGTGAAGCACACGAAGCATTCTATAAAACCATACTCAAAAGATTTAAGTGAAGCACAAAGAGCAATTCTATAAGATCATACTTAAAAGATATAAGTGAATCACACGAAGTATTCTATAAATAAATGCAGGGCTATCTCATGCTAGCATGGTTCTTAAAGGAAAAACAAAAACACAAAGGACACAAACCATGTGAACAAAACAAAAAACCAAGGTATACCGATATTTGTTGAAGAAGAAAGATGGGATGCCAACCGGGGCATCCCCAAGCTTAGATGCTTGAGTATCCTTTGAAATATTTACTTGAGGCGCCTTGGCATCCCTAAGATTTAACTCTTGCCTCTCTTTATTCTTCTCATATAGATAACTCCTCGTTCTTCGAACACTTCATCCACAAAAACTTAACAAAAACTTTGTGAGATCCGTTAGTGTAATAAAGCAAATCACTACCTTTAGGTACTGTAATGAACTCATTATTTATTTATATTGGTGTTAAACCTACTGTATTCCAACTTCTCTATGGTTCATACCCCCCGATACTATCCATAGATTCATCAAAATAAGCAAACAACACGCGAAAAAACAGAATCTGTCAAAAACAGGACAGTCCGTAGTAATCTGGAAGTTTAGTAAACTTATGTAGATCCTAAAATTATGAAATAAATTTGAAAATTTGAAAAATTTGTACAGAAGTAATGTGCAAAACGTTTCAGACCTATTTGACCTTCCAGTAAAAAATGTAAATTCATGCACTACAGCCAAAGTTTCTGTTTTTGTTCTGCACATAGTAAACGAGCAATCTAATCATCCTAAAACCAAAGCTTGGCACATTATTTTTATAATAGAATGGATATATAGAAGGGGATAATTATTTACAGAGAAACTTCCATGAAAAATTCTACATTGTTTCCGTGAGCATGAACACAAGTGCTCAAGGTCGACCCTCCCTTCTTCAATGCATAACTTTCCAATCACTTCTCTTTTTGAAAAACTTTTTAGGCATGAAAGGCAAGTTTTTTTTTTGTATTTTCATTCTTTTAATTTTTTTGTATGTTTCACCCACAACTAAACAGAAACAAAAAGGAAAAAACAAAATCTACTTAGTGAAGAAAGCAAACAAGCACACATGAGAATATCAACCCCACGCTATTGCTCCCCGGCAACGGCGCCAGAAAAGAGCTTGATAATCCCCAAGTGCAAGGAATCATCGTAGCAATTTCCAAAGGTGGAAGTAATAAGTATGGAGTGTCGAACCCACAAGGAGCTAAAGGTAAGATCAATATTCTCTCAAGCCCTATCTACCACTGATACGACTCTACGTACACCGAACGTTTGCTTCCAACTAACAACGAGAAATAAAACTATGTTGTGGGTATGAAGAGGATAACTTTGTATGATATTGGAGAGCTAAAATATAAAAGTAGGTGCTGCTATCATAAAGTTAGAATATATTACTAAATATTATAAATAGCGAGTGTGGAATAATGGTGGATCGCTGTGCGGAATTGTCCTAGGCAATTATTAAAAAGACCGGTAGTCGTCATTGCAATTTCATATGAGGGAGAGGCATAAGCTAACAAACTTTCTCTACTTGGCTCATATGCACTTATGATTGGAACTCTGGAAAGCATCCGCAACTACTAAAGATCATTAAGGTAAAACCCAACCATAGCATTAACATATCAAGTCCCCTTTATCCCATACGCAACAACCCCCTTACTCGGGTCTATGCTTCTGTCACTCAAGCAACCCACTATAAGCGAATCATGAACGTATTGCAACACCCTACAGCGGGAATCCCTCACGCTTGCGCGACACGGAGGGCACAATAGGACAGCACCAAAGTAAAACATACAACTCGTACCAATCTAGATCATCAATCAACCCAAAGACAAAAGATATCTACTCAAAACATCATAGGATGGCAACACATCATTGGATCATAATATGTGGCATAAAGCACCATGTTCGAGTAGGGATTACAGCGGGGTGCGGGAGAGTGGACCACGTAAAATAGATGAGGATGGTGATGATGATGGTGATGTTGATGAAGACGATCACCGCGGTGATGATTCCCCTCCTGATGGCACTCCGGCGCCACCAAGAGAGAGGAGGAGAGGTTCTCCCCCTTGTGCTTCCTCCTCCATGGCCTCCCCCCTAGATGGGGAAAGGTTCTCCCTCACGTCCTTAGCCTTCATGGCGATGATGGCCTCTCCGGGATACTCCTCCATGGCCACCGGTGATGATGGCCCCCTCCGGCAGGTTGCCGAAGAGGGCCTAGATTGATTTCTCGTGGCTACAGAGGCTTGCGGCGGCGGAACTTCCGATCAAGGTTAATTTTCCGAGGTTTCTGTATTTATAGGAATTTTTGGCGTCGGCCTCATGTCAAGGAGGTGCCCGAGCTGTCCACGAGGCAGGCCCACGCGCCCAGGGGGGTGGGCGCGCCCCCCACCCTCGTGGGCAGCCCGGGACTCTTCTGGCCCAACTCCAATGCTTCGTGGTCTTCTTTTGGTCCATAAAAAATCATCAAAAATTGGCACGTCAATTGGACTCCATTTGGTATTCCTTTTCTGCAAAACTCAAAAACAAGGAGAAAATAGAAACTGGCACTGGGCTCTAGGTTAATAGGTTAGTCCCAAAAATCATATAAAATAGCATATAAAACATCCTAGATTGATAATATAATAGCATGAATACTTCATAAATTATAGATACGTTGGAGACGTATCAACCCCACAATCGCCAAACATCATCCCCATGTCAGTCTCGAACACTTCGAAAAGATGGATCCAGCAGATGTCTCATCTTTAAACGAGCTACTAGATCGCATCGCCGCCATGTGGGTCGCAATAGACAATGATCGGATTGGGCTTAAAACCGATCAGAGGGAAATCAAGTCCCCATCGGTCACCCACCTGGTAGCGGTCGTTGAGGAACGAGCTGAGAACACCTCTTCCCCTAAATTAAACACCAGCTATGTTCGGATTTCTGAGCCCTGCGAGCCGGATACACATCCTCGAGAAGAGACCTCATGTCCTCCGAACACAGGATCAGGCATTAAGTCCGGAAGTCTTCAGGACCTTACTGATCCTAAGCTGGTGACCTCGGAGATTCTTCAAACTCCGGATCCAATAGTGGGTCAGGGTTCGGATTTCAGCCCGCCCACCCGCCACAAGCAATATTCACCAAGCAATTCAGGTCCTCCAGACGTATGTGACCTAATGTATGTACGGCAGCAACCTCAGAAAACGGTCCATCACTTCTGGGCCATTTTCCTCCTTGTTAAAATCAAGATTAAAGATTGTTGCGACGACGATGCGGTTTCAGTTTTTTGCCGCAACTATACGGACGAGGGAATCCTCAATGCCCTCAATCGCTGCCGCATACTACACTTTGCAGATTTGGCACACATAGTACAGAAGTACTGTGCAATGGAAAGTGCCTGGAAAGCCCAGGCAGCCCGGTGGAAACCTCCTGCCTTTAAGCAGCCCACCGGATGGGCAAAAAGGATGCAACCTTACGGTGCACCCCATCATCAGCCTATTGACAAGAAAAACGAGCCCTTCCTGGGACATAGAACCGTCCTCAACGAATTGCTCGACAAGCCCTGTCAGATACACACGACGCCGAATACCAAACCAACACATAGCCTTCGGGCATGTTGGGTTCTCCGGCTGGTGGCTAAGAGCGGTGAGGCCATCCTCACCAACACTACCCCAGAGAAGCAATCTTTGGAGGATGACGATCTCGATGTCTTTACGGTCTTCGAGACCTTTTCTTGAAATAATTAGCGCAAAAGAGTGCTCCGTGACTTCGCCGAAGTTAACCAAGTAGCCGCAATAAATCCTTGGAACGATACAGCAATAACTTTTACTGCCAACGACGAACCAAGGGCCCGATCAGTCCGAGCACCAGCCGCCTTGGTCTTAAACCCAATTGTGGATGGCTTTTGACTCACCAAAGTGCTCATGGACGACGGCAGCGGACTGAACCTCATCTATGAAGACACGCTCAATAAAATGCAAATGAACAAGAGTCACATCGAGCAAAGCAGTACCACCTTTCGAGGCATTATCCCCAGTCGAGAAGCATGATGCTCGGGGAAAATTAAACTCATGTAGTATTCGGCACGCTGGAAAACTACAGGTCCGAAGAGTTGCTCTTCCACGTGGCACCTTTCAACAGCAGATATCACGCCCTGTTGGGGCGAGACGCCTTCACACGCTTTCAAGCCATACCCCATTATGGGTACATGAAGCTCAAAATGCCAGGGCCCAACAGAGTTATCACTATCACCAGTGATCCGGATATAGCACTCCGCGCGGAAAACAAAACTGCATCCTTGGCCCTGGAGGCACTATCCGAGGCCTTCGTGCCCGAGGAGCTAACCACTCTGCATTCCACAGTGGACAAAGACGATGTAATCCTCGACAAGAGGCCCAAGTCCACTTCTTTCAAGCCAGCAGACGAAATAGACAAATTTCAAGTGCACCCGACGGATCCTAACAAGACAACCTCCATTGGAGCACAGCTGGATCCGATGGTCGACGTCGCCTTACGAGCATTCCTGCGCGAAAATTGGGACATCTTTGCCTGGCATCCTTCGGATATGCCAGGAATCCCATGCAGACCGGCCGAACATAGCCTCAACATAATAAAGGGGTTCAAACCAGTCAAGCAAACGCTGCGGCGATTTTCCAAACCCAAACGACAAGCTATGGGAGAGGAGCTAGCTAAACTACTTGAAGTCGGGTTCATCAGAGAGATCAAACACCCGTACTGGCTAACGAACCTGGTCATGGTGCCGAAGAAGGATAAATCCTGGCGCCTTTCTGTCGATTTCAAGGACCTCAATAAGGCTTGCCCTAAGGACCCCTTCCCGCTGCCCCGCATTGACCAAATCATTGATGCGACCGCAGGACACGACTCACTGTGTTTCCTCGATGCATACTTCGGATACCATCAAATTAATATGAAGGAATCCGACCAGGCCGCAATGACATTCATTACCCCGTATGGGCCTTTCTGCGTCAACACTATGCCTTTCAGACTCAAAAACGCTGGTGCCACTTACCAACGCATGATTCAAACATGTCTGGAAAAGAAAATTGGCAAGACAGTGGAGGCATACGTAGATGACGTAGTCATCAAGACTAAACATGTCGAATCATTAATGGACGATCTACGCCTCACATTCGACAACCTCCGAACATATGACATACGACTCAATCCGGAAAAATGCATTTTCGGCGTTCTAACCGGAAAACTACACGGGTTCATCGTTTCCAATAGAGGAATCGAAGCGAACCCAGCCAAAATCCAAGCCTTGTTACAATTGGCAACGCCAACAGACTTAAAGCAGGTCCAAAAACTAGCTGGGTGCGTGGTAGCCTTAAGCCGCTTTATCTCCAGATTAGGAGAAAATGTGCTGCCACTTCATCGACTGCTCCGATGCACCGACCACTTTGAATGGACGAATGCAGCTACATCCGGATTGGAAGAAATAAAAACTTTGTTAGCAAGCAACTCAATCCTTGCCGCACCAAGTGTTGGCGAACCTATGTTGCTCTACATATCTGCGACTCACCGGGTGGTGAGCGCCGTACTCGTCGTCGAACGAGAGGAAGAGGGACACAAATTCCCACGCCATAAACTAGTGTACTATGTATCGGCGGTCCTGACACCATGCAAATCTTGATACCCACACTATCAAAAGATAGCGTATGCGGTCTTCATGGCATCCCGAAAGTTGCGGCACAACTTTCAAGAGTGTTCGATCATTGTGGCGTCCGAAGTACCACTCAATGACATCATAAATAATCGGGACGCCACCGGCCGCATAGCCAAATGGGCCATTGAGCTCTTACCATTTGAAATAACATACAAGCCACACTGAGCTATTAAATCTCAGGTGTTGGCCGACTTTGTCACCGAATGGACGGAAGCTGAACTCCCTAAAGAGTACAACACATACTCCAACTGGGTGATGTACTTCGACGACTCTAAAATGTTAGCTGGATTGGGGGCTGGTGTCATCCTTACACCCCCTACAGGGGACACGGACCGCTATGTATTACATATCATGTATACGGACTCCAACAACGCGGCCGAATATGAGGCACTACTGCATGGTCTCTGAATGGATGTTTCTATGGGCATACAATGCCTCGAGGTGCGTGGGGATTCGAACCTTGCAATGTCCCAAATAAATGGAGAATTTGCTGCAAAAGAACGAAAGATGGCGGGACATCAAAACGCCATACACAAAATATCAGCTCGGTTTGAGGGGCTCGAGTTTCATCATGTTGCTCGAGACAATAATTAGGCAGTGGACATCCTTGCTCGAATGGGCGCTAAACGCGACCCTGTCCAACCTAACACCTTTGTGGAAAGGCTCTTCAAGCAATTTGTGGTATGGCAGGACGAGAGCGGCAATACTAGTCCGGAGCCGATCATACCCCCAGATGCCGAACACAATTCTAATATCATCGGGGGCTCAGGCACCGAAATGACACCTTCCACCCATGTAATCATGGCTGTCATTGCTCCATGGACCGAACCCCTTCCCGGCCTACCTTAATAGGCAGGAGTCCCTAATGACCAGAATGAGGCCCGTCGCATAGTTTGACTCTCTAAAGCCTACAAAGTTCACGAAGGAGAACTCTACAAGAAAATTACTACTGGAGTTCTTCAAAGGTGTATCTCCGAAGAGGAGGGACGGCAGCTCTTGGCCGAAATACATGCTGGTCTCAGTGGCCATCACGCCGCAGCTGGGGCCCTCGTAAGTAAGGCCTTCCATACAGTTTTATTTTGGCCAACGGCCCGAGCAAATGCACAGGCCCTTGTACAGCGTTGTGTAGGATGTCAGCTTTTCGCCAATCAAAGTCATATGCCGCCCACTGCCCTAAGAACAATCCCCATTACTTGGCCTTTTGCGGCCTGGGGGCTAGATATGGTCGGACCCCTTAAAGGGGGAAGCCATAAGAAGAAATATTTGCTGGTTATGGTGGATAAATTCACCAAGTGGATAGAGGCCAAACCTGTAAAAATGGCTGAAGCTGGGTCGGTGATCGACTTCATATCCGGCGTTGTACACTGTTATGGTGTCCCGCACAGCATCATTATAGACAATGGCTCCAACTTCACAGCCGATGAGGTGCAAAATTGGTGCGCTAACCTGGGCATTAAGCTTGATTATGCCTCCGTATATCACCCTCAATCAAACGGTCAGGTCAAACAGGCTAATGGCCTGATAATGAGCAGCATCAAATCTAGACTAGTGCGATCCCTACAGGAGTCGGATAAACACTGGGTCGAGGAACTTGATTACGTACTCTGGGGAGTGCGGACCACACCCAATCGCACGACCGGATACACACCCTTTTTCATGGTGTACAGCGCAGAGGCTGTCTTGCCCTGCGACATTATTCATGACTCACCTCGAGTGCGCATGTATGAAGAGAGAGAAGCCGAGCTCGATCAGCAGGATGACCTAGACGGCCTGGAGGAGGAGTGCGATATTGCAAAAGCTCTCCGCATTCTATCAACAACAAGCTCGGAGATACCAAAGCAGAGAAGTGCGGGCCAAGACTTATAATGTCGGTGAACTCGTTTTACGCCTCCCAGAGAAGAAGAAGGACAAGCTCAAACCAAAATGGGAGGGTCCCTTCATTATAGATGAAGTTCTCACAAGAGGATCCTATCTCCTTCGTAATGCATCGGATAATCGCCTAGAGCCAAATCCATGGAACGCTGCTCGGCTCCGAAGATTCTACGCATAAGTTTGGCCATACTTCTTTTTCGTTCCTTTTTCTCTTCTTCATTTTGTTTTTTTTCTCGTTTTTATACGATTTTCAGGATGTGTTCGGATAAGCCGAACACTTGAGGGGTACACATCCTAAAATGTATACACCCCACCATGACTGGGGGCTTCTTTAATCGAAGCTTATTTTTATTCCGAGCCTGGAGCTCACAATGTATGTGTCATTTGCTCATATACGCCCTTTTTCCATTATATGCACCTCTATGACTTAAGTTTGTGCCAAGCTGGGTTGCCTTGCCCCTGTGTTTATGCCCTACGTTCCCGATTGTTCGGCTAGGGCATGAAGGGAGCACCTCTGCGATTGTTACAACCGGGTCATCCGGACATGTACCTCAGACAGGTGAAGCCGAAAGCTAGCATTCTTAAGAGAATAATTGGTCGGCAATCAAATGACAGATTGTTACATTATTGTAACCACTCTAACACCGCGAGGCACTTTTTCCGTATTGCGGACCAACGCCCCGGCACGCATAATTACAGCATGCCAACCCAAGGATAGGAACCCTTAACAGAACTATTTTCCTTGGAAGCTGTTTCTTACATATGTAACATAACATACATCTCGAACTAATTTTTTTGTCTATTCGAGCACAGTGACTGGGTTGCTTGGTTTCCGGACATTGTGAATGCTTCTTTTTCTTTCCGAATAGTATCCGAAAACACTCCACCATTTTAGTTTGGAGGTTAAAGCCGAAAGCCTGCGATGACAAACTTTTCACATGTTCGGATAAAGGTACAGGTTGATCATAACGTACATTAATACATCAAATCAGATACCTATTCCTTGTCTATTCCATCTATAAGACTGTCTAACATACAGTCTTCCTGTGAGTACTTCGCAACTATCATTACTTGGTCATATACCAAATTCACTGGAATTTCCTTCCCGTCTGGTCCTTGTGGTCCCACTCGGGCCGTATGATTGGGATCTATCTTGATGAAACCTATTTTCACCATGGCCCAGGCTTCTCGTGCGCCTTCACGGCAGGCGGATGTCTTCCATAGCTCAAACCGGCACTGGGCACCTCTGAACAGGTTTGCCAAGCCCTCCATACTTTCTGGAGGGTTATCGGCTGGCCATAATGCCTTGACCATACTCCTCATGACTTTCCGGGCCCGAGCATGTACCATGGACAGTTCCTTCAGCACGTCGCCTTGAAATCCGAATACTTCTTCTTCCGGCCGGCCAGTTAATAGACCTGCAGTAATAGAGTCATGAAGTTCCAAATTATGTACTAGACACAAGCTCCTAGGGTGGTTTAAAAAAAAGAAAGGAAGACACACCGAACATGCCGCCCTTCAGCTTCTCATTTTCTTTCCGAGCGGCCGATAACTGAGCCTTTAAGCTCTCTATCTCTTTGGATTATTTGTCTTTTTCCTCCTCGTGTTTTTTCTTCCCGGACGCACTCATTGCATCCTTTTTCATTTCTGCCAATTCGGCAGTGACGGTGTTTAGCTGCGTCTGATTTTTCTTCAGCTCCTGGGATAGCGCAGTATTCTTCTCTTTGAGAACCTGCGGGTCATATCGATCCTTAAATCGGTTTGCCTCACCGCTTCAAGTCTTGGGGGCTACTGGCATACAACTATAAAAATTGCATAAACTTGTACCTGTATATCCTTTGAGAACAACTGAGTGACTCTGGCAAGTCCGTCTCGGGCAGCCCGGATATATGCATCCACCAAGCTGAGTGGAGTAAGCACTTGCTCGGAAAAGGCTGGAGCGCGCATGCCCTCTTTCAATCAACGGTGATTCATCACGCTCTCCACTTCGGAATTCATGACAGATACGTCGTGTGAATCCTCATGAGGCGGCGGAACGGGCATTGCATCGGCTCTCGTCCTAGTTGAAGAGTCTGGCACCGGACTGGCGGACATTCGGCTAAGAGGGCGTTTTCCCACCGTCGGACGCGTGTTTCTCCTGACATAAAGGATAAGAGAGACTTTAAACAATCCGGACTTGTGCCCAGGCATGTATTAAGCAGACATACCTCTTGGAGGACGATGAGGTTTCTGCAGCGCTTCCAATTCCCTTTTGTTTTGAACAACTACCCTGCGTAGGGGCCGCCCTTGAGGAGGTACAGTCTGCCGAGCACTGATCCTATTAAAATCTGGATCAGTATAATGGACAAAGGTGCAAGTAGGGATTTCCTTTTAAGAGCCCTCCGAATACTTATGATGCAGAAGGGATAGAGGCGGGGGTAGTCGGCGGTGATAGCCACTTCCGAGCCGTCAAGGCTCGCTTGGTAAAATACCCCATCATCAAACTCTATGTAAATATCCGGATCCTCGCGAAAGCCAGGGTCTCCCTCGCGATTATGATCCTCTGGCTGGGGAGCAGGACACTGAACGTCCTCGATCATCTTCTGCCATGACTGTTTTAGCAAAGAACAAATTGGATTAGCATGCCGTGACAGCAATAAAGCAACACGGATAATCAAAATCTTACCCATTCAATAGGGTTGTACATGGAATAGCCTTCCCGGCAGTTTAAGCGGAGGAGATCTTCTTTTTCACCCTTATACAGATCGGCCAAGATTGTGGCCAGTTCGGCAGGCGTATCCAGACCCTTGCGTCTATAATGGGGCGCGTCATCTTCTCCGTTGTAACACCATAAGGGAGTTACTCTGGATTGGAGCTGCTGGACGCACCTATTTATTGCAATAGCCATAACCTCGATTATTGAGTATGGGCTAGCAATCTGACCTTGCTAACCAACCTTTTTATTTCCGTACTGTCTTCCTCCTTGGGACTTCGAGGATGCCAGTTGAAGCGCTTCTTTAAAGGAGCGCTGGAAAATTCAGGAAGGCCGCACCAAACTGGGTCCGGCAGTGGGATGTCATCCATGTAGAACCATTTCGAAGACCACTGTGGGTATACCTCTTTGGGAGTTCCTATGAGGTATCCGAATTCGGCTATACGCCACACTTCGGCACCACCCACTTCAAATAGGGAGCCTCCTAGATGGCGGGGAACGAGGCAAAAGAACTTCCTCCATAGTTCAAAATGGGCCTCGAGGCCTAAGAACAGTTCGCAAAGGGCAACAAAACCTGAGATGTGCAGAATCGAACCTGGGGTAAGGTTGTGCAGTTGAATGCCGTAAAATTCCAATAGGACCCTAAGGAAGGGATGGATTGAAAATCCTAGGCCCCACAACAGGAATGGGACGAAGCACACTCTCTCCTCCTTATTGGGATTGGGGAAGTTCTCAGCCATCACCTCGTTGTCGATTGAGGCCAATCCCGCTCGAACGGAGACCAGATCTGCAAGGGGAAGATAGCCCTGCGTCTGGAGTCGACTCAGTTGAAGATGAGGCACTAAGCAACAATGCCAATCACCCTCTTGAGGGCCATGGGGGCGCGAAGAGGATCCTGGGGCACTGGCCATGTTGGAAGGCTTTTTTCGTAGCTAATCTTGATGGTTTTTCTTTTCGCGATGTGAGATGGCATTTGGGGATCTAAATCTCCTTATATAGATGTCGTGCGAGCATGATGAGGGGTTTATTTGCAAAAAATCACGGACCATTCGTATTCACCTGGCGCGCAAAAATCGAAGCGACAACAAGGAGTCATAAAGACAGAACATAGAGGTCAGAACCGGACTGTCGTTGGTCCGAAGTATAATGAAGAACCCGCCTTGCAAAGCCGAAGACATGAGCCGGATACTACGTCGTCATTGAAGGCAAGTTCGGGGGCTACTCAGGGAGACCTGGATTCGGGGGTCCTCAGGTGTCTGGCCTATTCAAGCATGGGCCGGGATGATGGGCCGTGAAGATAGAGCGGAAGGTTATTCCCCGTGTTCGGATAGGACTCCTGGATGCGTGGAGGGCTAGATTGGAGTCCAGATGTATTGTTTCCTTCCTTTGTGAACCGCCTCTGTACCCCTCCGGTGTATATATAAACCGGAGGGTTTAGTCCGTAGAGATCATCAGAATTCATATAGGCTAGACATCTAGTGTTTAGCCATTACGATCTCGAGGTAGATCAGCTCTTGTAACCTCTATACTCATCGAAGTCAATCAAGCAGGAAGTAGGGTTTTACCTCCATTAAGAGGGCCCAAACCTGGGTAAACATCGTGTCCCCTTTGTCTCCTGTTACCTTCGATCCTTAGACGCACAGTTCGGGACCCCCAACCTGAGATCGGCCGGTTTTGACATCGACACCCTCCACCCTTGTGGCCACCTCGTGGCTCTTCTAACTTGCACTCCAAGTCTCCTGGGTGTCTTCTGGTCCAAGAAAAATCATCGCGAAGGTTTTATTCCGTTTGGACTCTGTTTGGTATTCCTTTTCTGCAAAGCTCAAAAACAAGGAAAAAACAGAAACTGGCACTGGGCTCTTGGTTAATAAGTTAGTCCCTAAAATAATATAAAATAGCATATTAATGCATATAAAACAGATAATATAATAGCATGGAACAATAAAAAATTATAGATACGTTGGAGATGTATCAATGCATAACGGGTTGTGATCAACGATCGTACTAACTCTGGGAGTGCAGCGGAAGTAGACGAGTCGGTGTAGATCGTACTTCAAGTCCCTTGAACATCGATGATGATCCTGCGAACCACCCACGAACGATCCCTCAAACGGAAGACCGAAAGCATGACCTCTCTACTTGCTTGCAAGCGTACGGTCTTCATGATCCAGTCGCGCTTCGCCGTCCAGAGCTAATCGTCGACGGAGAATTATAGGGATGAGATTAGAACCACATGGTGTCGATGTCAAAACCGGTAGACCTCGGGGTAGGGGGTCCCAAGCTATGGATCTTGGATCGATGGGTAAAAGGGGACGAAGAAGACGGTGTTTACCCAGGTTCAGGCCCTCTTGATGGAGGTAAAGCCTTACACCCTGCTCTTGTTTATATTGATGATGATGTATCTAGTACAAAATTGATCTACCTTGAGATCGTATGTTGTGTATGATTCTAATGATCTAGCATATATCTACCAACTAGGCTGGCCTCGGCTTATATAATGTACCGGGGGCCTAGGATAACAAGAGTCCTAGTCGGCTACGTCGATGGAGAGGAGTCCTTGTCTTGATCACCAAGTCTTGTGGAATCTTCCTCGTATATGTCATCAGCTGTCCGAAGAAGCCCATTAGTGAACCGCCATGGGGGTCCTCGGCCTGACCCACCTGGTCAGTAGATGATGTGGTGAGTCCCCCCTAGTCCAGGACACCGTCAGTAGCCCCCTAAACCGATCTTCAAGTTCGGGACGCTCCTCGGTTCTTCCGAACTATTCTTCGTCCTCGGTTGTTGGTCTTGAAAACTGGTTCACCAAATCTTCCCATCTTTGATCTTGAGGACCGCCGAGCTAAATCCGAAGAGTTCACACGTCGGGTATCCGAGGAGCCCTTTAAGTCTTCGGCCTTTATCAAAGCCTTGTTATTTTTTACGCCACACCTCGGGTTTGAAGTGTTTCCCGTGCGGTGGTGTCCTCTTGTGTCCGACCTCCAATGTCGACTACATCCGAGGTGTCTTTTTGCAGCCGAGCTCCAACGTCGGACTACATCCAAGCTCCAATGCCGGACTGTATCCGAGGTGTCCTTTTGCAACCGAGATCCAACGATTGATGATAATCCCCAAGTGCAAGGAATCATCGTAGCAATTTCCAAAGGTGGAAATGATAAGTATGGAGTGTCTCACCCAGAAGGGGCTAAAGTTAAGATCAATATTCTCTCAAGTCCTATGTGCCACTGATACGACTCTACGTACACTGAATGTTTGCTTCCATCTAGAAACGAGAAATAAAACTATGTTGTGGGTATGAAGAGGATAACTTTGCATGATATCGAAGAACAAAAATATAAAAGTAGGTGTTGTTAACATAAAGTTAGAATATATTACTATATATTATAAATAGCGAGTGTGGAATAATGATGGATTGGTGTGCGGAATTGTCCTAGGCAATTGTTAACAAGATCGGTAGTTGTCATTGCAATTTTATATGAGGGAGAGGCATAAGCTAACATACTTTCTCTTCTTGGATCATACGCACTAATGAATGGAACTCTAGCAAGCATCCGCAACTACTAAAGATCATTAAGGTAAAACCCAACCATCGCATTAAAGCATCAAGTCCCCTTTATCCCATATGCAACAACCCCCTTACTCGGGTTTAAGCTTCTATCACTCTGACAATCCACTATAAGTGAATCATGAAAGTATAACAACACCCTACAGCGGGAATCCTTCATGTGTGCGCGACACGGAAGGCACCATAGGACAGCACCAAAATAAAACATACAACTCAAACCAATTTAGATCATCAATCAACCCAAAAGACAAAGGAAATCTACTCAAAACATCATAGGATGGCAACACATCCTTGGATCATAATATGTGGCATGAAGCACCATGTTCAAGTAGGGGATTACAACGAGGTGCGGGAGAGTGGACCACGTAAAAGAGATGAGGATGGTTATGAGGATGGTGATGTTGATGAAGACGATCACCGCGGCGATGGTTCCCCCGGTGGCACTCCGGCGCCACCGAGAGAGAGGGGGAGAGGTTCTCCCCCTTGTGCTTCCTCCTCCATGGCCTCCCCCCTAGATGGCGAGAGGTTCTCCCTAGGGTCCTTGGCCTCCATGGTGATGATAGCCCCCTCCGGGATCCTCCTCCATGGCCTCCGGTGATGATGGCCCTCTCCGGCAGGGTGCCAGGGAGGGCCTAGATTGGTTTTTCGTGGCTACAGAGGCTTACGGAGGCGGAACTCCTAATCTAGGTTTTGTCCTGGAGTTTCCTCAATTTATAGGAGTGTTTGGCGTCGGGGACAAGTCAAGAGGGTCCACGAGGCGGTGATAAGACCGGAGGGCGCGCCCCCACCCTTGTGGTGGCCTCGGGACTCCCCTCTGGTATCTTTTTGCTCCAGTATTTTTTATATTTTCCAAAAATATTCTCCGTAGATTTTCAGCCCATTTTGAGAACTTTTATTTCTGCACAAAAACAACACCACGGTAGCTCTGCCGAAAACAGCGTCAGTCCGGGTTAGTTCTAATCAAATCATACCAAAATCATAAATAATTGTTGTAAACATGGCATGAATACTTCATAAATAATAGATACATTGGAGACGTATCAGCATCCCCAAGCGTAATTCATGCTCGTCCTCGAGCAGTTAAATGATAATAGAAATAATTTATGAAGAGTGAATGCTATCAAGTGCACAAGTTTGATCAATGATAGTTCCAAACACTATTTCTAGCATTATTCTTTATCATAAACAGTAGCTCATCTCATAAAACTTCTCATGATCAAGTAGCAAGCTATTCACAAGTTAAAGCATAGACCATAAAGTTTCTTGAAAACTAACAAACCATGTTCTTAGTCATCAAACAATTGCAATTCATCTTATTTTCAGGAAGGGTCTATGTAAGAGCTTTGATTTAGCAAACTGCACATACTCACCTATCATATAGTCTTCCATGATTGCAAACACTCAAAGCATATTTTTAGAACAAATAGCATCCGTCAAACACAGAGAAAGATAGGGGCTTAATGTTTCACCTCCCAACTTATTTATCATATAGATAATTGTCAACAGTAATAATTCATGATCAAATATATTTGAATGGCCATATATGCTTGGATCTTTCCCCACCACGTGATGCCTACCAACTAAAGAATAATTGAGGTTGAAATAGGAAGGGATACTATTGACTCTTGCATAAAAATAAATACATGAAAGTAAAAGATAGGCCCTTCACAGAGGGAAGCAGAGGTTGTCATGCACTTTTAATTGTCGGATGTGCAAACCCTTAATGCAAAGGAACATCACGTTGTATTTTCCTTTGTGATAGCAACCTTTATTATGCAGTCTGTCGCTTTTATTTCTTTACCACCACAAGTTCGTACACCGGTTATTTCCCTTACAATAAAAGATCATACATATTTAGGAGCAATTTTTATTGCTTTTTGCACCGATGACAACTTACTTGAAGGATCTTATCCAATCCATAGGTAGATATGGTGGACACTCATGGCATGAAATTGGGTTTAGGGGTTTTGGATGCACAAGTAGTATCTCTACTTAGTACAAAATTTTGGCTAGCAAAGGATCCTAAGCAAGCACCACAAGTTAGGGGATCCAAAACAATATAACTTCTATACAAATATACCCAAACATACATTAAGTTGTCTTCCTTGTCCAACTTCAACTAATTTGATAAAGTTTTTAAATAATTAATGGGGTTCACATCATAGAAGGTGTCCAAGATAGAATATTTATATGTGAAATCCCTCTTCCTTCAATAGTCTTTCATGAATTGTTCAAGTGACCAATGTCGAGTTTGCTAACTTTCAATAAATTTTACCACCTATACTTCTTATAAGTGGAGTCATTACTCCCCATGGTATAAGCATATGAAGCATATATAATTTCATATCTATTATATTCAATTCATTCAACCATTTACTCATAGGATATAAATGAAGCACGTGAGTAAATGACAAACTACTCCAAAAGATATAAGTGAAGAACAATGAGTAGTCAAATAATTAACTAGCCATGGGAGGACTATCTCTCTCTCATTCAAGATTTTAGATCCAATGATTTTATTCAAACAACAAGTAAAATGAAAATACGCTCCAAGAAAAACACACATCATGTGACGAATAAAAATATAGCTCCGAGTAAGGTATACCGATGGTTTTGAAGACGAAAGAGGGGATGCCTTCCGGGGAATCCCCAAGCTTAGGCGCTTGAGTCTTCCTTCAATATTACCTTGGGGTGCCTTGGGCATCCCCTAACTTTGGGTCTTTCCGCTCCTTATTCTCCTCGTATCGATATCTCACCCAAAACATGAAAACTTCAATCACACAAAACTTAATGAAACTTCATGAGATGGGTTAGTATGATAGAGAGAAATCATTCACTTTGGTACTGTCAAAGACAAGATTCATAATTGTTCTCACACAATTCCTACTTTACCATATAATTTCTACAATTTATATTGAGCAATATAAGCCATAGAAACTAGAAAACACGCAAACTATGCATTGAAAACAGAACCTGTCAAAAACAGAACAGTCTATAATGATCTGAACAACAACCATACTTATGTTACTCCAACAATTCTTAAAAAATTAGGACAACATAGACAATTTGTATATCAATCATCTGTAAAAAATTCAGAATTTTTCAACGCTCCAGTAATTTTAATCAATTCTGTGACTGGGCGCAAAAGTTTCTGTTTTTGCACAAAATTAAGTCAACTATCATCCACACTACCCCAAAGGCTTTACTTGGCACTTTATAGAAACAAAAGCTATAAAACATGATTACTACAGTAGCTTAATCATGTGAACACACAAAAACAGCAAGGATAAATATTGGGTTGTCTCCCAACAAGCACTTCTCTTTAATGCCTTTTTAGCTAGGCAAGATGTTATAATGATACTCTTCCAATCTTAATTCTAATGATAGTCTTATTCATACTCCAAAAGATATAAGTGAAGTCACAATTAATATAGATTTACCAACATCCAAGCTTAAAATATATAAGTGAAGCACACGAAGTATTCTATAAAGCCTTACTCAAAAGATTTTAGTGTAGCACAAAGAGCATTCTATAAAGACATACCCAAAAGATTTAAGTGAAGCACAAAGAGCATTCTACAGATCAATGAAGGGCTATATCACACTAGCATGGAGCATAAAGGAAAAGAAAGGAAAATAAACTCAAAAGACACATATCATGTGAACAAAACAAAAACCAAGGTATAGCGATAATTGTTGAAGAATATAGATGGGATGCCAACCGGGGCATCCCCAAGCTTAGATGCTTGAGTATCCTTGAAATATTTACTTGGAATGACTTGGGCATCCCCAAGCTTGAACTCTTTCCTCTCCTTATTGTTCTCGTATCGGTAACTCCTCGTTGTTCGAACACTTCATCCACACAAGACTTAACAAAAAACTTTGTGAGATCTGTTAGTATAATAAAGCAAATCACTACCTTTAGGTACTGTTGTAAACTCATTACAATTTCATATTAGCATTATATCTACTATATTCCAACTTCACCATGGTTCATACCCCCCGATACTACCCATAGATTCATCAAAACAATTGAACAACACATAGAAAACAGAATCTGTCAAGAACAGGACAGTCTGTAGCAATCTGGAACTTTCGTATACTTCTGTAACTCCAAAAATTCAAACAATTTGTAGATGAGTATTGTGTAAAAATTTCAAGATTTTATCATGCTCCAGTAAAAAATAAAAATTCAAACACTACAACAAAAGTTTCTATTTTTCTGCTCCACACACCAAACAAGCAATTTAAAAGCCAAACCTTGGCACATTATTTTTATAATACAATGAATATATACAAGGGGATACTTATTTTTGAGAAACTTCCATGAAAAATTCTACATTGTTTCCATGAGCATGAGCACAAGTGTTCAAGGTCGACCCTCACTTCTCCAATGCATAACCTTCCAATCACTTCTCTTTTTGAAAAAGTTTTTAGGCATAAGAGGCAAGTAATTTTTTTTGTATTTTCATTTAAAAAAATTATGTTTCACCCACAACTAAAGAAAACAAAAACAAAAGGGAAAACAAAATCTACTTAGTGAGGGAAGCAAACAAGCACACACGAGAATATCAACCCCACGCTATTGCTCCCCGACAACGGTGCCAGAAAAGAGCTTGATAATCCCCAAGTGCAAGGAATCATCGTAGCAATTTCCAAAGGTGGAAGTGATAAGTATAGAGAGTCAAACCCACAAGGAGCTAAAGGTAAGATCAATATTCTCTCAAGTCCTATCTGCCACTGATACGACTCTACGTACACCGAACGTTTGCTTCCATCTAGAAATGAGAAATAAAACTATGTTGTGGGTATTAAGAGGATAACTTTGCATGCTATCGGAGAACTAAAATATAAAAGTAGGTGTTGTTAACATAAAGTTAAAATATATTACTATATATTATAAAAAGCGAGTGTGGAATATGATGGATAGGTGTGCGGAATTGTCCTAGGAAATTGTTAACAAGATTTGTAGTCCTCATTGCAATTTTTTATGAGGGAGAGGCATAAGCTAACATACTTTTTCTTCTTGGATCATATGCACTTATGATTGGAACTCTAGCAAGCATCCGCAACTACTAAAGATCATTAAGGTAAAACCCAACCATAGCATTAAAGCATCGAGTCCCCTTTATCCCATACGCAACAACCCCCTTACTCGGGTTTAAGCTTCTGTCACTCTAGCAACCCACTATAAGCGAATCATGAACATATTGCAACAGCCTACAGCGGGAATCCTTCATGTGTGCGCGGCACGGATGGCACCATAGGACGGCACCAAAATAAAACATACAACTCAAACCAATCGAGAACATCAGTCAACCCAAAAGACAAAGGAAATCTACTCGAAACATCATAGGATGGCAACACATCATTGGATCATAATATGTGGCATAAAGTACCATGTTCAAGTAGGGGATTGCAACGGGGTGCGGGAGAGTGGACCACGTAAAAGAGATGAGGATGGTGATGTTGATGAAGACGATCATCGCGGCGATGGTTCCCTCGGTGGCACTCCGGCGCCACCGAAAGAGAGGGGGAGAGGTTCTCCCCCTTGTGCTTCCTCCTCCATGGCCTCCCCCCTAGATGGGGAGAGGTTCTCCCTCTGGTCCTTGGCCTCCATGGTGATGATAGCCCCCTCCGGGATCCTCCTCCATGGCCTCCGGTGATGATGGCCCCCTCCGGCAGGGTGCCAGAGAGGGCCTAGATTGGTTTTTCGTGGCTACAGAGGCTTACGATGGCGGAACTCCCGATCTAGGTTTTGTTCTGGAGTTTCCTCAATTTGAAGGAGTGTTTGGCGTCGGGGACAAGTTAAGAGGGTCCACGAGGCGGTGACAAGACCGGAGGGCATGCCCCCCACCCTTGTGGTGGCCTTGGGACTTCCCTCTGGTATCTTTTGCTCCAGTATTTTTTATATTTTCCAAAAATATTCTCCGTAGATTTTCAGCCCATTCCGAGAACTTTTATTTTTGCACAAAAACAACACCACGGTAGCTCTGCCGAAAACAGCGTCAGTCCGGGTTAGTTTTAATCAAATCATACCAAAATCATATATAATTGTTGTAAACATGGCATGAATACCTCATAAATTATAGACAAATTCCTGCTCATCCTTGAGTAGGTAAATGATAAGAGAAATAATTTATGAAGTGTGAATGCTATCAAGTGCACAAGTTCGATCAATGATAGTTCCAAACACTGTTTCTAGCATTATTCTTTATCATAAATAGTATCTCATCTCATAAAACTTCTCATGATCAAGAAGCAAGCTATTCACAAGTTAAAGCATAGACCATAAAGTTTCTTGAAAACTAACAAACCATGTTCTTAGTCATCAAACAATTGCAATTCATCTTATTTTCAGGAAGGGTCAATGTAAGAGCTCTGATTTAGCAAAGTCCGCATACTCAGTTACCATATAGTCTTCCATGATTGCAAACACTCAAAGCATATTTTTAGAACAAATTGCATCTGTCAAACACAGAGAAAGATAGGGGCTTAATGTTTCGCCTCCCAACTTATTTATCATATAGATAACTGTCCACAATAATAATTGATGATTGAATATATTTGAATGGACGTATATTCTTAGATCTTTCCCCACCACATTATGCTTGCCAACTAAAGAATAATTGGGGTTGAAATAGGAAGGGATACTATTGACTCTTGCATACAAGTAAATACATGAAAGTAAAAGATAGGCCCTTCGCGGAGGGAAGCAGAGGTTGTCATGCGCTTTTAAATGTTGGATGTGCAAACCCTTAATGCGAAGGAACGTCATGTTGTATTGCCCTTTGTGATAGCAACCTTTATTATGCAGTCCGTCGCTTTTATTTCTTTACCACCACAAGTTCGTACAACACTTATTTTCCCTTACAATAAAAGATCATACATATTTAGGAACATTTTTTATAGCTTTTTGCACCAATGACAACTTACTTGAAGGATCTTATTCAATCCATAGGTAGATATGGTGGACACTCATTGCATAAAACTGGGTTTAGGGGTTTTGGATGCACAAGTAGTATCTCTACTTAGTACAAAATTTTGGCTAGCAAAGGATCCAGCAAGCACCACATGTTAGGGGATCCAAAACAATATAACTTCTATACAAATATACCCCAACAAAACACATTAAGTTGTCTTCCTTGTCCAACTTCAACTAATTTGATCAAGTTTGAAAATAATGAATGGGGTTCACAATCATAGAAGATGTCCAAGATATAGTATATTTATATGTGAAATCTCTCTTCCTTCAATATTTTTTCATGAATTGTTCAAGTGACCAATGTTGATTTTGCTAACTTTCAATAAATTTTACCACCTATACTTCTTATAAGTGAAGTCATTAGTCCCCGTGGGATAAGCATAGGAAGCATATATAATTTCAGATCTATTATATTCAATTCATCCAACCATTTACTCATAGGATATAAGTGAAGCAAGTGAGTAAATGACAAACTCCTCCAAAAGATATAAGTGAAGAACAGTGAGTAGTCAAATAATTAACTAGCCATGGGAGGACTCTCTCTCATTCAAGATTTTAGATCCAATGGTTTTATTCAAACAACAATTAAAATGAAAATACTCTACAAACAAAACACATATCATGTGATGAATAAAAATATAGCTCCCAGTAAGGTATACCGATGGTTTTGAAGTTGAAAGAGGGGATGCCTTCCGGGGCATCCCCAAGCTTAGGCGCTTGAGTCTTCCTTGAATATTACCTTGGGTTGCCTTGTCCATCCCCAAGCTTAGGGTCTTTCCACTCCATATTCTCCTCGTATCGATATCTCACCCAAAACTTGAAAACTTCAAACACACAAAACTTAATGGAACTTCGTGAGATGGGTTAGTATGATAGAGAGTAAATCATTCACTTTGGTACTGTGAAAGACAAGATTCATAATTGTTCTCACACAATGCCTACTGTACCATCTCATTTCTACAATTTATATTGAGCAATATAAGACATATAAACTATAAAACACGCAAACTATGCATTGAAAACAGAACCTGTCAAAAACAGAACAGTCTGTAATGATCTGAACAACAACCATACTTATGTTACTCCAAAAATTCTGAAAAATTAGGACAACATAGACAATTTGTATATAAATCATCAATAAAAAATTCAGAATTTTTCAATGCTCCAGTAATTTTAAACAATTCTGTGACTGGGCGCAAAAGTTTCTGCTTTCGCACATAATTAAGTCAACTATCATCCACACTACCCCAAAGGCTTTACTTAGCACTTTATTGAAAAAAACTATAAAACATGGTTACTACAGTATCTTAGTCATGTGAACACACAAAAACAGTAAGGATAAATATTGGGTTGTCTC
This sequence comes from Aegilops tauschii subsp. strangulata, assembly GCF_002575655.3. Classification (NCBI taxonomy): domain Eukaryota; kingdom Viridiplantae; phylum Streptophyta; class Magnoliopsida; order Poales; family Poaceae; genus Aegilops; species Aegilops tauschii. The sequence goes on along the minus strand of NC_053039.3, from coordinate 206,954,028 downwards.
CCAAAAAGCGCTTTTCTTTAATGCCTTTTAGGCTAGGCAAGATATTATAATGATACTCTTCCAAGCCCAATTCCGATAATAGTATTATTCATACTCCAAAAGATATAAGTGAACTTCTTGGATCATTCTATAATTAATATAGATTTACCAACATCCAGGCTTAAAATATATATGTGAAGCAAACGAAGCATTCTATAAAGCCGTACTCAAAAGATTTAAGTGAAGCACAAAGAGCATTCTATAAAGACATACTCAAAAGATTTAAGTAAAGCACAAAGAGCATTCTACAAATCAATGAAGGGATATATGACACTAGCATGGAGCATAAAGGAAAAGAAAGGAAAATAAACTCAAAAGACACATATCATGTGAACAAAACAAAAACCGAGGTATATCGATAATTATTGAAGAATAAAGATGGGATGCGAATCGGGGCATCCCCAAGCTTAAATGCTTGAGTATCCTTGAAATATTTACTTGGGGTGCCTTGGGCATCCCCAAGCTTGAACTCTTGCCTCTCCTTATTCTTCTCATATCTTTAGGAAGTTTTGTGGTCTAAAATTTCAGAATTTTGTTCATAGGAAAAAAGATGAATATCTTTAGGAAGTTTGCTTCCAATAAGAACTCCAAGGGAGTTATTGTGGAGTCATCTGATAGTGATCTCCACACCCGGAGAATGGAGGATCCACGGCCATACGAATGGCCACATACTCTATTCATGGAAGGGGCCAGAATCCTTCAGGAGTTTACACAAGATGATGCTAATGCCGGCCTCACCGACTTCATCGCAGCTGAATGTGAACAGTATCATCTCCTCACAAACTCCTTTGTGCAAAGTTTTAATTTCCTTCCTAAAAATAACCTCCCTGAAGTGCAGTTTAATTTATACGCTGAACCCCATGAGATACCGCTTACTGAATTTTGTGACATATGCTTGATCCCTTCCAATGGGAGTTTAGCAGAGCCTAGGCCTACAGACTTCTTAGAATTTTATCGCACTCTGTCTATAGGAGATGGGAGAGAGGTGTCAAGTGCCACCGCTACTAGCTTGCATTTTCCTATCGTGCATTATTTTGCTCTTTTCATTGCAAAGTGCTTGCTTGCTAGAGAGGTGGGTGCACCCAGTGCCCCAGACCTTGCTGTTTTACGCCATGCACTTCAAGGCGACACCACTTATAGCTTGGGAGCTATTGTGGCATGCCGCCTCCATATTAATAAATCCAAGGGCAAAATACATGGTGGTATTTACTGTACTCGTTTGGATAGTTGCTTTAACATTCAGATACGTCAGCATGATTATCCTTTGCCCAAGGTTTACCTAGATCGTGCGGCAATGGAACACCACCAGTTTATTGCAGGCGATTACCCTAACATTCCTATTCCTTATAACCTGGTTTACAGTGTGAACACCCGTGATATTATTCCATTGCCTGCACCTGCTTTGTTTGATCCTATTGCCAGGGGTGGATACAGGATTATGCCTGCGGACATCGTCGCCTACCGGAACAACCTAGATGCAACACTGGCTGAGCCTCGGCAGTGGGATCCACAGGTGCCCGCTCCTCAACATTTCGACATGGGACCCCATGGTTTCTTCGACTACTCATTACCAAGTTAGGCCAAAAGCCTAAGCTTGGGGGAGTACATATCTCCACCGACATTACATTCATGTTCACACATTTCATTCTAGTTGTCGGTGTCCACACTTTTTCATTGTATTATCCATGTAAAAATTATTTTCTCACTTTCTTCTTGTGTGTTTGAAAAACTTTAAGAAAATTCAAAAATATTTTCTGCTTCTTTTTTATTTTTCTTTCTAGAGTAGTTAGTTGTTGCACTAAAAAGAAAACCCAAAAAGATTTCCTTGTTCTTCTTTTGCTTGTTGGGAGCTTTCCCATGTAAATAGTTTCTCTCGTTTTTGCTTTTCCCTTTTATTTTCTTGTTCAAGAAAACCAGAAACTCCAAAAATATTTCAGTGTGTTTCTATGAATTTCTTTTCTGTTTATTTGAGTCATATCGAGGAGAAGACCACGATGAAAATGTTGAGTGCCTCTCATTTGCATAATTGTTGAGCTAACAAAGAGCCCATTTTACCTTGTCTTCTCCAGTTGAATAAAATGTTTGCAGATTCCAACTTAGTCCATGGCATTCTTCCACTATTATTATTTTCATATCGTTCGGACATGCAAGTGAAAGGCAATAATGACGATATTTGATGAACTGGCCGTGGCAGAGAGAAACAGGCATGAACTCGACTTGTTCTGTTTTTGTAAATATGTTTAACCTAGTATCCATGATTCAGCTCATTATGATTAAACATGTTTGCAATGACAATTAGACATTATAGTTTCTCATGCCATGCATAAGTAGCTAGGAGTGGATAATGATTTATCTTGGATGTCAACATTGCATTAAAATGATTGTGATGTAGTATGATGATATGGTATCCTCCTCTGAATGTTCGAGTGGCTTGACTTGGCACATGTTCATGCATGTAGTTGAATCAAAACAAACATAGCCTCTATGATATTTATGTTCATGGTGTTCATATCCTACTCATGCTATTGTCCAATGTTACTTATGCATAATGCATGTTCATGACCGTTGTTGCTCTCTAGCTGGCCGCTTCTCAACCTATTTGCTAGCCTTCACCTGTACTAAGTGGGAATTCTGCTTGTACATCAAAAACCTTGAACCCAAGTTATTCCAGATGAGTCCACCATACCTACATATATGCGGTATTACCCTGCCGTCCTAAGTAAATTTGCATGTGCCAACTCCAAAAAACTTCAAATAATTATCCTTTTTGTGTGCCTGGATTGTTCATAGAACGACAGGAGGTAGTCGGTATCTTCCATGCTAAGCGGATTATTCTTAGGACGAGTGTTTATTCACTCGCCATCGCACGAGAAAGGGGCGGTAATAGGGATTCCCAATCCCAAACTGCAAACAGAAAAGAGCTTACAAATAATCAAACAAAAATTCCTACAGAGTCATAACCTTTACTTTATCGCTTTGGAACCACAACTAATGTGTACATCATGGAAGATATTGATTACTAATGGCCGCGAAGTAAACAAGAACGGTGCATTTCTCAAAATATCATTTAGCTCTGTTTTAAAAACATGAGCTCTGGCACCACTGCAAATCACTGCTTCCCTTTGCAAAGGGACTTTCTATTTACTTTTATGTTGTGTCATCACCTTCTAAAATACGCCAGAACCTGAGAGCACTGCTGTCATGCTTATGCATTGTGTGTAGCTAATGTTGGGTGCATCATGACTGGATCTTTTCTAGCATGAATTACAATGTTTAGTCGCTGCTTGAACTTTGGAGTTGCTCTGCATTTATGTTTTGCGGTCTCAGAAAGGGCTAGCGAGATACCACTATTGTCATATTATATCATGGTTGTTTTGATAACGTGTTGTTGTTTGAGATATCTTATTATTGCTTGCTGGCTGATTATGTCATTGGTATGAGTTAATATAATTTTTAAGAGTTATTGTCGACACGGTTAGTTATAATATTGGCTGAAAACCTGGTGTTGTTTAAGCTTACTTATGCAAACAAGAGCAAAAGAGTTCATAAAAGTTTTTCTTTTTCACTTTCGGTTTATCAACTGAATTGCTCTAGGACAAGCAAAGGTTTAAGCTTGAGGGAGTTGATACGTCTCCGTCGTTTCTACTTTTCCTAACACTTTTCCTCTTGTTATGGACTCTAATTTGCATGATTTGGATGAAACTAACCCGGACAGATGTTGTATTCAGCAAAACTACCATGGTGTTGTTTTTGTGCAGAAATAAAAGTTCTCGGAACGGAACGGAACTTTGCGAGGATTTTTTATATAAAAAGATAATTTCTGGAGCCAAGAACCACCGGAGGGGGGCACCATGGTGGGCACAACCCACCAGGGCGCGCCCCCCTCCAGGCGCGCCCAGGTGGGTTGTCCCCACCTGGTGGCCCCGCAGACGCTGAAACCGACGCTATAAAATCCTATTTTTCCAGAAAAAATCAGGGAGAAAGAATTATCGCGTTCCATGAGACGGAGTCGCCACCGTCTCCTGTTCTTCATCGGGAGGCCACATCTGGAGTCCGTTTGGGGCTCCGGAGAGGGGGGTCTTTGATCTTCACCATCATCAACCCTTCTCCATCGCCAATTCCATGATGCTCCCCACCGGGAGTGAGTAATTCCTTTGTAGGCTCACTGGTCGGTGAGGAGTTGGATGAGATTCATCATGTAATCTAGTTAGTTTTGTTAGTGCTTGATCCCTAGTATCGACTATGTTCTGAGATTGATGTTGCTATGACTTTGCCATGCTTAATGCTTGTCACTTTGGGCCCGGGTGCCATGATTTCAGATCTGAACCGTTTATGTTATCACCATTATATCCATGTTCTAGATCCGATCTTGCAAGTTATAGTCACCTACTACGTGTTATGATTCGGCAACCCCGGAGTGACAATAGTCGAGACCACTCCCGGTGATGACCGTAGTTTCAGGAGTTCATGTATTCATCGTGTGTTAATGCTTTGTTCCGGTTCTCTATTAAAAGGAGGCCTTAATATCCCTTAGTTTCCAATAGGACCCCGCTGCCAGGGGAGGGTAGGACAAAAGATGTCATGCAAGTTCTTTCCATAAGCACGTATAATTAGTTACGGAATACATGCCTACATTATATTTATGAACTGGAGCTAGTGCCGTATCGCCCTAAGTTATGACTGTCACATGAGGAATATCATCCAACAAATTACTGATCCAATGCCTACGATTTTCCTACATATTGATCTTGCTAAGTTACCACTGCTATTGTTACTGTTGCACTTGCTATAAAACTATTGCTATCCCTGTTACCGTTACTATTGTTGTTGCTACTACTATCAAAACTATCATACTACTTTGCTACTGATCACTATGCTGCAGATAATTAATCTCCAGGTGTGGTTGAATTGACAACTCAGCTGCTAATACTTGTAAGTATTCCTTGGCTCCCCTTGTGTCGAATCTATAAATTTGGGTTGAATACTCTACCCTAGAAAACTATTGCGATCCCATACACTTCTGGGTTATCAGAGTTCAACCGAGCTTAATGCCAGAAATGCCCTCTATGGAGCCAGCCACTTGTATCCGAGCTTTATACCGGACTACATCCGAGGTGGTGCACTACCTCGGACATGGGCTAATTTTTGTGGATATATTTTTCTCGATTGGTACAATTTATTCTCTGCCGGGATATATAGCCAGTAGCCCTCAAGGTGTGAGTCGGCCTAAAATCCGAGATGCACCCGAAGGAAAACATGAAACAGATGATCCCAGTAGCCCCTCAAACTTAGGTCGATTAGTGAAATCGGCTTGAGGATCAACTCCTAGCTCGGCAACATACGTAAGAACGGAAACACGGTGTGCATAGTCCAAGAGACTCAGGTTCGGTGCGATTGGCCAAACCGAGTATCGTAATCTCCTTGGAAACTATTTGCACTTTGTAAAATGTCTACATTGAATCATCAATGCAGTAGCCCCCGAACCACTGGTCAGGTGGCAACACCAGATCAGGGGATCGATGTAACCCGTTAATGGCTTTCAAGTGACAAGCGCGAAGCCCAATAACCCCTGAGCCTTAATGTGGGCACGGGTGGCCGAATTAAGGATGGACATCCCCTTGACAGGAAATTTTGTTGTGTTTAACACAGACGTCTAGGAAAGAGAATAAAGATCTCTTAAAGGAGCTGGAGCTAGCGAAAGCCGAGCTCGCCAAGGTCGGCCCCAAGGGGCTTAATAGATAGGAAATCAATGCCAATAGGAAATTATGAGAGCATTATGTCAACTGCTCGGCTGTCTCAACGAGATTGTGCCCTTGACTCTTTAAAAGATTGGCTGCAATAAATTGACTTTACTCGCAATTTATGTGTAATGATTTTTTGTATCCAAGTACATTACATGATTAATGCTCGGATCTGCATTGTACAAAAACTTTGTTGAACGACCATCAGCTTCAAACTCCTCGGCCAGTAGGCGGGGAGTGTTTGTCCTACTTTATAAAGCCTTTATAAGGGAAAAGATTTACGGCAAAGAAGGCAATCCAGCCATATGGTTTTATAAACAAGGACACGTAGAGGGATATGTTATATTACTATTTAATGTAAGAAACATCTTCCAAAGAAAATAGTTCTGCTATCGGTTCCTTTCTTTGGGTTGTCATGCTAAGAAGGATCATGTAACTTCACCTTTGATCAAAGTGGGAGAAAAATAATGAAGATCAATTCGGGAGAAATTCCTGAAGTATTTGGCATTAAGAAACCGAGATTTTCAATTCCGCCGTTGCCGACCAATTATATTCTTGAGATCGCTAGCTTTCGGCTTCACCTAGTCTGAGGTACTAACCCGGATAACCCGGTAGTATCAATCACAGAGGTCCTCCCTTTACCCCCTAGCCGAAACAATCAGGAACATAGGGGGCAAGCACAGGAGCCAGGCAACCCAGCTTGGCCAGATCTCAAGTCAAATTGATGCATATTGTGGCTTTATAACGATTTATGGGAAGGCATGTTTGTATATTAAATAGGAATGCTGAGGATATGTTGGGCTCTCCAGAAGTCCCGATGTAACCGTGTCGAGGTGCCTCAAGGAGCCCTCGGCACGTGTTGTGATAGTCAGCCTTTTCAGCTATATTTGTAGCTTTATGCTATGTGTAATTTTGACTCCGTTGCAACTGTTTATAATCAGAAAGTCACCCATCATAGGTTTCCACCCCTTTGTAGATGTTATGAAGGGTATTTCCGTACTAACAAGACAACCCTTAGCCGATGTCTCGGTGCCCGGAGGCGGTTGTGTTAGCGGAAAAGAGGCAATCAGATATGCAGGCTTTATAACTTTCACTTAGTCATTGGAGCTTAAACTTCGGAGGCCAGTTAGTAGCCACCAGTTAGTGTTTGTCGTCAACCGAGGTCAAGCCGTTAACACTTCGGCCAATTTTATGAAAGGCCCATCGTTTAACGTGGGGTAACCTCTATAGATTTATAGTTTGACACAGTCATCAGATCGCTGACCATTTTACGCTCATTGTGACAGTCAGTTTTCGGCTTTCTCCACTGAGGTACTTGACCAGTTAAACCGAAAGTACAATCGCAATGGTTCTCCCTTTACCCTTAGCCGAACAATCGGGAACGTAAGGAGTAAGCACATAGGAGTCGGGCAACCCAACTATTGACCGAAGACACAATTCGAAAATAATGCATATATAGCAATATCCGAGAATGTTTTGTCAAGGACTCCATAGAGTATCTTGGCTTTTGGTGGGTTCGGCTCTAGCTGCAGCCCCTGCTGATATTGCCGATACTTTAAAGGCGTCTGGTGTTGGACTGCGAGAGTTATGCTGGAGACAAATAAACAGGTTAAACATGCCATAAGCTTGGAAAACCAAAAAACTCACATAAAAACTTTACATCTAAAGTAGATCATTTTTTCGTGCCAATCCAAAATTGGACTTAATTAATATGTGCTTCGGTCGTGCTTTAACATGACACATCCGATCTCTAGACTTCAAGTGGATCAGCCTTCGAATTCAACGTCCCTATCCCGAAGGCGGAGTGCTTCTCAAAGGCCAGTTTAGCGAACCAAACCTGAGCGGCTTCAGAGAGAGACCAGGCCATCTGACGATTGACCACACACTCAAGTCGAGAAGGGAGTGGTAGAAAAAGACTTTGCAATGAGTTAAAAGAAAACAATTATTATAAACGACTCATATAAATTTTAAGAGCCCCTGGTTAACCTAGGAAAAGAAGTGTTTTTAACAAACAACGCTTTTAACAAATAAATTTTAACATAAATATAATGCTTGGTCGAACCGAATAAAAAATAAGAATTGAGGAAATTTGAGCATGAAAGCAACTTAGCTGGTTAGTGTGCTTGGTGTTGATGAAGAGGTCCGGGCTTGTGGCTGGACGAATACGTAGTCCTCGGCCTGGCCGAGGACCCAGCCCCCAAGCCCGAGGTGACTGAGCGAAGAGCTCGGCTTGACGAAGTGGAAATGCAACATGGTCGACACGGCAAGGCAAAGCCCTAGTCCAAGCGAGGTGATGAAGCCCTGGTGGGCTGGTGATGCCGAAGTCCCCGTAGTAGGCTCATGAAGAGATGACAAAGCCCCCGGTCTAGCCAAGGTACGGAGCAGGTCGTTAAGGCAACGTTGCAGCCCCATGCCAGCCGAGGTGTCGAAGAATGTCGGCATGGTGGACATTGGCTTGAAGAAGCAATGGCACGGCCATGCCGACGCAGGTCGTAACTTGTGATGCGCTCAATGCCGGCTTGATGAAGTGACCGCGCAGTGATGCTGGCGTGCCCGACCTGTGCAATCTGTGTGGCGGCGATGTTGGTGATGATTTAACCTTCGCGATGCCGAACTCTTGTTCGGCTTGCCGAGATGATGATCCGATAAGGTTGAGCTCGACTCAATGAAGCGATGACCCGTCTAGCGCAGGCCGGCAGCCGTGCAAGAACATTGCCGGCCTGGTTTGACACTAGCGCGACGGTGAAGATTGCCTTCGAAACGGAGCAGAATTTGTGAGCATGTGTTTGGAAACAAAACACAATACCCTAGAAAGAGATTCCTCCAAAAAGGTTATCCAATATCCCGTTCATGAAGAAATATGAACTTCGGTCAGATTCGTATTCGCGCAGAAAACAGATCCGAAAATTGATCCACTCGTCGGAAGTTTCCCAAAGTTTGAACGGTCTTGATCACCAAGTCTTGTGGAATCTTCCTCGTATATGTCATCGGCTGTCCGAAGAAGCCCATTAGTGAACTGCCATGGGGATTCGGCCTGACCCACCTAGTCGGTAGAGGACGTGGCTTCTAATTATGATCAGAGGTGGCTAGGGCTCGCTCTAATTAGTCAACTAGAACCAACTAGAACGTGAACTACATCAACTAGAGGAGGCTCCAAATTTTGTGTTATCATAGGGTGGAAATCCTCTAGTATATATAGGATTAGGGGGGAGAGGGGGCTGCCACCAAGGGGGAAAGAGCCCCCTTGGGGCGTTGGCCAAGGGAGGGTAAGTAGGACTCCCCGTCCAAGTAGGATCCCCCTTTAGGAAAGGGGGGCGCCTCCCTTGTTGGGCCCTTTGTGGCCCAACTCCTTCTCCACCTCTTGGCCTTATTTGGCCCGTTGATATTAAACTAAATATATTTTTGTTCTAAACATTTTCAAAGCATAATATATATAATTTGACATCTTCGGAAACACTTTCCACCTATATATATATATGTATATATATATTAATCAGTAATACCCGGTATTACCCGATATTCACCGAAACGCTTCCGGAACCTCTTGGAACTATTCTGGATATTAATGAAATAATTCCACAAATATATTCACATCACTCATGTCCTACTAAAACTCAGCATATTGTGATTACCTTAAGCTTGTGACCCTGTAGGTTCGGTAAACCATAGACATGAATGAAAACCCTTCGTTCAATGACTGATAGCGGAACTGTGGACATCCATATCGGTCCCTATGATTACACGAATGATATTTGAGTTACCCTTTGGTTATCATGTGACGTTCCCTTTGCTCCGCGATACTTCACAAGACCTGGTGTGCATCGGTATCCTCCTGAGTCATCACCATGCTAACTATACCGTTGCTCCCGTTACCGGTTTTTTTCTTCTTTCTCGTTGACGTGCTCCGGCATCCCCGTGACGTAGTCACCTGTGTCTGGCCAGACGATGATGGATGCCGTCACACTAGAGGTGGCTAGGGCACCTGTGTCTGGCCAGACAGTTTTGTTCTTCTACTTATGTGGATTAGAGGTGGCTAGGGCTCGCTCTAATTAGTCAACTAGAACCAACTAGAACATGCACTAGATCAACTAGAGGAGGCTCCAAAACTTGTGTTATCATAGGGTCTAAATCCTCTAGTATATATAGGATTAGGGAGAAGAGGGGGATGCCACCAAGGGGGAAAGAGCCCCCTTGGGTCATCGGCCAAGGGAGGGGAAGTAGGACTCCCCTTCCAAATAGGATTCGCCGACCCCCCCCCCTCTTTAGGAAAGGGGGGCCTCCCTTGTTGGGCCCTTGTGGCCCAACTCCTCCTCCACCTCTTGGCCTTATTTGGCCCGCTGATATTAAATTAAATATATTTTTTCTAAACATTTTCAGAGCATAATATATATAATTTAACATCTTCGGAAACACTTTCCACCCATATATATTAATCGGTAATACCCGGTATTACCCGATATTCACCGAAACCCTTTCGGTGACCCCAAAACGCTTCTGGAACCTCTCGGAACTATTCTGGATATTAATGAAACAATTCCACAAATATATTCTCATCACTCTTGTCCTACTAACACTCAGAAGATCGTGATTACCTTAAGCTTGTGACCCCGTAGGTTCGGTAAACCATAGACATGAATGAAACCCCTTCGTTCAATGACCGATAGTGGAACCATGGACATCCATAACGGTCCCTATGATTACATGAATGATATTCGAGTGACCTTTTGGTTATCATGTAATGTTCCCTTTGCTTCGCGATACTTTACAAGAAATGGTGTGCATCGGTATCGTCCTGAGTCATCACCATGGTCACTATACTGTTGTTCCCATTACCGGTTTTGTTCTTCTTTCTCGTTGACGTGTTCCGGCATGCCCATGACGTTGTCACCTATGTCTGGCCAGACGATGATGGATTTCATCACACCGAGATGGCCCTAAGAATATATGTCCATTGTCGGAGGAGCAAATCCCACTCTCGAATTGTGTGGTCACTTGTCAAACTTTCCAGTGTGCCTGAAAGTTGTCGTTATGATCACCTTGTTACAGATGACATTTGAGCAACCCCAAAGCCCACCGTCCAGTAGGAAGTGACCAAGACACTCTCATGGTCTGAGGAACTAAAACACATGCTAACACTTCGTGTTATAACAGATGATTTCAGACGTCATACCCTCAATGACAAGTATTGGGTCGATTCAATATGATCGTTCTTCTAACGTCATACCCTCAATGTTGTTTTAGGACTATCTTTACACTTAACGATATTCTAAGATCCGGAAAACGTGATCACCAACAACACTTGGGCCGGCCTTAGAGGCAAGATCGGGAACCTGTTATTTACCTTTTATCATTCCACACGTGCATATGAGTTTTCCACTGAATCACATATTCCAGGATCATAGCAGTTATAGCATGGAATAAAAACTCTTAATTATGAATAATGGAAATATAATAATACAATACTATTGTCTCTAGGGTATATTTCCAACTTGTTTAGGAGCCGGTGGTGTGGCTTTAGGGCATCTCCAACACCAACCCTGAAACAACCTGCATACGTCCAGACCGTGCGGTCCAGACGTGTTGTGCCATGGAACGCGGCCATGTATCGGTCCACTCGACGGTCCAAATGCACTTTCTTTTGCAAACCGGAGACAAACGAGGAGGGATTTGCAAGCGTCAAGACAACACCCACGCCCGCTTTTGACCACCCTGGCCCACCCATAACCCCCGCCTCGCTCGCGCGTGTTCTCGCTCGACGCCGGTTGCCCGCATTCATGCCTCTATAGAGCGGCCGCTCCATATTGAAGCCGGCCCGGAGTGGACACAAGCTCTCACTGCCTCCGCCATTGAAACAGCATGCCGGCTGAGGGCGCGGCCTGCTATAGGCCCGGCTGAATAGGCATCCACTTCTCATTCAAATGCCTCTATTAAACCCGTGCATGTGCCGAGAAACATACTCTGGCCACACATTCATTCATGAGCGGGTCGGCATTAAACACAATGTCGGGAAAGCTCCTCCCGTCAGCCGACTATTTAAACTAGGCCATCCGCCGAGCAAGAATCGCACCACAGCTCCGCTCCCCATCTCTTCCTTGCAGCATATTCTCCACACTCTCCATGGTATCCGACGAACAAGAAGAGCAGCTCTCCGGCATAAAAGCTGGCTCGGTGGCCCACCAAGCCCGTTGGATACAAGCCAGGCAACTCGCTGCTTGATACGTCTCCGTCGTGTCTATAATTTTTTATTGTTTCATGCCAATATTATACAACTTTCACATACTTTTGGCAACATTTTATATTATTTTTTGGGACTAACATATTGATCCAGTGCCCAGTGCCAGTTCCTGTTTCTTGCATGTTTTTTGTTTCACAGAATATCAATATCAAACGAAGTCCAAATGCAATAAAAATTTACGGAGAATTATTTTGGAATATATGTGATTTTTGGGAGGTGGTATCAATGCAAACGGAGGCCCACGACCTCCACAAGACACCAGGGCGCGACCTAGTACCCAGGTGCGTGGTGACCTCCTCGTAAGTTGGTTAGGGCTCTACTTCGAGCGTAAGGAAACTTGCATCCAGAAAAAAATCGTGCTAAAATCTCAAGGCAGTTGGAGATATGGATTTCCGAGAATATAAGAAACAGTTTTCGGCTAGAAAACAGGAACGCAAAACAAAAGAGAACAGAGAGATAGATCCAATCCAGACGGAGCTCCTGCCCCTCTGCCGCCATGGAGGTCATGGACCATAGGAGGAACTCTCCTCCCGTCTAGGGGGAGGCCAAGGAAGAAGAAGAAGAAGAAGGAGAAGAAGAAGGAGAAGAAGAAGGAGGAGGGGGCTCTCTCCCCTTCTCTATCGATGGCGCCGGAGTGCCGCCGGGGCAAGGATCGTGACAGTGATCTACCCCAACAACTTCGCCGCTGTCAACACCAACTCTCTCCCCCTCTATGCAGTGGTGTAACATATCTTCTACCCGCTTTAATCTGTACTTAAACATGGTGCTCAATGCTATATATTATTTCCCAATGATCTATGGCTATCTTATGATGTTTCTGTGGATTCGTTTTGTCCTATGGGTTGATTGATGATCGTGATTGGTTTGAGTTGTATGCTTTATTTTGGTGCTGTCCTATGGTGCCCTTCGTGTCGTGCAAATGTGAGGGATCTCCGCTGCAGTGTGTTGCAATACGTTCATGATTCGCTTATGGTGGGTGGTGTGAGTGACAGAAGCACAGACCCGAGTAAGTGGGTTGTCGCGTATGGGAGTATAGAGCACTTGATACTTAATGCTACGGTTGGGTTTTACCTTAATGATCTTTGGTAGTTGCGGATGCTTTCTAGAGTTCCAATCATAAGTGCATATGATCCAAGTAGAGAAAGTATGTTAGCTCATGCCTCTCCCTCATATAAAATTGCAATAATGATCACCGGTCTAGTTATCGATCACCTAGGGACAAATGGCTTTCTTGTCTGACAAAAGCTATCTACTTTTATTATCTTGCAATTTATTCGTAGTTTTATTCTCACAAAGCACTCCTAGTTTTATTTTTGTTCCAACCTAGCGCATGGTTCAGCAACTCGCCGCTCCAAACCAGCCCGCGGAGAAGTGGCGAGTTGCTCCAGGCAGGCATGTGGGGGAGCACGATGGAACGGGCACCGTGGATTCCATGGACGAGTCCATACGTTGTGCCATCCACAATTAATGTTGGCAGAACCGCGCCCTATCGGTGGAGAAGAAATTTGCTACACAGAGATTGACGAGCCGGCGGCAAGTGCATCCGTGTGCACTGCCAACATTGAAAAGAAGTAGAACAAGGGAGGCCTTCGTCACTTGGGTCCTAGGAAGGCCAGCGCCAGCATGTCGCCGGCGTGCACAATTAGTGACTTGACCGGTTCAGCATAGACCATCGTCGACCCCGCCGTGGCTTCACGAAAGCAGAGTAGGCACCCTTCCCCTCCGGCAGAAGCACCTCTTTTGCCACTCCGATGAGCAGCACACCCGAACATAGGGAAGATACGAGGGAAGAATATACCTCTGGGGCTCCTGGCAGTCCGATGAGCGGGATGCCGGACATGGGGAAGACGAAGGGATCCGCGCGGCTAGCCGTAGACTAGTGTAGTGTATCATGTCCTGGGAATGGAGCTCCGCACGATCGTACGTGCACATAATTTTGCCTTTGTCGTTAAAATATGTCCAAAATGTAAATGTTTCGTCCAATTTGTATGAAATCCGCCATGTTTGCATGAATTTTGTTCGGTTAGTTCAAATAGTTGTTGAAATGCATGCGGGCAGCGTCTGATGGCCGGCTCCGGTAGCCATGTGCACGGACTACTTCCCCTTGTCCGCCGCCGACCGATGCCAGAGCAAATTTGTGGGTAGCATTGGAGATGCCCTTACCGGTGAAGGCCAGAGCATCAGATAGAGTTAAATAGTGCTTGCAATCCAACCCTCTTTGTCTCTCTATATGTATTTTTCTAGAACTAGCATAGTGGCCCTCTCAAATGCGAGAGCATCATCCTTAATGCTTCGAACATGCTAAGTACTTAGTTTATACCATGTAGATATTTTTACACATATTTACCCTTGTGCTTGCATAATACATGACATTTTGACATTGATACATTTCTAAAGGTGCATCTCTAACCTTTATTTTCCATATGCAATATATGAATATGTTGCCAATATTACAAAGGTCCAGATTATACTTGTTGCTCTAGGATGAGGGCTCCATACCTTCCCTTTTCATGCAAATTTAACGATCATGAAACCTTAGCTTCTTATGCTAATGGTAGATATGATTACTATGATGTGGAACGAATAGAAGAATTTGTTACTTTTAAGGGTGCTTATGAAATTGAATCTATGTTTGAAAATTATGAAGATTATGTTGATGTTGTTTACATACCTGAAAATTTTGCTATACTTAAATATTGCTATGAGAATTATGAATATAATGGCGGTATTAATGAGTTTATTGAGAAAGTCTCTACTGGCCAAGAAGAGACTAATATTTTGCAGGAAGCTATGGAAGAAGAAATAGGTGAAACTGTGAGCTTATTGGATGAAAAAGATGATGAGGAGAGTGAAGAACAAAAGGAGGTAGAGCGGATTGATCACCCGTGCCTACCTTCTAATGAGAGTAACTCTTCAACTCATACATTTTTTAATTTCTCTTCATGCTTACCGAAGTATGCATGAATGCTATGATCCCGTTGATTCTTTTGAAATATCCCTTTTTGATGAACTTGATGATTGCTATGCTTGTGGCCAAGATGCCAATATGAATTATCCTTGTGGAGATGAACTTGCTATAGTTCCTTATGTTAAGAATGAAATTGTTGCTATTGCACCCACATATGATAGTCCTATTATCTTTTTGGATTCTCCCAACTAAACTATATCGGAGAAGTTTGCTCTTATTAACTATTATATTGATGGGTTGCGTTTTACCACTACACATGATTATTTTGATGAATATAATATGCATGTGCTTGCTGCTCCTACTTGCAATTATTATGAGAGAGGAACTACATCTCCGCTTCTCTATGTTTCCAACATGATAGAATTGCAAGAAAGTGCTTATGCTATGTATTGGCCTTTACTTGATGTGCATGAATTGTTCTTTTATGACATGCCGATGCATAGGAAGAGAGTTAGACTTCGTCATTGCATGATATATATTTCTTTGTGCTCAATACGAAATTATAAATCATTGTTAATTAAAATTGGCTTTGATATACCTTGGGATCCGGTGGGTCCATTACTTGAGCACTTTATGCCTAGCTTAATGGCTTTAAAGAAAGCGCTACCAAGGAGACAACCCGAAAGTTTTGGAGAGTCATTTTATTCTATTGTGTGCTTTTACAAAGTTTAAAAACAAAAAATACAGAGGGGAACCTAAAACTTTTCAAAAAGAAAAGTGAAAGTGAGAGAGACGAGCATTGTTAAAGTGGGACCTAGCCTTCAACTTTGTTCATGCCCATGGAAACTTTGTGAATCTTGAATTATAGAAAATTTTCAAAAATAATAATTACCCATGTACAAATCCATTGTATTATAAAATTAATGTGCCAAGATTTTCGTTTAGGATGATTAGATTGCTTGTTGGTATGTGCGGTGCAAAAACAGAAACTTGGCTGTAGTGCGTGATTTTACATTTTTTTATTGGAACTTCATAAGTTTCTGAAATTTTTACATAGTATTGCTATGAAAAATGTTTGTTCTTTCCTAATTTTTCAGATTTTTTGGAATTACAGAAGTATGGTCAAAGTTTAGATTACTACAGACTGCCCTGTTTTTGACATATTCTGTTTTTGATGCATTGTTTTGCTTGTTTTGATGAAACTATCAATTGTATCGGTGGTATAAGCCATGTAGAAGTTATAATAAAGTAGCTGCAATGCACAAACAAAATATGAATGGGCTTGCAACAGTACTTAAAGTAGTGATTTCCTTTATTATACTAACGGATCTCACCAGTTTTCTGTTAAGTTTTGTGTGTGTAAAGTGTTCAAATACCGAGGAGGTCTCGATATGAGGAGAAGGAGGAGAGGCAAGAGTTCAAACTTGGGGATGCCCAAGGCACCCCAAGTAAATATTCAAGGACACTCAAGCATCTAAGCTTGGAGATGCCCCGGAAGGCATCCCATCGTTCTTCAACAAGTATCGGTATGTTTCGGTTTTCGTTTCGTTCACGTGATATGCGTAAATCTTGGAGCGTCTTTTGTGTTTTATTTTCCCTTTTATTTTATGAACCATGCTGGTATGAGATAGTCCATGGTTGATTTATAGAATGATCATTGCACTTCACTTATATCTTTTGAGTATGGCTTTATAGAATGCTTCATGTGCTTCACTTATATCATTTGAACTTTTGATTGTCTGTTTCTCTTCACATAGAAAACTGTTGTTTGTAGAATGCTCTTTTGCTTCACTTATATTTATTAGATCATGTCTTTTGTAGAAAGAATTAAACTCTCATACTTCACTTATATCTATTTAGAGAGTCAACAGAAATTGGTCATTTGCATGGTTAGTCATGAAATCCTACATAAAACTTGTGGATCACTGAATATGATGTGTTTGATTCCTTGCAATAGTTTTGCGATATAGAGATGATAATATGTGGGAGGTACTATTAAATGGTTGTAGTTAGTAGGAATATTGGTGTGAAGGTTTGTGATTCACGAAGCATGCACGTACAGTCTCTCGTTATGCTATGAAATTGGAGCATGATTTATTGTTGATTGTCTTCCTTATGAGAAGCGGTCGGGGACGAGCGATGGTCTTTTCCTACCAATCTATTCCCCTAGGTGCATGTGTAGTATTACTTGGCTTCGAGGGCTAATAAACTTTTGCAATAAGTATATGAGTTCTCTATGACTAATGTGAGTCCATAGATTATACGCACTCTTACCTTTCCGCAATTTCCTAGCCTATACGGTACCGTGAATTGCCCTTTCACACCTTGAGAGTCGGTGCAAACTTCGCAGGTGCATCCAAACCCCGTGATATGATATGCTCTATCGCACATAAGCCTTATTATATCTTACTCAAAACAGCCACCATACCTACCTATTATGGCCTTTCCATGACCATTCCAAGATATATTGCCATGCAACTTCCACCGCTTCTGTTTTGATGACTTAAGCATTTGTTGTCATATTGCTTTGCACGATCATAAGATAGGTAGCATGATATTTCCATGGCTTGTCCATTTTTTTATGTCCTTGCTACGCTAAATTATTGCACTTCCTGGTACACTGCGAGAGGCATTCATATAGAGTCATATTTTGTTCTAGGTATCGAGTTGTAATTTTTATTTCTTTTGAGTTGTAAGTAAATAGAAGTGTGATGATCATCATTATTCATTATTAGAGCATTCTCAGTGAGGAAAGGATGATGGAGATGATGATTCCCCCACAAGTCGGGATGAGGCTCCGGACAAATATAAAAAAGAAAAAAAGAAAAAAGTGAGGCCACAAAGAGCCCAAGAAAAAATTTAGAGAAAAGAGAGAAGGGGCATGCTAATTCCACACTTGTAATTCAAAGTAGCACCATGTTTTTCATATAGAGAGTCTCCTATGTTGTCACTTTCATATACTAGTGGGAGTTTTTCATTATAGAGTTAGATGCACACCCACTTAATTTCCATAATGAGCTTTCATACACTTATAGAGTGCATCCGCTGCATGGCAATCCCTACTCCTCGCATTGAAATCAATTGATGGGCATCTCCATAGCCCATTGATTAGCTGCGTCAATGTGAGACTTTCTTACCTTTTGTCTTCTCCAAATTAATCTCTACCATCATGCTCTATTCCACCCATAGTGCTATGTCAATGGCTTGCGCTCATGTATTGCGTGAGGGTTGAAAAAGCTGAAGCATGTTAAAAAGTATGAACCAATTGCTCGGCTTGTCATCGGGGTTGTGCATGATAAATACTTTGTCTTAATAAGATGGAGCATGACAAGACTATATGATTTTGTAGGGATAGCATTGTTTAGTATTGATATTTTGAAAGACATGACTGTTTGTTGGGATGCCTGAGTATTGATGTCTTTATGTCAAATATAGACTATTGCTTTGAATCACTCACGTCTTAATATTCATGCCATGATTAGATATATATGATCAAGAATATGCTAGGTAGGATTCCACATCAAAAGTTATCTTTTTTGTCATTTACCTACTCGAGGACGAGCAAGAATTAAGCTTGGGGATGCTGATACGTCTCCGTCGTATCTATAAATTTTGATTGTTTCATGCCAATATTATACAACTTTCGCATACTTTTGGCAACATTTTATATTATTTGTTGGGACTAACATATTGATCAGTGCCCAGTGACAGTTCCTATTTGTTGCATGTTTTTTGTTTCGCGGAATATCCATATCAAACGAAGTCCAAATGCAATAAAAATTTATGGAGAATTATTTTGGAATATATGTGATTTTTGGGAGGTGGAATCAACACAAACGTAGGCCCGCAAACCCCCACAAGACACCAGGGTGCGGCCCAGGGCCCAAGCGTGTGGTGGTGGGTGGTGGCCTCCTCAGAAGTCGGTTGGGGCTCTACTTCGGGCGCAAGGAAGCTTATATCCGAAAAAATCGTGTTAAAATCTCGATGCAATCGGAGTTACGGATTTCCGAGAATATAAGAAACAGTTTTTGGCCAGAAAACATGAACGCGAAAAAGAAGAGAACAGAGAGATAGATCCAATCTAGGAGGGCTCTTGCCCCTCCACCGCCATGGAGGCCATGGACCAGAGGGGGAATTGTCCTCCCATCTAGGGGGAGACCAAGGAAGAAGAAGAAGGAGGGGGGCTCTCTCCCCCTGTCTCCCGGTGGCGCCGAAGTTCCGCCGGGGCAAGGATCGTGACAGCGATCTACACCAACAACTTTGCCGCCATTAACACCAACTCTCTCCCCCTCTATGTAGTAGTGTAACCTCTCTTCTACCCACTGTAATCTCTACTTAAACATGGTGCTCAACGCTATATATTATTTCCCAATGATCTATGGCTATCTTATGATGTTTGAGCAGATTCAGTTTGTCCTATGGGTTGATTGATGATCGTGATTGCTTTGAGTTGTATGTTTTATTTTGGTGTTGTCCTATGGTGCCCTCCGTGTCGCACAAATGTGAGGGATCCCTGTTGTAGGGTGTTGCAATATGTTCATGATTCACTTATGGTGGGTGGCGTGAGTGACAGAAGCACATACCCGAGTAAGTGGGTTGTTGCGTATGAGAGTAAAGAGGACTTGATACTTAATGCTATGGTTGGGTTTTACCTTAATAATCTTTGGTAGTTGCGGATGCTTGCTAGAGTTCCAATCATAAGTGCATATGATCCAAGTAGATAATGTATGTTAGCTCATGCCTCTCCCGCATATAAAATTGCAATAATGATCACCGGTCTAGTTATCAATCACCTAGGGACAAATTACTTTCGTGTGTGACAAAAGATATCTACTTTCATTATCTTGCAATTTATTCATAGTTTTATTCTCGCAAAGTACTCCTAGTTTTATTCTTGTTCTAGGTAAAGCAAACGTTAAGTGTGCATAGAGTTGTACCGGTGGTCGATAGAACTTGAGGGAATATTTGCTCTGCCTTTAGCTCCTCGTTAGGTTCTACACTCTTATTTATCGAAAAAGGCTACAAACGATTCCCTATACTTGTGGGTTATCACTGCTCCACATTCCTCGCCCAGCCCGATGGAGAAAGTTCTCGTTCCAACCTAGTGCGTGGTTATTCCAACGATGGGCTTCCTCAAAATGCCCTAGGTCTTCGTGAGCAAGCAAGTTGGATGCACACCCACTTAGTTTCTTTTGTTGAGCTTTCATACATTTATAGCTCTAGTGCATCCGTTGCATGGCAATCCCTACTCCTCGCATTGACATCAATTGATGGGCATCTCCATAGCCCGTTGATTAGCCGTGTCGATGTGAGAGTTTCTCCCTTTTTGTCTTCTCCACACAACCTCCATCATCATATTATGTTCCATCTATAGTGCTATGTCCATGGCTCGCGCTCATATATGCGTGAAAGTTGAAAAAGTTTGAGAATGCTAAAGTATGAAACAATTGCTTGGCTTGTCATCGGGGTTGTGCGTGATGAGAGCATTTTGTGTGACGAAAATGAAGCATGGCCAAACTATATGATTTTGTAGGGATGAGCTTTCTTTGGCTATGTTATTTTGAGAAGACATAATTGCTTGGTTAGTATGATTGAAGGATTATTATTTTTATGTCAATATTAAACTTTTGTCTTGGATCTTTCGGATCTGAACATTCATGCCACAATAAAGGAAATTACATTGAAAATTATGTTAGGTAGCATTCCACATCAAAAAATCTGTTTTTATCATTTACCTACTCGAGGACGAGCAAGAATTAAGCTTGGGGATGTTCATACGTCTCCAACGTATCTATAATTTTTGATTGCTCCATGCTATTATATTATCCATCTAGTATGTTTTATATGCATTTATATGCTATTTTATATGATTTTTGGGACTAACCTATTAACCTAGAGCCCAGTGCCAGTTTCTGTTTTTTCCTTGTTTTTGAGTTTTACAGAAAAGGAATACCAAACGGAGTCCAATTGACGTGCCAATTTTTGATGATTTTTTATGGACCAAAAGAAGCCCCCGGAGTAAAAGAGTTGGGCCAGAAGAGTCCTGGGCCATCCATGAGGGTGGGGGGCGCGCCCTACCCCCTGGGCGCATCCCCCTATCTCGTGGACGACTTGGAGACCCCGCCTGACGTGAGACCTACGCTAAAAATTCCTATAAATACAGAAACCTCCAGAAAATAACCTAGATCGGGAGTTCCGCCGCCGCAAGCCTCTGTAGCCACCAAACATCAATCGGGACCCTATTCCGGCACCCTGCCAGAGGGAGAATCCCTCACCGGTGGCCATCTTCCTCATCCCGGCGCTCTCCATGACGAGGATGGAGTAGTTCACCCTCAGGGCTAAGGGTATGTACAGTAGCTATGTGTTTGATCTCTCTATCTCTCTCTCTCTCTCGTGTTCTTGATTCGGCACGATCTTGATGTATCGCGAGCTTTGCTATTATAGTTGGATCTTATGATGTTTCTCCCACTCTACTCTCTTGTAATGGATTGAGTTTTCCCTTTGAAGTTATCTTATCGGATTGAGTCTTTAAGGATTTGAGAACACTTGATGTATGTCTTGCATGTGCTTATCTGTGGTGACAATGGGATATTCACATGATCTACTTGATGTATGTTTTAGTGATCAACTTGCGGGTTCAGTGACCTTGTGAACATATGCATAGGGGTTGGCACACGTTTTCGTCTTGACTCTTCGGTAGAAACTTTGGGGCACTCTTTGAAGTTCTTTGTGTTGGTTGAATAGATGAATCTGAGATTGTGTGATGCATATCGTATAATCATACCCACGGATACTTGAGGTGACATTGGAGTATCTAGGTGACATTAGGGTTTTGGTTGATGTGTGTCTTAAGGTGTTATTCTAGTACGAACTCTAGGATAGATCGAACGGAAAGAATAGCTTCGTGTTATTTTACTACAGACTCTTGAATAGATCGATCAGAAAGGATAACTTTGAGGTGGTTCCGTACCCTACAATAATCTCTTTGTTTGTTCTCCGCTATTAGTGACTTTGGAGTGACTCTTTGTTGCATGTTGAGGGATTGTTATATGATCTAATTATGTTATTATTGTTGAGAGAACTTGCACTAGTGAAAGCATGAACCCTAGGCCTTGTTTCGAAGCATTGCAATACCGTTTGTGCTCACTTTTATCATTAGTTACCTTGCTGTTTTTACAATTTCATATTACAAAAACCTATATCTACCATCCATATTGCACTTGTATCACCATCTCTTCGCCGAACTAGTGCACCTATACAATTTACCATTGTATTGGGTTTGTTGGGGACACAAGAGACTCTTTGTTATTTGGTTGCAGGGTTGTTTGAGAGAGACCATCTTCATCCTACGCCTCCCACGGATTGATAAACCTTAGGTCATCCACTTGAGGGAAATTTGCTACTGTCCTACAAACCTCAGCACTTGGAGGCCCAACAACGTCTACAGGAAGAAGGTTGTGTAGTAGACATCAAGTTCAAAGTTGGAGAGTATGTTCTTTTGTACAACTCTTGTTTCGGATTCTTTGCAGGAAAAGTCCTCTCCAAATGGGAAGGACCCTACGTTATTGAGGAGGTTTATCGGTCTAGAGCCATCAAAATAAATAATGCCGAAGGTACTAACCCGAAGGTTGTCAATGGGCAAATAATAAAACTTTATATCTCAGGCATTTATAGACTTGAGATTAGAGTCACTAGAGCCACGTGGGCCCCATAAGGCACCAGGGCGTGCCCAGGTGGCTTGTGGGCCACTGGTGGCACTACAAAAAAAAGACACATCTGTGACATTTTGGGCCGAACGAATTTTTTTTCTGTCCTACTTATGACACTTCTATGACAATAATTGTGACAAAACACGGTATCATCATAGATGTGGTGGGGTCCTACTTCTATGACAAAAAATCATGACAGAAAATGGGCTTTTCGTCCTGGGCGGGCCGGAGACGCAGCTTCATGACATTCTTTGGGCCGTCCATGACGGAAAAAACCGTGGTAGAAGCGAGGGCGCAGAAAATATCGGGGAGTCCCCGGTTACCGTGGGTGGTCGGGGGCCGAGCGATGCGCATTTCTCTCGTACGTACGCGCATGTGTGCGAGGCGTTGGGCTCTAACTGAACCCGAGCGAGGCGTTGGGCTCTAACTGAACCCGAGCGATTGCACTGCAGGCTACGCGTTACTGAACCCGAGCGATCGATCGATGGCTGTTAACTGAACCCGATCGAGCGCTTCCTTCGCTACTGCTGCTAACTGAAGCCGATCGATGCTGCCTCTGGATGAACAGTGAGCGTTGCGGGGGGTTTGGATGAACAGTTCCCGGTGGGGGTGGATGAACAGGACCCCGTGGTGTTGCCTCTGGATGAACAGTACCTCGATCGATCGAGCCGGTTGGGGCTGGATGAACAGGACCCCGTGGAGGGCAGGATGAACAGGACCACCCCATGGAGGGTAGGATGAACAGTAGACGGTGAAGGGCTGGATGAACAGTAGCCCGTGGAGGGGTGGTTGAACAGGAGCCCGTGGAGAGGGCTGGTTGAATAGTAGCCGGTGGAGTAGCGCGCGGTGGAGGCTGGATGAACAGGAGCCCGTGGATGAACAGTCGGAGGTGGAGGCTAGAGGAGGTCGACGGTGGATGAACAGTAGCCCGTGGAGGCTGGAGGGGGTCGACGGTGGAGATGAACAGTATCCCGTGGAGTCCAGCTTTGCGGTACGCCACACCCCTCCCGATGAACAGGACCCCCGTTTCGACCGTAGCGCTCTAACACAAGTCCGTTTCCTCCGTTTTGCGACACGACAGACCCCTCTCGATCAACAGGACCCCCGTTTCGACCGTAGGAGGTCCGTTTCCTCCGTTTTGCGGTACTCCAGACCCCTCCCGATGAACAGGATCCCGTTTCGAACGTGGCCGGTCAAACACAAGCCCGTTCCCTCCATTCTGCGGTATGCCAGGCCTCGTTTCCATCGGCTGTTCCGTCCAAGCCCTCCCGATGAACAGGACGACGCATTCCATTCCGACCCAGCTGAGACTCCCCATGAACACGACGAGGACGCTGTTTCTCTGTTCCGACCCAGCCATGTACACGAGCCCTGGCCGTACGTACGCGCGAGTAGGCGTTCGAGACCCCGCCCGTATGTACGTACGTGGCCGTATTTACTTTCTTGCACCCTAGCCGCTGTACGTACGTGTACATGCTACGTGTGCGCCTCTACTACGACACGTGTGCGCCTCTACATCGACCAGTATGTACGTACACGTTCGTGACCAGAATGACAACGCTACGTACGCTTCGAGCAGGTGGGTCCCGACTGTCAGGCACTTCCTTGCGTGCGAAGATGTAGCTGGTGGGTCCCAGCAATCACGGGGGCGAATCGTTTTTTTGCCCGAACGCACTTCCTTGCGTGTGAAGATGTAGCTGGTGGGTCCCAGCAGTCAGGGGGAAACGTTTTTTCGCGAAATACGGTGGCCCGTCCAGTGGGCCCCGCTGTCAGGTGGAGGAATAATTATTTTGCGCGTAATAATGAGGCACTTCCTTGCTGCGGCCGTGGACCCAGTTGTCAGCCTCTCCACGTACAGTACTCTTCCGATGGAAGTCTTTCCTTGACCACGTTGACCACGCCGCGCCGAGAGCACCAGGGCGGTGGACGACGGCGAGGCCTGGGAAGGGGACAACGCGGAGCCGGGGAAGACGCGGCAGTGGAAGCCCGCGCGGAGAGGAGTACGAGGGTTCACTGGTTCGGCTGCGGTGTGAGGCTGCCGTCGCCGCAGGGCCTGGCCAGCGGTGGGAATAGTAGGGGGCGGTGAGGCCTCCGCGGCAGCACGGCCGGCCACGGGATGCAGGAGCATGCGGCACGACCGGCGCTGCTTTGGGCGGCTGGAGCACCAAGACCAGAGGTTGAAGAAGCAGTACGGCCGTTGGATGGACATCGTACGGTCACTGGAGCTAGAATCGTTCATATTGACTAAGTTGACAAAGCACTCCGTCCCCGTCAACTTAGTAGGCCCACAAGTCAGCCTCCCACTAAGGTGGGTCCCAACTAGCAGGGGGAGTATTCATTTTTTTGTGCGTAATAAGGAGGCACTTCCGGTGGGTACGAGCTGACAGCGGGGGGGAACGTTTTTTTCGCGAGATACGGTGGCCCGTCCGGTGGGTCCCGGCAGTCAGGGGGAAATGTTTTTTCGCCAAATACGGTGGCCCGTCCGGTGGGTCCCTGCTATCAGGTGGAGGAATATTTATTTTCCGCGTAATAAGGAGGCACTTCCTTGCGGCTGCCGTGGACCCAGCTGTCAGCCTCTCCACGACAGTACTCTTCCGATGGAAGTCGTTCCTTGGACCACGTTGACCACGCCGCGCCGAGAGCACCAGGGCGGTGGACGACGGCGAGGCCTAGGAAGGGGACAACGCGGAGCCGGGGAAGACGCGGCAGTGGATGCCCACGCGGAGAGGAGTACGAGGGTTCACTGATTCGGCTGTGGTGTGAGGCTGCCGTAGCCGCAGAATAACAGGGGGTGTGGGTGAGTAGAGGGATGCCCTGGCCAGCGGTGGGAGTAGTAGGGGGCGGTGAGGCCTGCACGGGAGGTGGGAGCAGGCGGTCCCGCCGGTGCTGGATTTGGCGGCTGGAGCAAGAAGATTAGAGATTGAAGAAACACGACGGTCATTGGATTGACATCCAACGGTTACGTCTGCTAGAATCGTTTGTTGACATATATAATAACTAAAAAAATCTTGCATACGCGTCAACTTAATAGGCCCATAAGTCAGACCATTCCCTCTTTTTTTAATAATTTATATATAGCTCATTGCGACTTCTTATGCAATTTATTGCAGTCCTTTTTTTGGTTGGCCAGGGCCAATTTCGCATATTTCTGTGGGTTCCAAACTATTTTTAATACCGAAATGTCAAGCCAGATTTAAAGTACTTTGAAGATATATTTAAATTAGGTTAATGCCCAGTGAAATAGGAATCTGAAAATGTGAAAAAATCAGAAATTATAAAGTAATTGCCAATTTGTCATCTGTTTTTATATTTACAACCCATTTCATATTACTTTCAAGATTTGCCGGCGTCTTGAAAGAGTTGCAGCCCATCAGGGCGTAGAAAAATAAGTAGTCCTGGATTGGGTATTCTTCAGAAAAAATAAACTAGGCTCATTTTCACAAAGAAACAATAGCTGGGCTGGTCACATGGTGAACATAAAATATAACCCTGGGCTAGACGGGCCACAGCCCAGTTCAAACCCTGCTCGGTCTCAACAATAACAAAAAAATACTGCTCGAGCTGCTACGTCCCAGGTGTCAGTCGATCTTGTGTTGTTCTCTTGTCTATTGACTATATACGTTCACAATGTCGTGGTCCCAGATGTCAGGAAAACACTAGGAGGAAGCATTTTATTTTTCCATACGCTGACATGGTGGGCCCTAATGTCATCCTCTCCACGTATTTCTGCCGGTTCCTGTTGTTTGTTGACCATATTGACAACGCGAGAGGGCGGCGCCGCGGTGAGCGCACCAAAGCACGCGGAGGACGACGGCGAGGCCTCGGACGTCGGCGTTAACGATTTAGGAGACGGTGGGGCGGCGATGCGTGCGATGAGGCGCAGCCAGCCGTGGGAGGCGGAAGCAGGCGGCCCCGCCGGCGCTGGTTTGGTTTTGGCGGCTGGAGGAAGACAAGACTGAAGAAACACGACAGACTGTAAAAGCAGCAGGAGTACATAATAACCTTAACTGAAACCAGCAGGGGCACTTAACAACCATAGCTGAAAGCAGTATGAGCACTTATACAGGTTCAACCGTACAAAGCACGCCTCGAAGAGTGCTACTTTGCCTATAGTTAACCCAGGGTGAGGCCGCCAAGCCCCAGGATAAGGCCCAGGCGCCACCCCGCGCATCCACAACCTTCTGAAAGCGACTTCATCTCGCAATGTGGTCAATAAATAGGATATTCGCTTTAGATCCATGGAAAAGCAGGAACATAATCTTCTGTCCTATTCTCCAAGATGGACGGGCCTTCATTATTTGAGACCACCCATGAATAAGTATCTTTTCACCTCCAAGGGGAATGGAGTAGGTCGACATAAACATCATGTTGTGACCAAGCGCAAGTCTGACCCGACCATGGTCAGGCATCTGTATAGGAACAATAGAACTGGGCAGTTTCTGTTTCAAGAAGGTCACAACTGTAAAACTGTGTATAAGCAATAGTTTATGAACAACATATATAACAGAAAATAGCTCGTACCATAAGTTTCTCGACACAGTTGGACCTGTTCAACGAGTGTAGCAGTGGCACACATATCCCACGTGGCCTTCCACCATTGGAACGCCCCACAAGGACCTCAAGACGATCAATAAAGTGTAGGAACTTGTGGATGTCGTCCCAGTCAACTTCAGTGCCATCAGTAACAGCCGAGTTGTTACAGAATAACAAACGAGCAGCCTGCTTAACTCTGAAAAAACCTACATGTGCCACCAATTATAAGAAAATATTAGTTAGAAGTAGCATCTTTGTGAGAGATTCGTTGCTACTTCTAAAGTTAAATTGTGATCAGTTAGACAGAATAGGTGGATTAACAAGTAATCGAGGCAACAAGCAAGAACCAGATACAAAACTACCATTGATGAACAATTGGAACGACGTTGGGGTGGAAGATCGCAGTGAAGATGAGACCAGGTTGTGCTATTTCCATCAACATTCGTGCGCCAACTTTCAGTCCGTAACACTTGAGAGAAAGTTTATCCAAGTTCGGCCATAAAAAAAGCAGCGATCTTCTTGGTTCATGAACCCAACTCGAAACTTATATCCATGGCTTGTCTTCACTGTTACCATTAAACTGGTGTATTCAGTTATGGCAAGGCCGAGCATCTTGAGTACATATGTTCTAGCAGAGTAAGGAATGCACTGCAGGAAAAATAATATGTGAACACAATGTATTCCCTATATCCAAATCTAGAAATACTTTCCTCCTTCACGTCAGTGTTGACCATGGTACTAGTACCTTTTATCCAAATATAGCAATCCAAATTTCCAAATTAGTCGACATCATGTTTAAAAAACCCCACCCTTCCGGATAGAAAAGAGGATTCTAGGAACATACTGTGCGCGTTTTAAAATCCTATGTTAGGATCAGAAGGAACAAGTGTGGCATCTCGCCGAGGGCGCTGAAACATGTAGGGTCCTCGCACTTTCGGCAATGCAAATGAAACACACTAGATTCAGTAGGAAGAAAAATGCATCAACAGCGGCGGCTGCCATCCTAGGAGTACCCGCGACCAAGGGACTTGGATTTATCGGGGATGGATGAAGAATTCGTACCAGGTTCTCCATGAGAAAACCCTATGCAATTGCCGAGCGGGGGTTTTCTCTGAACAAGCAAACAAGGGAGAAGGGATTCAGGCCGAGTGAAATATTGCCGCTTCGTCCGTCCAGCTTACTGCTAAAGCTGGAAAGGTGGGGGTTTTGTGATTTGATGGCTCATTGGGCATTAATGCGGCGCTACGCCCGGGGTGTGTCTACCGTGCAGTTGTGCACTCTAATTTGGTGCATATGGCATGTGTACCCCGTTGCCGGATGCCCCACATATCAGCGCAAGGAAGCAGAAAGACAGGAGTAACTAGTTATTACACATAAATATATTTTTGACAGAGAGATATTCCCTCTGTAAAGAAATATAAAGATCTTTTATATCACAACTTTATACATAAGAAAAATCAAGGGGAATATATATAACATATATAATTATAAAAAATAGAGTTTTTTTAACACGGTATAGACAAGTTGGCGATGATGGTGTGCCTGTCATCCTGCAATATAGGTCGTCCGATTTATATCTGACGGATAGGAAGGAAACTATGGCAATTTTGCAAAAAGGTACCCACACACCTCACTGCATTTGCAAATAAGGCCTTCCCTCGTTCATCCTTTTCTCTCACAAGATAAAATACTCATACAAATGCATCTTGATGTTACGTGCAACGCACAGGCATTATGGGGGTTCAGCTGAGAAATACTCAGACAGGCTCACCGTTCTGGACTTTGGGCCATAGGCCGGTGGGCCTGCATGTTTGGGGGCCCATGTGTTCTACCTCAGTGCTTTTCATATTGCAAGTGCTCGGTACGGCGCTGGTTTTAGATGCTATCGCAAGGTGAATACACAAAATTGAATAAAGCACAGCAGCTGTTGGAATGAAATCAAACGACAGTTCCTAACCAGCAATCAGAGTTGCATTTCTATCAATGATACTGTCGTACTACTTATACAAACAGGACACTTGTTTCACCGTGCCAGAGTATTACATCAAAATCTCTCGGCGGATAGATCAGTTCGGCAGTACTGAAGAATTTCAAAGTTGATTTGGACCAGCTCTCCTTGCCGAGAAAGTTCGATTTTGACATCATCCCCTACCGCAAGATATGATTTAGATTTGAACCTTGACCATCCTTTAGCATCAATCATCATGCGACCATCCTTTGTACTTACGGTGTATTGAGCAGGTTCATTCACACCAAGGCTGCGCATGGTAAGAGGAACTTGGCCACTATCGCCCGGATTGTTGAACGACTCCCTCGTTGCTCTAGGAATTCTCTGTTTGCAAACAAGAAGACATACCCAAACAGTTAGATCAACACAGTGAATCATGCGAAACAACATGGAAATAAAAAAGAACGAAACACTTGGGCGGCCAATGCTTACCAAGAAGGTGGACATGTCGGTTTTTGTAAGGACTTTGGTATATGAAGTGCAAACTGCAGCCCAGTCTATTGCCGGTGCAACTGCTCGTTCGGTTGCCGCTGCATGGGTCGGAGCAGATACAAGTGCAAGTGTTGGTGCAGGTGCCGAAGCCGCTGCTGCTGCCGGAGATGGTGCTCCTTGTAGAGCTGGTGCCGGTGTCGGAGTAGGTGCCGGTGTCGATGCCCGATCCTCCAGTAGATCAGCCTGATCCGCTGACGCGGTCGGTGCCCAATCCTCAGCTGGATCAGACTGAGCTGCTGCCGCTGTCAGTGCTAGAGCAACTGCCGGTGCTCGATCCGTTGCTGAAGGTGGTACCGATGTGCGAGACAGCGGCGATCGTGTCTGGTCTGCTATGATCAGCTTTCTAACTTGACTATGCTTCATGACCGTGATCCAGTTTTTTTCTTCATTTCTTTTAAATGCGAGAAGGACTAATTGTGGCATTTTTGTTGAACCAAACTGCAGTTCATCATAGGGATTCAGCTTGTACTCAGACAACAGGCTGACCCAATTTTTTCCAGTAATATAAGTGATGGACAGTGCCTTCGTTACTGACACGACATAAGAAGTGAAACCTTCCATTTTGCATCATGCTTTTATATCGATATTTATTGCAATATGGGCTGTTATTACACATTATGTCACAATACTTATGCCTATTCTCTCTTATTCTACAAGGTTTACATAAGGAGGGAGAACGCCGGCAGCTGGAATTTTTGGCTGGAAAAGGAGCAAATATTAGAGACCTATTCCGCACAACTCCAAAAGTCCTGAAACTCCACGAAAGTCATTTTTTAAAATAATAAAAAATACTGAACGGAAGAAATACGTCAGGGGGGGCACCACCTGCCCACGAGGGTGGGGGGCGCGCCCTACCCCCCAAGGCGCGCCCCCTGCCTCGTGGGCCCCCTGTTGGCTCTCCGGTGGCCATCTTTTGCTATACGAAGTCTTTCGTCGAGGAAAAAATCATAGGCAACCTTTCGGGACGAGACTCCGCCGCCACGAGGCGGAACCTTGGCGGAACCAGGGCTTCGGCAGAGTTGTTCTGCCGGGGACACTTCCCTCCGGGAGGGGGAAATCATCGCCATCGTCATCACCAACGCTCCTCTCATCGGGAGAGGGAAATCTCCATCAACATCTTCACCAGCACCATCTCCTCTCAAAACCCTAGTTCATCTCTTGTATCCAATTCTTGTCTCCAAGTCCGGGATTGGTACTAGTAGGTTGCTAGTAGTGTTGATTACTCCTTGTAGTTGATGCTAGTTGGTTTATTTGGTGGAAGATCATATGTTCAGATCCTATATGCATATTAATACCCCTCTGATTATGAACATGAATATGCTTTGTGAGTACTTACGTTTCTTCCTGAGGACATGGGAGAAGTCTTGCTATTAGTAGTCATGTGAATTTGGTATTCGTTCGATATTTTGATGAGATGTATGTTGTCTATCCTCTAGTGGTGTTATGTGAACGTCGACTACATAACACTTCACCATTATTTGGGCCTAGGGGGAGGCATTGGGAAGTAATAAGTAGATGATGGGTAGCTAGAGTGACAGAAGCTTAAACCCTAGTTTATGCGTTGCTTCGTAAGGGGCTTATTTGGATCCATATGTTTCATGCTATGGTTAGGTTTACCTTAATACTTTTGTTGTAGTTGCGGATGCTTGCAATAGAGGTTAATCATAAGTGGGATGCTTCTTCAAGTAAGAACAGCACCCAAGCACCGGTCCACCCACATATCAAATTATCAAAGTACCGAACGTGAATCATATGAACGTGACGAAAACTAGCTTGACGATAATTCCCATGTGTCCTCGGGAGCGCTTTTCTCTATATAAGAGTTTGTCCAGGCTTGTCCTTTGCTACAAAAAAGGATTGGGCCACCTTGCTGCACTTTATTTACTTTTGTTACTTGTTGCTCATTACAAATTATCCTATCACAAAACTATCTGTTACCACTTATTTCAGTACTTGCGGAGAATACCTTGCTGAAAACCGCTTATCATTTCCTTCTGCTCCTCGTTGGGTTCGACACTCTTACTTATTGAAAGGAATACGATAGATCCCCTACACTTGTGGGTCATCAAGACTCTTTTCTGGCGCCGTTGCCGGGGAGTGAAGCGCCTTTGGTAAGGAAAAATTTATATAGTGTGCTGAAATTTACTATCACTTGTTACTATGGAAAGTAATCCTCTGAGGGGCTTGTTCGGGGTATCTTCACCCCGACCAGTAGAGCAAAGAGTTGCTCCTCAACCTACTGAACCTACTGAAAATGAAAATGAAAATGAAAATGTCCACTTTGAGATTCCTCCGGGTATGTTAGAAAAACTGCTAGCTAATCCTTTTGTAGGAGATGGAACAAAGCATCCTGATGAGCACCTAATATATGTGGATGAAGTTTGTGGATTATTTAAGCTTGCAGGTATACCCAGTGATGTTGTTAAGAGGAAGGTCTTCCCCTTATCTTTGAAGGGAGATGCATCGACATGGTATAGGCTATGTGATGATATGGGGTCATGGAACTATAAACGATTGAAATTGGAATTTCATCAGAAATTTTATCCTATGCATCTTGTTCATCGTGATTGCAATTATATATATAATTTTTGGCCTCGCGAAGGAGAAAGCATCGCTCAGGCTTGGGGGAGGCTTAAATCAATGTTATATTCATGCCCCAATCATGAGCTCTCAAGAGAAATAATTATTCAAAAAAATTATGCTCGGCTTTCTGAAAACAATCGCACCATGCTCGATACTTCTTATGCTGGCTCTTTTATGATGAAGACTATTGAATTCAAATGGAATTTATTGGATAGAATTAAACGCAACTCTGAAGATTGGGATCTCGACGAAGGTAAGGAGTCAGGTATGACACCTAAGTTTGATTGTGTTAAATCTTTCATGGATACCGATGTTTTCCGTAAGTTTAGCACTAAATATGGACTTGACTCTGAGATAGTAGCCTCTTTCTGTGAATCTTTTGCTGCTTATGTTGATCTCCCTAAGGAGAAGTGGTTTAAATATCATCCTCCCATAGAAGTAAAAGTAGCTGCACCTATTAAAGTTGAAGAAAAGACTATCACTTATAATGATCCTATTGTTCCTACTTCTTATGTTGAGAAACCACCTTTCCCTGTTAGAATAAAGGATCATGCTAAAGCTTCAATTGTGGTTCGTAAAAGCAATATTAGAACTTATACACCTCCTGAGCAAGTTAAAGTTGAACCTAATGTTGCTATTGTTAAAGATCTCTTGGCTGATAATATTGATGGGCATGTTATTTATTTCTGCGGTGAAACTGCTAGAATTGCCAAACCTTGTGCTAAAGATAAACATAGACATGTGGTAGGCATGCCTGTTATTTCTGTTAAAATAGGAGATCATTGTTATCACGGCTTGTGTGATATGGGTGCTAGTGTTAGTGCAATACCTTATGATTTATACAAAGAAATTATGCATGATATTGCACCTGCTGAGATAGAAGATATTGATGTCACAATTAAACTTGCCAATAGAGACACTATTTCACCAATGGGAATTGTAAGATATGTTGAAGTCTTGTGTGGGAAAACTAAATATCCTGCTGATTTTCTTGTTCTTGGTTCCCCACAAGATAACTTTTGTCCCATTATATTTGGTAGACCCTTCTTGAACACTGTCAATGCTAGGATAGACTGCGAAAAGGATGTTGTTACTATAGGCTTGGGTTATATGTCTCATGAGTTTAATTTCTCTAAATTTAGTAGACAACACTGTGAAGAAGAATTGCCTAGTAAGGATGAAATTATTGGTCTTGCTTCTATTGCCGTACCTCCTAGTGATCCTTTAGAACAATATTTGCTAAACCATGAAAATGATATGTTTATGAATGAAAGAAGGGAAATAGATGAAGTGTTCTTTAAACAGGAACCTATCCTGAAGCACAATTTGCTTGTTGAAATCCTAGGGGATCCTCCTCCACCCAAGGGTGATCCCGTGTTTTAGCTCAAACCTTTACCTGATACTCTCAAATATGCTTATCTCGATGAGAAAAGGATATATCATGTTATTATTAGTGCTAACCTTTCAGAGCATGAAGAAGAGAGACTATTGAAAACTCTGAAGAAGCACCGTGCTGCTATTGGATATACTCTCGATGATCTTAAGGGCATTAGTCCCACTTTATGTCAACATAAAATAAATTTGGAAGAAGATGCCAAACCAGTTCGTGATCATCAACGAAGGCTGAATCCTAAGATGAAAGAAGTGGTAAGAAAAGAAATACTAAAGCTCCTTGAGGCAGGTATAATTTATCCCGTTGCTGATAGTCAGTGGGTAAGTCCTGTCCATTGTTTCCCTAAGAAGGGAGGTATTACCGTCGTTCCTAATGATAAAGATGAATTGATTCCGCAAAGAATTATTACAGGTTATAGGATGGTAATCGATTTCCGCAAATTAAATAAGGCTACTAAGAAAGATCATTACCCCTTACCTTTTATCGATCAAATGCTAGAAAGATTATCCAAACATACACATTTTTGCTTTCTAGATGGTTATTCTGGTTTCTCTCAAATACCTGTGTCAGCCAACGATCAATCTAAGACTACTTTTACTTGCCCTTTTGGTACTTTGGCTTATAGACGTATGCCTTTTGGTTTATGTAATGCACCCGCCACCTATCAAAGATGCATGATGGCTATATTCTCTGACTTTTGTGAAAAGATTTGTGAGGTTTTCATGGACAACTTCTCCGTCTATGGATCCTCTTTTGATGATTGCTTGAGCAACCTTGATCGAGTTTTGCAGAGATGTGAAGAAACTAATCTTGTCTTGAATTGGGAAAAGTGCCACTTTATGGTTAATGAAGGTATTGTCTTGGGGCATAAGGTTTCTGAAAGAGGTATTGAAGTTGATAAAGCCAAGGTTGATGCTATTGAAAAGATGCCATGTCCCAAGGACATCAAAGGTATAAGAAGTTTCCTTGGTCATGCCAGTTTTAATAGGAGGTTCATTAAGGACTTCTCAAAAATTTCTCGGCCTCTGACTAATTTATTACAAGAAGATATACCATTTGTCTTTGATGATGATTGTGTAGAAGCATTTGAAATACTTAAGAAAGCATTGATCTCTGCACCTATAGTTCAGCCACCTGATTGGAATTTACCCTTTGAAGTTATGTGTGATGCTAGTGATTATGCTGTAGGTGCTGTTCTAGGGCAAAGAATTGATAAGAAATTAAATGTTATTCAATATGCTAGTAAGACTCTAGACAATGCTCAAAGAAATTATGCTACTACTGAAAAAGAATTCTTAGCAGTCGTATTTGCTTGTGATAAGTTCAGACCTTATATTGTCGATTCTAAAGTAACTATTCACACTGATCATGCTGCTATTAAATATCTTATGGAAAAGAAAGATGCTAAACCTAGACTTATTAGATGGGTTCTCCTGCTACAAGAATTTGATTTGCATATTGTTGATAGAAAGGGAGCTGAGAACCCCATTGCAGACAACTTGTCTAGGTTAGAAAATGTTCTTGATGACCCACTACCTATTGATGATGGCTTTCCTGATGAACAACTAAATGTCATAAATACTTCTCGTACTGCTCTATGGTATGCTGATTATGCTAATTACATTGTGGCTAAATTTATACCATCTAGTTTCACATACCAGCAAAAGAAAAAGGTTTTCTATGATTTGAGACATTACTTTTGGGATGACCCACATCTTTATAAAGAAGGAGTAGATGGTGTTATTAGACGTTGTGTACCTGAGCATGAACAGGAAGAGATCCTATGCAAGTGTCACTCCGAGGCTTATGGAGGACACCACGCTGGAGATAGAACTGCACATAAGGTATTGCAATCTGGTTTTTATTGGCCTACTCTCTTCAAGGATGCCCGTAAGTTTGTCCTATCTTGTGATGAATGCCAAAGAATTGGTAATATTAGTAGACGTCAAGAAATGCCTATGAATTATTCACTTGTTATTGAACCATTTGATGTTTGGGGCTTTGATTATATGGGACCTTTTCCTGCCTCTAATGGTTATACACATATTTTAGTTGCTGTTGATTACGTTACTAAGTGGGTAGAAGCTACTCCAACTAGTAGTGCTGATCATAACACTTCTATTAAAATGCTTAAAGAAGTTATTTTTCTGAGGTTTGGAGTCCCTAGATATTTAATGACTGATGGTGGTTCACATTTTATTCATGGTGCTTCCGAAAAATACTTGCTAAATATGATGTTAATCATAGAATTGCATCCTCTTATCACCCGCAGTCTAGTGGTCAAGTAGAATTGAGCAATACAGAGCTCAAATTAATTTTGCAAAAGACTGTTAATAGATCTAGGAAGAATTGGTCCAAGAAACTTGATGATGCATTATGGGCCTATAGAACTGCATATAAAAATCCTATGGGTATGTCTCCTTATAAAATGGTTTATGGAAAAGCATGTCACTTACCTCTCGAACTAGAACATAAGGCTTATTGGGCTATTAAAGAGCTCAACTATGATTTCAAACTTGCTGGTGAGAAGAGGTTATTTGACATCAGCTCACTTTATGAATGGAGAACCCAAGCTTATGAAAATGCCAAGTTAAAGAAAAAGTTAAAAGATGGCATGACAAAAGGATACAAAAGCGTGAGTTTAATGTAGGTGATTATGTATTGCTATACAACTCTCGTTTAAGATTTTTTGCAGGAAAACTTCTCTCTAAATGGGAAGGCCCTTACGTTATCGAGGAGGTCTATTGTTCCGGTGCCATAAAAATCAACAACTTCGAAGGCACAAATCCGAAGGTGGTGAACGATCAAAGAATCAAACATTATATCTCAGGTAATCCCATAAATGTTGAAACCAATGTTATTGAAACCGTAACCCCGGAGGAATTCATAAGGGACACTTTCCGGAACGTTTCAGACACCGAAAAGGAATAGGTATGTGGTACGGTAAGTAAACCGACTCCAAAACAATTTTTATGGCAATATTTCTCCGTTTTGGAATATTTAGAAAAATAGAAAAATAAGAAGCAGTCCGGGAAGGACAGGAGGCCTCCACGAGGGTGGAGGGCGCGCCCTACCCTATTGGGCGCGCCCCCTACCTCGTGGGCACCTCGTGTGCTCTCCGGACTCCGTTTTCTTGCAGGTTACGTATTTTGGTCGGTAAAAATTCATTATATAATCTCCCCAAAGGTTTTGACTCCCGTATCACGCAATTATCCTCTGTTCTTGTTTCGAGCTGTTTTTCTGACAGGTCCAGATCATCATGACGTCTCCAAGCGCCCCCAAGGACAAGTTCTTCGAGAAGGTCATCAACCCCTACCTCGCGGAGGTGCTGCAACACCCTCAAACCATTGAGATGCATGATGGGTTGCTGCACATCCGAGATGTCGAGGGACCACGGAGGACCGGAAGCATGGAGACAAGGCTTGAAGCAATGGAGCAACAAGTTTTCAAGTGCCAAGAGATGGTGGAGCGTGGACTTGACTCCAATCACATAATGATCACGGAGTTCACCAACAACCACAAGCTGGATGCCAAGGACATTGGGGAGGCCATCTTCAAGCTCCACGAGAAAATCGAGCACCTCCAAGCCCAAATCTATGACCTGCAAAACCAAAACTGTGAGTATGAATATAGATTCAAAAGGATGAGTTTGGCTGCAGATTTAAGGATCCCGGAGACTCGATCATCCTTCTATGATGGTGAGCCTATGCCTTGGAAGATGGACGGCAAGCCTACATCGTCAACAATCCCTTCACCAGCACCGAAGAAGGAGACATAATCACATGGGTATGGGCACTCCCCTTGGCAACTGCCAAGCTTGGGGGAGGTGCCCCGGTATCGTATCACAATCACACTCCTATCTTTACCGTTTTTCTTAGTTCGATCCTTTTAGTAGTATCTTGATCTAGTAGAATAAAAGTTTTGGTATGATCTAGTTTTGAGTTTTGCTTTATGATCTCTCTATGTAATCGAGTCCGTGAGTTATATAATAAAGATTAGTGTTGAGTCAAGGGCTTGATTATCTTGCTATGATCTTGAGTGAATAAAAGAAAAGAGAAAAGGAATAAAAAGAAACGAAGAGATCATATTGATCTTATTGAGAGTAATGGCTTCACATAGAAAGAGTATGATGATTAAAAAGTGTTGGGAGTTGGCAAACATAGCTTTGGTCATTGTTGCAATTAATAGGAAGTAATAAGGAAAGAGAGGTTTCACATATAAATATACTATCTTGGACATCTTTTATGATTGGGAGCACTCATTAAAATATGACATGCTAAAGAGTTGATGTTGGACAAGGAAGACAACGTAATGAGTTATGTTTTCTTATATCTGAGATAAAGTATATTGTCATGGATCATCCAACATGTTGAGCTTGCCTTTCCCCCTCATGCTAGCCAAATTCTTTGCACCAAGTAGAGATACTACTTGTGCTTCCAAAAACCCTTAAACCAGTTTTGCCATGAGAGTCCACCATATCTACCTATGGATTGAGTAAGATCCTTCAAGTAAGTTGTCATCGGTGCAAGCAATAAAAATTGCTCTCTAAATATGTATGACTGATTGGTGTGGAGGAAATAAGCTTTATACGATCTTGTGATGTGGAAGAAATAAAAGCGACGGACTGCATAATAAAGGTTCATATCGCAAGTGGCAATATAAAGTGACGTTCTTTCACATTAAGATTTTGTGCATCCAACCCTGAAAGCGCATGGCAACCTCTGCTTCCCTCTGCGAAGGGCCTATCTTTTATTATTATCTTCTTCCTTATGCAAGAGTCATGGTGATCTTCACCTTTACTTTTTACATTTTATCCTTTGGCAAGCACAGGGTGTTGGAAAGATCCTGATACATATATCTAATTGGATATGGGTTAGCATGAATTATTATTGTTGACATTACCCTTGAGGTAAAAGGTTGGGAGGCGAAACTATAAGCCCCTATCTTTCTCTGTGTCTGATTAAAACTCCGTAACCACAAGTATTGCGTGAGTGTTAGCAATTATGAAAGACTAAATGATAGTTGAGTATGTGGACTTGCTGGAAAGCTCTGACATAGACTCTTTCTGATGTTATGATAAATTGCAATTGCTTCAATGACTGGGATTATAGTTTGTTGGTTCTCAATAAAGTTTCTGATTCATACTTGGCATTGTGAATAGATTATTACTTGAGCATAATAAATCATATGACAATATCCATTTATGTTGCTGTTATGAGAATAATCATGATGCCCTCATGTCCGTATTTTATTTTATCGACACCTCTACCTCTAAACATGTGGACATATTTATCGTTATCGGCTTTCGCTTAAGGACAAGCGAGGTCTAAGCTTGGGGGAGTTGATACGTCCATTTTGCATCATGCTTTTATATCGATATTTATTGCAATATGGGTTGTTATTACACGTTATGTCACAATACTTATGCCTATTCTCTCTTATTTTACAAGGTTTACATAAGGAGGGAGAATGCCGGCAGCTGGAATTCTGGGCTGGAAAAGGAGAAATATTAGAGACCTATTCTGCACAACTCCAAAAGTCCTGAAACTCCACGAAAGTCATTTTTGGAAATAATAAAAAATACTGAACGGAAGAAATACGTCAGGGGGCCACCACCTGCCCACGAGGGTGGGGGGCGCGCCCTACCCCCCATGGCGCGCCCCCTGCCTCGTGGGCCCCCTGTTGGCTCTCCGGTGGCCATCTTCTGCTATATGAAGTTTTTTGTCGAGGAAAAAATCATAGGAAACCTTTCAGGACGAGACTCCGCCGCCACGAGGCGGAACCTTGGCGGAACCAATCTAGGGCTCCGGCAGAGCTGTTCTGCTGGGGACACTTCCCTCCGGGAGGGGGAAATCATCGCCATCGTCATCACCAACGCTCCTCTCATCGGGAGAGGGCAATCTCCATCAACATATTCACCAGCACCATCTCCTCTCAAAACCCTAGTTCATCTCTTGTATCCAATTCTTGTCTCCAAGTCCGGGATTGGTACTAGTAGGTTGCTAGTGTTGATTACTCCTTGTAGTTGATGCTAGTTGGTTTATTTGGTGGAAGATCATATGTTCAGATCCTATATGCATATTAATACCCCTCTGATTATGAACATTAATATGCTTTGTGAGTACTTACGTTTCTTCCTGAGGACATGGGAGAAGTCTTGCTATTAGTAGTCATGTGAATTTGGTATTCGTTCGATATTTTGATGAGATGTATGTTGTCTATCCTCTAGTGGTGTTATGTGAACGTCGACTACATAACACTTCACCATTATTTGGGCCTAGGGGAAGGCATTGGGAAGTAATAAGTAGATGATGGGTTGCTAGAGTGACAGAAGCTTAAACCCTAGTTTATGCGTTGCTTCGTAAGGGCTTGATTTGGATCCATATGTTTCATGCTATGGTTAGGTTTACCTTAATACTTTTGTTGTAGTTGCGGATGCTTGCAATAGAGGTTAATCATAAGTGGGATGCTTGTTCAAGTAAGAACAGCACCCAAGCACCGGTCCACCCACATATCAAATTATCAAAGTACCGAACGCGAATCATATGAACGTGACGAAAACTAGCTTGACGATAATTCCCATGTGTCCTCGGGAGCGCTTTTCTCTATATAAGAGTTTGTCCAGGCTTGTCCTTTGCTACAAAAAGGATTCGGCCACCTTGCTGCACTTTATTTACTTTTGTTACTTGTTGCTCGTTACAAATTATCCTATCACAAAACTATCTATTACCACTTATTTCAGTACTTGCAGAGAATACCTTGCTGAAAACCTCTTATCATTTACTTCTGCTCCTCGTTGGGTTCGACACTCTTACTTATCGAAAGGACTAGATAGATCCCCTACACTTGTGGGTCATCACACGGGCCGGAGCAGATACAAGTGCAAGTGTTGGTGCAGGTGCCGAAGCCGCTGCTGCTGCCGGAGATGGTGCTCCTTGTAGAGCTGGTGCCGGTGTCGGAGCAGGTGCCGGTGTCGATGCCCGATCCTCCGATAGATCAGCCTGATCCGCTGACGCGGTTGGTGCCCAATCCTCAGCTAGATCAGACTGAGCTGCTGCCGCCGTCAGTGCTAGAGCAACTGTCGGTGCTCGATCCGTTGCTGAAGGTGGTACCGATGTGCGAGACAGCGGGGATCATGTCTGGTCTGCTATGATCAGCTTTCTAACTTGACTAGGCTTCGTGATCGTGATCCAGTTTTTTCCTTCATTTCTTTTAAACGCGAGAAGGACTAATTGTGGCATTTTTGTTAAACCAAACTGCAGTTCATCATAGGGATTCAGCTTGTACTCAGACAACAGGCTGACCCAATTTTTTCCAGTAATATAAGTGACGGCAGTGCCTTTGATACTGACACGACATAAGAAGTGAAACCTGCAAAAATAGCCATCGTAGAGCAAACCAAACGGTTTATTCTGTGATGAATGTCACATGGCAAAACCTGCATCGTAAAATTGC
Source organism: Aegilops tauschii subsp. strangulata (assembly GCF_002575655.3). NCBI lineage: Eukaryota > Viridiplantae > Streptophyta > Magnoliopsida > Poales > Poaceae > Aegilops > Aegilops tauschii. The sequence goes on along the minus strand of NC_053039.3, from coordinate 206,912,932 downwards.
AGGAAAAGAAAGAAAACATGACATTAAATCAATAAGATTTAGACAGTAAAACAATAAGATTTACTTGATGTGACACGAGTGAATCCTTACCAGGAAATCACTATGTTGAAGTACTAAACAGAAGATTGATCGTCCAACTACGGGTGGCATGCAGGGGCCCCGCCTACTCCCACAAGCAGGACAGTCCAAAGGTCGTGACAAATCGTATGGACCGAGCATCCATGGGACTGGAAATCCTGGTGGGTGCGATAAACCCTGCAATGCATACAGATATTGGAGTGTAACCATAATTGATAAACCGTCCTCACAAAAAAGATGATCTGGATACTTCAAAATATACAGACTGAATTGAGTGGACATACATTAACATAGACCGTTCTCAGGACTGACCACACACCAGAAGCGGCAGTACTAATAAACAATACAGGGTTCACAAACACAAATCAAGTACTGAACAATAGTACTTACTACAGACAAGCAAAGTTGCACTAATTAAACTCTGCAGACTATTTCTTGCCACCGACCTACGGGATGAACCCCGCATAGCTGACTAGGCCATGGACTTCGTGAGAGATATCTACATGCACCATCACCATCTTGTCAACCTTGGAGAACCTAACAGAGTGGTCTTTCCATGCATAAACATGATCATGAAGACATGCCGCATCAGATTTGTTGGGAAGCTTTACAAGAACCACACCCTTCATAATCGAAGGCACAGCCAGGAAATTGTTGTGGTCAAGTACAGCCTCGAGAACACGCCTGACAACAATGCTACAGGAAAACACTAGTTCAGGGCACGTGGTGACAAGGACACGGCAGCTGGATAGTTTAGCAGTAGAACTCATCCTCAGGTCTTCCAGTTCACACGGCATGACTTTGAGAACTTCATCTCCACCGCGGACCTGGTTCTAATTCAAACAAAAACCATATTTTATTACTACCTCCGTTCAGAAATATAAGATGATTTTCGATATTATACTCCATATATGACTACATATTCGCACAGAAATGAGTGAACAAAGACACTAACATGTCTTCAAAGGCATGAGAGCAGAGGGATTACTTGCAATATCCATAACACAAGTTACTGGGGCAAATATACCCTCTTCAAAGGTAGCATTGATGTTCATAAAGTACTACGTCCGTCCCAAAAATCTTGTCTTAGATTTGTCTAGATACGGATGTATCAAGTCACATTTTAGTATTAGATACATCCATATCTAGACAAATCTAAGACAAGAAATTTGGGACAGAGGGAGTAGTTGAAAGTAATCTATAAGAAATCAGTGTCAACCTCTCGCATGTTTTGGTCAAAAGAGGAATTTAGAACCGTCATTTGGCACACAAAAATCACATGCAAGATCACCCAGAAAGTTGTACTACTAGTACTAGTACTGCGTGTTAGATGAATAAACACGATCAAGATCGAGAAAAAGATCGTCAAGAAGAGATATTACCTGGACTTGCTTAATGAGGGATCCCGGAGAGGGGGGCTTGGACAGGGCGATGGCTTTGAGCTTGTCTGCGGTAGTCTCGGCGGGGTGCTTGCGCTTCTTCGTACCATGAGCCTCGACGGTTTTGGCCAGAGCCATAGACATCACTTCGGCCGGTGCTCCAGCGTCCATCAAGAAACTGTCAAATAGAAATAAAAGAATAGAAACCATAATCACAAACCCAAAAGAAGAAAAGAGAGGGAGTTATAGGATCACTCTCGGGGTTGCAAGACCGGGCCTTGGCCAGAATCAACACCATTGACGCGCTCACCTTTCCTTCTTTGGGAGAGAAGAACAATGGCAGAAGCAGGTCGGGGTTTTCTTGAAGAAACGAGGAACAAGATGAGGGAGAAGCGAGGGTTGGGTAGAGAGGAAAATGAGAGAGAAGAGTGAAATGATGGTTGCTTCGTCCGTCCAACTTACTGCTGGAAAGGAGGGGGTTTTGTGATTTGACGTCTCCTTGGGCATTACTGCGGTGCTTCGGTCGGGGTAGTCTACCGTCACTCTACTACAGAGTAATTTAGTGCATGGCTGGTGGACCCCGATGCTGGCTGTCCCACACGTCGGCGAAAGTGAGTAATTTAGTGCATGGCTGGAGGAGGATCCGCACGGTAGAGCGTGTCCACTATTTTTTTGAAGAAAAAAATGATTACAACAAGTGTTTCCACTCTTACGATGGAGGAGTGCGAAACACGGCAGCCACTTGAACATACACAGTGCTCCTACTACTAGGCATGTGTAGTGGTTCATACGTCAGTACTACATAATCTTGTTGCTAGTGTAGTAAGATATGACGACAACAAATGATGTTGTGCGCATGTCAACTATATGAACAACAATGTAGTAACATAGTACCGCTTTCTCGACTGTCCGGTCGAGAATGAACGGTGAGATCAATGTTAACAGAACTAGGTCTACAGCGCACGGAGAGTACGATGCTATAGTACTCCATGAAACATGAACCATATGAAGCACGAATAGTGTTAGGCAGGGTGTATGAAGGGTGCACGGGATGGGAGCAAAAGTTCCCTTCTCGACCCACTTTTGGGTGTTTGGCAGAGTGCATGAAGGGTGCATGAGTCCACACTAGTAGGTTAACGCAAATACACGAAGAGGAAACAACTACTCCGTCTAGGTGTGTAAGTCATCTTACATTGTGCACAGCGACCAAGGCGGAGAGGAAAACGAAAAAACTTAATGTCTTTTTGCTAATTAATAGCATTGCATGCAATGAACTAACCACTACATGTCATGTTTATTAGTCACAAGTCATTGAAAGCATGCACGGCCCACGTCTCTTATTGGTTGATATGTCACAAAACAAGAAACAGGGAGGGAGTTAATGTACCGTGCCTAAGTGTTTTGGGATTATTTGGTTTTCGTAAGGTGACTTACACACTATATTGAGATGAGAATGCAACCAAACACACCCACACGCTTTGTGCTACAATGACTGATCTGCACCGTCTGAGTTTGATCCAACGGTCATGTTGCACCGAGACATGGACATGCCCATGCAGAGGGCGCTTAAACACCACCGAAGTCCCTCTGCTTCTCCAGGCGCATGACGTTGGTGATGCAGGGGGTGAAACGGCTGAAAGGCAATGCAATCTACGGGAAGGCGGAGGGAGCCAGCCGAGGAACGGGGAATCTTTTGGTTTTCACCATGGTAAAACACCAGTCGGCGACTTCTCACATCAGGGAGCAGTGGGTTTTACAGGCGGAGTCATCGTGACTAATTGCTATCGCGCCTGCTCCCGTCAACCAAAAAATTAAAAATCCTGCCGCGCCTGCTCCCGTCAATCAAAAAATTAAAAATCCTGCCGCACTTAAACACCAGAGCAACGCCGCGGTGGATGTTTAAATTTACCTGCCGGCAAGTAGATAAAAAAAGGGGTGAAAAAACAAATGTGGCGGCGGCCTAGCTAATCGGTCGAACTAGCCCAACTAGCTAGCCACCGTGCTTCACTGATGTACTCGGCAGGAAAAGTGGTCTTTCGTGATGTGACGACTCATTTATTTACTTGCTTTGGCGAAAACGCGCGGTAGGGCGTCCCACGTCAGGAAGAATATATGCGTGCACCACCCGGGAGGACCCCGAAACCGCGCGGTAGGGTGTGCCATGTCTCGGCACGGAGGAAAAATGTGTGTGTAAAAATTTACTGTATCAGACGTACTACCTATGGTTCGACCTCGGGACCCAGCCAATCGGTCGAAAACACCCCACTAGCCACACAGCTTCATCATGCTAACATGGCACGGAGGATACATGTGGTTAGCTCCGTCTCGACCAGGCACAACGTCTCTTGTTCTAGGCGATTCTTCTATTTTCCAAGCTTTTTTTTAGTTGTAATAACACCACGGCAAGCTAGCGCCGCTCTTCGTGTGTGCCCGTGCAAAGGTTAGACGATGGAGAGAAGAGAGAGATCGCAGACCTGGGACCCACCAGTAAGTGAGTCAACGGTCATGCACGTGTAGACGAGGCACTCCCTCTACTCTACTCAACGTAATACTGTATAAAATCAAGTTATGGGACAAAGACAACAACCGTTGTTGTTTCAGGCTATCGACTTACGCTTTGTAGTCCATGTTGCCAGTTCGAATCTCGTCTTTCAGATTTGTTAGTTTTAGGTCCAAATTTGATTAATGACAAGTGGGACCCCCGTGTGTTGTTCCGATATTTCAGTGTAGGATGGTTTTTTTGAACAAACACTTTGCGCGGTTAGACAAGTAACGGCACAAGTTACATGTATTTTGCAAGTTTACGAACAAAAATGATAGCGGCATAGAATATCACATCCACCCCGCAGCTTAGATGCTATGGTGATACGAGTTTTTACACCGTTGGAAGTGAGATCCAATGGCTTGGGAGTAGTCTTTGTAATTATGCGCAATTTCCAAACTCTCCAAAGGTTTTTTTGCAAATAAAACATTCAGGCCTCGTGTGTGCCGCTGCATCTTGGATCCAACGGCTCCCCGTTGCTCATATTAGGTGTTCCCCGTAGCTCAATTACCCGCTACGGTGATATGAGCATCTAGGTCGTATGATCAGTGATCAGATGGCACATGCATAGTACTTGTACTTTTTGCGCAATTCCCAAACTCTCTCAGCCGTATATTGCAAAAACATTCAAACCTCCTACTGTGGGCCGTTAGATCTCCATGAACTCGTATCACCATAGAATCTACGGTGCGGGAGCACCTCATATTCTCCCGTGCGAGAAAACATAAGGTGCTCTCGCAGCTTGGATGCTACGGTGATACGAGCTTCGAGGTCGTTTGATTTGAGATCCAATGGCATCTGAGCAGTCTTTGTGCTTGTAAGTAGTGGCTGAACTCTTTGGGGGATTTTCTGCAAAAAACCATTCAAACCACTGAGGAGGCGTTGGGTCACAAATCCAACGGCTCCGAAGAGCTTGTATCACCAAAGCATCTAAGGTGTGGTAGCACATGATATTCTTACATACAAGAGAATATGATGTCGTCCTTCATCTTAGATGCTACGGTGATACGAGCTTCGAGATCGTTGGGTATGGGATGCAAGGGCATCTGAGTAGTTTTTGTACAAATTGTGTGCAATTCTCAAACTCATCAAGGTTTCCTGTAAAAATATTAAGACATCATGTGAGCTGCTATATCTCAGATCTACAAGCTCCAAGCAACTCGTATCGGCATATAGCATCTAAGGTATGGGGGCACATGATATTCTCCCGGGGAGGAGGGGTGGGGGTGCACAACCAATCGGTGGTTGAGGGTGGGGACAAATATAATCTAAATAACCCTAAACAGAGCTTCACAATTTTATCTAAGGTCGAGGGGGTGACCCCCGACAATCATAGCTCCGCCTAATTAAACACAACATTTGCATGTACTGTAGTACTAGACTTAATATTCATGTTTCAGTTTCATGTTCATTTAAAATATTGAATTGAGGACCATGCATGTCTTACATTTTACTCCCTTCATTCCTAAATATTAGTCTTTTTAGAGATTTCAAGTGGACTGGCACATATGGATGTATATAGACATATTTTAGAGTGTAGATTCACTCATTTTGCTTCGTATGTAGTCGCTTGTTGAAATCTCTGAAAGACTAATATTTAGGAACAGAAGGAGTATTTTTGAATTCGTGTCATACATGCATGGTTTGGAAAAATAGATGCACTATACTTATTGGATTGTTGTTGTGTTCGTGTGTGGGTGTGTGTGTGTGTGTGGGTGTGTGTGTGTGTGGGCATATGCTTGATACATACAAAGTTTTCTCACCTCCATATTGTTCATCTTTTAAATTTGAATTTGCGTTGAAAAACTTAGCAGGGATACCATGAAATGTGAAATCCACGTTGAGATCACTATATCACAAACTCACTCTAATTCAACAACTCGTCATAAATCAATTACCACGTTGAGAGTATTTGCAAGGAAAATACGGGCATTGTAATACACATAGATTCGTTCGGCAACTTAAAAGGTTCCTTTCGTATTCTTGAATGGTAGGACCCAATGGCGTACCAGCCAGACCTTGGCTCGTGTTGATCCTAAAAAAATCGGGCTCGTGTCCTTCTGGTGGCGTGCGTGGTATGCACATTAGGCAACCCCAACCAGAGCCTCCGCGTTTCGAGTCGAAATATCTGGTGGCCAGAATTCCAGCCCTAGGAAATCCCCCTCATGTCCCCGGTCCGTAATGACTACCGATGAACAACGGAGGGATGCTTTAGTAACTAGACAACGTTGTGTTCAAAAAAAGTAACTAGACAATGTTACCTACCGTGCCGAGCACGGTTCAATTCCCTCGGTCGCCGCTCGCCAAGGTCACCCGTCAACTGCATTGCCTAGTACTACTACTACTACACTAGGATGAGCACAGAATTGAGCCCGTTTGTTCGTGCCTAGTACTTGAGTTAATATATCAGGCAATGCACTGGTACGGAGGGATTATCCTTTTGCTCTGCATATATAACTTGTCTGAAGTCTAACTAAGCAGAATGCTTGACCAAATCCTTTCTTAAATTTCAGAAAATCCAAAAGTGACCATAAATTCTTGAAACTGAGCATGGTCAGGTGATATGGCACAAATATTACTTCGTAATTTTTTTCTTCAATTTGAGACAAGCTGCTTATGACAAGTTGCACAAATGAAGAGCCAAGGTATTTTGGAACAAAGACCTGTCAAGTTAAGGCGAACGCTTTCACTATTGAAACCGTGGGCGTTTACGTGCCGCCATGAGTCCCGCTTCTCATCGGCAGGTGCCGTCCGAGCAAGCGTGTGAGTCGACGGGAGGCGTGCGAGCAGACCGCTGCGCCGGCTGACAGGGAGGCGTGCGAGCAGACCGCTGTGCAGGCTCACCGGGAGGCGAGCCCTTTGACCAGGCTCCGCCGCCACCTTCGCCCCAACTGCTCCCACTTTTAATGTCGCCGGCGCCGCAGTTTAAAATCAACCCCGCACTACCCGGTATCGCTACAATCTTCTCTCTTCCTCTCCGATTCTCCTGTCGTCTACCTCCAACCAGCCTGACCTAAATGTACGCCATGTTGGGGAACGTAGTAATTTCAAAAAAATTCCTACGCACACGCAAGATCATGGTGATGCATAGCAACGAGAGGGGAGAGTGTTGTCCACGTACCCTCGTAGACCGACAGCGGAAGCGTTATCACAACGCGGTTGATGTAGTCGTACGTCTTCACGATCCGACCGATCAAGTACCGAACGCACGGCACCTCCGAGTTCTACACACGTTCAGCTCGATGACGTCCCTCGAATTCCGATCCAGCCGAGTGTTGAGGGAGAGTTTCGTCAGCACGACGGCGTAGTGACGGTGATGATGTTCTACCGACGCAGGGCTTCGCCTAAGCTCCGCAATGATATTATCGAGGTGTAATTTGGTGGAGGGGGGCACCGCACACGGCTAAAAGATCTCAAGGATCAATTGTTGTGTCTCTGGGGTGCCCCCCTGCCCCGTATATAAAGGAGCAAGGGAGGAGGAGGCCGGCCCTAGGAGGGGGCGCACCAAGTGGGGAGTCCTACTAGGACTCCCTAGTCCTAGTAGGATTCCACCTCCCATATGGAACAGGAAAAGAGGAAGGGAAAAAAGAAGGAAGGAAGGGGGCGCCCCCCTTCCCTAGTCCAATTCGGACCAGACCAAGGGGAGGGGTGCGGCCACCCTTGAGGCCCTTTTTCTTCTTTCCCGTATGGCCCAATAAGGCCCAATACGTATTCCCGTAACTCTCCGGTACTCCAAAAAATACCCGAATCACTCGGAACCTTTCCGAAGTCCGAATATAGTCGTCCAATATATCGATCTTTACGTCTCGACCATTTCGAGACTCCTCGTCATGTCCCCGATCTCATCCGGGACTCCGAACTCCTTCGGTACATCAACATACATAAACTCATAATAAAACTGTCATCGTAACTTTAAGCGTGCGGACCCTACGGGTTCGAGAACTATGTAGACATGACCGAGACACGTCTCCGGTCAATAACTAATAGCGGGACCTGGATGCCCATATTGGCTCCCACATATTCTACGAAGATCTTTATCGGTCAGACCGCATAACAACATACGTTGTTCCCTTTGTCATCGGTATGTTACTTGTCCGAGATTCGATCGTCGGTATCTCGATACCTAGTTCAATCTCGTTACCGGCAAGTCTCTTTACTCATTCCGTAATACATCATCCCGCAACTAACTCATTAGTCACAATGCTTGCAAGGCTTATAGTGATGTGCATTACCGAGTGGACCCAGAGATACCTCTCCGACAATCGGAGTGACAAATCCTAATCTCGAAATACGCCAACCCAACAAGTACCTTTGGAGACACCTGTAGAGCACCTTTATAATCACCCATTTACGTTGTGACGTTTGGTAGCACACAAAGTGTTCCTCCGGTAAACGGGAGTTGCATAATCTCATAGTCAGAGGAACATGTATAAGTCATGAAGAAAGCAATAGCAACATACTAAACGATCGGGTGCTAAGCTAACGAAATGGGTCAAGTCAATCACGTCATTCTCCTAATGAGGTGATCTCGTTAATCAAATGACAACTTATGTCTATGGCTAGGAAACATAACCATCTTTGATTAACGAGCTAGTCAAGTAGAGGCATACTAGTGACACTCTGTTTGTCTATGTATTCACACATGTATTATGTTTCCGGTTAATACAATTCTAGCATGAATAATAAACATTTATCATGATATAAGGAAATAAATAATAACTTTATTATTGCCTCTAGGGCATATTTCCTTCACGCCATGCCGCATCAAGATGGTCTGCCCTTAGTCTTCCAGTTTCCTGAGGAAGACACCCAGCTGGAGTCTCATGAACATAAGGCGCTTTGGGACGAGCTTGAACTGGCCTTGCGGGAAGAGCCCGCACCTGTCCCCGCTCCCGTTCCGGCTCCCGTCGCCCCGACTGCGCCAGCGCCCATCCCCATGGCTTTGATGGGCTGGGAGCCGCACATTGTCGCTGAGCTTGATGCCACGGGGTTCCACGAGGTCCCCGCCGACTTTCATGTGCCCGTGCATCTGCCAGCGCATGCGCCTGCGCGTGCACTGACGCGCACGCCCGTGCCAGTGCCCGTGCACCTGCCAGCGCATGCGCCTGTGCGTGCACTGACGTGCGTGCCTGTGCCGGTGCCCGTGCACACGAATGTCTCCGCCGCGCCGTTGACAGCGCCTGTCCCCGCGCGGGTGCCAGTGCCCCCCTCAGCGGCATGGATGGCCGTCGTCGACCGCTTCCTTGCACCAACGCCAGTCGCCTCCTCCCGCCAGTTGACTCGCTCCTGGAGACCGAAGTCCAGAACATTGTGGCCTTCCTTGAAGCTAGGGCCAACGTCCAGGAGTACGCCAACAATGGCGCAAGACGCCGCCGTCGCCGTCGGTCAGTGGCCCGACGACACACAGAGCACGGCAGAGGAGCCGCTTCCCACCGCAAGATGCCGCCGCCGCCGCGTAATCTAAATTTGCCATGAAAAACGTTCGGATTGCCATGCTTAAAATACGAACGTTTATCATTTCCGTTTATTTTAGATCGATCGTCGTATAATTTAAAGTTGCAGTCAGACTGAACGAAATCTATGGTTTGATCTATTGAATGTTCTGCTAGAGCCGTATCAAATTAAATATAAAATGTCATCAAGCCACATGTATTCCTTGTCATCCAACGACCTAGACTGCTTCAATGTCGAGCGCTCAACACGTTTAGCGTGCAGTTAATTTCATGCCAAAAATAGTGCTAATCACATAATAACACGCAAATAATATCCAACTTAATATCCGCATGCACTTAATATACTTTTAAATTAACATGCATTGCACGTACACACTAACTAGTGCTGCTAGCATGTGAAACTGGTGCCGTAACTTATGAATGCGTCCTGATATGGTCAACGACAACATTGCCCTCGAGTTCTTCGTGTTTGCCCGTGCGTCTAAAAGCAAAAGGGGAGGAGAGAGAGCACACGTGGAACCCACCAGTAATTGAAGGCGAATAGTACTAAAAATAATATTACATGTTATCAATTAAATAGGATGTGGTAATATAAAAAACATTATGTGAACAAAGGGAGATACAAGAAACATTGCTGTTCTACGTATGTTGCCTATTGACGTGCGGCTTGAAGGCCCTGGTCGCATGTTCGATCCTCGTCCTTTATTTTTTAATTTGTATATGGGTCCAAATTTGTTTCATGACATGTGGGCCCCTCGGTGTGTAGTTTGTAGCACTTTAATTTGTGGGTCCAAATTTGTTCCATTCCAAGTGGACTATCGGTGTGCAGTTTTGTAGCTTATTTATAATAATTAAAGAGAACAACAGAGTTTTTTGCAATAATACCATGGTGCAACGTTGAAGGCGAGAAAGGACGTGCGAGAGAGCGATGACCGAGCCAGAGGGAAATCAACCAGGGGAGTTGCAGGGGTTGCAATGGTGTTTCGAGTAGTTGTGGGCCGAATGCTACAAAAATATAATCTAAACCGACCGGAATAAATGCCTACACAAATTAATCCAAGGTTGGAGTGCCCCTCGCAATGTAAATAGCTCCGGCTTTGCAAGGGATGGAGAGGTAGCTTCAATGTGTGGAAGATACGGTGTGAGAAAGCGAGGTCAATCGAGAGACATATAGATAGAGGGACAAAGTGAGTGTGGTCTGACATTCATGGAACAAATATATATGCTCTGGAGAGATATTGTCCGATTGAGCTTTTGGCAAGGGCGAGGGCTGTAAGATAGAGCTTGAGAGATGATCCAGTCACAGACGTGTAGATATACTTTGTGCGTGGGAGGAAGCAAGGTCGATCGATCACATAGGGTCGTCGTGCGATCGAAAGAGTGAGACGGGTTGGAGAGAGTGACCTAGATAGACAATGTGCGTGAGAGAGTATACAATGTGAATAAGTCGAATTGGGCTCAAACATGGTGATATATCATTTTTGTCCGAGAAAGAGCGAGGTCAATCGAGACATACAAAGAGAGAAAGAGAGAGAGAGAGAGAGGGAGGGAGAGAGAGAGAGAGAGTGTGTGTGTGTGTGTGTGTGTGTGAGCGTGGCCCGTCACGAGGTCGAAAGAGTGGGGGCGGCTTCGATGGACTGACCTAGATAGACAATCTGTGTGAGAGAGTATAGAGTGTTTCGATCGAGGCCCGAACAGGGAGATATATGATTTGTGTGTGAAAGAAATCGAGGTTAAACGAGACTCAGATAAAGAGAGCGAGATTGAGCGATTGTGGCCCGCTGTGTGGAAGAAAGAGTGAGACAGTCTCGAGGGAGTGACCTAGATAGACAACGTGCGTGCGTGCGCACGAGAGGTTGGGGGGCTAGATAGGCAATGCATGTATTTAGCGCGAGAGGGTGAGAGGGAGAGGGGGAGAGAGAGAGCTCGGCATGGGGTGCAATGGCGGGTGTGTGCGGTAAATACATTTCATAACAGAGTGGAAAAAGGGGGTTGTGTAGTTGAGAGAGTTAGAGATCGAAACATGGAGAGAAAGAATGGATGTGTGTTGGAAACCGATAGCTTCCTAAGGTGGTTAGGAGAGGAAGATTGACCGATACAGGAAGTATGTACCGTGTGTGAGGGGGGGGGGCTAAAAACAACTTTTGAATGTAGATAGTACGAGACTTAATATCGATGTTTCAATTCGGTGTACATTGTAAGATTTGAACTGAGGACCATGCATATGGGTAATTATTTCGAATTCGTGCCATACAAGGTTTCGAAAAGTTGACATTGACTCGATTTGTTGTGCTATTTTGTAGGTCATATGTTTGAATCCATCCAAAAGTTTTCTCACTACCATGGTGTTCATCATATACATATGAATTTGTGTTAAAAAAGTAGCGTGGATACAGTGAAATGCGAAATCCACGTTAGAATTGGAGATCACTATGTGACACACACTCTAATTCAAATAACTAATTATGTGACACACACTCTAATCCATGTTAGCGTGGATACCGTTTCGATTTTTTTCAAATAACTCCTCATTAATTAATTTATAGTATCTCGTTTCGAATGACTAATTATTGCAAGGAAAACATGGGCATGGTAATACATACAGATTCGTTTGCAAATGAAAGAAGATTTGTTTGCATTCTCAAATGTAGGCACACCAGGGTCATGTCGTGGTGGTCGCGTGTGTCAGACGGACGCGTAGCACCCAGCCACCCACCCCCTTCCCTCACTCCCCCCTCCCCCCCAAAAAAAAGGACGACGACAAAATAAGTTCGCGCTTCCACATTTCGGATTGAAATATCTGACGGCCCCAATTCTAGCCCTGCAAAATCTCCCTTCTCCACCGTCCCCTTCCGCCCCCAGATTGCTCAAATCCCTAATTCGCCGCCAACCCAAGCAAAGTTCAAATCGCCCCTCGCCTCGTCTCTTTCCCCACCTCTGTGCCGGACGACGACGACGAAGACGACGGTCGCGCTTCACCACCGCACCGGAGCTACCTCAGCTACGCCCTCGTCCACCGCACCGGGTGGTCCACCGACAACGTCGGCCGCCGCAACTGACGTGCCTCACAGACACCGACTTCCACTGCATCAGGTGCGCTTCACCGACGCCGTCTCCCAGCTCACCGGGGCTCCTTCACCGAGCACATCGTCGCGCCTCCGCCCCCCGAGGCCGCTGGGGCTTCACCAACGGTCTCGTCCACCGCATCGTAGCGCTCCGCTGCCACTCAAGATCTGCATCCGTGCGCGGCCAGCCAACGCCAGCGCATCACCCTCAACGGCTCTGAAGTGACCCTCACTCTAGCTAGGCGAGCATGCCCAAACGCCGGCCCGAACTAGGTATCCACACATCACTCCCTTGTGCACTGTTTCGATGATGTTTGGATATCCTTTCACTGCTCTCTTAGCTTACACGCCTATCCAACTCTGACTTTAACTCTTATTTCTTCTGGAGATATCATCTGAAACAAGCAAATCCATTTTTTAGCGAAGCATGACGGCGCTACGGGATCTGGTACACATCCTGCACACCCGTATAACCTTGTAAGTATCTGTCCTCCGTTACAACAGCAAGGTCGATTCCTCTTATTTGATCAGCCATTCGCCGTGTCAAAAATGCAGAGGGGGATGCAAGGAGCACAAGGCCTGCACATCCAAGCAAGTGGTAACATGGACTTGTACATGGAACATCCCAAGCGCAAGCAGAGCTGCAGTGAGCCTGTACAATGAGCTAGCGTAAGTCCCTACATTTCATTTAATTCGTACTGGCATTTGTGTATGATTTGTGTGCAGTGGCGGATCCATGAATTCAAGTTACCAGGGGCAAACATTTCACTTAAAAAATACGAAGGCACTTGCACTCCGGAAATCAACATAACTAGACAAATGTGAAGCTACATGCACTTTGAAAACCAGCTAATGATCCAAAGTAGTTCAGATTATAAACACTAAATGATGCAAGAACCAAAAAACACAAAATTCAACATGGTGTACAAGGACTACAAACATGGTCTGTACCTGCTTGAATTATTCGTTCTCTGGCTGAAAATATCGAAGTGTAATCACACCTATAACCAGTGCGCAAACTGCATATCAATATATCTATCCTGCACAAGTATGCCAATAGTTTCAAACAACATATTAGAAAAGTATTTATGCTACGTTTTCATGATACGGGGACTTTCTGGTAGATGGCCTCGACGTTTCCTCAAGCCATGAAAATGCACTATAATTTGCTTGTCATCAATGCCTGCAAATCTCTATGTCTCTCTCAACATAGCAAATCATCATTAGACACTAAATCCTTCAATGGGAGCTTGCAAAATGCTTGCGTTAGATGCCTCATTAGACACTATATGTTCATCACCAGGAGCATGTAAAATATTTGCATCAAATCCTTCATTAGCAGTCTGTTCATTAGACACTTCAGGCTCAAGAACAACATGAGCTTGGATGTTTGCACCGGAAACTTGATTAGATACATCAGATTCAGTCAGTTCAGTACTAATTGGGGGAGTTATAAAATAAGTAGAAATTGGTTTCATTTTCTCATAGATTCCCTACATACAAGCAGTTTTACAACACCGTCAGGTTTAACTATTGGCCAGAAATTGAAGAGTTGAATTAGATATAATCAGGGATGTGATATACCTGCTCGTTGCGCATGCTACTCTTGCAAGCTGCGACTGTCCGTTTGCGCAAGCTCGATGCCATGCCCGTGCTGCCGCCGCTGCCTCCCACGCAGGCTACACCCAGGGTTGGATCTTCATCTTCTTGTCCTTCTGTTCGCTTGAAGCCCGGCGACCGCCCTCCAACGAGGGTGCAAGGAAGTGTTGTGTCGGTCTGTCCAGCGGCAGCTAGGTTAGGAGTGAACCAGACTGGAGGCTGGAGCGGATGAATTGGGATTTTTCCTGCTGTCGATCGATATGGGAGCCGCTCGTTTGGGCCGCGAGCCTGCTATAGGGCCTGCCTTGCACTTATGTTATTGGCCTATCCAAATTGAAACATTTTTCTTCATTTTTTACATTGCCTGCTCGTGCGTTGGGACGAACAAAACTAGCCTGGGCCAACCTAGACGACTCAAACTAGGTGCACCCTTTCGAGCCACCCGAGGCGGCCGCCCATACCAGCCCCTATGGTGGTGTCGCCCCTTTTTTGCGTGTTTGATAGGGGTAGTGAAAAATATTCCAGTGGCGCTTTTGATTTACCCACAGAATGGTTGAATTGCTTGTTTCTATGAACTGAGTTCGCCAATAATATGAAGGATGCCAGTATTTTTATCCAATTATAGATTGCTTAGATCTCGATATGCCAATAGTAATCGCATGAAATATACAGTAAAAGCCAGTGTGATGTGTGTGGCTACAACTAGTCTGACTACACGTCCTCATATACCATATGAAGGACGCACCATCTTACCAGATTAACCATTCGACTTACCAATGCAGTGTGGGAAGAAAGAAGTATTGGGACTGCGTATCCAAGCAATTGATGCCATGGACTCCTTCGTACAACCTTGCAAGCGAAAAAGAAGTTGCAGTGTGCCTATACAAAGAACTAGCGTAAGTTCAGTTACCTGCTTCTCGGAATTTTAGTTAGCCAGTTATTGCAAATTTGTTCAATTACGTTGCTTGGCTTAATTTAGTTTGCTACTGATTACATAATGCCACAGCCTATTAATCCTATTATAGACTGCATCTATCTATGTGTTTGATACTTACTGTTAAGAATTACCTGTTTTCCTGAACTTAAAGAACTACTTGTTTGTTTAACTGCTTTGCTGCTGCAACAAGGGGATGTTAATAACTACTTTTCAGCATCGAATTAAAACTCTTTAATTCCTTGTTTGTTTAACTGGTTTGCTGTTATAACTCCCAGTTGAGATGTTTTGCTAACTTCAACTTTTCTGAATCCAATCGGAACTTTAATGGCAAAACAGGTTAGCCCAAGATCAAAGAGCGAGGTTCCCATGGACGTTGTATCTTCCCACAGCAGTGGCACCGGCCCAATCGTGCATTATGAATTGCCAACTGCTGATGCTCTAGAGGCTAAACTAGTGGTAGAAAGAGATTCTGCTTCTGCACTTAGAGATGAAGTTGACATGTTGAGGAAGCAAACAGCACAATCAGTAGCAGTACTCAAGACAACCATTAAATATTTGGTGGATTTCAAAACGAAGTAAGCTGAGACTGACCACATTGTTAAGGTCCTGAAGGAAAAAAGGAAATTAAATTCCCACTTGGTAAATCATAGGTGAAATGTTCTTTCCATCGTTGAATAACCTTTGTGTTGTTTGTTCATGTAATCAATCAAACCATTTGTTTTAGAGATCATGTAATAATTGTTTTTTGTTTTTTGGTTTGTAATTTTATTTGAGCACAAGTCTGTATTAATTGATAAGACTCGGAGACATTTCATTTTGATTGCTGTGCCAGACCTACAAATATGCCAATCGGGCTGAATGTGCATTCAACAATAATAGTAGTATAGATGGACCATAAGTAGCACACATTGGAAAGGGCCAAGATGCTGTAGTAGCTTGGCTAAAAAAAGGGTGTTGTTGTAGCAAAGAAAAGTATAGCGGCCTGGCTTATGTATGTTAGTTGATATTATTGATCCATATACTCTATAAGTGTTTATATGTCCGTTAGTTCTGTATATTCTTGGTTGATTCACTCGGTATTTGAATCTTGATACATCGCTTGTGTACATATCTAAATGGGAGTACACATTATGCTGCGTGTGACATTTGAGTTGGACATGAAGTGTTCCAAATATTCGAATTCACCTTAAACTGGATTCTAGCTTCTAAATTTGAGTATCGGCATTTGTAAACCATATTCATATATGACAGTGGAATACATGTTTGTCGTCCTTTTGAAGATATATAAAAACACATAGAATGATTTATAAAGATTCGTATAGGAATACAAAATGGATTCGAATTTAGTTGCCAGGGTAAACATGGATGCTTATCCTCCCAAAATTCGAAAGAGGCGGCAAAATGTCCACTCCCACGTCGGCTGCCCGAAGCCAAGTGTTTGGGAGATGGAAATTACTGTGTACCCATTATACGGACAATCCATCGGCCCGATTTCCACTGCTCTAAATAGGGGTAGGATAGTAACTTCAATAAGACATGACACGACCGCCTCTGAGCCCATTCCGACACGGTGGGCGCCAAACATGGGCGGCAAAACACATTTGATTCAAGCTCGTCCGAAAGACCTCTGTTTCTCCCTCCATTTCCCCATTCATACATGGTGGGCGGCAAAACAAACTCGACTCGGCCGAAATCGATGTAGGCAAATATTTTCAATAGGGGCAGGTTTGTAACTTCACTCAGACGTGACACAACCGCCCTACCTGTCAGCCCCATTCATACACCGTGGGCGCCAACCATGGGCTCCAACCACCCTCTCCTCGCGTGAAATCGCTCTGGGCAAATATTGGCGAGATGCGAGATTACCGTCGTATCCCCAACCGACGAGACGTCCAAATTTTAAACGGGGGCTAAGTTCGTAACTTTCCCATATTTCAGACAGGCGCGTCCCAAAAACATGGTTCCCCGTACCTCTCCCTCCATTTTCCCATTCATACACCGTCCGCGCTAGAACACCATCCCCACACCAGCCTCCGTCCGCCACCCCATCCATCGCCGCCGTCCTCCACCACATCCATCGCCCCCGTCCTCCACCACATCCATCGCCACCGTCCTCCACCATGTCGGAGCGCCTACCAAGACCGCGTCGTCCACTGCTAGAGATGGACGTTTCTCATCCACGGCGACCGACCAAGAGCCTTGCATCACGTCCTCTCGCTTCATCGGCGCCGTCGTCCTCTTTGCCGGGGCCGCTCACACGACCTTCTCTTCCACCACAATGGGACTTATCCCCTGATGCACCTGTCTACCATCACAGATCTGCTTCAACGTCACCGACAGCCATCGCACCCCCGATGCCTACACGGTGCCGCAAGAGAGGTGGTACTTCATATCTCCTCAACTTTTTGATCTCAGCCAGAAAATAGATCTTAACTTGGTTACTCTACTTTCTTTTCAGCTCTTAGAATTTAGTTCTTAGTTCGAAGCAAACAATGCCTGCTAAATATCATTTCTCCGGTTTCCCCCTTTTATAATCACTATACGATCAGAATACGTGCTTCGTGTCATAATAGCACTGCTCGACCCATCAAGCTAAACAAGCTTAGTTGTTCAAATACGAATCTGATATTATTAAAATAGATTCGTTTAATTGATCAGCTAAATGTTCCTAAATTAGTTTCGAAAATGCATGTTCGCCGCTCGGGTGTGTATCTCTACAGGGTGCCCACGGTGGGCCGGCCCACCCTGGGATTTTGGGTCGTCCCAGGCCCCGATTCCCCTCTGTTCTGCTGCGCGCTTCCGATCTCTACTCGCCCCCAGCCGCCTGCCTCGCCGGCGACTTGCCGTCCCCGGACGGCATGACTCTAGGAGGAGACGCCGGACTAACAGGAGGTCAGGAGCCGCTCGCCCAACAGCATCACCGCTGCCCGGGCGCACCGCCGTGCCTACCTTCCCAGTCCGTTCAGGGCTCAGGCATGCAGCACCCACTAAGCCAACCCAATTTATCCTGAGATAAGTCCTCAACACTCAGCAGCCACTCCTCATCACCCATTTTCTAATTGATTCATTACTCATTAGGCAGGACTGTCATTAGGGTTCGTTGTGTGCTCAGTGCTACCTACACTTAATGGTTCAGATGTATTTCGGTAATCTTTAGTACCTGTAAAGTTCACAGGGTTTTCAAAATTCCGTCCCTAGGAACAGACACTAGTCATTTTGGATTGTTGGTCGTAGTGACATTGACCCAGATTACTACTGCAAGCCAGGTTTGTTGAAAATTTTACTTGTCTTTCTTACTCATTCGATATAATATCCAATTATTCACGTCGATTAGTTGCAAACAATAAGTGCTAGACAAACTTCTTGATTCAGATTTTGGACGATCTCTTACTGCAGTTACAATTCTGCATACTTGTCCTAGTGAGCTCACAAGTAAATGATTGATTCACTACATCTATGCTTGCCTTGTCATATTTGTTGTCAATATTCTTTTAGGGCGGACCACCCTGTTTCTAAATACTACAACCGTAGACATGAGTGAATAGCATTTCTCTATGTGATCTCTTCCATCATGTGTGGGCAACGAACACTGCATTGTATAGAAAGAAAGTGTCATTTCCAGCTTTTACATAGGCTTCGATCTTTTACATGGAATACAATCTGCCTACTTGCTTTGTGTCGCACTACCAACACTCCACCCTTGAAGCTAAACATTATTCCACTCATAATTCCTTAGTTTATTTGTTCAAATACGAATTTCATATAATTCTAATGTTCCTACTTCAATTTTGAAATGTGTGTCTGCCTGTTATAGAGACATAAGGGGTTTGTATTTCTGTGTGTGGTCTGGTCAGCATGGTTGGGGGTGAACTTTGCATATGCAGGGGTTTATAGGGAGACACTCTTCGAGTTGAATCCGCAATGCATTCCATAGATAATCTGACTACTTTTTATGTTTTCATGAATCTCAGATTCTGAAAAGCATCATAATGATTATGAGCTTGCGCGCATGAAAAGAATAAAGCAGAACAATGCCATGGCTGTCAAACTTGGCATTAAGGGACTGAAATCAAGTCTGTATGCAATGCATTGCAAACACTCTCCACCTACAGATTCATGCTCAGAATATGATCCTAACAGTGATTCTGAGCTAGAGGGAGACCTAAGTCAATGTAGCTCCCTAGTGGAGGAGTCAGAGGAAGATGCCCTGTCTTATTCACCCATCAAGGTGCTTGCTCTAACTTTCCAAGGTTATATTTGTCGCACATATCTTGCAACTGATGCTTTGCATTGCTTCTACTTTGTTGAACTGCCATTAGCTTAGTTTACACATCGTGTATGTGAATACGGCCTGCCTATCCATTTTCAGTACATATTCCATCTGTCATCATACCATATTTATCCATTCAAATGCTATTCTTGTGTATCAGATGTTCAAAAGGAAGAGGGCGATTGCTGATCGTGGAGGAGCACAAGCAAAGTATTTGGAAAAGGTAGTGGCACCTGATAAATCAAATAGCCCATTAGGTGTAGTTGCAATATCACCTGACCCACAAAACACCCCAACTCTAGCAGACTCTAGCCCTACTACACTGGTCATTTCTGATGCCCCAACTCAGCAGACCCCAACTGCAGCAAACATTATGATTATGCCAGTTGACATAGCACCAGCTCTACGACGCAAAACCCCCATTCCAGCAAAGAGTACACCAAATCCAGTTGCCAAATCCCTTTTCAAACCAGAGAGAGCCCCAATTGCAGCAAATAGGACCCATGTTCCATTTCTTCCCAGTTTAGAAGACAAAGCTTATATTGTTGTTAGGAACTTTGTGCGCATCTTTCCTTCATGGAAAGATTATACCGCAGACACAGAACAATTTCCAGTCTTCCTCCGCAACTTACGCGTAGGTAATGTACTAATGTTATTCATGGTCATTACTGCATATGTTTTTGTTGACAGAAGACACAAGATTTCATTCTTTTAAATAGGTGAGGACCAAACTGGATTGTGAAGATGAGCAAGGGTTGGTTGCGCTTTTCAAGCACTCGTTGATGAAGTATCGTTCCTACCTGAGGCAAGCGCACTTCGATGGCAAGCCTCTAAACAAAATTTCTGTAAAGTCTCCGGTGCTACATTTATCCGATGGTGACTGGAATAATCTTGTTACACATTGGTCTTGGCTGCAGTGTAAGGTACTATCTATGATATCACATCACAATTTGAACTACATTTCTGTATTTTGCCTTAACGTCTCACTTGTACGAAACTGTTAGCAGAAGAACATTTGTTCTCAAGGGACCATAGAATCTCGCAACTATACTGCACACTGCACTGCTCTTGTGAGTACCTCTTGCCCTGTATGACCATACTTACTTTCATAGTTGTTTGATTATGTAGCATCACTGCACATGTTAGCCTCGTTATCGTCCATTTGGTGGACATTATAAGATCCGTATGGACTCTTACATAAATTTAGAATCAACCCAATGCTTTTGAAGAGGTTTAGCTCTGCAGTCCTCTTGTAAGGACTGAACGTCGTCTATCACTGTACTTACATTAACAGCTACTCCCTCCGTCCCATAATATAAGAACGTTTTGTAGAGTACACCATTGTTCAAAACACTCTTGTATTATGGGAAGAGGGATTGGTTCATTGTGTAGCATTCTGCATCTTATCTCCCTCGCCCACCATTTACTAAAAAAGATCAGATCTATATTTAATCTTACCAAAAAGTAGAATACACAGACAATGCCAGTCCAGAAGTGTAGCCCATTGCTCTTGTCAGTACATTTTGTCCTGTAATGCTTGTACTTCCAGGGATTGGTAGTTGATTATGTAGCATCAATCTGCATCTTATCTTCATTATCCTCTATCCCTTCCAGTATTATCATATCTATAATTACTCTCTACAAAATGTAGAGTACATGCAATGCTTATGAAGAAGACTCTGTGCTGAAATTCTTGAGTTATCCTTCCCTTGACATGGAGAAGGGCATTATAAAGCCGGTGTTAACTGTTAATGTAAGTCAGTCCTTCTAAAGCCTTTATCCTCAACTGCTGTTTAATTTGCTCATACTCCCTATTGTTTACTGCTGTTTAGTTTGCTGTTTCTACCAAAATGCATGTTCGCAAGAACCGTAAGTTCTAAGTTTTACTTGTAAAACCAAATTCCTTATTCATACCATGCACATTACTCAATACTCCCTATATGTATGCTTGTTTTTGTGTATCTATAATCCAGTGTGTGGTGAAGCAGCCCACGTTTGCACCTTGTCATCTCCTGTTTTATCTTACTGATGTGGTTGATGATATGAACAACATGCCATGCACATTAACCAAAATAGATCCAATGATTTTCTTTGCCCTTCATCTATGCTTGTTATGTTGACATGGTAATCCAGTAGTGTGGTGAAGCTCCCCGCATTATGAACAATGCCAAATTATTATTGATATTTTGAACTTACTCTTTATTTTCTAATTTGAAATTGGATGGAACTGACAGCACAATTATCATCTTTGTTTATACACGTGCAAAACCTGTGTATACACGTGCAAAACCTGTCGTCTCTCTGCTTTGTTTCAGGGTGATATGCTTGATGGCATGCACAAGTCTGCTGAAGGCTGTGTGACAAACCCAACATATATTGCAGCAAAGAAGGCAAAACATCTTGAAGATAGCGAGACAACCCCAAAGTCTTGCCTTGATGCAGTGTTCAAGTTACTTGAGACTAGCAGTCAGACAAGCTCATAGAATTCGTTGTCTGAATCAGTTCGACTTCTTCAGTCCCAAGTTCTAGCAGAAAGGCATTCTACAACTCAACTTCGACTTGAAGTCCTATCTCTAAGAAAGATTGGGGAGAACACCAATGAGAACCTCATCGCTAAATAGCTACACCTGGAAGCTATGACTGACATGCTAGGCCGGTCTCACAGCCTTGCTCAGCAGCTTGCACAGCAGTTCCAGCGCAAGGCTAACCTTTCTTGAACTGTCTTGGAAGTGGTCTCGGTTCAGTATTATTTTGTTACGCTGCAATGGTGCCCAGTTTTTGTAATCTGCTTCTTCGTTGCGCTTTATGATCACTAGTGGCGAACTTCGATGCCCAGTGGATGTAATATACCATAAATCCTTTATTGTATAGTGTAGGTTTATTCTTAGTTACTATGCCGTAATTTCTTTATTGTATAGAGTAGGTTTGTTCTTAATTCCTACTAGTTACTGCCATCATTCGCTATCTGAAAAAAATCAGATGTAGTCGACCGGGCCGAAACATTCGCCTCTAACGGGCCTGGTGTTTAGCGGGCCACAATTGGGCCGGCCTGCATCTTTCTTGGGCCCGAATGATTGGGGCCTTCACACTTTGCGCGAGGCCCACAACTTACACCGGCCTATATTTTAGTTGGGCCTTTTGTGGACCCAGCACTTAGTTTGGCCCAGGTAGCGTTGAGCCAATTACAGGCTGAATATTGTACTGGCCTGTTACGGCCCAGATGAAACCATGGGCCTTTAGCAGGCCGAAATGCATATTGGGCCTCAATTTTCACTAGTCGTCGACGGGCCTTCAGCAGGCTGAAATGTAGACCGGGCCTTTTTGGGCCCAGTTATATCACGGGCAGTTACCAGGCCGAAACATATCTCGGACCTTAGTTGGCCCACTGATATCATGGGCCTTTAAGAGGCCGAAAGCTTAGTACAGACATCAACTGGCCGAATTATGCGACGGGCCTTTAACAGGCCCAAAGTCACGTTGGGCTTAACTGTTGCCACCTTTATCACGGGCCGTTAGTGGGCCCGATGTCCCGTCGGACCATATATGGCCCATGGGTAGCACGGGCCATTCCCAGGCCGGAAGTCACACCGGGCTGAAATGGGCCCATGTCTACATCGGGCCTGTAACAGGGCGAAAGTCACTGGGCTGTAACTGGGCCCAAATATTCGGCGAACAATTAATGGGCCAGATCTGGCTTCGGGTCGTAAATGGGCCTTTATTAAGCAGGCCGTTATTGGGCTGGCCCACTAGTACCTGAGTAAGTACTACAGGCCTTTGACTGGGCCGGCCTTTTTAACCAATATGGGCCTCTATTGGGCCGTGCGACGTGTCGACGTATCATAGGCGCTTTGGGTCCAATGAGTGGATGACATCTGTCCCAACGGTGAGCCGACACGTGTTTCCTCCAGCCAATGATGATTTTACACGTGGAAAATCCCCATTGGTCGGGGCTGTTAACGGGTTATCGGATCCAAAACCGGACCCGATAGCTTAACGGCGTTCCGTTACGGTGGATGCCACGTGTCGGTCACCCTTGACGAAAGCACTTCTGTGACGCGCGATTTATCGTCATGGAAGTGGACACTTCCGTGATGGTAATTTTGGTAATGTCATGGAACACTTCTACGAGAGCACAGGTATGGCTATCTTGATTCTGTCATAAATTTGTCATGGATGTACATGCATGACAGAAAACGTGACCTACTGTGACAAACACGTATCCTCACAGAAGTGTATTTTTTTTGTAGTGTGGCTCCCCTCCTGTGGGTCTTCGCTCTAGTATTTTTTATTTATCCCATAAAAATCTCCAAAAAGTTCCGTCCAATTCCGAGAACTTCTAATTCTGCACAAAAACAACACCATGGTAGTTCTGCTGAAAACAGCGTCAGTCCGGGTTAGTTTCATTCAAATCATGCAAATTAGAGTCCAAAACAAGAGCAAAGTGTTTGGAAAAGTATATTCAACGGAGACGTATCGGTCATGTTCTTTCAGTCCAACTCATCGGCTTGTGATCCTGTCATGGTTAGCAGAAAGAGAAAACACGAGAATATGGCCCTACAAACTACATGTGGTGTGGTGAAAAGTCATAAATCCATCAAGCTAATCATAAATTCTTACCTGTTCTTGCCAAGCAGTAGGCGGTGATCGGCAACCGTTTTAGTCAAAACTCTAAAAGCTTGGATAGAGCGATTGCTAGGTGATGTCCAATGCATGATGTAGATGATATATGGAGCTAAGGAGGCTTAAATATGGTAGATAAAATGATCAGCAATAATTAATTAAGAGATGCAAAGTTGAATAAATTCCTAATGACAATAATGTGCTGGTCCTAGACTAGATCGTACTAGAAACATGAGCCTGGTACACTAACAAAATCACGGTGCGACATGTAAACAACGGACAAACACACTCTGATTTATTTTTGCTCTCTTTTTTAACTCTTCTTTTTTCTTTTTTGATCTTTTTTTGCTCAGCAACATTTTTTTTGGAAAAGTTTCCAAAGGGTCTAAAAACTGCCTAGCGAGGATTTTTTAGACTTAGTTTTTTTTTAGTTTGGAACTATTTTTCTTCCATGGGCGGCGCAAAAGTTGAGAGTCCTACGTAATCACGACACATACTAAGTTGATCGGGAAATCAATAACAGAGAGGCGGATAATCAACTCAGACTAGTATTGGTGGCGGGGATGTTATCTCGTGGAACTCGGATTGACATGATGGTGATGTGATGGATGTATATGACTCATATTGGCGGTGGATACCTGATGGATCTATATGACTTGGATTAGCGACGGATATGCGGTGGTGGTATATGGATTCGTATTGGCAGCGGATATGTGGCGATGGTATATGGCAGTGGTGATGAAGATGGCGCGGCGGCGGCGTGAAAACCTGTGACCAAAACTCAAAACTCTAAGGTAACTAGATGCTAAGACCAGTAACTAGACGCGACGATGCAACCGCAAATTTAATAAAGCAAAACACTGGAAAGACTATGCAAAAACTCATATTGGTTCAGATATGATGATCTAACCCTATTTTTTTGGGTGTTTCAAAGACTGTAAGTATGAGGAACAAATGCAATCTAGACTACGAAAAACTAGTAAAATCTCATCAAGCAACTAGGAAATTTGATACCACTTGAAAGAGATGAAGGTGTCCCGATGTTTTGATGAGAGGTAGCTATCATTTTTTGTGGAAGTCGACTTTGACGATCCGACCACGGACATGAGAAGACGTGCGCCTCAGCAATCACTAAACCAACTCCGCAAGGTTATTAACCATGCCGGAGCACGATCAACCTGACCACGAGGGTCTATTCCCTGCATGCAAACGAAGTACAAGCAAGAAATTGAGTTTGCAATCTGAATATTGTGAATTAAAGAGGAAAGCTTTACTGATCAAAGTGGGGTTTTGTGACGTCTTGGTCTGGTCGTTGAACACAAACGAAAGACGCGAGTTGCAACTATGACAAACTTTAGTCTAAACATACCAAGTCTAATGACAGCTATATTTATATGGAAAGGAGAGGGGATTTCGTCCAGTCTTAAAAAGGTGGGACTAAAACACCTCCTGAGTCGTTTCCCCTACAATACCGACTCTAAAAACAGCCTAATAAGAGGTATTTCGAAATTAAATGGGCCGGCCCAAAAATAAGGTGCCGCAACACCTACAATAAGCTATGGGCGGAATTTATGAAAGACATCTTGTATATTTCGTTTATGCCCTTTGATGTCATCATGGTGGCTTCAAACTGCTGAAATCTCCACTGGAAACTCCGTTCTTGTTCCCTTCGCGCGTGCCTTCACCTCCATGCTTGATCGTGCTCCAATATTCATTCTTCTTTTCCATGCTAGGCCCTTTATTCATAAGCAACACAAATGTATCTAATTTAGGCAGCATCATATTCTAATGAAAATTAGAATCATTACTAAGAAACAAAAGTACCTTGCAATTTAATTGGCATGCGCGAGCTCTAGTAATTGGTTAAATATGAGGGGTTGTGGGTGTAACTGTAGTAGTGATGTCCTCAGCATGGTAGGCAGTTGTTCCCGACTTCGGGCACATTAGAATCATTACTAAGAAACAAAAGTACCTTGCAATTTAATTGGCATGCGCGAGCTCTAGTAATTGGTTAAATATGAGGGGTTGTGGGTGTAACTATGGTAGTGATGTCCTCATCATCATGGCAGACAGTTGTTCCCGGTTTCGGACACCAGTTGATCATGTTAGTTCCGACAGCCATTTGAGACCGATTCGGAGCTTCAGCTGGACTTTTGATTCAGGTGTCAACTCGATTGGGTCATCTCTTCTTGGACTTGAATGTAGCTAGGGGAGTGTCGTGTCGATCCACCTCTATCGGTTCATGCATATAATGTATTGAATTCATGCTCCAGCCAACTCATCCAAAAGTCCGAACTGATGGAGAAAGGCGGGCAATATACTTCAACACCCCCCTCACGTCTAGGCTTATTTAGTCCTTAGACGTGGGATTTATGTAGGCCGCAAAATTATTTTTATTAATACTGCGTTGGCAGGGTCTTGAACTCAAGACCTCCTAGCTTGGATACAATATTGAATTCATGCTCCAGCCAACTCATCCAAAAGTCCGAACTGATAGAAGATACTATGCAATACATTTATACGTCAACACTCCCCTCACGTGTGGCCCCCTCAGGCCTAAACATGGACCGAAAGTGGGCTGCAATTTAATTGCGCCATCCGGGTCTTGAACTCAAGACCTCTTGGCTCCAATACCATGTAGAAGTGCATGATGTAGCCAATGCAACCAAAAGTCCAAACTGACAGAAGAGATGGGCGGACGTTTTGGTACAATGGTGCACCCCTATAGGGATAAATCTGTTCGAATAGGCGAGTTTGAGGTTTTTGACAACCTGGACCGGGCTGACTTGATCATATAACAAATTCAACTCTAATAATTAAAACTTGCAACCATGTGAGTGGCTTGTGAGCTCTTCCTCGTGGGAGATGCGAGGGGGAATTCAAGGTAGTGTTATGTTTGTAGTAGGTAGGTCAATACAGTTGTTGTGATCTTTTACTTTTATGTGCTCCCTAATCTCACCTCTAATAGACGCAAGTTGTAGCATGCCTCTGTAGAATGCTTAATGCTTGTGCCGCTAACAACTGGCCGCTAAACCACTTACCCTTAGAAACATGTTGCATACAATAGCTTAGGTCTGCATAAGTCTTGCGAGTACATGTGAGTACTCACCTTGCTTAATTTACACTTTTTCCCTAGATGGCTGCCATCTAGCCGGCAGTGATTTGGGAAATAAGTTTGTGATGGATTACGTTAGTTTGTTATCCCACATATAGTGATCTGGGCATGGATATGGACACCCTTTGCTTTTATTTGAGCCTTCTTAAGGTATTTGTATTCTGTACATATCTAAGATATGTTCACTTCCAAAGACCCTTGATGTATTCATTCGTTAAATTTGATTTTTTTTTAGAGTTATTGTATATTTGATTGTTTTTGTTGCGAATTATTTTTTTATTTGTGTTGTGATACCGACCGTGCCACAACATAAGGTGTACGTTTTGATGTGTTCATTGTATAAAAGTGTCACTTTAGGATCATTATGCGAAGGCTAGCGGAGATTTTGTTTTTTGAGACGCAAGGCTAGCGAAGATTGGTAGACTTGTGTAGTGCCAATCCCGAGGTGCTAGACAAACTAACCAACAAACTATTAAAGATGAGGGCGAGCAGATGAGTTTTTTTTTGAAAAACATCAACCACTTTATTAATTAGAAATAATGGTTACATCGTCTATAAGTAGAGATACAATATTTCCCATAGGCTCCTCAATCCAATCCCTCGTCACGGAATATTTTGCTAGTCGAGCCAACTCATGCGCTACCTTGTTCGCTTCCCTATTACAATGTTCAAAACTAGTAAGAGGAAAATCACAAGCTATAAAAAAACAGTCATAAAAAATTGCTGCTGCCGCTCCTGCAGAGTGTCCTCCATTCTTCATTGTGTCAATGACTTCCATATTGTCAGAGTTGATAACAAGACGATTGCAACCCGCCTTCTGTGCTAGCGATAAGCCAAACCTAAGTGCTAATGCTTCCGCTGTCAGGACATCAGCGCAACAATCAATTTTCCAATTTGCACCTACAATGAAGTTTCCTTTGTCATCCCTAAGGACAGCCCCCGTTGTGCCCTTTAGTAGATCATGATCGAAGGCAACATCCACATTTAATTTAACAAAGCCCCTCGAAGGTCTACTCCACCCTCCAATCTTCCTATTTGCATTAGGGGAATGGGCATTTACAAAATTTGTCGTTATAGCACGAATTCCCATCGAGGTTTGACATACCTCTTTAGACTTTCCCTCATGAACGAGTTTATGTCTATTCCACCATAAATACCATGCGATTACAGCAATCAGCTCCCGTGCGTTCCGTGAATCTGATAAAGAAAATTCTTGTTGTGGTATGAGGAGTAATGATTCGAGGACTGCATCCCCTGCAAGATCAACCGCACAAGCTTTTTTAACCGCTCCATACATCCCCAAATTTTCGCACACTTCTTTTGCCTTCTGACACAGAAACAACACATGCTTTGTATCCTCTGGCCCATTTGAACATGCTGGGCAATTGGGCGAAATTTTTATGTGACTATTGGCCAGGGTAATACGACACAGTAGTGTCCCATGCAATGTGCGCCAGATAAAAAATTTCACCTTCGCCGGCAAGCTAATTTCCAAATCTTACCCCAAATAGGATTGACCCTACTTCTACCCATTCCATTTGTGTATTCCAGTTTCTTTCCATGTTGTTTATTCCACTCCTCCAAATAAGCAGATCGTACAGTGAACAAACCGTTTTTAGTACAGCTCCAGGCAATGAAGTCCTGCATATTATGCATAGGGAGAGGGATCGCCAGGACCCTTCGAGCATCAATTGGCCATAGTGTTTGTCTCACCAAATCTTCATCCCAATCATTTGTGGTTGGGTCAATAAGATCAGACACTTTCGTCAGAAGTATCCCTCGTCTTGGAGTAATAATTCTCCTATTCGCACAATTTGGGATCCAAGCATCTGTCCAAATATTAAATTTTTTCCCAGTTCCAACTCTCCATATATAACCATTTCTGAGAGAGTCAACTCCCGCCATAATACTTTGCCAAGTAAAGGAGGAACCCTTTTTTTTAATTTTGCGCTCATCAGATCACCCTGTGGGAAATAATTGGCTCTTAGGATTGTGGCACATAACGGATCAGGATTATCCAGGAGATGCCAAGCTTGTTTAGCTAACAATGCCAAATTAAAGCAGTGTATATCACGAAAGCCCATCCCTCCTTGATCTTTGGGAACACACATCTTCCACCATGCCATCCAATGCATCCTTTTATGGTTGTTGTCGTCGCCCCACCAAAATTGCGACATCGCGTCAATGATTCCTTTACAATTTTTTTAGGAATTTTAAAGACGGACATGGCATAAGTTGGGATAGCTTGAACAACAGATTTTAGCAAAATTTCCTTTCCACTGGCAGACAACAGTTTTTCTTTCCATCCACTAATTTTCATAATAATTCGGTCCATCAGGAACTGAAAGCAATCACTTTTGTCCATCCCCACATTGGCTGGTAGACCCAAATATTTGTCATTGAGTGCCTCAGTCATAATATTTAGAGTAGTAAAAATTTGCACCCTTTCTTCCACTTTTGTATTGGGGCTAAAAAATATGCTAGACTTCTCAACACTCACCATTTGACCCGAGGTAGCACAATAAGATTCCAGAACTTCTCTCAAAGCCTTCGCATTCGTATCATTAGCTTGCACGAGGATCAATGAATCATCCGCAAAGAGTAAGTAGGAAACAGAAGGGGCATCTCTGCTAACTTCTATGCCGGAAATACTACCCGATTCTTCTGCGTTTGCTAAAAGAGCAGTGAGGCCCTCTGTGCACAACAAAAACAAATAGGGAGAGAGCGGATCCCCTTGCCTTAGTCCTCTAGTAGGTTTGAAACTATCAGTCTCGTCGGCACTAAACCGTACTCTGTATTCCACCGAGGATACACACTGCATGATTAAGTTCACCCAATTCTCTTTAAAACCCAATTTCAATAGAACTCCGCTTAAAAAAGACCATTCCACTCGGTCATAAGCTTTATGCACGTCCAGTTTAATGGCACACAACCCTTCTTTACCTGCCCTTTTCTTTTTTATTTTATGAAAACACTCATATGCCACTAAAATATTATCTGTGATCAATCTCCCAGGAACAAAAGCACTTTGAGTTGGGCTGATAATATCTGAAAGAATTACTTTTAATCGTGCATCAATCATTTTTGAAATAACCTTATACACCACATTGCACAAACTGATTGGTCTAAATTGAGTAATCTTTTCCGGAGAATTAACCTTTGGGATCATGACAATTGTAGTGTCACTCCATCCTGCCGGTATAGAACATGTATTCACCGCCTTGAGGACTTCTTCTGTCAGATCTTCTCCCAACATAGACCAAAATCTCTTATAAAAGATAGCGTGCAGACCATCCGAACCCGGTGCTTTTAAATCACCAATATCGAATAAGGCCTTCCGAACTTCCTCCGTCGTGTATGGAGCCATAAGAGCAGTACTCATTTCATTCGTGACTTTCCTTTTTACAAGAGATAGAACCTCCGGGTTTGGTTGAGAGACCTCTGACATAAATAGGTTTGAAAAATACCCTCTAATGTAATCCTTCATCTCCGACTCTTCCACCCATACCCCATTATCTCCAAGCAATCTTTTTATTTGATTTCTTTTCTTTCTGGATGTTGCCGCATTGTGGAAAAAAGAGGTGTTCCGGTCCCCGTGTAATAGCCAATTTGCACGACCACGCTGAATCCAGTAAATCTCCTCTTGTTCCAACAAATTTTCAATAAGAACAATAATCTCCTTTTGTCGTGCTTGGGAATCCACATTCATAGGTCCCCTATGTAGTTTTTCCAATTCTTTTTTAAGTTTACCTATTCTCTTTTTTGGTCCATTCAGAGTCTCGTGATCCCAATTCGGCAAATCTGCCTGTACCACTCGCGTACGATCAGCGAGCGTAGGCCCAATACCCATTTTCTTTGCCTTTTCCCACGTTGTACGCACAATCTCAACGAATGTCTCCTCTTTAAGCCATCTAGCTTCAAAAAATTCCACTCGTCCCCTTGGACGATTGAAAATATAGGCGTGAAAGTATTCAGTATCCAAGATAATGGGACGATGATCGGAATGAACATGTTCCTCATTTATAACCGCAGCCCGGAGGAATATATTCGCCCATTCCACATTGCAAACCGCCCAGTCAAGTTTCTCTCTAGTGCCGCCTCTCCTCCAAGTTCACCAATACATCCCATATCCTCGAGGCCGCACTCTCCTAAACAATTACGGAAGTCTCTCATCATTGCATTCGGTCTCGCATTGCCACCTTCTTTTTCCGATGAGTAAAATAGCATTAAAATCTCCTAAAACCACCCACGGGTGCTTGCCCTTACTATGTAGGTTTCGGAGCTTATCCCAGGATAAACTACGCTCACTCCAAACCGGATGACCATAAAAGCCCGTGGACCGCCAATGCACAGAATCATCATTTAAAAAAGAATATCAATAAAATTAGGCGACTCATAGTTCG
Source organism: Aegilops tauschii subsp. strangulata (assembly GCF_002575655.3). NCBI lineage: Eukaryota > Viridiplantae > Streptophyta > Magnoliopsida > Poales > Poaceae > Aegilops > Aegilops tauschii. Next base: position 206,881,471 of record NC_053039.3, on the reverse strand, counting down.
AAACCACTTTATTCATCTTATGATAGAACAAAACTAGGCCACCGGCCCGACCGTCACTCTCCACTACAATCATTGAATCAAAAGATAAAGAACGACGCAGTTCATCGGCTTTACATTTATTCAAGTGCGACTCGGAGAGAAAAATCAAATCCGCCATGATACGCCCTTGGATCTCTAAGAGCTCGCGAACTGCCATAGGGGAGAGCATACCACGGCAGTTCCATCCAAGGATTTTCATTCGGCCCGGCAGACCTCCTCCGCGGAGGCCGCCGATGCGCCATCATCTCCAACCGATTCCCTCCTCTGTTGCATGTACGCCTCTTCTTCCTCTGTTTCCTTCGCTACATGTGTGATTACCCCCGTCCACATTCTTCATAGTTTCTACTCTACCCATACAAATTCTCTTGGAAGACACACTCGTCTCACCATACAACATGCGTTCATAACTATCCATCTCTCTCTCAAAAGAAAATTTTAAATCACTCCCTGTTGGTGGGGCACCAAAAGGATTACCCCTCTTTTTCCCTATGATTTCTTTATGAGCTTTCTCTGTTTTTTCATTCCCTGCCCTCTTTTTATCTTTCCTCTCCTTTCTCATAGACTTGCCCTGCGTAGGATTCTTTTCAGCAGAAAATTTAAAAATCGCAGACTCATTGGTCGTGCCTTGAACAGCAAGCCTTGCCGCAACAGCGCCTGACAAAGCCTCCAGCACACCAGGGTTAAAGAGGAGCTAGTTCTGGAAAGCAGCAGCAGCAGCAAGTAAAGTGCTGCCCTCACCCAATGGATGGATCCCCTGGCCCTCCTGGCCAGCGGGACACCCCATGTGTCCAGCAGCAGAACGCAGCTCCTGAGTGGAACTGGACGACCCTTGGTGCATCAGCTCAAGACCCTCCTGGCCGAGTTTTGCACAGCTCCAGGCCCCCGTCCCCTGGCCCTCCAGGCCAGAGTCGGCAGGTGCTGTCGGAGGCGCCGACCGGTCCTCCTGACCGGTGCCAGCACCTGGTGCAGTTGGCGGGGGAGCCACAAGTACCCCGCCCTCCTGGCCGAGTGGGAGGCCCTCCGATGGCCGCAACACCCGTCGTCATGGTAGCCGTAGCGATCTTGTCCGTCACCGTGAGTTCACCCACGGCTTTGGTCACCTTGACCACACTTCCCTCCGTAGCTCTGGAGGTGTACTTGTTGCTGGAGCCAGCGAACTGAATTGCTCTTTTGCTTGAACCTATTCCTTTCCAATATGCTTCTACGCTAAGGTTCTTTGGAAAAGAAGCTACTCTTTTTTATTTTGGTATGCTACAATAGCTCTCTGATGTATGGCCTACAATCCCACAACACTCACAATACAGTGGAAGTTTTTCATATCGAACATCATACTGAATCCTCTTAGAACTACCTAACGGAGTGAACTCTACTGATGTCTTAAGAGGTTCATGTAGTGGGATTTCCACCCTTAAACGCAAAAACTTCTCTACGATCATGTGGTTTCTATGGGAAACGGCAATCACATCGCCAAGTTGGTCCCCAAAAGACCAGCCCATACTCAGTTTTAAGTTCAAATGGGAGGTCACGAACCTGAACCCAAATTGCCATAACGCCAAGATCGACCTCCACAGGGTTTCCCTTGCCATCAAACTCAGCGAAGATGACACCATCACGCTTATAGTGCCATGGCTGGGCCTTGAGAATGAACCTCCGGTCTTCCTCGGCAGAGAAATTAAGGACGAACCTCCCATCCCCGCTGGCCAGATCTTGAGCAGTGACTGCTCCTTGCAGCTTCCAAGCTGAAGTAGCACGGAGTTCGTTAGTGATGATCCACGGGTTCACTTGGAAGGGCGATAGAAGCCTCCCCACCACCAGGAAGCCACTGATCGCCTCCTCGCGGCCTTCATATCGATGACCAGAGACGAGCCATCGCTCCTGGCACGCCTCGGCGTCGACTTCCCCCTGCTTTCAGGGGTAATGGCTGGAGCAGGAGCCACCCGGCGTTTTGTTGTCACCGGCGACTGCAACCCTGCGGACTGAGCCACCCCTCCCCCCACAACCTCTCTCCCCTCTGCACCCTCCACCCCGCACCTCTCCACCCACTTCCAGCTCGCCATGGAAGACCCACCCGAGAGCAATCGCAAACTTTTTGGAGTAGGCTTCTCTGCTACAGACAGAACTGACGAAAAGGAACACCACCTCCCCAACTTGATATAGATCCCTCTATTCCCCTCCAGAATAAGAAACGGGAAGCAATTGTCATAATAACCCGCTAATAAATGGTCATGAAAAGGCCGTTTCCAAAGGAAAATCACGCTAATTATTCCTCTGTTCCTAACAACAATCACAAGATCGTTATCTCTCCTTTCCCATTCATGATGATTTACTTCCAAAACAGAGGAATTTGCCATAGATAGCGCCTTTCTTCCCGTAACAGAAGAAATCTCGCCCCTATTACCCTCACTGGAAACCCCCACCAACTCAGTTTTCTTGCCTAAATTGATGCGAGCCGACCCTTCTACCTTCTGATCCGATAGGATCTCACTTGGAATCCCGCTAATCAACTCCACCTCGGCGCCGTTTCATCCACTCCAGGATTTTCTTCTGATTCGCGAAATTCCGGAGTAACTGCCTCGATTTGGTCTTGATTTCGCTCCACCCCTGGGCACTGATTGGTTCCCCGAGTGAGCCCATCTCCGTGCAGCCGCCCGCCCCCGCCGGCAGACTCGCCGGCGGACTCGCCGGCGTCGCCGGCATCACCTCCCTCCTCTCACCCACTCTCCTTCGCCGTCGCCGCGAGAACGCGGGAGCACCGTGGGGCTTTTTGCAAAACCGCCTCCGCTAATTATGCTTCGCTGTAATCTGTTTGGCGAGCAGATGAGTTAATTGTAATGAAACGCCACCCCTGACTGTGCTTTCAAAAGTTCAGGGCCTCTTTGATTTGTAGGATTTTCAAAACGCGGGAATAGGAAAAATACGGGATTAGAATGGAGTGTCATCTTGAATCCTACAGTATTGTACGAGTGTTTGATTGTGCATAAAAAACACAGGATTCTTTTAAAGAGGTTCGAGTGGATGAGATGTTTCCTCTGAAATCTAGTGCAAATGAATCTTATGAAAAAATTCATATGGTTTACAATCCTACGAATCGAACAACCAAGATAGGAAAAATTCCTAAGGATTAGAATCTTTCAAATTTCTTTGAGAATTCTTTGAATCAAAGAAGCCCTTAGTGGTGGAGGAAGAAGTCGAGTACAGTGAGGCAATTCCAACTCAAAAAGTGAAACAAAAAGTTAGCGAGACTATTCAAAGTCTCCTTCCTGGTCAAGTGTGGCATGGGTAGGCCCGGTTAGGTGCAAATGCGACGACAAAAACATGATTTGAGCGAGACAGGGTATTGCGCAGCTTTAGGAAATCTCAATAGTGACTATGGCTTAGAGCATCTACATCTGGACGCCCTAAACCCCATCATATGCCCAGGCGGACAGTTCGGTCGCTGACAGGTAAAAAAAATGATCCATCCGGACATCTCAAACCCGTCTCAAAAGTCCGGGCTGACCGGCATCATTCATATCCAGACCAAAGGTAATGCGACTATGAGACGGCCAGGGCGCGCCCGGGCGCATCCGCCACGTCCGCACGACCCATCTCTGATCCACCATGACCCCGCAAAACCCCCATTAGGATCGAACCCTAGCCTCACTTCACTCCCCTTCGCTTTCCCTTTCTCCAATCCGTCAACTCCGATCTCCAGCAACCATGTCCATAACTGGCAACCACTCCGACAGCTTCGGCGACGACGCTTGTAACGCTTTCCTCCGTGATGCAGCCGGAGACGAGGACGAGTTTGCCCTTCGCGTCGCGCTGCAGCGCTCGCGGGTGGACACGAGCGACAACCCCGGTTCTGGTGTGACACTGCCTGTCGCCTGCAGCCGTAGCGCCGACGCCAGAGCTGGCCCTTCCCGCCCCGCGCGCAGATCTTCGTGGGCAGCTCAATCGGCAACGCCCGTCCGTCGGCCTCTTCCCCCTCTGGTCGCTGCTCCGCCCGGGCAGCGGTGGGTTCTAGTGCCCGCTCCGCCGGTCGTCGGATGCGCACTCCGGAATCGGAGGCGCGGGCCACCCGCCGAGAGAGGCAGAAGGCAAGGGAGAGGGCGGCCGCGTCGAGCGCAGCTCCGCAGTCCTCCCGCCGCCGCCGCGTGATGCCGACGGTGCCCGACGAGAAGGACCGTCTCCTCCAGTGGGTGTACCACTGGTCACTTACGACGGCGGAGACAGACGCCCGACGGCTCCGAAAGATCAACCGCAAGACGCTCCGGCTCGGCATTGAGCAGTCTGAGTGGGAGGCAGTGGAGGCGGCGAGGGTGGCCAAGCTCAAGCAAAAGCAGGACCGCATTGTTCGACGCTTGAAGCGCTACATCGTCATCTCCTCTTCCTCCTCCTAGGACGACGGCTCGAACAACAACGGCTCCGACATTGACTCATCTCTTGTCGCGGACGACTACAACAGCCCGGTATCCGGAGGGGCAAAGGACCGGCGAGGAAGTGGTGAAGGTGTACCCTCTTCCTGTTTCTATAAGCTAGCTCGTAGTACTACCCAATTAGAATTTGCCGGGTGATCGAAGTGTGATTCACTTTTGGTGATGTTTATATGTAAATTATATCTGTTTGCTATATGTTTATATGTCCTCTTCCTGTAGTACGTTGCATGGTTTTGTATGGACATAAAGTGCCGGATATGAAAATCGCAGCTGTGGACGCGCCGATTTGGGGACAGCCCGGTCACTGCCCGGGCGTGTCCACGAGCGTGTAGGGTGTCGAATTTGGCAAATCCGACTGTAAATGCTCTTATTTACTTTTGCATTCTCTTTTCAGGTGCTGTTGTTGGTATGCAGTAGATCACTGGAATTTTGGAACAGTCGCATCACATACGAAGAATTTGTTTTCTTTCACCAGCATTTAGCTAGTTATTGATTCACTTTATGGAGTCTGCTAGAGCCTGTTTGGCAGAGTTTGTGTTTTCTATTCTTTCTGATCTTGACAGCGATCCTTTTTTTTTCTTTTTTGTGGACAAAAGAAAAGAGGTTAAACAGGGTTTCCACCTCTCCCTTCCCGAGTGAGAACTGTTTCCAGGTAGAGCCAAACCAAAACGTATTTGATTGGTCAAGATCATCTTCCATTTTCCAAGTTCCAACGCGTCATGCGTCCTTTTCCTATGGTCCATGGTCCATACTCCACATACTAGCTCGTTGGTTTCAATAATCTTGTTTGCATTTCACACCTGTATGAACTGTTTTAGTAAATTTCATGCGGAACTTGGTGTTCATGATTGGCCCTCAGATTTTGGCATGCAAAATTGCAAATCCAACCGAGAAATCGCATACAACAAAGTTCTTAGTTCCGGCGATGTGTGTTCAGTGAAAGAAGACATTAATATCGACTATGAAGGCGTCCATGACGACTTCGTCAATCATAAAATGATGTGTCGGTTGCGTCTCTCGGAAGTGCTCATGGGAATAGGGTGTACGTGCGTCATGTGTGTATGTATGAGCATACGTTAAAAAAATCTCACTAAGGTTCCGGGTTTTTTCTAAAAATAAAACTCAGGTTTTGGTCACCCCACCAAATACGTGAGTGAGTCAGTCAGTCAACTCTGGACCCAAACAGAGAAGATCCCACCCACCTCCCATTCCATTCTCCCAAGACTGGACAACTGCAGTCTTCCCTTTCCCTCTCTACAACACTCGTCTCGAATCCTCAAATGCCAACCAAAACCCGAGGGCAGGAGCACCACACAGCCATGGCCGCCGAGAAACCCGAAACCTAGGGGAGTCCCTTTTGCCTATTGCTCCAACCGACCAAGATCAGCAGGGAGCCAACTGAATCAAGAGAAAAGGCCGAGGATCGCCGGCCATGGGGGACAGGAAGAGGTACTGTTCCTGCTCCTCTACCCTTGGCTTCTCGGGGCCGCTACCGCTCTTCTCCTTCTTCACCTTCTTGTGCCTCCATGTGTCCGCCGCCGCCGCCGCCGCCGGCAACCCGCGCCTTCCTCTAAACAGCACGCAGGAATCCATCATGAGGGATCTCTCGCGCTCTGTGGGCTCAGCCGGGTGGAACACAACCGTCTCCAATCCATGCCTATGGAGAGGAATCGGTTGCTCCCCTTCTAACTCCAGTTCCTTCTCGGTGGTGACCGAAGTCGATTTATCTGGCTGCTCCATATCCAACCCCACGCTCTTTGCCTCCTTATGCTCTCTCGACACCTTACAGTCCCTCGATCTCTCCAAGAATTACTTCGCCGATTTGACGGACCATTTCTCTCGTTGCCCCATGACTGCCGGGTTGCGGGTGCTGAATTTCAGCAGCAACCGTCTGGTCGGGCGACTAAGCGATCTCTCCGATTTCTCTCGGCTCGAGGTTCTTGATCTCTCCTTCAATTCCATCACTGGAACTGTGACCACCCAGTTGAGTGTTATGCCTAGGTTGAGGAGCCTGAACCTCAGCTCCAATCATTTGGTTGGTGCTGTCCCTCTAAGAATGCCTAGCTCTATGGAGGAGTTAGTGTTGTCTCGTAATAGTTTCAATGATTCAATTCCAAGCAGCCTGTTCAGTTATTCAAACCTCACCCTGTTGGATCTTAGTCAGAACAGTCTCACTGGTGATGTCGTTGATGAGTTCCGGAAGCTGCCCAAGCTCAGGACCTTAATCCTTTCTGGTAATAACCTGACTGGAACAATACCGGCGAGCTTGTCGAGTGTCATGACGCTCACTCGGTTTGCGGCTAATCAGAACAATTTTACTGGTTCTATACCCAGTGGTATTACAAAGCATGTGAAGATGTTGGATTTGAGTTACAATGGTCTGAGTGGGGAGATACCCTCTGATCTCCTTGCTCCTGTAGGATTGGAGACTGTTGATCTCTCCAGCAATTACCTTCAAGGACCAATTCCTAGGAACTTATCTTCAAACCTCTACCGCTTGAGGCTTGGTGATAACAAGCTCAATGGGACCATCCCGGACACCATCGGTGATGCCTTGGCCTTGGCTTATCTTGAGTTGGACAACAATCACTTGACGGGAAATATCTCTTCAGAGCTTGGAAGATGCAGGAACTTGTCCTTGTTGAATCTGGCATCGAACAATCTTCAGGGGCAAGTGCCTGATGCAATCAGTAACCTTGACAAGCTGGTAGTTCTGAAGCTTCAAATGAACAATCTCAGGGGATCTATCCCAAGTACATTTTCTGATTTAACAAATCTGAGCACTTTGAATCTTAGTCTGAATTCATTCACTGGAGAGATACCAATGGGAATTTTCAACCTTCCAAAGCTTTCCAACTTGAATTTTCAAGGGAACAAGATCAGCGGTGCCATTCCAGTTTCAGTCAGTTCATTGCAGTCTCTAATTGAACTCAATCTGGCAAATAATTCCCTCACTGGTACCATCCCAAAAATGCCGACCAGCTTGAGCACAGTTCTCAATCTTAGTCACAACCATCTCAGTGGATCTATTCCTTCAAATATCGGTGTTTTAAAAGATTTAGAGATCCTTGACCTTTCATACAACAACTTGTCTGGTCCAGTGCCATCCTCACTTGAGGGTCTGCAGAGCTTGACACAGTTGGTGCTATCTTATAATCACCTATCTGGGTCTCTTCCTGCATTCCGTTCAAGTGTGACTGTTGATAGCAGTGGAAATCCTGATCTTACAGATGACAGGGAAAACAGTAATGACGCTCCTACTAGTGGGAAGACAAGGACACATACTGTTGTGATTATTGTTGCTATTGTCAGTTCTCTTGTTGGACTGTGCTTGCTGGCTGCTATTATTATGCTCGCATTGTCCAAGAGGATTTATCGTGTGGAAGACGAAGGACCATCAACTGAAGTGGGTGTGTGTCAAGTCATTGACGGCCACTTCATAACAATGAGCAGTGTGCACACCTCTGGAATTGACTTCACGTATGCAATGAAAGCAGTCTCCAATCCCAACAACATATTCCTGAAGACAAGATTCTGCACCTACTACAAGGCCATGATGCCAAATGGATCAATCTACTCTGTGAAAAAGCTTGATTGGAGTGACAAGATATTCCAGGTTGGTAGCCAAGAGAAATTTGGCCATGAGCTTGAGGTACTTGGCAAGCTAAGCAATTCCAGTGTCATGGTGCCATTGGCTTATGTCTTGACAGAAGACAATGCGTACCTCCTCTATGAGTATGTGTACAAGGGAACGGTGTTCGACTTACTGCATGATGGAAGGTCACATGTTCTGGACTGGACATCACGGTATAGCATTGCTTTGGGGGTGGCCCAAGGGCTGACCTTTCTTCATGGGCGCACTCAACCGGTTCTGCTTCTTGATCTGTCGACGAGGACTATCCACTTGAAGTCAACGAATGAGCCTCAGATTGGAGATATTGAGCTTTACAAAATTATCGATCCTTCTAAAAGTAGTGGGAGCCTTTCAACCATTGCTGGCACAGTTGGCTATATTCCACCAGGTAAAACATGTATCCTCATATTCTGATTCAGTTTGAGCAGCTATAGTCAACTTGTTGATTTTTTTTTGAGAAATGAATATTTTCTGCTATTTTTCATTTACAAACACATGTCATCTGTTTCTTGTTTGTAGAAATTTTTCTTAATGTGCTTGACTGCAAATACGCGTGAATGTTAGCTCCAAATTCCATCTTCCCCATTGTTCAGCACTTGAAGTATCATCTTGTTTCCTGAAGTGTTCCAATGGAATGCTTCCTCTTTCACTCGCTTAATTTAGACACTCAAGCCCATGCTTTATAGTGTTATGTTGAAAGCTGCCATCCAAACTAAAGGGTTTCAACAGGGCAAATAATAGTTCAAACAGATAACTGCCTCAGAGCATAAGCTGCCATCCTCTAATAACCAAGCCCCCACGACAATCTTGCAATTTTTGGTTCAGTTATTTCAGTAATTCAGAAAAGTTCATATGTACTAACACCAAATATCACCGAATTTTGATTGCAGAGTATGCATACACTATGAGGTTGACGATGGCTGGGAACGTTTATAGCTTTGGAGTCATTTTACTGGAGCTCTTAACAGGGAAACCATCTGTCAGTGATGGCATGGAGCTAGCCAAGTGGGCTCTCAGTCTTTCAGCTAGGCCTGAGCAAAGGGAGCAGGTCCTTGACACCAGGGTCTCAAGAACTTCACTTGGTGTTCACAGCCAGATGCTGTCAGTCCTCAATATTGCGCTCTCCTGTGTTACTTTCTCTCCCGATGCTCGGCCGAAGATGCGCAACGTCTTGAGGCTGCTCGCCAACGCAAAGTGAATGTGAATCAAAAGAAAACAGTTGGTTTTGGTAGGTTAGATAAGTTCTGGATGGAGTCTGACATTTTCTTAGTTTGTGGATGTCAGTATACAGGTGATCATTGTATAGTGCCATAGTCTATGGTAGGTTATGAGTTGGTGACGAGTTTGAATTGTTAAGTATATATTTTTTGGACTGAACGATCTCTGGTCTTTAAACATCACAGTGATGGTTATTAGCAAACCTGAGTGCATTGTTTTTCTGGTTAATTCGTAGTACTTTGAATTGGTAATGGGCAGTTCAACTACAAGCTCTACAAATCACTAAATAAAACCATGTTGTCTGAACACTTCTTCACTTTGTGTGTTCTGTGACTTCTTCTCTATGATCTATTATTTCAGTATTTTGGACAAATTTGGATTTGTTGTTGTGATTGTGGGCATTCAAGTAACTAGAGGATGCCCCGTGCATTGCCGCGGGAATTGATAATTTTGGGTTGATAGCACGAGAACCAAAATTGAAAATACATATTACTTATTATATTTGACTATATATAGTTGTAACAATATTTTTTGAATATAAGTAGAATACTTGAATGGAAAATATTTTTTCATGTATAGTTGAATATTGTGGTGGGTCTTTTTCCATGCATGATTGCATGTTAAGGTGGGTCTTATCCCACTTATAATGGTATGGGTGAGGTGGCATGCTTGCATGTTGAGATAAATAAGCGAGTAAGGCAAAGAGTATATAAGATAAAATATAGGTAGAATAATTGAATGAAAAATAGTATTCCATACATGGTTAAATATTATGGTGGGTCTTTTCTCATACATAATGGGAAACACTTCCTATATGTAGTATGATACAAATGTATCATCAGACCACTCCTGCTTCGTTGATTCTACATTCACCCCACGGCCGAGATACCCTGCACTCTCCCTAGAGGCGTCCAGGTTCGGTCTCCTGCACCCATGCTTCCGATCCACCTCAGAGCATCTCCAGCCGTTGGCCCCGCAGGAGGCATAAAAATTGCTGCCTGGGGCGAGCCGGCGGTACAATCGGCGCTGGGGCGGTTGGGCGGTTGGGCGTCCAGCCGTCGCCCTAGGTCGCCCCATAAATATTTTTGGTTCAGTTATTGGCCCAGTTTTCGGCCCACTTTCGGCGAATAAGGGCCCATATGGGCGAGAATCGGCCCATATTCGGCGTGGTTCGTCGTGGTTCGGCGTTGAATTCTTAACATAAATATTTTTTTATCACATAGTTCATCACAGAAAATCAAATAGTTCAACAAAATAGTGCAAGAACAAATAGTTCAATATAAAATATATAGTTCAACAAAAAAACTCATATTTCATCACACGTCACGCCCAGCGTCCCCCTTGAGCCTCCATAGGTGCTCCACCAGATCCTGCTGCAGTTGATGATGCACCTGTGGGTCTCGGATCTCCTGACGCATACAGGTAGGCAGTCTAGGTTGCCGGTAGCTGGTGATCAACTTCGGCTAGAGGACCCTGCCTGTAGTATGGTTCAATGTCAAACATTGGCTCTTCCTGCTCGCTCTCGATGATCATATTGTGCAAGATGACACAGCAAGTCGTGATCTCCCACATTTGATCTTTCGACCAGGTCTGAGCAGGGTACCGGACAACAACAAATCAAGATTGGAGCACACCAAATGCCCACCTGACATCCTTCCGGCAAGCCTCCTGCACCTTGGCAAAGTGGGACTTCTTGCCTCCTGGCACAACGTTTGAGATAGTCTTTACGAATGTAGACCATCTCGGATAGATGCCATCAGCTAGGTAGTACCCCTTGTTGTAGTGCCGCCCATTGACCTCGAAGTTCACCGGAGGAGAATGACCTTCAACAAGCTTGGCAAAGACAGGGGAGCACTGCAGCACGTTGATGTCATTGTGAGTTTCTGGCATACCAAAGAAGAAGTGCCAAATCCAGAGGTCATGTGTGGCCACCGCCTCAAGTACCACACTGCAACCGCTTTTGGCGCCTTTGTACATCCCCTGCCAAGCAAATGGGCAGTTCTTCCATTTCAATGCATGCAGTCGATGCTTCCAAGCATCCCAGGAAATCCTCTTCCTGCATTCTGTGCTAGGATCCGAGCAGTGTCTTCCGCATTGGGTGTTCGCAAGTATTGCGGTCCAAACACTGCCACCATTACCCGACAGAACTTGTAGAAACACTCAATGGTGGTGGACTCGGCCATGCGCCCATAGTCGTCGAGTGAATCACCGTGAGCTCCGTATGTAAGCATCCTCATCGCTGTCGTGCACTTCTGGATCGAGGTGAATCCAAATTTGCCGGTGCAATCTATCTAGCACTTGAAGTAGCTGTCGAACTCTCGGATGGAATTCACAATCATGAGGAAGAGCTTTCGGCTCATCCGATAACGACGCCGAAATGTTTTGTCGCCGTGCAGTGGAGCATCGGCGAAGTAGTTGGAGTAGAGCATGCAGTAGCCTTCGAGACGATGCCAGTTCTTTGCTTTCATCCGCCCCGGCGCCGAGCCACCTCGCCGCGGCTTTTCATTGCTCGCCAGCAACTGGGCGAGGGCGGCGAGCATCATGAGATGTTCATCTTCCTGGACGTCGGCCTCGGCTTTCTCCTCTAGCAGCGCGGCGAGCGCTTCCTCGTCGTCCGAGTCCATCGCCGAGGTAGGCAAATCGCCGAACAACTTGCGCCCGATGGGCGCGTACCTGCCGCTAAACTGCCCCTCTACGGCCGAAAACAGCGGGAAAAACACCCAGCTGCTGGTGGAGGGGCTGCCTCGGCGAACCTCTGCTCTTTTTCCGGCGGGGATTGGCTATCTAGCGGTGAAGGGCGGTGGGCGGCACCGGGATACAACTGTTGGCGGCCGAGCGCGCGGGTGGTGGGAGGCGAGTCAAGGAAGAAAACTTGACTTTTCGCCTGACGGTGTGGGCCAGCCGTGCTTTTCCCTTGCGCCAGAGCCCCCGAGCGCCCCCAGTGCGCCGGGTTCGACCTGCGATCGCCGGGCCCAAAAACGAGCCGAACCGGCGGATTTCGGTGTCCTGGGGGCGCGTCTGGAGCGTTTTTTCGGCGCCAGCGCCGAAAAAGTGGCCTGGGGGGCCTGTTGGGGGCGCGGCTGAAGATGCTCTCATGGTTCACCTCCATCCACCACGCCACACACATTCCATCCCCTCCACCTCACCACTCTTGACATAATAGAAGACGACGGCCTGGACGTCAACAACGGCGACTCGCTGTAGCGCCATGAATAAGAAGGCCTGAATCTTGAATTTTGTATGTGCTAAAGTTGGTTCCGACTGGCCATGTCGTACTCCTCTAGCAGTTTTCCGATGTTCTTGTTGTAGATGGGCGCATTCAGGTGCTTCGTCGTCAGCCACCGTAGACAACCGGCTGACTCCCTTTGCTGCTTCCGCGTCGATGCACCATGCGTGGAGCTCGGCGTGATCGGCAAACTCCACTAGCCACACAACACAGTTTTGGGCGTCGATGCTAGTGCTCGCTGCCCCCACCTTGAGGAAACTTCACCGAGGGCCATGCAGAAAGCAAGTAGCCCAAGCAATGAACGATCTGTGATTAACCATATTATTGTTTGTCCAGGGAACAATAACAGAAGCATCACCAATAGTGGATTCATGGTGAAGTAATTTTTATTTCTTCGGAAACTCATCCCAACTCGTTAGAAAGCATGTGTCAAGCTGAAGCTAATTTGCTTAACCAGGGAAGCTCATTCTTGGGTTGATGGAAGCATCAATTCGTTCCACTGAGAACAAATACTGAAGCAAATTTCATTAATCATGGAAGCTTTTTTTTCAACAAACTAACCATGGAAGGTCAATCTCCAATGAGGGGAAGCACAAGTTTAATGTGTTCGAACCAAACCATCTAAAAAATATATTTGTTCTTTAGATAGAAGCAATTTCTGTTTCATGGGAGAAGCCAACTTGAATATCACTGGAAGCAAAATATCTTTCATAAGGAAGCAAAGTATATGTCTGGAAACTCATTTGTTATTAGTTTCCTTCTTTAACAACCGAAATTTGTTTCCTAAAAGTCTGGAAGAGTAAATTAGGGAGCTAGCAGTTAATAGTAGACCCCACAGAATTAGCTTTAATTAGTTTTTCTCTACTCCTAATGGAGCAGTTGGTAGTCTCGCTTTCAGGGTTTTTTTCGTCCCATCTCTCATGGTTTTTTTGGTACCTCCTCCCACCTTCGCTGGTTATTTTTCGTAGATTTTTTTTCGTCCCCTCCCCCCACTTCATCGGTTTATTTTCACGTCACCCTCTCACACAACGAAAGAAATCTGAACAGATCAGAACTTTTCATACTCGCGCAAGTTATTTAGTAATGTAGAATCAATCACGAACAATCTCTAAAGATCAAATCTAAATTAATTAACCTTACCTTAAATCACTCAATCACATTAATTAGAAAACAAATAATTGATTTTCAGAAAAATCGCTCAATCACATTAACCTTACCTTAACTCACGGATGATAATCAATCTCCAAACAAAGGAAACAATACGTCGAGGGAGCAGTAAATAAACTCCCTTTCTTATGACATGTATATGATCTTCCCTTCCCTCTCCGTTGTCGAGCGTTCTTGATTCTCGAGGCCCCTGCTTGGGCTGCATCACTGGGTCACGACGGTGAAGGGGGCGAAGAAGGGCGGCTTCCCTGGCCCTGGCCGTGGCCGTGGCCCTGGAAGTTGGTGCGGTGGAAGCGGCTCTTGAAGGACCCGGCGTGGGTGGCCGGCGCGCAGACGCACTTGGAAGCGGGCCCGTGGCCTGCGCCAGACGGCGCCGACGCTGACCCGGTTCACCTCCTCCGTGTATTCTTGGAGCTGTGGCTGGCCGATTTACATGAAATTAATTTCCTCAGTTGTGGTGGCAAATATAATACACATAATCCATATTGTTATGCACTAGCGTGTATGTGTGTGAAATAGATGGATTATGGTCCCGTACCCAATAAGATGGATATGTGTGTGTGTTAGAGAGAGAGAGAGAGAGAGGGAGAGGGGGAGAGAGAGTGAGGAAGAGGGAGGGAGAGTGTGTGTGTGTGAGGATTTGATGGTAAAAAAGGTCGCCAATGTCACTTGATATGTATGAGAATATTAATATTGAACTCTTAAAGTTAATGTGCCCCGTTGCAACGCACGGACGTTCTTCTAGTATTTAGTAATAACTCCCTCGGATGGTGCATGCTGTCCACAATCCTTCATCCAACGATCGTGTGGTCTTTCATCCAAGGGCGTTGGACTAGTCTCACGCGACCTAGTGATTTCCATACACAATTGAATGTTCATGTGGTTATTATCCCACTCATAATTGTATGATGAGGTGTCATACTTGTATGTTGAGATAAATAAGTTAATGAGGATAACTGTTGTAGGGTGAAACCCTAGGGGAGGATGTTTTTCACACTTGGAGGGGAAAAGAGCAAGAACACAAGAGAGGAAACACTCAAACAAACCACAATCACACATCCACTAGAGTAGCATACAAGAGATCCACAAGTATACAAGATCAATTCAAGGAAAATAGCACTAGGGTAAAGTTCTTCCCACTAGGTGAGGTCCTGATGATCCTATGATGGGGATCCTTCTCCAAGAGGAGGCCTTGAAATCCACAAGAGGATCTTCTCCCTTAGGAGGTCGTGATCTCCAAGAGGAGGAAGATGAGCAAAGCTCTCTCTTTATCTATCCAATACTTTGTTATCCTCTCTAATGAGCAAGGTGAGGAGTATATATAAGCTAGGGACGAATTGGGGGTAAAACAAGGGTACATAGGTAAATTATCCTGAGATACGCACAGCCACGGTGGAGGATCCAGGCACCCAGGGTCAAGGGGTCCGGGCACCCGGGGGTCGCCTGGAGACGGAGGGCCGGGCACCCGGGGCGCGCCCAGGGGGCCGCGCCCTTGGCGGCTGGCAGGGCCGGGAACCCGGGGGTCCGGGCACCCGAGGGTGGATGGTGCGGGCACCCGGGGTGTCCAGAGAGCTCCGATGCTTCGTGTCTTGGGGTCCTTTTTCCTCCTCCTTCTTCCTTCTTGGATGGTGTAGATGTTCTCTTGAGCTTGAACTCCTCCTCGTCGTTGATGAAGCTCCGGTAATACCTATACATGCACACGAGAGGGATGGAAAGTAGTATACCATCCTTGAAGGGGTCAAGTGAACACGTGTAAAGGAGATGATTAACTGAAAGCACAAGTGCTCCCTGGGTGGTTTTGGTAATTAATGTCAACATATCTCTTGTTAGACTAATATTTTCATCTAGTATATTTCAGATGAGTTCAACAGTGGAGTGGCATGGACAAGAGGATGTGGAACCCCTTC
Source organism: Aegilops tauschii subsp. strangulata (assembly GCF_002575655.3). Taxonomy (NCBI): domain Eukaryota; kingdom Viridiplantae; phylum Streptophyta; class Magnoliopsida; order Poales; family Poaceae; genus Aegilops; species Aegilops tauschii. The sequence goes on along the minus strand of NC_053039.3, from coordinate 206,865,862 downwards.
AAGAAGCTAAGGACAAGGATTGGCAAAAGCTCAAGATTCTACATTTTCATTTTCGTGATCCAAGATCACGTTGAGTCCATAGGAAAAGCCAATACTATTAAAAGGGGACGAGGTGTTGCTTAATGGATTGCTTGATCAAAATGCTTAGTGATATGCTCCAAAACCCTCAACCACTTTCTCAGATCCCAGAATTTCTACAATAAATTAGATAGGTAGCTAAGCTAATCTAGTTCCCTATACACGAATCTGTTGTCATTCTACTGCAATAGTTCTACTGCAATGATGATATGTCCCAAACCTAAAGTCAAACTCGGCCCAACCGATTTGATCTATCCGGCGCCACCGAGTTCACTTGACATAGCCACTGCCAGAAACCCTAATCAGTTCGGTCTCACCGATGGGATCTCGATCTCACCGAGATGGGCTTGCAAACTCTCTGTTTCCTGTTGTAATTATTTTGGTCTCACCGAGATACGCATTCGGTCCCACCGAGTTTGCTTGACCAACTCTCTGTTTTGCTTATTACCAAAATCGGTCCCACCGAGTTTGCGTAGTCGGTCAAACCGAGTTGAGGTTTTACCCTAACCCTAGCACATCGGTCCCACCGAGTTGATCATATCGGTCCCTCCGAAAATCCTAACATTCACATTTTGTACTAAATCGGTCTGACCGAGTTTGAGTATTCAGTCCCACCGAGTTTGGTAAACTGTGTGTAACGGCTAGATTTTGTGTGGAGGCTATATATACCCCTCCACCCACTCTTCATTCGTGGGGAGAGCCATCAGAACGTGCCTACACTTCCATCATTCATTTTCTGAGAGAGAACCACCTACTCATGTGTTGAGACCAAGATATTCCAATCCAACCACAAGAATCTTGCTCTCTAGCCTTCCCCAAGTTTCTTTTCACTCAAATCATCTTTCCACCAAATCCAAATCTGTGAGAGAGAGTTCAGTGTTGGGGAGACTATCATTTGAAGCACAAGAGCAAGGAGTTCATCATCAACACACCATCCATTACCTTTTGGAGAGTGGTGTCTCCTAGATTGGTTAGGTGTCACTTGGGTGCCTCCGTCAAGATTATGGAGTTGAACCAAGGAGTTTGTACGGGCAAGGAGATCGCCTACTTTGTCAAGATCTACCCTAGTGAGGCATGTCCTTCGTGGGCGATGGCCATGGTGGGATAGACAAGGTTGCTTCTTCGTGGACCCTTCGTGAGTGGAGCCCTCCGTGGACTCGCGCAATTGTTACCCTTCGTGGGTTGAAGTCTCCATCAACGTGGATGTACGATAGCACCACCTATCGGAACCACACCAAAAATGTCCGTGTCTCCAACTGCGTTTGCATACTCCAATCCCATCCCTTTACATTCTCGCAAATTGCATGCTTTACTTTCCGCTGCTCATATACTCTTGTCACACTTGCTTGAAATGTATTGTGAATGTTTAAACTTGTGCTAAAACTCCACCTTAACTTGAAGAAATTAAAAACTGCCACTTTTCTTTGTTGATGATCTAATCAACCCCCTCTAGACACCTCTTATCGATCCTTTCAATTGGTATCGGAGCATTGGTCTCCATTGCTTTAGTTTAATCACAATTGGAGGAAGATGGATGAGTCTATGTTGGGGAGTCTTAGACGTAGAGTGCCTATACTTGATGGAGAGTTCTTTCATGAGTGAAAAATGAGATGCTTGAGATTTTCAATGAATATCATTTGAACAAGTACATTACTAGCCATTGTGCCCCCATGTTGATCCTTTGCATCCTACTCTTGATGAGTCTATTGACATGATTCGCAACCTTAGAATTATCAATCTTATTACTAGAGGTTTGCCTAGAAATTTATTTGGTTGCCTGCCTACTCTTGATTGTGCTTACACTATATGGAGATATCTTGAGGAACGATTTCCAAACTATTCCTTGCAAAAATTAGATGAGATTCTTCACAAGTCTATTGCTTTGAGTAAGATGAATTCCAATGATCCTAAATTTGGTGATTGTCTATTTGAGCTTAGTAACCTCATGCGTGCCAAAGGAGATGTTGGAATCATTAGCAATATCATCTCCGAAGTCATTAGAATTCATAAAGATGAACATTGTGATGATCATTTATCTAATGAATCACTCTCTCTAGGAATTGATCCATCTCAAGACGATGTCGAACATGGATACTATGATGAGGATGATGATAGTGACTTTGATCTGGATGAGTCTATGAGACACTTTGGTCTTATGGCTAATCTTCGCGGCTACATGGCTGGAGGAAAGGAATGGGTTCTTGATAGTGGATGTACCGATCACATGACCGGAGACAAGGATATGTTTCGTGAGCTAGCTGAATACGGCGGCCCTCAAAAGTATGTCACCTTTGGTGATAACTCAAAGCGTAAGGTGGTGGGCCTTGGTAAGGTGGCCATCTTACATGACAGCTCCATATAAAATGTTATGCTTGTTGAATCTCTTGGCTATAATTTACTTTCCGTATCTAGACTTGCTGACTTTGGCTTCAGTGTCCTATTTACTGAAGTAGATTGCCAAGTGTTTCGTAGAGATAATCATAAAATGGTCTTTACCGGTATACGTAGAGGTGATCTATATATTGTTGATTTCAGTAAAAAGGCTCAACCTAGAACTTGCTTAATTGCTAAATCTTCCAAAGGCTAGTTGTGGCATAGAAGGTTAGGTCATGTGGGCATGCGAAATCTTGATAAGCTTATTAAAGGTGATCATATCCTTGGAGTGAAAGATGTTATATTTGACAAGGATAGATTGTGCAGTGCTTGTCAACCAGGAAAACAAGTTGGAGGAAGTCACCCTGTGAAGAACATCATGACCACGAGAAGACCGCTCGAGCTACTTCATATGGATCTCTTTGGTCCCAATGCCTATAAAAGTCTCGGTGGAAACTCATTTGGTCTAGTCATAGTCGATGATTTTTCAAGATTTACGTGGGTGTTCTTTCTTGATGATAAATCACAGGTCCAAAAGATCTTCAAGAATTTCGCTAGGAAGGCCCAAAATCAATTTGAAGTGAAGATCAAGAAGGTTCGCAGCGACAACGGAACGGAGTTCAAGAACGCAAATGTGGATACCTTTCTTGACGAAGAAGGGATTTCACATGAGTTCTCGGCTACGTACACGCCTCAACAAAATGGAGTTGTTGAGAGGAAGAACCGGACTCTTATTGAGATGGCGAGAGCGATGCTTGATGAGTACAAGACACCAAAACACTTCTGGGCGGAAGCGGTTGAGACAGCTTGTCATGCAACAAATCGCTTGTATCTTCACAAGCTACTCGGCAAGATGGATACGAGCTTCTCACCGGTAACAAACCACAAGTTGGATACTTTCGAGTATTCGGCTCAAAGTTCTACATTCTTGATAAGCATCATCATTCTAAATTTGCTCCTAAATCCCATGAGGGTTTCCTAATTGGTTATGGCTCAAACTCTCACACTTACCGTGTCTACAACAACTTCACCCGAAAGGTTGAAGAGACGGTAGATGTGAAGTTTGATGAATCTAACGGCTCGCAAGTAGAGCAATTGCCAATTGATGTAGGAGACAAAGACCCTTCAAAAGCAAATCAAGACTTGTCTATTGGCAAGATTCGTCCAACAGAGGTGAAGGAGAGTACCTCGTCCATCCAAGTGGAAGCTTCTACCTCACGACAAGGTGAACCAAGAGTTGACACAGAGGCATCCACAAGTGGGACACGCCAAGATGAATAAAACGAGGAAGTACACCAAGATGAACCTCATCAACCTCCTTCTCCACCTCGACAAGAGAACGACAACGTCAACGACGAAGAAGGCCAGGAAGAAGAACAAGATGATGAAGAAGATGTTCCACCCCAACCCAAACAAAAGCTCTCACGAGTTCGAGCAAGAGTCTCAAGAGACCATCCCGTCGAACAAATCTTCAATGATATCCAAACCGGGAGAATTACTCGCTCTAAAACTTGTTTGGCTAATTTTTGTGAACATTATTCATTCTTCTCTAGCATTTAACCTATGAAGGTTGAAGAAGCATTGGAAGATCCGGATTGGATAAATGCCATGCATGAAGAGCTACACAACTTTGAGAGGAATCAAGTATGGACATTGGTCGAGAAGCCCGACAACAACCACAACATCATCGGTACCAAATGGGTGTTTCGCAACAAGCAAGACGAAGATGGACAAGTCGTTCGCAACAAAGCACATCTCGTCGCCCAAGGCTACACTCAAGTCGAAGGTATGGACTATGGTGAGACATATGCCCCCGTTGCTAGACTTGAATCCATCCGCATCTTACTTGCCTATGCTAATCACCATGATATTACCTTGTACCAAATGGACATTAAAAGTGCTTTTCTAAATGGTGAAATTGAGGAGGAAGTTTATGTTAAACAACCTCCCGGCTTTGTTAATCCTAAGAAACCTGACCATGTTTACAAACTTCACAAAGCTCTTTATGGTCTTAAACAAGATCCTAGAGCATGGTATAAATTCTTGACCAAGTTCCTTATTGAGAAAGGCTTTGAGATTGGAAAGATTGATTCTATTATCTTTACTAAAAGGGTTAATGGTGAATTATTTGTGTGCCAAATTTATGTTGACGATATCATATTTGGTTCGACTAACCCTCATTTTAGTGAAAAGTTTGGAAAGTTAATGTCGGAGAAGTTTGAGATGTCTATCATGAGTGAACTCAAGTTCTTTCTTGGGTTGCAAATCAAGCAAACTAAGGAGGGAACCTTTGTTTCACAAACAAAGTATACCAAGGACTTATTCAATAATTCAACATGCAAGAAAGCAAAGGTATGAAAACACCAATGCCTACAAGTGGACATCTTGACTTGACTAAGGATGGCAAATCGGTTGACCAAAAGGTTTACCGCTCTATGATTGGTTCATTGTTATATCTATGTGCCTCCCGTCCCGATATTATGCTAAGTGTGTGCATGTGTGCACGATATCAAGCGGCCCCCAAAGAATGTCATCTTAAGGCTGTGAAAAGGATAGTGAGATACTTAATTCATACACCAAATTTTGGCATTTGGTATCCTAAGAGGTCTTCTTTTGATCTTGTTGGCTACTCCGATTCGGACTATGCCGGTGGCAAGGTTGATAGAAAGTCCACTTTGGGTACTTGTCAATTTCTTGGTAGAGCTCTTGTGTCTTGGTCCTCCAAGAAACAAAACTCGGTATCCTTATCCACCGCCGAAGCGGAATACATTGCCGCCGGTTCATGTTGTGCTCAGTTACTTTGGATGACCCAAACTCTTAAAGATTATGGGATCTATGTGGAACATGTTCCATTACTTTGTGACAATGAAAGTGCTATTAAGATTGCTCATAATCACGTGCAACATTCTCGAACTAAGCATATTGAAGTTCGTCATCATTTCATTCGAGATCATATTTGCTAAAGGGGACATTGATGTTAAGCATGTTCGTACCGATAAGCAATTGGTGGATATATTCACCAAACCGCTTGATGAGAAAGTGTTTTGCCGTCTGAGAGGTGAATTGAACATCATTGATGCTTCAAACTTGGAGTAGAAACTCCATTTGGATACATGCAAGGCATGAGCCTTTCTAATCCTTGATATTTCTCTTATGATGATGATCATATGTCTTGGATATATACTTTCACCTTTGCATGCTATCTAACCCTTGTAGGTGCTTGGATAAATCTAAATCTATGAGATTGCAAATCACTCACATCTTGAGCAATCTCTACATCACCAAGTCTCTACAATATGGTGGTTGAAGACAAGGAAGCTTGAAACCTTTCAACATATCCTTTAACAATTTTTTTTATGAAATTTCATTTGGTATCAAATTTCATGCTTGTCACTTTGGATACACAAGTGCTTTTCCTTGCAAGACTAACCCATGTAGGTAGATGAACTCAAACTACAAGCGGTGCTCCCAACTCATTGATGAGCTACATCAACCTTGAGCATCTCACACAAGTTCAACTATATGATCAAGTTCAACTATATGATCAAGTTCAACACCACCACCCAAGGTATGTTATTCCATCTTAGAGAAGCTTTACCCCAAGTCATGGGTCAAAGCAGCTCAACAAGATGTGAATACATCAAAATTCTTAAATGAAAAATGGTAACCCCATTTTGAGCTTAAATGATGAGTATGACCTACGATCAAGTGTTCTCACTTGACTCCTCAGTCAATATACTCTAACATAGGTGACCTTGTCGCCGACCTATTCTAGATGAAGTTCTCTAGTGTTTCTCTGTGTTCTTGCATTTGTCTCTTGCATGTTTGTTACCTTCTTTAATAAAAAAAACTTCATCTAGATTCCTTTTTGTTCTGCATTCTCTGCATCTAATTCATTGCAAATATTTCAGTTAATTCCTTGCAAATCTTTGTGAGATCTTACTTGCCTAAGTGAGCTGAGATGACAATTGTTCTCTCTGTGTGTAGAACTCGGACACACCGGTTTGTCTCTTTTGGTCAAAGTGAACCATTTCGGTGCCACGGAAGAAAACAAATCGGTGTTACATATTTCAATGCTGAGGAGACACTTTGCCATTTGCATCCTGCATATTTATTCTAGCTCCACTCAATGATTCTTGTCCTCTACCTGCATCACATTCTACATGATGCTTTGTCATGTCACTCAAGGACCAAACCTATTCGACTCACACTCCAGAAGATCCCTTCTTGGAAATTGATGTCAAAGGGGGAGAGAGAGAGATCACATCAAAGCTTGATCACATCAAAGGGAGAGAGAGAGACCCCAGATGGTTGGTATTCAAGAGGAGAGAAGTCACATGTCTTTAAGAGGGGAAAAGACATGTTAGTATGTGTTATGTTTGTTTTGATCTGATTTTCTTGTGTTGCTCTGAATTTCTTTTCCCTACCTTCTCCCATTATCACATATAAGATTCAGGGGGAGAGAGACATCTAAGGGAAGGAAATGTTCGAAGTCATTGCATATCTTTACCTTTTGGGGACATGCCTATATCCAATAGAGTACCTAGTACTCTCTACATGTCATCCCAATCTTGGTACTCTTGTGGCTTGCTGTTCTTGCTTTGTCTAGTAGATGTATCTGTGTTATCTAACCGTGTTTACTTAGGTTCATCTCTTCCAAAGCGAGCTCAAGACCACAAGGTAAGTATATGCATCACACTCATGTCCATGATGATCTCTTGCTGATGTACATATTGTTTGCAAGAAGGACTCATGAACATGAAGGTACACTTCCTGTATCCACATCATTTGCTCTGATGCATATAGCCAAGATACATGCAACTCACTGCTTGCTCTGTCATGCTTATGCATTCACATGATCTTATATTCTATATTTACATGATTGCATACATGTAGGGGGAGCCTATGCATGTTACATGTCCTTCCAAAGCTTTATTTGCTATTCTTTATATATTTATCTAAAGCTTTGATGTATATTGTCATCAATTACCAAAAAGGGGGACTGAAAGCACAAGTGCTCCCTGGGTGGTTTTGGTAATTAATGTCAACATATCTCTTGTTGGACTAATATTTTCATCTAGTATATTTCAGATGAGTTCAATAGTGGAGTGGCATGGACAAGAGGATGTAGAACCCCTTCAAGAAGCTAAGGACAAGGATTGGCAAAAGCTCAAGACTCTACATTTTCATTTTAGTGATCCAAGATCACATTGAGTCCATAGGAAAAGCCAATACTATTAAAAGGGGATGATGTGTTGCTTAATGGATTGCTTGCTCAAAATGCTTAGTGATATGCTCCAAAACCCTCAACCACTTTCTCATTTCCACATATGTCCCAAACCTAAAGTCAAACTTAGCCCAACCGATTTGATCTATCCTGCGCCACCGAGTTCACTTGACATAGCCACTGCCAGAAACCCTAATCAGTCCGGTCTCACCAATGGGATCTCGGTCTCACCGAGATCGGCTTGCAAACTCTCTATTGCCTGTTGTAATTATTTTGGTCTCACCGAGATACGCAATCGGTCTCACCGATTTTGCTTGACCAACTCTTTGTTTTGCTTATGACCAAAATCGGTCCCAGTCGGTCAAACCGAGTTGAGGTTTTACCCTAACCCTAGCACATCGGTCCCACTGAGTTGATCATATCGGTCCCACCGAAAATCCTAACGTTCACATTTTGAACTAAATCGGTCTGACCGAGTTTGAGTATTCGGTCCCACCGAGTTTGGTAAACTGTGTGTAACAGCTAGATTTTGTGTGGAGGCTATATATACCCCTCCACCCACTCTTCATTCGTGGGGAGAGGCATCAGAATGTTCCTACACTTTCAGCATTCATTTTCTGAGAGAGAACCACCTACTCATGTGTTGAGACCAAGATATTACAATCCAACCACAAGAATCTTGATCTCTAGCCTTCCCCAAGTTGCTTTCCACACAAATCATCTTTCCACCAAATCCAAATCTGTGAGAGAGAGTTCAGTGTTGGGGAGACTATCATTTGAAGCACAAGAGCAAGGAGTTCATCATCAACACACCATCCATTACCTTTTGGAGAGTGGTGTCTCCTAGATTGGTTAGGTGTCACTTGGGAGCCTCCGTCAAGATTGTAGAGTTGAACCAAGGAGTTTGTACGGGCAAGGAGATCACCTACTTCGTGAAGATCTACCCTAGTGAGGCAAGTCCTTCGTGGGTGATGGCCATGGTGGGATAGACAAGGTTGCTTCTTCATGGACCCTTTGTGGGTGGAGCCCTCCATGGACTCGCGCAATTGTTACCCTTCATGGGTTGAAGTCTCCATCAACGTGGATGTATGATAGCACCACCTTTCGGAAGCACGTCAAAAATCTCCGTGTCTCCAATTGCGTTTGCATACTCCAATCCCATCCCTTTACATTCTCGAAAATTGCATGCTTTTCTTTCCGCTGCTCATATACTCTTGTCACGTTTGCTTGAAATGTATTGTAATGTTTAAACTTGTGCTAAAAGTCCACCTTAACTTGAAGAAATTAAAAAAGTGCCACTTTTCTTTGTTGAGGGTCTAATCACCCCCTCTAGACACCTCTTATCGATCCTTGCAATTGGTATCAGAGCATTGGTCTCCATTGCTTTGGTTTAATCACCATTGGAGGAAGATGGATGAGTCTATTTTGGGGAGTCTTAGACGTAGAGTGCCTATACTTGATGGAGAGTTCTTTCATGAGTGAAAAAATGAGATGCTTGAGATTTTTAATTTATATCATTTGAACAAGTACATTACTAGCCATTGTGCCCCCATGTTGATCCTTTGCATCCTACTCTTGATGAGTCTATTGACATGATTTGCAACCTTAGAACTGTCAATCTTATTACTAGAGGTTTGCCTAGTAATTTATTTGGTTGCCTGCCTACTCTTGATTGTGCTTACACTATATGGAGATTTCTTGAGGAACCATTTCCAAACTATTCCTTGCAAAACTTAGATGAGATTCTTCACAAGTCTATTGCTTTGAGTAAGATGAATTCCAACGATCCTAAGTTTGGTGATTGTCTATTTGAGCTTAGTAACCTCATGCGTGCCAAAGGAGATATTGGAATCATTAGCGATGGCCATGGTTGGATAGACAAGGTTGCTTATTCGTGGACCCTTCGTGGGTGGAGCCCTCCGTGGACTCGCGCAACCGTTACCCTTCGTGGGTTGAAGTCTCCATCAACGTGGATGTACGATAGCACCACCTATCAGAACCACGCCAAAAATCTCCGTGTCTCCAATTGCGTTTGCATACTCCAATCCCATCCCTTTACATTCTCGCAAATTGCATGCTTTACTTTCCGCTGCTCATATACTCTTGTCACACTTGCTTGAAATGTATTGTGAATGTTTAAACTTGTGCTAAAACTCCACCTTAACTTGAAGAAATTAAAAACTACCACTTTTCTTTGTTGAGGGTCTAATCACCCCCCTCTAGACACCTCTTATCGATCCTTTCAATTGGTATCAGAGCATTGGTCTCCATTGCTTTGGTTTAATCACTATTGGAGGAAGATGGATGAGTCTACGTTGGGGAGTCTTAGACGTAGAGTGCCTATACTTGATGGAGAGTTCTTTCATGAGTGAAAAAATGAGATGCTTGAGATTTTTAATGAATATCATTTGAACAAGTACATTACTAGCCATTGTGCCCCCATGTTGATCCTTTGCATCCTACTCTTGATGAGTCTATTGACATGATTCGCAACCTTAGAACTGTCAATCTTATTACTAGAGGTTTGCCTAGAAATTTATTTGGTTGCCTGCCTACTCTTGATTGTGCTTACACTATATGGAGATTTCTTGAGGAACGATTTCCAAACTATTCCTTGCAAAACTTAGATGAGATTATTCACAAGTCTATTGCTTTGAGTAAGATGAATTCCAATGATCCTAAGTTTGGTGATTGTCTATTTGAGCTTAGTAACCTCATGCGTGCCAAAGGAGATATTGGAATCATTAGCGATGGCCATGGTTGGATAGACAAGGTTGCTTATTCGTGGACCCTTCGTGGGTGGAGCCCTCCGTGGACTCGCGCAACCGTTACCCTTCGTGGGTTGAAGTCTCCATCAACGTGGATGTACGATAGCACCACCTATCAGAACCACGCCAAAAATCTCCGTGTCTCCAATTGCGTTTGCATACTCCAATCCCATCCCTTTACATTCTCGCAAATTGCATGCTTTACTTTCCGCTGCTCATATACTCTTGTCATGCTTGCTTGAAATGTATTGTGAATGTTTAAACTTGTGCTAAAACTCCACCTTAACTTGAAGAAATTAAAAACTTTCACTTTTCTTTGTTGAGGGTCTAATCACCCCCCTCTAGACACCTCTTCTCGATCCTTTCATTAGCCTTTATTTATGTGAAGTAGATGTCGCACGTGTCACTTGCCGAACAGACTCTTGACATGGTGATGTCCGTAGGATGCTCCGCATCAATAACTCTCTTAGGTATAATATAGGATTACTCCCTCCATTTGAAGAAATGAAGTGAAGTTCTAGCTTTGTCTTTGGTTAATATTTTTTAAGCTTGGTCAAGTTTACAGAAAAGTACATCAGCACCTACAACACCAAATTAGTTCTGTTAGATTTTTCATAAAATATATTTCCGTGTCTTAGGTTGGTACAGACTCCCGTGCGACACCATGTTCCTCTTTTTTTCCCCGAGTCATCCCCTTTCAGCCAAATCCATGATGCATCCAAAATCTCAAATCGGACCCCGAAGCTTGATGGACAAGGACAAAGTCAAGGTTAAAGGTGCGTTCATGAATGAACTACTGTCAAAACTCATATGCAACATTTAACAACAAACAGAATTAAACAAACCCAAACAAAATATGCTAATTTATGAAAAAATTCAACACATTGCCACATCTACATCACATCAGGAGTACTCATACCAAAATATATTTTTGACTATGTACTGCAAGGCAACCACCTCACAGCTCTTTATTAGAAATAAAACAGTCCCAAGAGAATATTTACAAAGTGTAGGAAAGTAAGGAGTAAGGATGACTACTTACAAAAACCCTACCTATGGAAGAGAGGAGATCTAGGAAAGAAGACTATCTTTATATTTACATTTGATCCTATGTGCTAGCAATGAAAGATCATGAATGAAATTCCTCCTCCAAGCCCAAAAGCTTGGTCTCTCATTTATGAAAATCTTGACATTTCTTTGCGTCCATATGTTCCAAGTGGCAGTAAAGATCACTTCAATAAAGAATGGTTTGCCAAAAATCCTTTCTAGTTGCTGCAGCCATCAAGAATGTTGATTGATTGGACTGTGCTGACCAGTTGATCCCAAGATAATTCCAAATCCTCTGGCTGAAATTTGATGAGTGGTATTTTTACACTCATTTCACCTTTGTTTAAACTGAGATATTTCAATTAAAAAGAGATATTCGCTCTGATATTGGTACTGATGACTAATGAATGCAAAGGATTCCACAAATCCTCTCTTTGATGTGTTTCCACGGGAAATGGGTTAAAAAGAAAAGAAATCACATGTGGAAATGGAATGGATGGAGAATGGAGGATAAATGAATCACCATGAGACGTCTGTGCGAAAACAACACGAAAGACGGTGTCCCGTATGGCGTGAATTGCGACGCAGATTGTCCACCTGAACAACTTTCATTAAAGGGACCCCGTCGAAATGTTAACAGGGCGACGAGCACAGAAGCGAGAACCTCTTCATCATCATCCTCATTCGCAAACCCTAGCCACCGGCATCTCCATAGCGAACTCCACACCACCACCATAGTGCTCATCAATCCCATTCATACTTGTAATCGTGCATCGCAAAAGGCATCCATTGCAAGACATATTGCAATCAATCAATCTCAAGATGTGTTCTTCAATGTTTTCTTCCCGCGATCTGATCTCCATGTATGAGTAGTTCAGTAAGGTATGGGTTGAGGCATAAGCCTTGCAACTCGAGGTATTTGTTGAGGGGATCAATGGAGGACTTTGACATAATGTCCCGTATGTGTGAAATAAAATTGTTCTATGAAGATGTCTCTTGTCTCGTCCACAATCTTCATCCCTGCAGGTACCCAGGATCATGGAGATCGAGCACCGGTGAGGCTAGGATCAAGGATACCATGTAGTGTTATATCGAACACCGGTGACAGTAAGGTTTAGTAGGGTAACATGGATCATATCCTTGTGGATAAATGAGGTGTAGTCACTAAACGTCCAAAGCTCTTGTCTGATTTCATTATCTTAATTATCGAGACAACCCCGCACGATGGATAGGGCTTGCGGTAGGACAAATATTCTTGATGCAGGACTCGTGCCGGTCAAGATGTTATTTGGACACATCCCCCACTTCGATCCGTAACAAGCACATCTCGACGGGTGACTCCCAGTGCAGAAACTAATATCTTATTTGATCCCATCGCAAATACAAGGTTGTAAGCATAAGACCTCATACCCGTATCTCTTTTTATTATAAGTGTATGAATCACTATTTGTTTGCTGATCCGGTCAAAGGCTGGATTTGACACTTCGACAAAAGCTTGCTAGATACCGTGTGATGTAGGGTGGAAACTTAATGGTCAATCTTTTCACACTTGGAGGGGGAGAGGCAAATCAAGAGAAACACAAGATGAACACTCAAAGAGACATGATCCAATCACACATATGCTAAATCCACATACACATAAGGAGATACAAGATCTAAAGTTAACACAAGCAACCTGGAAATTACGAAAAACTGTAAAATCTCACCGAGCAACCTGGAAATATGATACCACTTGATAGAGGCGAAGGTGTCCCGATGTTTCGATGAGATGTTGGATATCATTTTCTGTGGGAGTCGACCTTGACGATCCGACTACGAACGTGTGAGACGTCGCGCCTTAGCAATCGCTAAACCAACTTCTGAGGGTTATTGACCACGCCGGAGCACGATCAACCTAACCACGAAGGTCTGTTTCCTGCGAGCAAACGAAGAACAAGCAAGAAACTAAAATTGCAATATGGATATTGCGAATATAAGAGGAAAGCTTTATTGATGAAGGTGGGGTTATGTGACGCCTTTGTCTGGTCGTTGAACACAAACGAAGTACACGAAGTTGCAGCTATGACGAACTTTTAATCTAAACAAAAACCAAAGTCTAAACGGTGCCCTAAGGGCTGTATATATGGAGGAAGAAGGGGAATTTCGTGGCCCTTGAGGAAGGGGTCCGAAACCAACCCTATCTCTTGTTTCCCCACACATACGGACTGTAAAAACAGCCTATACTTATGTATTTCGATATTACATGGGCCTGGCCCAATAATAAGGTGACGCAGCACCTAGAATAGCCTCTGGATGAAATTTATGAAGTGGCCTCTTGTATATTTCGTCCAAGGCTTCATGCGCTCCTTATGGTGGCTTCAAAGTCCTGAAATCATCACTTGTAACTCCTTTCTTGTTCCCCTTGCGCATGCCATCAACTCCATGCTTGTTCTTGCTCCAATGTTCATCCTTCTCCAAGCTAGGCCCTTCATTTGTAAGCAAAACAAATGTATCCAATTTAGGCAGCATCATATTCTCATGAACATTAGAATCATTACCAAGAAACGAAAGTACCTGGTAATTTAATTAGCATGCGCGAGCTCTAGTAATTGGTCCAGTATATGTAACAGTAGGGGCTGTGGGTGTAACAATGGTATTGATGTCCTCATCATCCTCCCCTTCTTGAAATGAAGTCGTCCTCGACGGAAGCTCATCTTCCTCACCCAAATAAGGCTTCAAATCTGCAATGTTAAAAGTGGGACTAACCCTAAAATCTACAGGCAGCTCAAGTTTATATGCATTATCATTTATTTTCTCTAACACCTTAAATGGACCATCAGCACATGGCATTAGCTTTGATTTGCGCAAATCAAGAAATTTATCCTTACGCAAATGTAATGAAACAAGATATCAAGGCAAGGAAACACGGATCGGAAATAGATGGATCTCGAAAACAAACCTAATATGACAAGAACTCGGGTTGGTGGTGGATATATGATGGTAAGATATGGCAGCGGTGGTGGTATATGGATACAGATTGGTGGTACATGGCTATGGATTAGTGGTGGTATATGGATACAGATCGGTGACGAATAAGCGGTGGTGGTAGATGGCAGGATCGATGACGATGGTGCGGCGGCGGTGTGACAACTTGTGAACAGAACTCGAAACTCTAAGGGAAACTAGACGCTAAGACCAGCAACTTAACACGAGGATGCAACCGCAAATTCAACAAAGCAAAATACTGAAAAGACTATGCAAAGGCTCAGACTGGTTCGGATAGGATGAACTAACCCTAATTGTTTTTTGTGACTTTTTTCGTGGACTGTAGGTATGAAGAACAGACTCGATCTAAATTACGAAAAACTATAAAATCTCACCGAGCAACCTGGAAATATGATACCACTTGATAGAGGCAAGGTGTCCCGATGTTTCGATGAGATGTTGGCTATCGTTTTCTGTGGGAGTCGACCTTGACGATTCGACTACGAACGCGCGACACGTCACGCCTTAGCAATCGCTAAACCAACTTCCAAGGGTTATTGACCATGCTGGAGCACGATCAACCTGACCACGAAGGCCTGTTTGCTGCGAGCAAACAAAGAACAAGTAAGAAACTAAGATTGCAATCTGGATATTGCGAATATAAGAGGAAATCTTTATTGATGAAGGTGGGGTTCTGTGACGCCTTTGTCTGGTCTTTGAACACAAACGAAGTACGTGAAGTTGCAGCTATGGCGAACTTTTAATCTAAACAAAACCCAAAGTCTAAACGGTGCCCTAAGGGCTGTATATATGGAGGAAGTGGGGGGGGGGGGAATTTCGTGGCCCTTGAGGAAGGGGTCCGAAACCAACCCTATCTCTTGTTTCCCCACACATACGGACTCTAAAAACAGCCTATACTTATGTATTTCAAAATTACATGGGCCTGGCCCAATAATAAGGTGACGCAGCACCTAGAATAGCCTCTGGATGAAATTTACGAAGTGTCCTCTTGTATATTTCGTCCAAGGCTTCATGCACTCCTTATGGTGGCTTCAAAGTCCTGAAATCATCACTTGTAACTCCGTTCTTGTTCCCCTTGCACATGCCATCAACTCCATGCTTGTTCTTGCTCCAATGTTCATCCTTCTCCAAGCTAGGCCCTTCATTTGTAAGCAAAACAAATGTATCCAATTTAGGCGGCATCATATTCTCATGAACATTAGAATCATTACCAAGAAACGGAAGTACCTGGTAATTTAATTGGCGTGCGCGAGCTCTAGTAATTGGTCCAGTATATGTAACAGTAGGGGCTGTGGGTGTAACAATGGTATTGATGTCCTCATCACTATACTCGACATTTGCATGTGGTGTTGATGGACTTCATGGAGATTTTATTTGCTTTTCTGCTGTATTTTGCTTGTATGCTAGCCTTGAGTTATGCAGGTATGTATTATATTAAATTCTGGATATACGATGTAATACTATGACATGTGGTTTTATTTTGATATTACATCTTGTACTGTGTGTGCTAGCTATTGATCGAGGGACTAGCACGGTGAGCACAGAGACATCGAATC
Source organism: Aegilops tauschii subsp. strangulata (assembly GCF_002575655.3). NCBI lineage: Eukaryota > Viridiplantae > Streptophyta > Magnoliopsida > Poales > Poaceae > Aegilops > Aegilops tauschii. Next base: position 206,849,828 of record NC_053039.3, on the reverse strand, counting down.
TTATCAGGTTCGGGTCGTTTTCTTCAAAATATTATTCAGTAGTTCCTCAGCTTGTTCAATAGTTCATTCCCTAAAACACAACCAGCACAACTATCTAGGTAGTCCCTAGAAGCATCGACTAGTCCATTGTAGAAGATATCAAGTATTTCATTTTTCTTAAGCGGATGATGAGGCAAAGCATTAAATAATTGGACAAGCCTCCCTCAAGCTTGTGGGAGACTCTCTTCTTCAATTTGTACAAAGCTAAATATTTCCTGTAAGGCAGCTTGTTTCTTATGAGTAGGAAAATATTTTTCAGAGAAGTAATAAATCATGTCCTAGGGACTACGCACACAACCAGGAGCAAGAGTATTATACCATATTTTAGCATCACCCTTTAATGAGAAAAGTAAATAACATGAGAATATAGTAATAGCAAAAAATTTCATCATGAGCAAATAGGGTGGCTATATCATTTAGTTTAGTAAGATGTGCCACAACAGTTTTAGTTTCATAGCCATGGAAAGGATCAGATTCAGCCAAAGTAATCAATTTTGGGTCGACAGAGAATTCACAATCCTTATCAGTAATGAAGATAGGCGAAGTAGCAAACTTAGGATCATATTTCTTTTAGCATTCAAAGATTTTTCTTTCAACTTGCATAGTAATTTCTTAAGATCATCTCTATCCTTACAAGCAAGAAAGTCCCTAGCTACCTCTCCATCCATAACATAACCCTCAGGTATCTTAGGCAATTCGTATCTAGGAGATCTAGGTCTACTAGGTGTTTCATAATTTCCAGTTTCAGTAATGTCATCAGTTTCAGCATTCTCAATTTCTTTAGCTCTTGCAAGTTGTTCATCAAAAAATTCACCTAGTGGAACATTTCTTATCAAGCAAAGTACTAGCATCATAATAGCATCATTCATAGCAGAAGTAGCATCATCAATTACATTACATTCATAGAAGAAGTAGCATCATCAATTACTTGTGACATATCAGGATTAATTGCAGGCGGTGGTGGTGCAAGCTTACTCAAAACATAAGGTGTATCAAGTGCGAAGCTAGATAACAGTTCCTTACCTCCCCTCGTCTTAGAGGGAACGATTGGTTCTATCATACTTAAGATTCTTCATAGTGATCAAAGATATAAATCCCAAGTGACTTAACAAATATAGCTATGCTCCCCGGCAACGGCGCCAGAAAAAGGTCTTGATAACCCACAAATATAGGGGGTCGCAATAGTTTTCGAGGGTAGAGTATTCAACCCAAATTTATTGATTTGACACAAGGGGAGCCAAAGAATACTTGTAAGTATTAGAAGTTGAGTTGTCAATTCAATAGTATGGTAATTTGATAGCAGTAGTAACGATAGCAATGGTAACGGTAACAGCAGTAGCAATAGTTTGTAGCAGTTGTAACAGTAATAGCAACAATAGTAACTTAGCAAGAACAATAATGCGAAAAGCTCGTACGCATTGAATCGGTGATAATGTTGGATAATATTCATCATATAACAGTCATAACCTAGGGCGACACAGAACTACCTCCAATTCATCAATGTAATGTAGGCATGTTGATGCGGAGCACCTTTCGAGCATCCCCATGGACGCTCCTATTGGGGAACGTAGTATTTCAAAATTTTGCCTACGATCACGCAAGATCTATCTAGTAGAAGTATAGCAACGAGCGGGGAGAGTGTGTCCATGTACCCTCGTAGACCGAAAGCGGAAGCGTTTAGTAACGTGGTTGATGTAGTCGAACGTCTTCGCGATCCAACCGTTGATGTAGTCGAACGTCTTCGCGATCCAACCGATCCAAGTACCGAACGTACGACACCTGCGTGATCAGCACATGTTCAGCTCGGTGACGTCCCTCGAACTCTTGATCCAGTTGAGGCCTAGGGAGAGTTCCGTCAGCACGACGGCATGGCGACAGTGATGATGAAGTTACCGGCACAGGGCTTCGCCTAAGCACTACGACGATATGACTGAGGTGTGTAACTATGGAGGGGGGCACCGCACACGGTTAAGAGAAACTTGATGATGACATCAATACCATTGTTACACCCACAGCCCCTACTGTTACATATACTGGAGCAATTACTAGAGCTCGCGCACGCCAATTAAATTACCAGGTACTTTCGTTTCTTGGTAATGTTTCTAATGTTCATGAGAATATGATGCTGCCTAAATTGGATACATTTGTTTTGCTTACAAATGAAGGGCCTAGCTTGGAGAAGGATGAACATTGGAGCAAGGGGAACAAGAACGGAGTTACAAGTGATGATTTCAGGACTTTGAAGCTACCATAAGGAGTGCATGAAGCCTTGGACGAAATATACAAGATGCCACTTCATAAATTTCGTCCAGAGGCTATTCTAGGTGCTGCGTCACCTTATTATTGGGCTAGGCCCATGTAATTTCGAAATACATAAGTATAGGCTGCTTTTAGAGTCCGTATGTGTGGGGAAACAAGAGATAGGGTTGGTTTCGGACCCCTTCCCCAAGGGCCACGAAATCCCCCCTCTTCCTCCATATATACAACCCTTAGGGCACCGTTTAGACTTTGGGTTTTGTTTAGATTAAAGTTCACCATAGCTGCAACTTCGCGTACTTTGTTTGTGTTCAACGACCAGACAAAGGCGTCATAGGAACCCACGTTGATCAATAAAGCTTTCGTCTTATATTCGCAATATCTAGATTGCTATCTAAGTTTCTTGCTTGTTCTTTGTTTGCCTGCAGGAAACAGACCTTCGTGGTCAGGTTGATCATGCTCCGGCGTGGTCAATAACCTCTCGGAGTTGGTTTAGCGATTGCTAAGGCGCGACGTCCTCGCACGTTCATAGTCAGATTGTCAAAGTCGACTTCCTCCAAAATGATAGCCACCATCTCATCAAAAGACGGGACACCTTTGCCTCTATCAAGTGGTACCAGATTTCCAGGTTGCTCGGTGAGATTTTACAGTTTTTCGTAGTTTAGATCGGGTCTGTTCTTCATACTTACAGTCCACGAAAAAGCCACACAAAAAAATTAGGGTTAGTTCATCATATCCGAACCAATCTGTGCCTTTGCATAATCTTTTTAGGGTTTTTTGCTTTGTTGTATTTGAGGTTGCATCGTCGTGTCAAGTTGCTGGTCTTAGAGTCTAGTCTTTTAGAGTTTCGAGTTCTGTTCATAAGTTGTCATGCCGCCGCCGCACCATCATCATCGCCCCTGCCATCTACCACCACCGCTTACCCGCCACCGCTCTGAATCCGTATCCATATACCACCACCGATCCATATCCATATACCACCACCGCTGCCATATTCTACCACCATATATCCACCACCAATCCGAGTTCTTTTCATATTAGGTTTGTTTTCGAGATCCATCTATTTTCCGTTTCGTGTTTCCTTGCCTGAGTAGGTCTCGAAAAAAAAAGTCTGGAGACCCCCGCGCAGTTTTTAGGCCAAAATTTCGGCGACCAAAAATATTTTTTCCCTATCCTATTTTTAGGCTTTTCTGAGTCTTTTGAGCCACGTGCCATCATAGTGATTTTTTGTCGCACTTTTTTGTCGTGGCTGCCCTGATTTCCGAAAAAAAATGTCAAAAAATTTCGTGCCCATCCTGTCATTTTGAGCTGGGAAGAGTTTTGAGACACTCGCCATTATAGTGATTTTTCACAAAAAAAGAGCGCAAAAAAAAACAAAGCGAAAAAAAGTTCCAGAGTGTGCTTTTCCCTTGTTTACGTGCAGCGCCGTAATTTTGTTAGTGTTCTAGGCTCGCGTCTCTAGCACGATCTAGCCTAGGACCAGCACAGTACCGTCGCTGAGCGTTTATTCAACTTTGCATCTCTAATTGATTATTGCTGACCCTTTTTGCTACCATATTATAAGCCTTCCCAACTCCACATACATCTACATCGTGCGTTTGACTCTCCCTGGTAATCGCTCTATCCAAGCTTTGAGAGTTTTGACTACATCGGTTCCCGATCACTGCCTGCTGCTGGGTAAGAACTGGTAAGAATTTGAGATTTGCTTGACGGATTTGTGACACCCACCACCACCACCACTTGTTAGTAGTCTGTACGATCATATTCTTGTGTGTTTCTAATGCTGCTAACCATGCCAGGATTACAAGCCGACGAGATTGACTGGGAGAACTTAATGAACAAGGAGCTTCATGATAAGTTTCAGCAAATGATGACTGAACAGGTGCAAGATGTGCTGAACAATTTTGAAGAGGCCATGGAGAAGATCACTGGCCTTGAGAAGACGTTCGAAACAAAGCTCGATAACAGATTTAATGAACTACTTGCGCGTCTTCCACCACCGGCTGCACCTGCCGCACCTCTGCAACAACAACAACAACAACAACAACGACGACTACCTCCACGTCGCGAAACAGCCCTCCGCTGAGTGAGCTGTGTCCTTCTTCATCCTGGCCAAACTGTTGGTGCTGCTGTTGATACTTCTGTGGCTCCTGCTGCTGATGAGGCGGAGGATGATTATGCGGGAGATTACGAGGATGAGGTTGATCAAAATCAGAACTACGTGCAACCACCAGCACCACAACCGCCAGGTCGTCCACATGCAAATAATCACAATGGTAGGGCTCTCCCTCAGGTACGAGATCATGACCATCTTCCTAAACTGAAATTGAATATTCCACCATTTGAGGGTAGATATGTTCCTGATATATATCTTACTTGGGAGTTAGAAACCGAACAACGCTTTACATGTTTAGAATATCCCGAGGAGAGACGTGTTGCTGCTGCACTTTGTGCTTTCACTAGTTTTTCTTGTGTGTGGTGGTCCGAACATCGTAGATTATATCCGAATAATATTCCAACTACTTGGGCTGCTTTGAAATTTGCTATGCGTACTCGTTGGGTTCCACCATATTATCAACGTGAATTACTTCAAAAATTGCAGCGTTTAAGACAAGGAAAAAATTCTGTGGAGGAATATTATCAGGAATTACAAACTGGCATGATTAGATGTAGTATTGTTGAGGATAATGAAGCTATGCTTGCATGCTTTATGGGTGGATTAAATAGAGATTCAAACCATTCTAGAGTATAAGGATTATAATAATATCACTCGTTTATTCCATCTTGCTTGTAAAGCTGAACGTGAAGTGCAGGATCGACACGCATTGGCGCGAACTAACTTTTCTGCAGGTCGACCTTCATCATGGACACAACGTGCATCCTCTACTTCCATTGCAACATCACCTCCATCAGGTGCCACCTCCAACCGTGATACAAGAAAGCAGGCACAACCACCACTATCTGCCAAGAGCACACCTGCCGGGCCTGCACAGAGCTCTTCTTCTTCCATGGCATCAACAGGCCACACAAGTGATATTATTTGTCGTCGTTGTAAGGGAAGAGGTCATTATGCGAGAGAATGCAAATCTCAGCGTGTGATGATTGCTACTGAGGATGGTGGGTATGAGTTCGCTAGTGACTATGATGAGGAGACTTTGGCTCTTATTACACGTGAATAACACGGTGGAGATGATTCTGATCATGAGACGCAATACATGGCTCCTGAAGATACTGACAGGTATGAATGTTTCGTTCCTCAACGTGTTTTGAGTGTGCAGGTTACACAAGCTGAGCAAAATCAGAGGCATAATTTGTTCCATACAAAGGGAGTTGTGAAGGAACGTTCTATTCGCGTCATCATAGATGGAGGGAGCTGCAAGAACTTGGCTAGCATGGAGATGGTGGAGAAGCTATCTCTCACCACAAGACCACATCCACATCCTTACTACATCCAATGGTTCAACAACAGCGGCAAGGTTAAGGTAACACGTACTGTTTGTGTGCATTTTAGTATCTCTACATATGCTGATTATGTTGATTGTGATGTGGTACCTATGCAAGCATGTTCCTTATTACTTGGTAGACCATGGCAATTTGATTAAAATTCTGTACACCATGGTAGAAACAATCAGTATACTCTTGTTCATAAGGATACAAATATTACTTTGCTTCCTATGACTCCTGATTCCATTTTTAAAGATGATATTAATAGAGCTAATAAAGCAAAACAGGAGAAAAATAAGAGTGAAAATCAGATTGTGGCAAAAGAATTTGAGCAACAAATGAAGCCTAATAATAAACCATCTAGTGTTGCTTCTGAAATTAAATTGAAAAGTGCATGTTTACTTGCCACCAAATCTGATATTGATGAGCTAGTTTTTAGCAAATCTGTTTTTTATGCTTTTGTGTGCAAAGAGGCATTATTTTCATTCGAGGACGTGCCTTCCTCTTTGCCCCCTGCTGTCACTAACATTTTGCAGGAGTTCGCTGACATTTTCCCACAAGACGTGCCACCAGGATTACCACCTATTCGAGGTATTGAGCATCAAATTGACTTAATTCCCGGTGCATCGCTACCCAACCGTGCACCATACCGTACCAATCCAGAGGAGACGAAGGAGATTATGCGTCAAGTACAGGAGCTGCTCGACAAAGGTTATATACGCGAATCTCTTAGTCCTTGTGTTGTTCCTATTATACTAGTGCCTAAAAAGGATGGTACATCACGTATGTGTGTTGATTGTAGAGGCATTAATAATATTACTATTCGTTATCGTCATCCTATTCCTAGGCTAGATGATATGCTTGATGAATTGAGTGGCTCTACAATATTCTCCAAAGTTGATTTGCGTAGTGGATACCATCAAATTCTTATGAAATTGGGAGATGAATGGAAAACATCATTTAAAACTAAGTTTGGTTTATATGAGTGGTTAGTCATGCCTTTTGGGTTAACTAATGCACCTAGTACTTTCATGAGACTAAGGAACGAAGTTTTACGTGCTTTCATTGGACGATTTGTGGTAGTCTATTTTGATGATATATTGATTTATAGCAAATCTTTGGAAGAACATTTGGAACATTTACGTGCTGTTTTTATTGCTCTACGTGATGCATGTTTGTTTGGTAACCTTGGGAAGTGCACCTTTTGCACTGACTGACTATCTTTTCTTGGCTATGTTGTTACTCCGCAGCCCAAAACGGTCACACAAGTGAGGAGTTTTCTTGGACTCGCTGGTTTCTATAGGCGTTTTGTGAGATATTTTAGCACCATTGCTGCACCTCCCAACGAGCTTACAAAGAAGGATGTGCCTTTTGTTTGGGGTACCGCACAGGAAGAAGCCTTCACGGTATTGAAAGATAAGTTGAGACATGCTCCTTTACTCCAACTTCCTGATTTTAATAAGACTTTTGAGATTGAATGTGATGCTAGTGGAATTGGATTAGGAGGTGTGTTATTACAAGATGGCAAACATGTTGCATACTTTTCTGAAAAATTGAGTGGGCCTAGTATGAACTATTCTACTTATGATAAAGAATTATATGCTCTTGTTCGGACTTTAGAAACATGTCAACATTATTTATGGCCCAAAGAATTTGTTATACATTCTGATCATGAATCTTTGAAACACATTAAAAGTCAAGCAAAACTGAACCGTAGACATGCTAAACGGTTTGAATTCATTGAGACTTTCCCTTATGTCATTAAACACAAGAAGGGTAAAGAAAATGTTATTGCTGATGCATTGTCTCGTCGTTATACTATGCTTTCACAACTTGACTTTAAAATATTTGGTTTGGAGACCATCAAAGATCAATATGTGCATGATGCTGAATTTAAAGATGTATTGCAGAATTGTAAAGAAGGGAGAACATGGAACAAGTTCGTCGTTAACGATGGATTTGTGTTTCGTGCTAACAAGCTATGCATTCCAGCTAGCTCCGTTCGTCTTTTGTTGTTGCAGGAGGCGCATGGAGGAGGATTAATGGGAAATTTTGGCGTGAAGAAGACGGAGGATATACTTGCTACACATTTCTTTTGGCCAAAGATGAGACGGGATGTTGAGCGTTTTGTTGCTCGCTGCACTACATGTCAAAAAGCTAAATCATGACTCAATCCTCATGGTTTATATATGCCTTTGCCTGTACCTAGTGTTCCTTGGGAGGATATATCTAGGGACTTTGTTTTAGGTTTACCTCGAACAAAGAAGGGGAGGGATAGTATATTTTTTGTTGTGGATAGATTTCCGAAAATGGCACACTTTATACCATGTCTTAAAAGCGATGATGCTGTTGATGTTGCTGATTTGTTCTTTCGTGAAATTATTCGCTTGCATGGTGTGCCAAATACTATCGTTTCAGATCATGATACTAAATTTCTTAGCCACTTTTGGAGATGTTTAGGGGCTAAGTTGGGGACTAAACTGCTTTTTAGTACTACATGTCACCCTCAAACTGATGGACAAACTGAAGTAGTCAATAGAACATTGTCTACTATGCTTAGGGCTGTTTTGAAGAATACTAAGAAAATGTGGGAAGAATGCTTGCCTCATACTGAATTTGCTTATAATTGATCGTTGCATTCTACTACTAAGATGTGCCCTTTTGAAATTGTGTATGGTTTCCTACCTCGTGCACCTATTGATTTGTTGCCTCTTCCATCTTCGGAGAAGGTTAATTTTGATGCTAAACAACGTGCTGAATTGATTTTAAAAATGCATGAGCTAACTAAGGAAAACATTGAGCGTATGAATGCTAGATATAAACTTGTGGGAGATAAGGGTAGAAAACATGTTGTGTTTGCACCAGGAGATCTTGTTTGGTTACATTTGCGTAAGGATAGATTTCCCAATTTGCGGAAATCAAAGCTAATGCCACGTGCTGATGGTCCTTTTAAGGTGTTAGAGAAAATAAATGATAATGCATATAAACTTGAGCTACCTGCAGATTTTGGGGTTAGTCCCACTTTTAACATTGCAGATTTGAAGCCTTATTTGGGTGAGGAAGATGGGCTTCCGTCGAGGACGACTTCATTTCAAGAAGGGGAGGATGATGAGGACATCAATACCATTGTTACACCCACAGCCCCTACTGTTACATATACTGGACCAATTACTAGAGCTCGCACACGCCAATTAAATTACCATTGTTACACCCACAGCCCCTACTGTTACATATACTGGACCAATTACTAGAGCTCGCACACGCCAATTAAATTACCAGGTACTTTCATTTCTTGGTAATGTTTCTAATGTTCATGAGAATATGATGCTGCCTAAATTGGATACATTTGTTTTGCTTACAAATGAAGGGCCTAGCTTGGAGAAGGATGAACATTAGAGCAAGGGGAACAAGAACGGAGTTACAAGTGATGATTTCAGGACTTTGAAGCCACCATAAGGAGTGCATGAAGCCTTGGACGAAATATACAAGATGCCACTTCATAAATTTCATCCATAGGCTATTCTAGGTGTTGCGTCACCTTATTATTGGGCCAGGCCCATGTAATTTCGAAATACATAAGGATAGGCTGTTTTTAGAGTCCATATGTGTGGGGAAACAAGAGATAGGGTTGGTTTCGGACCCCTTCCCCAAGGGCCACGAAATTCCCCCCTCTTCCAACATATATACAGTCCTTAGGGCACCGTTTAGACTTTGGGTTTTGTTTAGATTAAAGTTCACCATAGCTGCAACTCCGCGTACTTCGTTTGTGTTCAATGACCAGACAAAGGCGTCACAGAACCCCACCTTGATCAATAAAGCTTTCCTCTTATATTCGCAATATCCAGATTGCAATCTTAGTTTCTTGCTTGTTCTTCGTTTGCCTGCAGGAAACAGACCTTCGTGGTCAGGTTGACCGTGCTCCGGCGTGGTCAATAATCTCTCGGAGTTGGTTTAGCGATTGCTAAGGCGCGACGTCATCGCACGTTCGTAGTCGGATCGTCAAAGTCAACTTCCTCCAAAACAATAGCCACCATCTCATCGAAAGACGGGACACCTTTGCCTCTATCAAAACTTGTGTGTTCTAGGGTGCCCCCTGCCCCCGTATATAAAGGAGGGGAGAGGAGGCCGGCCGGCCCTCCTAGGGCGCGCCAGGAGAGGGGAATCCTACTAGGACTCCAAGTCCTAGTAGCTTTGCACCTAAGGAAGAGGGGGAAGAAGGAAGGAAGAGGGGGAATGGAAGGAAAGGGGGGCGCTGCCCCCTTCCCCTAGTCCAATTCGGACCCAAGGGGGGGCAGCCCCTCTTGGCCCTTCCTCTCTTCCCACTAAGGCCCATCGCGGACCATTAGTTCCCCCGGGGGTTCCGGTAACCCTTCGGCACTCCGATAATTATCCGGTACCTCTCAGAACTCATCCGGTGTCTGAATAACATCATCCAATATATCAATCTTTATGTCTCGACAATTTCAAGACTCCTCGTCATGTCCATGATCTCATCCGGGACTCCAAAAAATCTTCGGTCATCAAATCACATAACTCATAATACAAATCGTCATCGAACGTTAAGCGTGCGGACCCTACGGGTTCGAGAACTATGTAGACATGACCGAGACACATCTCCGGTCGATAACCAATAGCGGAACCTGGATGCTCATATTGGCTCCTACATATTCTATGAAGATCTTTCTCAGTCAAAGCGCATAACAGCATATGTTGTTCTCTTTGTCATCGGTATGTTACTTGCCCGAGATTCGATCGTCCGTATCATCATACCTAGTCCAATCTCATTATCGGCAAGTCTCTTTACTCGTTCTGTAATGCATCACCCCGTAACTAACTCATTAGTCACATTGCTTGCAAGGATTATAGTGATGAGCATTACCGAGAGGGCCCAGAGATACCTCTCCGATACACGGAGTGACAAATCCTAATCTCGATCTATGCCAACCCAACAAACACCATCGGAGACACCTATAAAGCATCTTTGTAATCACCCAGTTATGTTATGACTTTTGATAGGACAATAGGTGTTCCTCCGGTATTCGGGAGTTGCATAATCTCAGAGTCATATGAACATGTATAAGTCATGAATAAAGCAATAGCAATAAACTAAACGATCATAGTGCTAAGCTAACGGTGGGTCTTGTCCATCACATCATTCTCTAATGATGTGATCCCGTTCATCAAATGACAACACATGTCTATGGCTAGGAAACTTAACCATCTTTGATTAACGAGCTAGTCAAGTAGAGGCATACTAGGGACACTCTGTTTGTCTATGTATTCACACATGTACTAAGTTTCCAGTTAATACAATTCTAGCATGAATAATAAACATTTATCATGATATAAGGAAATATAAATAACAACTTTATTATTGCCTCTAGGGCATATTTCCTTCAGTCTCCCACTTGCACTAGAGTCAGTAATCTAGATTACATAGTAATTATTCTAACACCCATGGAGTCTTGGTTCTGTTCATGTTTTTCTCGTGAGAGAGGCTTAGTCAACGGGTCTGCAACATTAAGATCCGTATGTATCTTGCAAATCTGTATGTCTCCCTCCTTGACTTGATCGCGGATGGAATTGAAGCGTCTCTTGATGTGTTTGGTTTTCTCTCTTGTGAAATCTGGATTCCTTCGCCAAGGCAATTGCTCCAGTATTATCACAAAAGATTTTCATTGGACCCGATGCACTAGGTATGACACCTAGATCGGATATGAACTCCTTCATCCAGACTTCTTCATTTGCTGCTTCCGAAGCAGCTATGTACTCCGCTTCACACGTAGATCCCGCCACGACGCTCTGTTTGGAACTGCACCAACTTACAGCTCCACCATTCAATATAAATACGTATCCGGTTTGTGACTTAGAGTCATCCGGATCAGTGTCAAAGCTTGCATCGACGTAACCGTTTACGACGAGCTCTTTGTCACCTCCATAAATGAGAAACATATCCTTAGTCCTTTTCAGGTATTTCAGGATGTTCTTGATCGATGTCCAGTGATCCACTCCTGGATTACTTTGGTACCTCCCTACTAAACTAATAGCAAGGCACACATCAGGTCTGGTACACATCATTACATACATGATAGAACCTATGGCTGAAGCATAGGGAATGTCTTTTATTTTCTCTCTATCTTCTGCAGTGGTCGGGCATTGAGTCTGACTCAACTTCACACCTTGTAACACAGGCAAGAATCCTTTCTTTGCTTGATCCATTTTGAAGTTCTTCAAAACTTTATCAAGGTATGTGCTTTGTGAAAGTCCAATTAAGCGTCTTGATCTATCTCTATAGATCTTGATGCCCAATATATAAGCAGCTTCACCGAGGTCTTTCATTGAAAAATTCTTATTCAAGTATCCTTTTATGCTATCGAGAAATTATGTATCATTTCCGATCAACAATATGTCATCCACATATAATATCAGAAATGCTACAGAGCTCCCACTCACCTTTTTGTAAATACAGGCTTCTCCAAAAGTCTGTATAAAACCATATGCTTTGATCACACTATCAAAGCGTGTATTCCAACTTCAAGAGGCTTGCACCAGTCCATAAATGGATCGCTGGAGCTTGCATACTTTGTTAGCACCTTTTGGATCGACAAAACCTTCTGGTTGCATCATATACAACTATTCTTTAAGATATCCATTAAGAAATGCAGTTTTGACATCCATTTCCCAAATTTCATAATCATAAAAGGCGGCAATTGCTAACATGATTCGGACAGACTTAAGCATCGCTACGGGCGAGAAGGTCTCATCATAGTCAACTCCTTGAACTTGTCGAAAACCTTTCGCAACAAGTCGAGCTTTGTAGACAGTAACATTACCGTCAGCGTCAGTCTTCTTCTTGAAGATCCATTTATTCTCTATTGCTTGCCGATCATCGGGCAAGTCAACCAAAGTCCATACTTTGTTCTCATACATGGATCCCATCTCAGATTTCATGGCCTCAAGCCATTTCGCGGAATCTGGGCTCATCATCACTTCCTGATAGTTCGTAGGTTCGTCATGGTTAAGTAACATGACCTCGAGAACAGGATTACAGTACCACTCTGGTGCGGATCTTACTTGGTTGACCTACGAGGTTCGGTAGTAACTTGATCAGAAGTTTCATGATCATCATCATTAGCTTCCTCACTAATTGGTGTAGGAATCACTGGAACTGATTTCTGTGATGAACTACTTTCCAATAAGGGAGCAGGTACAATTACCTCATCAAGTTCTACTTTCCTCCCACTCACTTCTTTCGAGAGAAACTCATTCTCTAGAAAGGATCCATTCTTAGCAACGAATATCTTGCCATCGGATCTGTGACAGAAGGTGTACCCAACAGTTTCCTTTGGGTATCCTATGAAGACACATTTCTCCGATTTGGGTTCGAGCTTATCAGGTTGAAGCTTTTTCACATAAGTATCGCAGCCCCAAACTTTAAGAAATGACAACTTGGGTTTCTTGCCAAACCACAGTTCATATGGTGTCGTCTCAACGGATTTAGATGGTGCCCTATTTACCGTGAATGCAGCCGTCTCTAAAGCATAACCCCAAAATGATAGCGGTAAATCAGTAAGAGACATCATAGATCGCACCATATCTAATAAAGTGCGATTACGATGTTCGGACACACCATTACGCTGTGGTGTTCCAGGTGGCGTAAGTTGTGAAACTATTCCACATTGTCTCAAATGAAGACCAAACTCGTAACTCAAATATTCACCTCCACGATCAGATCGTAGAAACTTTATTTTCTTGTTACAATGATTTTCCACTTTACTCTAAAATTCTTTGAACTTTTCAAATGTTTCAGACTTATGTTTCATCAAGTAGATATACCCATATCTGCTCAAATCATCTGTGAAGGTCAGAAAATAACGATACCTGCCGCGAGCCTCAACACTCATCAGACCACGTACATCAGTATGTATTATTTCCAATAACTCTGTTGCTCGCTCCATTGTTCCAGAGAACAGAGTTTTAGTCATCTTGCCCATGAGGCATGGTTCACAAGCATCAAGTGATTCATAATCAAGTGATTCCAAAAGCCCATCAGCATAGAGTTTCTTCATGTGCTTTACACCAATATGACCTAAACGGCAGTTCCACAAATAAGTTGCACTATCATTATTAAACTTATATATTTTGGCTTCAATACTATGAATATGTGTATCACTACTATCGAGATTCAACAAAAATAGACCACTCATCAAGGGTGCATGAACATAAAAGATATTACTCATATAAATAGAACAACCATTATTCTCTGATTTAAATGAATAACCATCTCGCATCAAACAAGATCCAGATATAATGTTCATGCTTAACGCTGGCACCAAATAACAATTATTCAGGTCTAAAACTAATCCCGAAGGTAGATGTAGAGGTAGCGTGCCGACGGCGATCAGATCGACTTTGGAACCATTTCCCACGCGCATCGTCACCTCGTCCTTAGCCAAGCTTCGCTTAATCCGTAGCCCTATTTGGAGTTGCAAATATGAGCAACAAAACCAATATCAAATACGCATGCGCTACTACGAGCATTAGTAAGGTACACATCAATAACATGTATATCAAATATACCTTTCACTTTGCCATCCTTCTTATCCGCCAAATACTTGGGGCAGTTCCGCTTCCAGTGACCAATGCCTTTGCAGTAGAAGCACTCAGTCTCAGGCTTAGGTCCAGACTTGGGCTTCTTCACTTTTGCAGCAACTTGCTTGCCGTTCTTCTTGAAGTTCCCCTTCTTCCCTTTGCCTTCTTTCTTGAAACTAGTGGTCTTGTTAACCATCAACACTTGATGCTCCTTCTTGATTTCTACCTCCCCAGCCTTTAGCATCGCGAAGAGCTCGAGAATTGTCTTATCCATCCCTTGCATATTATAGTTCATCACGAAGCTTTTGTAGCTTGGTGGTAGTGATTGAAGAACTCTGTCAATGACACTATCAACCGGAAGATTAACTCCTAGTTGAGTCAAGTGGTTGTGGTACCCAGACATTCTGAGTATATGTTCACTGACAGAACTATTCTCCTCCATTTTGCAGTTGTAGAACTTATTGGAGACTTTATATCTCTCAATCCGGGCATTTGCTTGAAATATTAACTTCAACTCCTGGAACATCTCATATGCTCCATGATGTTCAAAACGTCGTTGAAGTCCTAGTTCTAAGCCGTAAAGCATGGCACACTGAACTATCGAGTAGTCATCAGCTTTGCTCTGCCAGGCGTTCATAACGTCCGGTGTTGCTCCTACAGCGGGTCTTGCACCTAGCGGTGCTTCCAGGACGTAATTCTTCTGTGCAGCAATGAGGATAATCCTCAAGTTACGGACCCAGTCCGTGTAGTTGCTACCATCATCTTTCAACTTAGCTTTCTCTAGGAACGCATTAAAATTCAAAGGAACAATAACACGGGCCATTTATCTACAACAACATAGACATGCAAAATACTATCAGGTACTAAGTTCATGATAAATTAAAGTTCAATTAATCATATTACTTGAGAACTCCCACTTAGATAGACATCCCTCTAGTCATCTAAATGATCACGTGATCCAAATCAACTAAACCATGCCCGATCATCACGTGAGATGGAGTAGTTTTCAATGGTGAACATCACTATGTTGATCATATCTACTATATGATTCACGCTTGACCTTTCGGTCCCAGTGTTCCGAGGCCATATCTGCATATGCTAGGCTCTTCAAGTTTAACCCGAGTATTCTGCGTATGCAAAACTGGCTTGCACCCGTTGTATGTGAACGTAGATCTTATCACACCCGATCATCACGTGGTGTCTCGGCACGACGAACTGTAGCAACGGTGCATACTCAGGGAGAACACTTATACCTTGAAAATTAGTGAGAGATCATCTTATAATGCTACCGCCGTACTAAGCAAAATAAGATGCATAAAAAATAAACATCACATGCAATCAAATAAGTGATATGATATGGCCATCATCATCTTGTGCCTTTGATCTCCATCTCTAAAGCACCGTCATGATCACCATAGTCACCGGCTTGACACCTTGATCTCCATCGAAGCATCGTTGTCGTCTCGCCAACTATTGCTTCTACGACTATCGCTACCGCTTAGTGATAAAGTAAAGCAATTACATGGCGCTTGCATTTCATACAATAAAGCGACAACCATATGGTTCCTGCCAGTTGCCGATAACTATTACAAAACATGATCATCTCATACAACAATTTATATATCATCACGTCTTGACCATATCACATCACAGCAAGCCCTGCAAAAACAAGTTAGACGTCCTCTACTTTGTTGTTGCAAGTTTTACGTGGCTGCTACGGGCTTCTAGCAAGAACCGTTCTTACCTACGCATCAAAACCACAACGATTTTTCGTCAAGTGTGTTGTTTTAACCATCAACAAGGACTGGGCGTAGTCAAACTCGATTCAACTAAAGTTGGAGAAACAGACACCCACTAGCTACCTGTGTGCGAAGCACGTTGGTAGAACCAGTCTCATGAACGCGGTCATGTAAAGTCGGTCTGGGCCGCTTCATCCAACAATACCGCCGAATCAAAGTAAGACATTGCTGGTAAGTAGTATGACTATTATCGCCCACAACTCTTTGTGTTCTACTCTTGCATATAACATCTACGCGTAGACCTGGCTCAGATGCCACTGTTGGGGAACGTAGTATTTCAAAATTTTGCCTACAATCGCGCAAGATCTATCTAGGAGAAGCATAGCAACGAGCGGGGAGAGTGTGTCCACGTACCCTCGTAGACCGAAAGCGGAAGCATTTAGTAACGCGGTTGATGTAATCGAACGTCTTCGCGATCCAACCGATCCAAGTACCAAATGTACGGCACCTCTGCGAGCAGCACACGTTCAGCTCGGTGACGTCCCTCGAACTCTTGATCCAGCTGAGGCCGAGGGAGAGTTCCATCAGCACGACGGCGTGGCGACGGTGATGATGAAGTTACCGGCACAGGGCTTCGTCTAAGCACTACGACAATATGATCGAGGTGTGTAACTGTGGAGGGGGGCACCGCACACGGTTAAGAGAAACTTGTTTGTTCTGGGGTGCCCCTGCCCCCGTATATAAAGGAGGGGAGGGGAGGCTGGCCGACCCTCCTAGGGCGCACCGGGAGAGGGAAATCCTACTAGGACTCCAAGTCCTAGTAGGTTTCCACCTAAGGAAGAGGGGGAAGAAGGAAGGAAGAGGGGGAAGGGAAGGAAAGGGGGGCGCCGCCCCCTTCCCCTAGTCCAATTTGGATCCCGGGGGGGCGGCCAGCCCCTCTTGGCCCTTACTCTCTTCCCACTAAGGCCCATCGAGGCCCATTAGTTCCCCCGGGGGTTCCAGTAACCCTCCGGCACTCCGATAATTATCCGGTACCTCTCGGAACTCATCCGGTGTCCGAATAACATCGTCCAATATATCAATCTTTATGTCTCGACCATATCGAGACTCCTCGTCATGTCCGTGATCTCATCCGGGACTCGGAACAATCTTCGGTCATCAAATCACATAACTCATAATACAAATCCTCATCGAATGTTAAGCGTGCGGACCCTACAGGTTCGAGAACTATGTAGACATGACCGAGACACATCTCCGGTCAATAACCAATAGCGGAACCTGGATGCTCATATTGGCTGCTACATATTCTACGAAGATCTTTATGGGTCAAACCGCATAACAACATACATTGTTCCCTTTGTCATCGGTATGTTACTTGCCCGAGATTCGATTGTCGGTATCATCATACCTAGTTCAATCTCGTTACTGGCAAGTCTCTTTACTCGTTTCATAATGCATCATCCCGTAACTAACTCATTAGTCACATTGCTTGCAAGGCTTATAGTGATGAGCATTACCGACATGGCCCAGAGATACCTCTCCGATACACGGAGTGACAAATCCTAATCTCGATCTATGCCAACTCGACAAACACCATCGGAGACACCTGTAGAGCATCTTTATAATCACCCAGTTATGTTGTGACGTTTGATAGCACACTAAGTGTTCCTCCGGTATTCGGTAGTTGCATAATCTCATAGTCATAGGAACATGTATAAGTCATGAAGAAAGCAATAGTAATAAACTAAACGATCATAGTGCTAAGCTAACGGATGGGTCTTGTCCATCACATCATTCTCTAATGATGTGATCACATTCATCAAATGACAACACATGTCTATGGCTAGGAAACTTAACCATCTTTGATTAACGAGCTAGTCAAGTAGAGGCATACCAGGGACACTCTGTTTGTCTATGTATTCACACATGTACTAAGTTTCCGGTTAATACAATGTAGCATGAGTATTAAACATTTATCATGATATAAGGAAATATGAATAACAACTTTATTATTGCCTCTAGGGCATATTTCCTTGAGCTCCATCAGCACCACAAGCACGGAGGGAACCGATGACAAGAGCACACACACGTGGCATCGAAACCGAGGTTGACTCCTTCCTCTACGAATTCCATTCAAATTCACACGAGAATCGGGTTCTACCTCAAATGGAGACGTTGTCCATTCTTAGGTACCAAGAAGGTGCCCATGAA
The DNA here is from genome assembly GCF_002575655.3 of Aegilops tauschii subsp. strangulata. NCBI lineage: Eukaryota > Viridiplantae > Streptophyta > Magnoliopsida > Poales > Poaceae > Aegilops > Aegilops tauschii. The sequence goes on along the minus strand of NC_053039.3, from coordinate 206,831,547 downwards.
GAAGCTAGGAGGAATACCCAAGCTGCCATAGAGGAGAAGAACGAAGAAGAGCGAACGAGACGCAAAGCAATGGAAGACGGCCAAGTGCCTGGACACCCCGGGTGCCCGGCCCTCCTTCCCTCGGGTGCCCGGGCCTTCGGCCACCTCCCCGGCCTGAGCCTCTGTGCACTCCGGGTGCCCGGCCGCTGGCTGCGTGGCGCCTCGGGTGCCCGGCCAACTGGCCCCGGGTGCCCGGCCCCCTGCGCGGGAGCTGCACCACCGCCCGGGCTACCCGGGCCGCTACCCCCGGGTGCCCGGCCCTTCCCCACCTGGGCGCTGGAGTTGCCCCCGGGTGCCCGGGCCCCCACACCCCGGGTGCCCGGCCTCGCCAGCATCTAAGGGCGCTGGCCCTCTGACTAGTCCGGGTGCCCGGGCCGCTAACCCCCGGGTGCCCGGCGCCCTCCTTGGCACTTTCCTCTGTCCGGTCCGGGTGCCCAGACCCCTTTACCCCGGGTGCCCGGACCCCTCCAGGTGTGCCTGCATGCACCAAGGGCAAATGACCCAAGTACCCTCATTTTACCCCCAATTCGTCCCTAGCCTATATAAACTCCTCCCCTAGCTCATTAGAGAGGATAGCAAAGTATAAGACATGATTTATTGAGCTTTTCTCCTTGTACCTCCTCTTGAGACAGAGAGAGAGAGACATCTCCCATGGAGATCAAGACCTCCTATGGAGAAGATCCCTAGTGGATTCAAGCCCCCATCTTGGGAAGGATCCCCATCATAGGATCATCAAGAGCTCTCTCCTCATAGGATTGGGATGAACTAGTTACCTTGTATATTTTCTTTTTTGTCCTTGGATCATTGTGACCTCTTGTGCGTTCTTGGATCTAGCATATGTGTGATTGGATCTAGTTAATTTGAGTGTTCCCCTCTCTTGTGTTCTTCGGGGGATTTCCCCTCCAATTCGTGAAAGATCTCCATCTAGGGTTCCACCCTACATCATCTTGGTACCATGAGCCATGGTTTCTCACGAAATTGGAGCCCCCTTCTTGTTCTCTAGCCTAATTTTGTTGTGTTCTTCCTCAATTTCGAAAATTCCCCACCAAAAATAGCCCCATTTTTTGTGATTTGTTGGTTTGATGAGGTTTTGTTGGATTTGATCCATGGATTTGCTTGGTTTCAAGTGGATCTAGCCTTCCCCCCATCCATCTCCACCTTTCCCTCCACGAAATCCACCAATTTCTTCAATTTTTCCCATGAATTTCCGCCCAAATCCATCACCCCGGGGCACCCGGACCCCCCCCCCCCCGCTCAACCCCGCTGACCACCCCGGGTGCCCGCACCCCTTACCCCCGGGCACCCTGACCCCCAGGCCATTTTTCCGCCCAACCCCACTGACTACCCCGGGTGCCCGCACCTCCGACCCCTGGGCACCCGCACCTTCCAGAATCAACCCACCAACAAAAACCATTTCGGCCATAACTTTCACTCCTGGAGTCCGATTTTGACGTTCTTTAGCTCGTTGAGTAGCTATTGACATCCTCCATCCATCTAGATAGGTTTCAACACCATTTGACTCCATAATTTTTTTGGCATTTTGGCATCTTTGCCTATGCCATCCACCATATCATCCGCAAAACCACCATAGCTTTCCGCAACCTAACCCATTTTGATCCTTATAGCATTTGTGGTTGCTTGAGTGGTGACTTGCTCGGATTGTCTTGCACTTACCCCATGTGTTTACACATCTTCTCTTATTTGGTGTTGTGAATGGTTCATATGCATACCATAGACCATTTGTTGAGCAATTTATGCATGCTTGCTACACTACAAAAAAAGACACATTCGTGACATTTTGGGCCGAACGATTTTTTTTCTGTCATGCTTATGACACTTCTATGACGATAATTGTGACAAAACCCGGTATCATCATAGATGTGGTGGGCTCCTACTTCTATGACAAAAAATCATGACAAGAAATGGGCTTTTCGTCCTGGGCAGGCCGGAGACGCAGCTGCATGACATTCTTTGGGCCGTCCATGACGGAAAAAACCATGGTAGAAGCGAGCGGGAGGAAAATATCGGGGGAGTTCCCGCTTATGGTGGGTGGTCGGGGGCCGAGCGATGCGCGTTTCTCTCGTACGTACGCACGTGTGTGCGAGGTGTTGCGCTCTAACTGAACCCGAGCGATTGCACTAGCTACGTTACTGAACCCGAGCGATCGATCCCTTGCTGTTAACTGAACCCGAGTGATTCCTTCGCTACTGCTGCTAACTGAAGCCGATCGATGATGCCTCTTGATGAACTGTGAGCGTTGTTGGGGGTTTGGATGAACAGTTCCCAGTGGGGGGCTGGACGAACAGGACCCCGCGGTGTTGCCGCTGGATGAACAGGACCCTGATCGATCGAGCCGGTGGATGAACAGGACCCCGTGGAGGGGTGGATGAACACGACCCCGTGGAGGGCTGGATGAACAGGACGACCCCGTGGAGGGCTGGTTGAACAGTAGCCGGTGAAGGGCTGGATGAACAGTAGCCTGTGGAGGGGTGGTTGAACAGGACCCCGTGGAGAGGGCTGGTTGAATAGTAGCCGGTGGAGGAGCGCGCGGTGGAGGCTGGATGAACAGGAGCCCGTGGATGAATAGTCTTAGGTGAAGGCTGGAGGAGGTCGACGGTGGGTGAACAGTAGCCCGTGGAGGCTGGAGGAGGTCGACAGTGGAGATGAACAGTATCCCGTGGAGTCCCGTTTTGCGGTACGCCACACCCCTCCCGATGAACAGGTCCCCCATTTCGATCGTAGCGCTCCAACACAAGTCCGTTTCCTCCGTTTTGCGGTACGCCACACCCCTCCCAATCAACAGGACCCCGTTTCGACCAAGAGAAGTCCGTTTCCTCCGTTTTGCGGTATGGCAGACCCCTCCCGATGAACAGGATCCCGTTTTGACTGTGGCCGGTGGAACACAAGGCCATTTCCTCCGTTCCGCAGTACGCCAGACCTCGTTTCCATCGGTTGTTCCGTCCAAGCCGGTTGGCTCCCGATGAACAGCACGTGTTCTGTTGCCTCCCGATGAACATGACGCATTCTGTTGCCTCCCCATGAACACGACGCCGACATAGTTTCTCCTTTCTGACCCAGCCATGTACACGAGTCCTGCCTGTACGTATGCACGAGTAGGCGTTCGAGACCCCGCCCGTATGTACATACGTGGCCGTATTTATTGGCGTGTGGTTGTATGTATGTGTACATGTTTTAGATGGGACAACCTGAACTGCTACGTGGGGGGCTATACTATGACATGTGCTGCTACTTACTCGGCCACGATTCATCGTTGCAGAGCGACCGATCGACCAGTATGTACGTACACGTTCCGACAAGACAGACAATGCTACGTACGCTTCGACCGGGTGGGTCCTAGCCGTCTGGGAGGATAAGGACGCACTTCCTTGCGTGCAAAGATATAGCTGCTGGGTCCCAGCTGTCAGGGGGGATATTTTTTTTACCCATAATAAGGACGCACTTCCTTGCGTGCGAAGATGTAGCTGGTGGGTCCCAACAGTCAGGGGGAGAAAACATTATTTTTCAGGGTAAAAAGGATGCAGTTGCATGCATGCGTCCATGGGCGTGGTGCGTCCGCACTATCAGCCTCTCACGTACAGTCATCTTCCAATGACTCTCGTTTGTTGACCGCGTTGAACACACCGTGCCGAGCGCACCAAGGCCGGTGGACGATGGTGAGGCCCCAGACTGGAATGACCCGGAGATGGGGAAGACGCGACAGTGGAGTCGCAGATGGAGAGGAGTGGGAAACTTGACTGGTTCGGGTGCGCGGCAGCACTGCTGCCCACGCGAGACAGGATCAAGAACAGAGGTTGAAGAAGGAGCACGGCTGTTGGATTAACATCCAACGGTCCAGCTGCTAGAATCATTTGTTCATTAAGTTGACAAAGCCATGCGTACACGTCTGCTTAGTAGGCCCACAAGTCACCCACCAAATCTGCCGGGTCCCAGCTGTCATCGGGAGGAATAGTTTTTTCCCATAACAAGGAGGCACTTCCTTCTGTGCGAAGATACAGCCGGTGGGTCTGATAACCCACAAGTATAGGGGATCGCAACAATTTTCGAGGGTAGAGTATTCAACCCAAATTTATTGATTCGACACAAGGGGAGCCAAAGAATATTCTCAAGTATTAGCAGTTGAGTTTTCAATTTAACCACACCTGGATAACTTAATATCTGCAGCAAAATATTTAGTAGCAAAGTAGTATGGAAGTAACGGTAATGGTAGCAAAAGTAACAGTAGCAGTTTTGTAGCAATTGTAACAGTGGCAAAGTAAAGTAACTAAGCAAAGAGCAATATATGAAAAGCTCGTAGGCATTGGATCGGTGATGGAGAATTATGCCGGATGCGATTCCTCATGCAATAGTTATAACATAGGGTGACACAGAACTAGCTCCAGTTCATCAATGTAATGTAGGCATGTATTCCGAATATAGTCATACGTGCTTATGGAAAAGAACTTGCATGACATCTTTTGCCCTACCCTCCCGTGGCAGCGGGGTCCTATTGGAAACTAAGGGATATTAAGGCCTCCTTTTAATAGAGTACCGGACCAAAGCATTAACACTTAGTGAATACATGAACTCCTCAAACTACGGTCATCACCGGTAAGTATCTCGATTATTGTCACTTCGGGGTTAACGGATCATAACACATAATAGGTGACTATAGACTTGCAAGATAGTATCAAGAACTCACATATATTCATGAAAACATAATAGGTTTAGATCTGAAATCATGGCATGCGGGCCCTAGTGACAAGCATTAAGCATAGCAAAGTCATAGCAACATCAATCTCAAAACATAATGGATACTAGGGATCAAACCCTAACAAAACAAACTCGATTACATGGTAAATCTCATCCAACCCATCACCGTCCAGCAAGCCTACGATGGAATTACTCACGCACGGCGACGAGCATCATGAAATTGGTGATGGAGGAAGGTTGATGATGACGACGGCGATGGATTCCCCTCTCCGGAGCCCCGAACGGACTCTAGATCAGCCCTCCCAAGAGAGTTTAGGGCTTGGCGACGGCTCCGTATCGTAAAAAGTGATGAATCCTTCTCTCTGATTTTTTTCTCCCCGAACATGAATATATAGAGTTGGAGTTGAGGTCAGTGGAGCACCAGGGGGCCCATGAGGCAGGGGCGCGCCCAGGGGGGTAGGCGCGCCCCCACCCTCGTGGACAGGGTGTGGCCCCCCTGGCCTTGATTCTTTTGCCAGTATTCTTTATATATTCCAAAAATATTCTCCGTGAAGTTTCAGGTCATTCCGAGAACTTTTATTTCTGCACAAAAATAACACCATGGCAATTCTGCTAAAAACAGTGTCAGTCCGGGTTAGTTCCATTCAAATCATGCAAGTTAGAGTCCAAAACAAGGGCAAAAGTGTTTGGAAACATAGATACGATGGAGACGTATAAGGGTCCCAGCTGCCAGGGGGAGGAAACAGCTTAATAAGGAGGATCTTTCCTTGCGTGCGACCATGGACCTCTTGGGTCCCAGCCGTCAGGCTCCCCATGTACAGTCCTCTTCCGATGACTCTCGTTTGTTGACCATGCCGCGCCGAGCGCAGCGAGGCGGTGGACGACAGCGAGGCCCCAGACTAGAACGACTCGGAGATGGGGAAGACGCGGTAGTGGAGTCGCAGACGGAGAGGAGTGGGAAACTTCACTGGTTCAGGTGTGGGGTGGGCCTACACTCGGCAGAGAACAATAGGAGGTGCGGAGTGGAGGGATGGCCTGGCCGTCGGCGGGGTAGCGTTTCGCTGCGAGGCGCGCAAAACAACGCTGCTGGACGCCGGAGGCTGGAGAAGGCGGTCCCGGCAGCGCTGGGGGAAGAAGACGAGAGATTGAAGAAGAATGCCGGCCGTTGGATGTAAATCCAACGCCTTGCTTAGGCTTCGACCTACTGGCCCACATGTCCGCCAGTCCATTTGTTTTTTAGTCCATTTGGTGGGCTGGGTGAAACAATGATGTAGCATCTATGCAGCCCGTTTATACATATGGTAGAATTTAAAGCCCATTTGCATTTTTCTCGAAATCCGCAGACTTGCTGGGCTGGGTGAAAATATCATGTTGGACTAGACGGAGAAATGTTATAAAAACATAAACACATGATTGCACGTCTATTACTGCATTGGTCAGTAAAATCTTTGCAAGCTTATGTACGCAATCACTAGGAGTTAACTTGCCAAGTTATATATAAACAATTATTATTATTATTTTGTAAGAACTTTCAATTTACGAAATAAAATATCATTTTAATTTGATGAGTTAATAGGACGTGGGGTATTATTATTTTTAGGCTAGACGTGGGACAGTTGAGTTGGTTCTAGGGAAGTACTGGGAGAAAACTCAGTTTACATCGAAAAAGAAAGTGGGAGAAAATTCAGATATAGGATTAATGAAAATGAAAAATAAAGGAAGTGGGAAGGTCTATAAAATGGTTGGACGAACGACATGTTTAACAGAACCTTTTGTTGTTTCTATTATATATATATGTAATAAAATAAGATATAAATATAGGTTTAGTTTTCCATTCTTATAGAAAACATAGGTTCCGTTTTGCATTCTTATAGAAAAATAGGACTGAGCTGTGCGTCGTATTGAAAAAACAAACATAACTTGGGTTGCTAATGTTATAGACAAGCTAGGTTGGGAGGCCCAGAGGCCGCTTGATACCTGCTGGATCCAAAAAAATGTTGAAACATGTCGTGGGCTGCCCATGTTAAACAACAAAACCTAGGCCATGGACCTGGTGGGCCTGGGACTGTCAGCTCTCGACGAACAGTTGTCTCCCGATTCCTCTTGTTTTGCTGACCATGTTGGGGACGACAGACGGCGGCGCCGCGACGAGAGCACCAAGGCGGAGGACAACGTCAAGACCTCAGACCAAACGAACCGGAGTGGGGGAAGACGCAGGCGGAGGGGAGTACGAGGGTTGACTTGTTCTGGTGCAGGGTGGGCCGGTGGAGCCGCCGCCGCCGGACAATGTGTGGGAGTAGAGGGATGGCCTGGCCAACGCCATAGGCTATGATGGCCAGCCGCTGTATAGGAAGAGGACGAAAGATTGAACAAAATAAAGAAATACAAATGGATAGGTGGTTGGTCCCATATGTTTGTGTACTAGACCTACTGGGTCCACCTGAGAAGGGGAATATGTTGGGAGGAAGGAGATTCAAAGCACGGCAGCCGAGTGAACTAGTTTTTTTTAAACGGACGAGTGAACTAGTTACATACATAAGCAAATAGCCACTAAAAAAGCAAACATGTTAATGGGTTCTTAAAAGAAATATTTCGGACAAAACAGATAATTACGACACATAGGCTAATGCATGAAACACTCAGATGATAAAGGTGCTTAAACAGATAAACTACAACATCTAACCTTCCTGGCATGCTTGATCATGACGCTGTGGATGTCCGTGTACCCGTCGGTTACGGGAAGCAGACACGCCCTCATGTCCAAGATCTGCCTGTACATGTCGTAGCATGTGTATGCGTCCTTGGCCGCGTAGGTTATGTAGGCTAGATTCAGAGGTACCTCCCACATGTTCAGGTCCTTGGTATCGTTGTCTTCTTTCATGTTGGCGTATCAGGGGTCGATGATGGTCTCGGCGAGGTCAACCACGGAGTCCTTCTCCTGCCCGTTGCTGATGATCTTGTATTGCTTCTGGATGTCGACAAGCTTGTTGCACCAGATGGCCGAATCGTCGCGTTCTTCCTTCTCTCCACCGTAGCGAAGGTGCAGTCGGCGCTGTCGATGAAATGGGTGAATGCTCCAGAAACTCTGATGGCCCTACAACAGTGGTAGACGAGATCCTCATCCCGCACACATACCTGGGCGACAGCGATCCGCTGGTCCATGTCAGGAGACGAATGGATGGGCACAAGGTCTAGTCCTGCGACCTTGTGCTTTCTCGTCCTGTAGGTACTGCTTGAACTCGGTGAGGTAGAGCTTCACCGAGTCCGGATCGTTGGTGTACATCACATTCCACTTGGTGCAGCCATGGGACTGAACGGCGAACTCAAAGGTGAAACCCTTGCTGAAGTCCATATCCAGCAGGCTCACCCCTTGGATCGCCATTGGAGTCTCTTCAAGTGAACGAGTGGGTAGGCGGCGGCAGCAGTTTGTTTTTCAGCTCTTGGGGAACTGGATTCAATAGTAAACTGAGTGTGTAGAGGCGACAACAATTACTACCCTCCCTCACCCGCTGCACGCCCGGCAGAAGATGCACCCTCGGCGCATTCAAACGCTCCCATTAAGAAACCTACTCCGGCCACACGTCGGTTCACGAGCAGGTCTGTATTGGTACTGTAATAACAAGTGTTAGTGGTCACTTTACTTAGATTTAATTAGCTTTAATAGAAATTTATTCTTAAAACAAGCAATGCATTGGCTCGTTCTATCAGTGCCACAGGATCAACATGCACAACAATTAGAATTATTATTCTCGGGACGCACACGATCAGCACATTTGTCGCACTTTCACACAGATAATACTACCAAGTTTGAACTGTTTGTTATGGTTGTTGCCCTCTACATCATCATGCCATGTTTCCTAGCTTGCAAGATTCAGAACCAACAAATAAGATCCAAATAATAAGTACAACAAAGATGCCTACACATCTCACTGATTCCCAGCTTGCAAGATTCAGAACCAACAAATAAGATTCAAATAATAAGTACAACAAAGATGCCTACACATCTCATTGATTCCCAGCTTGCAAGATTCAGAACCAACCCATTAGAGCCTTTTGATAAAGTGAATATCGGGATTAAATCCACCTTGGCTAGCCGTGTCATACAACCCAAGAACTTGGCGAATGCTCTTGACCGTCACAACATCTGTAGTTGAGTATTCCTGTTTGCACATCACAAATAAGAAGAGCATGATTACTATAATAATGGCACTCCTTGAACTCAACCTGCAGCTCCACTCGGATGAGGCCAGCCTAGAGTTCCATGATTCAATTCATGCACATTTTTATGCAGTTCACCTGAAATGAAGCAAAGATTGCATCATTCAACTAGCAAGAAGTACTTGCTCTCGTGAGCTGGCAGGTTCTTCTTTAGTAGTTGCACTAAAATTGAGGAACCTTAAGGTTGGCTTTCCGGCTCATGTAAGGTGCAACTATAATTTGTTTATCCTTTTGTGCAGTTCCACTAAAATAAGGTGCCATTGTGGTGACAGTGACAGCTCATCTTGCAAAGGCTAATAAAATGTCGCACGAGATTACCAGCAGAATTTGACGGAGATTTTGGAAACTCCAATCACCATTTTGTGTAGTTCCACCAAAATTGAGAGATGTTGCCCATGTGACATTTTAGTTGAATTGCACAAGACACTCATTCCAAAAAAAGTGTTTTGTGCAGTTCACCAAAAGGTCACAATAGCAACAAGGTGAAATGGATATCCCTATCTGCACAAAAAAGATAAAAAGTAAACAGTTGCTGGTCAATAAGAATATACGAAACATACACGAAATGAAAATAAGCATCTTAATTATGTTCATGGCAAACACGCAACGATAGTAGAAAATTTTAAAACATTAGCAATGCTTCATGTTACCGGAAGCATTACGATCAACAATGACATTCGTCATATATGGGATTACTTTAATGGTGGCATTGCTTGTTTACCAGATACAGTAAATCAACAACAGCTAAAGAGTTGGTTTAAGGGCATGGGACCGTGGGGACACCAGGACACTCAGCAGCGTAAAGGAGCAACTTACTTACCGTACTGGGGAAAACAGCATGAGTACCATTTGTAACACAGTTTAATTGCATCATATCACCGGAGGCATTAGATTAACAATAACACTTGTTAGACATGTCCTTAAGGTAACAGTGTGATCGCTTCATTTTACATGCACCCTTACAATAACAACGACAAAAGGTTGGCATAAGGACATGCGACAGTGGACGCATCAGCACAATGTACCTACAAGGAGGTATAAAGTGGTGATGCCGAGTTTGTTCATGCTCTGTGAGGGCAGAAAATCTAATCCTGGAGACCTTTTACTATGTGAGGGTAGCAAATCTAATCCTGGGGACCTTTTACTATGTGAGGGCAGCAAATCTAATCCTGGAGACCTTTTACTATGTGACGGCAACAAATCTAATACTGGAGACCTTTTACTATGTGAGGGCAACAAATCTAATCCTGGAGACCTTTTACTATGTGAGGGCAGCAAATCTAATCCTGGACATACTCTGTTGACTTGTTGTAAGTGCATCTAGTGCCCCTTGGTGATTTTGGTGTATTGAAGACTTATAGGTTAAGGGACTAATGTGTTTATGAGTGTACACAGGTCTATAAGTCTATGAGGAGTTTGATATTTACAGAAAAAGTCGGCCCCTAAAAGTGAATATCTTTGACTGAAGATTTTGGATTTCTGAAGACTTTGAAAGTGAAGAAATTAGTGTGACCTTGAAGACTTGGTAATCATTCAAGGAACATGAAGCGTGAAGACTTTTGTTTTCGTAGTTTCATTTTCTCTTTCTTGAGTCATAGGAAACACCGTACTGTTAAAGAAGGTTGAGGAAATACTAAGGAAAAATTTCCATGTGATGCTCAACTCAAATCCTACACCTACCAATCCCTTCGAGTGAAGCCATTGGAAATCTCATACAGTTCAGTCAATTTCTTTAGTGACAGAGATGAAGTTCTTCTGGTCGCTGAGGAATTTGTTCTGACTGAGGAGTTAGGAATTCGCCAGTGCGGATTGCCCACACAGTGAGGAACATGATAGCCCTGAGGAAATTGAGCCTCAAATATCCGACCGTTGCTGTGCTACGCGCCAGCTGTCCCAAAATATCTACCCACCTAACGGTCATATCATTGAAGGGCATTTATGTCTTATCATGTCGGGCTGCTCCCTTGGCTATAAATAGCCGCCCCCTACAACCACTAGTTGGTTGGCTGCTCCGAGAGAAACTGACACTTGTCATTTGAGAGCATCCCATCCTCCAAGGACTTTGAGCGAAAATCATCAAGTGAGGAAACCCAAACCCAAACACCTACAAACCCAAAGTGATTGAGCATCACTGAAGAGATTGATCCCGCGTGGATCCGATGCTTGTTACCTTTGAAGACTGTGCTTCTTCCAGACGGTTAGGCGTCATGGTCTAGAGCATCCAAGAGGAAATTGTGGATCGCCGAGTGACCAAGTTTGTGAAGGTTTGGAAGTCACCTGAAGACTTACCACGAGTGATTGGGCGAGGTCTGTGTGACCTTAGCTCAAGGAGAATACGGTGAGGACTGTGTGTCCTCAGGTTTAAATACCCAGCCGCTCCAACCAGACGTACAACTGAGACAGCAGTTGGAACTGGTCTACCAAATCATTGTCTTCACCAAGCTTACTGGTTCTACTTCCTCAACTCTTTCATTTCCTCGTAACTGTGTTGTGTACTTGTTCATATCTGTTTGAAGACTTTGAATGAAGACTTTCTCAATTTCCTCAGTTCAGTTTCTTCAGTCTGTTTGTCTTCATCCTGTGTTATCCTGTGTTTACGCTTTCTGTACTCCGTGCTTGTCTTCATTTCTTCATGATGACCATGCTTGTGTTCTGTTATGTTTACATCTGAGTACTTATTCCGCTGCAAGTAGTTCTTCACTTAGGAATTTCCTCACCCGCAAATTCCTCAGTGAAGAATTCATAAAAATCGCCTATTCACCCCCTCTAGTCGATATAACGCACTTTCAATTGGTATCAGAGCAAGGTACTCCCTTGTTCTGTGTGATTTTTGTTTAACCACCTGGAGTTTTAGTTATGTCGGCCACAGGAATGAAGACCGTGTCATGCCCCATCTTTGATGGTCACGAGTATCCCAAGTGGAAGGCCATGATGAAGAAGCGTCTCATGGAGATGAACAGCGAGCTGTGGACCGTCACTGAGATTGGTCTTACCGATCTGTGCAAGATGGCGGAAGCTGATGACATTCGCAAGTTCACCCTTCTCAACCTCACGGCGAAGGACGTCATTTGCTCCTGTCTGTCTCAGAATCAGTTCAGGAATATCATGCATCTCGATCATGCGAAGCTTATCTGGGACCGTCTCTCTGAGGTCTATGAAGGTCATCGAACTCGTCATGATCCTTGGTTTGAGGATTTCAAGGAATCTCTCAAAGCGATGACATTCAAACCAGAATCATCATCTTTTGCTCCATGCCTGATGGCAAAAGATGCTAAGGTAACTGAATGCTACCTATCCGAGTCCAGTGATGATGAATCTGGTGATGAATTTGGACTCAGTTATGTCAAACTTGCTTCCCTTGCCACTAAACAACAAAGAGCTCTGGAAAAAGTTCAATACATGCTAAATAAGAGCGATGATATGTTGGGTGAAGAAATGGATCAGTCGAAAGCTTTGGCTGAAAGTCTTCAGAGACTTCAGTCTAGGTTTGACAACCTTCAAGGTCATCATAACACTCTCTTATCTGACCATGAGAAGCTTTCTTATGAATTTCTTCAAAGAAAGCAAGATCTTGAAAAGCTAAGGGTGAATTATGAAGATCTTCAAAAGGAGCGCGATTCATTACTTGCTCAACAAATCAGCGCTGCTCAGGAAGAATTTGTTCCTCCATGTTTCAAGTGCATTGAACGTGAATCTGCTAATTCTTCACCTGAATGTTCAAATGCTTCTAATGCTACAAATTCTTCACCTATCTCTGCTATCACTAATTCCTCACCTGAGGACATTGCTAGTATCACTGATGATGCAGGGCTGAAGGAATTGTATATGACAGGCATGCACAAAAGCCTCAAAGGGCATCAGACTCTTTATGATGTGCTTAAAAAGCAGATCCTCAACAAGAACCCTAGGAAAGAGGGTATTGCCTTTGAGAGGAAAATTAATGCTGATGGAACATATTGGAAGCCTGAGCAGTACCCCAAAACCTCATGGGTTGCTGCAAAGGGACCTCCAGTAGATCCATCTAATCTATCTGGCTTTACATGTGAATCTCCTCATTCTTCTGATGAGTCATTTGACTCCAACTATAAACTGTTCAAAAATCAGAATGGTGAAGTATTTGCTAGATATGTTGGCCCTAACTGCAGGAATGGTTCCCCTATGAAGAAAATCTGGCTTCCCAAAAGGTGCCTTGAAAATGTTCAGGTGAATGTCATCATGACACCACCTATGAAGAAAAGGAACCCCATATCAAATTCTTCACATGGACCAAATTCTTCATATGGATCCAAGTCCTCATATGGACCAAATTCCTCACATGGATCAAATTCTTCATATCGTGCTAACACCTCTGTTTCACAGGGAAGAGCTAAGGGCTATGAATATGAGCATTATTTTTCTAATCATTATGTTCATAAGTCCTCGAAGAATTCCTCTGCTTATTCATATGCTTATCCTAACTCCTCTTATGTGAAACGAAATGGACTGGCTTCTATGCCACCTTTCTCGTATGGAGCTCGCAGAGTGATGAACTCTTTGCCACCCCTTCAGATGTGGGTGGTGAAGAAAAAGAACTAATTTCTTCTCCAGGGTCAGGTTTCCAGACGTGCTTAAATGTCTGAAGAATTTGCTGGAGACCTAAAAATGCCTGATAGGACGCAGGCTAATCATGAAGAAATGAATCTTCATTTCTCACGTCCTCATACTGTTTTATCTGTTCTATTGGTTGATGAAATTGATCTGATGAATTGATGTCATATTCTTCACTGATGAAGTATATGAGTTTGTAAGATGCACTAATTCATCTGCAGGATGATCAACCCAAAGCCAATGAGTGGGTCCTCGATAGTGGATGTACAAATCACATGACTGGTGACAAAAATCTATTGATGGATGTTCCCTTATCTCCATCGCATGTGAAGCATATCATCTTCGCTGACAAAGGCAAAAGTCAGGTATTGGGTCTAGGTAAGGTTGCGATCTCAAAGGATCGACACATGGACAAAGTCATGCTTGTCGAGTCCTTAGGATACAACCTCATGTCTGTCTCAATGCTATGTGACCTTGATATGGTTGTTGTCTTTGGCAAGTATCGTTGTGTTGTGATCATGGAAGCTGAAAATTCCAAAGTCTTCGAAGGCTTTAGGAGAGGAGATCTGTATATTGTTGATTTCTCTACAGGACCACAACCAGCCGTATGTTTACTTGCAAAAGTTTTAGAAGGCTGGCTATGGCATCGACGACTTGGTCATGCTGGCATGAGGAATCTGCACATGCTCGCGAAGAAGAAGCATGTCATTGGCATTGAGAATGTCAAATTCCTCAAGGATCACATATGTGGAGCCTGTGAAGCCGGAAAGATGACCAAGGCCAAGCATCCAGCGAAGACTATCGTGACTACTACTCGACCATTTGAATTGCTTCACATGGATCTCTTTGGTCCTAATCATTATTCTGTAGTTACAAATGATGCATCTCTATATGGCTTTGTTATTGTTGATGATTACTCTAGTTACACATGGGTGCACATTGTCACTTACAAACATGAGGTGTAGGAAGTCTTCAAACGATTTTCCTCGAGGGATTCAACCAACTTTGGTGTGAAGATCAAGCACATCAGAAGTGACAATGGAACTGAGTTCAAGAATTCTGGTCTTGATGACTATCTTGATGAACTCGGTATTACTCATGAGTTATCTGCTCCTTATACTCCTCAGCAGAATGGCGCCATGGAGCGCAAGAACAGGACTCTTGTTGAGATGGCTCGCACTATGCTTGATGAGTACAAGACGCCTCGTCGCTTCTGGATTGAGGCAATTGATACTGCATGCCACATCATCAACAGATTATATCTTCACAAATTCTTCAAGAAGACTGCATATGAACTCCTCACTGACAAGAAACCCAATGTGAGTTATTTCAAAGTCTTTGGTGCTAAATGTTGGATTAGAGATCCTCATCACAACTCTAAATTTGCACCGAAAGCACATGAAGGTTTATGCTTGGTTACGGAAAGGACTCGCACACCTACAGAGTCTTCAACAACGTTCTTCACAAAGTTGTTGAAACTGTAGATGTGCGGTTTGATGAAACTAATGGCTCGCAAAGAGAGCACCTACCTTCTGTGTTAGATGATCAGTCACCTGAGGAATCTATCAAGTTCAAAGCTACTGAGGATGTCATTCCTACCGAAGAATTAGCTGAAGAAATCATTCCAGAACGTGAAGAATGTCATGCTGATGCACCTGAAGAAAATGGTGCTGAAGAAAATGCTGATCAAATTCCTCGACGACAACCCGCTCATCCTCGCGTTGCAAACGAAGTGCAGATTGAGAAAATCATCAGGACATCAACATTCTAGGTCCTCTCACACACTCAAAAGCTTCACATTTGTCTAACTTTTGTGGGCACTTTGCTTTCGTCTCTATCACAGAGCCCACTAAGGTAGATGAAGCATTTCTGGAGCCTGAGTGGATTCAAGCTATGCAAGAAGAATTACATCAGTTCGAGCTCAACAACGTTTGGGAACTGGTTAATCGTCCAGATCCTCGCAAGCACAATATCATTGGCACAAAGTGGATATACCGCAACAAGCAAGATGAAAATGGCCTTGTGGTGAGGAATAAGGCACGGCTTGTATCTCAAGGCTACACACAGATTGAAGGAATTGATTTCGATGAAACTTTTGCACCTGTAGCTAGACTTGAGGCTATTCTCATATTACTTGCTTATGCTAACCATCATGATATCACTTTATATCAAATGGATGTGAAAAGTGCATTCCTCAATGGTAAGCTTGAGGAAGAAGTATATGTTGCTCAACCCCCAGGTTTTGAAGATCCAAAGCATCCTGACAAAGTCTTCAGACTCAATAAGGCCCTCTATGGCCTCAAGCAGGCCCCTCAGGCGTGGTATGATACTTTGAAGGAATTCCTCATGAAGAAGGCTTCAAACCCGGTTCACTTGATCCTACACTTTTCACTAAATCTTATGATGGTGAACTATTTGTGTGCCAAATATATGTTGATGATATTATCTTTGGCTGTATTGAGCAACGTGATGAACTTGCCTATATGATGAGTGAAGAATATCAAATGTCTATGATGGGAGAATTGAAATTCTTCTTAGGTCTTCAAATTCGTCAACAGCGCAATGGCAGATTCATATCTCAGGAGAAATACCTCAAGGATGTACTGAGGAAATTAGGCATGCAAGATTGCAAAGGGGTCAAAATTCCAATGCCCACAAATGTCCACCTATGCACTGATGAAAATGGTATTGACTTCGATCAAAAGGTATACCGCTCCATGATTGGTTATTTATTGTATTTATGTGCATCTAGGCCAGATATTATGCTTAGTGTACGCATGTGTGCCCGATTTCAAGCTACACCGAAGGAATCACACCATAAGGCTGTGAAGCATATTCTTCGATATCTAGCTCACACACCAACACTTGGATTATGGTATCCCAAGGGCTTGGCTTTTGATCTCGTTGGGTATTCAGACTCTGACTATGCTGGTGATCGTGGGGACCGCAAGTCAACATCTGGCACATGCCATTTCCTTGGAAGATCTTTGGTCTGTTGGTCCTCGAAGAAACAGAACTGCGTATCACTGTCTACTGCTGAAGCTGAGTACATTGCTGCTGGTTCTTCCTGTGCTCAATTGCTGTGGATGAAGCAAACTCTCAAGGACTACGGCGTCAACATGAAGAATGTGCCTCTCTACTGTGACAATGAGAGTGCAATCAAGATTGCTCACAACCCAGTTCAGCAGTCCAAGACAAAGCACATTCAAATTCGTCATCATTTTCTTCGTGATCATGTGTGGAAGGGCGACATCTCTATTGAGCATGTACGGACTGAAGAACAGCTAGCCGATATCTTCACAAAGCCCTTGGATGAGAAGAGATTTAGCAAGTTGAGGTGTGTGCTAAATATCCTAGAATCTTCGAATGTTCTTTGAAAAGGACATTCATCCTAACACTTATGCAAAATTGATGACTTGGATGTGCAACACATGAAGAAATGTTTTTCTTCCATCAATGAAGACTAACACTCTAAGTGTGAAGAAATTAACGAAGAATTTGATTCTCAGAGCCCTACGACAATTGTACGCGGTGTCTGAAATCATCATTCTTAGACGGTGGGTTACGCCACCACCAAAAGTTGAAATCTTCAATTGAGTTTTTTTTGGTTCTGAAATTCCTCAGTTGTTCATTTTCTTCAACTTTGCATTCTCTTCACTGTTTCCGTCGTTTTTCTTCAATGGCTATATTTATATAGAGAGTTTATGTCCTCTACAACATTCACCTATTGCTAATTCTTCAATTTGCTTTTTTCTGCTAAGTGAATGTGATCGGACCCTTCCCCCTCTATGCTATACTCAACCCAATCTATTCACAAATTCTTCATGTGCGTTCTATTTGAAACTCGTTCAAAATCTTCACTGTGTCCTGTCAGCTGAAGAATTTGCGAACGGAACTTTAAAACTTATCTTATCTGAGTTTTCAGCGTTTGCCGCTCAAACCGTTCCACATTCCACGATAATACTTATCTATTCACCCATGATCTCACATGATCGCCACCTCTCAGTACGTGGGTGACACATGCCAAGCGAATGAGAAGGGTCAGGGGCACGTTCGTCCAATTTCTTTGTGCGAACAGTTTTCACTCCGACTATAAATACCCATCCCCTTCCTCACTTCATTTTTACTCCGCTCGACCTCTCTCCCGCTCGAGCTTCCCAAAACCTAGCGTCACCGCTACTTCATCGTCGCCGGTGAGGAAGAGCTTCACTGCCTCGACCTCGTCGCCGTCGTACTCGCGCCAGCTGCGGATTTCTTCACTCCGCCACCGCCGTAGATGTCTTCCTCTGCCGAGTTAGGGCGTGGAAGATCTGAACTGACGAACTTCACATCTACACTTCCCAGTTCGTCGTGTTCTTCATCAAGGGTAATTAAAAGTTACTTTTACTGCCCTCTTTGATTCGAATGTTTTCTACAAAATCTTCAAAGGTGTTTATTCGTCAAATCTTCACACACTAAACACCTCACATGTCATCTGTTCTTGATCCGTTTCTCTAAGCAACATTTTTCTTCAAGATTCCTCAATTGTGTGGATTTTTGATCTATACAACTCTGGGACCTAAGACAAAGAACGCTTAGTGAAATTCTTCAAGACACATCTGGTCAAATTCCTCAAATTGTTCTTTTTGAAAAACCTTATGAGAACGCATATGACCTCTCCAAATTCCTCGCAACTATACTCTGTTCACAGGTACTCATGTCCGCTGCTGAATCACTAGGTTCTCATCAACTTAACTCATTTGCAGCGTTCCTCAAAGAAAAGTTGCACACCTCTTCAAAAAAATTGTTGTTCATATTCCTCAACTAAAGAAAACGGCTGACGGTAAGAAGCCACATAAGGGAGGAAAGAGGCCTGAGGTCAACACAGTGTTTGAGATCCCTAATGATATCTATGCTGGGTACTGCACACCCCCTGAGGAGGATAAAAATTAGCGCAAGGTGCACATTCAAAAGATTGAGAGGAGATGGGCACGGGAATGGAGGGAGTACAGATATGTTACTCCCAAGTATATGAAGAAATTCGCTCTAAATCCTCCATGCCCAAGACCTCCATTGGCACCTGGCCAAGAAGCTGATCCCACCAGCCTCAAGCGTGGTGAGGACTATCCTGATGAATGGGCCAAGCGCCAGGCCAAGCTAGCCAAAATAGCTAAGGAAGTAGTGAGGAAATTTAATGAAGACTCTGTTGCTGTTGCTACCACTGCTGAGGCCTCTGCTGTCAAGCCAAAGAAGGCCATGGCAAAGAAGCCTGCTCATAAGCCAAGTGCTTCACCCTCAATTCCCTCATGGCCAAGTTCCTCAGCAATCCCCTCACGGCCAGATTCTTCAAAGCCCTCACGGCCAGATTCTTCAAAGCCCTCACGGCCAACTCCTCAAGCTGCTCCAGCTCCTCCAAAGTCCTCAGCTCCTCCGACAAAATTCTCAGCACCTGTGCATCTCACCACGTGCCAAAGGACAACAGGCATCTCTATTGCCTCAGGAGCTTCTGCTAGTTCTTCAGCTCCACAAAATTCATCAACTGGCCCATCTCTGCTGAAGAAAAAGGCCACTGCTGGACGAGGCTCTCGACCAAGTCCTCACAAGAAGCAGGTCGCCTTTCATGTGCCGTCTGATGAAGACGAAGCTGATGATGATGAACTTGCTGAAATCATCAGAGACAGGCAGCTCAAGGCCGCTAGAGCCAAAGGCACAAATGTGCCTCTACTTTTGGATCCAAGATTGATCCTTGATTACATTGATCTCTGGCACAAGGACCCCAACACTCCTATGCCTGATTTCAAGCTGACTCCTGGCCAGAGTCATATGCTGACTGCCTTCATTCAAGAAGAAAAATGGAAATTTGAAAAGGCCAGGCAGTTGAAGAAAGTGCAGTACAGGAAGGAGCGCTTCCTGAAGAAAAACATTGTCTCCATGACAACTGAAGAACTTGTCACTATTCAATCTGAGATCAAGAAGCTCAGTGATGACTTTGACGTATACCGCGCTGACTGGCTTGGAGCCAAAGCCAGATTTGTGAATTTAACTGAGAAGTTTACTTCCAATGTTGCAGCCCCAACGCAACAAGAAAATCCTCAGGCTGAGGCATCTGCTTAGCCGACTGAAGAAAATGCCAGCACCGCTGATGACAATCAGGCTGCTGAAGAAACTCAGAGTACCCTCCATTCATTGAACAACCCCACGGGTGAATAAACATACGGTACTAGTATTTATATAGAACGAACAAGCTCGAACTATTTTCGCATAGTTAAAAGTTGAGGGCGGGGCTTTTCTCGGGCAATACGCGCAGCAGTTTTCGCGTAGTCGGTTTGACAGAGAGGCAAGGAGGGTGAGGGAGTAGTGGATTCAACTTACTTACTGCTGGAAAGGTCGGGCTGTGCGATTTGACGGCGCGTTATTGCTGGAAAGACTTGTGATATGACTACTCACTATAGTCATGAATTACTAGCGGTACGGCCGGGGTGATGCCCCCCTTCCGTTCTGCACTCTAATCTGGTGTATGCCACATCGACCAGGATGCTGGCTCTCCCACATGTCGGCGAAGTACGTAGTAGTAAGAAGGAGCAAAGAATCATGCGGTATATACTAGTAGTACTACTACTGATAGAGGCAAAGGTGTCCCGTCTTTCGATGAGATGGCGGCTATCATTTTGGAGGAAGTCGACTTTGACGATCCGACTTCGAACGTGCGAGGACGTCGCGCCTTAGCAATCGCTAAACCAACTCCGAGAGGTTATTGACCACGCCGGAGCACGATCAACCTGACCACGAAGGTCTGTTTCCTGCAGGCAAACAAAGAACAAGCAAGAAACTAAGATTGCAATCTGGATATTGCGAATATAAGAGGAAAGCTTTATTGATCAAGGTTGGGTTCTATGATGCCTTTGTCTGGTCGTTGAACACAAACGAAGTACGCGAAGTTGCAGCTATGGCGAACTTTTAATCTAAACAAAACCCAAAGTCTAAACGACGGCCTAAGGGCTGTATATATGGAGGAAGAGGGGGGAATTTCGTGGCCCTTGGAGGAGGGGTCCGAAACCAACCCTAACTCTTGTTTCCCCACACATACGGACTCTAAAAACAGCCTATACTTAAGTATTTCGAAATTACATGGGCCTGGCCCAATAATATGGTGACGCAGCACCTAGAATAGCCTCTGGATGAAATTTATGAAGTGGCATCTTGTATATTTCGTCCAACGCTTCATGCACTCCTTATGGTGGCTTCAAAGTCCTGAAATCATCACTTGTAACTCTGTTCTTGTTCCCCTTGCGCATGCCATCAACTCCATGCTTGTTCTTGCTCCAATGTTCATCCTTCTCCAAGCTAGGCCCTTCATTTGTAAGCAAAACAAATGTATCCAATTTAGGCAACATCATATTCTCATGAACATTAGAATCATTACCAAGAAACGAAAGTACCTGGTAATTTAATTGGCGTGCGCGAGCTCTAGTAATTGGTCCAGTATATGTAACAGTAGGGGCTGTGGGTGTAACAATGGTATTGATGTCCTCATCATCCTCCCCTTCTTGAAATGAAGTCGTCCTCGACGGAAGCTCATCTTCCTCACCCAAATAAGGCTTCAAATCTGCAATGTTAAAAGTGGGACTAACCCCAAAATCTGCAGGTAGCTCAAGTTTATATGCATTAGCATTTATTTTCTCTAACACCTTAAAAGGACCATCAGCACGTGGCATTAGCTTTGATTTGCACAAATCAGGAAATCTATCCTTACGCAAATGTAACCAAACAAGATCTCCAGGTGTAAACACAACATGTTTTCTACCCTTATCTACCGCAAGTTTATATTTAGCATTCATACGCTCAATGTTTTCCTTAGTTAACTCATGCATTTTTAAAATCAATTCAGCACGTTGTTTAGCATCAAAATTAATCTTCTCCGAAGATGGAAGAGGCAACAAATCAATAGGTGCACGAGGTAGGAAACCATACACAATTTTAAAAGGGCGTATCTTAGTAGTAGAATGCAATGAACGATTATAAGAAAATTCAATATGAGGTAAGCATTCTTCCCACATTTTCTTATTATTCTTCAAAACAACCGTAAGCATAGTAGACAATGTTCTATTGACTACTTCAGTTTGTCCATCAGTTCAGGGGTGACATGTAGTACTAAAAAGCAGTTTAGTCCCCAACTTAGCCCATAAACATATCCAAAAGTGGCTAAGAAATTTAGTATCACGATCTGAAACAATAGTATTTGGCACACCATGCAAGCGAATAATTTCACGAAAGAACAAACCAGCAACATTAACAGCATCATCGCTTTTATGACATGGTATAAAGTGTGCCATTTTCGAGAATCTATCCACGACAACAAATATGCTATCCCTCCCCTTCTTTGTTCTAGGTAAACCTAAAACAAAGTCCATATATATATCCTTCCAAGGAACACTAGGTACAGGCAAAGGCATATATAAACCATGAGGATTGAGTCGCGACTTAGCTTTTTGACATGTAGTGCAGCGAGCAACAAAACGCTCAACATCCCGTCTCATCTTTGGCCAAAAGAAATGTGTAGCAAGTACGTCCTCTGTCTTCTCCATGCGCCTCCTGCAACAACAAAAGACGAACGGAGCTAGCTGGAATGCATAGCTTGTTAGCACGGAACACAAATCCATCATTAACGACGAAATTGTTCCACGTTCTTCCTTCTTTACAATTCTGCATTACATCTTTAAAATCAGCATCATGCACATATTGATCTTTGATGGTCTCCAAACCAAATATTTTGAAGTCAAGTTGTGAGAGCATAGTATAGCGACGAGACAATGTGTAGCGACCCGACCTCAGACGGTCAAGTCTCTGTGCTTAAGTGTCATCCCTGGATCGGTATGCTCACACACACAGTACTCGAGGATTTATAACAGAGGTAAATCACATGTATAAAGTAACGTAAATACTATTACCTCAATCCAGAATAGCGGAAGTAACAACAAGGTTGTGGATTCCCATCAACGCCAATGGCAAAGTTGAGTGTAGAAATCGTAACCCTAACGTATCACTTACTCGTCGTAAGATTCCTGCAACATGAGACGTTGCAGCCACAAAGGGTCAGTACATTGAATGTACTCGCAAATTCACACCATAGGTTAATGATGAATAATAGCTATCACTACATGCATATTTGGCTGGTGGAGGCTCTACGGTTAACATGTTTTTGCGAAAAGCCAATTTTTCCCTACTGGAAAGGAATATATTTTATTTAACTACAAAGTTGGTTGACAAATATTGAGAAGGTTCCTCCAACTCAGTCCCAAAATAATAAAGGAATATATTTTATTTAACTACAAAGTTGGTTGACAAATATTGAGAAGGTTCCTCCAACTCAGTCCCAAAATAATAATCATTAACCCAATGTGACGCCCCCGATTCAGTCGTACACTAATCATACACGCAAACGTGTACGATCAAGATCAGGGACTCACGGGAAGATATCACAACACAAGTCTAAAAATAAAATAAGTCGTACAAGCATCATAATACAAGCCAGGGGCCTCGAGGGCTCGAATACAAGTGCTCGATCATAGAGGAGTCAGCGGAAGCAACAATATCTGAGTACAGACATAAGTTAAACAAGTTGCCATAATATGGCTAGCACAAACTGGGATACAGATCGAAAGAGGCGCAGGCCTCCTATCTGGGATCCTCCTAAACTACTCCTAGTCGTCGTCGGCAGCCTGCACGTAGTAGTAGGCACCCGCGGTGTAGAAGGAGTCGTTGTCGACGGTGGCGTCTGGCTCCTGGGCTCCAGCATCTGGTTGCGACAACCAGGTAGAATGGAAAGGGGGAAAAGAGGGAGAAAAGCAACCGTGAGTACTCATCCAAAGTACTCGCAAGCAAGGATCTACACTACATATGCATGGGTATCTGTGTAAAGGGGCAATATCAGTGGACTGAACTGCAGAATGCTAGAATAAGAGGGGGATAGCTACTCTTGTCAAAGACTACGCTTCTGGCAGCCTCCATCTTGCAGCATGTAGAAGAGAGTAGATGGTAAGTTCACCAAGTATCATCGCATAGCATAATCCTACCCGGTGATTCCCTCCTCGTCGCCCTATGAGAGAGTGATCACCAGGTTGTATCTGGCACTTGGAAGGGTGTGTTTTATTAACTATCCGGTTCTAGTTGTCATAAGGTCAAGGTACAACTCCGGGTCGTCCTTTTACCGAGGGACACGGCTATTCGAATAGATAAACTTCCCTGCAGGGGTGCACCACATAACCCAACACGCTCGATCCCATTTGGCCGGACACACTTTCCTGGGTCATGCCCGGCCTCGGAAGATCAACACGTCGCAGCCCCACCTAAGCACAACAGAGAGGTCAGCACGCCGGTCTAAATCCTATGCGCGCAGGGGTCTGGGCCCATCGCCCATTGCACACCTGCACGTTGCATGGGAGGCCGGAGAGCAGACCTAGCAACCTCCATTACAAAGGAAGTTGCGTTACGCGGTCCAACCCGGCGCGCGCCGCTCAGTCGCTGACGTCAAGAAGGCTTCGGCTGATACCACGACGTCGAGTGTCCATAACTGTTCCCGCGTAGTTGGTTAGTGCGTATAGGCCAGTGGCCAGACTCAGATCAAATACCAAGATCTTATTAAGCGTGTTAATTTAAGTAACCGTGAACGCCGACCAGGGCCAGGCCCACCTCAACCTGCCCTGTCGCTCCGCCACAAAGTAACAGTCGGGGGCCGTCGGGAACCCAGGCCCACCTCTACCGGGATGGAGCCACCTGCCCCTTCAGCCCCCATCTCCGAACTGTATCATAAGTAATGTAACGGTATAAAGTATATAGCATATGCCCGTGATCACCTCCCAAGTGATCACGGCCCAGTAGTATAGCATGGCAGACGGACAAGAGTGTAGGGCCACTAATGGAATACTAGCATCCTATACTAAGCATTTAGGATAGCAGGTAAAGGTAACAACTGTAGCAACAATGACAGGCTATGCAGCAGAATAGGATTAACCGAAAGCAGTAACATACTACACTAGTCTAATGCAAGCAGTAGAGAGAAGGAATAGGCGATATCTGGTGATCAAGGGGGGGGGGCTTGCCTGGTTGCTCTAGCAAGAAGGAGGGGTTGTCAACACGGTAGTCGTACTAGGTGGCAGCGGCGTCGGTCTCGGGGTCTACCGGAGAAGAAGAGGGGGAAGAAACAGTAAATACGGAGCAAACAAAGCATCACAAAACATAACGAGGCAATATGTGGTGCTAGGTATGCCCTAACATGGTACTAGGCGATGCCGGCGAAGGGGGAAAACATCCGTGAAAGTATCCCCGGTGTTTCGCGTTTTCGGATAGATGAACCGGAGGGGGAAAGTTGCGTGTTCACTATGCTAGGGATGTGTGGCAGACGAACGGGTTACGTATCCGGATTCGTCTCGTCGTTCTGAGCAACTTTCATGTACAAAGTATTTTCATCTGAGCTACGGTTTATTTTATATTAATTTTAAAAAAAAATAATCATTTTCAGAATTTACTTAATTATTTTAAATCAACATTATCTAGAATAGTGCATGCTAACGTCAGCATGACGTCAGCAGTCAACAGGGCGTTGACTGGGTCAAACTGACGTGTGGGTCCCACTGGTCATAGACTGTTTAGCTAGTTAACATTAGTTAGTTAGGTTACTTAGCTATTAGGTTAATTAAACACAATTAATTAATTAATTAATTAATATTTTTATTTCTTATTATTTTTTTAATTCCTCTTTTTTATAAAACGTTCTGGGGGTGGCCCCCGGCTGTCATAGGCCTGGGGGCCTTAGCAAGTAGGCGGGTGCGGGTCTTGGGCGCTGGGCGCACGGGCGTGGGTGCCTGAGCCTGGTCAGGTGCGGCCCAGGCAACGGTTGCGGCGACTAGTGATGGCGCACAGCGAGCAAGGCGATGGCGGGCAGGGGACCTCGGCGGTCGGCACGTGCAAGCAACGGCCGGAGCGGGGAGGCTGCGGGGCGCGGGCGGAGCGGCAAGCAGTGATAGAACGGCGCAGGCGCGCGGCCTCGCTGTAGGGGGAGGCGACGCGAGGAGCAGGGGTGGCCGGGAGCAAAGCAGCAGCAGGGGACCGGCCACGGCGTGGGAGCGAGGCGGCACCAGGGCGGGACGGCGTGGCTGCAGCGCAACCGCAGAGTGGCGGCGCTAGGCAGCAGAGTAGCAACGAGGGGGAGGCGCGTTGGCGGGCGTCAGAGCGGGGCGAGGAGGAGGGCTGCGGGCGGCACAGGCGGGCACAGGTCGCGAGGGAGGTGAGGCAGTGCGTGGCCTGGACGAGCGTGAGGGCGCACGGGACGCGGACGCGGCAGCGGTGAGCGCGTGCGGTCGGCGCGGGCGCGAGCAGCGCGTGGACGGGGAGGCACGGGGTGGCCGCGGCAGCGGCAGGCGCGGATGCGTGCGCGGCGAGGCGCGTGGGAGACAGGGGGAGAGGAGGGGCGCGGGCTCACGTCGGGTGCAGGGGTTGGGGCAATGGGGCGCGGGGAGGAAGTCGGAGACGACGAGTGACGTCGGGGAGGCAGACCGGCGGGGAGGAGGCGGCAGTCTGGCGAGGTCCAATCGGCGATGGTCGGCGACGAGGATTGGCGGCGACGTGGAGAGGACAGCGAGGTGGCGGGGTCGAGCGCGCGAGCCCCGATCCGATCTGGATCGGGGGGAAGCGAGTGGGGGGAGTGGGTGTCGGTGGGGGTTAGGGTTTGGGTAGTGGGGTTAAGGGGAGTGGGGGTGGCCGGTTGGGCCGGCCTGGTTGGATGGCCAGCTAGGCTGAGGCCCAGCGCGGGGAGAGGGGGTTATTCCTTTTTTTTTTGCTTTTTTCTTTTTTTTTCTTTTTTTAGTTACTACTTTTTGTTTTATTTTAGTCACACTTTATTTTAGTTTTTATAAAATATGACCATAGCTCCTAAAAATAAGGTTTCAGAACAGCCCTCTACCATAAAAAGTTTGGTGGTCAAATAAACTAGTTTAATATTTGTTTATTATCTAAAATCATTTAAATAATTGTTTTGCTACGGTTTTATTTATTTTAGAGTATTTAATCATTTCATAGAAGTGTGGTTTCTCCACCATAATTACCTATGCATTATTTAGCACAACCCGAACATTTTGGTTTTAATGCTTGAAAACTATTACCGTTTGTTTTGATTTTGATTTTGAATTTGAATCGGTTTCGAACTAACGCGAGATTAACAACAGTAACCGTGGTGACATGGCATCATTAACAAGGAATTACTGTAGCTTAAATATCCGGGCGTCACACCCAATCAAATTAATTAGATAATGTGTTGAGATCAACATGATAATCCAAGAACCAGATACTCAAGATGTCCATAACCGGGGACACGACTAATCATGATTAGTTTGTACACTCTGCAGAGGTTTGTGCACTTTTCCCCACAAGACTCGATCTCCTCCGTTGGATTTCTCGCACTACATGGTGTTTGAGAAACGGATGACCGAGACACAGTCTTTCCGAAGCATTAACTCTAACCCTGGGTAGACAGTACCAACCTACATCCCCTACATCTGCTAGCCTACCACTGGAAGAGGTCATGCAACATACTCAACTATGCTAGAGCCCATAATAGCTTGTGCCTGCACACGGAAGTTTCTAGCATGAATAATCTTATGATCCCTTTGAGCCTGGGTGGCATTCCATAGGGTGATCACACGGGTCCTCCGGGATCCCCTTGGGCAAGCACTGGGTTCTCCAGGTGCCCGGGCAAACCACTTGGTGCTCCAGGGTCCCCCTACCAATCCACCCAGACGTGTATTAAATTAGCCACCTTAAGTTAACCATTAATTAACAATCTCACATCTGTCATGGATTCACTCACCCAAACCATGTCTTCAAGCATAGCATAGCAATATAAGAATAACGTAGAAGTAACTCCCAAGGTTTGAATGCAGGACAATAGGTTCCTACCTCATCAACTACTTCCCAATACCCACATGTTATCAATTCCTAGCCATGCAATGTTTGAGGGTGAAACTAATGCATAAAAATTGGGTATGAAAGGGATATGATCAAAGTGTGGACTTGCCTGTACTGTTGATGAAGATGATTCGCACTCATAACTCCTGATAGTTCTATTCGTCACACTCCGGTCAGTCTAGCGTAAGCAAGCAATAGTAACCACACATAAGCAATCACTCAAAAGATCGGAAAGAACGAAGAAGACAATTCGCAAAACATCAAAACCAAGCAAATAACCCTTGCAACATAAAACAATTTCTAACAGTACCAAAATTATGTGTATTTGGCCTTATCAGAAAGTTTAGGTCAAGAGCTTTAATTTGCAAAAAGAATCAACTCAAACGGAGTTATAAAACTCAAGTTACGATCAAACGAAGTTCAAATTCAAATCTATTTGAATTCAAATTTTTAAACTTTCAAAACTATGTTTAAGTTATTTTACTGGATAGAGGGGATCATAACGAAGAAGTGGGCGTTGGTTTCGTTGGATTTGGACAATCGGGTAAAAAGTAGTGACCGGTTGAAATACAGAGACTAATCTGTAAATAAAATATTCACAGATAGGTCCTTGGCTGAAAATAAAAATAAAAATACAATCCTATCGAATGAACATTCGCTACGAAGAGGTAAACAGCGAGCGTTCGCTACTTAACTAGATTTACTAAGAAAAAACGGGTTTAAGATAAAAACCGAAACCCTAAAAGAAAAACCGGCGAACCCAGGCGGTTTAGTACCGGTTCAGGGCGGTTTTCCGTCGAAACCCGGCGGCGACGGCGGGATCGGCGGCGGCGGCTCCGGCTGCTTCTTGGGCGCGGCTGCGGACGGCGGCTAGGGGCTCTTGCGGCAGCGGCGGATCGGCGGGGCGGCGCGGCAGCGGGAGGCGGCAACAACGGCTACGGGTGGCGGCGGCGGTTGGCGGCGGCTTGAGGGAGGAAAGGGGCCGGGGTGGCCGGTATTTAAAGAGGGCCTGGGCGACGGGTGGCGTGGAGGAGGGGCAGGCGGCGCGGAGTCCGCGGCGACCACGGCGGCGGCGCGGGATTGCCCGGGGCTCTGTCCCGAGCTCGGGGAAGGCGGCGACGGCGGATTTGGGCCGGCTGGGCTGGCTCGGCTGGGCCGGCCCAGTTCGGAAGAAGAGATTTTTTAACACATATTTTTTTAACAGAGAGAAAAAGAAAGAAAAAGAAAATAAAGTAAAATATTATATAGGCATATAATATATCAAAATTTTCAGAAAAATATTTCCTACATCATGAACATTTTTCTAGCGTCAAATAAAATCCACAAAATTTTAAATAAAGCAAACAGTGCTACAGCTCTAATAAAATCCAATAAAAATCATTTTAAAATACCAAAATAAATTCAAATTTATTTCTCTCCAATTTTCTATTGTAGGGAATCATTTTACCCTAATTTCCATATATTTTATTTTTTGGAGAAAAATAATTTGAATAAAAGCCAAATAACTCCAAATTGAAAATAATTTCAAAAGGGATTTTCAATTTGATTCTCCGAAACTCCCAACTCATATTTCATATGTTTTGAAGAAGTCATTTTATCTTCTCTCGTGAAAATCATTGAGTTGCTTAAAGTTTCTGAATTGGAAAA
The DNA here is from genome assembly GCF_002575655.3 of Aegilops tauschii subsp. strangulata. Lineage (NCBI taxonomy): Eukaryota > Viridiplantae > Streptophyta > Magnoliopsida > Poales > Poaceae > Aegilops > Aegilops tauschii. Next base: position 206,802,408 of record NC_053039.3, on the reverse strand, counting down.
TATTTCCAAATAAAATTCAAATCTTTTCAAAACCCTTTTCATTTATTCAAATGGAAGAAGTCATGTCATCTTCTCTCTAGGGTTTTGTGTTTGAAAAGAATTTGAATTCACGGAGGTCATAAATGCAAAAAATGAAAGTTTGGGAAAGTCCTTTTATTCCCTCTCAATTAACTTTCAAAAGTTTCAAATTTCACTCAAGTCACACAATCAATCAAACAATCAATCATAACTATCTATTTAATATAACATTCCAAAATTTAGAATTTTGGGATGTTACAAACCTACCACCCTTAAAATGAATCTCGCCCTCGAGATTCGGAGAGCTAGAAAGAAATAGGTTAGGTTCGGGGGTCTTCTCAAAATCCATCGATCGTCTCAGGGGGTCTCGGGTGCTACCACCCTTAGAAACATGGTTACGGTTCCATCAAAACTCATATACTCCATCCTTATTGCTGACAGTGTCGGTCTTCTCAAATTCTCGGGAAAATTCCTTCTCTGGGCCCTTCCGGTAGTGGCATAACCTTTACCGCAACTCTTCTGTCCTTTTATCTTGGTAAGGTTCTTCTGTGACTGGGTCTTATTAGCTGACGGGTCTGGCGCCAATACTAAACAACTATCGATATCTCATGGTGGTCATCCAACAATTAGACTGGGTCCCTGCAGAAAACGGGTCTTGGCTGAACCTCACCATAGGACCTACGATTGGCAACAACTGCCTTGTATAAGGGAAAAAAATTGTCCTACCATTCTAAGGTTTAAACAAGGTTTAATATCGCCATATCTCTACTATAGGTAAGTCACTCAGATGTACCATCCCATATAGCAAAGGCGAATAATAAGAGTAAGTCGGTATGGTGATCAATCCATCCCGCACCCAAATCATTACCTTGTATACCGTTAGTGAATCTCGCATTCTAACACTCGGTCATCTTCACAAGCATTGCAGAATTTCTCTTGTCAACGAACTAAGTTCGGATCAATCCATGGATTCTGCAAGCTGAACAAACATCTATCGTTTCTTCACATCTCTCATGTTTTGCGTTACTCCTATAAAATCGTCGATGGGTAAGGTCGTAATCTCTTCCAGGGTTTTTCCTTCAGCAAGAGTGTGCTTGCTTCTTGGCAGGTCCTGGGGCCGGTGGGTTATGGCCCATCTCATCACTTGTAAACCTTGAACTCATCATCGGGGCAACTGATTATCATTCCAACATCCAGCTTCCTAGCATTCTTAAAATCCATCCAATTGTACTGTCTCTCTCTTCCTTCTATTGGCACCAAACTAAGACGTGATTACTCAGACTCATCATGGAGTTGCAATTGCTCCATATTTCCAACATCATACCTCCTTTATATCCAATAGTACTTCATCCCTTCATACTCTTGGGGTATCCCACATATCGAGATAAAACTTATACTTATGAAGTCCACTCCGTGGAACATCGTTATCCTTTCCAGGGGCCAAATGTTCTCACAGGGTACTACCACCCTTGAAATGCACAAATTCTTCCATAGACCATATTTCTCATATCCTCGAAAATGGTCAAAAATCTTCCTTCATAGAATAACAACTCATAAAATCCAATTCAGTACCAACGAGGCTAACTTTATTGATTCTCCAATGATTACAATCTCTTGCTTTTCCATTACATGCCTCAACTCATCACCTCAATATAAAAGAGTTGTTCCCACTACTACTACTATACTTCTCACAGACACAACTAATTATCACAAGTCTCCTTCTCCTTGGAACAATCTCTGGTAAGGTGCCCTGCTTCATTACAATGAAAACATATTACGTCCGACAAGTCTCGTGGTTTCCTTATGACTACATAGCCTCCTTGGGTCCTCGGCTTCCTTTTAGGGCAACCGCTAAAGTAGTGCCCTGTATCTCTGCACCTAAAACATATGATATGATGCAGGTCCTTCTTGGAATCCATTCTATTTCTCTTCCTAGACTTTTCCGTTCCAATCAGGGCTTCTATTTCCTGTGGGTCATACTCTACTTCCTTTGTCGGGAATTCTACTAGATCCCCATTCAAACAATTCTGGGAGATGTGTCCTTCTTCTCCACATGAATAGCATGACTTGGTGCAAGGTCTACTTGGTTCTTCTGTAGGTGTGTTCTCCACCTCTTCCTTCATCACCGGGTCTTCTAGAATTTCCATGAGGGCTCCTTTCATTACTTCTCTCTTCTGCTAGATGGTTCTTTGTACCATGGGGTAAATGTGACACTGAGCAGGGTAGTGGGTTGTCCCTTCACACAAGAAACAAGTAATCTGCCTAGTTGGGCATTCTTCAGCTGTGTGACTTCCTTCACAATTAGGGCATTCATCCTTGTGTTCATTATGGGTGTGTCCTATTTCTCCACAAATCTTGCATGCACAAGGTTTCTTCATATTATTTCCATAAGGCCACAAATTCTGGGGCACAAGACGAGATCTTTGCAGAGTCAACTTAAATTCTTTCCAAGTGGTTACTCCTTGCCATCCATTGATGGTTTGGTACATCCTCCACCAAGTAGAAGCACCTCTTTCAAAGCACCGAAGAGCATGCTGGGTCATATCCTTTCCGACTATAGGGTTATTCTCCATATGATCCTCCATGTTCTGAATCCATCGGTCCGTCTCCAATTGACTTATCGGTCCAGGAAATGTGAGTTCATCTCCATTCATCCTCTATTGGGTCCATGGGTTTGGGGTGGGATAAGAGAGATAGGGAGGGATACACACAATGCAAACAATAGTTTTGAAAAGACAGATTTTATTTGTGGCTGTTGGAAAAACATCAAACAAATGACTGCTCACAAACGTCGCATCTAACGTAGGTGTATAACAGGGGTTTGGTCTTCTAAAGGTCAATAAGTCTTCAACGTCACCAAACTCTTCAAGTCTTGCTCATGTCTCTGATGGCTTCTTCCGATCATGCTTGTCCTTCTCAAGTTCTTTTGCCAGATCTTCTCTGTTGACGTGAAGTCTCTCATGACGTCCTTCAATATTTCTGGAGTTGCGTTCCAAACTTCCGGGTTTCAACATCCTTGGCATGAACCATGGTCCTACTGTCCTTCAGTTCGTGACGAATCTCTAGGTTTTGTTCCTCCAGTTTGGCTACTTCAGCTTCTGGGTCCTAAGTTTCTTCACGAAATGCTCCTTGTCAAATATAGCTTCCTGAAGGTCCATCTTAAACTTACTGATATGATACTCCAGATCCTGGTGATACACCAGCTACGTTTAAACTTCATCTTTTGCTGATAGGTGCTCCATTAGCCCTTTTTTCATCAAATCCTTCTGAAGAAATGCATGCTTAACTCAGCACGGTGACAATAGCATAATCGGGCAATAACACCATGGTTAGCCGTGTCTATGCCCATGTTACTGCCAGGAGCTTTCATTCCATAATTGATATCTCCTGTCTTAGGGTTTTCTTGACAAAAACGTTGAGTTCTAATGCTCCATGTTCTGGACTTTCTCCGATACACCTTGATCTCGGGTATTGACAGCTTCCTTAGTCTGCCAAGTTCTGTAATGGTAGCCTTCCTAGGTCATTCAAATTTGGGAATTCTTCAGAGCCTTCAAATTCTCCTAGTCTTCGGAGTCTTCAACCGTTGCAGTTTCCATTATTATAATGCACGGTAAAATCCTCTTCATTCCGAAGTGGTCTTAGTTGTCCGATATCTTGTACTGCTTGGAGTGGACTCATCAGTCGAATCTTCGAGTGGTCAAAAGAGAAAAGGGGGGTATGGTCTCACTAAAAGGGATTTTTTTGAATAAGCTCAGAAGAGAAGAGAGGTAAAAGATCTTTTTGAAAAGAAAGTTGTAGAGAAAAAATCTTTCCTATGGGCTTGCCAGTTTCTAGGGGTCACGTCCTACAGTCAACATGTGCTCTGATACCATCTTGTAGCGACCCGACCTCAAACGGTCAAGTCTCTATGCGTAAGTGTTATCCCTGGATCGGTATGCTGACACACACAGTACTCAAGGATTTATAACAGAGGTAAATCACATGTATAAAGTAAGGTAAATACTATTACCTCAATCCAAAATAGCGGAAGTAACAACAAGGTTGTGGATTCCCATCAACACCAACGGCAAAGTTGAGTGTAGAAATCGTAACCCTAACGTATCACTTACTCGTGTAAGATTCCTGCAACATGAGAGGTTGCAGCCACAAAGGGTCAGTACATTGAATGTACTGGCAAATTCACACCATAGGATAATGATGAATAATAGCTATCACTACATGCATATTTGGCTGGTGGAGGCTCTACGGTTAACATGCTTTTGTGAAAAGCCAATTTTTCCCTACTGCAAAGTAATATATTTTATTTAACTACAAAGTTGGTTGACAAATATTGAGAAGGTTCCTCCAACTCACTCCCAAAATAATAATCATTAACCCAATCAAATTAATTAAATAAAGTGTTGAGATCAACATGATAATCCAAGAACCAGATACTCAAGATGTCCATAACCGGGGACACGGCTAATCATGATTAGTTTGTACACTCTGCAGAGGTTTGCACACTTTTCCCCACAAGACTCGATCTCCTCCGTTGGATTTCTCGCACTACATGGTGTTTGAGAAACGGATGACCGAGACACAGTCTTTCCGAAGCATTAACTCTAACCCTGGGTAGACAGTACCAACCTACATCCCCTACATCTGCTAGCCTACCACTGGAAGAGGTCATGCAACATACTCAACTATGCTAGAGCCCATAATAGCTTGTGCCTGCACACGGAAGTTTCTAGCATGAATAATCTTATGATCCCTTTGAGCCTGGGTGGCATTCCATAGGGTGATCACACGGGTCCTCCGGGATCCCCTTGGGCAAGCACTGGGTTCTCCAGGTGCCCGGGCAAACCACTGGGTGCTCCATGGTCCCCCTACCAATCCACCCAGATGTGTATTAAATTAGCCACCTTAAGTTAACCATTAATTAACAATCTCACATCTGTCATGGATTCACTCACCCAAACCATGTCTTCAAGCATAGCATAGCAATATAAGAATAACGTAGAAGTAACTCCCAAGGTTTGAATGCAGGACAATAGGTTCCTACCTCATCAACTACTTCCCAATACCCACATGTTATCAATTCCTAGCCATGCAATGTTTGAGGGTGAAACTAATGCATAAAAATTGGGTATGAAAGGGATATGATCAAAGTGTGGACTTGCCTGTACTGTTGATGAAGATGATTCGCACTCATAACTCCTGATAGTTCTATTCGTCACACTCCGGTCAGTCTAGCGTAAGCAAGCAATAGTAACCACACATAAGCAATCACTCAAAAGATCGGAAAGAACGAAGAAGACAATTCGCAAAACATCAATACCAAGCAAATAACCCTTGCAACATAAAACAATTTCTAACAGTACCAAAATTATGTGTATTTGGCCTTATCAGAAAGTTTAGGTCAAGAGCTTTAATTTGCAAAAAGAATCAACTCAAACGGAGTTATAAAACTCAAGTTACGATCAAACGAAGTTCAAAGTCAAATCTGTTTGGATTCAAATTTTTAAACTTTCAAAAATATGTTTAAGTTGTTTTACTGGATAGAGGGGATCATAATGAAGAAGTGGGCGTTGGTTTCGTTGGATTTGGACAGTCGGGTAAAAAGTAGTGACCGATTGAAATACATGGACTAATTTGTAAATCAAATATTCACGGATAGGTCCCTGGCCGAAAAAATATATCCTATCGAAGAACGTTCGCTACGAAGGGGTAAACAGCGAGCGTTCGCTACTTAACTAGATTAACTAAGAAAAACCGGGTTTAAGATAAAAACTGAAACCCTAAAAGAAAAACCGGTGAACCCGGGCGGTTTAGTACCGGTTCAGGGCGGTTTTCCATCAAAACCCGGTGGCGGCGGTTAGATCGGCGGTGATGGCGGGATCGGTGGCGGCGGCTCCGGCTGCTTCTTGGGCGCGGCTGCGGACGGCGGCTAGGGGCTCCGGCGGCAGCGGGAGGCAGCAGCAGCGCGGCGGCGGCGGCTACGGGTGGCGGCTGTGACGGCGGTGGTTGGCGGCGGCTTGAGGGAGGAGAGGGGCCGGGGTGGCCGGTATTTAAAGTGGGCCGGGGCGACGGGTGGCGTGGAGGAGGGGCAGGGCGGCGCGGAGTCCGCGGCGACCATGACGGCGGCGCGGGATTGCTCGGGACTCTGTCCCGAGCTCGGGGAAGGCGGCGACGGCGGATTGGGCCGGCTGGGCTGGCTCGGTTGAGCCGGCCCAGTTCGGAAGAAGAGATTTTTATAACACATTTTTTTAAAACAGAGAGAAAAGGAAAGAAAAAGAAAATAAATTAAAATATTATATAGGCATATAATATATCAAAATTTTCAGAAAAAGATTTCCTACATCATGAACATTTTTCTAGCGTCAAATAAAATCCACAAAATTTTAAATAAAGCAAACAGTGCTACAGCTCTAATAAAATCCAATAAAAATCATCTTAAAATGCCAAAATAAATTCAAATTTATTTCTCTCCAATTTTCTATTATAGGGAATAATTTTACCCTAATTTCCATATATTTTATTTTTGGAGAAAAATAATTTGAGTAAAAGCCAAATAATTTCAAAAGGGATTTTCAATTTGATTCTCCGAAACTCCCAACTCATATTTCATATGTTTTGAAGAAGTCATTTTATCTTCTCTCATGAAAATCATTGAGTTGCTTAAAGTTTCTGAATTGGAAAATATTTCCAAATAAAATTCAAATCTTTTCAAAACCCTTTTCATTTATTCAAATGGAAGAAGTCATGTCATCTTCTCTCTAGGGTTTTGTGTTTGAAAAGTATTTGAATTCACGGAGGTCATGAATGCATAAAATGAAAGTTTGGGAAAGTCCTTTTATTCCCTCTCATTTAACTTTCAAAAGTTTCAAATTTCACTCAAGTCACACAATCAATCAAACAATCAATCATAACTATCTATTTAATATAACATTCCAAAATTTAGAATTTTGGGATGTTACACAATGGATTAGCAATAACATTTTCTTTACCCTTCTTGTGTTTAATAACATCAGGGAAAGTCTCAATGAATTCAACCCATTTAGCATGTCTACGATTCAGTTTAGCTTGACTTTTAATATGTTTCAAAGATTCATGATCAGAATGTATAACAAATTCTTTGGGCCATAAATAATGTTGCCATGTCTCTAAAGTCCGAACAAGAGCATATAATTCTTTATCATAAGTAGAATAATTCAGACTAGGCCCACTCAATTTTTCAGAAAAGTATGCAACAGGTTTGCCATCTTGTAATAACACACCTCCTAATCCAATTCCACTAGCATCACATTCAAGCTCAAAAGTCTTATTAAAATCAGGGAGTTGGAGTAAAGGAGCATGTGTCAACTTATCTTTCAATACCGTAAAGGCTTCTTCTTGTTCGGTACCCCAAACAAAAGGCACATCCTTCTTTGTAAGCTCGTTGAGAGGTGCAGCAGTGGTGCTGAAATCTCTCACAAAACGCCTATAGAAACCAGCGAGGCCAAGGAAACTCCTCACTTGTGTGACCATTTTGGGCTGCGGCCAACTCTCAATAGCTTCAATCTTGGCTTTATCAACTTCAATTCCCTGTGGAGTAACAACATAGCCAAGAAAAGATACTCGGTCGGTGCAAAAGGTGCACTTTCCAAGGTTACCAGACAAACGTGCATCACGTAGAGCAATAAAAACATCACGTAAATGTTCCAAATGTTCCTCCAACGATTTACTATAAATCAGTATATCATCACAATAGACTACCACAAATCGTCCAATGAAAGCACGTAAAACTTTGTTCATTAATCTCATGAAAGTACTAGGTACATTAGTTAACCCAAAAGGCATGACTAACCACTCATATAAACCAAACTTAGTTTTAAATGCAGTTTTCCATTCATCTCCCAATTTCATACGAATTTGATGGTATCCACTACGCAAATCAACTTTGGAGAATATTGGAGAGCCACTCAATTCATCAAGCATATCATCTAGCCTAGGAATAGGATGACGATAACGAATAGTAATATTATTAATGCCTCTACAATCAACACACATACTTGATGTACCGTCCTTTTTCAGCACTAGAATAATAGGAACAACACAAGGACCAAGGGATTCGCGAATATATCCTTTGTCGAGCAGCTCCTGGACTTGACACATAATCTCCTTCGTCTCCTCTGGATTGGTACGGTATGGTGCACGGTTGGGTAGCGATGCACCGGGAATTAAGTCAATTTGATGCTCAATCCCTCGAATAGGTGGTAATCCCGGTGGCACGTCTTGTGGGAAGACGTCAGCGAACTCCTACGAAATGTTAGTGACAGCAGGGGGCAAAGAGGAAGGCACGTCCTTGAATGAAAATAATGCTACTTTGCACACAAAAGCATAGCAAACAGATTTGCTCAATTCTAGCTCATCAATATCAGATTTGGTGGCAAGTAAACATGCACTTTTCAATTTAATTTCAGAAGCAACACTAGATGGTTTATTATTAGGCTTCATTTGTTGCTCAAATTCTGTTGCCACAATCTGATTTTCACTCTTATTTTTCTCCTGTTTTGCTTTATTAGCTCTATTAATGTCATCTTTCAAAATGGAATCAGGAGTCATAGGAAGCAAAGTAATATTTTTATCCTTATGAACAAGAGTATACTGATTGTTTCTACCATGGTGTACAGAATTTTTATTAAATTGCCATGGTCTACCAAGTAATAAGGAACATGCTTGCATAGGTACCACATCACAATCAACATATGTAGAGATACTAAAATGCACACGAACAGTACGTGTTACTTTAACCTTGCCGCTGTTGTTAAACCATTGGATGTAGTAAGGATGTGGATGTGGTCGTGTGGTGAGAGACAGCTTCTCCACCATCTCCATGCTAGCCAAGTTGTTGCAGCTCCCTCCATCTATTATGACGCGAACAGAACGTTCCTTCACTACATAATTTGTATGGAACAAATTATGCCTCTGATTTTGCTTAGCTTGTGTGACCTACACACTCAAAACACGTTGAGCAACTAAACACTCATACCTGTCAGCGTCTTCAGGAGCCATGTATTGCGTCTCATGATCAGAATCATCTCCACCGTGTTCTTCACATGTAATAAGAGCCAAAGTCTCCTCATCATAGTCACTAGGGGACTCATACCCACTATCCTCAGTAGCAATCATCACACGCTGAGATTTGCATTCTCTCGCATAATGACCTCTTCCCTTACAACGACGACAAATAATATCACTTGTGTGCCCTGTTGATGCCATGGAAGAAGAAGAGCTCTGTGCAGGCCCGACAGGTGTGCTCTTGGCAGATAGTGGTGGTTGTGCCTGCTTTCTTGTATCACGGTTAGAGGTGGAACCTGATGGAGGTGATGGTGCAGTGGAAGTATAGGATGCACGTGGTATCCATGATGAAGGTCGACCTGCAAAAAAGTTAGTTCGCACCAATACATGTCGATCCTGCGCTTCACTTTCAACTTTACAAGCAAGATGGAATAAACGAGTGATATTATTATACTCCTAATACTCTAGAATGGTCTGGATCTCTCTATTTAATCCACCCATAAAACATGCAAGCATAGCTTCATTATCCTCAACAATACCACATCTAATCATGTCAGTTTGTAATTCCTGATAATATTCCTCTACAGAATTTTTTCCTTGTCTTAAACGCTGCAATTTTTGAAGTAATTCACGTTGATAATATGGTGCAACCCAACGAGTATGCATAGCAGTTTTCAAAGCAGCCCAAGTAGTTGGAATATTATTCGGATATAATCTACGATGTTCAGACCACCACACACAAGCAAAACTAGTGAAAGCACAAAGTGCAGCAGCAACACATCTCTCCTCGGGATATTCTAAACATGTAAAACGTTGTTTGGTTTCTAACTCCTAAGTAAGATATATATCAGAAAAATATCTACCCTCAAATGGTGGAATATTCAATTTCAGTTTAGGAAGATGGTCATGATCTCGTACCTGAGCTGGTAATGCAGCCCTACCATTGTGATTATTTGCATGTGAACGACCGGGTGCTGGTGGTTGCACGTAGTTCTGATTTTGATCAACTTCATCCTCGTAATCTCCCGCATAATCATCCTCCTCCTCATCAGCAGCAGGAGCCACAGAAGTACCAACAGCAGCACCAATAGTTTGGCCAGGCTCAAGAGGGACATGGCTCGCTCGGCGGAGGGCTGTTTCGTGACGTGGAGGTAGTCGTCGTCGTCGTCGTCGTTGTTGTTGTTGTTGTTGTTGTTGTTGTTGTTGTTGTTGTTGTTGCAGAGGTGCAGCAGGTGCAGCCGGTGGTGGAAGACGCGCAAGCAGTTCATTAAATCTTTTATCGAGCTTTGTTTCGAATGTCTTCTCAAGGCCAGTGATCTTATCCATGGCCTCTTCAAAATTGTTCAGCACATCTTGCACCTGTTCAGTCATCATTTGCTGAAACTTATCATGAAGCTCCTTGTTTGTTAAGTTCTCCCAGTCAATCTCGTCGGCTTGTGATCCTGGCATGGTTAGCAGCAATAGAAACACACAAGAATATGATCCTAGAGACTACTAACAAGTGGTGGTGGTGGTGGTGGGTGTCACAAATCCGTCAAGCAAATCTCAAATTCTTACCAGTTCTTACCCAGCAGCAGTTGGTAATCGGCAACCGATGTAGTCAAAACTCTCAAAGCTTGGATAGAGCGATTACCAGGGAGAGTCAAACGCACGATGTAGATGTATGTGGAGCTGGGAAGGCTTATAATATGGTAGCAAAAAGGGTCAGCAATAATCAATTCAGAGATGAAAGTTGAATAAAAGCTCAACGACAGTACTGTGCTGGTCCTAGGCTAGATCGTGCTAGAGACGCGAGCCTAGAACACTAATAAAATCATGGCGCTGCACGTAAACAAGGGAAAAGCACACTCTGGAAAAAAAATTCGCTTTTTTCGCACTTTTTTTTGCGCTCCTCTTTTTTTTGCGAAAAATCACTATAATGGCGAGTGTCTCAAAACTCTTCCCAAGTCGCAATGACAGGATGGGCACAAAAAAAATTTGACTGTTTTTTTTCTGAAATCAGGGCAGCGATGATGAAAAAGTGCGACAAAAAAATCACTATGATGGCGAATGTCTCAAAACACTCAGAAAAGCCTAAAAACAGGATAGGGAAAAAATATTTTCGGCTGCAAAAATTTTGGCCTAAAAACTGCCCGGGGGTCTCCAGACTTTTTTTTCGATACCTACTCAGGCAAGGAAACACGAATCGGAAAAATAGATGGATCTCGAAAACAAACCTAATATGAGAAGAACTCGGATTGGTGGTGGATATATGATGGTAAGATATGGCAGCGGTGGTGGTATATGGTAGCGGTGGTGGTATATGGCTACGGATTGGTGGTGGTATATGGATACAGATCGGTGGTGGTAGATGGCAGGAACGATGACGATGGTGCGGCGGCGTGACAACTTGTGAACAGAACTCGAAACTCTAAGGGAAACTAGACGCTAAGACCAGCAACTTGACACGACGATGCAACCGCAAATTCAACAAAGCAAAATACTGAAAAGGCTATGCAAAGGCTCAGATTGGTTCGGATATGATGAACTAACCCTAATTTTTTGTGGCTTTTTCATGGACTGTAGGTATGAAGATCAGACTCGATCTAAACTACGAAAAACTGTAAAATATCATCGAGTAACCTGGAAATCTGATACCACTTGATAGAGGCAAAGGTGTCCCATATTTCAATGAGATGGTGGCTATCGTTTTGGAGGAAATCGACTTTGACGATCCGACTACGAACGTGCGAGGACGTCGCGCCTTGGCAATCGCTAAACCAACTCCGAGAGGTTATTGACCACGCCGGAGCACGATCAACCTGACCACGAAGGTCTGTTTCCTGCAGGCAAACGAAGAACAAGCAAGAAACTAAGATTGCAATCTGGATATTGCGAATATAAGAGGAAAGCTTTATTGATCAAGGTGGGTTCTGTGACGCCTTTGTGTGGTCGTTGAACACAAACGAAGTACGCGAAGTTGCAGCTATGGCGAACTTTTAATTAAAAAAACCCAAAGTCTAAACAATGCCCTAAGGGCTGTATATATGGAGGAAGAGGGGGGAATTTCGTGGCCCTTGGAGGAGGGGTCCGAAACCAACCCTAACTCTTGTTTCCCCACACATACGGACTCTAAAAACAGCCTATACTTAAGTATTTCGAAATTACATGGGCATGGCCCAATAATAAGGTGACGCATCACCTAGAATAGCCTCTGGACGAAATTTATGAAGTTGCATCTTGTATATTTCATCCAAGGCTTCATGCACTCATTATGGTGGCTTCAAAGTCCTGAAATCATCACTTGTAACTCTGTTCTTGTTCCCCTTGCGCATGCCATCAACTCCATGATTGTTCTTGCTCCAATGTTCATCCTTCTCCAAGCTAGGCCCTTCATTTGTAAGCAAAACAAATGTATCCAATTTAGGCAGCATCATATTCCCATGAACATTAGAATCATTACCCAGAAACAAAAATACCTGGTAATTTAATTGGCGTGCGCGAGCTCTAGTAAGTGGTCCAGTATATGTAACAGTAGGAGTTGTGGGTGTAACAATGGTATTGATGTCTTCATCAACTACTCACATCGGAGGAGTGCAAACCACGACAGCCAAGTGAAACAGCAGTGCGAACCCTGGCAGCCTAGTGAACCAGCAGTAGAAAACATTGTGGTGATATGGCCATAAAAAAAATATGCTGGGGTCCAGACTGTAGCATGTACTCCCTCCGTTTCTTTTTAGTATGCATATAAGATTTTGTCAAAGTCAAACTTTGTAAAGTTTGACCAACTTTGTAGAAAAAATATCAACATCTATAATACTAACACAATATGGTACGAAAATTAATTTCATGATGCATCTAACAATGTTGATTTCATATTGTGAATCTTAATATATTTTTCTATAAACTTAGTCAAAGTTAACAAAGTTTGACTTTGACTAAATCTTATATGCAGACTAAAAAGAAACGGAGGGAGTACAGTACTACTCCTCTTTGTTTGGATCCCTGAGTTGGAGCTAGTTTGGGTTGAAATAGCCTCAAATTACCCAAACAGGAGTGGTTAGTTTGAGCTAGTTTGCTCTAACCCAGCTAAAAAAACTAGCCCGGTGGAGAGTTTCTAATTGAGTTAGTTCTCCTCAGGCCCACTAAAAGAGAACTAAAAAAAATCTCCCCTGCCCACACCAGATCGCTCCCTCCGCCCCCCCTCGCACGACTCCTCTTGTTCCCCATCGAGCCGCCTGCCCAAGCGCCGCTCCGCCGCTCGCCCTCTCTCTCCTCCGGCCTCCCTCTCCCTCCGGCCTTAGAAGCTCGCCCCGCTCCCCCTTCACCGGTCGTTTTTCTCCCTCTGTCGTGCGCGGCGGCGGCGCATCTACCACGGAGGTCGCGAGAGGGGTGAGTTTGTTCGTTCCTTCTCTGTCTCACAGCCATATCATTGATCTTGCTCGCTCTAGCGCTAATTCTGATTTGGAAAAGTAGATCCTGATTAAACTTGGTATAGATTTGTGGTGCATGCATGGAATTGTTTGATGCTTCTTGAGGAGGTAATAAATCTTTCTAGAGGCCCAAAGATGCAGTTCACCTTTCTAGGTATTTCAGTTTCAGGCTTGCATTATTTCTACAGGCCCAAAGAATCAGTTCACCTTTCTAGGTATTTTAGCTTCAGGCTTGCATTATTTGTAGAGGCCCAAAGATTCAGTTCACCTTTCTAGGTATTTCAGTTTCAGGCTTGCAATATTTCTAGAGGCCCAAAGATTCAGTTCACTTTTCTAGATATTTCAGTTTCAGGCTTGCATTATTTCTAGAGGCCCAAAGATTCGGTTCGCAGTCATCGGCAAGTGGCCCTGCTACCCACGCCGGTGTCGACCTCAACTCGCAAGCGCCGGCATCGGAGGGGTTCCCGGGGCTTGGGCTCTACAGAGCCTTCCTCCAGAGCGATGATGACGAGCTCCTCTCTGGGTGCGTAAGGGGCTCTGGACTCCCTCCCTATCGTGAATGACTTCCATGATGAGTTAGCTCATGCTTTGTTTCATGGAGTGTATTCTTTTGTGAAGCTTGATTGACGACTTGTATGTGTAAGTGGGATATCTCATTTGTATGGACAAAGTAAAATTTATCATGTTTTGCATGCTTGATTTGTAAAGATGGTTCGTTTATGTCAATTGTGAGCGGGAGGAGGCCACACAAGAGCCGGCCACACCAAATCCAGCAGGAAATAGGGTCCAAAGTAGTCAAATGATTGAGAAAGAACATTTATTGTCAATCTAACCCTGCCATCCATACACCTCTTTGGTTTAGAGTTAGTTCAGGGTTAGAATCTAACTCTAACCTCCAACTGAGTTCGAGTTCTCGTCTCGGTTCATCGCCATCATACTTTCCCCATTCCCGTGTTTTCAGTATCCTGCGAATCAAAGAGGCCCTTAGACTGGTTTAGGTCCGGTCATTTTTTATAAACGTGTTATGTCCAAAATTTAATAACGTGCTCTGGTTTCTACGAAAATAATCCGGTTTCATGTAGTAATTCATTTATTTATTTATTCTTCTGCGGGGGGTTTGCATGTAATTCGTGAGGTCTGAAATGTAAAGTACCCTGGCATATGCTCCGAGTCGTGCATTGATGGTAGCTGGAACTACGTCGGTATTTCCCCGGAGAGGGAGGGATGATGTAGCACAGCGATGGTAGAGTATTTCCCTCAGTTATGAAATCAAGGTATCGAACCAGTAGGAGAACCAAGCAACACAACATAAACAACACCTGCACACAAATAATAACACCTCGCAACCCAACGTGTTAAAGGGGTTGTCAATCCCTTTCGGGTAACGGCACCAAAAATTGGCAAGCGGACATGAGATAAATTGTAGTAGATTGATAGTTCGAACGCCAAATAAAATAAATAAAGATAAAATGCAGCAAGGTATTTTTATATTTTTTGTTTAATAGATCTGAATAAAAATGCAAAGGAGAAGTAGATCGCAAGGCAAATATATGAGAAAGAAGACATGGGGGCCGTAGGTTTCACTAGTGGCTTCTCTCGAGAAAAATAGCAAACGGTGGGTAAACAAATTATTGTTGGGAAATTGATAGAAATTCAAATAATTATGATGATATCCAGGCAATGATCATTACATAGGCATCACGTCCAAGATTAGTAGACCGACTCATGCCTGCATCTACTACTATTACTCCACACATCGACCGCTATCCAGCATGCATCTAGTGTATTAAATTCATGGAAAAACAGAGTAATGCAATAAGAACGATGACATGATGTAGACAAGATCCGTTTATCTATATGGCGGTAGATATAGATCCCGTCTTTTTATCCTTAGTGGCAACGATACATACGTGTCGTTTCCCCTTCGATCACTGGGATCGAGCACCGTAAGATCGAACCCACTACCGGGCACCTCTTCCCATTGCAAGATCAATAGATCAAGTTGGCCAAATAAAACCCAAATATCAGAGAAGAAGTACGAGGCTATAAGAGATCATGCATATAAGAGATCAAAGAAACTCAAATAACTTTCATGGATCTAAAAAGATATGACTGATCATAAACTCAAAGTTCATCAGATCCCAACAGACACACGCAAAAGAGTTACATCATATGAATCTCCAAGAGACTATTGTATTGACAATTCAGTGAGAGAGAGAGTGAAAGCCATCTAGCTACTAACTACGGACCCGAAGGTCTACAAAGAACTACTCACGGATCATCGGAGAGGCACCAATGGAAGTGGTGAACCCCTCCGTGATGGTGTCTAGATTGGATCTGGTGGTTCTGGACTCTGCGGCAGCTGGATGAATATTTCGACGCTTGTTCTAGGGTTTCTAGAATATTGTGGTATTTATAGAGCAAAGAGGTGGTCGGGGGGCACCCGAGGTGGGCACAACCCACCAGGGCGCGCCAGGGCCTCCTGGCGCGCCCTGGTGGGTTGTGCCCCCCTCGGGGCACCCCCAGGTGCAACCAGGGCCCGTTGCGTTCCTTCTGGCCGATAAAAAATCATCGTGGAGTTTCGCGGCATTTGGACTCCGTTTGATATTGATTTCCTACGATGTAAAAAACATGGAAAAAATAGCAACTCACACTTGGCACTATATCAATAGGTTAGTACCAAAAAATGATATAAAATGACTATAAAAAGATTATAAAACATCCAAGATTGATAATAAAACAGCATGGAACAATCAAAAATTATAGATACGTTGGAGACGTATCATGCATGCACTACGACCCAGATGCTCTATGTCCCACATGTCAGCAAAAGGGAACACGTGGAAATAGCCTAGGAGCACATAGGAGGATAAATGCGTGAAAAATATGTACGGTGAAGCGTAGCTGCGGTTCGAAAAGGAGACCTAAAGTGATGACAGGTATAGGTCGCATGCACCCAACTAGTGGTACTAGACATACGACTACTTTTTCCCAAAAAAAAGTGGTACGAGTGCTCAGTACTCCTATTCTATCAACACTAGTCCCATCTGACAACAGCGTCCGTGCTACAGCTAGCTCTTCTCCCTCGTTTCTCTCTTCTAATTCTGAACTCAGCCGACGCCCGGTGGGCGGGGTGGGGATTTGCCGATGGTCGGTTTGCTCAACTACGGCCCCACCTCACAGTGAAAATGTTACGACTAGAATAAAAATGCCATATACTCCCTTCGTTCCTAAATATAAGCCTTTTTAGATATTTCAAATGGAATACAACATACGGATGTATGTAGACATATTTTAGAGTGTAGATTCACTCATTTTGCATCGTATGTAGTCACTTGTTGGAATCTCTAGAAAGACTTATGTTTGGGAATGGAGGGAGTACTATACTAATAAAACATTAAGGCCACGAGGCGATGCAGTTCTAGTTACAGGAGGCAAGATGAAGAGATGCATCCATCAACGACGTCCACCTCCTCGACTCAGGGCGCCGGCCCACCGAACGACGGCTAAGTAGCAGCGGCTTTCGTGGCCAGGCCGACGTGCTTCTGAACAATGGCGTCCAAAGATTCCAGCCGCTGGAAGAAGGTCAACGTATTTCTGTCCTTGTTGGCCTTGTAGTGGCCTATGTAGACGATTTCCTCGTAGACGTGGATGTGCAGGTCGACGGTTTCTTGCATGGCGAGGCGCTACGCGGCGAGCGCGGCCTCGAGGTGCACATTCTCCGTCGTGACCTCCACACCTGCAGGGCTGCCAGGGCTTGAAAGAGTTCGTCACCATGGAGGCCGATGAGGGTGGCAGGCAATGAGGAGCCTGGGCGGGTGGGCTGGAGCAGTACAGCTAGGTCGTCCGCGCACTTCTTGATGGTGGTGAACTTGTGGATGGAGTTGACCATCATGTCGTCCATGCGAGAGGCGAAGCCGGCGTTGGTGAGGGATACGACACCAGTGGTCGCCAACACCGTCTAGAAACGTTGCACGGTGCGGAGCCGCAGGCCGGCGCCTTGGATGATTTGGCACAGCCGACTGCCGCTCGCGTCCATCGCCTCCATAGGTGCTTGTGGCTTCTGGTCACTTGGTCTTGGATTGGAGTGAGCAGTGTTGCGCAAAGACTAGGAGTAGATGGATTGGAGTCGTGCGGCGCCTTTATACGGGAGTCCAAACTCTGTTGCATTCACATCGTGATGGCTCTATTCTGCTTCTCAAATTAATTCCCTCTACAAGTAATTGAGGATGCATCATTGACCGTTCAATGTCTCGGGAACCGCTACCCTCTCCCTCCTTGGCATTCAAGCACATATGGAGGTGACTGCCGCTCGCGTCTATCGCATGTCAGGAGACATTCCCGTCGACGACGAGGTGCCTATGGGGACTTCATAGATTTCAAGATGATAGTACTACCTCCTTTCCGATTTATAGGGCTCAATTCAAAAATCTCACCAACCAAGGTAGATGGTGAGTGGTGGAACAATTTTTGTAGTTTGCAAACCCACTCAATTAATGCGCTTGTTTTCCTCAAAAATTGTGTTTACCAATGCATTAATTGCAATGCATGCATGCATAAAGTACATGCATTGGTCAATTTTCTCTTAATACTTGCATGCAATGATTTATTGCACCTTGAAATCTGAACATGTGATGGGGAACAACCAAACTGAGACTTATAAAATGGGAAACTAAAATTTTGAGATAAGCCTTATAAATCGAAAAGGAGGGAGTATGCCGGCTCAGTCTTTCGGAGGTGCTCATAGGGGTAGGGTGTGCGTGTCTGCGTTCATAGAGGTGAGTGTATGCGCGTGTATATGAGCGCTTGCGTCTGTATTGTGTTAAAAACGTAAATGCATGTCAAAAAGAGACTAGTATACTCAATATTGTGCACTGCGACCAAGGCGGAGAGGAAAACGAGAGAACTACGTGTTTATTTACGGTGTAGATTCACTCATTTTGCTCCATATGTACTCCCTCTCGGTGAAGTATAGTCACTTGTTGAAATCTCTAGAAGGGCTATACTAGCAAGTACTCCCTCCGTTTCTTTTTAGTCTGCATATAAGATTTGGTCAAAGTCAAACTTTGTAAAGTTTGACCAACTTTGTAGAAAATAATATCAACATCTACAATACTAACACAATATGGTATGAAAATTAATTTCATGATGCATCTAACAATGTTGATTTCATATTGTGAATCTTAATATTTTTTCTATAAACATAGTCAAAGTTAACAAAGTTTGACTTTGACTAGATCTTATATGCAGACTAAAAAGAAACGGAGGGAGTACTACAATAGTGGGCTCACATAGCAATTTTGTCTTATGCAAGAACTTGGCTATATGCATGCTCCAAGGTTCGCAACTGCCATGTTCGGTTGCGCTTGGCTCTTCGCCTCTTCGAGAAGACGAACAATGATGTTACTATTGCTGCTTCTACAGTATCAAATCCACTGCTACATGTCCTTCCACCGCGAGCGGGAGGGATAGCTTGTTGTAGTACTATAAGCAAAAGCCTGTCCTCGTCTGCGAGCCACCGCGCGCATGGGCGAGGGAGAAGGCGTGTAGTAGTAAAATCAAGCTTCTCCCCATTGTACGAGTTGACATGACACACCATAGTACTGGCCCCACATGGTTGCCTCTAAACTTGGCTGAAAGACCCGCAGTGTACAATATATTTGCTGCAACCTCTAACATTTACCCCACCACAAATTAAAATATATATTCCTGTCTTGACCAGATGAGCGTGCAAACTACAAACACCAGGATGACAAGTAGGGCCAGAAGATTATTCTAATAATAAAAGCATGGAGCCGACCCCAACGATTTTAAGCTTACAGCCACGGCACACGCTATCCTGGACTACTCTACACATGAAACTACCACACGAGC
Organism: Aegilops tauschii subsp. strangulata; assembly: GCF_002575655.3. Taxonomy (NCBI): domain Eukaryota; kingdom Viridiplantae; phylum Streptophyta; class Magnoliopsida; order Poales; family Poaceae; genus Aegilops; species Aegilops tauschii. The sequence continues at coordinate 206,783,065 of NC_053039.3, read as the reverse complement.
GTCCGGGCTACGCTTGGCTCTTCGCCTCTTCGGGAAGTCGAACAATGATGGAGTACTACTGCAGTGGAGGAGTACTAAAGTATGCTTCCGGCCATCTGACACCGACTGAACAGTTGCATGTCCACCGCGTGCGGGAGGGAGAGCGTGTAGCGAAAGCTTCTCCTAGTCCTACCAGCCACCACGCTCATGGGCGAGGGAGGGACGCAGCTTCATTGAGATACTGCTCCTGCCTTTGCGTGTATGACAGGTGGGTGGCCCACCTGTCATGCAGCCAAAGGCAGGTGCAGTTAAGGCACCGGAGCTCAGTCCGCGAGGGAGAGGGCGTTGTAGTAATCAAACTTCTCGGTCTTGTACGAGTTGACGCGACACATCAAAGCACTGCACTCGATATATTTCAATAATTTGTGTTTACCGATGCATTAATTACAACGCATGCATGCATGCCGTGACTCTCCTTTTGATACTTGCATGTGTTGATTTAATGCACCTTGAAGTAGTATGAATATGTGACGGTAAAGCTTTGTAATGCCCCGGCCCTAAAGCGAGAGATGGTTGTGCACGAGGAGGGCGAGATCATGCAGACAGAACAGGACCCGACGATGGAGCTCTCTATGGTCTCGATGGACCTCACCTTGCTCCACTGCCCATTGTGCCTCCGCCCCTTGAAGCCTCCAGTGTATGAGGTTCGAATACACCTCGCCCGTTCGGCTGATCGAGCAAGGTGCAGGTTTCTTGATTGATGTGTTGTTCGATTGATTTGTGCAGTGCAAGCGAGGGCACCTGGCCTGCGCGGACTGCCGTGTCGAGCGCCCCGGGAACCAGTGGCAGTGCCAGAAGTGCGAGCGCGGTAGTGGATTCGACGTGCGGAACACGGCGGTGGACGTCGTGCTCTCCTCGGTGAGGGTGGAGTGCCCGCACGAAGGTTGTGGGCTCTACATCACTTACCACAAGCTCGCCGATCACGAGAGCGTGTGTCCGCTCGCGCCCTGCAAATGTCCCGTGCCCGTCTGCGGCTACGAAGGCCCTCCGCCGGCGCTCTCCCACCACATCAGCACTGTGCATCCCATGCTCGTGCACAGGATCCAGTACGAGAAGGTGCTCCAGCTGCAAGTGCCACTATCGGAGCCATGGCTCTTGCTGTTCGCGGAGGAGGACGGTCGCGCGTTTTCCTTGGTTGGAGGCGTGCTCGACATCGGCGCGCCTATCGCCGTGTCAGTAGTCTGCATCAGAGCGGGGTCATCCCCACTGCCGCACTACGTGGCCAAGCTGTGGGCGAACGGCCCGCCGGGGGAGCCCAAAGGCAGGACCGACGCCGTCAAGGTGGAAATGGAGGTGACAAGCAGCAAGGATCCCGGCGACGTCGCCGTGCAGGAGCTAACCTTTTTCAAAGTTCCGCCCAAGCTGCTGGCTGGGGCTAAGCTGGTGTCCCTCCACATTCAGATTGACAAGATCACGTCCTAAATGATTCTACAGTGCCTTCTGTTTATCTTAGTAATATGCTAATATAGGGGTTAGCTTCGTCTACTTTAGCTTAAGAGATGGTGGGTTTTGGTGGCGACGCAGCAATTACCTCGACATCAGATCAGTAGTTAATGTAATTTCCAACAGTCGAACGGATATTTTGTGTCTGTTGGATATAAAGATCCTTTGGGTAAGAAGTATAACAGCTTATAAGAAGTATAACAGCTTATATGCTTGTTTGTTCAGGAAGTGTTGCATACTTGTGAGAGTTGACGCGACACATCAAAGTAGTAGTACTACTAGTAGTACTCCCTCCGATCCTAATTTCTCTGCGCCTCGCCATCACTAAGGCTTAGCACTGCTCATGTTATGCCATCCGAGAATAGTTCGAAACTAGAACTGTTAAGAAATTTTGAGCTTGCGTCTCGTCACATTCCAAATTACTACTACCACGCTATATTTAATTGCAAACCTGTTCACACCGATCACAACCTAAATGGTTTCCCACTTAGGAGTGTATTAGTACTCGGTTATAAATAGTACTATGCCAAGATGACTGCACATTCCTCCTCAACTCCTCATCCACAAAAACAAACAAGTCATTCAGCATCCTTCCCTTGCGCCTGCCATGGCCAGCGTGAGTTCTGGGTCGAGAGATTACCACCAGGGAGAGGCGAGCATGGAAGTGGAACCACGAGAGATGTCCGCCTCGCCGCGAAAGCAGCCGACATGTCCCGTCGCGCGGAAGTAGCAGCACAGAGCTCCTACCGCGCCGCCGAAGCGGCACGGAGGTCCCGCCGCGCCGTCGATGCAGCAGACTGGTCCGGCCACACCGCGGAAGTAGCAGAGACGTCCCGCCGTGCCGCGAATGCAGCAGAGATGTCCCGCCGCGCCGCGGTGTCCTGGGAAAATGTCTCGCGGGCAGGCGGCGACTCTTACAGGTGCATGCATGCGATCGTCCATAGCCAGATGGATCAGTTCTCCGGCTGGGCGAGGTTGCAGGACGACATGAAAGCCTCATTTGAACAGGTTACTGGCGTCATCCGGCAACTAAGGGAGGGCAATGAGAGGCTCCGGGCCGAGCGCGACCTGCTGAGGGCGAAGATCGTCCGAAGTGCAGAGCAACAGGAGGAGACCAGTGCCTTTGTTGGAGTTGTGTCGAATAGAGTGTACAAAGTAGGTTACAGTTGGACTCTGAGTTGTATTGTGTTTAGATCGGATATGGAGTCGTCTTCTAATAGGACACTTGTATCCTAGGCCTCTCATATAGAGCAAGGGTAGACACACGATGTAACCTATGCCAACATAATAGCACTGGAGCGCAAGGGAAGCCGGCGGCATGTGCCGGTGTCCAGGGCGACCGGGTGCGGTATTGTAGCGGTGTCATGGGGAGGAGCGCCCATAGTCAGGCCCCGGGGATGTAGCCATATCGGTGAACCTCGTTAACAAATCTCGGTGTCGTGCTCGTGTGATTGCTTGGTCCACGGATGATCTACGGTATGCCTCAGATTTATTCTAACAAGTGGTATCAGAGATAGGTTGTTCGGAGGCTGTGGATTGTTGATCTAGAGGAAGTATCGAGTTGAGATGCAGCTGGCTGTGGCGTGGTTCTCGACGAGATTGGCAGAAGCAATTAGAAGCATGCAGAAGTTACAGGCAGACAGCAGGTCGATCGATCGACGGGTGCTGGTTGCGGAAGGCCAAGGCGTGGGACAAGGCACGTGTGTGGGTAGTGGCCCAGGTGGTGGAAGTCGCGCACGCTGCAGGCACGCGTGGCACGTATGTGCGGAGGAAGGCCTAGATGGTTTGCTGGATGCGGCTGGATGTGTTAGCGATCTGCGAGAGATTTGTTTGAAGACAAAAAGAGGACCGAGTCCTCATGTGACACGGACGGAGGCAGGTCGAATCGGGAAGTAAAAAGACCATTAAGCATACGTATCCATGAGGAGTCCTACTTGCATAGGCGTTGGCAAGGCAAAGACAAATAGCCAGCATTGGAATTTTGTGCCAAGGGAGCTACGTCACGTGAGAAGACCAGAAGGTATTAGTACGCGGAGCTTCTGTTCATGTACTTGGGCATCACGTGAGGAAAGCTTGGATAATTTTTCGCAGGGTCTGCCGTACAAAGAACTGTGGCGCCATCGGGTACCAGGTTTGAGGTGAAGAAGTTCAACGGGATTGAAAACCTTGAGTTATGGCAGACAAGGGTGAAAGTTTTGTTGGCACAATAGGAATGCTTGAAGGTGTTGCGGGAAGTCATGTTAGCTGAGATGGAAGTATCATGTGATGGATGCGAATTCGCGGAAGATGATTTGGGATCCTCGAGCGTGTCGTCTAGCCGGAATAGTTCGGCTGGGTTGGACTGGACAGTCTGACGGATCGACGTGAGTCGGTTGGTACCGAAAACGGTGGTGGGATCGGCGACGACGTCATATGAGCGTGATGCTGATGGTGACCGACTTCTGGGGCGTGGAAACACGTGGCGCAGGCCCGAGGGCTTGTGTGGCTTCGACAAGACTACGGCGCGGGGTTGATTCAAGGTGATGTACACACAGAGCTTGAAGTTAACGGGGCGCGAGGGTGGACTGATCATCTACCATGGGGTCATGTTGAAGGTGGAGCTGATTGAGGGGCTACGGCATAAGTGCAGAGAGAGTCGAAGCCTATTTCAGTGGGGAAAAGCGAGTGACACGTAATTTAGACTGGAGCCCAGTGGTCTAATGAAAGTGTGAAACTCGTCATCGGTCGGTGATGATCGGTGGTACTCTGCAGTGGGGGTTGAGTGGTGTGGGTTCGCGACCCTTGAGACTCGACCGGGATAGCAGAGGCTCGACGCGGTAATAGCGGCGAGGCGTGCGGTGCGCACGGGGCATGAAGACGGGCCAGGGCTCTGGTGGTCATACATGTGGTGAGACAACTGCGAATTTGACTCGGGATGACTACAAGTAACAGTGAAATTCTTCCAAGTTTCGGACAGGTGGTCAAGAGGGAAGAGCGATGATGTTGAGTTCAGGTAACTCTTATGTGTGACACCCGATATGTGAGTTGTTCACTTTCACGCAGGTCAATGATTGGTGTGTGATGGTGTTGGACTGATACTCTGGAAGTTGGGAGCACAAACTAGAGTAACAAGGAACTTAATTTTGCTCGAGTGTTGACAGTGGTCATGAAAAGAAGGGACTACAAGTTGCAGGTGGAGTCATATGGAGTCTTTGGAGTAGCAGCGGTACTCATGGGATAAGCTCAAGTCCAATGTACATGGAAGTTTGACGCATAGAGAAATTCAAGGTGGTGGAGAATATTCGCCAAGGTGGAGTTTGTTGGAGTTGTGTCGAATATAGTGTACAAAGTAGGTTACAGTTGGACTCTGAGTTGTATTGTGTTTAGATAGGATATGGAGTCGTCTTCTAATAGGACACTTGTATCCTAGGCCTCTCATATATAGCGAGGGTAGACACATGATGTAACCTATGCCAACATAATAGCACCGGAGCGCAGGGGAAGCCGGCGGCATGTGCCGGTGTCCAGGGCGACCGGGTGCGGTATTGTAGCGGTGTCATGGGGAGGAGCGCCCATAGTCAGGCCCTGAGGATGTAGCCATATCGGTGAACCTCGTTAACAAATCTCGGTGTCGTGCTCGTGTGATTGCTTGGTCCTCGGATGATCTACAGTATGCCTCGGATTTATTCTAACAGCCTTGTTGAAGAGGACCGGCGTCATCGTCAAGAAACTTATGGACGAGAATGACATGCTCCGCATCGAGCGCCAAAGGCTGGTGGAGGAATCCGTGGATGCTCTCAAGCAGCGTCTTGAGGATACGACAGAGCTCATCACCGCTCGCCGCGGAGACTAGTTCCCGGGTCTTGCAGCAACGCATCAAGAAAGTAGAGATCAGCGAGCCAGATCGTTGTCTTCCTTCTTCTTTTGCCCTTGTGTATTTCGAGCGTAGCCGCATGTGGCTTTTTTAATTATCTTCCTAATTATGTAAGACAATTATTATCCATGGTCTTCATCCTTATATATTCATCAGTCTTGCTATAAGTCGTAGTAGATGCTATATAGGTCCGTCGGATCTTACATCAAGATCCATGCAAAAATTTATTTTCAGATTTTCTTTTTTCTCTCTTAAATCTCAGTCGAGTGAGCACGCCATTCAACAGAGGCTCGGGCGCCATTAATGGAGACCTTGGGAGAGAGGTGGACGGCAGATGAAGGTCAAATGGCTCTCCTCCCGATAAGCACGCGCAGGGGTCTGATCGCACGCCTCCCGTACTCAAATAGCTACCCTGCACAGCGCCTCCTAGCTAATAAAAAAAAGGGGACGTGTGGCGGCACGTAAATGGTAAATAGAACGCCCACGGTTTCAATAATACTTGTGTTTCGGATTAACGTGACAACACTTGTTCCAAAATGACTTTGTTGATTGTTAATGTGTGCGCCTTCGCAAATCGGACAGCAAAATTACCACAACATGTTGGTGCCATGTCATGACACCAAGCCAAGTTTCATGATTTTCATGCATGTTTTGGATTTACAGGAATTAAAAAACCAAGTTTCTCAATGTTTCTAGCCGAGCCACGACGCCCAGATGTTTGAATTTCATTCCCAGTTCTTGCATGGGACCTAGAAATTTACCCGAGGACACACATGTGATTTTTCAACCAACTTTGGTGCACTAGAGCATGTGCTTGTATTTAAAATTGGAATTATGCACACAAAGGTGACACGTTCCATCTCAGAACCACGAGCCTTCTTGAGAGAAGCTCCGGTTTGCGAGAAACTTATACCAAAACTTGTTACTATTCGGCCAATTTTTTACCACAGCATGGTAGTACCATGACATGACACCATGCCAAGTTTCATGATTTTCAGGCGTGTTTTGGATTTACAAGAATTTTAAAACCAAGTTTCTCAATGTTCTCGGCTGAGCCACGATGCCCAGATGTTTGAATTCCATTCCCATTTCTCGCATGGGACCTAGAAATTCATCCAAGGACACACATGTGATTTTTCAACCAACTTTGGTGCACGGGAGCATGTGCTTATAATTCAAATTTGAATTATGCACATTGAATGACCAGAAACTCAATTAATGTATAGAAAAGGCTAAACGAACCCGGATAATTCTGAAATTTAATAGGGCACTCATGTAGTTCTATGTTGCCTCTGTAAAGAAACTCAAGGGGGCATCGTATATTGTTTCACACTCGAAGGTGACACATTCCCTCTCAGAACCACGAGCCTTCTTGAGAGAAGCTCCGGTTTGCAAGAAGCTTATACCAAAATTTGTTCCTATTCGGCCAATTTTTTATCACAGCATGGTAGTACCATGACATGACACCATGCCAAGTTTCATGATTTTCAGGCGTGTTTTGGATTTACAAGAATTTTAAAACCAAGTTTCTCAATGTTCTCGGCCGAGCCACGATGCCCAGATGTTTGAATTTCATTCCCATTTCTTGCATGGGACCTAGAAATTCACCCGAGGACACACATGTAATTTTTTAACCAACTTTGGTGCACGGGAGCATGTGCTTGTAGTTCAAATTTGAATTATGCACATTAAATGACCACAAACTCAATTAATGTATAAAAAGGCCAAACAAAACCCGGAATAATTCCAAAATTTAACAGGGCACTCATGTAGTTCTATGTTTCCTCTATAAAGAAACTCAAGGGGGCAGCGTATATTGTTTCGCACTCAAAGGTGACACGCTCCCTCTCAGAACCACGAGCCTTCTTGAGAGAAGCTCCGGTTTGCAAGAAACTTATACCAAAACTTGTTACTATTCAACCAATTTTTTTACCACAGCATGGTAGTACCATGACATGACACCATGCCAAGTTTCATAATTTTCAGGCGTGTTTTGGATTTACAAGAATTTTAAAACCAAGTTTCTCAATGTTCTCGGCTGAGCCACGATGCCCAGATGTTTGAATTCCATTCCCATTTCTCGCATGGTACCTAGAAATTCACCCAAAGACACACATGTGATTTTTCAACCAACTTTGGTGCACGGGAGCATGTGCTTGTTGTTCAAATTTGAATTATGCACATTAAATGACCAGAAACTCAATTAATGTATAGAAAAGGCCAAACAAACCCAGATAATTCCAAAATTTAATAGGGTACTCATGTAGTTCTATGTTGCCTCTGTAAAGAAACTCAAGGGGGGCAGCGTATATTGTTTCGCACTCAAAGGTGACACGTTCCCTCTCAGAACCACGAGCCTTCTTGAGTGAAGCTCCAGTTTGCAAGAAGCTTATACCAAAACTAGTTCCAAATCGGCCCAATTTTTTACCACAGCATGTTAGTGCATTGACATGACACCATGCCAAGCTCATGATTTCCAGACGAGTTTTGGATTTACATGAATTTAAAAACCAAGTTTCTCGATGTCCTCGGCCGAGTCATGATGCCCAGATGTTTGAATTTCATTCCCATTTCTTGCATGGGACCTAGAAATTCACCCAAGGACACACATGTGATTTTTCAACCAACTTTGGTGAGCATGTGCTTGTAGTTCAAATTTGGATTATGCACATTAAATGTCCAGAAACTCAATTAATGTGTTAAAAAGGCCAAACAAACCCGGAATAATTCCAAAATTTAAGAGGGCACTCATGTAGTTCTATGTTGCCTCTATAAAGAAAATCAGGGGGGAGGCAGCGTATATCGTTTCGCACACAAAGGTGACACGTTCCCTCTCGGAACCACGAGGCTTGTTGAGAGAATCTCCGGTTTTGCAAGAAGCTTATACCAAAACTTGTCCCAATTCAGCCAAAAATTATACATATGAAAGCAGGGTTTAGATTATACCGAACATCTCGCCACCTAGACCAATGTACTCTTATTTGAATTCAACATAAAATGGATACAAATATTTGAATTGGAGATCGTATGTTACATGTAGTTCATAGTGGAATATGATTACTGCTATATGCATGTCTTTTGTTATCAAGATAATATTTAAATGATTGTATAACTTGACAACAATCGTATTCAAATAAGGAAAATTGATTCAAATTTAGTCCATATGGTAGACGACAATATATATGTTCATAGGGTGGAGTAAAATGTTCATATATGATGGAAGATCAAAATGTAGGACTACATCCATTATAAACCGCAAGGTCACCTAACGATATATTCGAATTCAACCAAACGTGGATTCAAAAATTGAAATACGAGATCCTGGCATTTGTAATCATATAAAAAGGGACATGACTCTTTCTTTTGGTGGGAATTGATTTGTTTTTTGTTGTTGTTGAGGTAAGTGCGAATCGATTTGGTACTGTACAGGGTAATCTTGTACTCCCGGTTTTTTTACATTTTTCTTTTAGTTTTGCAATGACATTTATAGCAATATAGTAAAAGGGGACATGACTCTCTTGTGTCTTGTATGAATTGTTTTTTTGTACACGTTAAGTTTGTTCTTCCGAACAAGAAATCCGCGCCTTGTTGTCCTGAAATTTTCAAGCTCGAGTATCTCTTGTCTCATCTGCTTTGAAACTCCCGCCTCTTCAACCCGCGCCGCGCCTTGTTATCCTGAAATTTCGACGCGGGCGAAAACTCCCTCCTCATCCGAAATCGGTCCCGCAGCCCGGACACGTGAAATCCCCCTTCTACCCCTCAGCCGGAAATGACGGCTCGATGTCGCGCTATCAAAACTGGTGGGGGTATGCTGGTAACTTACCCTACATTTCGGACAAGCGCGTCCCTAAGCCATGGCTCCCCCTACCTTCCCCTTCACCCCCCCATTTGTACACCGAGGCCGCCAAAACCCGCGAAACCCCACGCTCCTCCGTCGGCCTCCCGACTGTCGCCCAGCCGGAGACTCTTCCCCGACGACGTCGTCCACCGCAACAGCTCGTCATCCCTCATCCACCGCACCGGATGAGGATCCGTCATCGATCTCGTCGTCCCGCCGGATCAACCGCCATCCTCCACCTCCAAGGAGCTGCCCCGACGTTCACCTCATCTATCACGCCACCTCCATCCCCACATCCCCGTATTGACCTGCCCCATCGGAACCGCAACACCCTCACCAGTTCCTTCGATGAATCCAAGGCCAACTCGGCGCCACCAAGGAGGTTCTGCAGTCATCACTGCATTTTATCTTTTATTCGATCTCACGGGGCTGCGGTGCTCGATACCGAGCAGCCATGGCGGGTCTCCATCGACGGCACTGTCGCCGTCCACTTCATCCACGGCGTCTCTCCCCTAGGTCGTTGCTTCCTCGGCGGCGACTTCCACACCGGCACTAGCTGCAGCTGCTCCGGCTCTCGTTCGCGCTGCGGCTCTGTTCTTGCTGTCGGTCAAGCTGCTTCACTGCTCTTGCTTTCGTTCGTGTTGCTGCTCTGCTCTGCTATTGTTGTCGGTCACGCTGCTGCACCGCTCTTGCTCTCGTTTGTGCTGCTGCTCTGCTCTTGCTCTCGCTCGCGCTGCTGCTGCTGTTGCATGACCTCCGGCAGCTACAGGAGTTGCTGCTTTAGCACTCGCTCGCGGTGCTGCTGCATGACTTGCTCTCTGCTAGTGTGTTCCCTGCTCGAGTGTCTACTAATTTAGATCACTGCTTCTCTGCTACTAGTGCTCAAACGCCCTAAACATCTATTGCAATGCTCTGCTACTAGTTCAATCAGTTTCGACAGTAAAATTCAGTTTCGACTGTAAAGTTCAGTTTCTTCAGTTAAGTTTAGAGTGAACATTATTTACAGCATCTGTCAGAGCGGCCGTGGCGCGCTGATGCGTTTTACATCTAGAACTTTTTGGTGATGTATTTTACATCATCTATTGCGGATGATATTAGAGCCCCACTTCATATTAACGTTGTCTGTCTTGTCCTGCTTCAGCCTCGCCGCCGTACACCTCACTGAAGCTGCTCCAACGACGGAACCGTCCATCACAGCAGAGCAGTACCCTCAGCGCTGTTTCCAGAGGCCTAAGATCTTCTTCCCCGCCTCCGACCGTCACACCAGCATCACCATCCTCCACATCCAACCCAATGATGCTAAGGTCGACAAGGCTATTCCAAAGAGGTTGTACACTCGTTGCATCACTTTGTTACTCTACATTTGTGTCGATCCCTCAGGATCCTTTGCTATGGAACTACTATTCGTGCATTTGGTTAGAAGGAGTGGAGCAAAGCAAAATTGGAGGATTTTTTTCCTTTGGTGTCTCTTTCAAAGAAAAAACGTAGGAATTTTAATATCCACTTGGACGTCCTTTTCAAATTAATATGCATGAAGAACAGGACTAATTGCATTACTGGCATAATAAGATTCTTATTTTTTCATTTTCACGTGGTTTGACTTTAATTTGACCATGTTTCTCCATTCCTGTGTTCTTCCAATTCATGTGAACCAAACACCCAGGTTGTAAGAAATCCTATGTTTCCAAATGCTCTGTTTTGCACGTGCATTCCTATACTATTCCTGTGTTTTTCCTGTCCCTGCGTTTATAGAATCCTCCAATTCTAAGGAGCCCTTACCGATTTACTTCATTTTCAGATAGGCGTCAAAGAAAACTCTGTGTGTTATGTCCTGCTCCTGCCGTGCCGTCATCCACCCCACCTGAGGTGCACCATCGACAGAAGCGATCACTGCAGCAGAGATTACCCCTGCAGACTTTCTTTCGCGGCCTCTGATCATCTTCCCCGTTGTCGGCAGCCACGCCAACTGCATTACCATCATCGACTGAGCAGATGAACCTGAGGACTACACAGTTCCGGAAGAGAGGTCGCAGTCCTTCGTGTTTGCTTACGTTATACATCGGTTATTATTACCTGCTACTTTATCGTTCAAACTTGAGTTTTAAAATGCCCGTGGGTCTCATATCGAGACAGCAACGAATAGTATCTGTCTACTATCTGGTTCATCTGGGGTCTTCTATGTGGTTCATGTTGGGTGGGCAACAAACAGTAGATGATCCATTGTCTGTCTTTTTAAACTGAAGCTATACTATTGTCAATAGTTTTGGATCTATCCACTCATTTGCTACCATCAGTCTTGATTTCTGCATACACCCCTTAGGCCTTACAAAATCTAACTATTTTTTTTATTATGCATGTCATTTATTGTACACAATCGTACTGAACATGTAGAGAAAAAGAGAAGACCGTTGCGTGGGAATATAATGTCATGCAGACGCCGGTCCATGGTGGCCGAAGTGCCCCCCCCTCCCGTCATTCCAAATTGTATTCCAGAGGAAGATAACTGTTCAGATGGGGATTCAGAGGGAGCCGACCACTCCTATTTACCACTTGAGGTGTTTGCTCTAACCTGGCATGCTGATGTTGGTCATATCATGCATATGGCACCTCACATTGCTTACATTATACATCTTATATGTCATCAGCTTAGTTTAGATTTGCTTTGTGTGAATGCCACCTGTTTGGTTTCTATATCATACTCCCAGCGTTCCTAAATATTTGTCTCTTTAGATATTTCAACAAGTGACTACATACGCAGCAAAATGAGTGAATCTACACTCTAAAATATGTATATACATCTGTATGTGGTAGTCCATTTGAAATCTCTAAAAAGACAAATATTTAGGAACGGAGGGAGTATATGGGAATCATGCAATGCCATCTTCATTAGCCAGGCATCATATACGTGAATCATGCAATGCCATCCTGTTTAGCTAGTCATCATATATGTGAATTGTATCGTGCCATATTTCTTTTCATAATGTATTCCATTTGTCAACAATGTTTATACATTCATCTACTCTTACTGTGCGTCAGCCATTTGAGTCGGTCATGGGAAAATCGGGAGTGAAAAGAAGGTCTTCTGAGCAGTCAGTGTTACCTGTCGATGCAGATTTCTTGCTGGTTATAGATAGCTCCTCAGAGGAGGATTCAGAGACAGATGACCAGTCGTATCCCCCCCCCCCCGAGGTGCATGCTCTAACTTGGCAGGGTTATATTGCTCATAGCATGCATATGGTGTCTTGCATTGCCATGCCATCTGCTTAGATTAGACATGCTTTCTGTGAATGCCCCCTGTTTGCTTTCTATATCAAATACGTGAATTATGCAGTGCCATGTTTTTCAGCCAGTTATCATATATGTGAATTATGCACCGCCATGTAGCCAGGCATCATATATGTGAATTATCTCATGCCATCTTTTTTTCATTACGCATTCCATTTGTCGACAATCTGTGTATATTGAACTACTCTTCATGTGTATCAGCCATTTGAGCCGGTTATGGAAAAATCAGGAGTGAAAACAAGGTCTTTAGAGCAGGCAATGGTACCTGTTGAAGCATATATCTGAATGGTTACAGGGAGCTCCTCAGAGGAGGATTCAGAGACAGATGACCAGTCCTATATCCCACCTGAGGTGTATGCTCTAAGTTGCAATGTTTATATTTATCATATCATGCATATGGTGTCTTGCATTGCTTAGTTTAGACATCAATGCACAATATTGAATTCTATCTGCTTAGTTTAGAGATCATACATGCGAGTGCCAGCTGCTTAGTATATGAATCAATTATGTCAATTATATCATGCCATCATGTATACTTAGACAACATTTATGTGAATTATTTCATCCCAACCTATTTTAGAAAGACATCATATAGTTTTGTGATGTCATCCTATTTAGATACTCATCATATGTTGAATTATGCCATTATATCATGTTAAGTTATCCATCATATATCTGAAACTGTGTCATGCTGTCCTGTTTAGTTAGGCATCATATATGTGAAATTGTGTCATGCTGTCCTGTTTGGTTAGACAACATATATGTGAATTACCACATCTGTCTATCATACAATGTCTGTATGTTCAATTACTTTTCTTGTTTATCAGACATTTGAATTGGAGGGGGTGATGGCAGTATCTAAGGGAGCAAAAATCCGTTCTTCACAAAAGACAGTGTTACCCGTCGATGCAGATAGAACCATGGTTGTATTGGCCCACAAACTAGCCCCACCACACATAATCGAGACTCTTCCAGATTGCACACTTACACCGTAGGGCAGGGAACCAGCTACAACCCATCTAACCCCAACCCCAGCGGATAGTCACCCACTTCTAGTTGACAAAGCACCATGTCCACCACAGAGTACCCCCACACGAGCAGTTTGTAAAGCAACTGCAGTGCCCAAAGCACGAAGACCACCATCGCGAACCCAAAATCCACGTTTAAAGCAGAAGAGCAACTGTTCTCAGGTCAGATTCCGTAGCTATGGTCCATACTCCTTCGCTGTTGCATCACTGTATTTACTCATACCAACTACTTTCGAATTTGAAGGATTCAATTGAAACTCCAATGGCGCAACAAGTATGTTTTAAACCTATTTCTTTAACTAGATTTTTGTTCTAACTTCTTGCTCTATGTTGATTTCAGTTTCAGTTGTATAAACAGTTATGTTCTCATGTGATGCACATTACAAGTGTTGCCAATGTTGTGTAGTTTCTCACACTTATATTCTGTCTATGCTGCTGTGTCCTAAAAATATATGAGTTGAACTGTGTCTCTATCTTTATTTGGCAACATAAACTAGAATGATATGGATAATACAGTGACCATCGTACATAGATATATGTTTGTTTCATGTTGTTATCCTGTCCACCTTACTACTGAACCGGTTTAATAAAATGAGTTTCGTATACTACATGCTAAACCTGTGATGTGTCTGCTTGTTTCTCTTGTAGTATGCAAACAGAATATTGGAGAAGAGCGCCCCACTATGCAATTGTAGAGAAAGTAATGCAGATAAGGTTCAAGATAGTGAGACAGCCCTGTTGGTCTCCAGGAAAGGTGATAAAAACGATCTTGTAGACAGTGAGAAAAACCCACAGTCCTGCGTTGATGTAGTGTTCAAGTTACTGGCCAGTACATCTGGCACAAGCTCTTCGAACTCGCTGCCTGAATCACTTCGGCTTCTTCAGTCTCAGCTACAAGCTGAAAGGCATCAGTCAGCTGTGCTGCGGCAAGAAGCTGAAGGACTGAGGAAGTCCCTGCAGAATTCAGATGCATACTTTCTTGTGCAACAACAAGTGCTGGAGGATTTAAGCGCCAAACAAGAGAAAGTTAATAAGCTTGCCAAGCATCTTGCCAGCATTATGGGTACCCAGGATATTGTTTCTTGAGCTCTTCTGAAGTGGTTCCAGTTCTGGACTTGTTTTGCTGTGGCGTTTATTTGCACTGGTTGCCAACTTTGACAACCAGTGTATATGATATGCTGCTTTGTTCCCTATATTTGCACTGGTGGCGAACTTTGATGCCTAGTGGATGTAATATGTGTAGTAGCCGTGGATAGCCTAGCGTAAGTTGCTTGCTTATTTATTTCCTTGTTGTCTTGTTTATTTGTTTGCTTGTAGTTAGTGCAGTTCTTTTTCCGTGGTTTGCTAGTGGCTGCAATAACCTATTTTTTAAAACTAGGCCACAGTAACCATGGGCTACATATTTACTATAGTTACCATGGGCCTCCTACGGGCCGTAGAAACAATGGGCCTTGTACGCGCCGTATGATCGATCGGCCAAACATGGGCCAACAACGGACCGCGTTATGGGCCTTGAACGGGCTAGAGTTGGAAACGTTCGTTCATGTCGACCGTATTTGATGACACTACGAAAACGGCCTAATGGATTAACGGGCTACAAACGGGCCGACTGTAACCACGGGCCGACTATAACCACGGGCCGAATTTGGCCCACAATCAGAAAAAGCCAGTAATAGGTCGCAAGTAACCGAATGTTGGAAATGAGCCCAAGAACAAATGGGCCCTGAGAAGGCCGAAAGATAACATGGTCTTGAAAGGTCCCAATGGAATAATGGGCCGTTAATGGGTATAAAGCGATATAATGTTCATTACGGGCCAGTTTCACCACGAGCCGTTAATGGGCCAAGAGTTACAAAGTGCCTCATATGGGCCGAAAGACATCATGGGCCAGACATGGGCTGGAAGTTACAACGGGCTGGAATCATATTGGATGGCCCAGATGATGCTACTGGCCTAATTCTGATAGGCCGTAAAGGGCCCTGGGTTAGCGGGCTGTAAATGGGCTATGTGCGAACATGCCGTTAACATGCTTTCCGTGGGTCGGCCCGCTATCTTTTGACCAACTCAAAAGGGCTGGCCTTTTCATCGGAATGGGCCTCTGTTGGGCCGTGCCACGTGTCGATGTATCATAGGAGCCTCCTATCCAATGAGTGGATGACATCTGTCCCAACGGTGAGCCGACACGTGTTTCCTACGGCCAATTTTACACGTGGAAAATCCCCATTGGTCCGGGCTGTTAACGGGTTATCGGATCCAAAACCAGACCCGATAGCTTAACGGCGACCCGTTACAGTGGATGCCACGTGTCGGTCACCCTTGACGAAAGCACTTCTATGACGTGCGATTTATCGTCATGGAAGTGGACACTTCCGTGATGATAATTTTGGTAATGTCATGGAACACTTATACGACATCACAGGTATGACTATCTTGATTCTGTCATAAAATCGTCATGGATGTACATGCATGACAGAAAACGTGACCTACTGTGACAAACACATGTCATCACGGAAGTGTATTTTTTTGTAGTGCTATGACATTGAGGTAGATGCTTGTTTACTTGTTCCACATATTAGCACCTTTACCTCACCTTTGCATGATTGTTTCCATGATGCTTTTCCATGTGCTCACTTTAGATGCTTAAATGTCATGCCACACTTCTTTGTCAAACCATATGCTATGCTTGAGCACAACACTTGTTGGGTTAATCACCTCTCGAATGCTTGGTTTTGCTCTAACTCCAACCACATTTGTTTTTCCAAGTGCTTGTTATGTTTGTTCCTTTTGAAGGAATCACAAGACGGTGCGACATTGGAGAGTGTCCTTTCGAGCTTCAACATGAATAGTGCTTGGTGGTCGTCCACTTCTACACGGTGACGCCCTCTCTTTCCCATGGTGATGAATATCATGATCCGTGGACGGATCTCTCCCAAGGGGGGGGGAGATGATGCGGAGCATCCTTCGAGCATCCCCATGGACGCTCCATCACCACCACAAGCATGGAGAGAACCGATGACAAGAGCACACACACGTGCCATCTAAACCGAGGTTGACTCCTTCCTCTTAGAACTCCATTCGAATTCACACGAGAATCGCGTTCTACCTCAAATGAAGACGTTGTCCATTCTTAGGTACCAAGAAGGAGCCCATGAAGAAGCTAGGAGGAATACCCAAGCTACCATAGAGGAGAAGAACGGAGAAGAGCGAACGAGACGCGAAGCAACGGAAGACGGCCAAGTGCCTGGACACCCTGGGTGCCCGGTCCTCCTTCCCCCGGGTGCCCGGGCCTTCGGCCACCTCCCTGGTCTGGGCCTCTGTGCACCCCGGGTGCCCGGACGCTGGCTAGGTGGTGCCCCGGGTGCCTGGACAATTGGCCTCGGGTTCCCGGCCCCCTGTGCTGGGAGCTGCACCGCCGCCCGGGGTGCCCGGGCCGCTACCCCCGGGTGCCCGACCCTTCCCCACCTGGGCGCTCGAGTTGCCCCTCGGGTGCCCGGCCCCGCCAGCATCTAAGGGTGCCGGCCCTCTGACCAGTACGGGTGCCCGGGCCGCCAACCCCCGGGTGCCCGGCCCCCTCCTTGGCACTTGCCTCTGTCGGGTCCGGGTGCCCGACCCCTTTACCCCGGGTGCCCAGACCCCTCCGGGTGTACCTGCGTGCACTAAGGGCAAATGACCCATGTACCCTCATTTTACCCCCAATTCGTCCCTAGCCTATATAAACTCCTGCCCTAGCTCATTAGAGAGGATAGCAAAGTATATGAAATGATTTAGTGAGCTTTGCTCCCTGTACCTCCTCTTGAGAGAGAGAGACCTCTCCCATGGTGATCAAGACCTCCTATGGATAAGATCCCTAGTGGATTGAAGCCCCCATCTTGGGAAGGATCCCCGTCATAGGATCATCAAGACCTCTCTCCTCATAGGATTGGGATGAACTAGTTACCTTGTATATTTTCTTTGTTGTCCTTGGATCATTGTGACCTCTTGTGTGTTCTTGGATCTAGCATATGTGTGATTGGATCTAGTTAATTTGAGTGTCCCCCTCTCTTGTGTTCTTCATGTTGTTCGGGGATTTCCCCTCCAATTCGTGGAAGATCTCCATCTAGGGTTCCACCCTACATCATCTTGGTATCATGAGCCGGGGTTTATCACGAAATTGGAGCCCCCCTTCTTGTTCTCTAGCCTAATTTTGTTGTGTTCTTCCCCAATTTCGAAAAATCCCCACCAAAAATAGCCCCATTTTTTATGATTTGTTGGTTTGATGAGGTTTTGTAGGATTTGATCCATGGATTTGCTTGGTTTCAAGTGGATCTAGCCTTCCCCCCATCCATCTCCACCTTTCCCTCCATGAAATCCACCAATTTCTTCCATTTTTCCCACGAATTTCAGCCCAAATCACCCCCGGGCACCCGGACCTCAAACCCCGGGCACCCGGACCCCCCCCCCCCCCCCCGCTCAACCCCGCTGACCATCTCGGGTGCCCGCACCCCTTACCCCCGGTCCGTTTTTCCGCCCAACCCCACTGACCACCCCGGGTGCCCGCACCTCCGACCCCTGGGCACCCGCACCTTCGAGAATAAGCCCACCAACAAAAACCGTTTCGGCCATAACTTTCACTCCTGGAGTCCGATTTTGACGTTCTTTAGCTCGTTGAGTAGCTATTGACATCCCCCATCCATCTAGATAGGTTCCAACACCATTTGACTCCATAAAGTTTTTGGTATTTTGGCATCTTTGCCTAGGCCATCCACCATATCATCCGCAAAACCACCATAGCTTTCCGCAACCTAACCCATTTTGATCCTTATAGCATTTGTGGTTGCTTGAGTGGTGACTTGAGTCTCCTAAGGTGTTTCGGCTACTTAGCGACGGTTGCTTCGTCATCAACCACCACTTC
This sequence comes from Aegilops tauschii subsp. strangulata, assembly GCF_002575655.3. NCBI lineage: Eukaryota > Viridiplantae > Streptophyta > Magnoliopsida > Poales > Poaceae > Aegilops > Aegilops tauschii. The sequence continues at coordinate 206,764,688 of NC_053039.3, read as the reverse complement.
CGCACTGCTAACTCCGGAACCACCAAAGCATTCCGCTACCACCATTTGACATTTTCCTTTGAGATTTTGAGTTTGTGGTTTTTCCGTTTCCTAGGGTGTTTTGGCTAACTAGGAATGGTTCGACATCGACAACACTACCACTCACCTTCGACAAGGATTCGACATCGACCACTTCACCATTTTGACACACTAACCGTAAGCAAGAACGGTAACCTCTATATCATCTTGGTATTGTGGTATCCCATCATTGTACATTCTTGCCATTACATTGTTAACCCCTTAGCCCATTTTGCGTCACTTGCCTATCGAGACTAGCCATTGAGTATTGCCGGCAACGTTACTTGTGCACATTAGTGATAGTACCTTACATTGCATACATACCATATCATATTGGTATCATCTTGGTATCATCATATCATCCCTTGTGTCACAAGATTGTTCTCGCATATACACAATTGCTATCTTGGTTTGTGCATTTCGCATAAGTGGCCATACAAAAAAAGAGAATAAGCTTTTAAGCAAAAAGAGAGCGAAGAATCTTGTAAGCAAGAGCCATAGCATCGCCACATTGCATACCATACTACCATATTGATCATCTTGGATCATCAAGTGCGAAACACTGGAACATCATACATATATAGCATACTTGGGATAGAAAGCTCATACATTTTTCATCTTATAGGTTGTGCACAAGTGTTGTATCTGCCTATTGAGCAATCGTCCTAGCATCTCTCTTGAGTTGTGCAACATGACCTTTTCCATGGATTCCACATTTTGTGCTCATTCCTTGGTTGCACGACCCCATTTATCTATCCATGTGTGTTTTTCCGTGTGCCACATATTGCTATTGGTCTACTTGTTTCACTTGCGAATTTGTGAATCTTTTCCAACATTATTGACTCTTTCTAACATTTTGCATCAAATTTTTGTGCCACTATCCTCACCGAGCTCCACCATAAGCCTTACTTGTGTAGGTGTGAGAATTGACAAGATCCGATACCAATTGTTCTACTTCATGATGGGATTGAACAATGCCATCTCCAAGATTATCTTCCTCGAGAACTATAAGTCCCTCGACGACAACTACATTGGTGCTCTCAAGGCGGAGCAAGAACTCAAGAAGGCCAAGTCTACTCGACCCCGAGCTCACTTCACGACGACCACACTCCAAGACATCGAGCATGAGGCTAGTACCACCGAGATGTCCAATCCCTTTGAGCTCCAAGATGATGCTTCCACCATTGACGGCGAGAGCGATGATGTGCCATCTTCGGCCTTCATCCACGGCAACGAGACAGTTGAGCATGGGATTTTCCCTTCGACCACGGCGACGTATGATGAGTTGAGTGACATATGCCACCATATTGAGAGTGAGAGTGACTTCACCACTAGCCCCATATATGACGAGTTGCCCATACTTTGTTCTCATACATGGATCCCATCTCAGATTTCATGGCCTCAAGCCATTTCGCGGAATATGGGCTCATCATCGCTTGCTCATAGTTCGTAGGTTCGTCATGGTCAAGTAACATAACCTCCAGAACAGGATTATCGTATCACTCTGGTGCGGATCTTACTCTGGTTGACCTACGAGGTTTGGTAGTGACTTGATCAGAAGTTTCATGATCATCATCATTAGCTTCCTCACTAATTGGTGTAGGAATCACTGGAACTGATTTCTGTTATGAACTACTTTCCAATAAGGGAGCATGTACAATTACCTCATCAAGTTCAACTTTCCTCCCACTCACTTCTTTCGAGAGAAACTCCTTCTCTAGAAAGGATCCATTCTTAGCAACGAATATCTTGCCTTCGGATCTGTGATAGAAGGTGTATCCAACAGTTTCCTTTGGGTATCCTATGAAGACACATTTCTCCGATTTGGGTTCGAGCTTATCAGGTTGAAGCTTTTTCACATAAGTATCGCAGCCCCAAACTTTAAGAAACGACAACTTGGGTTTCTTGCCAAACCACAGTTCATATGGTGTCGTCTCAACGGATTTAGATGGTGCCCTATTTAACGTGAATGCGGCCGTCTCTAAAGCATAAACCCAAAATGATAGCGGTAAATCAGTAAGAGACATCATAGATTGCACCATATCTAATAAAGTGCGATTACGACGTTCGGACACACCATTACGCTGTGGTGTTCCAGGTGGCGTAAGTTGTGAAACTATTCCACATTGTTCCAAATGAAGACCAAACTCGTAACTCAAATATTCACCTCCATGATCAGATCGTAGAAACTTTATTTTCTTGTTACGATGATTTTCCACTTTACTCTAAAATTCTTTGAACTTTTCAAATGTTTCAGACTTATGTTTCATCAAGTAGATATACCCATATTTGCTCAAATCATCTGTGAAGGTCAGAAAATATCGATACCCGCCGCGAGCCTCAACACTCATCGGACCGCATACATCAGTATGTATTATTTCCAGTAAGTCTGTTGCTCGCTCCATTGTTCCGGAGAACGGAGTCTTAGTCATCTTGCCCATGAGGCATGGTTCGCAAGCATCAAGTGATTCCAAAAGTCCATCAGCATGGAGTTTCTTCATGCGCTTTACACAAATATGACCTAAACGGCAGTGCCACAAATAAGTTGCACTATCATTATTAAACTTATATGTTTTGGCTTCAATACTATGAATATGTGTATCACTACTATCGAGATTCAACAAAAATAGACCACTCATCAACGGTGTGCATGACCATAAAAGATATTACTCATATAAATAGAACAACCATTATTCTTTGATTTAAATGAATAACCATCTCGCATCAAACAAGATCCAGATATAATGTTCATGCTTAACGCTGGCACCAAATAACAATTATTCAGGTCTAAAACTAATCCCGAAGGTAGATGTAGAGGTAGCGTGCCGACGGCGGTCACATCAACTTTGGAACCATTTCCCACACGCATCGTCACCTCGTCCTTAGCCAATCTTCGCTTAATCCGTAGCCCCTATTTCGAGTTGCAAATATGAGCAACAGAACCAGTATCAAATACCCATGCGCTACTATGAGCGTTAGTAAGGTACACATCAACAACATGTATATCAAATATACCTTTCACTTTTCCATCCTTTTTATCCACCAAATACTTGGGGCAATTCCGCTTCTAGTGACCAGTCCCTTTGCAGTAGAAGCACTCAGTCTCAGGCTTAGGTCCAGACTTGGGCTTCTTCACTTGAGCAGCAACTTGCTTGCCGTTGTTCTTGGAGTTCCCCTTCTTCCCTTTGCCTTTTTTCTTGAAACTAGTGGTCTTGTTAACCATCAACACATGATGCTCCTTCTTGATTTTGACCTCCGCAGCCTTTAGCATCGCGAAGAGCTCGGGAATTGTCTTATCCATCCCTTGCATATTATAGTTCATCACGAAGCTTTTGTAGCTTGGTGTCAGTGATTGAAGAACTCTGTCAATGACACTATCAACATGAAGATTAACTCCCAGTTGAGTCAAGTGATTGTGGTACCCAGACATTCTGAGTATATGTTCACTAACAGAACTATTCTCCTCCATTTTGCAGCTGTAGAACTTATTGGTGACTTCATATCTCTCAATCTGGGCATTTGCTTGAAATATTAACTTCAACTCCTGGAACATCTCATATGCTCCATGACGTTCAAAACGTCGTTGAAGTCCAGTTCTAAGCCATAAAGCATGGCACACTGAACTATCGAGTAGTCATCAGCTTTGCTTTGCCGGGCGTTCATAATGTCTGGTGTTGCTCCTGCAGCGGGTCTTGCACCTAGCGGTGCTTCCAGGACGTAATTCTTCTGTGCAGCAATGAGGATAATTCTCAAGTTACGGACCCAGTCCGTGTAGTTGCTACCATCATCTTTCAACTTAGGCTTTCTCTAAGAATGCATTAAAATTCAAAGGAATAGTAGCACGGGCCATTTATCTACAACAACATAGACAAGCAAAATACTATCAGGTACTAAGTTCATGATAAATTAAAGTTCAATTAATCATATTACTTAAGATGCATAAAAGATAAACATCACATGCAATCAAATAAGTGATATGATATGGCCATCGTCATCTTGTGCCTTTGATCTCCATCTCCAAAGCACTGTCATGATCACCATCGTCGCCGGCTTGACACCTTGATCTCCATCGAAGCATCATTGTCGTCTCGCTAACTATTGCTTCTATGACTGTCGCTACCGCTTAGTGATAAAGTAAACCAATTACATGGCGATTGCATTTCATACAATAAAGCGACAACCATATGGCTCCTGCCAGTTGCTGATAACTGTTACAAAACATGATCATCTTATACAACAATTTATATATCATCACGTCTTGACCATATCACATCACAGCAAGCCCTGCAAAAACAAGTTAGACGTCCTCTACTTTGTTTTTGCAAGTTTTACGTGGTTGCTACGGGCTTCTAGCCAGAACCGTTCTTACCTACGCATCAAAACCACAACGATTTTTCATCAAGTGTGTTGTTTTAACCTTCAACAAGGACCGGGCGTAGTCAAACTCGATTCAACGAAAGTTGGAGAAACAGACACCCACTAGCCACCTGTGTGCGAAGCATGTCGGTAGAACCAGTCTCATGAACGCGGTCATGTAATGTCGGTCTGGGCCGCTTCATCCAACAATACCGCCGAATCAAAGTAAGACGTTGCTGGTAAGCAGTATGACTATTATCGCCCACAACTCTTTGTGTTCTACTCATGCATATAACATATACGCATAGACCTGGCTCGGATGCCACTGTTGGGGAACGTAGTATTTCAAAAAAATTCCTACGATCACGCAAGATCTATCTAGGAGAAACATAGCAACGAGCGGGGAGAGTGTGTCCATGTACCCTTGTAGATCGAAAGCGGAAGTGTTTAGTAACGCGGTTGATGTAGTCGAACGTCTTCGCGATCCAACCGATCCAAGTACCGAACGTACGACACCTCCATGATCAGCACACATTCAGCTCGGTGACGTCCCTCGAACTCTTGATCCAGTTGAGGCCGAGGGAGAGTTCCGTCAGCACGACGGCGTGGCGACGGTGATGATGAAGTTACCGGTGCAGGGCTTCGCCTAAGCACTACGAAGATATGACCGAGGTGTGTAACTGTGGAGGGGGGCATCGCACACGGTTAAGAGAAACTTGTTTGTTCTAGGGTGCCCCCCTGCCCCCGTATATAAAGGAGGGGGGAGGCCGGCTGGCCATCCTAAGGCGCGCCAGGAGAGGGGAATCCCACTAGGACTCCAAGTCCTAGTAGGTTTCCACCTAAGGAAGAGGGGGAAGACGGAAGGAAGAGGGGGAAGGGAAGGAAAGGGGGGTGCCGCCCCCTTCCCCTAGTCCAAATCGGACCTAAGGGGAGCGCGGCCAGCCCCTCTTGGCCCTTCCTCTCTTCCCACTAAGGCCCATCGAGGCCCGTTAGTTCCCGGGGGGTTCCGGTAACCCTCCGGCACTCCTATAATTATCCGGTACCTCTCGGAACGCATCCGGTGTCCGAATAACATCATCCAATATATCAATCTTTATGTCTCGACCATTTCGAGACTCCTCGTCATGTCCGTGATCTCATCCGGGACTCCGAACAATCTTCGGTCATCAAATCACATAACTCATAATACAAATCGTCAGCGAACGTTAAGCGTGCGGACCCTACCAGTTCGAGAACTATGTAGACATGACCGAGACACATCTCCGGTCAATAACCAATAGTGGAACCTGGATGCTCATATTGGCTCCTACATATTCTACAAAGATCTTTATCGGTCAAACCGCATAACAACATACGTTGTTCCCTTTGTCATCGGTATGTTACTTGCCCGAGATTCGATCGTCGGTATCATCATACCTAGTTCAATCTCGTTACCGGCAAGTCTCTTTACTCGTTCCGTAATGCATCATCCCGTAACTAACTCATTAGTCACATTGCTTGCAAGGCTTATAGTGATGAGCATTACCGAGAGGGCCCAGAGATACCTCTACGATACACGGAGTGACAAATCCTAATCTCGATCTATGCCAACTTAACAAACACCGTCGAAGACACCTGTAGAGCATCTTTATAATCACCCAGTTACGTTGTGACGTTTGATAGCACACTAAGTGTTCCTCTGGTATTCGGAAGTTGCATAATCTCATAGTCATAGGAATATGTAAAAGTCATGAAGAAAGCAATAGCAATAAACTAAACGATCATAGTGCTAAGCTAACGGATGGGTCTTGTCCATCAAATCATTCTCTAATGATGTGATCCCGTTCATCAAATGACAACACATGTCTATCGCTAGGAAACTTAACCATCTTTGATTAACGAGCTAGTCAAGTAGAGGCATACTAGGGACACTCTGTTTGTCTATGTATTCACACATGTACTAAGTTTCTGGTTAATACAATTCTAGCATGAATAATAAACATTTATCATGATATAAGGAAATATAAATAACAACTTTATTATTGCCTCTAGGGCATATTTCCTTTAGTTCCATCACCACCACAAGCACGAAGAGAACCGATGACAAGAGCACACGCACGTGCCATCGAAACCGAGATTGACTCCTTCCTCTTCGAACTCCATTCGAATTCACACCAGAATCGGGTTCTACCTCAAACAGAGACATTGTCCATTCTTAGGTACCAAGAAGGAGCCCATGAAGAAGCTAGGAGGAATACCCAAGCTGCCATAGAGGAGATGAACGGAGAAGAGCGAACGAGACGTGAAGCAACGGAAGACGACCAAGTGCCTGGACACCCCGGGTGCCCGGCCCTCCGCCCCCCGGGTGCCCGGGCCTTCGGCCACCTCCCCAGCCTGGGCCTCTGTGCACCCTGGGTGCCCGGCCCCGTGAGCCCCGGGTGCCCGGCCGCTGGCTGCGTGGCGCCCCGGGTGCCCGGCCAACTGGCCCCGGGTGCCCGGCCCCCTGTGCTGGGAGCTGCACCACCGCTCGGGGTGCCCGGGCCGCTACCCCCGGGTCCCCGGCCCTTCCCTACCTGGGCGCTGGAGTTGCCTCCCGGGTGCCTGGGCCGCCACACCCCGGGTGCCCGGCCCCGCCAGCATCTAAGGGCGCCGGCCCTCTGACCAGTCCGGGTGCCCGTCCCCCTCGTTGGCACTTGCCTCTGTCCGGTCCGGGTGCCCGGACCCCTTTACCCTGGGTGCCCGGGCCCCTCCGTGTGTGCCTGCGTGCACTAAGGGCAAATGACCCATGTACCCTCATTTTACCCCCAATTCGTCCCTAGCCTATATAAACTCCTCCCCTAGCTCATTAGAGAGGATAGCATTGTTGGGGAACGTAGCATTTCAAAAAAAATCATATGATCACGCAAGATCTATCTAGGAGAAGCATAGCAACGAGCGGGGAGAGTGTGCCCCCGTACCCTCGAAGACCGAAAGTGGAAGCGTTTAGTAACGCGGTTAATGTAGTCGAATGTCTTCACGATTCAACCGATCCAAGTACTCAACGTACGGCACCTCCATGTTCAGCACACGTTCAGCACGATGACGTCCTTCGAGCTCTTGATCCAGTTGAGGACGAGGGAGAGTTCCATCAGCACGACGGCATGGCAATGGTGATGATTAAGTTACCGGCGCAGGGCTTCGCCTAAGCACTACAACGATATGACTGAGGTGTGTAACTATGGAGGGGGGCACCGCACACGGCTAAGACAAATCTTGGAGTGCCTTTGGGGTGCCCCCTGCCCACGTATATAAAGGAGGGAGGGAGAGAGGCCGGCCCTCCTAGGGGCGCGCCAAGTGTAGGAAGTCCTACTAGGACTCCCAAGTCCTAGTAGGATTCCCTTTCATTTCGGAGTGGGAAAGAAGGAAAGGAGGGAGAGGGAGAACGAAAGGGGGGCCGCGCCCCCACCCCTTGTCCAATTCGGTTTGGGCAGGAGGAGGCGCGCGCCACCTTGTGGCCCTTCTTCCCTCTCTTCACTAAAGCCCAATAAGGCCCATTAACTTCCCCCGGCGAATTCCCGTAACTCTCCGGTATTCCGAAAAATACCCGAATCACTCGGAACCATTCCGATATCCAAATATAGCCTTCCAATATATGAATCTTTACCGCTCGACCATTTTGAGACTCCTCGTCATGTCTGTGATCTCATATGGTACTCCGAACAAACTTCGGTCATCAAATCACATAACTCATAATACAAATCGTCATCGAACATTAAGCGTGCGGACCCTACGGGTTCGAGAACTATTTAGAGATGACCGAGACACATCTCTGGTCAATAACCAATAGCGGAACCTGGATGCTCATATTGGCTCCTACATATTCTACAAAGATCTTTATCGGTCAAACTGCATAACAACATACGTTATTCCCTTTGTCATCGGTATGTTACTTGCCCGAGATTCGATCGTCGGTATCATCATACCTAGTTCAATCTCGTTATCGGCAAGTCTCTTTACTTGTTCCGTAATGCATCATCATGCAACTACCTCATTAGTCACATTGCTTGCAAGGCTTATAGTGATGTGCATTACCGAGAGGGCCCAGAGATACTTCTCCGATACTCGGAGTGACAAATCCTAATCTCGATCTATGCCAGCCCAACAAACACCATCAGAGACACCTGTAGAGCATCTTTATAATCACCCAGTTACGTTGTGACATTTGATAGCACATAAAGTGTCCTACGGTATTTGGGAGTTGCATAATCTCATAGTGAGAGGAATATGTATAAGTCATGAAGAAAGCAATAGCAATAAACTTAACGATCATAATGCTAAGCTAACAGATGGGTCTTGTCCATCACATCATTCCCCTAATGATGTGATCCCGTTCATCAAATGACAACACATGTCTATGGTCAGGAAACTTAACCATCTTTGATTAACGAGCTAGTCAAGTAGAGGCATACTACGGACATTCTGTTTTGTCTATGTATACACACATGTACTAAGTTTCCGGTTAATACAATTCTGGCTTGAATAATAAACATTTATCATGATATAAGGAAATATAAATAACAACTTTATTATTGCCTCTAGGGCATATTTCCTTCAGTCTCCCACTTGCACTAGAGTCAATAATCTAGTTCACATCGTCATGTGATTTAACACCAATAGTTCACATCTTTATGTGATTAGTTCACATCTCCATGTGACTAATACCCAAAAGGTTTACTAGAGTCAATAATCTAGTTCACATCGCTATGTGATTAACACCAAAAGAGTGTCATGTTTTGCTTGTGAGAGAAGTTTAGTCAATGGGTCTGCCACATTCAGAGCTGTATGTATTTTGCAAATTTTCTACGTCTAGAATGCTTTGCACGGAGCTACTCTAGCTAATTGCTCCCACTTTCAATATGTATCCAGATTGAGACTTAGAGTCATCCGGATCAGTGTCAAAGCTTGCATCGACGTAATCCTTTACGACGAACTTTTTGTCACCTCCATAACCGAGAAACATGTCCTTATTCCACTAAGGATAATTTTGACCATTGTCCGGTGATCCACTCCTGGATCACTATTGTACCCTCTTGCCAAACTCATGGTGAGGTACACAATAGGTCTGGTACACACCATAGCATACTTTATAGAGCCTATGAGGCATAGGGAATGACTTTTCATTCTCTTTCTATTTTCTGCCGCGGTCCGGTTTTGAGTCTTTGCTCAAGTTCACACCTTGCAACACAGGCAAGAACTCCTTCTTTGACTGTTCCATTTTGAACTACTTCAAAATCTTGTCAAGGTATGTACTCATTGAAAAAACTTATCAACGTCTTGATCTATCTCTATAGATCTTGATGCTTAATATGTAAGCAGCTTCACTGAGGTCTTTCTTTGAAATACTCCTTTTAAACACTCCTTTATGCTTTCCAGAAAATTCTACATCATTTTTATCAACAATATTCATTCACATATACTTATTAGAAAGGTTGTAGTGCTCCTACTCACTTTCTTGTAAATACAGGCTTCTCCAAAAATTCTGTATAAAACTATATACTTTGATCAATTCATCAGAGCGTATATTCCAACTCCGAGATGCTTGCACCAGTCCATAAATGCATCACCGGAGCTTGCACACTTTGTTAGCACCTTTAGGATCGACAAAACCTTATGGTTGCATCATATACAACTCTTCTTTAAGATATCCGTTAAGGAATGTAGTTTTGACATCCATTTGCCAGATTTCATAAAATATGGCAGTTGCTAACATGATTCGGACAGACTTAAGCATCGCTACGAGTGATAAAATCTTATCGTAGTCAACACCTTGAACTTGTCAAAAACTTTTTGCGACAATTCGATCTTTGTAGATAGTAACACTACTATCAACATTCGTCTTCCTCTTGAAGATCCATTTATTCTCAATTGCTCGCCGATCATCAGGCAAGTCAATCAAAGTCCATACTTTGTTCTCATACATGGATCCCATTTCAGATTTCATGGCCTCAAGCCATTTCTCGGAATCTGGCCTCATCATCGCTTCCTCATAGTTCATAGGTTCGTCATGGTATAGTAACATGACTTCCAGAACAGAATTGTCATACCACTCTCGTGCGGACTGTACTCTGGTTGACCTACGAGGTTCAGTAGTAACTTGATCTGAAGTTTCATGATCATCATCATTAGCTTCCTCACTGATTGGTGTAGGAATCACTAGAACTGATTTCTGTGATGTACTACTTTCCAATTCGGGAGAAGGTACAATTACCTCATCAAGTTCTGCTTTCCTCCCACTCACTTCTTTCGAGAGAAACTCCTTCTCTAGAAAGGATCCATTCTTAGCAACGAATATCTTGCCTTCGGATCTGTGATAGAAGGTGTACCCAACAGTCTCCTTTGGGTATCCTATGAAGACACATTTCTTCGATTTGGGTTCGAGCCTATCAAGTTGAAGCTTTTTCACATAAGCATCACAGCCCCAAACTTTAAGAAACGACAGCTTAGATTTCTTGCCAAACCATAGTTCATACGGTGTCGTCTCAATAGATTTAGATGGTGCCCTATTTAACGTGAATGCAACTGTCTCTAATGCATAACCCCAAAACGATAGTGGTAAATCGGTAAGAGACATCATAGATTGCACCATATCTAATAAAGTGCGATTACGACGTTCGGACACACCATTACGTTGTGGTGTTCCAGGTGGCGTGAGTTGCAAAACTATTCCAGATTGTTTCAAATAAAGAGGAAACTCATAACTCAAATAGTCACCTCCATGATCAGATCGTAGAAATTTTTATTTTCTTGTTATGATGATTTCAACTTCACTCTGAAATTCTTTGAACTTTTCAAATGTTCCAGACTTATGTTTCATCAAGTAGATATACCCATATCTGCTCAAATCATCTGTGAAGGTCAGAAAATAACGATACCCGCCGCGAGCCTCAACACTCACCGGACCGCATACATCAGTATGTATTATTTCCAATAAGTCAGTTGCTCGCTCCACTGTTCCGGAGAACGGAGTTTTAGTCATCTTGCCCATGAGGCATGGTTCGCTAGCATCAAGTGATTCTGAAATATTATTTTCAGCTCTTGGAACATCTCATATGCTTCATGGCGTTCAAAACATTTTTGAAGTCCCGGTTCTAAGCCGTAAAGCATGGTGCACTAAACTATCAAGTAGTCATCATACCGAGCTTGTCAAACGTTCACAACATCTGCATCTGCTCCTGCAATAGGTTTGTCACCTAGCGGTGCATCAAGGACATAATTCTTCTGTGCAGCAATGAGGATAATCCTCATATCACGGACCCAGTCTGCATCATTGCTACTATCATGTTTCAACTTAGTTTTCTCTAGGAACATATCAAAAATAAAAGAGGGGAGCTATACGCGAGCTATTGATCTACAACATAGATATGCAAAAACTATCAAGACTAAGTTCATGATAAATTGAAGTTCAATTAATCATATTACTTAAGAACTCCCACTTAGATAGACATCCCTCGAGTCATCTAAATGATCACATGATCCAAATCAACTAAACCCTGTCCGATCATCACGTGAGATGGAGTAGTTTTCAATGGTGAACATCACTATGTTGACCATATCTACTATATGATTCACGTTCGACCTTTCGGTCTCAGTGTTCCGAGGCCATATCTGCATATGTTAGGCTCGTCAAGTTTAACCCGAGTATTCCGCGTGTGCAAAACTGGCTTGCACCCGTTGTATATGAACGTAGAGCTTATCACACCCGATCATCACGTGGTGTCTCGGCACGAAGAACTATCGCAATGGTGCATACTCAGGGACAACACTTATAGACATCCCTCCGTGTTCAGCACACGTTCAGCATGATGACATCCCTCGAGCTCTTGATCCAGTTGAGGACGAGGGAGAGTTCCATCAGCACGATGGCGTGGCAACGGTGATGATGAATTTACCAGCGCAGGGTTTCGCCTAAGCACTACGACGATATGACCGAGGTGTGTAACTGTGGAGGGGGGCACCGCACACGGCTAAGACAAATCTTGGAGTGCCTTTGGGGTGCCCCCTACCCACGTATATAAAGGAGGGAGGGAGAGAGGCCGGCCCTCCTAGGGGCGCGCCAAGTGTAGGGAGTCCTACTAGGACTCCCAAGTCCTAGTAGGATTCCCTTTCCTTTTCGGAGTGGGAAAGAAGGAAAGGAGGGAGAGGGAGAAGAAAAGGGGGGCCGCGCCCCCACCCCTTGTCCAATTCGGTTTGGGCAGGGGCAGGCGCGCGCCACCTTGTGGCCCTTCTTCCCTCTCTCCACTAAAGCCCAATAAGGCCCATTAACTTCCCCCGGCGAATTCCCGTAACTCTCCGGTACTCCGAAAAATACCCGAATCACTCGGAACCATTTCGATATCCGAATATAGCCTTCCAATATATGAATCTTTACCTCTCGACCATTTCGAGACTCCTTGTCATGTCCGTGATCTCATCCGGGACTCCAAACAAACTTCGGTCATCAAATCACATAACTCATAATACAAATCGTCATCGAACGTTAAGCGTGCGGACCCTACCAGTTCGAGAACTATGTAGACATGACCGAGACACATCTCCGGTCAATAACCAATAGTGGAACCTGGATGCTCATATTGGCTCCTACATATTCTACAAAGATCTTTATCGGTCAAACCGCATAACAACATACGTTGTTCCCTTTGTCATCGGTATGTTACTTGCCCGAGATTCGATCGTCGGTATCATCATACCTAGTTCAATCTCGTTACCGGCAAGTCTCTTTACTCGTTCCGTAATGCATCATCCCGTAACTAACTCATTAGTCACATTGCTTGCAAGGCTTATAGTGATGAGCATTACCGAGAGGGCCCAGAGATACCTCTCCGATACACGGAGTGACAAATCCTAATCTCGATCTATGCCAACTTAACAAACACCATCGAAGACACCTGTAGAGCATCTTTATAATCATCCAGTTACGTTGTGACATTTGATAGCACACTAAGTGTTCCTCTGGTATTCGGGAGTTGCATAATCTCATAGTCATAGGAATATGTAAAAGTCATGAAGAAAGCAATAGCAATAAACTAAACGATCATAGTGCTAAGCTAACGGATGGGTCTTGTCCATCAAATCATTCTCTAATGATGTGATCCCGTTCATCAAATGACAACACATGTCTATCGCTAGGAAACTTAACCATCTTTGATTAACGAGCTAGTCAAGTAGAGGCATACTAGGGACACTCTGTTTGTCTATGTATTCACACATGTACTAAGTTTCCGGTTAATACAATTCTAGCATGAATAATAAATATTTATGAGGATATAAGGAAATATAAATAACAACTTTATTATTGCCTCTAGGGCATATTTCCTTCAAGCAAAGTATATGTCATGATTTAGTGAGCTTTGCTCCTTGTACCTCCTCTTGAGAGAGAGAGAGAGAGAGAGAGAGAGACCTCTCCCATGGAGATCAAGACCTCCTATGGAGAAGATCCCTAGTGGATTCAAGCCCCCATCTTGGGAAGGGTCCCCATCATAGGATCATCAAGACCTCTCTCCTCATAGGATTGCCCAATCACAAACCAAATATCTGCGGGAAAAAATGCTAAGAGCTACTTGAATCCCACCTATAAACTCCCGAAACTTTCTGGTTATGCAATCTGGTGTTGGGGATACAGGGGACACAAAATATATCACCCAAACTAGCAATCCCTAGATCCAGCTGTATCCATCCGTCAACACATAACCAAGAAATCTTCGGAAATCGTGTACCTCAACCTTCAAAAAGCATCCGTTATACGAGTTATGGCAATACTCCCGAACTCCCGCCCCAGTACTGGGTGGCGTCGAGGTGATCTCACCAACAACTGCATAAAAGAGATTTTCGATGTCGGTGAAACTCAGGTATTCCAGAACTGCAACGATAAAATTGTGACGACAACACCTCGGAGCTCAACTCCCCGGGACACTGCCACAACCCCTAAATGTCAGGAGGCACCAAGAACAATGTTCTCGTCACAAAACCATCGGAACGATTCCAAGATACCCGTGTGATCCTAAATTTTTTTAGTGAAATTTGAGGAGAGAAGATCAAAACTTCTACGTCGGGAGGCCTCACCAGAGCGACGAAGGGGCTGAGGAGTAAAAAGAATCCTACTCTCCAATATATATAATCCTAAGACTCAAAACATTTTTGTTCTAGACTCAACAATGCCAGCGATTCGATTGAGCAGGGGGCTCCTAAGTCGGGGATGGCTCTGATTACCAACTTGTAACGCCCACGATGCGGCTATATCTCCCACGTGTCGAGGCACGACTTAGAGGCATAACCGCATTGTAGGTATTGTCGCAAGAAGGGTCATCGTCACACAATCCCATGTAATGAACAAGAATGGGATAACGAGAGTTGGCTTACAATCGCCACTTCACACAAAACATAAATTAATTCATACATCATCCAAAATCCACACATAGACCGACTATGGTCAAATCCAAATGAAAATAAGATAACCCCAAATGCTAGATCCCCGATCCTCCCAACTGGGCTCCACTGCTGATCATCAGGAAACGAAACATAGTAACAACCACGTTCCTCGTCGAACTCCCACTTGAGCTCGGTTGCGTCGCCTACGCTGGTATCGTCGGCACCTGCAACTATTTTGGTAGAATCTGTGAGTCACGAGGACTCAGCAATCTCACACCCGCGAGATCAAGACTATTTAAGCTTATAGGAAAGGATGGGGTAATGAGGTGGAGCTGCAGCAAGCACTAAGCATATATGGTGGCTAACATACGCAAATGAGAGCGAGAAGAGAAGCAACGTGTCGGTCGAGAAGCTAGAAGTGATCAAGAAGTGATCCTAAAACTACTTACGTTCATACATAACCCGAACCGTGTTCACTTCCCAGGCTCCGCCGAAAAGAGACCATCACGGCTACACACACGGTTGATGTATTTTAATTATGTCAAGTGTCAAGTTCTCTACAACCGGACATTAACAAATTCCCATCTGCCTCATAAACGCGGGCACGACTTTCGAAAGATAATACCCTGCAGGGGTGTCCCAACTTAGCCCATTATAAGCTCTCACGGTCAACGAAGGATAAACCTTCTCCCGGGAAGACCCGATCAGTCTCGGAATCCCGGTTTACAAGACATTTCGACAATGGTAAAACAAGACCAGCAAGACCACCCGACTGTGCCGACAAATCCCGATAGGAGCTGCACATATCTCGTTCTCAGGGCACACCGGATAAGCGAAGCGTACAGGTACCAACGTAACCCAAGTTGCCAAGGGACGGTCCCGCACGGTGCTCTAGTTTGGACCAACACTCAGAGGAGCACTAGCCCGGGGGGGTTAAAATAAAGATGACCCTTGGGCTCGCGAAAACCCAAGGCAAAAAGGCTTAGGTGGAAAATGATAAAACCAAGGTTGGGCCTTGCTGGAGGAGTTTTTATTCAAGGCGAACTGTCAAGGGGGTCCCATAAATCACCCAACAGCGTAAGGAACGCAAACTCAAGGAACATAATACCGGTATGACGGAAACTAGGGCGGCAAGAGTGGAAAAAAACACCAGGCATAAGGCCGAGCCTTCCACCCTTTACCAAATATATAGATGCATTAGTTAAATAAGAGATATTGTGATATGCCAAAATAATCCATGTTCCAACATGGAACCAACTTCAACTTCACCTGCAACTAGCAACGCTATAAGAAGGCCTGAGCAAAAGCGGTAACTTAGCCAAACAACGGTTTGCTAGGAAAGGATGGTTAGAGGCTTTGTAACGCCCGGATAATCAAGCTACAGTAATCCCACGTTAATGGTGCCACGTCACCACATTTACTGTTGCTAATCTACCGTTAGGTCAAACCGTTTCAAAATTCAAAGTCAAAATCAAGCAAACAATAAAAGTTTACAAATATTAAAACTAAAATGTTCTTCATGTGCCAAATAATCCATACCTAATATTGGTAGTGAACCAACATTTTTGCAAATGTCTAAGTGCCCTAAACCACTTTAAAACAGTGGCTAAAACTATAGTTTAAATGCCTTTTTAGTTTATGAAGGTTGCAAACTATTTCAAAAGCCTCACAATCTTTTTGTGGCAGTGCCCAATAATTCTTTGAAATCGTTTTGGCCAGTGGCATAATTTTGCAAAGTCATTATTGGCTAAACAGAAAATGCAAAAGCTGCTGAAAATAAAAAGAAAAACAAAGAAAAGGAAAAAAAAGGAAAAGCAGAGAGAGAGAAAGCCCCTGCCCCACTTGGGCTTCGGCCCACCCAAGCCAGCTGGCCCAGCAGGCCGGCCCACTCCCCCCTCACCGGTCGCTCCCTCCCCTTCCTGTTCCTCTGCACCGTGTTGCTACAGGGGCGAGGTCGACCCCGACCTCCTCGCCGGCCTCTCCGGGAGAGGATAAGGGCAAAGCCACGGGCTCCCCTCGTCTCCCCACCCCACATGCCCCCTCGCCCTCCCCCGAAACCCTAGCGCGCCCACAATCCCCCTCTCGTCCCCTTCCTTGCCTCTGTTCGAGATGCCCGAGCGCCCCCGTCACTGTCGATCGCCGTAGCCGTGGCCACCGTCGTCCGTTCGTCGCCCCGGCAAGTCCTATAGCTCCGCCGTGGTCCTCTGCTTCCACTACACCGCCGGATCGAGCACCGGAGCCCCTCACGTCGCCGCACTCTTCTTCTTCTCCGGCTCGGCCACCGCATCGTCCTCGTCCTTGATCTACGCCACCGGTCCTCCCCGAGCCCTCTGCCCAGACCCCACGCTCCCCCGGTGAGCTCCTACGCCGAACGCGCCGTCCCCTGCCCTCTCTAGCCGCCCGTAGCCACTACCCCGACGAGGCCCGAACCACCGCCGCCTCGTTTGGCCGCCGGCGCGTCTCCGGTGACCTTTTGGT
The DNA here is from genome assembly GCF_002575655.3 of Aegilops tauschii subsp. strangulata. NCBI lineage: Eukaryota > Viridiplantae > Streptophyta > Magnoliopsida > Poales > Poaceae > Aegilops > Aegilops tauschii. The sequence goes on along the minus strand of NC_053039.3, from coordinate 206,747,414 downwards.
CACGAGCTAGTGCCCAACGTGCTCGCCGTGCTGCGTAGAGAACGCCCAGCCCTTCCGTTCAAGCTGCTACACGCCATAGCGCCGTCTCCGTCGAGCACCCGTACGCGCGCCGCCTCTGCTCGTCGCTGGCGCCGATTCCGGCCAAGTCCGGCTGCGCTACCGCCACCACTCGACGCGCGACACCGTCAGCGTTCGAACGCAAGCAAAACCGCGCAAAATGGTGCCCCGTAGCGAATTTCCGAGCGTCTCCGGCGAACTCACCGCCGCGGAGAGCTCGCCGGCGCAACTCCGGCGCTGGCCGCCGACGTGGCTGGCCTGGGGCCACCCCAGAGCCATTGCCAGTGGGCCCCGTGGGTCCCAGTTGACTGGGTTGACCCAGTCAACTGTTGACCAGGCAACCCAGTGCCACTGACACGTGGGCCCCACTGTCTATATTAATTAATTAAAATGTTTTAATAATTAAAACCTAATTAGTTACTAATTAGAGACTGACATGTGGGGCCCAGTAACTATTTAACCTCAAATTAGTTTAATTTAAACTATGTTAATTAACAGTGGCTGACATGTGGGCGCCACCTGTCTGGTTTGACTGGTCAGCCGACCTGTTGACCTGCTGACGTCAGCATTGCACCATGCTGATGTCATAATTCCCTTTTCTGTTAATTTAAATAATTCCAGAAAATGGTTTAATCTTTGAAAATTCATATAAAATAATCCGTAACTCGGATGAAAATGTTTTCTACATGAAAGTTGCTCAGAACGACGAGACAAATCCGAATACGCAGCCTGTTTGTTCACCACACGTCCCTAGCATAGTGAACCTGCAACATTTCACCTCCGGTCCATCTGTCCGAAAACACGAAACATCGGAATACTTTCCCGGATGTTCCCCCCCTTCGCCGGTAACACCTACTACCACTATAGGGCACACCTAGCACCGCTCATTGTCATGTCACGCATCGTCATGCTTATGTTTGCATTGTATTTACTGTTTCTTCCCCCTCTTCTCTCCGGTAGACTACGAGACCGACGCTGCTGCTGCCCAGTTCGACTACGGAGTTGACGACCCCTCCTACTTGCCAGAGCAACCAGGCAAGCCCCCCCCCTTGATCACCAGATATCGCCTATTCTTCTCTATACTGCTTGCATTAGAGTAGTGTAGCATGTTACTGCTTTCCGTTAACCCTATCCTGATGCATAGCCTGTCATTGTTGCTACAGTTGTTACCCTTACCTGCTATCCTACTGCTTAGTATAGGATGCTAGTGTTCCATCAGTGGCCCTACACTCTTGTCCGTCTGCCATGCTATACTACTAGGCCGTGATCACTTCGGGAGGTGATCACGGGTATGTACTATATACTTTATATACATGACACATGTGGTGACTAAAGTCGGGTCGGCTCGTTGAGTACCCGCAAGTGATTCTGATGAAGGGGCTGAAAGGACAGGTGGCTCCATCCCGGTAGAGGTGGGCCTGGGTTCCTGACGGCCCCCGACTGTTACTTTGTGGCGGAGCGACAGGGCAGGTTGAGACCGCCTAGGTGAGAGGTGGGCCTGGCCCTTGACGGCGTCCGCGGTTACTTCAAAATAACACGCTTAACGAGTTCTTGGTATTTGATCTGAGTCTGGCCATTTGGTCTATACGCACTAACCAACTACGCGGGAACAGTTATGGGCACTCGACATCGTGGTATCAGCCGAAGCCTTCGTGACGTCAGCGACTGAGTGGCGCGCGCTGGATTGGACTGGAACGCCACTAGGCTAGGTCTGCTTCCGGCCGCATTCACAACGTGCAGGTGTGCAATGGGCGATGGGCCCAGACCCCTGCGCCATAGGATTTAGACTGGCGTGCTGACCTCTCGTTGTGCCTAGGTGGGGCTGCGTCGTGTTGATCTTACGAGGCCGGGCATGACCCAGAAAAGTGTGTCCGGCCAAATGGGATCGAGCGTGTTGGGTTATGTGGTGCACCCCTGCAGGGAAGTTTATCTATTCGAATAGCCGTGTCCCTCGGTAAAAGGATGACCCAGAGTTGTACCTTGACCTTATGACAACTAGAACCGGATACTTAATAAAATACACCCTTCCAAGTGCCAGATACAACTCGGTGATCGCTCTCTAACAGGGCGACGAGGAGGGGATCGTCGGGTAGGATTATGCTATGCGATGCTACTTGGAGGACTACAATCTACTCTCTTCTACATGCTGCAAGATGGAGGCTGCCAGAAGCGTAGTCTTCGACAGGATTAGCTATCCCCCTCTTATTCTGGCATTCTGCAGTTCAGTCCACTGATATGGCCCTTTACACATATACCCATGCATATGTAGTGTAGCTCCTTGCTTGCGAGTACTTTGGATGTGTACTCACGGTTGCTTCTCTCCCTCTTTTCCCCCTTTCCTTTCTACCTGGTTGTCGTAACCAGCTGCTGGAGTCCAGGAGCCAGACGCCACCGTCGACGACGACTCCTACGGCACTGGAGGAGCCTACTACTACGTGCAGCCCGCTGACGACGACCAGGAGTAGTTAGGAGGATCCCAGGCAGGAGGCCTGCGCCTCTTTCGATCTGTATCCCAGTTTGTGCTAGCCTTCTTAAGGCAAACTTGTTTAACTTATGTCTGTGCTCATATATTATTGCTTCCGCTGACTCGTCTATGATCGAGCACTTGTATTCGAGCCCTCGAGGCCCCTGGCTTGTATTATGATGCTTGTATGAATTATTTATGTTTTAGAGTTGTGTTGTGATATCTTCCCGTGAGTCCCTGATCTTGATCGTACACATTTGCGTGCATGATTAGTGTACGGTCAAATCGGGGGCGTCACAAGTTCGTATCAGAGCCGACTGCCTGTAGGAATCCCCCTTGCCAACTTCTTGGCCGAAGTCGAGTCTAGTCATTGAAAAACTTTTACTAACATGGCTGTGTGGCTTACGGGCCCACGTCGCCATTGGGTGGTATTAGGATCTTTTACTCCTTGTCTATACTCTGGGACTCTGATATCTCTTCTATTCGGGTTAAGTGAATTTTGCTAAATCTAACATTAGGATCTCGTTATCACTTTCACCCGGAGAGCCCCTTATTACTGATGATCGTCTGCTGCACGTGAAGACCCTAAAGATACTCTCCGCTGATAACCCGAGAACTTGTGTTCATCGCTTTTGCAATTCCCTTTCATCGATAAACTCCCATGGATAACCACGTATACTCGCCATTCATACAATGTTTCCCAGTTGATCTTGTTATTACAAGATACCCCGAAATTCTCTCTGTTGTTCCGAGAATCCTTTGAGCTTACTGCCTTGCTGTTCTTTGTCACCTGAATACCCCTACGGATAATTCTCGCACTTACCGAGTATCCGCTCATCCCCAGTTGATTCAAGTATTTCACAAAAGTGTTCAAAATACCATTCGATCTTCCGAAAATCCTCAGGAGCCTTTTGCTCTTGAAATTCTTGCTTACTTGCATTATGATTAATCTTAAGTCTCGTAATCTTATTGGCATCTCTTGTCCTTATCATTTTGAGTCCGTTGATTCAATTTGTTGCGAATGCTCGCAATCCTCAATCAGAGCCTAGAATTCATCCTTCCGGCTCAGACGTCATTTGAAACGTGAACTGGTTATCGACCAATCAAATTGCCGTCGATTGTACCCCTAAGTCTATTCAACTTATCCATTCTTAATCAGACCATTGGCTTCTGATCCCTTGATTTGGAAATGATAATTCCTTTGCATTTGAGCTTTGAATTACTCAGTTGTTTTATAGTCCGATGCCCTTTCGTTCCTTCTTCCTCTGATAGAGTACCGATACTCGCATCAGCTCCGCTGTAGACCACAAGACCCCTTGTTGGGTTATTATCCGACAGTGTCCTTCATATTCAATAACCTTGTGATCATTTCCATGGATATATAATGCCTTTGGTAATTTGTATCCTCTACTTGATAACCATACTCTACTTTTGAGCTGGTGATTTTACTCTTGAAGTTTGAGGTATATGTTTCTAAGATGCCCCGACGGATTGAACCTATACCTTCCCTAAAAACCGTATGAACCCGAAGGTTTTCACAAGCCATACCCTTCTGGTATTTTACCAGATAATTTTCTACCATACAACTTCACCGAATGCGAGAAGTGAATGAAAGGTTATGCATTGGAGAAGTGGGAGTCGACCTTGAACTTTGTGTTCATGCCCATGGACACGATGTAGATCTTATCATTAAAAGCTTCTCTTAAATTAATTATTCCCTTGGTATAAGTTCATCTTATATCTGGGATCTGGCCTTTTGCAATCGTGGTTCCGACCATGTTCTCCTTTAAATACCATTTCTCGTACAAGTTAAGCACTTGTCTTCTGCAGAGCAATACCCCAGTCCAACCTCTACTTTGGTTTGTCGTCGAGTATTACCCCCCTGGTATCTCGAGATTATCACGGAACTACATAACTTCTTATGAGTTCTTCATCAAGTACTACATTCTCACTGATTACAGTTTTTCACGGGCTTTGAGTTATTAAACACTCAAGGACATCGATAACTGAATCGAATCCGCGTCGTGATTAAACAACTCTTAGTAATCTTCTTTACTTGCGAGTTTGTACTCGATCACGTCATTCCTAGCCTGATTGGCTATATCATTATCGTGCTAAATTTTAACTGTGCTACCGGGTCCTTCTTCCCGGAGCACAAATTGCGACGGTGAGCTAATCTTACAATCGATCTTCCTCGTCATATCACTTCTCCTTGAACAGCAAACTTGATTTCGAGTTTGTGTCCTAACCGTGGTTCCAATAACCTTTCGCTTTCATCATTCCTTTGGCTGGATGTCATCGTCGATCAATTACATCTTCTTGAAAACCTCTCGACAAATTTGTCGTGATCATTGTCAACAATTTGACTTCTTCCAAGTTGTGTGTCGAAATTCAGGATGAGAAATACCATCCTTGCCCCTCGATGAATTGTGTTATCATCGACAACATTCTTGCCTCCCCCCAACACAAACTTGTTCATATTTTGTGTTGTATCTTGATTTCCCAGCTATCCAACTTATGTTATGTTCTACCGTGGAGTATTACCATCTTTCATGTCAAGAATGTCGTGAGCATTACTCCACCTCTTAAGAATTCTTGGTACAGTGATACTTCTCACCATCACCATTCTTTCTTGGTCCCCGTGTTGTTTCTAAACGAAATACCGACAAATGGTCTGTGATGTGTAAATTCAAAACTCCTAGCAACCCTATTGCTTTGAAGTTATTGGTCTATAGTTTCATTCTACGTCTATGGCTTATTGAATCATCATTCGGCCATTGATCGTACTACCTAGCCCATATTCGGGTGCACATTTCAATGAATGTTTAACTGTGTATGTTTTCCTCGAGCATACATCATTAAGTCATTCGATCTAGCTAATGTTATCTCCTTGTTCACATAGTTGTAGAAATCCATCTTTTGGAAATCTCAATGGGTTGTCGCTGAGTCAATGGGTCACCTCCTCACCTCTCCTTGATTTAATGATGAACTCTTGTTTCGGAACTCGCTTCCATAGTTCATTTCCCGGGAATCTTACAATGTCATCTCGTCAAATTGTGCCGCTCCTTTTCTTCTCAGGCATCCTAAGTCTGAGGTATCGTGACACCAATCAGATCTGAATCTCGGTCAGATGTGATGGTTGGAACATATTTCCAAGAGTTATAATGTTGGTCTTTATATGACCCGGTAAGGTTATGTCATGCATAGCGCACCTGGGCGGAGGCCCTATTGTTACAGATTCCTTTTCAGCAAGGTTATCCATTCTTCCATGAGGAAATTGTAAGACTTATTCTATAAGTTGTTTCTGATGGATCCTTTTTGTTTCCAAAGTCTGATCTTCACCTATTGACCATGTCAATGCTATCTCGAAGCATGTCTATGGTACTCCGATTTTCAACAGGAACATTCGACGCCCAATGCTAAATGTTTCTTTCTCAATTATCCAAACACCGTTGTATGGGTAATGTCATGAAATTTCTGTCGTAGCTGAGCTGCCCCTTATCCTTTCGTAAGTACGATGGAGTTCCCGAAGAAAGGACGGCAACTTTATCATGATGCATTGGAATAAGGGATTGAAGACATCAACGAAAGGGATTAACTTCTTCGAGAAGATCCGTTAGAATATCGTAACCAGAACTTTCCCCCTTACTCCCCTCTTAAATCTCGGGACGAGATTTCTTGTAGTGGAGGAGTTTTGTAACGCCCGGATAATCAAGCTACAGTAATCCCACGTTAATGGTGCCACGTCACCACAGTTACTGTTGGGGAACGTAGTAATTTCAAAGAAATTTCCTACGCACACGCAAGATCATGGTGATGCATAGCAACGAGAGGGGAGAGTGTTGTCCACGTACCCTCATAGACCGACAGCGGAAGCGTTATCACAACGCGGTTGATGTAGTCATACGTCTTCATGATCCGAACGATCAAGTACCGAACGCACGGCACCTCCGAAGTTCTACACACGTTCAGCTCGATGACTTCCCTCGAACTCCGATCCAGCCGAGTGTTGAGGGAGAGTTTCGTCAGCACGACGGCGTGGTGACGATGATGATGTTCTACCGACGCAGGGCTTCGCCTAAGCTCCGCGACAGTATTATCGAGGTGTAATCTGGTGGAGGGGGGCACCGCACATGGCTAAAATATCGTATATCAAGTGTGTTCTTAGGTGCCCCCTGCCCCCGTATATAAAGGAGCAAGGGAGGAGGAGGCCGGCCCTAGGAGGGGGCGCACCAAGTGTGGAGTCCTACTAGGACTCCCTAGTCCTAGTAGGATTCCACCTCCCATATGGAATAGGAAAAGAGGAAGGGAAAAAGAGAAGGAAGGAAGGGGGCGCCCCCCTTCCCTAGTCCAATTCGGACCAGACCAAGGGGAGGGGTGCGGCCATCCTTGAGGCCCTTTTCCTTCTTTCCCGTATGGCCCAATAAGGTCCAATACGTATTCCCGTAACTCTCCGGTGCTCCGAAAAATACCCGAATCACTCGGAACCTTTCCGAAGTCCGAATATAGTCGTCCAATATATCGATCTTTACGTCTCGACCATTTCGAGACTCCTCGTCATGTCCCCGATCTCATCCGGGACTCCGAACTCCTTCGGTACATCAACATACATAAACTCATAATAAAACTGTCATCATAACTTTAAGCGTGCGGACCCTTTGGGTTCGAGAACTATGTAGACATGACCGAGACACCTCTCCGGTCAATAACCAATAGCGGGACCTGGATGCCCATATTAGCTCCCACATATTCTACGAAGATCTTTATCGGTCAGATCGCATAACAACATACGTTGTTCCCTTTGTCATCGGTATGTTACTTGCCCGAGATTCGATCGTCGGTATCTCGATACCTAGTTCAATCTCGTTACCGGCAAGTCTCTTTACTCGTTCTGTAATACATCATCCCGCAACTAACTCATTAGTCACAATGCTTGCAAGGCTTATAGTGATGTGCATTACCGAGTGGGCCCAGAGATACCTCTCCGACAATCGGAGTGACAAATCCTAATCTCGAAATATGCCAACCCAACAAGTACCTTTGGAGACACCTGTAGAGCACCTTTATAATCACCCAGTTACGTTGTGACGTTTGGTAGCACACAAAGTGTTCCTCCGGTAAACGGGAGTTGCATAATCTCATAGTCATAGGAACATGTATAAGTCATGAAGAAAGCAATAGCAACATACTAAACGATCGGGTGCTAAGCTAACGGAATGGGTCAAGTCAATCACGTCATTCTCCTAATGAGGTGATCCCGTTAATCAAATGACAACTCATGTCTATGGCTAGGAAACATAACCATCTTTGATTAACGAGCTAGTCAAGTAGAGGCATACTAGTGACACTCTGTTTGTCTATGTATTCACACATGTATTATGTTTCCGGTTAATACAATTCTAGCATGAATAATAAACATTTATCATGATATAAGAAAATATATAATACTCTATTATTGCCTCTAGGGCATATTTCCTTCAGTTACTGTTGCTAATCTACCGTTAGGTCAAACCGTTTCAAAATTCAAAGTCAAAATCAAGCAAACAATAAAAGTTTACAAATATTAAAACTAAAATGTTCTTCATGTGCCAAATAATCCATACCTAATATTGGTAGTGAACCAACATTTTCGCAAATGTCTAAGTGCCCTAAACCACTTTAAAACAGTGGCTAAAACTATAGTTTAAATGCCTTTTTAGTTTATGAAGCTTGCAAACTATTTCAAAAGCCTCACAATCTTTTTGTGGCAGTGCCCAATAATTCTTTGAAATTGTTTTGGCCAGTGGCATAATTTTGCAAAGTCATTATTGGCTAAACAGAAAATGCAAAAGCTGCTGAAAATAAAAAGAAAAACAAAGAAAAGGAAAAAAGGAAAGGCAGAGACAGAGAAAGCCCCTGCCCCACTTGGGCATCGGCCCACCCGAGCCAGCTAGCCCAGCAGGCCGGCCCACTCCCCCCTCACCGGTCGCTCCCTCCCCTTCCTGTTCCTCTGCACCGTGTCGCTACAGGGGCGAGGTCGACCCCGACCTCCTCGCCGGCCTCGCCGGGAGAGGATAAGGGCAAAGCCACGGACTCCCCTCGTCTCCCCACCCCACATGCCCCCTCGCCCTCCCCCGAAACCCTAGCGCGCCCACAATCCCCCTCTTGTCCCATTCCTCGCCTCTGTTCGAGATGCCCGAGCGCCCCCGTCGCCGTCGATCGCCGTAGCCGTGGCCACCGTCGTCCGTTCGTCGCCCCGGCAAGTCCTACAGCTCCGCCGTGGTCCTCTGCTTCCACTACACCGCCGGATCGAGCCCCGGAGCCCCTCGCATCGCCGCACTCTTCTTCTTCTCCGGCTCGGCCACCGCATCGTCCTCGTCCTTGATCTACGCCACCGATCCTCCCCGAGCCCTCTGCCCAGACCCCACGCTCCCCCGGTGAGCTCCTGCGCCGAACGCGCCGTCCCCTGCCCTCTCTAGCCGCCCGTAGCCACTACCCCGACGAAGCCCGAACCACCGCCGCCTCGTTTGGTCGCCAGCGCGTCTCCGATGACCTTTTGGTCACGGGATAGTGCCCAACGTGCTCACCGCGCTGCTTTGAGAACGCCCAGCCCTTCCGTTCAAGCTGCTACACGTCGTAGCGCCATCTCCGTCGAGCACCCGTACGCGCCGCCGCCTCTGCTCGTCGCCGGCGCCGATTCCGGCCAAGTTCGGCTGCGCTACCGCCACCACTCGACGCGCGACACCGTCAGCGTTCGAACGCAAGTAAAACCGCGCAAAATGGTGCCCCGTAGCGAATTTCCGAGCGTCTCCGGCGAACTCGCCGCCGCGGAGAGCTCGCCGGCGCAACTCCGGCGCCGGCCGCCGACGTGGCTGGCCTGGGGCCACCCCAGAGCCACTGCCAGTGGGCCCCGTGGGTCCCCGTTGACTGGGTTGACCCAGTCAACTGCTGACCAGGCAGCCCAGTGCCACTGACACGTGGGCCCCACCGTCTATATTAATTAATTAAAATGTTTTAATAATTAAAACCTAATTAGTTACTAATTAGAGACTGACATGTGGGGCCCAGTAACTATTTAACCTCAAATTAGTTTAATTTAAACTCTGTTAATTAACAGTGGCTGACATGTGGGCGCCACCTGTCTGGTTTGACTGGTCAGCTGACCTGCTGACGTCAGCATTGCACCATGCTGATGTCATAATTCCCTTTTCTGTTAATTTAAATAATTCCAGAAAATGGTTTAATCTTTGAAAATTCATATAAAATAATCCGTAACTCGGAGGAAAATGTTTTCTACATGAAAGTTGCTCAGAACGACGAGACGAATCCGAATACGCAGCCCGTTCGTTCACCACACGTCCCTAGCATAGTGAACCTGCAACATTTCACCTCCGGTCCATCTGTCCGAAAACGTGAAATATCAGGAATACTTTCCCGGATGTTCCCCCCTTCGCCGATAACACCTACTACCGCGTTAGGGCACACCTAGCACCACTCGTTGTCATGTCACGCATCGTCATGCTTATGTTTGCATTGTATTTACTGTTTCTTCCCCCTCTTCTCTCCGGTAGACTAAGAGACCGACGCTGCTGCTGCCCAGTTCGACTACGGAGTTGACGACCCCTCCTACTTGCTAGAGCAACCAGGCAAGCCCCCCCCCTTGATCACCAGATATCGCCTATTCTTCTCTATACTGCTTGCATTAGAGTAGTGTAGCATGTTACTGCTTTCCGTTAACCCTATCCTGATGCATAACCTGTCATTGTTGCTACAGTTGTTACCCTTACCTGCTATCCTACTGCTTAGTATAGGATGCTAGTGTTCCATCAGTGGCCCTACACTCTTGTCCATCTGCCATGCTATACTACTGGGCCGTGATCACTTCGGAAGGTGATCACGGGTATGTACTATATACTTTATATACATGACACATGTGGTGACTAAAGTCGGGTCCGCTCATTGAGTACCCGTAAGTGATTCTGATGAGGGGGCTGAAAGGACAGGTGGCTCCATCCCAGTAGAGGTGGGCCTGGGTTCCTGACGGCCCCCGACTGTTACTTTGTGGCGGAGCGACAGGGCAGGTTGAGACCGCCTAGGTGAGAGGTGGGCCTGGCCCTGGACGGCGTCCGCGGTTACTTCAAAATAACACACTTAACGAGTTCTTGGTATTTGATCTGAGTCTGGCCATTTGGTCTATGCGCACTAACCAACTACGCGGGAACAGTTATGGGCACTCGACGTCGTGGTATCAGCCGAAGCCTTCGTGACGTCAGCGACTGAGTGGCGCGCGCCGGATTGGACTGGAACGCCACTAGGCTAGGTCTGCTTCCGGCCGCGTTCGCAATGTGTAGGTGTGCAATGGGCGATGGGCCCAGACCCCTGCGCCATAGGATTTTGACCGGTGTGTTGACCTCTCTGTTGTGCCTAGGTGGGGCTGCGACGTGTTTATCTTACAAGGCGGGGCATGACCCAGAAAAGTGTGTCCGGCCAAATGGGATCGAGCGTGTTGGGTTATGTGGTGCACCCCTGCAGGGAAGTTTATCTATTCGAATAGCCGTGTCCCTCGGTAAAAGGACGACCCGGAGTTGTACCTTGACCTTATGACAACTAGAACCGGATACTTAATAAAATACACCCTTCCAAGTGCCAGATACAACCCGGCGATCGCTCTCTAACAGGGCGACGAGGAGGGGATCGCCGGGTAGGATTATGCTATGCGATGCTACTTGGAGGACTACAATCTACTCTCTTCTACATGCTGCAAGATGGAGGCTGCCAGAAGCGTAGTCTTCGACAGGATTAGCTATCCCCCTCTTATTCTGGCATTCTGCAGTTCAGTCCACTGATATGGCCCTTTACACATATACCCATGCATATGTAGTGTAGCTCCTTGCTTGCGAGTACTTTGGATGAGTACTCATGATTGCTTCTCTCCCTCTTTTCCCCCTTTCCTTTCTACCTGGTTGTCGCAACCAGATGCTGGAGTCCAGGAGCCAGACGCCACCGTCGACGACGACTCCTACGACACTAGAGGAGCCTACTACTACGTGCAGCCCGCTGACGACGACCAGGAGTAGTTAGGAGGATCCCAGGCAGGAGGCCTGCGCCTCTTTCGATCTGTATCCCAGTTTGTGCTAGCCTTCTTAAGGCAAACTTGTTTAACTTATGTCTGTGCTCAGATATTATTGCTTCCGCTGACTCGTCTATGATCGAGCACTTGTATTCGAGCCCTCGAGGCCCCTGGCTTGTATTATGATGCTTGTATGACTTATTTATGTTTTAGAGTTGTGTTGTGATATCTTCCCGTGAGTCCCTGATCTTGATCGTACACATCTGCGTGCATGATTAGTGTACGGTCAAATCGAAGGCGTCACAGGCTTGACATGGCAATATGGGAGGCATGATATAGCAAGTGGTAGGTAGCGCAGCATGGCAATAGAACGAACAACTAGCAAAGCAAAGATAGAAGTGATTTCGAGGGTATGATCATCTTGCCTGCAAGGTTCTCAGAGTTGTCAAAAGCTTGATCCTCGTAAGCGTTCTGAACAGGTTCCTCGTTCACGAACTCGTCTCCCGGCTCTACCCACAGTAAGAACACAAGCAATGGAACCACAATCAATCACGGTGCAATGCACAAGCAACATGATGCAATACATGCATGATATGCGAGATGTGATATGCGATGCATATGCGTGCTCCGAAAGAAAAAGGATGAACAAGGCATCAACTTGGCAAACCAAGTATTCCACTGGAAAGATGAGATGATTTCGGTCGAAATCGATATAAAGATCACCGGAAACGGATGCACGGTTTGCAAATGGCAAGCAAAACAAGAATGACACAATTCTGCGATTAACAGCATGATAGCACTTAGAATACATCAAGCAACTATGCTACAGCACCCCAACATAGCAACAAAGCATATGGCAGTGATCTACAAGAGATGCTTGACAAAATATGAACACTGAGCTACGGCTAAATCACACAATAACAGGTTCAAAAAAGCATGGCAAAAGTGCAAAAGATATCAGCTTCACAGACTTGGTGAGAATACTTAACATGGCATAAACAGCATCAGGTAGCAATGTTCAGAGCAAGCAATCAACATGCTACATGAACTTATCATAGCAAAGAAAGGCATGGCATGAATCTTCTAAATGCATAGAACAAAAGTCCCTTACTGATCATGAGCTAAAAAGGCAGAGAAGATATGATGGCGCCCATGTGAACATAGCAAGTTTTGTTAACAGGTTTCAGACTTGGCAGAAAACAGAGCATGGCATTAACAGAATTATGAAGGCATCTTTGTGAGATTGATTCACTCATCACAAAGCATTGCATGACAAAACAAGCATACCAACAGCAAGATGGAATGTTCATGAAGCTAACCATGGCAAGATCAATTTCATAGCATGTATGGATCAACTACAACAACCTTCGAAAAATTGGATAGCATGTTAACATTCTGCCAAGAACATTTTATAGCAAAAGTAGAGCAATATTGAGACATGCTAGGGCAGTCCATAATTGCAAACCGGAGCATGGTTGGATAGCGCACAACTATATGTCCAAAACATCCTTATTGAACATACTCAAAAGAAGCATGGATCTCACTGTAGCCACATGGATACATGGCATCAAAATAACAGCAGGAAAAGACAGCAAAATCCCAAGTCCGTGAAAACAAAAACATCACGAAGCCTAGTTTGCATGCTTGTGCTAGTCACCACATAGATCACAAAAATACATGGCATACACCACTGTAAAAAGGCATGGCATAGATCAAAACACATGTAGAGCTCATGCTCATAAGATGCACACATCAAATGCAACAAAAATGACAAAACATCAAGTTCTGTTAACAGACAGCAGTAAACATCATATAGCACTCTTGCAATGATGATTTAGGCATCAAGATGAGCTCAAACAGACATTGCACGATGGAACAAAATGAAGAGCATCTCGTGATGAACATTTCGACATATCATGCACGCAAAACGCAGCAGTATGCAATGAGATATGATGTGATGAACATAGCAACATAATATGATAACTTCGGGACTTGAGGATTTCGGGGTCAACCTCTCCAGATCTAGGGTTTGGCACGCGAACCGAGGTCGCCAGAATTTCGCCGGAGATCGCTGCGGTGGCCGGAGTTGGACGGGAGGAAGGCGCCGGCGCGGGACGGCGCGGGTCCCGCGACCGGGCGCGGCAGCGAGGGAGAGGAGGCGGCGGCGGACGCCGGGGCGGACGGAGGCGGCGACGACCGGCGGGCGGCGGGGCGCGCGCTCGGGCGGTGGGGGAGCCGCGGGAGGGCGCGGGCGGCGGGGGAGCGCCCGGGCTCGGGGGCCGGTCTCGGGCCCGGCGGGCTTCGGCGGCGGGGACGCGGGCGGGGCCACGTGGCGCGTGCCCGTTGGCTCGGGGCGGCGGCGGCGTTTCGTCCGACCGGACCGGACGTGTCCGGCGGCGGAGAGGGAGTGGGCTAGGGTTTCGGGGCCCGGATTTGGAGGAGGGTGCACATATTTATAGGCAGAGGGAGCTAGGAGGCTCCAAATGGAGTGCGGTTTTCGCCCACACGATCGTGATCCGACGACGGAGAGCATGGAGGTGACTTAGATGGGTTATTGGGCTGTTTTGGAGGGGTGTTGGGCTGCAACACACAAAAGGCCTTTGCGGTTACCCGGTTAACCGTTGGAGTATCAAACGGCCTCCAAATGGAACGAAACTTGACAGGTGGTCTACCGGTGGTGTACCAAGGCCACTTGGCAAACCTCGGTCCATTCCGAGAACGTTTAACACCCGCTCACGAAAAGAGACAAGAGGGGTGCGCCGGTGCATGTGGGAGTGTCGGATTGCAAAATGGACAACGGGGAAAATGCTCGGATGCATGAGACAAACACGTATGCAAATGAGATGCGCATGATGACATGATATGAGATGCATGACATGAACAAAATGGAAAACGAAAGACAAAACCCGACCACGAAGGGAATATCATAACACATAGCCGAAAATGGCAAGAGTTGGAGTTACAAATATGGAAAGTTACATCCGGGGTGTTACAACACTCCACCACTACGAGAGGATCTCATCCCGAGATCTAGGACTGAAAGAACTCCGGATATTCGGAACGGAAGTGGTCCTCGCGTTCCCAGGTGGCTTCTCGGTCGGAATGGTGTGACCGCTTCACTTTCAGGAATCTGATTGACTTGTTGCGAGTCTTGCGTTCGGTTTCTTCAAGAATAGCAACGGGGTGCTCATGATAAGACAGATCTTCTTGGAGATCAATCTCTTCGAAGTTGATGGTGCGCTCAGGAGTCTTGAAGCACTTGCGAAGCTGTGACACGTGAAACACATCATGCACATTCGCGAAGTTGGAGGGAAGCTCAAGTTGATAGGCGAGGTCGCCTCTTTTGCCAATGATCTTGAAAGGACCCACGTATCTAGGGGCAAGCTTCCCTTTGATACCGAAGCGACGAGTGCCTTTCATTGGAGAGACGCGGAGGTAGACATGGTCTCCGATCTCGAAAGCCAAGTCACGGTGCTTGCTATCATAGTAACTCTTCTGGCGCGATTGCGCGGCTTTGAGATTTTCACTGATGACTTTACACATTTCTTCAGCCTCTATGATTAAGTCATTGCCAAGAAGTTGGCGTTCACCAGTCTCTGACCAATTGAGAGGAGTACGGCACTTTCTGCCATAGAGAATTTCGAATGGGGCCTTGCCCGAACTCGCTTGAAGCTGTTGTTGTAGGAGAACTCGGCATATGGAAGACACTCTTCCCACTTCATACCGAAAGAGATAACACAAGCCCTGAGCATATCTTCAAGGATTCGATTGACTCGCTCAACTTGGCCACTAGTTTGAGGATGGAAAGTTGTGCTGAAGCGAATGTTGGTGCCCATGGCCTTCTGGAAGGAGTCCCAGAACTTAGAAGTGAAGATGCTTCCACGATCTGAAGAAATCAATTGTGGAATGCCGTGCAAGGAGACAATCCTGGAGGTGTATAGCTCTGCCAACTGAGCTGCTGTGATAGATTCTTTGATAGGAAGAAAATGAGCCACTTTAGTAAGCTTGTCGATGACAACGAAGATAGCATCATTTCCGCGTTTGGACTTGGGAAATCCAGTCACGAAGTCCATTTCGATATGATCAAACTTCCATTCTGGAATAGCAAGAGGTTGGAGGAGACCAGCTGGTTGTTGGTGTTCTGCTTTCACCATTCGACAGACATCACATTTGTTCACGAATTGAGCGATTTCTCGCTTCATTTCAGTCCACCAATACGACTGCTTGAGGTCATGGTACATCTTCGTACTTCTAGGATGAATGGAAAGAAGAGAATTGTGCGCTTCGTTCATTATGACCTTCCTTAGATCACCTTTAGGAACCACAATCCGGTCCTCCAAGAATAAAGTGTCTCTGTCATCAATGCGATAGCACTTGTATTTGGAAAGACCCTTGTCAATACCATGTTTCACCTTCTTCACCATGGTATCCAGGAGTTGTGCCTCACGAATTTGATCTTCCAAAGTAGGAGAGACTAGGAGGTTGGCAAGAAAGCCTTGAGGAACAACTTGGAGATTCAGTTTGCGGAAAGCTTCACAAAGATCCGGTTGAAATGGCTTGATAACTAAGCTGTTGCAATAAGCCTTCCTGCTCAAAGCATCTGCAATGACGTTGGCCTTGCCTGGAGTATATTCAATACTTAGATTGTACTCTTGAATCATTTCGACCCATCAAGTTTGCCTGAGGTTGAGGTTGGGCTGAGTGAAGATGTACTTGAGACTCTTGTGATCGGTGAATATGTCCACTTTTCTTCCCAACAAGAGATGTCTCCATGTTATTAATGCATGGACAACTGCCGCCAACTCAAGATCGTGAGTGGGATAGTTCTTTTCGTTGGGCTTCAACTGACGAGAGGTATAGGCCACAACTTTCTTCTCTTGCATTAACACGGCACCGAGACCTTGAAGAGAAGCATCACAGAAAACTTCGAATGGCTTGGATTCGTCAGGAGGCGTTAAGACAGGAGCTGTGACGAGTTTCTCTTGGAGAGTGTTGAAAGCAACGTCACACTCAGGAGTCCAGACATACTTCACATGCTTCTGGAGGAGGTTGGAAAGAGGCTTTGCAATCTTAGAGAAATTCTCAACGAATCTTCGGCAATAGCTTGCAAGACCAAGGAAACTGCGGAGCTGCTTGACATTCTGAGGCGGTTCCCAATTCACAATTGCGGAGACCTTCTCGGGATTAACAGCGATGCCCTTGGCAGAGATGATATGACCAAGGTAAAGAACTTCATCAAGCCAAAACTCACATTTGGAAAACTTCGCATAGAATTGATACTCTCTGAGCTTGTCGAGCACCAATCGCAAATGTTTGGCATGGTCCTTCTTATTCTTGGAGAAGACCAAGATATCATCGAGATACACCAGGACGAATTCATTGGTATAGGGGTTGAAGATGAAGTTCATCATTCGAGAGAATGTTGGAGGAGCATTGACAAGGCCAAAAGACATTACAGTATATTCATAAGAACCAAAGCTTGTTCTGAATGCTGTCTTGGGAATATCTTCTTCACGAATGCGAATCTGATGATAACCCATACGAAGGTCCAGCTTGGAGAAAACTTTAGCACCTTTGAGTTGCTCGAATAACTCATTTATGTTGGGAAGTGGATACTTGTTCTTTATTGTCTTCTTGTTCAATGGGCGGTAGTCGACACAAAGTCGGTCCGTGCCATCCTTCTTCTGGACAAAAAGAACTCCACAACCCCATGGAGATGAACTCGGTCTGATCAAACCCAGACGCTCTTGTTCATCGAGCTATTTCTTCAATTCTTTCAGCTCCTTGGGTCCAAGCTTGTAAGGACGCTTGCAAACGGGTTCAGTGCCAGGCTCAAGATCGATAACGAACTCGACTGGTCGGTGAGGAGGCATACCCGGAAGCTCTTCTGGAAAGACATCTTGGTACTCACAAATGACTGGAATCTGGGAAATAGCATCCAACTCGCCCTTCTCATTGAGAGAAAACAACCGAATGGTTTCATCACGAGCGGCATAGATGATAACATCCTCAGAACAGTGTGTCAATTGAATTTCCCTGGCAGCACAATCAAGTTGAGCCTTGTGCTTAGAAAGCCAGTCCATCCCGAGAATTAGATCAATATCAGAGTCGCCAAGAACCATTGGAGAAGATAAAAATTTATAGTTGCCCATCTTGATAGAAACATCCGGAGCCATCATTTTGGTATTCATGAACAAGCCCGGAGAGGAAACCGCTATCGGCTTAGGCAGATCGACAGTATGCAAATTGTTCATGGATGCAAAAGGTCTTGATATGAAAGAAATAGATGCACCAGTATCAAATAATACTTTTGCAGGAATATCATTAACTGAGAGATTACCCATTATCACATCAGTAGATTCCTCCGCTTGAGCTGCATTCATCATGTTCACCTTTGCAGACTTGGGATTATGCTTGACCACTGCATTGCTTGCTGAACGAACATGAGGAGGAGGAGGTGGAAGGCGCCTTTGGTTGAAGCACTTGTTCGCATAGTGACCCTTCTGCTGACACTTGTTGCAAGTCACCTCTGAGAGTGGACGATGATAAGGAGCATTCGACCTTGGAGCTTGATTCTGAGACTTGTTCTGATAGCCAGGGTTGGGTGGGTGGGAAGATCCATGGCCACCTTTGTTCTTCTGCTGCAAAGGCTGACGAAACGGAGGAGGAGGAGGCAACCAGAATTTCTGTTGCTTAGCAGCCACTAGTGAGGAAGAAGAAGACTGAACTGCGTCCCTGACTCTCTTCTTAGAAGCCTCACACTTGAGCTGAGCAGCTTCGTGCTTCAGTGCCATGTTGTAGAAATCATCATACTTGGTCGGCTCAAAAAGCACGAGAGGTAATTGCAGATCTTCTCTAAGGCCACCTCTGAATTGATAGATCATACTCTTTTCATCAGGAACGTCTTGCTTAGCGAAACGAGTGAGTTTCTGAAACTGGGTATTGTATTGATACACGGACATGCTGCCTTGCTTGAGATTGTGGAACTCCTCACGCTTGCTCTCAACAACACTTTGTGGAATGTGGTGAGCTTTGAAGTCTCGGCGGAAATCATCCCAAGTAATCACACGACCTCCTCTGGAATCCTTGTATTGTTGATACCACTCGGCAGCTTGATCCTTGAGTTGAAAAGAAGCAAACTTGACAAAGTCCTCAGGCCTGACATTGCTACATTCAAAATGCTTGTTGATGTCCACGACCCAATCATCGGCGTTTGTGGCCTCGGCACAGTAGCTGAAAGACTTCGGCTGATTTGCGAGGAACTGGTTGAGGGTAGCGAAGTGAGGCTGATTCTTGCCTTGGTCTTGATTTCCTTGGTTGCCTTGCCCTTGGGTGCGCTCTTGCAAGAGTTGCAAAATCATCTGAGCATTGGCGTTGGTGGCTGCCATGATAGCTTGCCATGCCTCCGGAGGTGGAGGTGGTGGCGGAGGGTTCGCCTGACCCCCATCATTGCGTTCCGGATTCTGACGCGTTGGCGGAGCCATCCTGAAGAGGGTGACATCCGTTAGCATCTTGATAGACAGATAGACAAGTTGAATCAACGGATAGAAATTGCAACATATAGTCTGCACAATAAACATTCGAACGAGGATGAACGAATGAATTCCATAGTAAATCATCACACTTCCATTAAGGTGAGAAGCCACTTGATAAAGGGTTGATGAATGAAATAACAAGGTACGACTGGAACAAATAAGTGGTAATGATTACCCAATCACAAACCAAATATCTGCGGGAAGAAATGCTAAGAGCTACTTGAATCCCACCTATAAACTCCCGAAACTTTCTGGTTATGCAATCTGGTGTTGGGGATACAGGGGACACAAAATATATCACCCAAACTAGCAATCCCTAGATCCAGTTGTATCCATCCGTCAACACATAACCAAGAAATCTTCGGAAATCGTGTACCTCAACCTTCGAAAAGCATCCGTTATACGAGTTATGGCAATACTCCCGAACTCCCGCCCCAGTACTGGGTGGCATCGAGGTGATCTCACCAACAACTGCATAAAAGAGATTTTCGATGTCAGCGAAACTCAGGTATTCCAGAACTGCAACGATAAAATTGTGACGACAACACCTCGGAGCTCAACTCCCCGGGACACTGCCACAACCCCTAAATGTCAGGAGGCACCAAGAACAATGTTCTCGTCACAAAACCATCGGAACGATTCCAAGATACCCGCGTGATCCTAAAAAAATTAGTGAAATTTGAGGAGAGAAGAGTCAAAACTTCTACGTCGGGAGGCGTCACCAGAGCGACGAAGGGACTGAGGAGTAAAAAGAATCCTACTCTTCGATATATATAATCCTAAGACTCAAAACATTTTTGTTCTAGACTCAACAACGCCAGCGATTCGATCAAGCAGGGGGCTCCTAAGCCGGGATGGCTCTGATTACCAACTTGTAACGCCCACGATGCGGCTATATCTCCCACGTGTCGAGGCACGACTTAGAGGCATAACCGCATTGTAGGTATTGTCGCAAGAAGGGTCATCGTCACACAATCCCATGTAATGAACAAGAATGGGATAACGAGAGTTGGCTTACAATCGCCACTTCACACAAAACATAAATTAATTCATACATCATCCAAAATCCACACATAGACCGACTATGGTCAAATCCAAATGAAAATAAGATAACCCCAAATGCTAGATCCCCGATCGTCCCAACTGGGCTCCACTGCTGATCATCAGGAAACGAAACATAGTAACGACCACGTTCCTCGTCGAACTCCCACTTGAGCTCGGTTGCGTCGCTTGCACTGGTATCGTCGGCACCTGCAACTGTTTTGGTAGAATCTGTCAGTCACGAGGACTCAGCAATCTCACACCCGCGAGATCAAGACTATTTAAGCTTATAGGAAAGGATGGGGTAATGAGGTGGAGCTGCAGCAAGCACTAAGCATATATGGTGGCTAACATACGCAAATGAGAGTGAGAAGAGAAGCAACGCGTTGGTCGAGAAGCTAGAAGTGATCAAGAAGTGATCCTGAAACTACTTACGTTCATACATAACCCGAACCGTCTTCACTTCCCAGACTCCGCCGAAAAGAGACCATCACGGCTACACACACGGTTGATGTATTTTAGTTAAGTCAAGTGTCAAGTTCTCTACAACCGGACATTAAAAAATTCCCATCTGCCTCATAACCGCGGGCATGACTTTCGAAAGATAATACCCTGCAGGGGTGTCCCAACTTAGCCCATTATAAGCTCTCACGGTCAACGAAGGATAAACCTTCTCCCGGGAAGACCCGATCAGTCTCGGAATCCTGGTTTACAAGACATTTCGACAATGGTAAAACAAGACCAGCAAGACCACCCGACTGTGCCGACAAATCCCGATAGGAGCTGCACATATCTCGCTCTCAGGGCACACCGGATAAACAAAGCGTATAGGTACCAACGTAACCCAAGTTGCCAAGGGACGGTCCCGCACGGTGCTCTAGTTTGGACCAACACTCAGAGGAGCACTAGCCCGGGGGGGTTAAAATAAAGATGACCCTCGGGCTCGCGAAAACCCAAGGCAAAAAGGCTTAGGTGGCAAATGGTAAAACCAAGGTTGGGCCTTGCTGGAGGAGTTTTTATTCAAGGCGAACTATCAGGGGGGTCCCATAAATCACCCAACCGTGTAAGGAACGCAAACTCAAGGAACATAATACCGGTATGACGGAAACTAGGGCGGCAAGAGTGGAACAAAACACCAGGCATAAGGCTGAGCCTTCCACCCTTTACCAAATATATGGATGCATTAATTAAATAAGAGATATTGTGATATGCCAAACTAATCCATGTTCCAACATGGAACCAACTTCAACTTCACCTGCAACTAGCAACGCTATAAGAAGGCCTGAGCAAAAGCGGTAACTTAGCCAAACAACGGTTTGCTAGGAAATGATGGTTAGAGGCCTGACATGGCAATATGGGAGGCATGATATAGCAAGTGGTAGGTAGCGCAGCATGGCAATAGAACGAACAACTAGCAAAGCAAAGATAGAAGTGATTTCGAGGGTATGATCATCTTGCCTGCAAGGTTCTCAGAGTTGTCGAAAGCTTGATCCTCGTAAGCGTTCTCAACAGGTTCCTCGTTCACGAACTCGTCTCCCGGCTCTACCCACAGCAAGAACACAAGAAATGGAACCACAATCAATCACGGTGCAATGCACAAGCAACATGATGCAATACATGCATGATATGCGAGATGTGATATGCGTGCTCCGGAAGAAAAAGGATGAACAAGGAATCAACTTGGAAAACCAAGTATGCCACTGGAAATATGAGATGATTTCGGTCGAAATCGATATAAAGATCACCGGAAACGGATGCACGGTTTGCAAATGGCAAGCAAAACAAGAATGACACAATTCTGCGATTAACAGCATGATAGCACCTAGAATACATCAAGAAACTATTCTACAGCACCCCAACATAGCAACAAAGCATATGGCAGTGATCTACAAGAGATGCTTGACAAAAGATGAACACTGAGCTATGGCTAAATCACACAGTAACAGGTTCAAAAAAGCATGGCAAAAGTGCAAAAGATATCAGCTTCACAGACTTGGTGAGAATACTGAACATGGCATAAACAGCATCAGGTAGCAATGTTCAGAGCAAGCAATCAACATGCTACAGGAACTTATCATAGCAAAACAAGGCACTCCCTGAATCTACTAAATGCATAGAACAAAAGTCCCTTACTGCTGATGAGCTAAAAAGGCACAGAAGGTATGATGGCACCCATGTGAACATAGCAAGTTTCGTTAACAGGTTTCAGACTTGGCAGAAAACAAAGCATGGCATTAACAGAATTATGAAGGCATCTTTCTGAGCTCGATTCACTCATCACAAAGCATTGCATGACAAAACAATCATACCAACAGCAAGATGGCATGTTCATGAAGCTAACCATGGCAAGATCAAGTTCATAGCATGTATGGATCAACTACAGCAACCTTGGCAAAATTGAATAGCATGTTAACATTCTGCCAGGAACATTTTATAGCAAAAGTAGAGCAAGATTGAGACATGCTAGGGCACTCCATAATTGCAACAGGGGCATGGTTGGATAGAGCACAACTATATGTCCAAAACATCCTTATTGAACATACTCAAAAGAAGCATGGATCTCACTGTAGCCACATGGATACATGGCATCAAAATAACAGCAGGAAAAGACAGCAAAATCCCAAGTCCGTGAAAACAGAAACATCACGAAGCCTAGTTTGCATGCTTGTGCTAGTCACCACATAGATCACAAAAATACATGGCATACACCACTGTAAAAAGGCATGGCATAGATCAAAACACATGTAGAGCTCATGCTCATAAGATGCACACATCAAATGCAACAAAAATGACAAAACATCAAGTTTTGTTAACAGACAGCAGTAAACATCATATAGCACTCTTGCAATGATGATTTAGGCATCAAGATGAGCTCAAACAGACATTGCACGATGGAACAAAATGAAGAGCATCTCGTGATGAACATTTCGACATATCATGCACGCAAAACGCAGCAGTATGCAATGAGATATGATGTGATGAACATAGCAACATAATATGATAACTTCGGGACTTGAGGATTTCGGGGTCAACCTCTCCAGATCTAGGGTTTGGCACGCGAACCGAGGTCGCCAGAATTTCGCCGGAGATCGCTGCGGTGGCCGGAGTTGGACGGGAGGAAGGCGCCGGCGCGGGACGGCGCGGGTCCCGTGACCGGGCGCGGCGGCGAGGGAGAGGAGGCGGCGGCGGACGCCAGGGCGGACGGAGGCGGCGACGACCGGCGGGCGGCGGGGCGCGCGCTCAGGCGGCGGGGGAGCGCCCGGGCTCGGGGGCCGGCCTCGGGCCCGGCGGGCTTCGGCGGCGGGGACGCGGGCGGGGCCACGTGGCGCGTGCCCGTTGGCTCGGGGCGGCGGCGGCGTTTCATCCGACCGGACCGGACGTGTCCGGCGGCGGAGAGGGAGCGGGCTAGGGTTTTGGGGCCCGGATTTGGAGGAGGGTGCACATATTTATAGGCAGAGGGAGCTAGGAGGCTCCAAATGGAGTGCGGTTTTCGCCCACACGATCGTGATCCGACGACGGAGAGCATGGAGGTGACTTAGATGGGTTATTGGGCTGTTTTGGAGGGGTGTTGGGCTGCAACACACAAAAGGCCTTTGCGGTTACCCGGTTAACCGTTGGAGTATCAAACGGCCTCCAAATGGAACGAAACTTGACAGGTGGTCTATCGGTGGTGTACCAAGGCCACTTGGCAAACCTCGGTCCATTCCGAGAATGTTTACCACCCGCTCACGAAAAGAGACAAGAGGGGTGCGCCGGTGCATGTGGGAGTGTCGGATTGCAAAACGGACAACGGGGAAAATGCTCGGATGCATGAGACGAACACGTATGCAAATGAGATGCGCATGATGACATGATATGAGATGCATGACATGAACAAAATGCAAAACGGAAGACAAAACCCGACCACGAAGGGAATATCATAACACATAGCCGAAAATGGCAAGAGTTGGAGTTACAAATATGGAAAGTTACATCCGGGGTGTTACAAGCATCGCATAGCATAAACCTACCCGGCGATCCCCTCCTCATCACCCTGTTAGGGAGCGATCACCGGGTTATATCTGGCACTTGGAAGGGTGTGTTTTATTAAGTATCCGGTTCTAGTTGTCATAAGGTCAAGGTACAACTCCGGGTCGTCCTTTTACCGAGGGACACGGCTATTCGAATAGATAAACTTCCCTGCAGGGGTGCACCACATAACCCAACACGCTCGATCCCATTTGGCCGGGCACACTTTCCTAGGTCATGCCCGGCCTCGGAAGATCAACACGTCGCAGCCCCACCTAGGCTCAACAGAGAGGTCAGCATGACGGTCTAAATCCTATGCGCGCAGGGGTCTGGGCCCATCGCCCATTGCACACCTGCACATTGCGTACGCGGCCGGAAGCAGACCTAGCCCCCTTAATACAAGCGCGAGCTTACGGTCCAATGCGGCGCGTGCCACTCAGTCGCTGACGTCAAAAAGAGCTTCGGCTGATACCACAACGCCGAGTGCCCATAACTGTTCCAGCGTAGTTGGTTAGTGCGTATAGACCAAATGGCCAGACTTAGATCAAATACTAAGATCTCGTTAAGCGTGTTAAGTATCCGCGAACGCCGACCAGGGCCAGGCCCACCTCTCTCCTAGGTGGTCTCAACCTGCCCTGTCGCTCCGCCACAAAGTAACAGTCGGGGGCCGTCAGGAACCTAGGCCCACCTCTTCCGGGATGGATCAACCTGTCCTTTCAGCCCCCTCATCAGAATCACTTGCGGGTACTCAACGAGCTGACCCGACTTTAGTCACCACATGTGTCATGTATATAAAGTATATAGTATATACCCGTGATCACCTCCCGAAGTGATCACGGCCCGGTAGTATAGCATGGCACACGAACAAGAGTGTAGGGCCACTGATGGAACACTAGCATCCTATACTAAGCAGTAGGATAGCAAGTATGGGTAACAACTGTAGCAATAATGACAGGCTATGCAGCAGAATAGGATTAACCGAAAGCAGTAACATGCTACACTACTCTAATGCAAGCTGTATAGAGAAGAATAGGCGATATCTGGTGATCAAGGGGGGGCTTGCCTGGTTGCTCTGGCAAGAAGGAGGGGTCGTCAACTCTGTAGTCGTATTGGGTAGCAGCAGCGTCGGTCTCGTAGTCTACCGGACAGAAGAGGGGGAAGAAACAATGAATACAATGCAAACAGATGCATAACGATGCATGACAAAGCAAAAAACGGTGTTAGGTGTGCCCTAACGGGGTAGGAGGAGATACCGGCGAAGGGGGAAAACATCCGGGAAAGTATCCCAGGTGTTTCGCGTTTTCGGACAGATGAACCGGAGGTGAAATATTGCAGGTTCTCTATGCTAGGGATGTGTGGCGGATGAACGGGCTACGTATCCGGATTCGTCTCGTCATTCTAAGCAACTTTCATGTACAAAGTATTTCGATCCGAGCTATGGTTTATTTTATTTTAATTTTTAAAGTTTTAAATCATTTTTAGAATTTATTTAAATGATTTAATTCAACATTATCCAGAATAGGGCATCCTGACATCATCATGACGTCAGCATGACGTCAGCAGTCAACAGAGGTGTTGACTTGGTTGCTGACGTGTGGGTCCCGCATGTCATAGGTACAATAATCTAATTAACCTATTAACCAGTTTAATTAGTTAATTAGGTAACTAATGTTTTTAGTTTAATTAAACAAGATTAATTAAGTTAATTAATTTAGTTAATTAATTAATTATTATTTTCATTTTTATTTATTTATTATTTTTTTCGTTCTAAATAGTACAGGGGCGTGGGCCCCTTGGGTCAGTGGCACACGTCGGCCAGCGCCACGGCTGGGCACGCGGGGAAGGGGCACGGGACCCCGGCGAGGCCATGGGTGGGCGCGCGAGCCGCGCTCGCGGGGAGGAAGCAAGGCAGGGGCGGCCAGGGAGGTAGCGGCCACCGGAAACAGGCGGAGGCAGCAGCACCGCGGCAGGCAGCGGGGCAGCCAAGCAGCGCCATGGCGCGGGCGCGGCCAGGCCACCATGGGGGGGGGGGGGTTCGGCACGGTGAGGGTGCAGTGCCGCGGGCGGGGGCTCGCGGGGAGCACGGCGCAGAGGGCGCGCTGGGCACGGTGAGCGCGTGGATGATCTAACGTGCGGTGACCGCGAGTGAGGCGTGAGGCAGAGAAGGGGAGAGGCCCGGGGCCTCACCAGCGCTGATGGGGAGAGGGGGCGCCGAGGCTTGCTGGCGGCCGGCTGGGAAGAGGACGAGGACGCGAGGTCTGGCGACGAGGCGGTCGAGGTGGCGTTCCGGGCGAGGGCGATGTGGTCCAGCGGCGTCGGGGGCGGCGAGGCCTGTTGTAGGCCGTCGCGGGAGGTGACGAGGATGCGGCGAGGTTCGGCGATGCAGTGGTAGGACGAGGCGGCGGCGGTGTGCGGCGGTGGCGTCGGGTGCGCCAGGGGCGTAGCCCAGATCTGGTCGGGGAGGTGGAGGAGACGAGGAAGAAGCAGTCTGGTGGGGGCGGTCGAGGATGGGGAGGTCGACATGGAGGGCGGCGGTGGCTGCTCCGGCGACGTGATCCCAGGCGGCGGCATCGGGGTCAATTCCCCCGATCCAATCAGGGGCAGAGGAGGGGGGAATGTGGATCGTGGTGGGGAGAGAAGTGGGGGAGTGGGTGGTTAGGGTTTGTCAGTGGGGGGGGGGGGTTATGCATAGGGTGAGGTGGGTTGGGCCGGCCATTGTGGCCTGCTGGGTCGGCTGGTCCAGTTGGGCCAGGGGGTGGGGGGTTTATCCTTTTGATTTTTTTGTTTTTCTTTTATCTTTCAATTTCTTTTCTGTTTATTTCATCTTTCAAATTGTTTTAGTTTTGTAAAACATATAGTTAGCTCCTAAATTAGTAATAGTAATTATACCACTGCCACAATTAACTTGGCACCTAAATATAATAGTTTGTAATTGTTTATCATTTTAAAAGCATTTAAATAATTGTTTTTGCTACTGTTTTACTCATTTTAGAGTATTGAGACATTTTATAAAAGTGTGGTTTCTCTGCCATAATCACCTATGCATTATTTGGCACAACCCGAACAATTTAGTTTTAATATTTGAAAAGCTTTATCGTTTGACTTGATTTTGAATTTAAATTTGAATCGGTTTCGAATCAACGCGAGTTTATCAACAGTAACCGAGGTGATGTGGCATCATTAGCAGAGGTTCACTGTAGCTTAATTATCCGGGCGTCACAATTCTCCTCCACTACAAGAAATCTCGTCCCGAGATTTAAGAGGTGGAGTAAGAGGGAAAGGTCTGGTTACAAATTTCTAAGGAATCTTCTCGGTCTTGGTTGCTCTTCTCGAAGAGGTCGTTCCATAGCGTTGATGTCTTCATTCCTATGCATCAATGCATTATGAAGAAGTTGTCGTCCTTCCTTCAGGATCTTCACCGTACTTACGAAAGGATAAGAGGGGAAAACTCTATCAAGACGGATCCTAACAAGATTGGGCATCGGACGGTTAACTCGGGGAAGAAGCATAAATATCCCTCGAGTTGAAACCTAAGAAGATATCGAGAGCAAGGTAAGAAGTTACCATGAGAATTTTCAAACGGATAGGCGATAGTTCGATGTCTGAAACAGTGCGAAAGGGGGTCCAGATCAACGAGGTTAAGAATTGCATCTGTTACCAGAATAACTCACTAGGAAGGTGGCTTGTGAATTACATACGAGATCAAGCTATAGGAATATATATGGCAACAGGGTGTACAGGAGAGTCAGGTTTCGATCCTGTGGAACTGTGGGTTATGGGCCCACCATGTGGTTTAAAGTAGAAAGGGGGCTGACATCTTGCACGGTCATGATAGCAAGGCATGTCAGAGGGTAGCCTGTCAGTTATGTCGGCAACAACATCGATACCAAGGGCGAGGGACGAAGAGAACCATTTTCCTGCTCGTTGAACGAGGCGGACCAATAGGCAAGGTTCTCGTCCATCGGTGGTTACCGGAATGTCATCAACAAAAGCAACAGGGTCTTACTGACAGAATCGTACACTGAGGTGTTAACATAAGCAGGGAATTAATACTGCTTAGATCATAATGATCACTAGAAAGGTTAGACAAAACAATGGAAAGGAAAATGTGTTTAAGCACATATTTCAGGGGTATATCCTTCCCAAGGGCAAGCAAAGCATGATATCCATGAAGGGATATAACGTAGAAAACCCTTTAGGAAAAGGAAGAGAAATTCCATGCCATTATCCATACAACGGTGTTTGGATAATTGAGCAAGAAACATTTAGCATTGGGCTTCAAATGTTCTTGTTGAAAATCGGAGTACCACAGACAAGCTTCGAGATAGCATTGACATGGTCTTCAAGCAAAGGTCGGAATTTCGATACACAAGGGATCCATCAGGAACAACTTGTAAAGTAAGTCTTACGATTTCCTCATGGAAGAATCGCTAAGCTTGCTAAAAGGAAACTATAACAATAGGTCCTCCGGCCAGGTGTGCTAGGCATGACATAACCTTACCGGGTCATATAAAGACCAACATTATAACTCTTGGAAATATGTTCCAACCATCATATCTGACCGAGATTCAGATCTGATTGGTGTCACGATACCTCAAACTTAGGATGCCTGAGAAGAAAAGGTGCGGCACAATTTGACGAGATGACATTGTAAGATTCTCGGGAAATGAACTATGGCAGCGAGTTCTGAAACAAGAGTTCATCAGTAAACCAACGAGAGGATGAGGAGGTGGCTCATGGAATCAGCGACAATTCATTGAGATTAACAAAAGATGGATTTCCAACACTATGTGAACAAGGGGATAACATTTGTCAGATCAAATGGTATAATGATGTATGCTCGAGGAAAACATACACAATTAAACATTGGTTGAAAGGTGCACCCAAAATATGGGCTGGGTTGCACGACCAACGTCCGAATGGTGATTTAATAATCAATAGTCTAAGAATGAACGGCCGACCATTAACTTCAAAGCAATAGGGTTGCTAGAAGGGCTGAATCCAAACAGCACCGCTCACTTGTTGGTACCCCGGTTGGAACCAACACGAGGACCCAAGAAAGAATGGTGATGGTGAAAGGTATCACCATAGCAAGAGTTCTTAAGAGGTGGTGAAATTTCCACAACATTCTTGACATAAAAGGTGGTAATATTTCAAGGTAAAGAAGAACAATGCTGGGTAGCAAGGAACTCAAGGTACAACACAAAATACGAACAAGTTTGTGTTCGAGGGAAGGCAATAAAGTGGCCGATGATAACACAACTCTTCGAGGGCAAGGATGGTATTTCTCTTCATGAATCCGATTGATATCTAGGACGAGCTCATAAGGTTGATGATGACCACGACACATTTGTCGAGAGATTTCAAGAAGATGTAATCAATTAGCGATGACATCAAGTCAAAGGAATGATGAAGCGAAAGGTTATTGGAACCATGGGTACGACACAAACTCGAAATCAAGCTTGTTGTTCAAGGTGAAATGATATGACGAGAAAGATCGACGTAAGCTTAGCTCATCGTCGAAAGTTGTGCTTCGGGAATAAGGACCAGGTAGCACAGTTAAAATCGGCACGACAAGGATATAGACAAGCAGGCTAGGAATAACGTGATTGAGTTCAAACTCGTAAATAATGAAGGTTACCAAGAGTTGCTTAATCGCGATGCGGACTCGAGTTAGTTATCGGTGTCTTTGAGTGTTTAATAACTCAAAGCCCGTGAAAAATTGGAATCAGTGAGAAGGTAATACTTGATGAAGAACTCATAAGAGGTTATGCAGTTCCATGATAATCTCGAGATACCAGGGGGGTAATGCTCGACGATGATCAAAGTAGAGGTTGGACTAGGGTATTGCTCTGCAGAAGACAAGTGCTTAAACTTGCATGAGAAATGGTATTTAAAGGAGAACATGGTCGGAACCACGATTGCAAAAGGCCAGATCCCAGATATAAGATGAACT
Organism: Aegilops tauschii subsp. strangulata; assembly: GCF_002575655.3. Lineage (NCBI taxonomy): Eukaryota > Viridiplantae > Streptophyta > Magnoliopsida > Poales > Poaceae > Aegilops > Aegilops tauschii. The sequence continues at coordinate 206,717,304 of NC_053039.3, read as the reverse complement.
TATACCAAGGGAATAATTAATTTAAGAAAAGCTTTAATGATAAGATCTACATCGTGTCCATGGGCATGAACGCAAAGTTCAAGGTCGACTCCCACTTCTTCAATGCATAACCTTTCATTCACTTCTCGCGTTTGACGAAGTTGCAGTGTTGAAAATTTTAGCTGGCAAAATACCAGAAGAGTATGACTCATGAAAACTTTCGAGTCCACACATAGTATGAAAGGCATAGGTTCAACCCATCGGGGCATCGTGGAAACATATACCACAAGCTTCAATAGTAAATATCACCAGTTCGAAAGCAGAGCATGGTTGGCCAAATCAAGGAATAGGATTTACCAAAAGCATTATGTATCAGGGAAAGAACTTCCAAAGTGATTGAATATGAAGGACGTTGTCGGATAAAATCCAACAAGGTTCTGATGGTCCATAAAGGATCTGATGTGAGTATCGGCACACAACCAGAGGAAGAATCAATGTAAAGACCCTGGATTATAGAAACAACTAAGTAACTTAGAGCTCAATTGCAAAGGGATTATGATTTTCACAAACAGACGCTCTGATCAAGGATGGATAAGTTTAATAGACATAGGGGCAAAATCGACGACAATTTGATTGGCGAGAACCAGCTCACGTTTCAAATGACGTCTGAGCCGGAAGGATGAATTCTAGGATCTGATTGAGAATTGCGAGCATTCGCAACAAATTGAATCAACGGACTCAAAATGATAATGACAAGAGATGCCAATAAGATTACGAGACTTAAGATTAATCATAATGCAAGTAAGCAAGAATTTCAAGAGCAAAAAGGCTCCTGAGGATTTTCGGAAGATCGAATGGTATTTCGAACACTTTTGTGAAATACTTGAATCAACTGGGGATGAGCAGATACTCGGTAAGTGCGAGAATTATCCGTAGGGGTATTCAGGTGGCAAAGAACTGCAAGGCAGTAGGCACAAAGTATTCTCGAAACAACAGAGAGAATTTTGGGTAATCTTGTAATAACAAGATCAACTGGGAAACATTGTATGAATGGCGAGTATACGTGGTTATCCATAGGAGTTTATCGATGGAAGGGAATTGCAAAAGCGATGAACACAAGTTCTCGGGTTAACAGCGGAGAGTGTCTTCAGGGTCTTCACGTGCAGCAGACGATCATCAATAATAAGGGGCTCTCCGGGTGAAAGTGATAACGAGATCCTAATGTTAGATTTAGCAAAATTCATTTAACCCGAATAGGAGAGAGATCAGAGTCCCAGAGTAAAGGTCGAGGAGTAAAAGATCCTAGTACCACCCAATGGCGACGTGGGCCTGTAAGACACACAGCCATGTTAGTAAAAGTTTTTGCAATGTCTAGACTCGACTTCGGCCAAGGAGTTTGGAAGGGGGATTCCTACAGGCAGTCGGCTCTGATACCAACTTGTGACGCCCCCGATTCAATCGTACACTAATCATGCACGCAAACGTGTACGATCAAGATCAGGGACTCACGGGAAGATATCACAACACAACTCTAAAACATAAATAAGTCATACAAGCATCATAATACAAGCCAGGGGCCTCGAGGGCTCGAATACAAGTGCTCGATCATAGACGAGTCAGCGGAAGCAACAATATCTGAGTACAGACATAAGTTAAACAAGTTTGCCTTAAGAAGGCTAGCACAAATTGGGATACAGATCGAAAGAGGCGCAGGCCTCCTGCCTGGGATCCTCCTAAACTACTCCTGGTCGTCGTCAGCGGGCTGCACGTAGTAGTAGGCACCTCCGGTGTAGTAGGAGTCGTCGTCGACGGTGGCGTCTGGCTCCTGGGCTCCAGCATCTGGTTGCGACAACCAGGTAGAAAGGAAAGGGGGAAAAGAGGGAGAAAAGCAACCGTGAGTACTCATCCAAAGTACTCGCAAGCAAGGAGTTACACTACATATGCATGGGTATATGTGTAAAGGGCCATATCGGTGGACTGAACTGCAGAATGCCAGAATAAGAGGGGGATAGCTAATCCTGTCGAAGACTACGCTTCAGGCCACCTCCATCTTGCAGCATGTAGAAGAGAGTAGATGGTAAGTTCACCAAGTAGCATCGCATAGCATAAACCTACCCGGCGATCCCCTCCTCGTCGCCATGTTAGAGAGCGATCACCGTGTTATATCTGGCACTTGGAAGGGTGTGTTTTATTAAGTATCCGGTTCTAGTTGTCATAAGGTCAAGGTACAACTCCGGGTCGTCCTTTTACCAAGGGACACGGCTATTCGAATAGATAAACTTCCCTGCAGGGGTGCACCACATAACCCAACACGCTCGATCCCATTTGGCCGGGCACACTTTCCTGGGTCATGCCCGGCCTCGGAAGATCAACATGTCGCAGCCCCACCTAGGCTCAACAGAGAGGTCAGCACGCCGGTCTAAATCCTATGCGCGCAGGGGTCTGGGCCCATCGCCCATTGCACACCTGCACGTTGCGTACGCGGCCGAAAGCAGACCTAGCCCCCTTAATACAAGCGCGAGCTTACGGTCCAATGCGGCGCGCGCCACTCAGTCGCTGACCTCAAAAAGATCTTCGGCTGATACTACGACGCCGAGTGCCCATAACTGTTCCCGCGTAGTTGGTTAGTGTATATAGACCAAATGGCCAGACTCGGATCAAATACCAAGATCTCGTTAAGCGTGTTAAGTATTTGCGAACGCCGACCAGGGCTAGGCCCACCTCTCTCCTAGGTGGTCTCAACCTGCCCTGTCACTCCGCCACAAAGTAACAGTCGGGGGCCGTCAGGAACCCAGGCCCACCTCTACTGGGATGGAGCCACCTGTCCTTTCAGCCCCCTCATCAGAATCACTTGCGGGTACTCAACGAGCTGACCCGACTTTAGTCACCACATGTGTCATGTATATAAAGTATATAGTATATACCCGTGATCACCTCCCGAAGTGATCACGGCCCGGTAGTATAGCATGGCAGACGGACAAGAGTGTAGGGCCACTGATGGAACACTAGCATCCTATACTAAGCAGTAGGGTAGCAGGTAAGGGTAACAACTGTAGCAACAATGACAGGCTATGCAGCAGAATAGGATTAACCGAAAGCAGTAACATGCTACACTACTCTAATGCAAGCTGTATAGAGAAGAATAGGCGATATCTGGTGATCAAGGGGGGGCTTGCCTGGTTGCTCTACCAAGAAGGAGGGGTCGTCAACTCTGTAGTCGTACTGGGTAGCAGCAGCGTCGGTCTCGTAGTCTACCGGACAGAAGAGGGGGAAGAAACAATGAATACAATGCAAACAGATGCATAAAGATGCATGAAAAAGCAAACATCGGTGTTAGGTGTGCCCTAACGGGGTAGGAGGAGATACCGGCGAAGGGGGAAAACATCCGGGAAAGTATCCCCGGTGTTTTGCGTTTTCGAACAGATGAACCGGAGGTGAAATGTTGCAGGTTCGCTATGCTAGGGATGTGTGACGGATGAACGGGCTACGTATTCGGATTCGTCTCGTCATTCTGAGCAACTTTCATGTACAAAGTATTTCAATCCGAGCTATGGTTTATTTCATTTTAATTTTTAAAGTTTTAAATCATTTTTAGAATTTATTTAAATGATTTAATTCAACATTATCCAGAATAGGGCATGTTGACATCATCATGACGTCAGCATGACGTCAACAGTCAACAGAGGTGTTGACTTGGTCGCTGACGTGTGGGTCCCGCATGTCATAGGTACAATAATCTAATTAACCTATTAACCAGTTTAATTAGTTCATTAGGTAACTAATGTTTTTAGTTTAATTAAACAAGATTAATTAATTAATTAATTAATTATTATTTTCATTTTTATTTATTTATTATTATTATTTTCGTTCTAAATAGTACAGGGGCGTGGGCCCCTTGGGTCAGTGGCACAGGTCGGCCAGCGCCATGGCTGGGCACGCGGGGAAGGGGCATGGGACCCCGGCGAGGCCATGGGTGGGCGCGTGAGCCGCGCTCGCGGGGAGGAAGCAAGGCAGGGGCGGCCAGGGAGGTAGCGGCCACCGGAAACAGGCGGAGGCAGCAGCACCGCGGCAGGCAGCGGGGCGGCCAAGCAGCGCCATTGCGCGGGCGCGGCCAGGCCACCGTGGGGGGGGGGGTCGGCACGGTGAGGGTGCAGTGCCGCGGGCGGGGGCTCGCGAGGAGCATGGCGCAGAGGGCGCGCTGGGCACGGTGAGCGCGTGCTCACCCCTGCGCGCGCGCGTGGAGGATCTAACGTGCGGTGACCGCGAGTGAGGCATGAGGCAGAGAAGGGGAGAGGCCTGGGGCCTCACCAGCGTTGATGGGGAGAGGGGGCGCCGAGGCTTGCTGGCGGCCGGCGGGGAAGAGGACGAGGACGCGAGGTCCGGCGAGGAGGCGGTCGAGGTGGCGTTCCGGGCGACGGCGACGTGGTCCAGCGGCATCGGGGGCGGCGAGGCCTGTTGTAGGCCGTCGTGGGAGGTGACGAGGATGCGGCGAGGTTCGGCGATGCAGTGGCAGGACGAGGCGGCGGCGGTGTGCGGCGGTGGCGTCGGGTGCGCCAGGGGCGTAGCCCAGATCTGGTCGGGGAGGTGGAGGAGACGAGGAAGAAGCAGTCCGGTGGGGGCGGTCGAGGATGGGGAGGTCGACATGGAGGGCGGCGGTGGCGGCTCCGGCGACGTGGTCCCAGGCGGCGGCATCGGGGTCGATTCCCCCGATCCAATCGGGGGCAGAGGAGGGGAAATGTGGATCGTGGTGGGGAGAGAAGTGGGGGAGTGGGTGGTTATGGTTTGTCAGTGGGGGGTTATGCATAGGGTGAGGTGGGTTGGGCCGGCCATTGTGGTCTGCTGGGTCGGCTGGTCCAGTTGGGCCAGGGGGTGGGGGTTTATCCTTTTGATTTTTTGTTTTTCTTTTATCTTTCAATTCCTTTTCTGTTTATTTCATCTTTCAAATTGTTTTAGTTTTGTAAAACATATAGTTAGCTCCTAAATTAGTAATAGTAATTATACCACTGCCACAATTAACTTGGCACCTAAATATAATAGTTTGTAATTGTTTATCATTTTAAAAGCATTTAAATAATTGTTTTTGCTATTGTTTTACTCATTTTAGAGTATTGAGACATTTTATAAAAGTGTGGTTTCTCTGCCATAATTACCTATGCATTATTTGGCACAACCCGAACAATTTAGTTTTAATATTTGAAAAGCTTTATCGTTTGACTTGATTTTGAATTTAAATTTGAATCGGTTTCGAATCAACGCGAGTTTATCAACAGTAACCGAGGTGACGTGGCATCATTAGCAGAGGTTCACTGTAGCTTAATTATCCGGGCGTTACAGATTTCCCCTCCAATTCGTGAAAGATCTCTATCTAGGGTTCCACCCTACATCACATGTATTCCGTCAATAGTTATACATGCTTATGGAAAAGAACTTACATGACATCTTTTGTCATACCCTCCTGTGGCAGCGGGGTCCATAAGCAAACTAAGGGATATTAGGATCCCTTTTAGTAGAGAACTGGAAAAAACACATAGTGAATACATGAACTCCTCAAACTACGGTAATCACCGAAAAGAATCCCAATTATTGTCACCTTATGGTATGCGGATCATAACACGTAATAGGTGCATATAACTTGCAAGACCGGATCAAGAACACAAATATATTGGTGAAAATATAAACAGTTCAGATCTGAAATCGTGGCACTCGAGCCCTAGTGACAAGCCTTAAGCATAGCAAAGTCATAGCAACATCAATCTCAGAACATAGTGGATGATGACTCCCTAGCAGTGGCGCCAGAAAGTTCCTGTCTGCTAGAACTACGTCGGTGTTTCCCCAAAGAGGAAGGGATGATGCATCACAACAACGGTAGGTATTTCCCTCAGTTATGAAACCAAGGTTATCAAACCAGTAGGAGAACCAAGCAACACAACGTAAACAGCCCCTGCACACAGATAACAAATCCTCGCAACCCGACGTGTTAAAGGGGTTGTCAATCCCTTTCGGTGTACGGCGCCTCAAGATAGGCAAACAGACATGAGATAAATTTGTAGTAGATTAAAAGATAGATCGCAAATAAAATAAATAGAAATAAAATGGAGCAAGGTATTTTTGTATTTTTGGTTTAATAGATCTGAAAATAAATGCAAGAGAAAAGTAGATCGCAAAGGCAAATATATGAGAAGGAAGACTCGGGGCCGTAGGTTTCACTAGTGGCTTCTCTCGAGAAAAATAGCAAACAGTGGGTAAACAAATTACTGTTAGGCAATTGATAGAACTTCGAATAATTATGACGATATCCAGGCAATGGTCATTATATAGGCATCACATCCAAGATTAGTAGACCGACTCCTGCCTGCATCTACTAATATTACTCCACACATCGACCACTATCCAGCATGCATCTAGCGTATTAAGTTCATGGAAAAAACGGAGTAATGCAATAAGAACGATGACATGACGTAGACAAGATCTATCTATGTATAGATAGACCCCATCGGTTTATCCTTAGTAGCAACGATACATACGTGTCGGTTCCCCTTCTGTCATTGGGATCAAGCACCGTAAGATCGAACCCACTACAAAGCACCTCTCCTCATTGCAAGATAAATAGATCAAGTTGGCCAAACAAAACCCAAAGATCGGAGAAGAAATACGAGGCTATAAGCAATCATGCATATAAGAGATCAAAGAAACTCAAATAACTTTCATGGATATGAAAAGATAGATCTGATCATAAACTCAAAGTTCATCGGATCCCAACAAACACACCGCAAAAAGAGTTACATCATATGGATCTCCAAGAGACCATTGTATTGAGAATCCAGTGAGAGAGAGGAAGCCATCTAGCTACTAACTACAGACCCAAAGGTCTACAAAGAACTACTCACGCATCATCGGAGAGGCACCAATGGAGGTGGTGAACCCCATCCGAGATGGTGTCTAGATTGGATCTGGTGGTTCTGGACTCTGCGGCGGCTGGATGAATATTTCGTCGATGCTTCTACGGTTTTTGGAATATTGGGGTATTTATAGAGCAAAGAGGCGGTCCGGGGGGCACCCGAGGTGGGCACAACCCACCAGGGCGCGCCTGGGCCTCCTGGCGCGCCCTAGTGGGTGTGCCTCCCTCGGGGCACCCCCTAGGCGCAGCCAGGGCCCATTGTGTTCCTTCTGGCCCATAAAAATTCTTTGTAAAGTTTCATGGCATTTGGACTCCGTCTGATATTGATTTCCTGCGATGTAAAAAACATGTAGAAAACAACAATTGGCACTTGGCACTATGTCAATAGGTTAGTACCAAAAAATGATATAAAATGATTATAAAACATCCAAGATTGATAATATGACAGCATGGAACAATTAAAAATTATAGATACGTTGGAGACGTATCAGCGTCCCCAAGTTTAGCTCCTACTCGTCCTCGAGTAGGTAAGTGATAAAAACAGAATTTTTGATGTGGAATGTTGCCTAACATGTCATATCATATTCTTTTGTTTATAGCATGGACAATTGGACTTTTATGTGACTCAAAGCAATAGTCTAGTTTTGACATGATAATTTAGATACTCAAGCATATCAACAAGCAACCATGTCTTTCATAATATCAACGCTAAAATAAGTTATCCCTAGCCCATCATGCTCAACCATTGATCCATTCATGAAATGCACCCGAATAATAGCTACACCCAATACTTAAGTACGATCATATTGCCTCCTAGTTGGTGCTTTTATAAGAGAAGATGGAGACTCAAAAATAAAAATTGCATAAATTAAAAGAAAGGCCCTTCGCAGAGGGAAGTAGGGATTTGTAGAGGTGCCAGAGCTCAAAGCGAAAAAAATAGAGATAAAAACATTTTGGGAGGTGTATCCATCCCACCAACGAAAACGACTTAAAGTTCCCAACACTTTCCATGCTCGATATATCATAGGCGGTTCCCAAACAGAAAATAAAGTTTATTCCTTTTTCCACCATACTTTCACTTTCCATGGCTAGCCGTATCCACGGTTGCCCTCCATACCAACACTTTCCAAGGAATTTATTATTTGACAACATTAAGTAAATTCATTTTTGCATTTCGGGACTGGGCATCCCTAAAACCTTTGCCTTACTCTCGTGCAATGACAAGTGAATAAACACTCATCGTGAGGATAACACATCCAGCATGGAAAATATTAGCCACCCCTCACCGCTCCGCGAGCAAAACAAATACACAAAAGAGAAGTTTATTTTGAAAATTAGAGATGGCACATGCAAATTTGCTTAGAATGGCAAAATAATACCGCATATAGGTAGATATAGTGGACTCATGTGGCGAAACTGGTTTTAAGGATTTTGGATGCACAAGTAGAGATCATACTTGGTGCAAAATAAAGGCTAGCAAAAAGATTGAGAAGAGACCAACCAAGAAATGAATAATCTCATAAGCAAGCATTAAGCATAATTAACACCGAATAATGCACCACAAGTAGGATATAATTTCATTGCATGACTATTGACTTTCGTACTTGCATAGGGAATCACAAACCTTAACACCAATATTCTTACTAAAGCATAATTACTCATCAACACAACTCACATATCACATCATCATATCTCAAAACTATTACTAAGAATCAAGTTTATTTTGTCCAATGATCTTCATGAAAGTTTTTATTATATCCTTCTTGGATATCTATCACTTTGGGACTAATTTTCATGTATTGCTTTTCATAAGCTCAAACAAATATAAGTGAAGATCATGAGCATAATTTTTTCTTTCTCTCAAAATAATTTAAGTGAAGCAAGAGAGAATTTCTTGAAAATTTTACTAACTCTCAAATAAATCTAAGTGAAGCAAGAGAGCATTTCTTCAAAAGTACTAAGAACACCGTGCTCAAAAAGATATAAGTGAAGCACTAGAGCAAGTCCATAGCTCATAAAAATTTAAGTGAAGCATAGAGAGCAATTCTAACAATAATTTTGGCTCTCTCAAATAGGTGTGTCCAGCAAGGATTGATGACTTAAAGCACAAAATAAAACAAGCAAAGACTCATATCATACGAGACGCTCCAAGCAAAACACATATCATGTGACGAATAAAAATATAGTTTCGAGTAAAATATCGATAGCCGTTGGAAGAAAGCGGGGATGCCACTCGGGGGCATCCCCAAGCTTAGTTGGTTGCTCATTTTTGGATAATAGCTTGGGATGCTGGGGCATCCCCAAGCTTAGGCTCTTCTATCCTTCCTTCATCCATCATAAGATAACCCAAAACTTGAAAACTTCAATCACACAAAACTCAACAAAACCTTCGTGAGATCCGTTAGTATAAGAAAGCAAACCACTAATAAGTATTGTATCAAACTAATTCATATTTTGTTTTTGTATTATATCTACTATATTCCAACTTTTCTATGGAAAAAACTCATCAAAGAAAACCATAGAGCCATCGAAATAAGCACACAACACAAAGAAAACAGAATCTGTCAAAACAGAACAGTCTGTAGAAATCTGACTTTTTTGAAAACTTCTAGAACTCCAAAAATTCTGAAAAAATAGGACGACCTCGGTAATTTTTATATTAATCTTCTGCAAAAAGAATCAGGGCAAAAGCACTTTCTGGTAAAAAAATGAGAATTGTTTTTGTGAGCGCAAAGTTTCTATCTTTTTCAGCAAGATCAAACAACTATCTCCCAAGAAGATCCTATCGGTTCTACTTGGCACAAACACTAATTAAAACACAAAAACACAATCATGCCTGTAGCATAATTATGCTAACACTCAAGAACAGAAAGCAGAAAGCAAAAATAAAATTTATTCATTGGGTTGCCTCCCAACAAGCGCTATAGTTTTACGCCCTTAGCTAGGCATAAAGGCAAGGATCTAAGTTTTGTCATCTTTGGTTCGAGATCCATAAGATGCCCTTATGATTGATTCATAAGGTGGCTTAATTCTTGTTCTAGGAAAGTGTTCCATACCCTTACTCAAAGGAAATTGGAACTTAATATTGCCTTCTTTCATATCAATCACGACACCGATAGTGCGTAAAAACGGTCTACCAAGAATAATTGGGCAAGATGGATTGCAATCAATATCAAGAACAATAAAATCTATGGGCACATAATTCCTATTTGCAAGAATAAGGACATTATTAATTCTTCCCATAGGCTTTTTATAGTAGAATCCTCCAAGTGCAAATTCAAAGAACATTCTTCAAGATTAGTAAGACCAAGCACATCACATAAAGATTTCGGAATTGTAGAAACACTAGCACCCAAGTCACACAAAGCAAAACACTCATAATTTTTAATATTGACTTTGATAGTAGGTTCCCATTCATCATGCAATTTTGTAGGAATTGAAACTTCTAATTCCATTTTTTCTTCGAAAGCTTTCATCATAGCATCCACAATATGTTTAGTAAAAGCTTTGTTTTGTTCATAGGCATGGGGTGAATTTATCATGGATTGCAACAAGGAAATACAATCAATCAAAGAGCAATTATCATAATTAAAGTCTTTGTAATCCAAAAGAGTGGGCACTTCACTAGTTAAAGTTTTGACCTCTCCAAACCCACTTTCATCAATTTTCTCCACAAGATTTTCACCCTCCGAAATATCGGGACGCCTTCTACCTAAAGTTGACTCTTCTCCAGTCCCTTTTTCATCAATCTTAACTTTCCTAAACAAAGAATCAATAGAAGAAACACCAATCATTTTAAGATCTTCATCACTTTTAATCACTAAAAACGCTTTTTCTAAAAATTCTCTTTTAGCTCTAAGCATAGCGGTTCTTTACTTACTTTCATCCATAGAAACATAAAGAGCTTTAATCGATTCATCTACTTTAGGCACAAAAATTTTCATCTTGAGATTTTCCACATCATGAGCAATTCTATCGACACTTCTAGACAAATCATCAATCTTACTCAACTTTTCTTCTATGGAAGTGTTGAAAACTTTTTGAGTGTTGATAAATTCTTTAATATTATTCTCAAGATCATAGGTGTTCCTATTATTATTATAAGATGATTTCCATAGGAATTACCATAATTATTAGAGGAATTAATAGGAAAAGGCCTAGGATTAAAATTACCTCTATAAGCATTGTTGTTGAAATTATTTCGAGAGATAAAATTCACATCTATGGCATCACTATTTTGCTCAATCAAAGTAGACAAAGGCATATCATTAAAATCAATAGGAGCACTTTTACTAGCAACCAATTTCATAAGAGCATCAACTTTTTCACTCAAAGAAGATTTTTCTTCAACTGAATTAACTTTTTTTACTAGTAGGAGCCCTTTCGGTATGCCATTGTGAATAATTTGCCATGATATTATCAAGCAATTTGGTGGCTTCACCCAAAGTAATTTCCATAAAAGTACCACCCGCAGCGGAATCTAAAAGATTACGAGAAACAAAGTTCAATCCCGCATAAAAAATTTGTATGATCATCCAAAGATTTAACCCATGAGTTGGGCAATTCCTCAACATCGTTTTCATCATTTTCCAAGATTGTGCAACATGCTCATGTTCAAGTTGCTTGAAATTCATGATCTGGGTTCTAAGGGAAATAATTTTTGTGGGAGGAAAATACTTAGTGATAAAAGCATCTTTGCACTTATTCCAAGAATCAATACTATTGCGAGGCAAAGAAGAGAACCAAATTTTTGCAGAATCACGCAAAGAAAACAGAAATAATTTCATCTTCACCACATCATTGTCCACACCTTTTTCTTTTGCATATCGCACAATTCCACGAAGGTATTAAGATGGGACGCGACATCCTCATTAGGAGTACCGGAAAATTGATCATTCATAACAAGATTCAGCAAAGCAGTATTAATATCACAAGACTCCGCACTAGTGGCGGGAGGAGCAATCGGAGTGCCAATAAAATAATTGTTGTTGGTATTTGAGAAATCACATAACTTGGTGTTCTATTGAGTCATGATGACCACACAACAAGATTGCACTCAAAAACAGATCCGACAAGAAAATGGCGAACGGAAAAGAGAGGCGAATAAAACGGCAAATTTTTGTGAAGTGGGGGACAGGAAAATGAGAGGCAAATGGCAAATAATGTAAATTGCGAGGACATGAGATTTGTGATTAGGAACCTGGTATATGTTGAAGATCCTCCCCGGCAACGGCACCAGAAATTCCTCTTGATGACTCCCTAGCAGTGGCGCCAGAAAGTTCCTGTCTGCTAGAACTACGTCGGTGTTTCCCCAAAGAGGAAGGGATGATGCAGCACAACAACAGTAGGAATTTCCCTCAGTTATGAAACCAAGGTTATTGAACCAGTAGGAGAACCAAGCAACACACTTTAAACAGCCCTTGCACACAGATAACAAATCCTCGCAACCCGACGTGTTAAAGGGGTTGTCAATCCCTTCCGGAGTACGGCGCCTCAAGATAGGCAAACGGACGTGAGATAAATTTGTAGTAGATTGAAAGATAGATCACAAATAAAATAAATAGAAATAAAACACAAGAAGGTGTTTTTGTATTTTTGGTTTAATGGATCTGAAAATAAATGCAAGAAAAAAGTAGATCAACGGCAAATATATGAGAAGGAAGACCCGGGGGCCGTAGGTTTTACTAGTGGCTTCTCTCGAGAAAAATAGCAAACGGTGGGTAAACAAATTACTGTTGGGCAATTGATAGAACTTTGAATAATTATGATGATATCCAGGCAATGATCATTATATAGGCATCACGTCCAAGATTAGTAGACTGACTCCTGCCTGCATCTACTACTATTACTCCACACATCGACCGCTATCCAGCATGCATCTAGTGTATTAAGTTCATGGAAAAATGGAGTAATGCAATAAGAACGATGACATGATGTAGACACGATCTATCTATGTAGAGATAGACCCCATCGTTTTATCCTTAGTAGCAACGATACATACGTGTTGGTTCCCCATCTGTCACTGGGATCAAGCACCGTAAGATCGAACCCACTACAAAGCAACTCTCCTCATTGCAAGATAAATAGATCAAGTTGGCCAAACAAAACCCAAATATCGGAGAAGAAATACGAGGCTATAAGCAACCATGCATATAAGAGATCAAAGAAACTCAAATAACTTTTATGGATATAAAAAGATAGATCTGATCATAAACTCAAAGTTCATAGGCTCAACAAACACACCGCAAAAAGAGTTACATCATATGGATCTCCAAGAGACCATTGTATTGAGAATCCAGCGAGAGAGAGGAAGACATCTAGCTACTAACTACGGACCCGAAGGTCTACAAAGAACTACTCACGCATCATCGGAGAGGCACCAATGGAGGTGGTGAACCCCATCCGAGATGGTGTCTAGATTGGGTCTGGTGGTTCTGGACTCTGCGGCGGCTGGATGAATATTTCGTCGATGCTTCTAGGGTTTCTAGAATATTGGGGTATTTATAAAGCAAGGAGGCGGTCCCGGGGGCACCGAGGTGGGCACAACCCACCAGGGCGCGCCTGGGCCTCCTGGCGCGCCCTGGTGGGTTGTGCCTCCCTCGGGGCACCCCCAGGCGCAGCTAGGGCCCATTATGTTCCTTCTAGCCCATAAAAATTCTCCGTACAGTTTCGTGGCATTTGGACTCCGTCTAATATTGATTTCCTGCGATGTAAAAAACATGCAGAAAACAGCAACTAGCACTTGGCACTATGTCAGTAGGCTAGTACCAAAAAATGAGATAAAATGACTATAAAATGATTATAAAACATCGAAGATTGATAATATAACAACATGGAACAATCAAAAATTATAGATACGTTGGAGACGTATCAGTGGATACTAGGGATCAAGGCCTAACAAAACCAACTCGATTACATGATCAATCTCATCCAACCCATCACCGTCCAGCAAGCCTACAAAGGAATTACTCACTCCGGCGGTGAGCATCATGAAATTGGTGATGGAGGATGGCTGATGATGACGACGACAGAGGATCCCCCTCTCCAGAGCTCCGAACGGACTCCAGATCTGGCCTCCCAATAAAGAATAGGAGGTGGCAGCGGCTCCGTATCGTAAAACATGATGAAACTTCCTCTTTGATTTTTTCTTGGGAAATAGGAATTTATAGCATCCAGATTAGGGTCAGCAGAGCCTCATGGGGCCCACTACCCACCAGGGCGCGCCAGAGGGGGCAGGCGCGCCCTGGTGCCTAGTGGGTAGCAAGGGGCCCCATCCAGTGGGTCTTTGCTTCAGTATTTTTCTTTTATTCCAAAATAAATCTCCAAAAAGTTTCGTCCAATTCCGAGAACTTTTATTTCTACACAAAAACAACACCATGGTACTTCTGCTGAAAAGAACGTTGGTTTGGGTTAGTTTCATTCAAATCATGCAAATTAGAGTCCAAAATAAGAGCAAAAGTGTTTGGAAAGTAGATACGATGGAGACGTATCAGCAGTCTCATCTAATTGTGTACACATACGTACAACCACGCTGCAAAAAAGACGGCCACATACGTACATACGGGCGTGGTCTCGAACTCGTACAACGATGACGTCCTGTTCATCGGCAGCCAATCGGTTGGGTCAGAACAGAGAAACAACATCATGCTCATCCGGAGACAACTGACTGGGTCGGAATGCGTCCTGTTCAACGGGAGCCAACTAGTTTGGACGGAATAGCCGAAATGGGGTCTGGCATATCGCAGAATGGAGGAAACGGACTTCTGCTTGAATGCCTATGGTCGAAACAGGATCCTATTCACCGGGAGGGGTGCGGCGTACCGCAAAACAGAGGAAACAGACTTCTCTCCAACCGCCTATGGTCGAAACAGAGTCTTGTTGATCGGGAGGGGTGTGGCGTACCGCAAAACGGAGGAAATAGACTTCTCTTTGAGCGTCTATGGTCGAAATGGGGTCCTGTTCATTGGGAGGGGTGTGGCGTACCGCAAAACAGGACTCCACAGGATACTATTCATCCATAGTCTAGTGCCTCGCTCCAGCCTCCACGGGCTACTGTTCATCCATCGTCGACTGCCTCCAACCTCCACCGGCTACTGTTCATCCATCGTCGACTTCCTCCAGCCTCCACCAGCCTCTGTTCATCCACGGGCTACTGTTCATCCAGTCTCCACCGGCTACTGTTCAACCAGCCTCCACGGGGTCCTGTTCATACAGTGGCAACCGCGTACTAACACGGGGTCTGGTTCATCCAGCGACAACTGCCTACACACGGCTGGGGCCCTGTTCATCCAACCCCCATCGGGAACTGTTCATCCACAGCCAACCAACCGGCTGGACTCACAATGTCTCGACTCATTATACATATCGCGCACGCGGCAGCAAGGGGCATTGTCCATCCAGAGGCAACCCAACCGGCTAGCTATGTCTCGCACGGGAGTTCGATCGGCTTCAGTAAGCAGCAGCAGCGATCGGTCTGCTTCAGTTAGCAACGAAGCAGCCGGACAGCTTCAGTTAGCAGCGAAGGGTTCGATCGATCGGCTTTAGTGTGTAGCAGTGCGTTCACTCGGGTTCAATTATAGCAACACAGCTCGCACCACACGCTCGTATGAGAGAGAAATGCGCAAACCACACTGCATCGCTCGGCCCCGACCACCCATTGTAACCGGGAACTCCGCGAAAATTTCCTCGTCCCTCACTTCTACCATGATTTTTTATGTCATGGACGGCCCAAATAATATCATGCAGGTGCGTCCCCGGCCCACCTAGGACGAAAAGTCCATTTTCTGTCATGATTTTTTGTCATAGAAGCAGGAGCCCACCACATCTATGATGATACATGTTTTTGTCACAATTATCGTCATAGAAGTGTCATAATCATGACAATTTTTTTTTCTGTCCGGGCCATAATGTCAAGGATGCGTCTTTTTTTGTAGTGCTACTACTAGAATGTGCCATTTTGAAATTGTATATGGTTTCCTACCTCGTGCACCCATTGATTTGTTGCCTCTTCCATCTTCGGGGAAGCCTAATTTGATGCTAAACAACATGCTGGATTGATCTTAAAAATGCATGAGTTAACTAAGGAAAACATTGAGCGTGTGAATGCTAAATATAAACTTGTTGAAGATAAGGGTAGGAAACATGTTGTCTTTGAACTTGGCGATCTTGTTTGGTTACATTTACGTAAGGATAGCTTTTCTGATTTGCGCAAATCCATGCTAATGCCACGTGTTGATGGTCCTTTTATGGTGTTGTCTTTTCAGGATGCGAAGATAGAAAGCTCTTCTATGCCTCTGCACCCATTGCACACATTGACCGTCATACACAGACGAACTGGTAATGCTGATAGTGGTAGATCAACATCATAATAGCAGCAAGATCACTCGCAAAAAAAGTAGCAAAATAATCAATGATGCTACGACGGTCATGTACATCTGATAGTGATACTGACTCGTAAATCTCGTCCAGATTGACTCTCGTACCCTACTGATCTGATTTCATTTGCTTCACGACGCGGAATAAGTAGGACATATTACTTTTACTGAACGGTGGTGGCCGGTACGATAGCTTAATCCAACGGAATAGATAAATCCCGAACGTTCGATTTTTAAGCATGTCATGCCGAACTCTTTTCATGGCAACTTTAGTAATAAGGTGATGTTGACAAACATGGCAATTTTCTGATAAAAAATTAAAATGGAACAAAGTTGCCATATGTTAACAACTAAAGTTGCCACCTCGCAATAACTAAAGTTGTCATTAAAAAACGTTCGGGGTGACATGCTTAAATTCTGAACGTTCGGGACTTATTGAGGTCCTAATCCAATATTGGACCAGAACATGTCTATCTACACCGGTGGCGGCAGCATGACATCTTTCCAGGGACCCCAGGTGGGCTGGGCTGAAGCACTGTACATATACCTGGCCATACCTCGGGCCGGGCTTCGGGCCGGGCCTAGCCAAGCCCGACGCAAAAAACCCAGGCCCGAGCCCGGCCCGGCCCGGCCGTCGGGCCCGTTTTCTGGGCCCGAGCCCGGCCCGAACACGTAAAAGCCCGTCGGGCTTCAGGCCGGCCCGGCCCGTCCTTCAGGAAAACGTGAAAACGATGGGCCCGGGCCCGGCCCGGCCCGGCCTTTGGGCTCAAAATCTAGGCCCGAGCTCGGCCCGGGAGCGGCGTCGGGCCGGGCCGGGTTGGGCTTTTTCGGGCCGGGCTGCCCATGGCCAGGACTAACTGTACACTTGTGGCCCAAGTGTGCATGTTTTTTTATTTTTATTTTTTGTTTCATTTTCTTTCACTGTTTTGCGTTTAACTATTATACCAATTGAATTTTGTCGATTACAAAACTTGTCACATAAATACAGGGCAACATTCTGGGTCTGCTCAAAAAGTTTCAGGCCATTAGGAACTGAATATTTTTATAAATTGAAAAGGTCGGTTAAATGGCTGCTGGTCCATTGTTTTAATTCCAGTTTAACAAATCAAATAATGTTGGTTTCTACATGACAAACAATTAGTGATTATTTGAAATATTATGAACTATTTTGTTTGCATTTTTGGAGAAGTAAGTATTTGGCTGCAAATTAAATTTGAATTTGACTTGATTTTTATTAAGTGGCAATTTGCATGTAATTATGATGACATGGCCACCATTAGGGGGAGATTACTGTAGCATGATTCTCGGGGTGTCACACATCTCCTCTACTATTCCATTAGGCTTTGCATGATCGACTTGAATGACACAACCTGCCCACCGGTTGCAACACTCTTGAATTAGACTCCACCGGTGATTGAGTGAACCGATTGTGCATTCAGATGATACCGTCACATTGCGATGATAGTGCTTAGTAATATACTTTCAATATGTGTCCATGTTTTTATTACTCCCTGTAATCAGACCGATGCACCCATTCTCACATGCCATGACCAATGCCTTATCTTCCTTAGACGATAGTTGCTTGACCAAGACCCTTTTTTGTTGTTGCAAGGGCAACATTAACTGCTCCATTATCAACTCCATTGCATGCATCATTTGTTAACGTAATTTCGCCTATGCCGACAGATTCATTTATCAAGTTCATAAAGGAGTGTCAAATACATATAAAAATAATATGATTCAGTCACAAGTTCATGAATGGTGCATCATCATTCATAATTCAAAACATTGCATAATATCAACATATAATAAAAAATCAAACCTTTTTCTGCTTAGGATCGAAGTCATCAACATTGTCAACTCGCTGGCCTAGAAGAAGGTGTCCGTCATGGTCGGCGAAGGGGCTGCAATGCTCATGGGCGGAGTTTTGGTGTTGCCGGTCATCGGAGATCTCACAGTCTTCATCTGCTTCTTCGCCCGTGGCACCAGTCGTGGTCGCACGATGACGTCTACCTCCACTCCTCCCAAGCCGGTGGGGACCCGACGGTGGCGCCATGAGTCCAACATGCCGGTGTGTGGCCGCGTGGAAGATGGAGCAAGGGAGGCGACGATTGTTGTTGTAGATCGCAGACCCGTGGTACGACCATAAGCGACAGGGGTGGATGCCTGCCCAGCCGCTACGGCGGCGCGCAGAGATTGCTAGAGGCATGGAGATAAAGAGGCCACGACGTGGAGTTGAAGGGGTTGTTTCTTTCCTGCCAATGTAAATTGGGCTATTGGGAAAGATCTCCTCTCTGTATAGGGGGAAAATGTGGTGTTGTTTTTATGACCACCTAATTTTCTCGAGATATAGGGAAGCTGCTAGAGTGTGTTTTGTGCCAACTTCTGTTATAACACTTTTTTAAGGGGAAAGAGAAGCTGTTGGAGATGCTTTTAATTACTACATACACTAGTGGTCATAGTATCATATTTTCATTTTATTTATTCATTTGTAGAATCCCAATAAAGTGGTGGATACGATGCTTGTTTTGTTTGGAACTGTAGCAGAACATGACACTAGAATCTTCTCTCACATATTCTCCTTCTAAGTTTATGCGTGGTTTGAGTCTGTCGATTGTATGAGTCTTGCGCATGGGCCAGCACAGCTGGTGGTGGTGTGATTCACACGAGTCTGAGATTATATATGTAGGGCCAACCGATACACGACACTTGTTAATTGTAATGCCACACACATATCTCCTTGTAAGGTATACACCTATCGTACTTGCATTGAGAGAGATCCAAAGTTCGAGTTAATTTTTTTTAGGGATAGTTCGAGTTAAATAAATTGTAGAAATGTATCATGTTAAAAAAAATTGTAAGCCATATTAAGCCTTTTTAAAGGAGTTTGATGGCAATATGACAATTGGGCTTGTTGCTAGTCAGATTGGAGGAAAACCCAAAGCAGGCAGGGCAGGCAGCGACCAGCCCAAGCCTCCAGCATCGTCCTCCTCGGCTAATCCGCCCCGCCTCCGATACTCCCAAGGCGGCAGCAGCAGCGGCAGCAACAACAACAGCAAGGGAGCCAAGGCCAACTATCTCAAAGCCTCACTACTCTCTTTCCCTCCTCCTGCCCCTCCCGTCCCCGCAATGGCCGGTCTCCTCCACCTCCACTCCACGCTGCTGCCCTCGGCCTCCCTGCTCCGCCAACGCGGCGGCGCGCAGGCCGTGCCACGGCGCCGGCGCGCGTGCCGGGTGGAGGCCAAGATCCGGGAGATCTTCATGCCGGCCCTCAGTTCCACCATGACGGAGGGCAAGATCGTCGCCTGGAACGCCGCCGAGGGGGACCGCCTCGCCAAGGGCGACCCTGTTGTTGTTGTGGAGTCCGATAAGGCCGACATGGACGTCGAGACCTTCCACGACGGGTTCCTCGCCGCCGTACTCGTCCCCGCGGGAGAGTCCGCGCCCGTCGGCTCCGCCATCGCGCTCCTCGCCGAGTCCGAGGAGGAGATCCCGCTCGCCCGGTCCCAGGCTGCCAGCTTCTCCTCCGCCGCCGCCTCGCCGCCGGCTCCTCAGGAAACCGTCGCTCAAGAAGCGTCCCCTGCTCCGCCGCCGCCTCCTCCTCCGGCGCCCGTAGCAGTCTCCGTGCCAGCACCGCCCTCACCGGCCACACAGGGCGGGGCGCGCGTGGTTGCCTCGCCTTACGCGAAGAAGCTCGCAAAGGAGCTCAGCGTTGATCTATTCGCAGTCACTGGCTCTGGCCCAGGGGGGAGAGTTGTGGCAAAGGACGTAGAGGCTGCGGCAGCTGCCCCCAAGAAAGCGGCGCCAGTGGCAGCTGCTCGACCAGATGTTCCATTGGGATCCACTGTGCCATTCACCACAATGCAGGGCGCTGTGAGCAAGAACATGGTGGAGAGCCTTGCTGTGCCGGCGTTCAGGGTCGGGTACACCATCACAACCGATGCTCTCGATGCGCTCTACAAGAAAGTAAGCGCTTAGTGCTCTGTTCAGTACTTACCACCCTTATGTTAGCTGTATGCTGTGAGATAGCTGGATAATTGAGTGAATCTTTTGCAGATTAAGGCAAAGGGGGTGACAATGACAGCGCTGCTGGCGAAGGCTACAGCGATGGCGCTGGTGCAGCATCCTGTGGTGAACTCCAGCTGCAGAGATGGGCAGAGCTTTACTTACAACAGTAGCATCAACATTGCTGTCGCAGTGGCCATCGATGGTGGATTGATAACCCCCGTGCTCCAGGATGCTGATAAGGTTGAATGCTTTGTGTATTTGTTGATTGTTCTGAAGGTTGATGTTTAAACTGATGCTTTTGTCGGAGTTAATCGAGAACTGTTGGTTTGTGCAGCTTGATATTTATTCACTGTCAAGGAAATGGAAGGAGCTGGTTGATAAGGCTCGTGCAAAGCAGCTACAGCCCCAGGAGTACAACTCTGGTACTTTGTTTGCTTCACACGAACTTGAATGTCTAATGCATTGTATATGCATCTCTGTACACTGATTCAGATTGGTATAGCCTTATAGGGAATTAACTGTTGTTTGTTACTCCCTCCGTCCCATAATGTAAGACGTTTTTTGACACTCAGTGGGGCCTGAAGACGTGCGCCCAGTAGATATTGCTTTAACCAGTTCCACCATTTTTCTTATGATATTGAAATTCACTTCAGTAATAAATAATGTTTATGGCTAGCAAACCTCCAGATCACAGTGTGTATAAGTTTCCTTGGATGAACATGTAATTAATTTCAGGTTGAGAGCAGACCAGAAAAGAACTGAAGTAATTTATATTTTCTTTGTTCTGTTGAAACGTTTTTATATTTTCTTAACTCATATTTGTGTAATTTAAAATGCTTGAGCTATTGTATGGCTGGTTTACAACTCTCTCACACACACATTGATTGAGAGGTTCATCTGAAAAACATTGCCAGCACTGTTATGTCTCTTATCGGACTGTGGCTGAAAAACAAGAGCTGCCTGAATAGTTGTATTGTTTAATTTGGAAGAAATAGCTATATGAATGTGCTTTACAGAATTTATCGTCTATTAAGAAAGAAATAGGAGGCAAGGTGAGGCACCATGTTATATGTGCCAAACTATACTAATATTATGCTATGATCTATCCACTGAGCTTCTGAGTCTTCTCTCCTTGGTATATGCTTGTATAGAGTTTCTTTTAAAAAATATAATGTGCTTCATGCCAATGATAGTATTTAGTTTGCATGTACAGGGTTCGTTTGGGTGTTGTTTATGTCAAAAAAGATGACATTTGCTACAGAAACCAGAGCTTGCTAACTAATTTGGCATTTGTTCGGTTGTTCTTATGCTTTCAAAACATAAGATTCAGTTCAAATCCAGCTGTAGATTGTGGACTGCATGTTTTTTTTTGCACTGAAGAGATCTGACTGAATTTCTAAAATTCACACGACAAAGCACTGGAATTATTTTTAATCGCATTTTGCTGTGCTACTTGTACTGTGTTAAAATCATATGGTACTTCATGGCTGAAGTATCTTGGCCAAAAATTGAGCAGTCACATATAAACTTACCGAAGCTACAAAGTTGCCTATGACCATCTCCTTTACTTTGGTAGTGCTTTAGATGTTGGGCACAAGAAACTGGTAGGATCCAACTGTACGTGTATGCTCATGTATGCTAATAACCATCAGTGTTCAATCTGCAGGTACCTTTACTCTTTCAAACCTCGGTATGTTTGGAGTTGATAGATTCGATGCGATCTTGCCACCTGGAACTGTAAGATGAACTCTTCATGTTTCCACTTCTGTTTTCATTTAATGCACGACACCCCTTTGGTAATAAGGTTTTGTCTCAAAACAGGGAGCAATCATGGCTGTTGGCTCATCACAACCGACAGTTGTTGGTACAAAAGATGGTAGAATTGGGATCAAGAGCCAAATGCAGGTAAAAATTAATTGTAGTTTTGGCACTTTTGCTTTCGCACCAACCAATTTGAAGTTAATGATTTTGTGCTTATCTGACCTGACCAATAAATCTAGGTCAATGTTACTGCTGATCATCGGGTTATTTATGGATCTGATCTTGCTGCTTTTCTGCAAACTCTGTCCAAGATAATTGAGGATCCCAAGGACCTTACATTCTAGACGCACCAAGTGATTCTTTTTCCCTGATGCGATCACATAGGATGCTTGTCAGTAGATGTGTAGCATGTTGGTGGTGTGAATTAGTTACTTAAGTTGCCAGCTTTGTTGGTATCAGGTAACCTTGTTACCGTCTCCCCATTGGTTTGTTTCTCAATAATCCTTTTACCTTCTGTTCAGATAGGTGTCAGGCATGAGTATTTACCTGAGTGTTTATTAATTGTTGATTACGTTGAGCTCGATGTACAAGTACAACGGATCATGTCACTGCCACCCTTGAATACAAAGAAATGGAATGAACTTTTATCATCAATGTGGTTAAATTTTATTATTGGATCCACACTGATTTCTGAATTATTTGATCTGTATGTTCCCAAATCTGAGCATATCAATCTCAACAAAAGATGTGACACGGGAGACAAGAAATAGCGAGCTTGGTCGGGTTGTTGCACTTGCAAGGGTGCCAAGGCGAAATTGCTTAAGAAGAATCAGAAGATGAGTGAAATGTGACACCATATCTGATATGTTTGAATGGTTGTTTTACAAGTGAAGGCTCATGAGTTCTCCCAACCACTCTCATCACACCATAGTCGGGCTATCTGATATTTTGTCTTGTTGTACGTTCCTGGGGCAGCATATATAGTACATTACTTAATTTGCTGGGAAAGCATTCCAGCCTCAGCTCAGCTGTACTGCCACTCATCTCTACTTAAAGGGTTCTATTAGGTGGCTAGTCTTGTCTCTTGCTTGATGGCCTTGCCATTTTGTAGTGGAAGCAAAGCAAGACAGCTGCTTTGATCGACCGCCTTCATAATCCCCTCAAGGAGCTTATTCTTGCTTCCATTTCCATAGCCTGGTGGGAAGCCATTGCCTGCAAAAGCTGTTGCTTCTATTTCTATAGCCTGGTGGGAAGCCATTGCCTGCAAATCTGCGGCATGGCTGCCGCCTCATCTGGCCGTGCAGAGGTCGACACCTCTCGCGCGTTCCGGTCTGTCAAGGAGGCGGTCGCTGTGTTCGGTGAGCGCATTCTCGCAACGGAAGCACAGTTCAGGCCGGGTGCACATGCCAACCATCGTGTTGTTAGGGAGAGGAGTTCTTGGCGAGACTCTGTCGCCATTGCTTCCTCAAAAGAGAAGCTTGAGGGGAGTTCTGACCTCATCAGGGGAAGCCACTCCACCAGTCCAAACGCCATCGCCGTTGCCATTGCCAAGCACGAGGGAAATAGCAGTGAGCCTGCTAGAATTGTAATGCCAGTGTCTAATGCCCAGCCAATGTGCCTGGTCCCGTTGTCTCCACGGTTCCAGGCATCATCGTCCCCGTCTCTAGCCCGTGGCGACGGCTACGACAAGCAGGACGGGAAGGAAGCCAATCTCATGATCATGAGCTCCATCAAGAAGGTGGAGGAAGAGGCGGCCAAGACAAGGCTGGAGGCGGTGCAGGTCAAGAGGAGGCTGGCCGACCTGGAGCTAGCCATGGCGAACCTCAAAGCGAAGCTCCACCGTGCCCTCTCGAGGCTGGCATACATGGAGGCTGACAAGGCGGCGGCCGCAAGGGCCAACATCCAGCAGAGGGATATCAACACGTCGGCGCTGACGGTCTGGGCCGAGGCCAAGACCGAGCGGCACCCATTGCGACACCTGCTGAGCCTCGACGATGCCGACGAGGAGGTGAAGCATGGCCAGGAAAGGGAGATGACGACGACAACGACGAAGAGGAAGATGCAGAAGCAGAAGCCAATCATGCCCCTTGTTGTTCCGCTCATCAGTGAGGTGCTTTTCTCCAAGAAGAAGAGGATGAACGACAAGGAGAGCTTGTACCTGAAGGAGCTCTACAGCTTGCTAAGGCTGTCTTGATCGGTGGTCTCCATGCTGATTAAACTTGTGCTGATGTGTATGATTGTTTGATCTTGCACACATACCTAACTAATTTGAAAATCTTTTCTCAGGTTCTGTGTTTAACTATGTTATTAATTGTGTGAATGAATGGATTAGGGGGAATGATCAAATGTTTGCAGCTTGTAAATTATAATTATTACGTATAAAGGTGGCTAGCATTCTTTATAATTATAATTATAATTATCTTATGGTCAATCGATGAAGAAGTCAGAGATTTTGTCCTCTTTGTCAGAGTTATTTATCCAAAATCACCACACTTGGGTTAGGGTAACAACTTGATGCCATATTTGTGTCAGGGCACAAAAACCCACGAAATTGCGCCTAATCTATAACGCAAAGCACTGGTACTCAGATTTGGTTGAGAAAACAGCAAAACTGACATGATGGGCCCGCCTGTCAGGCTGATGTGTCGAAGACCAAAAACTTTGACCAACTGATGTGGCAAATGAGTCGTGTGCCCCACCTGTCAATGACTACACTGTCATCTTCTTCGCATCTCTGCTAGGGGGCATTCCATCGAGCAGGTTCTAGGCGGCCGGATTACGTCTGCGGCGTTGTGCCTCTGGTGGAGGCCGCTGTGGAGAGGAGGCGCTCGGAGCTGCCCGGCCGGAGAGCCGCGGAGCCGTCGCGTCGACAACGCAGCCGGCCGCCATGCCTAGCACGAGGAGCCGCGGAGCCGTCGCGTCGACAACCCAGCCGGCCGCCATGACTAGCGCGAGGAGCCGCAGAGCACAAACCACACAGCGAGCCAGCCGCCATGGCCAGCGCGAGGAGCCGCAGAGCTCGTGTCACACAGCGCATCCAGCCGCCATGGCCAGCGCGAGGAGCCACGCCACCAACGCGCCCACTGCAGGCTGGCGGAGGTGTGGCAGCGAGGAGCAGGCACGCGCACGCACACATCAAGCTGTCACGGTCGTCGACATCCCGCCGTGCCGAGCTCGCCTGCCCGTGCGCCTCCAGCCCGGCTCTCGGCGATGGGCGCCGCACCTCCTCCTGCCAAGCAACTATGGCGGTGCATCCCGGGTGCGCGCATACGAGCTCTACGGCGCACACGGCGGCGCTCCAGGGAGTGACGGCATGGTGGAATCCCATGCGGTCCGTGAGCATCGACGGTGGCGGCGGCTGCGACGAGCAGCCGAAGTCTTCGGGCACCGCCCGCAACCTGCTTGTTGAAATGCCAATGGGAGAAAAGAGGAAGAAATAAAAAGAAAAAGGTGAAATGAAAAAAACACTTGAGTCATTGACAAACGGGACACTCTTCCAACTCAGCATATTGTCCATATAGGCACGTCAAATCAGCCTGACAGGCGGGCCCTATTGGTCAGTTTCGCTGTTTTCTCGACCAAATCCGAGCATCAGTGCTCCGCGTTATAGATTAGGCACAATTTCGGTGGTTTTTGTGCCCTGACACAAATCTGGTATCAAGTTGTTACCTTAGCCACAAGTGTGGTGGTTTTGGATAAATAACTCTCTTTTTAAAAAAAAAAAAATGCACAAATAAAGAGAGCACTTTGTACTACTTTTTGGACTATATATCTTTTGTAGGCTCGCACTTCATCCCACAATATACTATATGCTACTAATTTCTCAAACTAAATACATTATGCACGTGAGGTTAATCGATCCCATATATTTCATGCAATTCACCATGCTACTATTATAGGGTACTTTCAGTTACCATGGATTGAACATTTCCATCCGCCTTGCCGACGCGCGCCACAAAAGAACGAACAACGAAGATAGATCAAAACTTTTGCCGGTTTACAATTAACAGCCAAGAATCAATGCAATTGCGAAGATCGATCGCATCATTTTCGGAGTGCAGTGTTCATCACGGTCTTTTGATTAACCAGAGGTCTTGGAGGTCTGGTGCTGAGGGTCGATTGATTGATGGGGCAGCCCGATCAGGCAAGGCCGCCGGGAAGCGCGTGCGTGTGGGTGGTTGCGGTGCTCCTCCTCCTCGCCGTGTTCGCCGGAGGCGGGTGCCTGGTGCTCTACGTGACGCTGCCGCCGGCCGAGGTGCCGCAATGGCTTCCCATTGCCGGACTCGCACTCGTCGCGCTCCCTTGGGCGTTCTGGATCGCCACGTGCGCCTACAGTTGCTGCTGCTCGCGTTCGTCGCCTCCGGCTCAGGCGGCGGGGGCCGTGGAGCGGCAGCCTTTGAGGTCGGCCGCGGTAGTACCGCTGCCGAGCAGCACGAACATCAAGAGCGCGCTTAGCAAGAAGCACAGGCGATCTCCGGCGGCGTCAACCAACAACGCGTGGCGGGTGCACTTCGGGGAGTCCATCGTTCTCGGAGACGAGGAGAAGGACGATACCTCGTCGGTGAATTCGCACGAGAGCGAGGCGCCGCTGGCCTACTCCGAGCATCCTTCCTGATTTAGATATGTACTACATGATGTACAGGTAATAGATTACTCCTTCCATTCCAAAATACAGGTAATACAAATTGGACCGCGAATAGTTTTTTTAGATTCACATGACATTTTCTTCAAAACAACATGACAGTTTCTTTTCAGAGGAAGACCTTTTTCCTATATAAGTATGATTCATTGTACGACAATATGAGTGAGCAGGGAGAGAGACATGCTTCTCACCATTGACCTCTCCCTTGCAATTGCTCAGCAACCTTTTCTTTCTCTTGCACATTTTTTCGAGCGACGACGCATTGTGGTCTGGGTTCGGATAAGAGGTTTGTCATTGTGGTTTCCAATGCTTAGAGTATCTACAATTGGAGCCCTCATACTCTCCCCAAACATCCGAACGAAGAACCCAACCACTGTCCGGACAGGAGAGAAGGAAAAAAAGTCGCCCAACCGGACCATCCACTTTGTATGGGCGTGTTCGGGCAGTACACAAATTACTATACCCAACCCATGTATGAAGAAGATACAGAGATGTCTGGGCAGTGCGTCACATAGGATGTGGCCCACCGCGGACCACCTTTTCTTGTTCTTTATTCTTTCTTTTCTCCCCCCCTCTCTTCATCCCCACCAATCACATGCATGTGACGCACAAATTGGGATGGGTGGTTGTTTTGCAAGGAATGTAGAGGGTCAAAGCGGACATCCTATCGGATGCGTTCACAACAATTTGAGGGGCCAGATTTGTGCATCATGGTTGTAGATGCTCTTACCGAGCTTAGAGAGGAGGCCGATCTGAGAACAGGGGTGAGAGAGAGAATGCACTAAATGAATATCCAAGGGCCCAGGCAGTCGCTGCGATTCGAGACGACAATCTGTTAAAACGGTTGAGATGGTAGAGAACAAGTATATTAACGAACTAGAGAAAAATGCAGGGTATTCTCTCTCTCCTCTTTGGTAGTCAAATCCAGCAGATCTCGGGTAGGGGTCCGGAACAGGTAGCCTTGGTACCATAGTAACATAGGCATGTATTTTACCTAAGTTCGGGCTCTCTCAAAGAGATAATACCCTATGTCCTGCTTTGATTGTATTAATTTCGAGGCAGTACAAGTTACATGTTGATCACCACGAGATCGTGTGTGTATGAGGTGTCATCTACAAGCCTCACCCCTCAGTTTATATAGATGTCGAGGGTGTCTAGGGTTTGCATATATATATATATATATATATATATATATATATATATATATATATATATATATATATATATATATATATATATATATATATATATATATATATATATATATATCGGTTGCATCTAGGGTAATCGTGGTGTAGACGACCTCTAAGTCTTGGAGTATGTGCCAAGTCTTCGGAAGTTTCCATCTTGGCGCTCCTAGGCTCGATGAGTTTGGCCCACGGGTAAACTCATAGGCATTGGGTGAATTTAACATGGATAAATAAATACATTCAATCAAATAGCAACTATCATAATTAAAGTATTTGTAATCCAAAATAGTGGGCACATCAGTAGTTAAAGTTTTTACCTCTCCAAATCCACTTCTATAAAAAAATTCAATAAGATTTTCACCCTCTGAATTATGAGGACGCTTTCTAGCTAAAGTTGACTCTTCTCCAGTCCTCTTATCATCAATTTTAACATTACTAAACAAAGAATCAATAGAATAAACACCAATCTTTTTAACATCTTCATCATTACTATGAAAGAAACCGGGCGAAAATGCTCTTTCTCAAAATTCTCTTTTAGCACTAAGCATAGTGGCTCTTTCCTTCCTTTCATATATGGAAACATATAAAGCTTTAATTGATTCATTAATATCAACCTTGGCTGGAAAAAAAATTATCTTGAGATTTTTCCACATCATGTGTAATTTTATCGATGCTCCGGTTTACTCAATTTTTCTTCTATCGTAGTGTTGAAAACTTTTTGAGCATTGATAAATTCTTTAATATTACTTTAAGATAAGATGGCATCCTATTATTATTAATAGAAGAATTACCATAGGAATTGCCATAATTATTAGAGGAATTTCCAGGAAAAGGCCAAGGATTAAAATTACCTCTTATTAAAATTGACCTTTATTATTAATATAAGCATTGTTATTAAAATTGTTTCGTGAGAGAAAATTCAGGTCTACGGGATCACTATTTTTCTCAATCAAAGTAGACAAAGGCACATCATTAATATCAATAGGAGCATTTTTACTAGCAACCAATTTAATAAGAGCATCAACTTTCTCACTCAAAGTACTAATTTCTTCAATACAATTGACCTTTTTATTAGTAGGAGGTCTTTCAGTATGCCATTGTGAATAATTAGCCATAATATTATCAAGCAAATACTGGCTTCACCCAAAGTAATTTCCATAAAGGTACCACCCACAGCGGAATCTAAAAGATTTCTAGAAATAAAATTCAATCATGCATAAAAAATTTGTATGATCATCCACAAATTTAAACCATGAGTAGGACAATTTCTTAACATCAACTTCATCCTTTCCCAAGATTGGGCAACATGTTCATGCTCCAGTTGCTTAAAATTCATGGTTCGATTTCTAAGGGAAATAATTTTCGCGGGAGGAAAATACTTAGTGATAAAATCATCTTTGCACTTGTCCCAAGAATCAATACTATTTTGTGGAAAGATGAAAACCAAATTTTTGTACGACCTCGCAAAGAAAAGGGAAACAATTTAATTTCACAATATCATTGTCTACATCTTTTTTCTTTTGCATATCACACAATTCTACGAAAGTGTTTAGATGGGACACGGCATCCTCATTAGGATTACCGGAAAATTGCTCTTTCATAACAAGATTCAACAAAGCGACATTAATATCATAAGACCCCGCACTAGCGGCGGGAGGAGCAATCGGAGAAGTAATAAAATCATTATTATTAGTATTGGAAAGTCACACGATTTGGTATTTTCTTAAGACATCGTGACTATGCAAACAAGGACACAAGCAAACAAAAGATCAAACAAGAAAAGGCAAACAAAAAATAATTTTGTATTTTTGCAAAAACTTTTTAGAAGTGGGGGAGATGAAAACGAGAGGCAAACGGCAAACAAAGTAAATTGCAAGGATATGAGAGTTTATGCATAGGTACTTGATAGATGTTGACAATGTCTCCCCGGCAATGGCACCAGAAATTCTTCCCGATTGCTTGTATCTGCGCTGGTAATTCCCCGAAGAGGAGGGGATGATGCAACATAGTGTTGGGGATCGTAGCAGAAATTAAAATTTTCTACGCATCACCAAGATCAATCTATGGAGTTTACTAGCAACGAGAGGGGAGGAGTGCATCTACATACCCTTGTAGATTGCGAGCGGAAGCGTTCAAGAGAACGGGGTTGATGGAGTCGTACTCGTCGTGATCCAAATCACCGATGATCCAAGCGCCGAACGGACGGCACCTCCGCGTTCAACACACGTACGGAGCGGTGACGTCTCCCACGCCTTGATCCAGCAAGGAGGAGGGAGAGGTTGAGGAAGAAGGCTCCAACAGCAGCACGACGGCGTGGTGGTGGTGGAGTGACAGTTCTTCGGCAGGGCTTCGCCAAGCACACGCGGAGGAGGAGAGGTGTTGGGGAGGGGAGGGGCTGCGCCTTGGGAAAGGTATGGCTGCCCTCCCACCCCTCCACTATATATAGGGGCAAGGGAGAGGGGGGCCGGCCCCCTCAGATCCCATCTGGTGGGAGGGGCGGCGGCCAGGGGGAGGTGGCTTGCCCCCCAAGCAAGGGGGGGCGCCCCCGTTTAGGGTTTCCCCCAAACCCTAGGCGCATGGGCCCTAGGGGGGTTGGCGCCCAGCCCACTAAGGGCTGGTTCCCTTCCACCTACAGACCATAAGGCCCTCCGGGGCAGGTGGACCCTCCCGATGGACCCCCGGAACCCCTCCAGTGGTCCCGGTACAATACCGGTATACCCCCGAATATTTTCGGTGACCGTATGGTGACTTCCCATATATAAATCTTTACCTCCGGACCATTCCAGAACTCGTCGTGATGTCCGGGATCTCATCCGGGACTCCGAACAACATTCGGTAATCACATACAAACCTTCCTTATAACCCTAGCGTCATCGAACCTTAAGTGTGTAGACCCTACGGGTTTGGGAATCATGCAGACATGACCGAGACACCTCTCTAGCCAATAACCAACAGCGGGATCTGGATACCCATGTTGTCTCCCACATGTTCGACGATGATCTCATCGGATGAACCACGATGTCGAGGATTCAAGCAATCCCGTATACAATTCCCTTTGTCAATCGGTACATTACTTGCCCGAGATTCGATCATCGGTATCCCAATACCTCGTTCAATCTCGTTACCGGCAAGTCACTTTACTCGTTCTGTAATGCATGATCCCGTGACTAACTACTTAGTCACATTGAGCTCATTATGATGATGCAATACCGAGTGGGCCCAGAGATACCTCTCCGTCATACGGAGTGACAAATCCCAGTCTCGATCCGAGCCAACCCAACAGACACTTTCGGAGATACCTATAGTGCACCTTTATAGCCACCCAGTTACGTTGTGACGTTTGGTACACCCAAAGCATTCCTACGGTATCCGGGAGTTGCACGATCTCATGGTCTAAGTAAATGATACTTGACATTAGAAAAGCTTTAGCAAACGAAGTACACGATCTAGTGCTATGCTTAGGATTAGGTCTTGTCCATCACATCATTCTCCTAATGATGTGATCCCGTTATCAATGACATCCAATGTCCATGGTCAGGAAACCGTAACCATCTATTGATCAACGAGCTAGTCAACTAGAGGCTCACTAGGGACATGTTATGGTCTATGTATTCACATATGTATTACGATTTCCGGATAACACAATTAAAGCATGAACAATAGACAATTATCATGAACAAGGAAATATAATAATAACCATTTTATTATTGCCTCTAGGGCATATTTCCAACAGTCTCCCACTTGCACTAGAGTCAATAATCTAGTTACATTGTGATGAATCGTACACCCATAGAGTTCCGGTGTTGATCATGTTTTGCTCGTGGAAGAGGTTTAGTCAACGGATCTGCGACATTCAAATCCGTATGCACTTTACAAATATTTATGTCTCCATTTTGAACATTTCCACGAATGGAGTTGAAGCGACGCTTGATGTGCCTGGTCTTCTTGTGAAACCTGGCCTCCTTGGCAAGGGCAATAGCTCCAGTGTTGTCACAGAAGAGAGTCATCGGCCCCGATGCATTGGGAATAACTCCTAGGTCGGCAATGAACTCCTTCATCCAGATTGATTCATGTGCTGCCTCCGAGGCTGCCATGCACTCCGCTTCACATGTAGATCCCGCCACGACGCTTTGCTTGCAACTGCACCAGCTGACTGCCCCACCATTCAAAATATACACGTATCCGGTTTGTGACTTAGAGTCATCCAGATCTGTGTCGAAGCTAGCATCGACTTAACCCTTTACGACGAGCTCTTCGTCACCTCCATAAACGAGAAACATATCCTTAGTCCTTTTTAGGTACTTCAGGATGTTCTTGACCGCAATCCAGTGTTCCATGCCGGGATTACTTTGGTACCTTCCTACCAAACTTACGGCAAGGTTTACATCAGGTCTGGTACACAACATGGCATACATAATAGACCCTATGGCCGAGGCATAGGGGACGACACTCATCTTTTCTCTATCTTCTGCCGTGGTCGGGCATTGAGCCGTGCTCAATCTCACACCTTGCAATACAGGCAAGAACCCCTTCTTGGACTGATCCATATTGAACTTCTTCAATATCTTGTCAAGGTATGTGCTTTGTGAAAGACCTATGAGGTGTCTCGATCTATCTCTATAGATCTTGATGCCTAATATGTAAGCAGCTTCTCCAAGGTCCTTCATTGAAAAACACTTATTCAAGTAGGCCTTTATACTTTCCAAGAATTCTATATCATTTCCCATCAATAGTATGTCATCCACATATAATAAGAGAAATGCTACAGAGCTCCCACTCACTTTCTTGTAAACACAGGCTTCTCCATAAGTCCGCGTAAACCCAAACGCTTTGATCATCTCATCAAAGCGAATGTTCCAACTCCGAGATGCCTGCACCAGCCCATAGATTGAGTGCTGGAGCTTGCATACTTTGTCAGCATTCTTAGGATCGACAAAACCTTCCGGCTGCATCATATACAATTCTTCCTTAAGGAAGCCGTTAAGGAATGCCGTTTTGACGTCCATTTGCCATATTTCATAATCGTAGAATGCGGCAATTGCTAACATGATTCGGACGGACTTCAGCTTCGCTACAGGTGAGAAGGTCTCATCGTAGTCAACTCCTTGAACTTGTCGATAACCCTTAGCGACAAGTCGAGCTTTATAGATGGTAACATTTCCATCCGCGTCCGTCTTCTTCTTAAAGATCCATTTATTTTCTATCGCTTGCCGATCATCGGGCAAGTCTGTCAAAGTCCATACTTTGTTTTCATACATGGATCCTATCTCGGATTGCATGGCTTCAAGCCATTTGTTGGAATCTGGACCCGCCATTGCTTCTTCATAGTTCGAAGGTTCACCGTTGTCCAACAACATGATTTCCAGGACAGGGTTGC
This sequence comes from Aegilops tauschii subsp. strangulata, assembly GCF_002575655.3. Lineage (NCBI taxonomy): Eukaryota > Viridiplantae > Streptophyta > Magnoliopsida > Poales > Poaceae > Aegilops > Aegilops tauschii. The sequence continues at coordinate 206,684,075 of NC_053039.3, read as the reverse complement.
CATACCACTCTGGTGCAGAACGTTTCCTTGTGGACCTACGAAGTTCAGTGGTAACTTGATCATGATCGTCATCATTAACTTCCTCTCTAGTCGGTGCAGGCACCACAGAAACATTTTCTTGTGCTGCACTACTTTCTGGTTCGAGAGGGGTCATCTCATCAAGTTCCACTTTCCTCCCACTTACTTCTTTCGAGAGAAACTCTTTCTCCAGAAAGGACCCGTTCTTGGCAACGAAGATCTTGCCTTCGGATCTGAGGTAGAAGGTATACCCAATGGTTTCCTTAGGGTACCCTATGAAGACGCATTTTTCCGACTTGGGTTCGAGCTTTTCAGGTTGAAGTTTCTTGACATAAGCATCGCATCCCCAAACTTTAAGAAACGACAGCTTAGGTTTCTTTCCAAACCATAATTCATACGGTGTCGTCTCAACGGATTTCGACGGAGCCCTATTTAAAGTGAATGCGACAGTCTCTAAAGCATAACCCCAGAATGATAGCGGTAGATCGGTAAGAGACATCATAGATCGCACCATATCCAATAGAGTGCGATTACGACGTTCGGACACACCATTACGCTGAGGTGTTCCAGGCGGCGTGAGTTGTGAAACAATTCCACATTTCCTTAAGTGTGTGCCAAATTCGTGACTCAAATATTCCCCTCCACGATCTGATCGTAAGAACTTTATTTTCCTGTCACGTTGATTCTCAACCTCACTCTGAAATTCCTTGAACTTTTCAAAGGTCTCAGACTTGTGTTTCATTAAGTAGACATACCCATATCTACTCAAGTCATCAGTGAGGGTGAGAACATAACGATAGCCACCGCGAGCCTCAACGCTCATTGGACCGCACACATCAGTATGTATGATTTCCAATAAGTTGGTTGCTCGCTACACTGTTCCGGAGAACGGAGTCTTGGTCATTTTGCCCATGAGGTATGGTTCACACGTGTCAAATGATTCATAATCAAGAGACTCCAAAAGTCCATCTGCATGGAGTTTCTTCATGCGTTTGACACCAATGTGACCAAGGCGGCAGTGCCACAAGTATGTGGGACTATCATTATCAACCTTACATTTCTTGGCATTCACACTATGAATATGTGTAACATCACGTTCGAGATTCATTAAGAATAAACCATTGACCAGCGGGGCCTGACCATAAAACATATCTCTCATATAAATAGAACAACCATTATTCTCGGATTTAAATGAGTAGCCATCTCGCATTAAACGAGATCCAGATACAATGTACATGCTCAAAGCTGGCACTAAATAACAATTATTGAGGTTTAAAACTAGTCCCGTAGGTAAATGTAGAGTAGCGTGCCGACGGCGATCACATCGACCTTGGAACCATTCCCGACGCGCATCGTCACCTCGTCCTTCGCCAGTCTCCGCTTATTCCGCAGCTCCTGCTTTGAGTTACAAATATGAGCAACCGCACCGGTATCAAATACCCAGGAGCTAGTACGAGCGCTGGTTAGGTACACATCTATAACATGTATATCACATATACCTTTGGTATTGCCGGCCTTCTTATCCGCTAAGTACTTGGGGCAGTTCCGCTTCCAGTGACCGTTTCCCTTGCAATAAAAGCACTCAGTCTCAGGCTTGGGTCCATTCTTTGTCTTCTTCCCGGCAGCTTGCTTACCGGGCGCGGCAACTACCTTGCCGTCTTTCTTGAAGTTCTTCTTACCCTTGCCTTTCTTGAACTTAGTGGTTTTATTCACCATCAACACTTGATGTTCCTTTTTGATCTCCACCTCCGTTGATTTCAGCATTGAATATACCTCAGGTATGGTCTTTTCCATCCCCTGCATATTGAAGTTCATCACAAAGCTCTTGTAGCTAGGTGGGAGCGACTGAAGGATTCTGTCAACGACCGCGTCATCCGGAAGATTAACTCCCAGCTGAGACAAGCGGTTGTGCAACCCAGACATTTTGAGTATGTGTTCGCTGACGGAACTATTCTCCTCCATCTTACAACTGTAGAACTTGTCGGAGACTTCATATCTCTCGACCCGGGCATGAGCTTGGAAAACCATTTTCAGCTCTTGGAACATCTCATATGGTCCGTGCTGCTCAAAACGCTTTTGGAGCCCCGGTTCTAAGCTGTAAAGCATGCCGCACTGAACCAGGGAGTAATCATCACTACGTGACTGCCAGGCGTTCAGAACGTCTTGAGTTGCTGGGAAAACAGGTGCATCACCTAGCGGTGCTTCAAAAACATATGCTTTCTTGGTAGCTATGAGGATAATCCTCAGGTTACGGACCCAGTCCGTGTAGTTGCTACCATCGTCTTTCAGCTTGGTTTTCTCTAGGAACGCGTTGAAGTTGAGGGCAACATTAGCGTGGGCCATTTGATCTACAAGACATATTGTAAAGGTTTTTAGACTAAGTTCATGATAATGAAGTTCATCTAATCAAATTATCAACGAACTCCCACTCAGACAGACATCCCTCTAGTCATCTAAGTGATACATGATCCGAGTCAACTAGGCCGTGTCCGATCATCACGTGAGACGGACTAGTCATCATCGGTGAACATCTTCATGTTGATCGTATCTGCTATACGACTCATGTTCGACCTTTCGGTCTCTTGTGTTCCGAGGCCATGTCTGTACATGCTAGGCTCGTCAAGTCAACCTAAGTGTATTGCGTGTGTAAATCTGGCTTACACCCGTTGTATGCGAACGTTAGAACCTATCACACCCGATCATCACGTGGTGCTTCGGAACAACGAACCTTCACAACGGTGCACAGTTAGGGGGAACACTTTCTTGAAATTTTAGCGAGGGATCATCTTATTTATGCTACTGTCGTTCTAAGCAAATAAGATGTAAAACATGATAAACATCACATGCAATCAAATAGTGACATGATATGGCCAATATCATTTTGCTCCTTTTGATCTCCATCTTCAGGGCGCCATGTTCATCATCGTCACCGGCATGACACCATGATCTCCATCATCGTGCCTTCATGAAGTTGTCTCGCCAATTATTACTTCTACTGCTATGGCTAACGGTTAGCAATAAAGTAAAGTAATTACATGACGTTCCAGTTGACACGCAGGTCATAAATAAATTAAGACAACTCCTATGGCTCCTGCCGGTTGTCATACTCATCGACATGCAAGTCGTGATTCCTATTACAAGAACATGACCAATCTCATACATCACATATATCATTCATCACATCCTTCTGGCCATATCACATCACATGACACTTGCTGCAAAAACAAGTTAGACGTCCTCTAATTGTTGTTGTAAACTTTTACGTGGCTGCTATAGGTTTCTAGCAAGAACGATTCTTACCTACGCCAAAACCACAACGTGATATGTCAATTTCTATTTACCCTTCATAAGGACCCTTTTCATCGAATCCGATCCGACTAAAGTGGGAGAGACAGACACCCGCTAGCCACCTTATGCAACTAGTGCATGTCAGTCGGTGGAACCTGTCTCACATAAGAGTACGTGTAAGGTCCGTCCGGGCCGCTTCATCCCACGATGCCGCTGAATCAAAATAAGACTAGTAACGGCAAGTAAATTGACAAAATCGACGCCCACAACAACTTGTGTTCTACTCGTGCATAGAAACTACGCATAAACCTGGCTCATGATGCCACTGTTGGGGATCGTAGCAGAAATTAAAATTTTCTACGCATCATGAAGATCAATCTATGGAGTTTACTAGCAACGAGAGGGGAGGAGTGCATCTACATACCCTTGTAGATCGCGAGCGGAAGCGTTCAAGAGAACGGGGTTGATGGAGTCGTACTCGTTGTGATCCAAATCACCGATGATCCAAGCGCCGAACGGACGGCACCTCCGCGTTCAACACACGTAGGGAGCGGTGACGTCTCCCACGCCTTGATCCAGCAAGGAGGAGGGAGAGGTTGAGGAAGAAGGCTCCAACAGCAGCACGACGGCGTGGTGGTGGTGGAGTGACAGTTCTCCGGCAGGGCTTCGCCAAGCACACGCGGAGGAGGAGAGGTGTTGGGGAGGGGAGGGGCTGCGCCTTGGGAAAGGTATGGCTGCCCTCCCACCCCTCCACTATATATAGGGGCAAGGGAGAGGGGGGCCGGCCCCCTCAGATCCCATCTGGTGGGAGGGGCGGCGGCCAGGGGGAGGTGGCTTGCCCCCCAAGCAAGGGGGGCGCCCCCGTTTAGGGTTTCCCCCAAACCCTAGGCGCATGGGCCCTAGGGGGTTGGCGCCCAGCCCACTAAGGGCTGGTTCCCTTCCACCTACAGCCCATAAGGCCCTCCGGGGCAGCTGGACCCTCCCGGTGGACCCCCGGAACCCCTCTGGTGGTCCCGGTACAATACCGGTATACCCCCGAATATTTCCGGTGACCGTATGGTGACTTCCCATATATAAATCTTTACCTCCGGACCATTCCAGAACTCGTCGTGACATCCGGGATCTCATCCGGGACTCCGAACAACATTCGGTAATCACATACAAACCTTCCTTATAACCCTAGCGTCATCGAACCTTAAGTGTGTAGACCCTACGGGTTCGGGAATCATGCAGACATGACCGAGACACCTCTCTAGCCAATAACCAACAGCAGGATCTGGATACCCATGTTGTCTCCCACATGTTCCACGATGATCTCATCGGATGAACCACGATGTCGAGGATTCAAGCAATCCCGTATACAATTCCCTTTGTCAATCGGTACGTTACTTGCCCGAGATTCGATCGTCGGTATCCCAATACCTCGTTCAATCTCGTTACCGGCAAGTCACTTTACTCCTTCCGTAATGCATGATCCCGTGACTAACTACTTAGTCACATTGAGCTCATTATAATGATGCAATACTGAGTGGGCCCAGAGATACCTCCCCGTCATACGGAGTGACAAATCCCAGTCTCGATCCGAGCCAACCCAACAGATACTTTCGGAGATACCTGTAGTGCACCTTTATAGCCACCCAGTTACGTTGTGACGTTTGGTACACCCAAAGCATTCCTACGGTATCCGGGAGTTGCACGATCTCATGGTCTAAGGAAATGATACTTGACATTAGAAAAGCTTTAGCAAACGAAGTACAAGATCTAGTGCTATGCTTAGGATTAGGTCTTGTCCATCACATCATTCTCCTAATGATGTGATCCCGGTATCAATGACATCCAATGTCCATGGTCAGGAAACCGTAACCATCTATTGATCAACGAGCTAGTCAACTAGAGGCTCACTAGGGACATGTTATTGTCTATGTATTCACATATGTATTACGATTTCCGGATAACACAATTAAAGCATGAACAATAGACAATTATCATGAACAAGGAATAAAATAATAACCATTTTATTATTGCCTCTAGGGCATATTTCCAACACATAGCAATGGTAAGTACTTCCCTCAGTTATGAAACCAAGGTTGTCAATCCAGTCGGAGAACCAAGCAACACTATGTAAGCAACACCTGCACACAAACAACAAATACTTGCAACCCAACGCGTGAAGGGGTTGTCAATCCCTCAAGGATATTGAGATAGATTAAATTGTATGAGATTTGATAAATAGATATAACTGAAACACAAAATAAAATAAATAAAGAAAAGTGCAGCAAGGTATTTTTTTAGATTTAATATGATAGGAAATAGACCCAGGGGCTCTAGATTTTACTAGAGGCTTCTCTTAAGAAAATAGCATACGGTGGGTAAACAAATTACTGTTGGGCAATTGAGAGAAAAAACAAATAATTATGACGATATCCAAGGCAATGATCATGTATATAGGCATCACGTCAAAGATTAGTAGACCCACTCCTGCCTGCATCTACTACTATTACTCCACACATCGACCGCTATCTAGCATGCATCTAGTGTATTAAGTTCATGGAAAAACGAAGTAATGCAATAAGAACGATGACATGATGTAGACAAGATTTATTCATGTAGGAATAAACCCCATATTTTTACCCTTAATAGCAATGATACATGCGTGTCATGTCTCTTTCTGTCATTGAGATTGAGCACCGCAAGATCGAACCCATCACAAAGCACCTCTTCCCATGGCAAGAAAAATCAATCTAGTTGGCCAAACCAAACCAAAGTTTCGGAAAAGAAATACGAAGCTATAACAATGAAAGAGTTCAGCAAAAACTCAAATAATATTCATGGATAGATCTGATCATAAACTCATAATTCATCGGATCCCAACAAACACACCGAAAGTCATTACATCAAATAGATCTCCAAGAATATCGAGGAGAACATTGTATTGAAGATCAAAAAGATAGAAGAAGTCATCTAGCTACTGCCTACGGACCCGTAGGTCCATGGTGAACTATTCACGCATCATCGGAGGGGCAACAAGGATGGTGAAGAACCTCTCCGTGATCATTGCCCCCTCCGGCAGAGTGCCGGAAAAAAGCCTCTAGATAGGATCTCGTGGTTTTGGAACTTGTGGCAGCTGGAAAAGTGTTTCGTCGACTCCCCTAGGGTTTTTGGGATTTTATAGTATTTATAGAGGTGGAGGTGACTCCAGAAGGTTCTCGTGGTCTCCACTACCCACCAGGGTGCGTCTTGGGCCTCTGGCGTGCCCTGGTGCTTAGTGGGCACCACATGCCTCCTCTCTTGTGCTCCTTTGGCTCCCTGGGTGTCTTCTGTCCAGAAAAATATCTCCAAAGAGTTTCGTGGCATTTGGACTTCGTTTGGTATTGATATTCTGTGAAGTAAAAAACAAGCAAAATACAACAACTAGCAGTGGGTGAGAACCCACAAGTATAGGGGATCGTTTGTAGCCTTTTTCAATAAATAAGAGTGTTGAACCCAACGAGGAGCTAAAGGTAGAACAAATATCCCCTCAAGTTCTATCGACCACCGATACAACTCTACGCACACTTTAACGTTTGCTTCACCTAGTACAAGTATGAAACTAGAAGTACTTTGCGACAATACACTAAGAATAAATTGCAAGATAATAAAGTTAGTTGTTTAGTAGAGAGCTTTTTGTCACAGAAGAAAGTTATTTGTCCCTAGGCGATCGATAACTAGACCGGTAATCATCATTGCAATTTTATATGAGGGAGAGGCATGAGCTAACATACTTTCCGTACTTGGATCATATGCACTTATGATTGGAACTCTAGCAAGCATCCGCAACTACCAAAGATCATTAAGGTAAAACCCAATCACAACATTAAGTATCAAGTCCTCTTTACTCCCATACGCAACAACCCCCTTACTCAGGCGTAAGCTTCTGTCACTCTAGCCACCCACCATAAGCGAATCATGAACGTACTGCAACACCCTACAGCGGGGATCCCTCATGTTTGCACGACACAGAGGGAACCATAGGACAGCACCAAAATAAAATATACAACTCAAAGCAATCATGATCATCAATCAACACATAGGACAAAACAGATCTACTCAAACATCATAGGATAACCACATATCATTGGATAATAATATATAGTGTTGAGCACCATGTTTAAGTAGAGAATTACAGTGGGAATAGAGAGGTTGCACCACTACATAGAGGGGGAGAAAGTTGGTGTTAACGGTAGCAAGGTTGTTGATGTAGATCGCCATCATGATCCTTGCCCCAGCGGCACTCCGGCGCCACCGGGAGAGAGGGGGAGAGAGCCCCCTCCTTCTTCCTCTTCTTCCTTGGCCTCCCCCCCTAGACAGGAGGAGAGTTCCCCCTCTGGTCCATGGTCTCCATGGGACGGAGGGGCAGGAGCCCCTCCTAGATTGGATCTCTCTCTCTGTTCTTTTCTGTTTCGTGTTCCCCATTTTGTGGCCGAAAACTGTTTCTTAAATATCCGAAGATCCGTAAGTCCGATTGCGATGAAATTTTTACACTATTTTTCTCCGGATATAAGCTTCCTTGCGGCCAAAGAAGAGCCCCAACTGACTTATGGGGTGCCCACTAGGCACCATCGCGCGCCAGGGGGGGGGGGGCAGGCGTGCCCTGGTGCTTAGTGGAGGCCCCGAGCCTCCATTTGCGTTGATTGCACCTCCCAAAAATCACATATATTCCAAAATAATTCTTCGTAAATTTTTATCACGTTTGGACTTCGTTTGAGATGGATATTCCGCGAAACAAAAAAACATGCAACAAACAGGAACTGTCACTAGGCACTGGATCAATAAGTTAGTCCCAAAAATAATATAAAATGTTGCCAAAAGTATATGAAAGTTGTGTAATATTGGCATGGAACAGTAAAAAATTATAGACACGCGACATATCAACATCCCCAAGCTTAATTCCTGCTCGTCGTCGAGTAGGTAAATGATAAAAAAAAGATAATTTTTGATGTGGAATGCTACCTATCATAATCTTGCTCATATAATCTAATCATGGCATGAATACTAAGACATGAGTGATTCAAAGCAATAGTCTATAATTTGACATAAAGACATTAATACTCAGGCATCCCAACAAACAATCGTGTCTTTCAAAATATCAAGGCTAAAGAACGCTATCCCTACAAAATCATATAGTCTTGTCATGCTCCAACTTCTTAACACGAAGTATTTATCATGTACTACATCGGTTCCAGCCAAGCAATTGGTTAATACTTTTTAAAACGCTTTAGCTTTTTCAACTCCCACGCAATACATGAGTGCAAGCCATGGATATAGCACTATGGGTGGAATAGAATACGGTGGTAGAGATAAATATGGAGAAGAAAAAAAAGGAACAAAGTCTTACATCGACGTGGCTAATCAATGAGCTATGGAGATGCCCATCAATTGATATTAATGCGAGGAGTAGGGATTGCCATGCAACGGATGCACTAAGAGCTATAAGTGTATGAAAGCTCAAATTGAAAACTAAGTGGGTGTGCATCTAACTCTATAATGAAATATTCCCACTAGTATATGAAAGTGACAACATAGGAGACTCTCTATATGAAAAACATGGGCTACTTTGAAGCACAAGTGTGGAATTAGCATCCCCTTCTCTCTTTTTCTCTCATTTTCTTTTTTTGTTTTTTTGTTTTTTTTTCTTGGGCTCTTTTTGGCCTCACTTTTTTAATATATTTTTGTCCGGAGTCTCATCCCGACTTGTGGGGGAATCATAGTCTCCATCATCCTTTCCTCACTGGGACATGCTCTAATGATGATCATCACACTTCTATTTACTTAAAACTCAATATTAAAACTCGATACCTAGAACAATATATGACTCTGTATGAATGCCTCTGGCAGTGTACCAGGATGTGCAATGATCTAGTGTAGCAAAGAAATCAAAAAACGGACAAGCCATGAAAATATCATGCTAGCTATCTTACGATCATGCAAAGCAATATGACAATGAATTCTCAAGTTATGTATATATGATGATGATGGAAGTTGCATGGCGATATATCTCGGAATGGCTATGGAAATGCCATAATAGGTAGGTATGGTGGCTGTTTTGAGGAAGATATAATGAGGCTTTGCTACCTCTTGAGCACTGCGTTGGTTTTCCCTTGAAGAGGAAAGGGTGATGCAGCAAAGTAGCGTAAGTATTTCCCTCAGTTTTTGAGAACCAAGGTATCAATCCAGTAGGAGGCTACACGCAAGTCCCTCGTACCTACACAAAACAAATAAATCCTCGCAACCAACGCGATAAGGGGTTGTCAATCCCTACACGGTCACTTACGAGAGTGAGATCTGATAGATATGATAGGATAATATTTTTGGTATTTTTATGATAAAGATGCAAAGTAAAATAAAAGCAAAGTAAAAAGCAACGGAAATAGCTAAGTGTTGGAAGATTAATATGATGAAGATAGACTCGGGGGCCATAGGTTTCACTAGTGACTTCTCTCAAGAGCATAAGTATTTTACGGTGGGTGAACAAATTACTGTTGAGCAATTGACAGAATTGAGCATAGTTATGAGAATATCTAGGTATGATCATGTATATAGGCAGCACGTCCGAGACAAGTAGACCGACTCCTGCCTGCATCTACTACTATTACTCCACACATCGACCGCTATCCAGCATGCATCTAGAGCATTAAGTTCATAAGAACAGAGTAACGCCCTTAAGCAAGATGACATGATGTAGAGGGATAAATTCATGCAATATGATAAAAAAAACCATCTTGTTATCCTCAATGGCAACAATACAATACGTGCCTTGCTGCCCCTACTGTCACTGGGAAAGGACACCGCAAGATTGAACCCAAAGCTAAGCACTTCTCCCATTGCAAGAAAGATCAATCTAGTAGGCCAAACCAAACTGATAATTCGAAGAGACTTGCAAATATAAACAATCATACATAAAAGAATTCAGAAGATTCAAATATTGTTCATAGATAAACTTGATCATAAACCCACAATTCATCGGTCTCAACAAACACACCGCAAAAGAAGATTACATCGAATAGATCTCCATGAGAGAGGGGGAGAACATGGTATTGAGATCCAAAAAGAGATAAGAATCATCTAGCTAATAACTATGGACCCGAAGGTCTGAGGTAAACTACTCACACTTCATCGGAGAGGCTATGGTGTTGATGTAGAAGCCCTCCGTGATCGATGCCCTCTTCGGCGGAGCTCCGGAACAGGCCCCAAGATGGGATCTCGTGGGTACAGAAGGTTGCGGCGGTGGAATTAGGTTTTTGGCTTCGTATCTGATCGTTTGGGGGTACGTAGGTATATATAGGAGGAAGGAGTACGTCGGTGGAGCAACATGGGGCCCACGAGGGTGGAGGGCGTGCCCAGGGGGGTAGGCGCGCCCCCTACCTCGTGGCTTCCTGGAAGCTTCCTTGACCTAGGGTCCATGTCTCCTGGATCATGTTCATTCCAAAAATCACGTTCCCGAAGGTTTCATTCCGTTTGGACACCGTTTGATATTCTTTTTTTGCGAAACTCTGAAATAGGCAAAAAACAGCAATTCTGGGCTGGGCCTCCGGTTAGTAGGTTAGTCCCAAAAAATAATATAAAAGTGGATAATAAAGCCCAATAATGTCCAAAACAGAAGATAATATAGCATGAGCAATCAAAAATTATAGATACGTTGGAGACGTATCAAGCATCCCCAAGCTTAATTCCTGCTCGTCCTCGAGTAGGTAAATGATAAAAACAAATTTTTTGATGCGGAATGCTACTTGGCATAATTTCAATGTAATTCTTATTAATTGTGGTATGAATATTCAGATCCAAAAGATTCAAGATAAAAGTTCATATTGACATAAAAATAATAATACTTCAAGCATACTAACTAAGCAATTATGTCCTCTCAAAATAACATGGCCAAAAAAAGTTCATCCCTACAGAATCATATAGTTTAGTCATGCTCCATTTTCGTCACACAAGAATGCTCTCATCATGCACAACCCCGATGACAAGCCAAGCAATTGTTTCATACTTTAGTAATCTCAAAAAAATTCAACCTTCACGCAATACATGAGCATGAGCCATGGACATAGCACTATGGGTGGAATAGAATATGATGATGGGGGTTATGTGGAGAAGACAAAAAAGGAGAAAGTCTCACATCAACGAGGCTAATCAATGAGCTATGGAGATGCCCATCGATTGATGTTAATGCAAGGAGTAGGGATTGCCATGCAACGGATGCACTAGAGCTATAAATATATGAAAGCTCAACAAAAGAAACTAAGTGGGTGTGCATCCAACTTGCTTGCTCACGAAGACCTAGGGCACTTGAGGAGGCCCATTGTTGGAATATACAAGCCAAGTTCTATAATGAAAAATTCCCACTAGTATATGAAAGTGACAAAACAAGAGACTCTCTATCATGAAGATTATGGTGCTACTTTGAAGCACAAGTGTGGTAAAAGGATAGTAACATTGTCCCTTCTCTCTTTTTCTCTCATTTTTTGGGCCTTCTCTTTTTTATGGCCTTTCTCTTTTTTTTTATTCCTCACTTGGGACAATGCTCTAGAGAATGATGATCATCACACTTCTATTTATTTACAACTCAATGATTACAACTCGATACTAGAACAAAGTATGACTCTATATGAATGCCTCCGGCGGTGTACCGGGATATGCAATGAACCAAGAGTGACATGTATGAAAGAATTATGAACGGTGGCTTTGCCACAAATACTATGTCAACTACATGATCATGCAAAGCAATATGACAATGATGAACGTGTCATGATAAACGGAATGGTAGAAAGTTGCATGGCAATATATCTCGGAATGGCTATGGAAATGCCATAATAGGTAGGTATGGTGGCTGTTTTGAGGAAGATATAAGGAGGTTTGTGTGTGAAAGAGCGTATCATATCACGGGGTTTGGATGCACCGGCGAAGTTTGCACCAACTCTCAATGTGAGAAAGGGCAATGCACGGTACCAAAGAGGCTAGCAATGGTGGAAAGGTGAGAGTGCGTATAATCCATGGACTCAACATTAGTCATAAAGAACTCACATACTTATTGCAAAAATCTATAAGTCATCAAAAACCAAGCACTACGCGCATGCTCCTAGGGGGATAGATTGGTAGGAAAAGACCATCGCTCGTCCCCGACCGCCACTCATAAGGAGGACAATCAAAGAACACCTCATGTTTGAAATTTGTTACATAACATTTACCATATGTGCATGCTACATGACTTGCAAACTTCAACACAAGTATTTCTCAAATTCACAACTACTCAACTAGCACGACTTTAATATCACTACCTCCATGTCTCAAAACAATCATCAAGCAGCAAACTTCTCTTAGTATTCAAAACACTCATAAGAAAGTTTTTACTAATCTTGAATACCTAGCATATTAGGTTTATTTAAGAAAATTACCATGCTATTTAAGACTCTCAAAATAATCTAAGTGAAGCATGAGAGATCAATAGTTTCTATAAAACAAATCCACCACCGTGCTCTAAAAGATATAAGTGAAGTACTAGAGCAAAAACTATATAACTCAAAAGATATAAGTGAAGCACATAGAGTATTCTAATAATTTCCGAATCATGTGTGTCTCTCTCAAAAGGTGTGTACAGCAAGGATGATTGTGGTAAAGTAAAAAGCAAAGACTCAAATCATACAAGACGCTCCAAGCAAAACACATATCATGTGGTGAATAAAAATATAGCTCCAAGTAAAGTTACCGATGGAAGTAGACGAAAGAGGGGATGCCTTCCGGGGCATCCCCAAGCTTTGGATTTTTGGTGTCCTTAGATTATCTTGGGGGTGCCATGGGCATCCCCAAGCTTAGGCTCTTGCCACTCCTTGTTCCATAATCCATCAAATCTTTCACCCAAAACTTGAAAACTTCACAACACAAAACTTGGCAGAAAATCTCGTGAGCTCCGTTAGCGAAAGAAAACAAAAGACCACTTCAAGATACTGTAATGAACTCATTCTTTATTTATATTGGTGTTAAACCTACTGTATTACAACTTCTCTATGGTTTATAAACTATTTTACTAGCCATAGAATCATCAAAATAAGCAAACAACACACGAAAAACAGAATCTGTCAAAAACAGAACAGTCTGTAGTAATCTGTAACTAACGCAAACTTCTGGAACTCCAAAAACTCAGCCAAAATAGGACGACCTAGAAAATTTGTTTATTGATCAGAAGCAATTGGAATCAATATTTTATCACGTTCTGGTGATTTTTAACAATTGTTTTCGTGAACAGAAAGTTTCGGGAATTTTCTGCAACATCAAATAACTATCATCCAAGAAGATCCTATAGGTTTAACTTGGCACAAACACTAATTAAAACATAAAAACACATCTAACCAGAGGCTAGATCAAATATTTATTCCTAAACAGAATCAAAAATCAAAAAACTAAAAACAAAATTGGGTTGCCTCCCAACAAGCGCTATCGTTTAACGCCCCTAGCTAGGCATAAAAGCAAGGATAGATCTAGGTATTGCCATCTTTGGTGGGCAATCCATAAGTGGCTCCCATGATAGATTCATATGGTAATTTCATTTTCTTCCTAGGGAAGTGTTCCATGCCTTTCTTTAATGGAAATTGGAATCTAATATTCCCTTCCTTCATATCAATAATTGCACCAATCGTTCTAAGGAAAGGTCTACCAAGAATAATAGGACATGAAGGATTGCAATCTATATCAAGAACGATAAAATCTACTGGCACATAGTTCCTATTTGCAACAACAAGAACATCATTAATTCAACCCATAGGTTTTTTAATAGTGGAATCCGCAAGGTGCAAGTTTAGAGAGCAATCATCAAAATCACGGAAACCTAGCAAATCGCACAAAGATTTTGGAATCGTGGAAACACTAGCACCCAAATCACACAAAGCATAGGATTCATGATCTTTAATTTTAATAGTAGGTTCCCACTCATCATAAAGTTTTCTAGGGATAGAGACTTCCAACTCAAGTTTTTCTTCATAAGATTGCATCAAAGCATCAACGATATGTTTGGTAAAAGCTTTATTTTGACTATAAGCATGAGGAGAATTTAGCACGGATTGCAACAAGGAAGTACAATCTATCAAAGAGAAATTATCATAATTAAATTCCTTGAAATCCAAAATAGTGGGTTTATTAACATCTAATGTTTTGATCTCTTCAATCCCACTTTTATCAATTTTAGCATCAAGATCTAAAAACTCTGAATTTTTGGAACGCCTTCTAGGTAAAGGTGGATCATTTTCAGTCCCATCATTATCAAGATTCATATTGCAAAACAAAGATTTAATAGGGGACACATCAATAACTTTTAGATCTCCATCTTTATTTTCATAGAAATTAGAAGAACACGCTTTCATAAAGCAATCTTTCTTAGCACGCATCCTAGCGGTTCTTTCTTTGCACTCATCAATGGAAATTCTCATGGCTTTGAGAGACTCATTGATATCATGCTTAGGAGGAATAGATCTCAGTTTTAAAGAATCAACATCAAGAGAAATTCTATCAACGTTCCTAGCCAATTCATCAACTTTAAGCAATTTTTCTTCAAGCAAGGCATTGAAATTATTTTGTGAATTCATAAACTCCTTAACACTAGTCTCAAATTCAGAGGGCATCTTATTAAAATTTTCATAGGAATTGTTGTAGGAATTACCATAATTATTATAGGAATTTCTAGGATAAGGCCTAGGATTAAAGTTTCCTCTATACGCGTTGTTACCAAAATTATTCCTACCAACAAAATTCACATCCATAGATTCATTATTATTCTCAATCAAAGTAGACAAAGGCATATCATTGGGATCAGAAGAAACACTCTTAGTAGCAAATAATTTCGTAAGTTCATCCATCTTTCCACTCAAAAATATTAATTTCTTCTATCGCATGCACTTTTTTATTAGTAGATCTTTCAGTGTGCCATTGAGAATAATTAACCATAATATTATCTAGAGGTTTAGTAGCTTCTCCTAAAGTGATTTCCATAAAAGTGCCTCCCGCGGCCGAATCTAAAAGATTTCTAGAAGGCAAATTCAATCCGGCATAAAAATGTTGTATAATCATCCACAAATTCAAACCATGAGTAGGGCAATTACGTATCATTAATTTCATCCTCTCCCAAGCTTGTGCAACATGTTCATGATCAAGTTGCTTAAAATTCATGATATCGTTTCTAAGAGAGATGATCTTAGCGGGAGGAAAATACTTAGAGATAAAAGCATCTTTGCTCTTATTCCAAGAATCAATACTATTTTTAGGCAAAGACGAAAACCAAGCTTTAGCACGATCTCTAAGCGAAAAAGGAAATAGCTTCAGTTTAACAATATCATTATCAACATCTTTCTTCTTTTGCATATCACACAAATCAACGAAGCTATTTAGATGAGTAGCGGCATCTTCACTAGGAAGGCCGGCGAATTGATCTTTCATGACAAGGTTCAACAAAGCAGCATTGATTTCACAAGATTCAGTATCGATAAGAGGAGCAATTGGAGTGCTAAGGAAATCATTATTATTGGTATTGGTAAAGTCACACAATTTGGTATTATCTTGAGCCATTGTGACAAGGAAGCAATCCAACACACGAGCAAACAAGAAACGGGCAAAAAGAGGCAAACGGAAAAAAGAGGGCGAATAAAACGGCAAGGTTGAAGTGGGGGAGAGGAAAATGAGAGGCAAATGACAAATAATGTAATGCGGGAGATAAGGGTTTGTGATGGGTACTTGGTATGTTGACTTTTGCATAGACCTCCCCGGCAACGGCGCCAGAAATCCTTCTTGCTACCTCTTGAGCACTGCGTTGGTTTTCCCTTGAAGAGGAAAGGGTGATGCAGCAAAGTAGCGCAAGTATTTCCCTTAGTTTTTGAGAACCAAGGTATCAATCCAGTAGGAGGCTACACGCAAGTCCCTCGTACCTACACAAAACAAATAAATCCTCGCAACCAACGCGATAAGGGGTTGTCAATCCCTACACGGTCACTTACGAGAGTGAGATCTGATAGATATGATAGGATAATATTTTTGGTATTTTTATGATAAAGATGCAAAGTAAAATAAAAGCAAAGTAAAAAGCAACGGAAATAACTAAGTGTTGGAAGATTAATATGATGAAGATAGACCCGGGGGCCATAGGTTTCACTAGTGGCTTCTCTCAAGAGCATAAGTATTTTACGGTGGGTGAACAAATTACTGTTGAGAAATTGACAGAATTGAGCATAGTTATGAGAATATCTAGGTATGATCATGTATATAGGCATCACGTCCGAGACAAGTAGACCGACTCCTGCCTGCATCTACTACTATTACTCCACACATCGACCGCTATCCAGCATGCATCTAGAGTATTAAGTTCATAAGAAGAGAGTAACGCCTTAAGCAAGATGACATGATATAGAGGGATAAATTCATGCAATATGATAAAAACCCCATCTTGTTATCCTCGATGGCAACAATACAATACGTGCCTTGCTACCCCTACTGTCACTGGGAAAGGACACCGCAAGATTGAACCCAAAGCTAAGCACTTCTCCCATTGCAAGAAAGATCAATCTAGTAGGCCAAACCAAACTGATAATTCGAAGAGACTTGCAAAGATAACCAATCATACATAAAAGAATTCAGAAGATTCAAATATTGTTCATAGATAAACTTGATCATAAACCCACAATTCATCGGTCTCAACAAACACACCGCAAAAGAAGATTACATCAAATAGATCTCCACGAGAGAGGGGGAGAACATTGTATTGAGATCCAAAAAGAGAGAAGAAGCCATCTAGCTAATAACTATGGACCCGAAGGTCTGAGGTAAACTACTCACACTTCATCAGAGAGGCTATGGTGTTGATGTAGAAGCCCTCCGTGATTGATGCCCTCTCCGGCGGAGCTCCGAAACAGGCCCCAAGATGGGATCTCATGGGTACAGAAGGTTGCGGCGGTGGAATTAGGTTTTTGGCTCCGTATCTGATCGTTTGGGGGTACGTAGGTATATATAGGAGGAAGGAGTACGTCCGTGGAGCAACATGGGGCCCACGAGGGTGGAGGGCGCGCCCAGGGGGTAGGCGCACCCCTACCTCCTGGAAGCTTCCTTGACGTAGGGTCCAACTCTCCTGGATCATGTTCGTTCCAAAAATCGCGTTCCCGAAGGTTTCATTCCGTTTGGACTCCGTTTGATATTCTTTTTCTGCGAAACTCTGAAATAGGCAAAAAATAGCAATTCTGGGCTGGGCCTCCGGTTAGTAGGTTAGTCCCAAAAAATAATATAAAAGTGGATAATAAAGCCCAATAATGTCCAAAACAGAAGATAATATAGTATGGAGCAATCAAAAATTATAGATACGTTGGAGACGTATCAGGCTTATGTGTGATAGAGCGTATCATATCTTGGGGTTTGGATGCACCGACGAAGTTTGCACCAACTGTCGGGGTGAGAAAGGGCAATGCACAGTACCGTAGAGGCTAGCAAATTGTGGAAAGGTGAGAGTGCGTATAATCCATGGACTCACTGAAAGGATCGAGAAGAGGTGTCTGGGGGGGTGATTAGACCCTCAACAAAGAAAATTAGCACCTTTTGATTTCTTTAAGTTAAGGTGGAGTTTTAGCACAAGTTTAAACATTCACAATACATTTCAAGCAAGCATGGCAAGAGTATATGAGGAGCGGAAAGTAAAGCATGCAATTTGCGAGAATGTAAAGGGATGGGATTGGAGTATGCAAACGCAATTGTAGACACGGAGATTTTTGGCATGGTTCCGATAGGTGGTGCTATCGTACATCCACGTTGATGGAGAATTTAACCCACAAAGGGTAACGGTTGCGCGAGTCCACGAGGGCTCCACCCACGAAGGGTCCACGAAGAAGCAACCTTGTCTATCCCATCATGGACGTCGCCCATGAAGGACTTGCCTCACTTGGGTAGATCTTCACGAAGTAGGCGATCTCCTTGCATACAAACTCCTTGGTTCAACTCCACAATCTTGACGGGGGCTCCCAAGTGACACCTAACCAATCTAGTAGACTCCACTCTCCAAAAGGTAATAGATGGCGATGAACTCCTTGCTCTTGTGCTGCAAATGATAGTCTCCCCAACACTCAACTCTCTCTCACAGATTTGGATTTGGTGGAAAGATGATTTGAGTGGAAAGCAACTTGGGGAAGGCTAGAGATCAAGATTCTTGTGGTTGGATTGGAATATCTTGGTCTCAACACATGAGTAGGTGGTTCTCTCTCAGAAAATGAATGCTGGAAGTGTAGGCACGTTTTGATGGTTCTGTCTACGAATGAAGAGTGGGTGGACGGGTATATATAGCCTCCACACAAAATCTAACCGTTACACACAATTTACCAAACTTTGTGGGACCGAATACTGAAACTCGGTCAGACCGATTTAGTTCAAAATGTGAACGTTAGGATTTTCGGTGGGACCGATATGATCAACTCAGTGGGACCGATGTGCTACGGTTAGGGTAAAACCTCAACTCGGTTTGACCGATTACACAAACTCGGTGAGACCGAGCTTGGTAATAAGCAAAACAGAGAGTTGGTCAAGCAAACTCGGTGGGACCGATTGCATATCCCGGTGAGACCCAAATTATTGCGATAGGCAACAGAGAGTTTGCAAGCCAATCCCGGTGAGACCGAGATCCCATCGGTGAGACCGAACTGATTAGGGTTTCTGGCAGTGGCTATTCAAGTGAACTCGGTGACGCCGGATAGATCAAATCGGTGGGGCCGAGTTTGACTTCTGGTTTGGGACATATGTGGATATGAGAAAGTGGTTGAGGGCTTTGGAGCATATCACTAAGCACTTTGAGCAATCAAGCCATTAAGCAACACCTCATCCCCTTTTAATAGTATTGGCTTTCCTATGGACTCAATGTAATCTTGGATCACTAAAATGAAAATGTAGAGTCTTGAGCTTTTGAGATTTTGCCAATCTTCTGTCCTGAGCATCTTGAAGGGGTTCCACATCCTCTTGTCCACGCCACTCCATTGTTGAACTCATCTGAAATATACTAGATAAAAGTATTAGTCCAACAAAAGATATGTTGACATTAATTACCAAAATCACCCAGGGAGCACTTGTGCTTTCAATCTTCCCCTTTTTGGTAATTGATGACAACATACATCAAAGCTTTAGATAAGGATATAGAGAATAGCAAGTAAAGCTTTGGAAGGACATGTAACATGCATATGCTCCCCCTACATGTATGCAATCATGTAAATATGGAATGAAAGAACATGTGAATCCATAAGCATGACAGAGAAAGCAATGAATTACATGTATCTTGGCTATATGCATCAGAGCAAATGATATGAATATAGGAAGTGTACCTTCATGTTCATGAGTCCTTCTTGCAAACAAGATGTACATCAGCAAGAGATCATCATGGACATGAGTGTGATGCATATACTTACCTTGTGGTCTTGAGCTGGCTTTCGAAGAGATGAACCTGAGTAAACAAGGTTAGATAACATAGAAACATCTACTAAACTGTAACGCCCCGAGACCGATGCTTCAGAAGACTTCCATATTTTTGTGATCGCTGTGTGTTTCTTTTGCTTGCTCTATGTATTTTTGCTTGGCATCATGTCATCATGCCATCATGTCATTAATTTCAAAAAAAACTCAACCAAGTAAATTGCATGGATCTTTGATCCATTTAAATCGAGGGAAATGCACATGGTGATTTCTCTTTATAACATATATCCTCCCAATATTATTAGGGAGCTATAATAAAATATTCCATTAATTGGAGTTCACCATAACACACTTCCAAATATCCCAATGCCTTTGTTATCTAAATTCTTGGTGTCCAACCTTGCTATTTATTCTTTCATCATATTCCGGAGCTCCACCAAAAATCCGAACATTTTTGGACCTTCCCAACCCTCACTTCCTATTCAAATCATTTGAATTTATAATTTTCAATCTGGCTTTTTCTATTTTCTCGGAACAAGCACATTTTTATGAGCCCGGGAAAATTAACCGCATGCGCAAATCTTTCCCTAACCCCTCTCTTTCTTTTCTCCTCTCTATTTCTTTTCTGTTAAAGAGAGTATGAGAGTGAGAGAGAGAGAAGAGAGCCCAGCTGGGCCTCCCAACTCCAAGCCGGCCCATCCCCGCGGCCCACCTAAGCCAAACCCTAGCCCGATCGAATCCCCATCTCTCCCTCTGCCGCCGCCTCCTGCTCGATCCCCCTGCTCTCGCTCGTCTCCCTCTCCTCCTCTCGCGCTGTCATCCACGCACAGGAGAGGGATCCCGATCCCGCAGTGCCGCTACCTCGCTCTCAATCCCCATCTCTCCCGATGCCCCCTCACTTGCGCCGCTAGGGTGAGCCCCGGCTCTATCCCCTTTCCCCTCCACTCGTCTCCCTCCTCGCGCCAGGGAGAGGAGCTGCCTTGTCCCCACCGTCCTCCGGCTCGTCGCTGCCGGGCGCCTCCTTCTCCTCCCCGTAGCTCCTCCGCCGTGGCTGCACCTTCACCACCACACACGCGTCGCTGCCCGCGCCACGACCAAGCTGGCCTCCTGCTCCGACGTGGTTGCACTGCAGCGCGTCCTCCGTTGCCGGCGTGAAGCCTCGCCTGAGACCGCCCTGCTTTGCCTCTGCGCCGCGCCGCCCCATCGACCCGCCGCGTCCTCGCGTCTCCCTTCCTCGTCCCGCACCCGAGCCGTCCCCGAGCGCCTCCTCCTTGCTGCTTCGCCTGTCACCTAACAGGAGCTCCGCCTCCTCGACTCCTGGTTCGGCTGTCATCGCTGCTGCCCCTCCCCGACCTCCGGCCTTGTCCAGGGCTCCAAGCCATCCTTTCCTCTACATTGAACGACTGGGACGTCCCCGCACATGAGCACTTTGGATTTGCAAGACCCGGACCGACAAGTACCACGATGTCCGTCGATCGCCAAGTACCCCTACGTGTGGATGCATCAAGTTCCTCTACGACTTGTGTACAACTACCGTCGCCAAGACCAGACCGACAAGTACCCCGACAACGTGTGTACCACTACCGTCGTCCCTTGAAGACTCCGTGGACGTCAAGTTCCTCGCCGTGAACGCGAACATCTATGGAATGTGTACGACTACGAAAATGTGTGCCACTACTTCCACCACCCTCGCGAGAACAACTACTTCCCACGACGACCCGTGAACGACTAC
Organism: Aegilops tauschii subsp. strangulata; assembly: GCF_002575655.3. Lineage (NCBI taxonomy): Eukaryota > Viridiplantae > Streptophyta > Magnoliopsida > Poales > Poaceae > Aegilops > Aegilops tauschii. The sequence goes on along the minus strand of NC_053039.3, from coordinate 206,662,588 downwards.
TTCCTCTACATCGTTCCGACTCGATCCGCCCCGAAAATGCACGCTTCAAAGGTATAACCCCGAGACGACGCCCGTGAACGAATGCGTGTGTGTTGTATGAGATGCTCGTGTTTGCACCGTTTCCGAGAGAGGTCTTTGCACGTTCCTCGATTGCCATGCTGCCGTACCGTGGGAACTCGGAATCCGGGAGCACCCCACCATCCTTGCATGACACGCTCACGCCCACTTCTTTTGCACCGGTATCTCCGTGAGCTATCGGAACCGATATGTTGCCGTGGCATCATTTTCGGATTCGCCGCCGTGGCACCCTTTTTCTTTCCACCACGGTGTCAAATGCTTCATAACATGCTCATGTCAACATTTTCATAAAATTGCTAAAAACTTGCATTGTCATCCGCATCATGATAACAACATTTAAATGTTTAAAATTGTTGTTTGCTTTAAACTGCTAAATGACATATGGGGATTTTTCGGAATTGTTGTTTGTTGTTCCGGCCTCATTTAAACTTGCCTAGATAGATAGTCTTACTTATGCTTCACCTCTTGCCATGTTAATCAACATTTAATATTGTTGGGTACATAACCGAGAGAACTAAACAATTGATGTGGTGTTTCATCAATATGCAACTCGTTGCATATTGAGCTCCACTTAATTTGTAGCATTGTTTGTTGCATTTTCCCATGCCATGCCTCTTTAAACCGGACATGCATCATACTTGATTGTGCATCATGCCATGTTTATGTGTTGGTTGTTTACTATGTTGTTTGTTTCTTTCCGGGTTGCTTCTCTCGTTAGCTTCGGTTTCTTTCCGGAGTTGTGAGGATTCGTTCGACTCCGTCTGTTTGTCTTCTTCATGGACTCGTTCTTCTTCCTAGCGGGATCTCAGGCAAGATGACCATACCCTCGAAATCACTTCTATCTTTGCTTGCTAGTTGTTCGCTCTATTGCTATGTCGCGCTACCTACCACTTGCTTATCAAGCCTCCCAAATTGCCATGAACCTCTAACCTTTGACACCCTTCCTAGCAAACCGTTGTTTGGCTATGGTACCGCTTTTGCTCAACCCCTCTTATAGCGTTGCTAGATGCAGGTGAAGATGAAGATTGCTCCATGTTGGATTATGGTTATGTTGGGATATCACAATATCTCTTATATTTTAATGCATCTATATACTTGGTAAAGGGTGGAAGGCTCGGCCTTATGCCTGGTGTTTTGTTCCACTCTTGCCGCCCTAGTTTCCATCATACCGGTGTTATGTTCCTTGATTTTTGCGTTCCTAACGCGGTTGGGTGATTTATGGGACACCCTTGATAGTTCGCTTTGAATAAAACTCTTCCAGCAAGGCCCAACCTTGGTTTTACATTTGCCTCACCTAGCCTTTTTCCCTTGGGAGTCGCGCATCCCGAGGGTCATTTTATTTTACCCCCCGGGCCAGTGCTCCTCGGAGTGTTGGTCCAAACTAGAGCCACTTGCAGCGCCACCTCGGGGAAACTTGAGGGCTGGTTTTAGTTGTACGTAGTGTTCATCCGGTGTGTTCTGAGAACAAGGTACGTGCAACTCCTATCAGGATTGTCGACACATCAGGCGGCTTTGCTGGACTTGTTTTACCATTGTCGAAATGTCTTGTAACCGGGATTCCGAGACTGATCGGGTCTTCCCGGGAGAAGGAATATCCTTCGTTGACCGTGAGAGCTTATCTTGGGCTAAGTTGGGACACCCCTGCAGGGTATTATCTTTCGAAAGCCGTGCCCGCGGTTATGTGGCAGATGGGAATTTGTTAATATCCGGTTGTAGAGAACTTGACACTCGACCTTAATTAAAATACATCAACAGCGTGTGTAGCCGTGATGGTCTCTTCTCGGCGGAGTCCGGGAAGTGAACACGGTTTCTGGGTTATGTTTGACGTAAGTAGGAGTTCAGGATCACTTCTTGATCATTACTAGTTGACGACCGTTCCGTTGCTTCTCTTCTCGCTCTCATTTGCGTATGTTAGCCACCATATAAGCTTAGTGCTTGCAGCAGCTCCACCTCATTACCCCATCCTTTCCTATAAGCTTAAATAGTCTTGATCTCGCGGGTGTGAGATTGCTGAGTCCTCGTGACTCACAGATACTTCCAAAACAGTTGCAGGTGCCGACGATGCCAGTGCAGGTGACGCAGCTGAGCTCAAGTGGGAGCTCGATGAAGATCTTGCTCGTTGTGTTGTTTCTTTTCATGTTGATCAGTAGTGGTGCCCAGTTGGGACGATCGGGGATCTAGCAGTTGGGTTGTCTTCTTTTCTTTTGGTTCCGTAGTCGGACCTATGTGTGTACTCTGATTGATGTATGATTTATTTATGTATTGTGTGAAGTGGCGATTGTAAGCCAACTCCTTATCCCATTCTTGTTCATTACATGGGATTGTGTGAAGATGACCCTTCTTGCGACAAAACCACAATGCGGTTATGCCTCTAAGTCGTGCCTCGACACGTGGGAGATATAGCCGCAACGTGGGCGTTACAAGTTGGTAATCAGAGCCATCCCCGACTTAGGAGCCCCCTGCTTGATCGAATCACTGGCGTTGTTGAGTCTAGAACAAATTTTTTTTGAGTCTTAGGATTATATATATCGGAGAGTAGGATTCTTTTTACTCCTCAGTCCCTTCGTCGCTCTGGTGAGGCCTCCTGACGTAGAAGTTTTGACTCTTCTCTCCTCAAATTTCACTAAAAAAAATTTAGGATCACGCGGGTATCTTAGAATCATTCCGATGGTTTTGTGACGAGAACATTGTTCTTGGTGCCTCCTGACAATTAGGGGTTGTGGCAGTGTTCCGGGGAGTTGAGCTCTGAGGTGTTGTCGTCACAATTTTATCGTTGCAGTTCTGGAATACCTGAGTTTCGCCGACATCGAAAATCTCTTTTATGCAGTTGTTGGTGAGATCACCTCGACGCCACCCAGTACTGGGGCGGGAGTTCGGGAGTATTGCCATAACTCGTATAACGGATGCTTTTCGAAGGTTGAGGTAAACGATTTCCGAAGGTTTCTTGGTTATGTGTTGACGGATGGATACAGCTGGATCTAGGGATTGTTAGTTTGGGTGATATATTTTGTGTCCCCTGTATCCCCAACACCAGATTGCATAACCAGAAAGTTTCGGGAGTTTATAAGTGGGAATTCAAGTAGCTCCTAGGATATCTTTCCGACAGATGCATGATATGAGATTGGGGTTCGACGTCTAGTGGTCCGCCTTTCCACGGTTGGTTTTACAGTGGTCTCGTAGTGTCTTAAAGAGTCCTTGGCTATGCCGACTCGGGGACGCTTCGTATGTCATGTGCACTGTCTTGTACATGATGGTGCTGTACGATCGAGCCCGTGTGGGCCCCACCATGAAAACTTCGGACGAAATCTCTATCATATGTTTGTTCCGGCTTATTCTGCGAGCCAATCCTTTGTTTTGTTTTATTTGTGGTATTCGAGTTGCTTCGAAGTCAAATGTGGATTCCATACCTTTCCTAAGCGGTGTTCTCATACTTCTATGTGGATACTAATCCTTCTTGACCATCAAGATTGCCATCTTAATTCTATTTCCAACCGGTACGTTTTCTCTTCAAGATTATCCCATCATTGTCCCCATCCGCAAGATCAATTCTAAGCTTTTTCTCAACGGTGTTCGTTTCATCCGACCCAAGTTGCCTTTGTTTTCCCACCCTCCCACCCTCTTTCTTCAAGGACTCGGATTTCTTAATCATGTATCCATCTTATGGAGGTGAAGTTTCTCCATTCTTTTCCATCAATGTTCTTATCCGGTGATTTCCTATGAAGATACTAACAGAGTTTCAAGTTTATTATTCTTCGTTCTTTTTCTTCTCCGGTGGACTCAAGTCAAGCTTTCAGTGTTGATCGTATTCTTTTCCTCGTTTCAAATGTTTTCTCATGTCGGTGCATCTCTTAATCATCCACCTCTTGCTATTCATATTATTTGGAGTGTTGAAGATATCTCATAAGATTCGCATTTCCATTCCCAATCCGTTCAAGCTATCTCGAGGTTGTTATCTCTTTTGAGTCATTTAATTCAACCGGTGCAATCTCCTTTTCAAGTAATCATTTCAATGATGTTTCTTTTGAGTGGGCCCTAACCCACAGGTCTTTTCCCAGCATCTTACCTGACTCTTCTAATTTTTCTGGAGTTATTCTCAAATTCATTTCAAAGTTTGACGTAAGAATGAGTTATCATCGGTCATATTTCTTCTCCAAGATCGCTTTCAAATTCTTTTCATCGTTGGTTCAACCTTTCTAATTTTTCATCCCGGAGTATCTCAACAATTCATGGTGGTGTTTCTCATCATCATTCTCAACATTTGAAGACCGAAGAACAGTTTCTCTTAAATCTTGCTCCATTCTCTTCAAGATTCATAGTTCTAGCTTATGCCATCCTGTCATAATTGTTTTCGATTGTGAGAATTCTTTTCACCCATCCGGAGCATTTCAGGAGTCTTTTCAGCTTGATTCTTCGGAACCCATCATCTCAGAATTATTCATTCAAGCTTTCAGCTCTCGTTCTCCAAATCATACCGGTGCATCATTCAAGTATTACCTAAACAGCTCGGGACCTCTGCGTTCACTTGTTTCTAAATTCTCTCAAGTATCTTCGTTCATTTTCCAATTCTTACCGGTGTTACTTTATCTTTTCTTCGTTCATTTTCAATTCTTACGGTGGTTCGTTCAAGATTTCTCTTCCGTGGTTATCATATCAATTCATTCATTCTTTCCAATGCTACCGGCTTATTTTAAGAATTTTCTCAAGTTTGCGCTATATCTCTCTTAATCCTTTCTTCGGAAATAAGTAGTATGCCAAATCCGTTGCTTGTCATCAATTTAAATTGATGAAGGATACGCATAACGTAATTCTTATTCCTGTTTCATCCAAGTGTTTAATTCCTTCTTCCGGAGTTCGTTTATGATATCAAATTCTTGGTTCCAAGTTGTTCATCTTTTCTTTCCGGAGCTCCAAGTTATTTCAATTATATCATTTCAAAGCTTCATCTAATCATTGCAAGGCTTCTCCTGGAGTTCTTTTCAACTTTCCCTTTTCGTTTGATCATTCTTTTATTATCGTAGTTCTTCATGGAGGATCAACATGGTGCTTCGTCAATGATTCTTTTCATTCTTCAGTTGTTCTTCAAGATTTCTCTCGGAGTCAAGATCCGTCAAGCTATACTCTAAAATAAACATGGTGCTCAACACATGTTTGTTTTGAGGAGTTCAAGCATTCTTCATCTTGCATTCCGAAGTGCAATTCTTTCTCTCTTATCTTTTGAGGTTGTGTTATGTCATTCTTGATTATTTCCTTCATGTTTCATGATTCACAAGTTGTCAGGAATGAGATAATTAAATCCATCATTTTCTCTTCGTTCAAGAGATCTTTTCAACCAATCAATCTTTTTGTTGGAGTTATCTTGGGTTATATTTCACCTACAGCCTTCCCTAAGGATTGTTGCTAATTGTGGTGTCTATCAATGATCCAAATTTTCTCCTAGCCTCTCGGCGAGAGAAGTTTTCATCTCTTCGTTGATCTCAAGCAATCATTTGTTTCCGTTGGTGGCAGAAGCTCACCTCATAATTTTGAGATGTTTGCCATAAGCCCACAACAAGCTTGTTCTTTTCGTTGTTGGTTTTCCAACAACTCCGTTCAATCCTACTTCATAAGGATGCTCCTTAAAAATTCATTTATGGTAGGAGATGTTGGTTTCATTCTTTGTTCTATTCACTCCAACTATCTAACTTTCATGCATTGTTTCCGGAGGCTTTGTGGTGTTGCTCTCTTCGACCAATCATCTTGTTTTGGCAAGATCATGTAATTTTTCCTTTCTTATCCGTTTAGCTGGAGTGTCGTGTTTTCATTCGAGTTCTCTCATCTTATCAAGTTTTGTCTCCTTCCTCAATAGGAGGGCTGTCTGAAATCTTTCTTACCCCTTCTGCCATTCTTTCATTAGTTACGGAGGCAGTGTGTTGTTAAATTCATCGAGTATCCTCTCATCTTGTCAAGATCATGTTCAATTCCTTCCATTTACAGTCGGAGTGCTGCCCAAATTATACCATTCTTATTCCTTCTTTATCTTGTTTTAATCGGAGTGTTGTGTCGATCTTTCCTCTTTTAACCGGAGTCTCATCAATGTGCTTTCATTTTGCCAAGTTCATATTCTATCTCTTCCATTTTTCCAACCGGAGTGTTTGTAATCTCGTTCATCTTCGTTGTATTCTTTTCTCAAAATTGTTTAACCTCTCAAGGTTCTTTGGTTTCACTCGTTTGTCAAAGAAGCAACTTTGTTTTACCTCTTCTCTTCCTCTCCCGTTTTTCTCCCGTGCCATCCTAGATCTCGGGACGAGATCCTCTTGTAGTGGTGGAGTGTTGTAACGCCCTGAGACCGACGCTTCAGAAGACTTCCATATTTTTGTGATCGCTGTGTGTTTATTTTGCTTGCTCTATTTATTTTTGCTTTGCATCATCTCATCATGCCATCATGTCATTAATTTTCAAAAAAAAACTCAACCAAGCAAATTGCATGGATCTTCGATCCATTTAAATCAAGGGAAATGCACATGGTGATTTCTCTTTATAACATATATCCTCCCAATATTATTAGGGAGCTATATTAAAATATTCCATTAATTAGAGTTCACCATAACACACTTGCAAATATCCCAATGCCTTTGTTATCTAAATTCTTGGTCTCCAACCTTGCTATTTATTCTTTCATCATATTCCGGAGCTCCACCAAAAATCCGAACATTTTTGGACCTTCCCAACCCTCGCTTCCTATTCAAATCATTTGAATTAAATTCAAATGCATTTGAATTTATAATTTTCAATCTAGCTTTTTCTATTTTCTCGGAACAAGCACATTTTTATGAGCCCGGGAAAATTAACCGCATGCGCAAATCTTTCCCTAACCCCTCTCTTTCTTTTCTCCTCTCTATTTCTTTTCTGTTAAAGAGAGTATGAGAGTGAGAGAGAGAGAAGAGAGCCCAGCTGGGCCTCCCAACTCCAAGCCGACCCATCCCCGCGGCCCACCTAAGACAAACCCTAGCCCGATCGAATCCCCATCTCTCCCTCTGCCGCCGCCTCCTGCTCGATCCCCCTGCTCTCTCTCGTCTCCCTCTCCTCCTCTCGCGCTGTCATCCACGCACAGGAGAGGGATCCCGATCCCGCAGTGCCGCTACCTCGCTCTCAATCCCCATCTCTCCCGATGCCCCCTCACTTGCGCCGCTAGGGTGAGCCCCGGCTCTATCCCCTTTCCCCTCCACTCGTCTCCCTCCTCGCGCCAGGGAGAGGAGCTGCCTTGTCCCCACCGTCCTCCGGCTCGTCGCTGCCGGGCGCCTCCTTCTCCTCCCCGTAGCTCCTCCGCCGTGGCTGCACCTTCACCACCACACACGCGTCGCTGCCCGCGCCACGACCAAGCTGGCCTCCTGCTCCGACGTGGTTGCGCTGCAGCGCGTCCTCCGTTGCCGGCGTGAAGCCTCGCCTGAGACCGCCCTGCTTTGCCTCTGCGCCGCGCCGCCCCATCGACCCGCCGCGTCCTCGCGTCTCCCTTCCTCGTCCCGCACCCGAGCCGTCCCCGAGCGCCTCCTCCTTGCTGCTTCGCCTGTCACCTAACAGGAGCTCCGCCTCCTCGACTCCTGGTTCGGCTGTCATCGCTGCTGCCCCTCCCCGACCTCCGGCCTTGTCCAGGGCTCCAAGCCATCCCTGCCGTCACCTCTTCGGGCGCCGCTGTTCGTCGTCGTTGCCACCCCGGGCCCCGTGCTGCCGCTGACCACCACCATTGCCTCCTCGCTGCTGCCCACCCGAGGCCCTTGTATTGCTTCATTTTGGGTCATCAAGACCAACAAGTTCGCCTACACGGCCTCTACATTGAACGACTGGGACGTCCCCGCACATGAGCACTTTGGATTTGCAAGACCCGGACCGACAAGTACCACGATGTCCGTCGATCGCCAAGTACCCCTACGTGTGGATGCATCAAGTTCCTCTACGACTTGTGTACAACTACCGTCGCCAAGACCAGACCGACAAGTACCCCGACAACGTGTGTACCACTACCGTCGTCCCTTGAAGACTCCGTGGACGTCAAGTTCCTCGCCGTGAACGCGAACATCTATGGAATGTGTACGACTACGAAAATGTGTGCCACTACTTCCACCACCCTCGCGAGAACAACTACTTCCCACGACGACCCGTGAACGACTACTTCCTCTACATCGTTCCGACTCGATCCGCCCCGAAAACGCACGCTTCAAAGGTATAACCCCGAGACGACGCCCGTGAACGAATGCGTGTGTGTTGTATGAGATGCTCGTGTTTGCACCGTTTCCGAGAGAGGTCTTTGCACGTTCCTCGATTGCCATGCTGCCGTACCGTGGGAACCCGGAATCCGGGAGCACCCCACCATCCTTGCATGACACGCTCACGCCCACTTCTTTTGCACCGGTATCTCCGTGAGCTATCGGAACCGATATGTTGCCGTGGCATCATTTTCGGATTCGCCGCCGTGGCACCCTTTTTCTTTCCACCACGGTGTCAAATGCTTCATAACATGCTCATGTCAACATTTTCATAAAATTGCTAAAAACTTGCATTGTCATCCGCATCATGATAACAACATTTAAATGTTTAAAATTGTTGTTTGCTTTAAACTGCTAAATGACATATGGGGATTTTTCGGAATTGTTGTTTGTTGTTCCGGCCTCATTTAAACTTGCCTAGATAGATAGTCTTACTTATGCTTCACCTCTTGCCATGTTAATCAACATTTAATATTGTTGGGTACATAACCGAGAGAACTAAACAATTGATGTGGTGTTTCATCAATATGCAACTCGTTGCATATTGAGCTCCACTTAATTTGTAGCATTGTTTGTTGCATTTTCCCATGCCATGCCTCTTTAAACCGGACATGCATCATACTTGATTGTGCATCATGCCATGTTTATGTGTTGGTTGTTTACTATGTTGTTTGTTTCTTTCCGGGTTGCTTCTCTCGTTAGCTTCGGTTTCTTTCCGGAGTTGTGAGGATTCGTTCGACTCCGTCTGTTTGTCTTCTTCATGGACTCGTTCTTCTTCCTAGCGGGATCTCAGGCAAGATGACCATACCCTCGAAATCACTTCTATCTTTGCTTGCTAGTTGTTCGCTCTATTGCTATGTCGCGCTACCTACCACTTGCTTATCAAGCCTCCCAAATTGCCATGAACCTCTAACCTTTGACACCCTTCCTAGCAAACCGTTGTTTGGCTATGGTACCGCTTTTGCTCAACCCCTCTTATAGCGTTGCTAGATGCAGGTGAAGATGAAGATTGCTCCATGTTGGATTATGGTTATGTTGGGATATCACAATATCTCTTATATTTTAATGCATCTATATACTTGGTAAAGGGTGGAAGGCTCGGCCTTATGCCTGGTGTTTTGTTCCACTCTTGCCGCCCTAGTTTCCGTCATACCGGTGTTATGTTCCTTGATTTTTGCGTTCCTAACGCGGTTGGGTGATTTATGGGACCCCCTTGACAGTTTGCTTTGAATAAAACTCTTCCAGCAAGGCCCAACCTTGGTTTTACATTTGCCTCACCTAGCCTTTTTCCCTTGGGAGTCGCGCATCCTGAGGGTCATCTTATTTTACCCCCCGGGCCAGTGCTCCTCGGAGTGTTGGTCCAAACTAGAGCCACTTGCAGCGCCACCTCGGGGAAACTTGAGGGCTGGTTTTAGTTGTACGTAGTGTTCATCCGGTGTGTCCTGAGAACGAGGTACGTACGACTCCTATCAGGATTGTCGACACATCAGGCGGCTTTCCTGGACTTGTTTTACCATTGTCGAAATGTCTTGTAACCGGGATTCCGAGACTGATCGGGTCTTCCCGGGAGAAGGAATATCCTTCGTTGACCGTGAGAGCTTATCTTGGGCTAAGTTGGGACACCCCTGCAGGGTATTATCTTTCGAAAGCCGCGCCCGCGGTTATGTGGCAGATGGGAATTTGTTAATATCCGGTTGTAGAGAACTTGACACTCGACCTTAATTAAAATACATCAACAGCGTGTGTAGCCGTGATGGTCTCTTCTCGGCGGAGTCCGGGAAGTGAACACGGTTTCTGGGTTATGTTTGACGTAAGTAGGAGTTCAGGATCACTTCTTGATCATTACTAGTTGACGACCGTTCCGTTGCTTCTCTTCTCGCTCTCATTTGCGTATGTTAGCCACCATATAAGCTTAGTGCTTGCAGCAGCTCCACCTCATTACCCCATCCTTTCCTATAAGCTTAAATAGTCTTGATCTCGCGGGTGTGAGATTGCTGAGTCCTCGTGACTCACAGATACTTCCAAAACAGTTGCAGGTGCCGATGATGCCAGTGCAGGTGACGCAGCTGAGCTCAAGTGGGAGCTCGATGAAGATCTTGCTCGTTGTGTTGTTTCTTTTCATGTTGATCAGTAGTGGTGCCCAGTTGGGACGATCGGGGATCTAGCAGTTGGGTTGTCTTCTTTTCTTTTGGTTCCGTAGTCGGACCTATGTGTGTACTCTGATTGATGTATGATTTATTTATGTATTGTGTGAAGTGGCGATTGTAAGCCAACTCCTTATCCCATTCTTGTTCATTACATGGGATTGTGTGAAGATGACCCTTCTTGCGACAAAACCACAATGCGGTTATGCCTCTAAGTCATGCCACGACACGTGGGAGATATAGCCGCATCGTGGGCGTTACATAAACAGAGCAAGAACACCAAACCACAAGAGTACCAAGATTGGGATGACATGTAGTGAGCGATTACTAGGTACTCTATTGGATAGAGACATGTCCCCAAGGAGTAAAGATATGCAATGAATTCAAAAATTTCCTTCCCTTAGATGTCTCTCCCCCCCTGAATCTTATATGTGATAATGGGAGAAGGTAGGGAAAAGAATTTCAGAGCAACACAAGAAAATCAGAGCAAAACAATCATAACACATACTAACATGTCTTTTCCCCTCTTAAAGACATGTGACTTCTCTCCTCTTGAATACCAAGCATTTGGGGTCTCTTTCTCCCTTTGATGTGATTAAGCTTTGATGTGATCTCTCTCTCCCCCTTTGACATCAATTTCCAAAAAGGGATCTTCTGGAGTGTGAGTCGAAAAGGTTTGGTCCTTGAGTCACATGACAGAGCATCATATAGAATGTGATGCAGGTAGAGGACAAGAATCATTGAGTGGAGCTGGAACAAATATGCAGGATGCAAATGGCAAAGTGTTTTCTCACCATTGAAATCGGTAACACCGAGTTGAATTCTCCGGTGGCACCGAAATGGTTCGGTTTGACCAAAAGAGATAATCGGTGTGTCCGTGTTCAACACAGAGAGAACAATTTTCATCTTAGCTCACTAGACAAATAAGACCTCACAAAGATTTGCAAGGAATTAACTAAATGATTTGCAATGAATTGGATGCAGGGAATGCAGAACATAGCAGAGAAAATAAAGAAGTCTAGATGAAGTTTTTTTGTTTTTTTATTAAAGAAAGAGAATAAACATGCAAGAGACTAATGCAAGAACTCAGGAAAACACTAGAGAACTTCATCTAGAATGGGTCGGTGACAGAGTCACCTATGTTAGAGTATATTAACCGAGGAGTCAAGTGAGAACACTTGATCGTAGGTCATACTCATCATTTAAGCTCAAAATGGGGTTACCATTTTTCATTTAAGCATTTTGATGTATTCACATCTTGTTGAGCTGCTTTGACCCATGACTTGGGGTAAAGCTTCTCTAAGATGGAATATCATACCTTGGGTGGTGGTGGTGATCTTGATCATGTAGTTGAACTTGTGCGGGATGCTCAAGGTTGATGTAGCTCATCAATGGTTGGGAGCACCGCTTGTAGTTTGAGTTCATCTACCTACATGGGTTAGTCTTGCAAGGAAGATCACTAGTGTATCCAAAATGACAATCATGAATTTGATACCAAATGAAATTTGATATAGAAGAATTGTCAAAGGATATGTTGAAAGGTTGCATGCTTCCTTGACTTCAACCACCATATTGTAGAGACTTGGTGATGTAAAGATTGCTCAAGATGTGAGTGATTTGCAGTCTCATAGATTTAGATTCATCCAAGTACCTACAAGGGTTAGATAGAATTCAAGGGTGCAAATATATATCCAAGACATATGATCATCATCATAAGAGAAATATCAAGGATTAGTCAAAGGCTCATGCCTTGCATGTATCCAAATGGAGTTCCTACTCCAAGTTTGAAGCATCAATGATGTTCAATTCACCTCTCAAACGGCAAAATACTTTCTCATCAAGCGGTTTGGTCAATATATCCGCCAATTGCTTATCGGTACGAACATGCTTAAGATCAATGTCTCCTTTAGCAACATGATCTCGAATGAAATGATGACGAACTTCAATATGCTTAGTTCGAGAATGTTGCACGGGATTATGAGCGATCTTAATAGCACTTTCATTTTCACAAACCAATGGAACATGTTTCACATAGATCCCATAATCTTTCAGAGTTTGGGTCATCCAAAGTAATTGAGCACAACATGAACCGGCGGCAATGTATTCCGCTTCGGCGGTGGATAAGGATACCGAGTTTTGTTTCTTGGAGGACCAAGACACAAGATATCTACCAAGAAATTGACATGTACCCGAAGTGGACTTTCTATCAACCTTGTCACCGGCATAGTGCAAGTCGGCGTAGCCAACAAGATCAAAATAAGACCTCTTAGGATACCAAATGCCAAAATTTGGTGTATGAATTAAGTATCTCACTATCCTTTTCACAGCCTTAAGATGACATTCTTTGGGGGCCGCTTGATATCGTGCACACATGCACACACTTAGCATAATATAGGGATGGGAGGCACATAGATATAACAATGAACCAATCATAGAGCGATAAACCTTTTGGTCAACCGATTTGCCATCCTTAGTCAAGTCAAGATGTCCACTAGTAGGCATGGGTGTTTTCATACCTTTGCTTTCTTGCATGTTGAACTTCTTGAATAAGTCCTTGGTGTACTTTGTTTGAGAAACAAAGGTGCCCTCCTTAGTTTGCTTGATTTGCAAACCAAGAAAGAACTTGAGTTCACACATCATAGACATCTCAAACTTCTTTGACATTGGCTTTCCAAACTTCTCACTAAATTGAGGGTTAGTCGAACCAAATATGATATCATGAACATAAATTTGGCACACAAATAATTCTCCATTAACCCTTTTAGTAAAAAGAGTGGAATCTATCTTTCCAATCTCATAGCCTTTTTCAATAAGGAACTTGGTCAAGCATTTATACCACGCTCTAGGAGCTTGTTTAAGACCATAAAGAGCTTTGTGAAGTTTGTAAACATGGTCAGGTTTCTTAGGATTAACAAAGCCGGGAGGTTGTTTAACATAAACTTCCTCCTCAATTTCACCATTTAGAAAAGCACTTTTAATGTCCATTTGGTACAAGGTAATATCATGGTGATTAGCATAGCAAGTAAGATGCGGATGGACTCAAGTCTAGCAACAGGGGCATATGTCTCACCATAGTCCATACCTTTGACTTGAGTGTAGCCTTGGGCGACGAGATGTGCTTGGTTGCGAATGACTTGTCCATCTTTGTCTTGCTTGTTGTGAAACACCCATTTGGTACCGATGATGTTGTGGTTGTTGTCGGGCTTCTCGAGCAATGTCCACACTTGGTTTCTTTCAAAGTTGTGTAGCTCTTCATGCATGGCATTTATCCAATCGGGATCTTCTAATGCTTCTTCAACCTTCATAGGTTCAATGCTAGAGATGAATGAATAATGTTCACAAAAATTAGCCAAACGAGTTTTAGAGTGAGTGATTCTCCCGGTTTGGATATCATTGTAGATTGTTCGACGAGATTGTCTCTTGAGACTCTTTCTCGAACTCGTGAGAGCTTTTGCTTGGGTCGGGGTGGAACATCTTGTTCATCATCTTGTGCTTCTTCTTGGCCTTCTTCATTGTTGACGTTGTCGTTCTCTTGTCGAGGTGGAGAAGGAGGTTGATGAGGTTCATCTTGGTGTACTTCCTCGTTTTCTTCATCTTGGTGTGTCCCACTTGTGGATGCCTCCGTGTCAACTCTTGGTTCACCTTGTCGTGAGGTGGAAGCTTCCACTTGGACAGACGAGGTACTCTCCTTCACCTCCGTTGGACGAATCTTGCCAATAGACGATGGGTCTTTGTCTCCTACATCAATTGGCAATTTCTCTACTTGCGAGCCGTTAGATTCATCAAACTTCACATCTACCGTCTCTTCAACCTTTCGGGTGAAATTGTTGTAGACACGGTAAGTGTGAGAGTTTGAGCCATAGCCAAGTAGGAAACCCTCATGAGATTTAGGAGCAAATTTAGAATGACGATGCTTATCAAGAATATAGCACTTTGAGCCGAATACTCAAAAGTATCCAACTTGGGGTTTGTTACCGGTGAGAAGCTCGTATGCCGTCTGCCGGGTTGCTTGTGAAGATACAAGCGATTTGTTGCATGACAACCTATATCAACCGCTTCCGCCCAAAAGTGTTTTGGCGTCTTGTACTCATCAAGCATCGTTCTCGCCATCTCAATAAGAGTCCGGTTCTTCCTCTCAACAACTCCATTTTGTTGAGGCGTGTATGTAGCCGAGAACTCGTGTGAAATCCCTTCTTCGTCAAGAAAGGTATCCACATTTGCGTTCTTGAACTCCGTTCTGTTGTCGCTGTGAACCTTCTTGATCTTCACTTCAAATTGATTTTGGGCCTTCCTAGCGAAGTTCTTGAAGATCTTTTGTGCCTGCGATTTATCATCAAGGAAGAACACCCACGTAAATCTTGAAAACTCATCAACTATGACTAGATCAAATGAGTTTCCACCTAGACTTTTATAGGCATTGGGACCAAAGAGATCCATATGAAGTAGCTCGAGCGGTCTTCTCGTGGTCATGATTTTCTTCACGAGGTGGCTTCCTCCAACCTGTTTTCCTGCTTGACAAGCACTGAACAATCTATCCTTGTCAAATATAACATTTTTCACTCCAAGGATATGATCACCTTTAATTAGCTTATTAAGATTTCGCATGCCCACATGCCCTAACCTTCTATGCCACAACCAGCCTTTAGAAGATTTAGCAATTAAGCAAGTTCTAGGTTGAGCCTTTTTAGTGAAATCGACAATGTATAGATCACCTCTACGTATACCGGTAAAGACCATATTGTGATTATCTCTATGAAACACTTGGCAATCTACTTCATTAAATAGGACATTGAAACCAAAGTCAGCAAGTCTAGATACGGGAAGTAGATTATAGCCAAGAGATTCAACGAGCATAACATTTTGTATGGGGCTATCATGTGAGATGGCCACCTTACCAAGGCCAACCACCTTACCCTTTGAGTTATCACCAAAGGTGACATGCTTTCGAGGGCCGTTGTTTTCAGCAAGCTCATGAAACATATCCTTGTCTCCGGTCATGTGATCGGTACATCAACTATCAAGAACCCATTCCTTTCCTCCAGTCATGTAGCCGCGAAGATTTGCCATAAGATCAAAGTGTCTCATAGACTCATCGAGATCAAAGTCACCATCATCATCCTCATCATAGTATCCATGTTCAACATCATCTTGTGATTTATCAATTCATAGAGAGAGTGATTCATTAGATAAATGATCATCACAATGTTCATATTTATGAATTCTAATGGCTTCGGAGATGATATTGCAAATGATTCCAACATCTCCTTTGGCACGCATAAGGTTAGTAAGCTCAAATAAACAATCACCAAACTTAGGATAATTGGAATTCATCTTACTCAAGGCAATAGACTTATGAAGAATCTCATCCAAGTTTTGCAAGGAATAGTTTGGAAATCGTTCCTCAAGAAATCTCCATATAGTGTAGGCACAATCAAGAGTAGGCAAGCAGCCAAACAAAATTCTAGGCAAACCTCTAGTAATAAGATTGACAGTTCTAAGGTTGCGGATCATGTCAATAGACTCATCAAGGGTAGGATGCAAAAGATCAACATGGGATGCACAAGGGCTAGTAATGTACTTGTTCAAAAGATATTCATTGAAAATATCAAGCATCTCATTTTTCCACTCATGAAAGAACTCTCCATCATGTATAGGCACCCTACGTCTAAGACTCCCAAACGTAAACTCATCCATCTTCCTCCAATGGTGATTAAACCAAAGCAATGAAGACCAATGCTCTGATACCAGTTGAAAGGATCAAGAAGAGGTGTCTCGGGGGGGGGGGGTGATTAGACCCTCAACAAAGAAAAGTAGAAGTTTTTGATTTCTTCAAGTTAAGGTGGAGTTTTAGCACAAGTTTATACATTCACAATACATTTTAAGCAAGCATGGCAAGAGTATATGAGCAGCGAAAAGTAAAGCATGCAATTTGTGAGAATGTAAAGGGATGGGATTGGAGTATGCAAACGCAATTGGAGACACGGAGATTTTTGGCGTGGTTCTGATAGGTGGTGCTATCGTACATCCACGTTGATGGAGACTTAAACCCACAAAGGGTAACGGTTGCGCGGGTCCATGGAGGGCTCCACCCACGAAGGGTCCACGAAGAAGCAACCTTGTCTATCCCACCATGGCCGTCGCCCATGAAGGACTTGCCTCACTTGGGTAGATCTTCACGAAGTAGGCGATCTCCTTGCCCCTAAAAACTCCTTGGTTCAACTCCACAATCTTGACGGAGGCTCCCAAGTGACTCCTAACCAATCTAGGTGACACCACTCTCAAAAATGTAATAGATGGTGTGTTGATGATGAACTCCTTGCTCTTGTGCTTCAAATGATAGTCTCCCCAACACTCAATTCTCTCTCACATATTTGGATTTGGTGGAAGATGATTTGAGTGGAAAGCAACTTGGGGAAGGCTAGAGATCAAGATTCTTGTGGTTGGATTGGAATATCTTGGTCTCAACACATGAGTAGGTGGTTCGCTCTCAGAAAATGAATGCTGGAAGTGTAGGCACGTTCTGATGGCTCTCTCTACAAATGAAGAGTGGGTGGAGAGGTATATATAGCCTGCACACAAAATCTAACCATTACACACAATTTACCAAACTCGGTGGGACCGAATACTCAAACTCGGTCAGACCTATTTAGTTCAAAATGTGAACGTTAGGATTTTTGGTGGGACCGATATGATCAACTCGGTGGGACCGATGTGCTAGGGTTAGGGTAAAACCTCAACTCGGTTTGACCGATTGTACAAACTCGGTGAGACAAATTTTGGTAATAAGCAAAACAAAGAGTTGGTCAAGCAAACTCGATGGGACCGATTGCATATCTCGGTGAGACCAAAATTATTGCAATAGGCAATAGAGAGTTTGCAAGCCCATCACGGTGAGACCGAGATCCCATCGGTGAGACCGAACTGATTAGGGTTTCTGGCAGTGGCTATGTCAAGTGAACTCGGTGATGACGGATAGATCAAATCGGTGGGGCCGAGTTTGACTTTTGGTTTCGGACATATGTGGATATGAGAAAGTGGTTGAGGGTTTGGAGCATATCACTAAGCACTTTGAGCAAGCAAGCCATTAAGCAACACCTTATCCCCTTTTAATAGTATTGGCTTTCCTATGGACTCAATGTGATCTTGGATCACTAAAATGAAAATGTAGAGTCTTGAGCTTTTGAGATTTTGCCAATCTTCTGTCCTGAGCATCTTGAAGGGGTTCCACATCCTCTTGTCCATGCCACTCCACTGTTGAACTCATCTGTAATATACTAGATAAAAGTATTAGACGAACAAGAGATATGTTGATATTAATTACCAAAATCACCCAGGGAGCACTTATGCTTTCACTCACATTAGTCATAAAGAACTCACATACTTATTGCATAAGTTTATTAGCCCTCGAAGCAAAGTACTACTACGCATGCTCCTAGGGGGGAGGTTAGTAGGAGTTAACCATCGCACGCCCCGACCTCCATGCAAAGGAAGACAATCAATAATCAATCATGCTCCAACCTCCTAGCATAATGAGAGACTAT
Source organism: Aegilops tauschii subsp. strangulata (assembly GCF_002575655.3). Lineage (NCBI taxonomy): Eukaryota > Viridiplantae > Streptophyta > Magnoliopsida > Poales > Poaceae > Aegilops > Aegilops tauschii. The sequence continues at coordinate 206,644,585 of NC_053039.3, read as the reverse complement.
GCATGCATGCTTCGGGAATCGCAAACCTTAACACCAATATTCCTACTAAACACAATCATTCACTAGTACCTCCCACATATTATCATCTCTATATCGCCAAACTAGTGCAAGGAATCAAACATATCATATTCAATGATCTACAAGTTGTATATAGGATTTTATGACTAACCATGTGAATGACCAATTCCTGCTGACTCTCTGAATAGATATAAGTGAAGCAAGAGAGTTTAATTCTTTCTACAAAAGATTATGCTCTAACAAATATAAATGAAGAAAAAGAGCATTCAACAAATAATGGTTTTCCATGTGAAGAGAAACATGCAATCCAAACTTCAAATGATATAAGTGAAGCACATGAAGCATTCTATAAAGCCATACTCAAAAGATATAAGTGAAGTGCAAATATCATTTTATAAATCAACCAAGGACTATCTCATACCAACATGGTGAATCTATTAAAAGAAAATTAAAAGGCACACAAGGCTCCAAGAATTCACGCATATCATGTGAACAAAACAAAAACCGAAACATACCGATACTTGTTGAAGAAAGATAGGATGCCTTCCGGGGCATCCCCAAGCTTAGACGCTTGAGTCTCCTTGAATATTTACTTGGGGTGCCTTGGGAATCCCCAAGCTTGAACTCTTTTCTCTCCTCCTTCTCCTCATATCGAGACCTCCTTGATCTTCGAATACTTCATCCACACAAAACTTAACAGAAAACTCGTGAGATCCGTTAGTATAATAATGCAAATCACTACTTTAAGTACTGTTGCAAACCCATCATATTTTGTTTTTTCATTACAACTACTATATTCTAATTTCTCCATGGCTTATACCACCGATACAATCCATAGTTTCATCAAAACAAGCAAAACAATGCATCAAAAACAGAATCTGTCAAAAACAGAACAGTCTGTAGTAACCTGAACTGACCATACTTCTGTAACTCCAAAAATTCTGAAAAATTAGGACAAAATAATTTTTTTACATAGAAGTACTGTGTATTTTTTTAGAATTTTGGCATGTTCCAGTAAAAAATGTAAAATCACGCACTACAACAAAAGTTTCTGTTTTTGCACCGCACAAAGCAAACAAGCAATTTAAACATCCTAAAGGCAAATATTGGCACATTATTTTTATAATACAATGATTTTTTACAAGGGAATGATTATTTTTGTTGAATATTTTCTGTAATTCAAGATTTTCAAAGTTTCCATGGGCATGAACAAAGTTCAAGGAGTTCCCCCACTTCAACGGTGCTCGTCTTTCTTACTCTCACTTTTCTTTTTGAAAAGTTTTAGGTTCCCATCTATATTTTTTTGTTTTTAAACTTAATAAAAGCACATAACAGAAGTAAATGACTCTCTTAAACTTCCAGGTTGTCTCCCTGGCAGTGCTTTCTATTGATTGCGGCTTGAACTACGTCGGTATTTCCCCAAAGAGGAAGGGATGATGCAGCACAACCACGGTAGGTATTTCCTTCAGTGATGAGACCAAGGTTATCAAACCGGTAGGAGAATCACGCAACACTACGTAAACGGTACCAGCACACGAAGAACAAATACTTGCAACCCGGCATGTTAAAGGGGTTGTCAATCCCTTTTCGGTAACAATGCCAGAAATTGCCAAGTTGACGGGATAAAAATATGATAGATTGGATAAATAGATCTCGAATAAATGCAAATAAAATAAACTGCAGCAAGGTATTTTTGGGTTTTTGGAAATATAGATATGAAAATAAAAGCGAATAAATATAGATCTCGAAGGCAAATATGATAAAGAAGAGACCAGGGGGGCGTAGATTTCACTAGTGGCTTCTCTCGAGAAAAATAGCATATGGTGGGTAAACAAATTACTGTTGGGCAATTGATAGAACTTCACATAATCATGAAAATATCCAGGCAATGATCATTATATAGGCATCACATCCAAGATTAGTAGACCGACTCCTGCCTGCATCTACTACTATTACTCCACACATCGACCGCTATCCAGCATGCATTTAAGTTCATGGAGAAATGGAGTAATGCAATAAGAATGATGACATGATGTAGACAAGATCTATTTATGTAGAAACATACCCCATCTTGTTATCCTTAATGGCAACGATACATACGTGTCGTTTTCCCTTCTGTCGGTGGGATCAAGCACCGTAAGATCAAACCCATCAGAAAGCACCTCTTCCCATGGCAAGAAAAATCGATCTAGTCGGCCTAACTAAACCAAACATTCAAAGAAGAAATATGAGGCTATAAGTAATCATGCATATAAGAGATTAAAAGAGTTACATCAAATAAACTCAAAGTTCATCAGATCCCAACAAACACACTGGAAAAAGAGTTACATCAAATAGATCTCCAAGAGACCATTGTATTGAGAATCAAAAGCGAGAGAGGAAGCCATCTAGCTACTAACTATGGATCCGTAGGTCTACAATGAACTACTCACGCATCATCGGAGAGGCACCAATGAGGATGAGAACCCCTCCGTGAGGTGTCTAGATTGGATCTGGTGGTTCTGGAACTTGCGGCGGCTGGAATTGATTTTCGCCGACTCCCCTAGGGTTTCTAGAATATTGGTGTATTTATAGAGCAAAGAGGCGGTGCGGGAGGCCACCGAGGTGGGCACAACCCACCTGGGCGCGCCTGGGCCCCCAGACGTGCCCTGGTGGGTTATGCTCCCCTCGGAGCCCCCCTCTGGTACTTCTTTGGCCCAACAGGTGTCTTCTGGTCTAGAAAAAATCTCCAAAAAGTTTCGCTGCGTTTGGACTCCGTTTGGTATTGATTTTCTGCAAAGTAAAAAACAAGCAAAAAATAGCAACTAGCACTAGGCACTATGTCAATAGGTTAGTCCCAAAAAATGATATAAAGTTGCTATAAAATGATTGTAAAACATCCAAGAATGATAATATAACAACATGGAAGAATAAAAAATTATAGATATGTTGGAGATGTATCAGCATCCCCTAGCTTAACTCCTGCTCGTCCTCGAGTAGATAAATCATAAAAACAGAATTTTGATGTGGAATGCTGCCTAACATGTTCATCACATATTCTTTTCTTTGTAGGATGGACTTTTGGAATTTTATATGATTCAAAGCAATAGTCTAGTTTTGACATGAAGATTTCAATACTCAAGCATATCAACAAGAAACCATGTCTTTCAAAATATCAACACTAAAGCAAGTTATCCCTAGCCCATTATGCTCAATCATTGATCCATTCATGAAACGCACTCGCATATTAGCTGCACCCAATGCTCAAGTACGATCATAGTGCCCCTTAGTTGGTGCTTTATAAGAGAAGATGGAGACTCAAAATAAAAATTGCATAAAGTAAATAGAAAGGCCCTTCGCTGAGGGAAGTAGGGATTTGTAGAGGTGCGAGAGCTCAAAGTGAAAAACATAGAGATAAAAACATTCTGGGTGGCATGCTTTTCCTATCAATGAAAACGATCGAGTAGTTCCCAATACTTTCCATGCTAGATATATCATAGGCGGTTCCCAAACAGAAAATAAAGTTTATTCCTTTTTCCACCATTCTTTCACATTCCACGGCTAACCAAATCCACGAGTGCCGTCCATACCAACACTTCCCAAGGAATTTATTATTTGACAACATAAAGTAAATTCATTTTTCATTTAGGGACTGGGCATCCCTAATACCTTTGTCGTACTCTCGTGCAATGACAAGTGAATAAACACTCATCTTGAGAATAACACATCTATCATGGAAACATATCAGCCACACCCCCTATTGTTTCATGAGCGGTATGAGCACACAAAAGAGAAATTTATTTTGAAATTTAGAGATGGCACATACAAATTTTCTTAGGACGGCAAAAGAATACCGCATATAGGTAGGTCTAGTGGACTCATGTGGCAAAACTAGTTTAAGGATTTTGGATGCACAAGTAGTGATCATACTTAGTGCAAATGAAGGCTAACAAAAGATTGAGAAGCATCCAACCAAGAAACGAAAAATATCATAAGCGAGCATTAAGCATAACTAACACCGAATAATGCACCACAAGTAGGATATAATTTCATTGCATAACTATTGACTTTCGTGCTTGCATAGGGAATCACAAACCTTAACACCAATATTCTTACTAAAGCATAATTACTCATCAACATGACTCACATATTATATCATCATATCGCAAAACTATTACAAGGAATCAAGTTTATTTTGTCCAATGATCTTCATGAAAGTTTTTATTATATCCCTCTTGAATATCAATCACTTTGGGACTAATTTCATATGTTGCTTTTGATAGCTCAAACAAATATAAGTGAAGAACATGAGCATAAAAATTTTCTTCTCTCAAAATAATTTAAGTGAAGCATGAGAGAATTTCTTAAAGAATTACTAACTCTCAAATAAATCTAAGTGAAGCATGAGAGCATTTCTTCAAAAATACTAAAGCACACCATGGTCAAAAAGATATAAGTGAAGCACTAGAGCAATTCCATAGCTCATAAAGATTTAAGTGAAGCATAGAGAGCAATTCTAACAAATCATAGCATAATTTTGGCTCTCTCAAATAGGTGGGTCCAGCAAGGATACTTGACTAAAAATAAAAAGCAAAATAAGCAAATACTCATATCATACAAGACGCTCCAAGCAAAACTCATGATATTTGACGAATAAAAATATAGCTCCAAGTAAAATACCGATGGTTGTTAGAAAAAAGAGGGGATGCCACTCGGGCATCCCCAAGGTTAGTTGCTTGCTTTTCTTTGGATAATAGCTTGGGATTCCATGGGCATCCCCAAGCTTAGGCTCTTCTTACTCCTTATTCCTTCATCCATCGTGATCTCACCCAAAACTTGAAAACTTCAATCACACAAAACTCAACAAAACCTTCGTGAGATCCGTTAGTATAACACTACTCTAAGTACTGTTGTGAACCCAATCATATATTTTTTGCATTATATCTACTGTATTCCAACTTTACCATGGCTTATACCCTCCAATACAAACCATATATTCATCAAAATAAGCACACAACACAAAGACACCAGAATCTATCAGAAACAGAACAGACTGTAGAAATCTGAAAACTTCGAATACTTCTTTAACTCCAAAAATTCTGAAAAATTAGGACAATGTAGGCAATTTGTATATCAATCTTGTGTAAAAAATCAGAATTTTATCACGCTTCTGTAAATTTATACAATTCTATGACTGGCGCACAAAGTTTCTGTTTTTCAACAAGATCAAATCAACTATCACCCAACATGATTTCAAAGGCTTTGCTTGGCACAAACACTGTAGCGACCCGACCCGAATGGATCAAGTCTCTGTGCTTAAGTGTCATCCCTGGATCGGTATGCTGACACATACAGTACTCGAGGATTTATAACAGAGGTAAATCACATGTATAAAGTAACGTAAATACTATTACCTCAATCCAAATAGCGGAAGTAACAAGGTTGTGGATTCCCATCAACACCAACGGCAAAGTTGAGTGTAGAAATCGTAACCCTAACGTATCACTTACTCGTCGTAAGATATCCTGCAACATGAAACGTTGCAGCCCGAAAACGGGTTAGCACATGGAATATGCTGGCAAATTCACACCATAGAGAAATGATGAACAAAGGCTATCACTACATGCATATATGGCTGGTGGAAAAGCTCTATGGTTATAATGTTTTTGCGAAAAGCCAATTTTCCCCTACTGCAAAGGAATAAATTTTATTTAGCTATCATGGTGGTTGTGAAACATTGAGATGGTTGACAGCATCTCAATCCCAATTAAGTATCATCATTAACCCAACAAGATTAATTAAAGTAACATGATGAGATCAATATGAATATCCAAAGACCAGAGACTCAAAATTGTCCATAACCGGGGACACGGCTAATCATGATTAGTTTGTACACTCTGCAGAGGTTTGTGCACTTTTCCCCACAAGACTCAATCTCCTCCGTTGGATTTCTTGCACTACATGGTGTTTGAGAAACGGACGACCGAGACACAGTCTTTCAGAAGCGTTAGCACCTTACGATGGGTAGACCGTACCACCTACATCCCCTACATCTGCTAGTCTACCACTGTAAGAGTTCACACGACTTAATCAACTATGCTAGAGCCCATAATAGCTTGTGGCTGCACACGGAAGTTTCCAGCATGAATAATCTCATGATCCCTTTGAGCCTGGGTGGCGGTCCAAAGAAAAACAGGTAATCCTGGAATACCCAGGTACCTCAATCCACCCAGATGTGTGTTTTAGTTGCCACCTTAAGTTTAACCATTAATTAACAATCTCACATCTTTCATGGTAACACTCAAACCCAATCCACGTCTACTAGCATAGCATAACGATATAAGCAAACGTAGAAGTAACTCCCAAGGGTTTGATAAAAACAGGGCAATAGGTTCTACCTCATCATCTACTTCCCAACACCCACATGTTATCAATCCTACTCATGCAATGTTTGAGGGTTGAATCTAATGCATAAAAACTGGGTATGAAAGGGATATGATCAAAGTGTGAACTTGCCTGCAATGTTGATGAAGATGATTCGCACTCATAACTCTTGATAGTTCTACTCGTCACACTCCGATCAATCTATCGTGAGCAAGCAATAGTAACCACACATAAGCAATCACTCAAAAGAATCGAAGAAAAGATCACGGAAAACTTTGAAAACAAGAAAATAACTCTTGCAACAAAAACAGTTTCTAACAGTACCAAAATTAGGTGGATTTGGCCTTATCATAAAGTTTATGTCAAGAGCTTCGCTTTGCAAAAAGAATCAACTCAAATGGAGTTACGGAACTTAAGTTATGAACAAAATAAGTTTGAATATGAATTTGAACAAAATTCGAAATTTGAAAATTTCAAAAAGTTGACGTGACAGGTTAACTGGATAGGTGATAACAAGACGAAACTATAAGCGCTGGTTTCATCTAATTTGGATGAACGAGTGAAAAGTTATGGTTATTTGAAAAATCAGGGCCAAGCTGTTTTACGGAAGAAAAATATTTACGTAGACTAATTGCAAAAAAAGCTTAAAGGTCAAAGGCTAGGCAATGTGAGACTAAACATAGATGAAAAGAAAAGAAGCAGAGAAGAAAAGAGGCGCCTCGCATGGGCCTAAAGGCCTTCGGCCGGCCCCGCGCGCGTAAGCTGCTGCTGTAGTTTTTTTTATTCGGTCAACAGAAAAAAATCATTTGAAAAAAAAAAGTTTGGGGAAATAATATGGCCGGTTGGGCCTGGCCCATATAGGAAAAAAAGATGGGGCGCCCGCTGGTACTATGATGTGCACCTGGGCGGCAGTTAGTGATGGGCCACATGTACATTTTTTGTTATTTGTTTTTAAATAGAAACAGAAGGAAAACCGAATGAAGAACAAATAAAATAAAATATTTATATAGGCATATTATATATCAAAATTTTCAGAAAAAGATTTTCTACGAAATGAACATTTTTATAGCGTCAAATAAAATATAAAAAAATTCAGATAAAGCGAAGAGTGCTACTGCTGCAATAAAACCTCATAAAAATCATTTTAAAAATACCAAAATGATTTCAAATTAATTTTTCTCCGATTTTCTATTGTAGGGAATCATGTTACCCTATTTTCCATATATTTTATTTTGGAGAAAAATAATTTGAATAAAACCCAAATACTCCAAATTGAAAATAATTTCCAAAAGAACTTTAAATTAGATCCTTTTAAACTTCCAACTCATATTTCATATGTTTTGAAGAAGTCATTTTATCTTCTCTCATGAAAATCATTGAGTTGCTTGAAGTTTCTGAATTTGAAATATTTCCAAGTGAAATTCAAATATTTTCAAAAACCCTTTTCATTTATTTAAAATGGAAGAAGTCATGTCATCTTCTCTCTAGGGTTTTGTATTTGAAAAGAATTTGAATTCACGGAGATCATAAAAGCAAAATGAAAGTTTGGGAAAGTCCTTTTATTCCCTCTCATTTAACTTTCAAAGATTTCGAATTCACTCACTTCCAGTCAATCAATCAAATAATCAATCCAATATATCTGTTTATTATAACATTCCAAAATTTAAAATTTTGGGATGTTACAAACCTACCACCCTTAAAATGAATCTCGTCCTCGAGATTCGGAGAGGCTAGCAAGTAATAGGTTAGGTTTGGGGTCTTTTCAAAATCCATCGATCATCACAGGGGGGTCTGGGGTGCTACCACCCTTAGAAGCATTGTTACTGTTCCATCAAAATTCATATTTTCCATCCTTATCTTTGAGTCTTCTCAAATTCTTGGAAAATTCCTTCTCTGGGCTCTTCCGGTAGTGGCATAACCTTTTTCCTCAATTCTTTTGTATCCTTTCATCTTGGTATGGTTATTCCGAGACTGGGTCTTCTTAGCTGACGGGTCTGGCGCCAATGCTAAACAACTTTCGATATCTCATGGTGGTCAACAATTTATGGTTTCTCCTGCAGGAAATGGGTCTTGTTGATCCTCACCGTATAACCTACGATTGGCAACAACTGCCGTGTACAAGGGAAACATTCTTATACCATTCTAAGGTTCAAACAAGGTTTAATACCGCCGTCTCTCTACTATAGGTAAGTCACTCAGATTTACCATCCCGTATAGCAAGGTGAACAATAAGAGTAAGTCGGTATGGTGATCAATCCATCCCGCACCCAAATCATTTCCCTGTATATGGTTTAGTGAATCTCGCATTCTAACACTCGGTCATCCTCACAAGCATTGCAGAATTTTCTCTTGTCGACGAACCAGGTTCGGATAAATCCATGGATTCTGCAAGCCAAACAAACATCTATCGTTCCTTCACAACTCTCAGGTTTTGCGTAAACTCCTATAAAATCGTCGGTTGATACAGGTATATCCTCTTCCAGGGTTTTTCCTTCAGTAAGAGTGTGCTTGCTTCTTGGCAGGTCCTGGAGCCTGTGGGTTATGGCCCATCTCATCACTGGTAAACCTTGAACTCATCATCGGGGAAACTGATCCTTAATCCAACATCCAACTTCCTAGTATTCTTAAATCCATCCAATTGTACTGTCTTCCTTCCTTCTATTGGCACCAAACTAGGACATGATTTTATGGAATTTCCATTGATCCATATTTCCAACATCATACCTCCTTTATATCCAATAGTAATTCATCTCTTCATCCTCGGGGATATCCCACATACCGAGATAAAAAAACTTATACTTATGAAGTCCATACTCCACTTCGTGGAACATCATTATCCTTTCCAGGGTCAAGGGTCCTTACAGGGGAATATTGGCCATCTCTGCATGGCACTTCTTCAACTGGGAAACATGAAACACATCATGAACTTCTGACAGTCCTTCGGGTGACTCCAACTTGTTGGCCAGTTCTCCCATACGCTCCAAAACTCGGTATGGCCCTACAAATCTCGGGGCTAACTTTCCCTTAACTCCAAACCATTTAATTCCTCGCAGAGGGGACACACGAAGACATGCTCTGTCTCCAATTTCATAGACTACCTCCTTGCGTTTTTTAGTCTGCATAACTCTTCTACCTGGACTGAGCTACCTTCAGTCTATCTCGAATCAACTTAACATTCTCTTCTGACTCCTTGATCACATTTGGTCCAAACAACTTACGGTCTCTAACTTCATCCCACATCAACGGTGTCTGGCTCCTTTTCCCATACAAAGCTTCAAAAGGGGCCATCTTCAAACTGGCTTGGTAACTGTTGTTGTATGAGAACTCTGCGTAAGGTAGCTTATCATCCCTACTAGATCCATAATCTAGCGCACACGCTCTCAACATGTCCTCCAGAGTCTAATTAACTCTCTCGGTCTATCCATCTGTCTGCGGATGAAAGGCTGTACTGAACTCTAGCCTAGTACCCAAAGTCTGGTGCAGCTGATTCCAAAACTTTGAGGTAAACCGTGTTCCTCTATCTGATACGATGGTCCTCGGAACTCCATGCAGACATACGATCCTGGTCATATATATCTTGGCCAACTTCGCACTTGTATAGGTGGTTTTTACTGGGATAAAGTGAGCCACTTTGGTCAAGCGAATCAATTACTATCCAGATAGAATCATATCCCGTTCGGGTTCTGGGAAATCCGAAAATGAAATCCATGCCAAGCTTATCCTACTTCCATTCGGGTATCGGCATAGGCTGTAGTAACCCTGCTGGCTTCTGATGCTCTGCTTTTACTCTCTCTGGCATACATCACCTACGACTACATACTCCGCAATATCCTTCTTCATACCAGTCCACCAGAAACGCTCCTTCAAATTCAAATACATCTTGGTGTTTCCAGGGCGAATCGAGTATGGTGAGTCATGAGCCTCCTGAAGTATTAACTTCCTGATCTTTGCATTATTGGGCACATATACACGGTCCTCGAACCATAAGGTGTCGTGCTCATCCTTACGAAAACATTTGGCCTTTCCTTTGCTCATCCTCTCTTTTACCTCAGCAATCTCTTTGTCATTCTTCTGAGCTTCACGGATCTTTCCCAACAATGTAGACTGAACTTCCATTGCTGCAACAAAACCTTTGGGAACAATCTCCAACCGAAGTTCCCTGAGATCCTCTGCTAACTCCTTTGGTAATCCTCCGCTTATGAGGGTATTCGTCCTTGTTTTCTTTATGGTTGTGTCCTATTTCTCCACAAAGCTTGTATGCACAAGGTTTCTTCATATCCTTTCCATAAGGCCTCAACTTTTGGGACACAAGCCAAGACTTTAACAAAGTCCACTTAAATTCCTTCCAAGTGGTTACTCCTTGCCATCCGTTGATGGTTTGGTACATCCTCCACCAAGTAGCAGCACCTCTTTCAAAACACTGAAGAGCATGCTGGGCCATATCTTTTCCGACTATAGGGTTATTCTCCATATGATCCTCCATGTTCTGAATCCATCGGTCTGTCTCCAATTGACTCATCGGTCCAGAAAATATGAGTTCATCTCCATTCATCCTCTATTGGGTCCATGGGTTTGGGGTGAGATAAGAGAGATAGAGAGAGATGCACACAATACAAACAAAAGTTTTGAAAAGACCGATTTTTATTTTGTGGCTGTCGGAAAACAACAAACAAATGACAGCTCACAATCGTCGCATCTAACGTAGGTATATAACAGGGGTTTGGTCTTCTAAGGGTCAATAAATTTTCAACGTCGCTGAACTCTTCAAGTCTTGTTCATGTCTCCAATGGCTTCTTCAGATCATGCTTGTCCTTCTCAAGTTCTTTTGCCAGATCATCTCTGTTGACGTGAAGACTCGAGCGTCGTCCTTTAATATTTCTGGAGTTGCGTTCCACACTTCTAGGTTTCAACATCCTTGACATGAACCATGATCCTACTGTCCTTCAGTTCCTGACGAATCTTTGATGTCTCAAGGTTTTGCTCCTCTAGCTTGGCTACTTTCAGCTTCTGGGTCCTGAGTTCTTCACGAAACGCTTCCTTATCAAATACTATTTCCTGCAGGTCCATCTTAACTTCTTGATGTAATACTCCAGATCCTGGTGATACACCGGTCTAAAGTTAAAACTTCATCTTGCTGATAGGTGCTCCATCAGCCTTCTACCATCCAATCCTTCCATGCATCTGCATGCTTAACTCCGCACGGTGACAATAGCATAAACGGGTAATGACACCATGGTCAGCCGTGTCTATGCCCATGTTACTGCCATGAGCTTTCATTCCATAACTGATATCTCCTGTCTTTGGGTTTTCTTAACAAAAACTTTGAGTTCTAATGCTCCATGTTCCGGTCTTTCTCCGATACACCTTGGTCTCGGGTATTGACGGCTTCCATAGTCTGCCAAGTTCTATAAGGGTAGCCTTCCTATACCAATCTGGAAATTCTTCAGAGCCTTCAAATTCTCCTAGTCTTCAGAGTCTTTAACCATTGTAGTTCCATTATAACAATGCTCGATAAAATCCTCTTCACTCCGAAGTGGTCTTAGTTGTCCGATACCTTGTACTTCTTGGAGTGGTCTCATCAGTAGAGTCTTTGTGTGGTCAAAAGGGAAAAGGGGTATGGTCTCACTAAAAGGGAATATTTGAATAAGACTCGGAAAAGAAGAGAGGTAAAAGATCTTTTTGAAAAGGAAAGTTTTAGAGAAAATCCTTCCTATGGGCTTGCCAGTTTCTAGGGTCACGTCCTACAGTCAACATGTGCTCTGATACCATCTTGTAGCGACCCGACCCGAATGGATCAAGTCTCTGTGCTTAAGTGTCATCCCTGGATCGGTATGCTGACACATACAGTACTCGAGGATTTATAACAGAGGTAAATCACATGTATAAAGTAATGTAAATACTATTACCTCAATCCAAATAGCGGAAGTAACAAGGTTGTGGATTCCCATCAACACCAACGGCAAAGTTGAGTGTAGAAATCGTAACCCTAACGTATAACTTACTCGTCGTAAGATATCCTGCAACATGAAACGTTGCAGCCCGAAAACGGGTCAGCACATGGAATATGCTGGCAAATTCACACCATAGAGAAATGATGAACAAAGGCTATCACTACATGCATATATGGCTGGTGGAAAAGCTCTATGGTTATAATGTTTTTGCGAAAAGCCAATTTTTCCCTACTGCAAAGGAATAAATTTTATTTAACTATCATGGTGGTTGTGAAACATTGAGATGGTTGACAGCATCTCAATCCCAATTAAGTATCATCATTAACCCAACAAGATTAATTAAAGTAACATGATGAGATCAATATAAATATCCAAAGACCAGAGACTCAAAATTGTCCATAACCGGGGACACGGCTAATCATGATTAGTTTGTACACTCTGCAGAGGTTTGTGCACTTTTCCCCACAAGACTCGATCTCCTTCGTTGGATTTCTCACACTACATGGTGTTTGAGAAACGGATGACCGAGACACAGTCTTTCAGAAGCGTTAGCACCTTACGATGGGTAGACCGTACCACCTACATCCCCTACATCTGCTAGTCTACCACTGTAAGAGTTCACACGACTTAATCAACTATGCTAGAGCCCATAATAGCTTGTTGCTGCACATGGAAGTTTCCAGCATGAATAATCTCATGATCCCTTTGAGCCTGGGTGGCGGTCCAGAGAAAAACAGGCAATCCTGGAATACCCAGGTACCTCAATCCACCCAGATGTGTGTTTTAGTTGCCACCTTAAGTTTAACCATTAATTAACAATCTCATATCTGTCATGGTAACACTCAAACCCAATCCACGTCTACTAGCATACCATAACGATATAAGCAAATGTAGAAGTAACTCCCAAGGGTTTGATAATAAACAGGGCAATAGGTTCTACCTCATCATCTACTTCCCAACACCCACATGTTATCAATCCTACTCATGCAATGTTTGAGGGTTGAATCTAATGCATAAAAACTGGGTATGAAAGGGATATGATCAAAGTGTGAACTTGCCTGCAATGTAGATGAAGATGATTCGCACTCATAACTCTTGATAGTTCTACTCGTCACACTCCGATCAATCTATCGTGAGCAAGCAATAGTAACAACACATAAGCAATCACTCAAAAGGATCGAAGAAAAGATCACGGAAAACTTCAAAAACAAGCAAATAACTCTTGCAACATAAAACATTTTCTAACAGTACCAAAATTAGGTGGATTTGGCCTTATCAGAAAGTTTAGGTCAAGAGCTTCGCTTTGCAAAAAGAATCAACTCAAACGGAGTTACGGAACTTAAGTTATGAACAAAAGAAGTTTGAATATGAATCTGAACAAAATTCGAAATTTGAAAATTTCAAAAAGTTGACGTGACAGGTTAACTGGATAGGTGATAACAAGACGAAACTATAGGCGCTGGTTTCATCTAATTTGGATGAACGAGTGAAAAGTTATGGTTATTTGAAAAATCAGGGCCAAACTGTTTTACGAAAGAAAAATAGTTACGGCTAAGGTCTATGTATAAATACGTAGACTAATTGATAATCTAATTATTCTATTATATTAGTTTAGAAATAATAAACTACGAAAGTATAAAAAGAGAAAAAAGTTACCTTTATAAGGCATAGAAAAGATGACTTCGAAGAGAGGAGACAATTCTCAAAAGTCGCGCCGGAGAGGAGAAAAATATTTTTATTTAAAGAATCTAGTCAAACCAAAATATTGATTTAACCCAAGTCGGATGATTTTTGGAGGCTCTATTGGTCTATATTTATTGATGCAAAAAAAGCTTAAAGGTCAAAGGCTAGGCAATGTGGGACTAAACATAGATGAAAAGAAAAGAAGCAGAGAAGAAAAGACGCGCCTCGCATGGGCCTAAAGGCCTTCGGCCGGCCGCGTGCGCGTAAGCTGCGCCTGCAGTTTTTTTATTCGGTTAACAGAAAAAAAAATCATTTGTAAAAAAAAAGTCTGAGGAAATAATATGGCCGGTTGGGCCTGGCCCATATAGGAAAAAAAGATGGGGCGCCCGCTGGTACTATGATGTGCACCTGGGCGGCAATTAGTGATGGGCCACATGTACAGTTTTTGTTATTTGTTTTTAAATAGAAACAGAAGGAAAACCGAATAAAGAACAAATAAAATAAAATATTTATATAGGCATATTATATATCAAAATTTTCATAAAAAGATTTTCTACGACATGAACATTTTTATAGCGTCAAATAAAATATACAAAAATTCAGATAAAGCAAAGAGTGCTACTGCTGCAATAAAACCTCATAAAAATCATTTTAAAAATACCAAAATGATTTAAAATTAATTTTTCTTCAATTTTCTATTGTAGGGAATCATGTTACCCTATTTTCCATATATTTTTATTTTGGAGAAAAATAATTTGAATAAAACCCAAATACTCCAAATTGAAAATAATTTCCAAAAGGACTTTAAATTAGATCATTTTAAACTTCCAACTCATATTTCATATGTTTTGAAGAAGTCATTTTATCTTCTCTCATGAAAATCATTGAGTTGCTTGAAGTTTCTGAATTTGAAATATTTCCAAGTGAAATTCAAATATTTTCAAAAACCCTTTTCATTTATTTAAAATGGAAGAAGTCATGTCATCTTCTCTCTAGGGTTTTTTATTTGAAAAGAATTTGAATTCACGAAGATCATAAAAGCAAAATGAAAGTTTGGGAAAGTCCTTTTATTCCCTCTCATTTAACTTTCAAAAGATTTCGAATTCACTCACTTTCAGTCAATCAATCAAACAATCTATCCAATCTATCTGTTTATTATAACATTCCAAAATTTAGAATTTTGGGATGTTACAAACACTAATTAAAACACAATAATAACAGTAGCATAATTGTGCAATCACTCAAGAACAGAAAAAAATAAAAAAATAAATTTTATTCATTGGGTTGCCTCCTAATAAGCACTATCGGCTAGGCATAAGATTTCAACAATGCTCACACGAAAGATAAGAATTGGAACACAAAGAGAGCATCAAGAAACATATGACAAACACATTTAAGTCTAACATACTTACTATGCATAGGAATTTTATATGCAAAAAAATTATCAAGACAAGAAACATCTACCATATGCAAAGAAGAGGAGTAAAACATTGACGATATCAACATAACGATAGGTAATTTAGTAACATGAAAATTTCTACAACAATATTTTCCTCTCTCATAATAATTACATGAAGGATCAATAAAATTCAACAATATAACTATCACATAACATTTTCTCTTCATGATCCACATGCATGCAAAGTTGATACTCTTCCAAAATAGTGGGATTATCATCAAATAAAGTCATGACCTCTCCAAGCCCACTTTTATCAAAAAATTCATAAGATTGAACACTCTCCAAATATGTGGGATTATTTTTAGCTAAAGTTGACACTCTTCCAAACTCACTTTTACTATTATCGCTACATATTCATCATGAGGTTTAAATAAATTTTCAAGATCATAAGAATCATTATCACCCCAATCATGATCACTGCAATAAGTAGTGGACATAGGAAAACAAGCATCCCCAAGCTTGGAGTTTTGAATATCACTAACACACTTGACATTAATAGAATTTATAATAACATCATTGCAATCATGATTTTAATTCAAGGATCTATCATGAATCACTTTATAAATTTCTTCGCTTAACACTTCATCACAATTTTCAGATTCATAAGTCTCAAGCAAAACTTCATAAAGAGGATCTTGTGAACTCAATTCACTAGCAATTGGTTCACCATAATTGGATCTTTTGAAAAGATTAGCAAGTGGATGAGGATCCATATTAAGATATTTTTAGGAAGAGAAGATGCAAGCAAATAGAAGACACATGGCACACAAGCAAAGAAGAGATCTGACGAGAAAACGACGAACGAAAAAGGGGGCGAATAAAACGACAAACTTTTGTGAAGTGGGGGAGATGAAAACGAGAGGCAAATGGCAAATAATGTAAATTGCAAGGAGATGAGATTTGTGATTAGGAACCTGGTAGATGTTGATGATGTCTCCCCGGCAACGGCGCCAGAAATTCCTTTTGATTGCGGCTTGAACTATGTTGGTATTTCCCCAAAGAGGAAGGGATGATGCAGCACAACGATGGTAGGTATTTCCCTCAGTGATGAGATCAAGGTTATCGAACCAGTAGGAGAATCACGCAACACTACGTAAACGGTACCTGCACACAAAGAACAAATACTTGCAACCCGACGTGTTAAAGGGGTTGTCAATACCTTTCGGGTAACGGTGCCAGAAATTGCCAAGTTGACGGGATAAAAATATGATAGATTGGATAAATAGATCTCGAATAAATGCGAAATAAAATAAAGTGCAGCATGGTATTTTTGGATTTTTGGAAATATAGATCTGAAAATAAAAGCGAATAAAAATAGATCTCGAAGGCAAATATGATAAAGAAGAGACCCGGGGGCCGTAGATTTCACTAGTGGCTTCTCTCGAGAAAAGTACCATTCGGTGGGTAAACAAATTACTGTTGGGCAATTGATAGAACGTCAAATAATCTTGACGATATCCAGGCAATGATCATTATATAGGCATCACATCCAAGATTAGTAGACAGACTCCTGCCTGCATCTACTATTACTCCACACGTCGACCGGTATCCAGCATGCATCTAGTGTATTAAGTTCATGGAGAAACGGAGTAATGCAATAAGAATGATGAAATGATGTAGACAAGATCTATTTATGTAGAAATAGACCCCATCTTGTTATCCTTCATGGCAATGATACATACGTGCCGTTTCCCCTTCTGGCACTAGGATCAAGCATCGTAAGATAGAACCCATCACAAAGCACCACTTCCATGGCAAGAAAAATTGATCTAGTCGGCCTAACTAAACCAAAGATTCGAAGAAGAAATACGAGGCTATAAGTAATCATGCATATAAGAGATCAAAAGACTCACATAACTTTCATGGATAAAAACATAGATCTGATCATAAACTCAAAGTTCATCGGATCCCAACAAACACACCGCAGAAAGAGTTACATAAAATAGATCTCCAAGAGACCATTGTATTGAGAATAAAAAGAGAGAGAGAGAGAGAGGAAGCCATCTAGCTACTAACTACGGACCCATAGGTCTACAATGAACTACTCACGCATCATCGGAGAGGCACCAATGAGGATGATGAACCCCTCTGTGATGGTGTGTAGATTGGATCTGGTGGTTCAGGAACTTGCGGCGTCTGGAATTGATTTTCGTCGACTCCCCTAGGGTTTCTGCAATGTTGGGGTATTTATAGAGCAAAGAGGCGGTGCGGGAGGCCACCGAGGTGGGCACAACCCACCTGGGCGTGCCTGGGCCCCCAGGCGCGCTCTGGTGGGTTGTGCTCCCCTCGGAGCCCCCCTCTGGTACTTCTTTGGTCCAACAGGTGTCTTCTGGTCTAAAAAAATCTCCAAAAAGCTTCGCTGCGTTTGGACTCCGTTTGGTATTGATTTTCTGCGAAGTAGAAAACAAGCAAAAAACAGCAACTGTCACTAGGCATTATGTCAATAGCTTAGTCCCCAAATATGATATAAATTTGCTATAAAATGATTGTAAAACATCCAAGAATGATAATATAACAACATGGAACAATAAAAAATTATAGATACGTTGGAGACGTATCATTGATCAATACCAATGAAAACAAAAACTAAACACTAGCAGTCCAGCAATGCTTCTTCCATGAAGTGAATCAAACCTGCAAAAATGGGAGTAAGAAAGTTAGAAGAAGAAGACTAGAAGAAGAAGAAGAATAAGAACAAGAAGACTAGAAGAAGAAGAAGATGATGATGAAGAAGAAGTAGAAGAAACAAGAAGAATAAGAATTCTTCTTCTTTTATTCTTTCCTTTTCTTCTTCTCTTCTATATTTTTATCATTTTCCTTCTCATTCTCATTCTTCTTCTTTTATTCTTACTTTTTCTTCTCTTTCTTCTTCTATTCTTTCTTTTTCTCCTCTTCCTTGTTTTTCTTCTTCTTATTTCTTATTTGTGTCATTTATGAGCTAACTTTGGTAAAAATGACATTTATGAGCTAACTTAGGTAAAATGGATTATTTATGAGCTAACTTAGCTAAAATGATCATTTATGAGCTAACCTAGGTAAAATGGATAATTTATGAGCGAACTTAAGTAAAATGGATCATTTTGGAGCTAACCTAGGTAAAATGGATCATTTTGGAGCTAACCTAGGTAAAATGGATCATTTTGGAGCTAACTTAGGTAAAATGGATCATTTTGGAGCTAACCTAGGTAATTATGCCATTTTTGAGTTAACTAAGCATATTATGCCATTTTTGATATAAAGCAGCTAAGTATAGGTTATTATTGAACTAACCTAGGTAACTAAGCATATTAGAGCGAACTTAGGTCATTTTGGAGCTAACTTAGGTAAAATGGATCATTTAGGAGCTAACTTAGGTAAAATGGATCATTTTGGAGCTAACTTAGGTAAAATGGATCATTTATGAGCTAAATTAGGTAAAATGAACTAAATAAGCTAAGTATATGTCATTATTGAGCTAACCTAGGTAATTATGCCATTTTTGAGTTAACTAAGCATATTGTGCCATTTTTGACATAAGTAAGCTAAGTATATGTCATTATTGAGCTAACCTAGGCAACTAAGCATGTAGAGCTAACTTAGCATATTATAGCTAACTTAGAGCTAACTTAGGTCATTTTGGAGCTACCTTAGGTAAAATGGATCATTTTGGAGCTAAGTAAGGTTATTATGTCATTTTGGAGGAAAATAAGCTAAGTCTAGGTCATTATGGTAAGCATATTGGAGGAAATAAAGCTAAGTCTAGATCATTATGCATTTGTTAATGAAAACACTAGAGAAAACTTACCCTCATCACGGAGGTGAAGCACCGGGGTTTCTCGTGCCGGTACCACCTGGAGAAGGATCGTGCGATGCTTGCCTGGAGTTATGCTGCACCAAATATCATTTGTAATGTCTCAGCGGCCTGGGCAGGGCGGCTGGGCGACGTGGTCGGCGTGGTGGGGGCGGCCAGGGGCAGCGGAGGCGCGTTGGCTGATGGCCGACGGCGGTCTGGGTTGTGTGTGGGGGGTCGGGTCGAGGGTTAGGGAGAGAGAGAGAGAAGAGAGAGAGAGAGGAGGTAGTGGGGAAACGGCCGTTAGATAGTCAATTCTTTACCGTCTGTCAGCAGACGACAAAGATTCTTTGCCGTCCGCTAGCAAATGACAAAGAGCTAGGGCTGGTGGGCCGTTACATCGCTGGACCCCACCCACCTATTTGCCATCTGCTGGCAGACGACAAAGAATTGGCTGATGGCAAATAGGCTCTTTGCCGTCAGCCGGGTCTTTGCCGTCTGTTTTTATAAGCAGACAACAAAGAAGGTCGTTGCCGTCCGCTAGCAGACGACAAAGAACTGACTAATGGCAAATTCTCCATTTCTAGTAGTGATCCACTCGGATCCCAAGGTATATCAATGCCAATTTTAATTAACAATGATTTGTAATTTAGTAGTGAGCACAAAGAAACATATATCATGCAATGATGAAGTCTAACTCTCTTCCTATGCGTCAGCATGTCATAAAAGAATAGTTCATGCACACATAATAAAGACCGATACATAGCATAAATAGTTTCTTGCAATTTTATCATGTTGGGAACATAGAGAGGTTGAGATGTAGTTCCTCTATCATAATAATTGCAAGTAGGAGCAGAAAGCACGTGCATATTATACTCAACAAAATCATCATGTGTAGTGGTAAAACTCAACCCATCAATATAATCCTTAATAAGAGAAAACTTCTCCGATATAGTGTAGTTTGGAGAATTCAAAAAATAATAGGACTATATGTGTGGGTGTAATAGCAACAATTTCATTCTTAACATAAGGAACTATAGCAAGTTCATCTCCATAAGCATTATTCAAATTGGCATCTTGGCCACAAGCATAGCAAGCATCAATTTCATCAAAAGGAATATTTCAAAAGAATCAACAGGATCATAGCAATCATCCTTCGGTAAGCTCGAAGGGAAATTAAACAATGTATGGGATAAAGGGTTACTCTCATTAGAAGGTGGGCACGGGTGATCAATCCGCTCTTCCTCCTTTTGTTCTTCGCTCTCCTCCTCATCTTTTTCATCTAACGAGCCCACAATTTCAGCAATTTCTTCTTCCATAGTTTCCTGCAACATATTAGTCTCTTCTTGGACAACGGAGACTTTCTCAATAAATACATCAATATCGAAATTGTATTTATAATTCTCATAGCAATATTTAAGTATAGAAAAAATTTCAGGTATATAAACAACATCATCATAATCATCATACTTTTCAAACAGAGATTCAATTTCATAAGCACCCTTGAAAGCAACAAATTCTTCTATTCGTTCCACATCATAGTAATCATATCTACCATTAGCATAAGAAGCCAAGGTTTCATTATCATTAAATTCACATGAAAGGGAAGGTGTTTAACATTCATCCTAGAGCAACAAGTATAATCATATCTCAAGCATAAATCCCAAGCATACCAATGCAACATTTCAATTTGATCCCATAAGAGTTTCCCTTTTTGAGTCAAGCGATAATCCCTAAAGTATTCACCTTGTCTCCCATTATCAAGTTGAACGGGGTTTTCTCAGGATTATCAAAGTAGTGATCAATATTTTTCACATAACGAGCATCAAGGGTTTTAGGAGGTTCCCCATCTCCATGAGTAGCAAGTACAACTAATTTTTTTGGTATTTCGTGTTCCATATCCATAACTAAAGATAGAGAACAACTTATAACAGAAAAAAAACTACTTAGTGATAAAGCAGACAAGCACACACGAGAATATTCACCCCACGCTATTGCTCCCCGGCAACGGCGCCAGAAAAAGGTCTTGATAACCCACAAGTATAGGGGATCATTTGTAGCCTTTTTCGATAAATAAGAGTGTCAAACCCAACAAGGAGCTAAAGGTAGAACAAATATTCCCTCAAGTTCTATCGACCACAGATACAACTCTACGCACACTTTAACGTTTGCTTTACCTAGAACAAGATAAAACTAGAAGTACTTTGCAAGAATAAAACTACGAATAAATTGCAAGATAATAAAAGTTAGTTTCTAGTAGAGAGCTTTTTGTCACACAAGAAAGTTATTTGTCCCTAGCCGATCGATAACTAGACCGGTAATTATTATTGCAATTTTATATGAGGGAGAGGCATGAGCTAACATACTTTTCGTACTTGGATCATATGCACTTATGATTGGAACTCTAGCAAGCATCCGCAACTACCAAAGATTATTAAGGTAAAACCCAACCACAACATTAAGTATCAAGTCCTCTTTATCGCCATATGCAACAACCCCCTTACTCAGGCGTAAGCTTCTGTCACTCTAGCCACCCATCATAAGCGAATCATGAACGTATTGCAACACCCTACAGCGGGGATCCCTCATGTTTGCGCATCATGGAGGGCACCATAGGACAGAACCAAAATAAAATATACAACTCAAACCAATCATGATCATCAATCAACCCATAGGACAAAACAGATCTACTCAAATGTCATAGGATAACCACATATCATTGGATAATAATATATAGTGTTGATGACCATGTTTAAGTAGAGAATTAGAGTGGGCATAGAGAGGTTACACCGCTGCATAGAGGGGGAGAAAGTTGGTGTTGACAGTAGCAAGGTTGTTGATGTAGATAGCCATCACGATCCTTGCCCCGGCGGCACTCCGGCGCCACAGGGAGTGAGGGGGAGAGAGCCCCCCTACTTCTTCTTCTTCCTTGCCCCCCCTAGATGGGAGGAGAGTTTCCCCCCTCTGCTCCATGGTCTCCATGGTGGCAGAGGGGCAGGAGCCCCTCCTAGATTGGATCTCTCTCTCTCTCTCTCTCTCTCTCTCTCTCTCTCTGTTCTCTTCTGTTTTGTGTTCCCCGTTTTCTGGCCGAAAACCGTTTCTTAAATATCGAGAGATCCGTAAGTCCGATTGCGCTGAAATATTACATTAGTTTTTCCACATATAAGCTTCCTTGCGGCAGAAGAAGAGCCTCAACCGACTTACGGGATGCCCACTAGGCACCATCGCGCGCCAGGGGGGCCAGGCGCGCCTTGGTGGTTAGTGGTGGCCCTGGGCCTCCATTTGCGTTGATTCCACCTCCCAAAAATCACATGTATTCCGAAATAATTCTCTGTAAATTTTTATCGCGTTTGGACTTCGTTTGAGACGGATATTCCGCGAAACAAAAAACATGCAACAAACAGGAACTGGCACTGGGCACTGGATCAATAAGTTAGTCCCAAAAATAATATAAAATGTTGCCAAAAGTATATGAAAGTTGTGTAATATTGGCAGGGAACAATGAAAAATTATAGATACGATGGAGATGTATCACTGGGCACTATGTCAATAGGTCGGTCCCAAAAATGATATAAAGTTGCTAGTAAATTAATATAAAACATCCAAGATTGATACTTTAATAGCATGGAACAATAAAAAAGTATAGATACGTTGGAGACGTATCAGTAATCACGGGAGGTGTTGTTGCACAATGGGAATACCCCTTTCGGCAAGGCAGTTTTGGGGTTGGCGCATAATAGCTGCTTGAGCAATCCACATAACTGCATCATCACCAAGTTATGATGAAGCCTCGGCCTAAGGCACATGGTGTCAGTAGGGCCATTGTTCAACCAAGCATGGCAGGTTCTCTGTTGCAGAGGATTAATCTCCGCAAGAGAAATAATGCACCAACCATCTCCATGATCAGTTTGGAGGCTCCAAGGGACTTGATACGCTGAATGGGCAGGATCAGTGATGTAGGGTGGAACTCTATGGTGTCGATCTTTCATGTTTTGGAGGGGAAATGGGGAAGAGCATGAAGCACACAACAGGGAAATCACTCAAATAGACAAGACAGAATCACACATGTGCTAAATCCACATACACACGGAGAGATATACGATCCAAAGTCAACAGGGGAGGATACAAATGGTAGCTAGTTCATCCCAATCTGTGAGGAGAGAGGTCTTGAATCCTAGGAGGATTTTCCCATGAAGGGGTCTTGAATCCACTTGGGGGATCTTCTCACATGGAGGCCTTGATCTCCATGGGAGTAGGGGGGTAAGAGGACGAGCAAAGCTCTGTCTCAGTGAGCTAAATACTTTGCTAACCCTAGATGGAGAGGAGAGAGGTCTATATATAGTGCTAGTACAAGTTGCGACAAGTTGGGCCGTCGACCCGTTTACTATGCATAGACAAGGGTCGGATGTCCGGGCCTTCACGTCAGGCTGGATACCTGAGCTGGCCTTGCCTTCGGTGCTGTAGGGTTTGGCGGGGTTTCCGAGCAGGGGCCGGATGTCCGGGCTGCTTAGGCCAGATGTCCGGGGCTAGGCCGGATGCCCGGGCCCTGTAGCTCTCTGGCTACTGGGCTGATGCTGTCGATGAAGTTATCAGGGGCCAGATGTCCAGGCCAGGGGCCGGATGTCCGTGACCTGTAGCCTTTCTCCGGTTCCTCTCGTCGTGCACATTCGTCCATGTACTTTAGGACTTGTCCATCATCACGAGCATCTCCGAGAGGGTCTTCTTGGCACCTAAGCACACATAGCACTCCGGATTGAGGTAGCAGGCATGTCTCACGTGCGTCATGCTACTTGTGAGTTGCGTTGGGATTTCCTTGAAGCGGAGATGATGATGCAGTACAGTAGAGATAAGTATTTCCCTTAGTTATGAAACCAAGGTTATCAGTCTAGTAGGATAAGCAACAACACCTGCACACAAACAACAAATACTCGCAACCCAACGCGTAGAGGGGTTTTCAATCCCTCAACGGTTATGAGGAAGATTAACCGGTATAGTTTTTGATAGATAGATTGAACAAAGTACAAAAGAAAGTAAATAAAAGAAAATTGTCGGGGGGATGAACCCCGGGCAGGCAACGGAACCCGGATCCTTTTCAAAAACATCGGGGCCAGCTTCGCCCCTCAATCCGGCATGCACTTGGCCGGCTTCGTCAACCCGGCCAAGCCCTTCAACCCGGCCAAGACGGCAACCCGACCCTCACGGCTAGCGCAAGCCGGCCGAACCCGGCAAACCAAGACTTCCCCAGCAAGCCAGCTCTCCCATGGCGTGTTCCTCAAACGGGCCACGGGTCAGATCCTGTCCCATCCAAGGTACGATGGGACAGATCCCCCCTAAAGGGATGAGCGCGGAATCAGTGCCCCACCAACTCCTCTGACCGACGAGGGCGTGGCTACAGTGCCCCACCTGCCCCGCTGACCAAGGCCGGCGTGGCTACAGCGCACCCATCATTACCGCAGATGCAAGCAGACGGCGACCCAGTGGTGCACCACTGTAGCGGACTCAACCTGGCCACTCCGTGACGATCGACAAGACAGAGAATAGTGCCTCCTGGCATGCGGGGCCTGCGCCCGGAGAACCCGGCGAGCCCTGATACCCTGCAGGTCCCAGCACCGGCTTCCCGAATGATGACAACCTGGCCCCACGGCCTTGTAACATTACCATTGTACCCCTGGGGGGTTGACCTATAAAACCCCCAAGAGCCCTCATGCATACGGGCGATCAGATCAGTAGCACACACCGACACACACACACACACCAGGAGAGGGAGCAGCCTAAGCCTTGGAATGTCTTCCTTCTTCCTCCGAAGAGCTCTAGGAACAACTCTATACTGATACATATAAACCAAACTCGGCAGGACTAGGGGTGTTATCTCTCCGGAGAGCCCCGAACAAGGGTATGTGATACGTCTCCAACGTATCTATAATTTTTGATTGCTCCATGCCATATTATCTTCTATTTTGGACGTTATTGGGCTTTATTATTCACTTTTATATTATTTTTGGGACTAACCTATTAACCGGAGGCCTAGCCCAGAATTGTTGTTTTTTTGCCTATTTTAGAGTTTCGCAGAAAAAGAATATCAAACGGAGTCCAAACGGAATGAAACCTTCGGGAACGTGATTTTCGGAACGAACATGATCCAGGAGACTTGGACCCTACATCAAGAAACCAACAGGGAAGCCACGAGGTAGGGGGGCGCGCCTACCCCCCTAGGGCGCGCCCTCCACCCTCGTGGGCCCCCTGTTGCTCCACCGACGTACTTCTTCCTCCTATATATACCTACGTACCCCCAAACGATCAGATACGGAGCCAAAAATCTAATTCCACCGCCGCAACCTTCTGTACCCACGAGATCCCATCTTGGGGCCTGTTCCGGAGCTCCGCCGGAGGGGGCATCCATCATGGAGGGCTTCTACATCAACACCATAGCCTCTCCGATGAACTGTGAGTAGTTTACCTCAGACCTTCGGGTCCATAGTTATTAGCTAGATGGCTTCTTCTCTCTTTTTGGATCTCAATACAATGTTCTCCCCCTCTCTCGTGGAGATCTATTCGATGTAATCTTCTTTTGCGGTGTGTTTGTTGAGACCGATGAATTGTGGGTTTATGATCAAGTTTATCTATGAACAATATTTGAATCTTCTCTGAATTCTTTTATGTATGATTGGTTATCTTTGCAAGTCTCTTCGAATTATCAGTTTGGTTTGGCCTACTAGATTGATCTTTCTTGCAATGGGAGAAGTGCTTAGCTTTGGGTTCAATCTTGCGGTGTCCTTTCCCAGTGACGGTAGGGGCAGCAAGGCACGTATTGTATTGTTGCCATTGAGGATAACAAGATGGGGTTTTTTATCATATTGCATGAATTTATCCCTCTACATCATGTCATCTTGCTTAAGGCGTTACTCTGTTCTTATGAACTTAATACTCTAGATGCATGCTGGATAGCGGTCGATGTGTGGAGTAATAGTAGTAGATGCAGGCAGGAGTCGGTCTACTTGTCTCGGACGTGATGCCTATATACATGATCATACCTAGATATTCTCATAACTATGCTCAATTCTGTCAATTGCTCAACAGTAATTTGTTCACCCATCATAAAATACTTATGCTCTTGAGAGAAGCCACTAGTGAAACCTATGGCCCCCGGGTCTATCTTCATCATATTAATCTTCCAACACTTAGCTATTTCCGTTGCTTTTTACTTTGCTTTTATTTTACTTTGCATCTTTATCATAAAAATACCAAAAATATTATCCTATCATATCTATCAGATCTCACTCTCGTAAGTGACCGTGTAGGGATTGACAACCCCTTATCGCGTTGGTTGCGAGGATTTATTTGTTTTGTGTAGGTACGAGGGACTTGCGTGTAGCCTCCTACTAGATTGATACCTTGGTTCTCAAAAACTGAGGGAAATACTTACGCTACTTTGTTGCATCACCCTTTCCTCTTCAAGGGAAAACCAACGCAGTGCTCAAGAGGTAGCAAGAAGGATTTCTGGCGCCGTTGCCGGTGAGGTCTACGCAAAAGTCAACATACCAAGTACCCATCACAAACCCTTATCTCCCGCATTACATTATTTGCCATTTGCCTCTCGTATTCCTCTCCCCCACTTCACCCTTGCCGTTTTATTCACCCTCTCTTTTCCGGTTGCCTCTTTTCGTTCCTTTTCCCTTGCCATGTCGGAACCAAAAAGAGTTGGGGCTCCTCTCCCAGGTTTTAGCACTTTAGACAATCCTGCTATCTTATCTAAACTCATAAATAAAAATACTATGGAAAAACCTGCCGGAGTTATCAATGAAAACCTTAGCAATTTTGATGAAGAAGATTCTGGAATATTTTGTTATTTACTCGATGAATCTTTGAAAGATGCTTGGGATAGGCTATTAAGGATCCGGGCTAGCTATGTACCTCAATACCAAATTGAGGTTTACTTAAAGAGCATTTATGTTGGGTTGCCCGCTTCGTTCAAACAAGTTTTAGATTCTATTTTTGAAGAGGGTTTTCTCAAAGGGGACCCCATAGATACCTATGAAAAGATGAAAACCATATTTGGGCACCCCATTAACGAGAAAGTTGAAATCACATCTCTTTTGCTTTCTTACCAAAACGAATCTATCAAAGAGGTAAAGGCTAGCCTAGATGCCAATTTCCGCAACATACTTAATCTTTCTTCTACCATTAGTGGCCATGTACTTTGTCAAAATAGAAAGATTAATTCCATAGATAACAAGTTTGCTCTCTTTTTCCCTAAAACTAAAGATGGCAATACCTAGATCTATCCTTGCTTTTATGCCTAGCTAGGGGCGTTAAACGATAGCGCTTGTTGGGAGGCAACCCAATTTTATCTTTAGTTTTTTTTTGCTTTTTGCTTCTGTTTAGGAATAAATATTTGTTCTAGCCTCTGGTAAGATGTGTTTTTATGTTTTAATTAGTGCTTGTGCCAAGTTAAACCTATAGGATCTTCTTGGATGATAGTTATTTGATCTTGCTGTAATTTCCAGAAACTTTCTGTTCACGAAAACAATTGTTAAAAATCATCAGAACGTGATAAAATATTGATTCCAATTTATGCTGATCAATAAACAAATTTCCTAGGCCGTCCTATTTTTGCTGATGTTTTGGAGTTCCAGAAGTTTGCGTTAGTTACAGATTACTACAGACTGTTCTGTTTTTGACAGATTCTGTTTTTCGTGTGTTGTTTGCTTATTTTGATGAATCCATGGCTAGTAAAAGAGTTTATAAACCATAGAGAAGTTGGAATACAGTAGGTTTAACACCAATATAAATAAAGAATGAGTTCATTACAGTACCTTGAAGTGGTCTTTTGTTTTCTTTCGCTAACGGAGCTCACGAGATTTTCTGCTAAGTTTTGTGTTGTGAAGTTTTCAAGTTTTGGGTGAAAGATTTGATGGATTATGGAACAAGGAGTGGCAAGAGCCTAAGCTTGGGGATGCCCATGGCACCCCCAAGATAATCTAAGGACACCAAAAAGCCAAAGCTTGGGGATGCCCCGGAAGGCATCCCCTCTTTCGTCTACTTCCATCGGTAACTTTACTTGGAGCTATATTTTTATTCACCACATGATATGTGTTTTGCTTGGAGCGTCTTGTATGATTTGAGTCTTTGCTTTTTAGTTTAACACAATCATTCCTTGCTGTACACACCTTTTGAGAGAGACACACATGATTCGGAAATTATTACAATACTCTATGTGCTTCACTTATATCTTTTGATTTATATAGTTTTTGCTCTAGTACTTCACTTATATCTTTTAGAGCACGGTGGTGGATTTGTTTTATAGAAACTATTGATCTCTCATGCTTCACTTAGATTATTTTGAGAGTCTTAAATATCATGGTACTTAAATAATCCTAATATGCTAGGTATTCAAGAATAGTAAAAATTCTTATGAGTGTGTTGAATACTATGAGAAGTTTGATGCTTGATAATTGTTTTGAGATATGAAGATGGTGATATTGGAGTCATGCTAGTTGAGTAGTTGTGAATTTGAGAAATACTTGTGTTAAAGTTTGTGATTCCCGTAGCATGCACGTATGGTGAACCGTTATGTGATGAAGTCGGAGCATGATTTATTTATTGATTGTCTTCCTTATGAGTGGCGGTCGGGGACGAGCGATGGTCTTTTCCTACCAATCTATCCCCCTAGGAGCATGTGCATAATACTTTGCTTTGATAACTTGTAGATTTTTGCAATAAGTATATGAGTTCTTTATGACTAATGTTGAGTACATGGATTATACGCACTTTTCCTAATTCCACCATTGCTAGCCTCTCTAATACCGCACACTTTTCGCCGGTATCATACACCCACCATATACCTTCCTCAAAACAGCCACCATACCTACCTATCATGGCATTTCCATAGCCATTCCGAGATATATTGCCATGCAACTTACCACCGTTCCGTTTATTATGACACGCTCCATCATTGGCATATTGCTTTGCATGATCATGTAGTTGACATTGTATTTGTGGCAAAGCCACCGTTCATAATTCTTTCATACATGTCACTCTTGATTCATTGCATATCCCGGTACACCGCCGGAGGCATTCATATAGAGTCATATTTTGTTCTAAGTATCGAGTTGTAATTGTTGAGTTGTAAGAAAATAAAAGTGTGATGATCATCATTTTTAGAGCATTGTCCCAAGTGAGGAAAGGATGATGGAGACTATGATTCCCCCACAAGTCGGGATGAGACTTCGGACGAAAAAAAGAGGCCATAAAAAGAGAGGAAGAAAAGTCCCAAATAAAGAAAATGAGAGAAAAAGAGAGAAGGGACAATGTTACTATCCTTTTACCACACTTGTGCTTCAAAGTAGCACCATGATCTTCATGATAGAGAGTCTCCTGTGATATACTAGTGGGAATTTTTCATTATAGAACTTGGCTTGTATATTCCAATGATGGGCTTCCTCAAAAATGCCCTAGGTCTTCATGAGCAAGCGAGTTGGATGCACACCCACTTAGTTTCTTTTGTTGAGCTTTCATATACTTATAGCTCTAGTGCATCCATTGCATGGCAATCCCTACTCACTCACATTGATATCTATTGATGGGCATCTCCATAGCCCATTGATACGCCTAGTTGGTGTGAGACTATCTTCTCCTTTTTGTCTTCTCCACAACCACCATTCTATTCCACATATAGTGCTATGCCCATGGCTCACGCTCATGTATTGCGTGAAGATTGAAGAAGTTTCAGAACGTCAAAAGTATGAAACAATTGCTTGGCTTGTCATCGGGGTTGTGCATGATTTAAATATTTTGTGTGGTGAAGATAGAACATAGCTAGACTATATGATTTTGTAGGGATAACTTTCTTTGGCCATGTTATTTTGAGAAGACATAATAGCTTAGTTAGTATGCTTGAAGTATTATTATTTTTATGTCAATATGAACTTTTGTCTTGAATCTTTCGGATCTGAATATTCATACCACAATTAAGAAGAATTACATTGAAATTATGCCAAGTAGCACTCCGCATGAAAAATTCTGTTTTTATAATTTACCTACTCGAGGACGAGCAGGAATTAAGCTTGGGGATGCTTGATACGTCTCCAAAGTATCTATAATTTTTGATTGCTCCATGCAATATTATCTTCTGTTTTGGACGTTATTGGGCTTATTATTCACTTTTATATTATTTTTGGGACTAACCTATTAACCGGAGGCCCAGCCCAGAATTGTTGTTTTTTTGCCTATTTTAGAGTTTCGCAGAAAAAGAATATCAAACGGAGTCCAAACGGAATGAAACCTTCGGGAACGTGATTTTCGGAAAGAACATGATC
Source organism: Aegilops tauschii subsp. strangulata (assembly GCF_002575655.3). NCBI lineage: Eukaryota > Viridiplantae > Streptophyta > Magnoliopsida > Poales > Poaceae > Aegilops > Aegilops tauschii. The sequence continues at coordinate 206,614,027 of NC_053039.3, read as the reverse complement.
CAGGAGACTTGGACCCTACGTCAAGCAACCAACAGGGAAGCCACGAGGTAGGGGGGCGCGCCTACCCCCCTAGGGCGCGCCCTCCACCCTCGTGGGCCCCCTGTTGCTCCACCGACGTACTTCTTCCTCCTATATATACCTACGTACCCCCAAACGATCAGATATGGAGCCAAAAACCTAATTCCACCGCCGCAACCTTCTGTACCCACGAGATCCCATCTTGGGGCCTGTTCCGGAGCTCCGCCGCAGGGGGCATCCATCACGGAGGGCTTCTACATCAACACCATAACCTCTCCGATGAAGTGTGAGTAGTTTACCTCAGACCTTCGGGTCCATAGTTATTAGCTAGATGGCTTCTTCTCTCTTTTTGGATCTCAATACAATGTTCTCCCCCTCTCTCGTGGAGATCTATTCGATGTAATCTTCTTTTGCGGTGTGTTTGTTGAGACCGATGAATTGTGGGTTTATGATCAAGTTTATCTATGAACAATATTTGAATCTTCTCTGAATTCTTTTATGTATGATTGGTTATCTTTGCAAGTCTCTTTGAATTATCAGTTTGGTTTGGCCTACTAGATTGATCTTTCTTGCAATGGGAGAAGTGCTTAGCTTTGGGTTCAATCTTGCGGTGTCCTTTCCCAGTGACGGTAGGGGCAGCAAGGCACGTATTGTATTGTTGCCATCGAGGATAACAAGATGGGTTTTTTTTATCATATTGCATGAATTTATCCCTCTACATCATGTCATCTTGCTTGAGGCGTTACTCTGTTCTTATGAACTTAATACTCTAGATGCATGCTGGATAGCGGTCGATGTGTGGAGTAATAGTAGTAGATGCAGGCAGGAGTCGGTCTACTTGTCTCGGACGTGATGCCTATATACATGATCATACCTAGATATTCTCATAACTATGCTCAATTCTGTCAATTGCTCAACAGTAATTTGTTCACCCACCGTAAAATACTTATGCTCTTGAGAGAAGCCACTAGTGAAACCTATGGCCCCCGGGTCTATCTCATCATATTAATCTTCCAACACTTAGTTATTTCCGTTGTCTTTTACTTTGATTTTATTTTACTTTGCATCTTTATCATAAAAATACCAAAAATATTATCCTATCATATCTATCAGATCTCACTCTCGTAAGTGACCGTGTAGGGATTGACAACCCCTTATCGCGTTGGTTGCGAGGATTTATTTGTTTTGTGTAGGTGCGAGGGACTCGCGCGTAGCCTCCTACTGGATTGATACCTTGGTTCTCAAAAACTGAGGGAAATACTTACGCTACTTTGCTGAATCACCCTTTCCTCTTCATGGGAAAACCAACGCAATGCTCAAGAGGTAGCAGTATGTCTTGCGTTCCTCGCTCGCTCATGCCGACCTCGCCTCTAGAGCCCACCGGTGCCCTCGAGCCTCCTCCTCTCTTTAGCCATCCTTTGGCATATGCCGTGCGTCGACCACGACAGTTGGCACCCACCGTGGGGCAGCTCGAGGTCCCGCCCGGAGACATGTTCCAGACAGGGCTCCTCTCCAACTCCGATGAGCCCGTCACACTGGCGGACAACGTCATCGACGCGCTCGACGCCTCCTTAGCCACGTTGTGCATCTCCGACGCGCCCATGACCGATGAGTACCCCAGCGGGGTGCTTGACATCTCCGACTCCCCCATTTCCCTCAGCGACGGCGCTTCCGCTGGGGCGATGGACCTCTGTGTCCGGGTGGAGGTATTCGCCACCGACACCGGCGCCTCTTCTTCATCCAGCACTGCGAGGAAGGCCGCCGAAGCCAGGGCCGCAGTGGATCGTGCCAACGCGCCCAACCCGCTGTGCGCCATGATGCAAAGCCTCTGTGTCCCCATCGCCATCGACGTCAAAACGTCCAACTCCGCCGAGACTCGGGCTCGGCTCGAGGAAGATTGCTAGCGCCTGCTGGACCTGTCTGAGACGCTCGCTGCCACTCAGCACCGTCTGGACTACGCTCAGAGGGAGTGCGATGCCGCTTACGGTTTCACGCATGCCGCTGCCGAGCCAGGCCGGGTCATCGACGTGCGGGCCTGGGGTGGCGCCATCGGCCACGCCCTTGGCGCAATCCCTCCCGTCTACGAAACCCCCGTGAAGAACATGCGAGCCACCCAGGCGGCCGCAGTCGACTTGGACCAACTGCAGGGAGAGGAGCTGAAGGATCGCCTGCAGTGGGTGAACGACCTCCTCGATGCGGCCAACGCGCAGCAGGACAGCCTCAACCTCCTCAACAAGCCTGCAGGGTCTGCCTCGCACCACGTCGACGATCCCGACCAGTAGAACACGATGTCTTCGCCACCCGGCGAAGCTCATTCCGGCCGCACCCGGACCCGGTGAGGGAGTCCTGGATTAAGGGGTCCTCGGGCGTCCGGCCTGTTGGACATGGGCCGGACTGATGGGCTGTGAAGATACAAGACCGAAGACTCTCACCCGTGTCCGGGTGGGACTCTCCTCGACGTGGAAGGCAAGCTTGGCGTCCTGATATGAAGATTCCTTTCTCTGTAACTAACTTTGTACAACCCTAGTCCCCTCCGGTGTCTATATAAACCGGAGGGCTTAGTCCGTAGAGGCGATAATCATAATCATAGTCATACAGGCTAGACTTCTAGGGTTTTAGCCATTACGATCTCGAGGTAGATCAACTCTTGTAATACTCATATTCATCAAGATCAATCAAGCGGGAAGTAGGGTATTACCTCCATAGAGAGGGCCCGAACCTGGGTAAACATCGTGTCCCCCGTCTCCTGTTACCATCAACCTCAGACGCACAGTTCGGGACCCCCTACCCGAGATCCGCCGGTTTTGACACCGACATTGGTGCTTTCATTGAGAGTTCCGCTGTGATGTCGAAGACAGGATTGATGGCTCGCCTTGTTATCAAGGACAGTATCATCGCCGAAGGTGCCCTGACCTCAGGCCAAACCCTCCGGCTGGGCGGCTTCACCATGACCGCCCCTACGGCCATTAAGCCAACGATGACTTCTCGGGTCATCGTAAATCACCTCCGTGTTAGCTCCGAATACTCTAAGCAGATGGATCCAGCTGAGTTATCATCTTTGAATGAGCTCCTAGATCGCATCGCCTCCCTGGGGGTTTCCACAGACTACGATCGGATTGGGCTTAAACCCGACCAGAGAGAAATTAAATCTCCGCCGATCACCCACCAGATAGTGGTAGTTGAGGAGCAAGACAACAACTCTTCCTCTATATTGAGGACGAACTGTGTTCGGATTTCCGAGTTCAAAGAGCCGGACACCTGCCTTCGGAAAGACATAGCCCGCCCTCCGAACCTAGAATCGGACGACGGGACTGAAAAATTGGTTAATATCCCGGAACCCGAGCTATTAAGCTCGGGAGTCCTTCAAACTCCGGATTCCAAATTGGGCCAGGGTTCGGATTTAAAGCCACCCACCCACCCAGATAGACGCGATCTCACGTACATATGGCAACAGTCTCAGGAAACAGTCCATCACTTTTGGGCCAGATTCCTCCTGGGCAAATACAATATTAAAGATTGCCGCGACGAAGACGCGATCTTAGCATTCTGCAATAATTGCACGGACGAAGGACTCCTCAACGCCATCAATCGCCGTTGCGTATTACACTTCGCTGACTTGGCAACCATCGTACAAAAGTACTGCGCAATGGAAAGCGCCTGGCAAACTCAGGCAACTCTCTGGGAACCACCGGTTTCCACTCAACCCTTCGTCCGAGCAAAAATGGTGCACCCTCGCGGTGCACCAGATCCAATAGTAAAGAAATTTAAGCACACCACGGGGCGTGAAACCGTTCTGGAAGGATGGCTCGATAGGCCATGCAAAATACATGCAACGCCAGACACCATACCAACCCGCAGCCTTAGAGCATGTTGGATACTGCAAGTGGCCAAAGGATATCCTCACCAAAAATACACCAGTGCAACACCCCCCGGAAGATGATGACCCCAGGGTATTAACAGTCTTCGAGACTTTGGCTTCAAACAATCGGCGCAAAAGGGCTTTCCACAACCTCGCCGAAGTCTGCCAAGTCGTAGCAATAAACCCTTGGAACAACACGGCCATAACTTTCAACGCCAGTGACGAACCAAAATTCCGGACAGTCCGGGTACCATCCGCCTTGGTCCTTAATCCAATTGTGGATGGATTCCGGCTCACCAAAGTGCTCATGGACGGCGGTAGCGGATTAAACCTAATCTACGAGGATACGCTCAACAAAATGGAAATTGACAGGAGCCGCATCGAGCAAAGTAGCACAACCTTCCGGGGAATCATTCCTAGTCGGGAGGCGCGATGCGCGGGAAAAATCACGCTCGACGTGGTATTCGGCACACCGGAGAATTATCGGTCCGAAGAGATAACCTTCCAAGTGGCTCCTTTCAACAGCGGATATCACGCCTTACTGGGGCGAGACGCATTTACACGCTTCCAAGCTATACCTCATTACGGGTACACGAAGCTCAAGATGCCCGGGCCAAACGGTATCATCACTCTTGCCAGTGATCCGGACATAGCACTCCGTGCCGAAAATAAAACCGCATCCCTGGCCCTCGAGGCATTGTCTGAAATACTCGCGGCCGAAGAACTAACCGTGCTGCGCTCTACTGTGGATAGGGATGACGTAATCCGGGACAAACGACCCAAATTCACCTGCTTTAAACCAGCAGATGAAATAGTCAAATTTCAAGTCCACCCGACGGATCCCAAGAAAACAACATCCATCGGAGCACAACTCGACCCAACGGTTGACGCTGCACTACGCGAGTTCCTGCGTGAGAACTGGGACATATTCGCCTGGCACCCTTCTGATATGCCAGGAATCCCACGCAGATTGGCCGAACACAACCTCAATATATTAAAGGGACATAAACCGGTCAAGCAAACACTGCGGCATTTTTTCGAACCCAAATGTCAAGCCATGGGGGAGGAGCTAGCCAAGTTACCCGAGGCCGGATTCATCAGAGAAATAAAACACCTGGACTGGCTAGCAAACCCGGTGATGGTACCAAAGAAGGATAAATCCTGGCACCTATGCGTCGATTTCAAAGACCTCAACAAGGCCTGCCCTAAGGATCCCTTCCCCCTCCCTCGCATCGATCAGATTATTGATGCAACCGCAGGACACGACTCACTGTGTTTCCTCGATGCATACTCCGGATACCATCAAATCAAGATGAAGGAGTCTGACCAAGCCGCAATGGCATTCATTACCCCATATGGGTCTTTTTGCTTCAACACTATGCCTTTCGGGCTCAAAAACGCCGGCGCCACCTACCAACGCATGATTCAAACATGCCTGGAGAAACAGATCGGCAAGACAGTTGAAGCATATGTGGATGATGTCGTCATCAAAACTAGGCACGTCGAGTCACTGATAGACGATTTACGTCTCACATTTGACAACCTCCGTACATACGACATCAAGCTCAATCCGGAAAAATGTGTTTTCGGCGTCCCCGCCAGAAAACTGCTGGGCTTCATCGTTTCCAATAGAGGAATTGAGGCAAATCCAGCCAAAATCCGAGCTTTGTCACAATTGGCTACGCCAACAGACCTTAAACAGGTCCAAAAACTTGCGGGATGCGTGGCAGCTTTAAGCCGCTTTATCTCCAGATTGGGAGAAAAAGCATTACCACTCTACCGCCTTCTCCGACGCACCGACCACCTCGAGTGGACGGATGCGGCAACGGCTGGACTGGAAGAAATAAAGGCCCTTTTAGCGAGCAACCCAATCTTGGCCGCGCCAAACGTCAGCGAACCCATGTTATTATACATATCGGCAACACACCAAGTGGTGAGCGCCGTGCTCGTCGTTGAGCGAGAGCAGGACGGACACAAATTCCCGCTCCAGAAACCGGCATACTACGTATCCACTGTCCTCACACCGTGCAAATCCCGATACCCTCATTACCAAAAAATAGCATACGCGGTCTTCATGGCATCCCGGATGCTGCGACACTACTTTCAAGAGTGCTCGATTACGGTGGCTTCCGAGGTACCACTCAACGACATAATAAACAACCGCGATACCACGGGCCGGATTGCTAAGTGGGCCATTGAGCTCCTTCCATTCGAAATAACATACAAACCGCGCTGAGCCATTAAATCCCAAGTACTGGCTGACTTCATCGCCGAATGGACAGAGGCCGAACTCCCTAAAGAGTACGGCACGTATTCCAACTGGGTTATGTACTTTGATGGTTCCAAAATGTTGGCGGGGTTAGGGGCGGGCGTTGTCTTAACGTCCCCCACTGGAGACGTAGTTCAGTACGTATTCCAAATATTATACACAGACTCCAACAATGCAGCCGAATATGAGGCCTTATTACATGGACTTCGGATGGCCATCTCCATGGGCATACAACGCCTGGAAGTGCGCGGGGACTCAAACCTAGCAATATCTCTAAATGGAGATTTCGATGCCAAAGATCCGAAGATGGCAGCTTATCATAACGCCGTCCTGAAAATGTCGGCTCGGTTCGAGGGGCTCGAGTTTCATCATGTGGCTCGAGAAAGTAATCAAGCGGCAGACGTCCTTGCTCGCATCGGCGCCAAGCGCGACCCCGTCCCACCTAACATCTTTCTGAAAAGGCTTTTTAAGCCGTCCGTGGTGTGGCAAGGGGAGAGCGGCAACACCAGTCCAGATCCGACTACAACCCCAGATTCCGAACACACCGATATCATCGGGGGCTCAGCCACCAAAATAACATCGTCAGCCCATCTCATCATGGCAGTCATTGCCCCATGGACCGAACCCTTCTTGGCCTATCTTAATAGGCGAGAACTCCCTGAGGATCAGAATGAGGCTCGCCGCATTGTCCGGCATTCGAAGGCCTACAAGGTTCATGATGGAGAACTCTACAAGAAAAGTGCTACCGGAGTACTTCAAAGATGTATCTCCGAGGAAGAGGGGCGGCAGCTCTTGGCCGAAATTCATGCCGGTCTCGGCGGTCACCACTCTGCGGCTCGGGCCCTTGTTAGCAAGGCGTTCCGTACAGGTTTTTATTGGCCGACGGCCCGAGCAGATGCACAGGACCTTGTCCAACGTTGCGTCGGATGCCAGCTTTTCGCCAACCAAAGCCATATGCCACCCACTTCTCTACAAACAATCCCCATCACTTGGCCTTTCGCGGTCTGGGGGCTTGATATGGTCGGACCCCTTAAAGGAGGAAGCCATAAGAAAAAAATATCTGCTGGTCATGGTGGACAAATTCACTAAGTGGATAGAGGCCAAACCAGTTAAAATAGCCGAAGCTGGGCCAGTGATAGAATTCATATCCGGTGTGGTGCACCGTTATGGTGTTCCACACAACATCATCACCGATAACGGCTCCAATTTCACAGCCAATGAGGTGAAAACCTGGTGTGCTAATCTGGGCATTAAGTTCGATTACGCCTCCGTCTATCACCCGCAAACAAACGGTCAAGTCGAACGGGCCAATGGTCTTATTATGAGCGGCATCAAACCCAGACTAGTGCGGTCTTTGAAAGAATCAGACAAGCACTGGGTTGAGGAGCTCGACTCCGTACTCTAGGGGCTATGGACCACACCCAGCCGCACCACTGGATATACACGTTTCTTCATGGTGTATGGCGCGGAGGCTGTGTTACCTTGCGACATTATTCATGACTCACCTCGAGTGCGCATGTATGAAGAGAGAGAGGCCAAGCTTGATCGGCAGGACAGCCTAGATGCCCTGGAGGAGGAACGCGATGTCGCAAAAGCCCGTTCCGCATTTTATCAACAACAGGCCCACAAATATCAAAGTAGAGAAGTACGGGCCAAGACTTAGAATGTTGGCGAACTCGTTCTACGCTTGCCGGAGAAGAAAAAGGACAAACTCAAGCCCAAGTGGGAGGGTCCCTTCATCATTGACGAAGTTCTCACTGGAGGAGCATACCGCCTACGTGATGCATCTGACAATCGCCTAGAGCCGAACCCCTGGAACGCGGCCAGACTCCGAAGATTCTATGCCTAGCGCCGAACTCTTTGTTCGTTTCCTTCTCCCTATTGTTTCCATTACTTTTTCCTCTCTTTTTGATTTTTTCCTTTTTAGCCTTAAAGCTTTTCGTGCGGCTCAACCGTGCACCTGCGACATACACATACTCAAATATGTACATCCATTACACCTGGGGGCTTCTTAGACAGAAGCTTATTATTGTTATTTTCCGAGCATCAAGCTCATCACATATGCATGTTTTCCCCCATATGTACCTTTTCTTCGGCATTACATGCATCGATATGACTTAAGTTTTGGCCAAGTTGGGTTGCCTGGCTCCTGTGCTTATGCCCTACGTTCCCGTTAGTTCAGCTAGGGCATAAAGGGAGCACCTCTGTGATTGTTACTGCCGGGTCATCCGAATGTGTACCTCAGACTGGGTGAAGCCGAATGCTAGCGTTCTTAAGGGAATATTCGGTCGGCGGACTAAAGATGTTCTTTCATTCACCCCATTGTGAACCCCCCAGACGTTACGTACTGCGATTTTTTCAATCACAGCTCGGACATGCACATTAAACGCATGTACACCCAGGGAAAGGAACCCTTAACGGAACTATTCTCTCTCGAAGATGTTTCTTACAATTACAATGTAATATAACATAGCTAGCCGCATAAAACTTGTCTGTTCAAGAAACTATGACCCCTACGCCTAGTTTCCACGCATACCCCGGTCTATTTTTGCCGCTGAGGTATTCGGAAACACTCCGCACCATCGGGTCCAGAGGTCGAAGCGAAAAGGTCTGCCATGACAATCGTTTTACAATCCGGCTAGGGACAAATATGTCAAGGAAAGTACATAGTCACTTGGACTCAAAAATTTCCTCCTCTATACCATCTAACAGGTTGTCTAACTTACAATCCTGTTGGGAATATTTGGCGGCTACTTCGACTTGGTCATATACCAAATTAACGGGAATTTCTTTTCCATCTGACCCTAGAGGTCCGACCCGGGCCATATGATTCGGATCAAGCTTGGTATACCGTGTTTTCACCATGGCCCAGGCTTCTCGTGCACCTTCCCGACAGGCCGATATCTTCCATAATCGAAAGCGCCGCCGCGCTCCCTTGAATAGCTGTATAAGCTCCTCCATCTTTCCTGGAGGGGAGGCGGATGGTCATAAGGCCTTGGCCACACTTCGCATCGCCTGCCGAGCTTGCTCGTGCATTTGCGACAGCTCTTGTAGCAGATCGCCTGAGAATCCGGACATCTCCTCTTCGGGATGGCCAGTCAGCATACCTACAGACATAAATCTGCCAGTCCCTTTTATCTCCGAATTACACGGAGGTAAGTTTGACCACATACTAAATATGCCGCCTCGAAGCCTCTTATTTTCCTTCACGAAGTCAGCCAGCTGGGCCCGTACATCTTTCAGTTCTTCGCCCAGCTGGGTATTGGAATCCTGGAGCTTGTTTTTCTCCTCCCTGACTCGTGTCAGCACACGCTCGCCCGCGGCTAGTAGTCTTTTGGCTTCTTGTTCTCCCCCTTGAGCGGCTCTCAGTTGCTCCTCAGTTGATCTCATGATCCTATCATGAGATGAGCAACAGTGTTAGCATTGTTGGTATATAATTATGTTTTCTTGATGGAGGGGAACATTACCAGGTGACGCCTTCTTGGATTTCTCCAGTTCGGCGTTAGCAGCAGTTAGCTGGGTCTGATACTTTTCTAGTTCCTGAGACAACATGATGTTCTTCTCCATAAGCACCTGGTTGTACAATGATCCTTAAATCAGTTGTATCACCTGCTTCAAGTCTCGGGGGCTACTGGTATATAACTATCAGATTGGTATAATATAAACTTACCCGCATATCTTTCAAATGCTGGTCCGCGGCTCTCGTAAGCCCGTCTCGAGCAGCTCGGATGTATGCATTCGCTGAGATGAAGCCATCGAATGCCTCTTTTGTAAAACCAGGGTCGCGAAGAACGACCCTCCGACGCCGATGACCCATGGCGCTTTCCACTTCTGAGTTGGTGACGGATACATCATCCGAATCCTCGGCCAAAGAACAATCCGGCGTCACTCATGTATCTGCCCTTGTCTTTTTGGCAGGGTCTGGAACCTGGCTGTTGGGAGTATGACCGGCAGTATCCCCGGACATAGTCCGGCGAACGCTTTTCCTGAGAAGGCACAAGCGGAAAGTGTCACAGTTGTGTGACTGCCAAGGGGCATATTTACGAACCATACCTCTTCAATGAAGGCTCGGCCGGGCCTTCGTTTGCCTTCCTCTTCGAAGGCTTTCCCGGCATGGGTGCCGCTCTCTTCGGAGTGGCCTCTGGTGCGACATGGCGTGCCGAACGCCTCCCCTTTGGAGCACGAGATAGTGTGGTGGGTGAGGCAGAACGAGGAGGCTCTTTTGGAGGAGATGTCTCATGATTACTTACGTGTGAGGCAGGGAGAAGACCGGGATAGTCGGCGATGATGGCCACTTCCGTGCCGTCATAGCTCGCCTGGTAGAACACCCCATCCTCGAGCACCACGAATATGTCCGGATCCTCTTCCAATCCGGGATCAAGGTCCCGGTTGTGATCCTCTGGCTGTGGGGCGGGGCTGTATAGCCCCTCGGTGATCTGTCGCCACTTATGTTACAAATGGACAGGTTAATGTTCATTAAAATTGACTCGGGGAGTAGATTGAGTAGAGCAGCGGGGTTGGAACTCACCCATCTAGGGGGATTGTACATGGAGAATCCATCTCTGCGCTTGATACAAATAAATTCCTCTTCCTCCCCTTTGAACAGCTCGGCCAATATTTTTGCCAAAGCGGCGGGGGTGTTCGGACCCTTCCGACCGCAGCGAGAGGCGTCATCTTCTCCATTATAGTGCCACATGGGAAGCCCTCTGTATTGGAGTGGCTGCACCCCTCGCACTATGGAAGTCGCCATTACCTCGACTATTGATAATCCGGACTGGGCAAGCGTCTTTATCTTGCTCATCAGTTGACGGACTTCCGCACTATCTTCCTCTTTGAGGCTCCAAGGATGCCAGCTGTGGCGTTTCTTCAACGAAACACTTGTGAATTCGGGAAGACCCATTCGAACTGGGTCAGGAAGGGCGACGTCCTTGATATAGAACCATTCGGAGGGCCACTCTTCGGATGCCTTCTTCGGTGTGCCAGACAGGTATCCGGTCTCGGTGATACGCCATATCTCGGCTCCGCCCACTTCCAATATTGATCCATCTTGGTTGAGAGGGACAAGGAAGAATAGCTTCCTCCACAATTCAAAATGGGCCTCACACCCCAGAAATAGCTCGCAAAGAGCGACGTAACCCGCAATGTGCAGGATGGAGGCAGGAGTGAAGTTGTGCAGTTGAAGGCCATAATACTCCAGCAGCCCTCGGAGGAACGGATGGATTGGAAATCCGACGCCTCTTAGCAAGTAGGGGACGAAACACACCCGCTCCCCCTGGATGGATTGGGGAAATTCTCGGCCTGAGCCCCGCCGTTGAAGGAAGTCAATCCTGCTCGAACGGGGACTAGATCCGCGGCAGGGAGAAATCCCTGTGTTTGCAGCTTCACCAGCTAACCGTGGGATACAGAACATCTCTCCCACTCGCCTTTTTCTGGGCCATGGAGATGGGAGGAAGAGCTGGGAGCGCTAGCCATGTTGGAGTGGTTTTTCCTAGCAAGCTCTGAGGATTTTTCGCGTGATGTGGAATGGATCTGAGATCCAATCCCTTTAAATAGACGCTCTTCTTACATGGCCGGGGTGTTATATGCAAAAAATACCCCGACCTCTCGTATTCGCTCGACACATGGAAGCTGAAGCAATGGATGCACAGAAGCCGATGGGAACGACATTAAATGGAAGGCCGAATACAGTCCTTTGAAGGCATCGGAGGAGGCACCCGCCTTGCAATGCCGAAGACAATCCGCGCACGGGACACATCGTCATTGAAAGCCTGGTTCAGGGGCTACTGAGGGAGTCCTGGATTAAGGGGTCCTTGATACATCTCCAACGTATCTATAACTTTTGATTGCTCCATGCACTATTATCTTCTGTTTTGGACATTATTGGGCTTTATTATACACTTTTATATTATTTTTGGGACTAACCTATTAACCGGAGGCCCAGCCCAGAATTGCTATTTTTGCCTATTTCATAGTTTCGCAGAAAAAGAATATCAAACGGAGTCCAAACGGAATGAAACCTTCGGGAACGTGATTTTCGGAACGAACATGATCCAGAGGACTTGGACCCTACGTCAAGAAAGCTACCAGGAAGCCACGAGGTAGGGGGCGCGCCTACCCTCCTGGGCGCGCCCTCCACCCTCGTGGGCCCCATGTTGCTCCACCGACGTACTCCTTCCTCCTATATATACCTACGTACCCCCAAACTACCAGATACGGAGCAAAAAACCTAATTCCACCGCTGCAACCTTCTGTACCCGTGAGATCCATCTTGGGGCCTGTTCCGAAGCTCCGCCGGAGGGGGCATCGATCACGGAGGGCTTCTACATCAACACCATAGCCTCTCCGATGATGTGTGAGTAGTTTACCTCAGACCTTCGGGTCCATAGTTATTAGCTAGATGGCTTCCTCTCTCTTTTTGGATCTCAATACAATGTTCTCCCCCTCTCTTGTGGAGATCTATTCGATGTAATCTTCTTTTGCGGTGTGTTTGTTGAGACCGATGAATTGTGGGTTTATGATCAAGTTTATCTATGAACAATATTTGAATCTTCTGAATTCTTTTATGTATGATTGGTTATCTTTGCAAGTCTCTTCGAATTATCAGTTTGGTTTGGCCTACTAGATTGATCTTTCTTGCAATGGGAGAAGTGCTTAGCTTTGGGTTCAATCTTGCGGTGTCCTTTCCCAGTGACAGTAGGGGCAACAAGGCACGTATTGTATTGTTGCCATCGAGGATAACAAGATGGGGTTTATATCATATTGCATGAGTTTATCCCTCTACATCATGTCATCTTGCTTAAAGCGTTACTCTGTTCTTATGAACTTAATACTCTAGATGCATGCTGGATAGCGGTCGATGTGTGGAGTAATAGTAGTAGATGCAGGCAGGAGTCGGTCTACTTGTCTCGGACGTGATGCCTATATACATGATCATACCTAGATATTCTCATAACTATGCTTAATTCTGTCAATTGCTCAAAAGTAATTTGTTCACCCACCGTAAATACTTATGCTCTTGAGAGAAGCCACTAGTGAAACCTATGGCCCCCGGGTCTATTTTCCATCATATTAATGTTCCAACACTTAGCTATTTCCGTTGCCTTTTATTTTACTTTCTTTATTTTGCATCTTTATCACAAAAATACCAAAAATATTATCTTATCCTATCTATCAGATCTCACTCTCGTAAGTGACCATGTAGGGATTGACAACCCCTTATCGCATTGGTTGCGAGGATTTATTTGTTTGTGTAGGTGCGAGGGACTCGTGCGTGGCCTCCTACTGGATTGATACCTTGGTTCTCAAAAACTGAGGGAAATACTTACGCTACTTTGTTGCATCACCCTTTCCTCTTCAAGGGAAAACCAACGCAGTGCTCAAGAGGTAGCAAGAAGGATTTCTGGCGCCGTTGCCGGGGAGGCTTACGCAAGGTCAAGTCAAGATTTGGACTCCCGACAATGAGCCATTTCTGGCGCCGTTGCCGGGGAGGCCTACGCAAAAGTCAACATACCAAGTATCCATCACAAACTCTTATCCCTCGCATTACATTATTTGCCATTTGCCTCTCGTTTTCCTCTCCCCCACTTCACCTTTGCCGTTTTATTCGCCCTCTTCCTTTCATTTGCTTGTGTTGCCATGTGTCTTCTTTTTGCTTGCATCTTCGGTTGCTAAAAGTTTATGGATCCTCACCCACTTGCTAATCTCTTTAAGAGATCCAATTATGATGAACCTATTGGTAGTGAATTGAGTGCACTAGATTATCTTTATGAGGTTTTGCTTGAAATTCGTGAACCTGAAAATTGTGATGAAGTGCTTTATAAAGTGATTCATGATAGATCTTTGAATAAAAAGCACGATTTCAATGATTTTACTATAAATTTTATTGATGTCAATTTTGCTAATAATATGCAAAACCCTAAGCTTGGGGATGCTAGTTTTGCTATGTCTACTACTTGTTGCAATGATCATGATTGGGGTGATTCTTCTTATGATCTTGAAAATTTATTTAAGCCCATGATGAATATGAGATTGATAATAGTGTTTGCAATAATATTGAAAGTGGGTTTGGAAGAGTTTCAACTTTAGATCCCACATATTTGGAGAATGTTCAATCTTATGGTATTTTTGATGGAAGTGGGTTTGGAGAGGTCATGACTTTAGTTAATGATAATCCCATTATTTTGGAAGAGTGTCAACTTTGCATGCATGTGGATCGTGTTGAGAATATGTTATGTGATAGATATTTTGTTGAATTTTCCTATGATCCTACATGTAATTATTATGAGAGAGGAAAATATGGTTGGAGAAATTTTCATGTTACTAAATTACCTCTCGTTATGTTGAGATTGCTATTGTTTCTCACATCTTCCTTGCATATGCTAGTATTTGCTTGTCTTGATAATTTGTTTGCCTATAAGATGCCTATGCATAGGAAGTATGTTAGACTTAGATGTGTTTTTCACATGCTATATGATGTTCTCTTTGTGCTTAAATTCTTGTCTTTCATGTGGGCATCATCGAAATTATAAATGCCTAGCTGGGGGCGTTAAACGATAACGCTTGTTGGGAGGCAACCCAATTTTATTTTTAGTTTTTTGCTTGCTTCTGTTTAGGAATAAATATTTGTTCTAACCTCTGGTTAGATGTGTTTTTATTTTTTAATTAGTGTTTGTGCCAAGTTTAACCTATAGGATCTTCTTAGATGATAGTTATTTGATCTTGCAGAAAATTCCAGAAACTTTCTGTTCACGAAAATAATTGTTAAAAATCACCAGAACGTGATAAAATATTTATTCCAATTGATTCTGATCAATAAACAAATTGTCTAGGTCGTCCTATTTTGGCTGATATTTTGGAGTTCCAGAAGTTTGTGTTAGTTACAGATTACTACAGACTGTTCTGTTTTTGACAGATTCTGTTTTTCGTGTGTTGTTTGTTTATTTTGATGAATCTATGGCTAGTAAAATAGTTTATAAACCATAGAGAAGTTGGAATACAGTAGGTTTAACACCAATATAAATAAATAATGAGTTCATTACAGTACCTTGAAGTGGCCTTTTGTTTTCTTTCGCTAACGGAGCTCATGAGATTTTCTGCTGAGTTTTGTGTTGTGAAGTTTTCAAGTTTTGGGTGAAAGATTGATGGATTATGGAACAAGGAGTGGCAAGAGCCTAAGCTTGGGGATTACCATGGCACCCCTAAGATAATCTAAGGACACCTAAAATCCAAAGCTTGGGGATGCCCCGGAAGGCATCCCCTCTTTCGTCTACTTCCATCGGTAACTTTACTTGGAGCTATATTTTTATTCACCACATGATATGTGTTTTGCTTGGAGCGTCTTGTATTATTTGAGTCTTTATTTTTTAGTTTACCATAGTCATCTTTGCTGTACACACCTTTTGAGAGAGACACATGTGATTCGGAAATTATTAGAATACTCTATATGCTTCACTTATATCTTTTGAGTTATATAGTTTTTGCTCTAGTACTTCACTTATATCTTTTAGAGCACGGTGGTGGATTTGTTTTATAGAAACTATTGATCTCTCATGCTTCACTTAGATTATTTTGAGAGTCTTAAATAGCATGGTAATTTGCTTAAATAATCCTAATATGCTAGGTATTCAAGATTAGTAAAAACTTTCTTATGAGTGTGTTGAATACTAAGAGAAGTTTGATGCTTGATGATTGTTTTGAGATATGGAGGTAGTGATATCAATGTTGTGCTAGTTGAGTAGTTGTGAATTTGAGAAATACTTGTGTTGAAGTTTGCAAGTCCCGTAGCATGCACGTATGGTAATCGTTATGTAACAAATTTGAAACATGAGGTGTTCTTTGATTGTCCTCCTTATGAGTGGCGGTCGGGGACGAGCGATGGTCTTTTCCTACCAATCTATCCCCCTAGGAGCATGCACGTAGTGCTTGGTTTTTGATGACTTGTAGATTTTTGCAATAAGTATGTGAGTTCTTTATGACTAATGTTGAGTCCATGGATTATACGCACTCTCACCTTTCCAGCATTGCTAGCCTCTTCGGTACCGTGCATCGCCCTTTCTCACATTGAGAGTTGGTGCAAACTTCGCCGGTGCATCCAAACCCCGTGATATGATACACTCTTTCACACATAAACCTCCTTATATCTTCCTCAAAAAAGCCACCATACCTACCTATTATGGCATTTCCATAGCCATTTCGAGATACATTGCCATGCAACTTTCCACCGTCCCGTTTATCATGACACGTTCATCATTGTCATATTGCTTTGCATGATCATGTAGTTGACATAGTATTTGTGGCAAAGCCACCGTTCATAATTCTTTCATACATGTCACTCTTTGTTCCTTGCATATCCCGGTACACCGCCGGAGGCATTCATATAGAGTCATACTCTGTTCTAGTATCGAGTTGTAAATAAATAGAAGTGTGATGATCATCATTTTCTAGAGCATTGTCCCAAGTGAGGAATAAAAAAAAGAGAAAAAGGCCATAAAAAAAGGAGAAGGCCCAAAAAAAGAGAGAGAAAGGCCATAAAAAAAGAAAAGAGAAGGCCCAAAAAAATGAGAGAAAAAGAGAAAAGGGACAATGTTACTATCCTTTTACCACACTTGTGCTTCAAAGTAGCACCATAATCTTCATGATAGAGAGTCTCTTGTTTTGTCATTTTCATATACTAGTGGGAATTTTTCATTATAGAACTTGGCTTGCATATTCCAACAATGGGCCTCCACAAGTGCCCTAGGTCTTCATGAGCAAGCAAGTTGGATGCACACCCACTTAGTTTCTTTTGTTGAGCTTTCATATATTTATAGCTCTAGTGCATCCATTGCATGGCAATCCCTACTCCTTGCATTAACATCAATCGATGGGCATCTCCATAACTCATTGATTAGCCTCGTTGATGTGAGACTTTCTCCTTTTTTGTCTTCTCCACATAACCCCCATCATCATATTCTATTCCATCCATAGTGCTATATCCATGGCTCACGCTCATGTATTGCGTGAAGGTTGAAAAAGTTTGAGATTACTAAAGTATGAAACAATTGCTTGGCTTGTCATCGGGGTTGTGCATGATGAGAGCATTCTTGTGTGACGAAAATGGAGCATGACTAAACTATATGATTTTGTAGGGATGAACTTTCTTTGGCCATGTTATTTTGAGAGGACATAATTGCTTAGTTAGTATGCTTGAAGTATTATTATTTTTATGTCAATATTGAACTTTTATCTTGATCTTTTGGATATGAATATTCATACCACAATTAAGAAGAATTACATTGAAATTATGCCAAGTAGCATTCCACATCAAAAATTCTGTTTTTATCATTTACCTACTCGAGGACGAGCAGGAATTAAGCTTGGGGATGCTTGATACGTCTCCAACATATCTATAATTTTTGATTGCTCCATGCTATATTATCTTCTGTTTTGGACATTATTGGGCTTTATTATACACTTTTATATTATTTTTGGGACTAACCTATTAACCGGAGGCCCAACCCAGAATTGTTGTTTTTTGCCTATTTCAGAGTTTCGCAGAAAAAGAATATCAAACGGAGTCCAAACGGAATGAAACCTTCGGGAACGTGATTTTCGGAACGAACATGATCCAGAGGACTTGGACCCTACGTCAAGAAAGCTACCAGGAAGCCACGAGGTATGGGGGCGGGTCCTCCACCCTCGTGGGCCCCATGTTGCTCCACCGACGTACTCCTTCCTCCTATATATACATACGTACCCCCAAACTACCAGATACAGAGCCAAAAACCTAATTCCACCGCCGCAACCTTCTGTACCCGTGAGATCCCATCTTGGGGCCTGTTCCGGAGCTCCGCCGGAGGGGGCATCGATCACGGAGGGCTTCTACATCAACACCATAGCCTCTCCGATGATGTGTGAGTAGTTTACCTCAGACCTTCGGGTCCATAGTTATTAGCTAGATGGCTTCCTCTCTCTTTTTGGATCTCAATACAATGTTCTCCCCCTCTCTTGTGGAGATCTATTCGATGTAATCTTCTTTTGCGATGTGTTTGTTGAGACCGATGAATTGTGGGTTTATGATCAAGTTTATCTATGAACAATATTTGAATCTTCTGAATTCTTTTATGTATGATTGGTTATCTTTGCAAGTCTCTTCGAATTATCAGTTTGGTTTGGCCTACTAGATTGATCTTTCTTGCAATGGGAGAAGCGCTTAGCTTTGGGTTCAATCTTGCGGTGTCCTTTCCCAGTGATAGTAGGGGCAGCAAGGCACGTATTGTATTGTTGCCATCGAGGATAACAAGATGGGGTTTATATCATATTGCATGAGTTTATCCCTCTACATCATGTCATCTTGCTTAGCGTTACTCTGTTCTTATGAACTTAATATTCTAGATGCATGCTGGATAGCGGTCGATGTGTGGAGTAATAGTAGTAGATGCAGGCAGGAGTCGGTCTACTTGTCTCGGACGTGATGCCTATATACATGATCATACCTAGATATTCTCATAACTATGCTCAATTCTGTCAATTGCTCAACAGTAATTTGTTCACCCACCATAAATACTTATGCTCTTGAGAGAAGCCACTAGTGAAACCTATGGCCCCCGGGTCTATTTTCCATCATATTAATCTTCAAACACTTAGCTATTTCCGTTGCCTTTTATTTTACTTTCTTTATTTTGCATCTTTATCACAAAAATACCAAAAATATTATCTTATCATATCTATCAGATCTCACTCTCGTAAGTGACCGTGTAGGGATTGACAACCCCTTATCGCGTTGGTTGCGAGGATTTATTTGTTTGTGTAGGTGCGAGGGACTCGTGCGTGGCCTCCTACTGGATTGATACCTTGGTTCTCAAAAACTGAGGGAAATACTTACGCTACTTTGCTGCATCACCCTTTCCTCTTTAAGGGAAAACCAACGCAGTGCTCAAGAGGTAGCAGTCCTCGAGCGTCCGGCTTGTTGGACATGGGCCAGACTGATGGGCTGTGAAGATACAAGACCGAAGACTCTCACCCGTGTCCGGATGGGACTCTCCTTGGAGTGGAAGGCAAGCTTGGCATCCTGATATGAAGATTCCTTTCTCTGTAACCGACTTTGTACAACCCTAGTCCCCTCCGGTGTCTATATAAACCGGAGGGCTTAGTCCGTAGAGGCGATAATCATAATCATAGTCATACAGGCTAGACTTCTAGGGTTTTAGCCATTACGATCTCAAGGTAGATCAACTCTTGTAATACTCATATTCATCAAGATCAATCAAGGAGGAAGTAGGGTATTACCTCCATTGAGAGGGCCCGAACCTCGGTAAACATTGTGTCCCCCATCTCCTATTACCATCAACCTCAGACGCACAGTTCGGGACCCCCTACCCGAGATCCGCCGGTTTTGACACCAACACCCGGCGCAACCGTGCTCCGGCGACTGCCGGCCAACTCTCGCCAAGTTCATGGCGGTCCCCCACTATGCTTATGTGAAGATGAAGCTACCGGGTCCGAAGGGCCTCATCACCATCGCCGGCGACTACTGCAAGTCCTTGGAGTGCGCCCAAGCCGGCGCCAAACTGGCCGAGTCACTGGTCATAGACGAGGAGCGGCGCCAGCTCGACCGGCTCGTCGCCCTGGCCAATGAGACGCCGGTCGTGCCGGCTTCAGCCAAGGAGCCGGCCGGCGAGGCCTCGTTCCAGCTCTCTAAGGAGACCAAGAAGGTCAAGCTGAACCTGGAAGACCCCAGCTGTAGCAAGTACGTCATCATAGGCACCCGCCTCGACAGCAAATAGGAGGCGAGCTCGTCGACTTCCTCTGTGAGAATCGGGATATCTTCGCATGGACCCCAAAGGACATGCTGGGTATTCCGAGGAAGTAAGCCGAGCACAACCTCCACGTCCGCAAGCACGCCAAGCCTGTCCGTCAACACCTACGTCGTTTATCCGAAGAGAAGAACCATCGGTAAAGAAGTCGCCAAACTCTTGGCGGCCGGCTTCATCATGGAAGTGTTCCACCCCGAGTGGCTAGCCAACCCAGTCCTCGTCCTGAAGAAAAACAAGACTTGGCACATGTGTATAGACTACACCAGCCTGAACAAGGCTTGCCCCAAGGATCCATTCGCCCTCCCGCGGATCGATCAAGTCATCGACTCCACCGCCGGCTGTGAGCTCCTGTCCTTCCTAGATGCTTACTCCGGCTACCACGAGATAAAGCTGGACCCGGCCAACGCCCTGAAGACGTCCTTCATTCTCGGCGTCCTGGGAATGGGGGTACCCAGACTTGCCTGCCTGCGGCCCAGGGCGTGGCTCATCCAGCGGCCTGGTATGGCCCATCTTCATCGACAACCACTCAAGACCCTCGCGAGGCGGATGACGCAAGACCTCCTCAGGGGCAGCCTTCCTAGTCTGGCTCCCGAGGAGCGGAGATATCTATGCAAGGGGCACCTCGTGAGGTTCGCATGATGTGAGCCATGAGGACCAAGGCCAGGCGGGCGCCAGCGGGCGCAGAGTACTCGTTGCCTCTGTGGTGCTAAAGAGGCAAGCGCAGGCGAGGAGTCCTGAGGCACCAGGCAAAGGTTTCCATATCAGTGCAACGGGACCAAGACCAGAAGGACGGCAGGACGAAGGTCACCGCGGAGCCCACGACAGCGTCACCACCAGAGCCTTTGGCAGGCGAAGACCACCTTTTGTCAGGATAACTTGTACTAGTTGTCCCCCTTCAAATTGGCCGTTGTGAGATCCCTTCCCGCCTAATATTTGGGAAGAGGACCTAGGCATCTATAAACAGGACTAGCCACCACCATAGGGAGCACCTCATCTTGGATTGGATCCATTCCACCAAGGCCACCATACAAGCTCACCGAGCTCAAGAACACCTCTCCTCTGGAGGCGGTTCACCCCTTGTACCTGTTCATCCTCAGCCTGCAAGGCAATCCACCACACCACACTGGAGTAGGGTATTACACCACAACGGTGGCCCGAACCAGTATAAACACTCGTGTCTCTTGTTCTTTGGGTTCGTCGAGCTAGGACTTGAGATCGTTGCGAGAGAGAGCTTGGGGGAGAGAGATCTTCGTGCGCACCCCAGTGTTCGAACCTCAAGGGTTTGCTGGAACCCAGAATCCGACATTTGGTGCCCCAGGTAGGGGGTGCGCTGAAGCCTTTCTTCTGTCGATCCGCGCTCCGCTGCTCCACCGGATCCATGGCTGACGCTCGCTGAGCCCGTGCCGAGCGTCGTGCCACCCTCGCCGCTCGCGTCGCTCAGACGGCGCCCGTCAGCGGACCTCCCCGCCATTCTCCATCGTCCGCTGCCAACGCCGCCACCGGCCCGGCAGGGAACGAGCAGCAAGCTTCATCGTTGCCCCCTTTCGCGCGGCGGGACAGACGCACCGCCACCCCATCGCTGATTCTGGCCGGCTCGTCGTCCCACGCTCGTCACGCACCCACGGAAGCGCAGGCTGCGCTGCTCATGGCACGTGAGCACCTGCATTACCGTCCAGTCGACGACCTCTACGACGCCTGGCTTGACCGCATCGCCGAGCTCGTCAGCGCCGCTGGGGGCTCTCCTGCACTATCCCTTTCACTACCTCGACCACCTCCAGCAGCAGGCGATGTCGCTCATGGAGCGCCTCCACCACCTCCGCATCAAGACGCTACCCTCGCACCAAGACGCACAGTCCCGCGGCGTGACCCGCCACGCCGGGCACCCGTGCATGAAGAAGGAAGCTGCCAAGAAGTCCCTCGGCCGCAAGAAAACGCTCCTGCGCTCCCGGACCACTGCGTCAAGACCGCGCGCCGCCTGCTACGGTGGCGCGTGGATGTCAAGATCAGGCTCCGCCCCCGCGACGGGCTCCGGTGACCACAGTAGGCTGCCGTGCCTTCACGCTCGAGCTGCGCAGCGTCATCTGGCCCGGCAAGTTCAAGCCAGACCTGCCTCCGTGCTACGACGGCACCCCCGACCCCGCGGAGTTCCTGCAGCTCTATGAGCAAAGCATCAAGGCGGCCAACGGTGATGAGAAGGTCATGGCGAATTGGTTCCCTATGGCCCTCAAAGATGGCGCACGCTCGTGGCTCGTGAACCTGCTCGCAGGATCGATATCCTCCTGGGGTGAGATGCGCGAGCGTTTTGTCGCCAACTTCTAGGGCACTCGCGACTGCCCGCCGCCCGCGGGTGACTTGCGGCGCATCAAGCAGCAACCAGGGGAAACCCTGCAGAAGTACATCCAGCGCTTCAACAGCGTTCGCCTCAAGATCCCCAAGGTGACAGACGAAGCCATCATCTCCGCGTTCTCCGACGGCGTCCGTGACGTCAAGATGAAGGAAGAGTTCACCATCCACGAGGAGCCATGCACGGCCCTGGAGATGTTCAACATGGCGACCAAGTACGCGAGAGCTAAGGAAGGGCGCCTTTCCCTCCGCGAGCTCCCAGCTGCCGACCAGGAGGACAAGAAGGCCAAGGTCAAGGACGTGAAGCGCAAGGGGGCTGCAGTGCTCGCGGCAGAGCCAGAGATGAAGCGCGCCCGCGACCACCCCGAGTCGTCCAAGGCCAACCGCCCGTTCTGTGCCTTGCACAACGTTCATAGCCACAACACCAGCGACTGTCAGGAGCTCAGGGCCATCCATGATGGACGCTTCGGTCGACTCCCCGAGCGTAATGATCGGGGCTACGGCCGAGGAGAAGGACAAAGTGGGGGAGGCTGGGATGACCGTGGCCCCTGCCAGGAGTGGCGCGACCGGCCTCGTGAGGACCGTTGGCAGGACCCGCCTCATGAGGGCGCCTGGAGAGACCAGCCTCGTAAGGACCGCCCTCAGGGCAACACCGGGATCCCTCCGCTGCCGCCACCGCCAAGGAGGAACGACGACCATCATCAGGACGAGGGGGCTGGGGGCTTCCAAGAGCCTTGAGCCATCGCCTACATCTTGGGTGGCGCTCAAGCCCCAGCCTCTCAGCGTATCTTCAATCAGTTTGCTCGTGAGGTGAATGCGGCCCTTCCCAAGCTCGAGGCCACGCGCCCGCTCAGGTGGTCCAAGTGCGTCATCACCTTCAGCTCATCAGACCAGCTCAAGTGCGCGACGACAGCCGGCGCCCTCTCGATGCTTTGCTCCCCCGTCATCAGCAACGTTCAAGTCACCAAGACCGTCATCGACGGCGGCGTAGGGCTCAATGTCCTGTCCGTTGAGACATTCAATAGCCTTCAAGTGCCATACGATCAGCTGCAGCCTACCAAGCCCTTCTCAGGAGTGACCGACGGCTCGACCACCCCAATAGGGCAGGTCCGCCTCCCTGTCACCTTCGGCTAGCGTGACAACTACCGCACCTAGCTCATCGACTTCGACGTCGCCCACATCCGCCTGCCGTACAACACCATCCTTGGGTATCCAGCCTTGGCCAAGTTTATGGCAGTGACCCACCACGGCTACAACGTCCTCAAGATGCCAGGGAGCGGCGGCATCATCACGGTTTCATGTGAAGAAAGAGATGCGTTGTGCTCCCTCGAGCGCGCTTACCAGGCTGTAGCAGTCGAAAACCCCGACAACGAAGGCTCCCTGTACCCTCCTGAGGCCATCCCAAGAAGAAGAAGAAGCAGCTGTTCCACCCAGGACATCATGAGAGTGGCGTTTCTAGCGGCACACCTTAGGGTCTGCGCCCGCGGATGGGGCGCCTCCCTCCCTCGCATAGGAAGGCGCGCCTGGCGCCCTCCTCTGGCTGGGCTCGAGGGCTCTCTTCTGGAGGGCCTCAGACCTAGCCAATGTCACGAGGGAGGAGCTCGGGCACCACGTGGAGGCGTGCTTCACTGCACGCTTCCCTCAAGAGGGCACGAGGCGTGGAGCACCTAGTGCTCGGGAGTTCATCACCAAGGCGATCTAGGAGCTTCAAGAAGCAAGGACCATACGCGGCGACCGCCGCCCACCACCCGGCGCAGCTCCCCATCCTGGCGAGGACGGCGGGCTGCGCGTCTGCGTCGACATCCCAGGGCTCAACAGGGCCGCATCTCAAGGACGTTTCTGGCCTTCGCGCGTTGGATGGTGCGAGGGTCCACCTCATAGCTACGTTCGCATGCCATTCGGCTTGCCAAACGTGGTTGTCACCTTCCAGCGCCATCCGCGGAGCATCCTGGCGGCTCAGGAGGCCAGACATCACGCCGTCCTAGAGGAGATCGTGACGGTTCTCCAGGAGCCACCTGGGACCGCGGAGGCTCCCGAGGCTCAGGACCCTAGCGGCTCGTGAGGAACAACTCTTCGGCATGCATCTTTGGCTACTCCAACATCGCTCCAGCTACGGTATCAGGTGACTCTTTCCAGTTCATTCAGTTGGGGGCGCCCCTCGGGCAGCATTATCCCCAAGTCGCACGGGTCTGTCCCTGCGACATGTATCCTTTTGCATCTTTAACTTACTGTGCTTGGAGCGCCCCTCGGGTTGCATCTTCGCCAGGCCTCTCGGGTTCGTCCCAGTGGCACATATCGTTCTTGCATCTATCTGAGCTAACCTGCCTCTTTGCCTGAGTTGTTCTAAGATTGCCACCTGCTTGCCTGTTGCCCATCGCGGCAACCAGCGTTGCCGAGTGGCCCCCTGCTCATCCCGCAACGGGGGCTACTCACGCTGGCACGGCGCTTGTGCTCAGGTCCATCCCTGCAACGCCAACAAATCAGAGCGGTTGAGCTCGGGCTCACGGCATGCCCCGCGCACGTCACCTCACCAAGCCCTCAGTGCCTTCATCTTCTTGCGGAATGACTAGCGGCAGGCCGGCAAGCGCAGTTGAGACTCGCATTTCTCCCTCACACTAACCTGCAGGAACCTCTGGAGGCTGGCGACGGGCGGCACTACAGGCTCCTTCATTTTTTTAACGCAATTCGCTTGCGCGTTAAAGGGGGGGCTCCTGAGCATCGCGACTCAGGAGCTCTTACTGGCTCTCCAGCACTCACCCCCTCCCTGGCCTTGACCATGGCATCGGGACCTGGCATACCAGCGACGGCTGAGATTGCTCGAGGGCCGGGACCCGAGGACGTAGAAGAGCGTGAAAAAGAGGGGGAAGCTTGCCCGGGCCTAACCCGGCTACGCTATGGCCATTGACGCGCGAATCTGGCGCTGCACAAGGGATCGACTCAGGACCGCTAAGATAAGTCTCGCACTCGAATCAGGCAAGCGCTACGACAGCACAAGATTCCCATCTCTTGCAGTCTTACTACGGCGACGCCACCTTCCTTTCCTACCTTCAGGTAGTTGCTTGCATGCTAAAGGGGGCCTCTTGAGCATCGCGCCTCAGGAGCTCTTACTGGACCACAGGCCGCTCACCTCCTGGCCTTGACCACGGCATCGCGACCTGGCATACCAGCGACGGCTGCAGCCTGCCTGAGGACCGGGACCTGTCGGCATAGAGCACCAGGCTACCGCGAGGTTGGAAAGGGGGGACTGAGCCGGAGCAAGACGCGTAGTCGTAAATCTTTATAATAAGGATAATAGTAACAGAAGGCACTACAGATCCTTTACATGCCCCCATGGGGTTCATCTCGATTCCTCGCAGGGAGCAAAAGAAGAAGGTTTCTAGGAGCCCTATCTACAAGCGTCGCCACCGATGCCATCATCAATAGTGGGCCATGGGACGCCGACGCCAACCCCATCTGGATCAACAGCGGGGACGGGCGGACGCTGCTGCTGCGCTCCGGGCACGGCGAGAGCTCGGGGGCATGTAGCTGTCGTCGCTCATCTCCGGAGTCTCGTAGGGCTCGAGAGAGTCGCTGGACTCCCAAGCACCGTCACTGCTGTCGGAGGATCTGCCGGCGAGGCCAGTGGCGGGTCTGGCTCCTGCCGCTATGCCGTCCCGGCAGCCCCCTCCAGGGCAGCACTCCAAGCGGCGGCCTTCCTCGTCGAAGACCTTGAAGAACATCATGGAGGCACCGTCGTATTCGAAGTGGATGGTGAGGGCGCCCTCCACGCGGCAAGCTCGGGCGACCTCGCCCCATCCTCGGGTCATGAAGATCTTGCCCGCGGAGACGACCTCAACCTCCGCCCCCGTTGTCGGGGCATCACACTCGGCGTGCTACAGCCACAGCTCAAGTGGCCCCCTCGGCGGCATCTCTGCGGAGAAGAACTGCGGGAAGCGGATCCAAGAGCGTGGTGGCATTGCCGCCCACACCACAAGTTCACACGAGGAGCCCTTGGCGTGGGTTCCCGGGGCAGCGGCATGACCACCACAACCACGGCGCCGATTGCTGCCTCTTCCTCCGGAGCCCTCTGCCTGGGCGTACAAAGGCAGCGGATAGCCGGGGGGAGGCCGTTGATGCGAAGGCGTCGTCACCCCCGGCCTCACGATGACGTCACGAGAGCGGCCAGCCTCTTCTTCGGTGGGAGTGGCCCCGGCTCTTCGCGGGGAGCTTTCCCCTTTTCAGCAGCAGAGAACCTCCGTATCGGCGCCATGAGTGTCGCGGCAAGGAAGAAGAAGAAGAAGCGGGCGGAATGGAGGAAGAGATGAGTGACGGGGGCTCTGCCCCTCTCCTCATTTATAGCCAGAGGGAGGCCAACCGCCGGCCTCCACGATCCCAGGTAATGATGGTTTTTCTGCATGCAGCACGAACTCGTCAAGTCGGGCAGTTGCTGAGGCAGCATGGGGAAGCGGAGACACCCACGTCCTGTCAATTGCCATGCGTCAATCAAGGCCGCAGGCTATTGGGACCAGCGGCGCTCCGCACTTGACCCTTGGCTTTGCCTCGAAGCCAAGTCCGAGCGCGCCTTGGGCCTGGGGGCTTCTATCGGCGTCCTGGAAATGGGGGTGCCCAGACTTGCCTGCCTGTGGCCCAGGGCGTGGCTCATCCAGCGGCCTGGTACGTCCCATCTTCATCAACAACCACTCAAGACCCTCGCGAGGGGCCAAGCCTCGCGAGGCGGACGACGCAAGACCTCCTCGGGGGCGGCCTCCCTAGGTTGGCTCCCGAGGAGCAGAGATATCTATGCGAGGGGCACCTCGCGAGGTTCGCATGACGACCAAGGCCAGGAGGGCGCCAGCGGGCGCAGAGTACTCGTTGCCTCTTTGGTGCTAAAGGGGCAAGCGTAGGCGAGGAGTCCCGAGGCACCATGCAAAGGTTTCCATATCGGTGCAATGAGACCAAGACCAGCAGGACGGAGGTCACCGTGGAGCCCACGCCGGCGTCACCACCAGAGCCGTAGGTAGGCAAAGACCACCTTTTGTCAGGATAACTTGTACTAGTTGTCCCCCTTCAAATTGGCCGTTGTGGGATCCCTTCCCGCCTAATATTTGGGAAGAGGACCCGGGCCTCTATAAATAGGACTAGCCACCACCATAGGGAGCACCTCATCTTGGATTGGATCCATTCCACCAAGGCCACCATACAAGCTCACCGAGCTCAAGAACACCTCTCCTCAGGAGGCGGTTCACCCCTCGTACCTGTTCATCCTCAGCCTGCAAGGCAATCCACCACACCACACTGGAGTAGGGTATTACACCACAACGGTGGCCCGAACCAGTATAAACCCTTGTGTCTCTTGTTCTTTGGGTTCGTCGAGCTGGGCCTTGAGATCGTTGCGAGAGCGAGCTTGGGAGAGAGAGATCTTCATGCGCACCCCAGTGTTCGAACCTCAAGGGTTTGACGGAACCCAGAATCTGACATTCATCATGCCCTTCGGGGCGTATTGCTACATCACCATGTCGTTCGGCTTGAAGAATGCCAGCGCCACCTTCCAACACCGCAGGCAGAAGTGCCTGCTGCTGCAACTCGGCAGTAACATCCACGTCTACATGGACGACATCGTGGTGAAGACCAAGTAGCACCTCACGCTCCTCGACGACCTAAAGGAAACTTTTGCCAATCTACGTGAGTACCAAATCAAGCTCAACCCGGAGAAGTGCGTTTTCGGCGTGCCGGCCGGAAAGCTACTCGGCTTCGTCATCTCAGAACGCCGCATTGAGGCGAACCGGAGAAGATCAAGGCCATCGAGCGCATGTGCAAGCTGGCCCGGCTGCGCGATGTCCAGAAATTCACCGGCTGCTTGGCCTTGGTTAGCCGATTCCTTAGCCGACTGGCCGAGAGGGCCTTGCCCCTGTAGCAGCTGATGAAGAAGACGACGCCGTTCGAGTGGAGCGACCAGGCGGACGAAGCCTTCTGGGATCTCAAGCGCATGCTCTCCACCGCACCCGTCCTGGCCGCACTGACCGAGAAGGAGCCTTGTTGCTCTACATTGCCGCCACCTCGCGGTCGGTCAGCACGGTGATGGTGGTTGAGCGACCAGAGAAGGGCAAGGTCCAGTCCGTCCAGCGCCCATTCTACTACCTGAGCGAGGTGCTCTGCGCCTCCAAGCAGAACTACCCGCACTACCAGAAGATGTGTTACGGCGTGTATTTTACCGCCAAGAAGTTGAAGCAGTATTTCCAAGAGCATGTTGTCACAGTTGTCAGCATGACCCCCATCGGCGAGATCATGGGCTGCCGGGACGCCTCTGGTCGGGTTGCCAAATGGGCGATCGAGCTAGCCGGCCACACCATCCTCTACGAGCCCCGCACCATGATCAAGTCCCAAGCTTTGGCTGACTTCCTCATGGACTGGACCGAGACCCAGTACCTGCCAAACCCGGCCCGGGGAGTGCTGAACCCGACCCGGAGGCTGCTGAACCCAACCCGGGGACTGCTGGAACCCGGCCGCCGTCATCCCCAACCCGGGGGATGCCGCCTCC
Organism: Aegilops tauschii subsp. strangulata; assembly: GCF_002575655.3. Classification (NCBI taxonomy): domain Eukaryota; kingdom Viridiplantae; phylum Streptophyta; class Magnoliopsida; order Poales; family Poaceae; genus Aegilops; species Aegilops tauschii. The sequence continues at coordinate 206,585,228 of NC_053039.3, read as the reverse complement.
GGCTTGGGGGCTACCACCCCAGAACCCGCCATGGTGGCCGTCTTTGCTGTGGTGACGGCTCCATCATGGGCCCTGCCCATTTTAGAGTTCCTGGAGATCAGGGTTCTCCCCATGGACGAAACCGAAGCCCCGCAAGTGCAGCACCGGGCGTTCGCCTACAACATCATCAACAATGAGCTTGTCAAGCGCAGTTCGACGAGCGTTTTCCAGCACTGCGTCGAGCAGGACAAGGGCATAGAGATCCTCCTCGACATACATCAGGGCGGGTGCGCGCACCATGCCGCCTCGAGGTCCCTGGTGGCCAAGTATTTCCTCCATGGTTTCTACTAGCCCACGGCCCTCCAAGACGCCGAATCACTTATCCTCAAGTGTGAAGGATGCCAGCGCTTCAGCAAGCGTAGCCACTAGCCGGCTTCAGCACTGCGAACCATCCCGATCACCTGGCCCTTCGTGGTCTGGGGGCTCGACATGGTGGGACCCTTCAAGGCCGCTCGAGGCGGCATGACGCATCTGCTGGTGGCGGTGGACAAGTTCACCAAGTGGATAGAAGCACGACCGATCAAGAAGCTGGATGGGTCGACGGCCGTCCGATTCGTCAAGAACATCGCGGTGCGCTATGGCATCTCGCACAGCATCATCATGGACAACGCACCAACTTCGCCAAGGGCGCGCTCGCGCAGTACTGCTCTGTCTCTGGCATCCGCCTCGACTTGGCCTCCGTGGCCCACCCGCAGTCCAGCGGTCAGGTCGAGCGGGTCAATGACCTCACCCTATCCGGCATCAAGCAGCGGCTCGTGGAGCTGCTTGTCCGTTCACCCGGCAGCTGGATCGACGAGTTGCCGGCCGTCCTCTGGAGTCTCTGCACAACGCCAAACCAGTCGACCGGGTTCACCCCGTTCTTCCTTGTCTACGGAGCAGAAGCCGTCATTCCAACCGACATCGAGTTTGACTCACCACGAGTCATGATGTACAACTAAGCCGAAGCCAAGGAAGCCCATGAAGATGGCGTCAACCTACTCGAAGAAGCACGCCTCTTGGCGCTCAGCCATTTATCAGCAAGGCCTGAGGCACTACCACAGCAAAAAGATCAAGCCCCTCGCTTTCCGCGAGGGAGACCTCGTCCTCCGGCTCGTCTAGCAGCAAGCGGACCATCACAAGTTGGCCTCCCCATGGGAACGCCCCTTCATCGTCAGCAAAGCCCTGTGTGACCACAACGCGTACTACTTCATCGATGCCTGCAAGTCGAACAAGCGCAAGAGAGACACCGCTGATGAAGAAACAACCCGGCCATGGAACGCAGAGCTCCTCCGCCCGTTTTACAGTTAGCTGCGTGCACATATGTATCACTACCTTTTGTAACCGCATGAAAGACTATGGGGTCCTTGGACGACGCTTGGGGGCTGCCCTTTTTTCGACCAAGTCATTGTGTCTCACACGCCTGTGCAATTTTTTCTTAAAAATCCCCCACCTCCGGGTTGACCAGCTCAACCCGGGGGCTCAGGGGCTAGCCGGCTTGACCACCACCCGCCGCCTTCCTTAGCACATCTCGGCGTGTTCGGGTCACCGCAGCCCTCCACTTCGCCCTACACCACAGAACCGGCTTCGACTGTCGGCCGTCAAGAACTATGGGCCAAAGCACCAATACGTCGCAAAATACTAAGTTAGGACCGCCGGATTGGCCAACTCGGTCCCGCCGCCTTAACTTACCGCGCGACCGTTTGCTCGCCAACCGGCTGTGTCGGATTGCCGCCAGCCGGCCCAGTGGGTGTTTCGCTCGCGCTCAATGCTTGAAAAGCCTAAGTACCGCGCACTCCTTCCAAGGGCCGAACACCTTGTCACGGACCGGAGCCCGGCCGTTCGACTCGCGGGGGGAGGCCCGAGAAGGGAGGCAAGCAAGAAAATGGCTCAAAAAACAGAAAGCAAAAGTGCAAACACTCACGAAATATTTACATCGCAAGTTAAAACAGGCCCAAGGCTAGAGTTCATTACATTACACCCAAAACACCCCAGTGGGTGGGTGGACCTGCTACCTAATAGAAATTGTTGCAAACAAAAAACAGGATGGCCTCAGCTTCAGGCATTTCTAGCGCCAGGTCACGCAGCTGTCGGCCCCCCCTCGGTGGCCTCCGGGTTCACCGAGGTGCCGGTATCTTCCACCTCTCGTCCTCATAAGGACCCGACTCCTCGGAGCTGCCCTCTAGATCGTCCAGAAGCAAGCTGAAATCGTCAGGAGGAACGACTGCACCATCATTTGTTCGCTCCAGCTAGAACTCGTCGTGAATCGAGAACCCGACGATGTAGCTGGCCTAAGCAGCAACCCGTCCAGCCTCCGCCTGCAATTGGTGCTCCGCGCTGGCTCGCTGGCCCATCAGCTGGTCCAGCACCAGGTTCAGATGCCAAGACATCACGAACCTGAGCGCCATCTCGGCACCGACACGAGCGGCGGAGACACGCCATGCATGGAGCCGCTCCGGTCCAACCTCCAACCACCGCGCCAGCCGCAAGAAGCTATTTGGCGTGACGGTGCCAGGCTAGAGGGTCGTCGTCATCCTCGCACAGCCTCGGAAAGCCGCGCCATCTGCTCGCCCAAGACTTGCAGACGAGCTTTGGCCATGGCCATGATCTCCGAGAAGGTCCAGTCGACCCGTGGATCAGTCTCGGCGCCCACGATCCCCTGCGGTGACCGCTGGAAGCGAACGGCTTCCTCCGCTACCCTGTGGGTCTTCAGGAAGTGCCCTATCAAAAAGAAGAACAAGACAACTCAGTGACAAGAAGGATAGAAGCTGTCTTCTCAACCCAGCAGAATCAAAATAAAGCACTTACTGGCGAAGGTCTCGTCTAGGTGCTGCGCTTCAAGCAACATACCGTGCCGCTCCCTGGTGCCGGCACGGTCACGATCCTGAAGCGCCTTCTCCAGATCTGCGAACTTGGCGTCGGCCGCCTTCAGCTCGGCGTCCTTGGCAGTGGCCGCTTATTCATGCTCCACCTTCAGGCATAGGAGCTCCGCCTGGTGGGCCTCTGCTACCGTGTCGGCCGCCGCCTTCAGGCGGTCCACCTCGGCCTGGAGTTGACCCTTGTCATCTCCTGGAGAAGCACCGGCAGCTCAAGGCACAGCTTGCCGCCAGGTCGGCTTCAACAAGGGCTTGCTGGGCCTCCGTCGCCTTGGTCGCCTCCGCTTTCAGACGGACCACCTCGGCCTCGAGTCGGCTCCTATCGCCCGCCAGCTGCTCCTACAGCCGGCCGGCTTTGGCAAGTGGCCGCTCGGCTCCCACCGCCTCCGCCCTCAGCTCTGCCACCTCGACCCAAAGCCGGCCGGCTTCGGCAACGACCCGGTCGTATTGATAGCCGGCCCGGATCAGCCGGGTTCGCCAAGACGTCACCTCAGCCGCGGCGGCTGCGCAACAAAGACTCAGAATCAGATTAGAAGCAAGAAAAGTTTAAGACTAGACCCAACTACTACATAGTTGGCCTGAATCTCGGGGGCTACACCCAGTGGGTGCGCTAGCGCGCCCCCACTAAAAGAGCATGTGAGAGAATTACCTTCGGCGACGCGGAGTGCCTCCGACCTTGCGGCAAGCTGCGCCTTGAGCTGCCGGTGCTTCTCCAGGAGCAGGTTGAAGACATCGACCCGGTAGGAATCCAGTTGCTGCAAGGAATGAGAATCAGCATGAGCCAAGCATTTAAGATTCGACCCAACTACTACGTAGTTGGCCCGAATCTGGGGGGCTACACCCAATGGGTGCGCTAGCGCCCCCCACTAAAAGAGCATGCAAGAAGAAAAGCAGAAGACAAAGGGAAAAGCTTACCATCATGGCGCACTCCAGCTCGCGCGCCCGTTCCCTCTCGGCCTGGGCGAAGGCCTGGACCCTCTCTATGCGCCCTCGGAGGCGCTGGCTCACGGCGGCCATTGCCACCTCCTCCTGCGTCAGGGGCCCGAAGAAGACCTCGCTAGGCCCAGCCCGAGCCGGCTGCGGCCCGGCGGCCTGACGGCTCCCTGGCCTGATCACCAGGGCGTGCTCGTCGCTCCCCACCTCCTCCGAGGCTGGCGTCCCCTCTGGCACGACGGCCGGAGTCGTATGTGGCGACACGTGCTGCGGAGCCCCACACGTCGATGCCTGAGGCGTCCTATCCTGCGTCGCCTTCGGCGCCTCCTCCAAGAAGGCATCGCCGCCTCCTCTGTCGGCCTCCTCCCGCTCGACCACGTCGGCCCGTGGCGGGGTGTCGTCCCCAATCTCCACGACCTCCTGGTCGAGCTCCACCACCTCTGCACGGCCGTGATAGCCGCGCTCCCCCTTCGACGATGACGTCATGAAAACTGTCGCCACCGGCTCCATGCCCTCTGGCATCTCGGGCCATGTCGGCTCCCCGGCGGCCCGTCCCCTCGCTGCCGCGGCCCTGGTCCAGGCCTGGGCCGACGCCACCTCCATCTCCGCCTCGGCCCGGTTCCAGTCTCTCCAGGCCAGGCCCTCGGTGTCGGCAGAGTCAGGCCCAGGCCCGGGTCGGCCATCTCCTCGTCCCGGTCGATGGCGCTGGACCGGGTCTTTCGGAACACGACGCCACTGCCGGATGCGGCCTCCATTGCCGCCAGCGCCAGTGATATCGGCGACCTGAGGCATAGCAAGATAAACAAGCAAGAACAAAAAGAAGCCGTTCGGCGGCTCGCCAAAAATCAGCAGAAGGAACTTACCTGACCACCAGCGGGACGGTTGGTCTCGCCGGCGCCGCCTCTTGTTGGTGGGCGGCTTGGAGCTGGCGGCCGGGTCAGCCACGCGCTTCACAGCCGGCTTCCGGAGCGCCACGTCGTTCTTCCCTTGCGGCCGACACACTACTGCCGCCCTGCTGGACGACCCGGCTCCGGCCATGCCACCTCCTCATCCACTCGGCGCCGCTGCATCGTCGACTCGCGTCAGCATCCCCGTGCCGCCTCGCGGCCGGCATCTCAATAAATAAAAAGCACAGAAGCTCACCCGTGCAGTGCACCACGCTGGTGTCGGCGTCGGCCTCCTCCGGGTCCTTGCCCTGGGCCGCCGCCTCCTCCGAGCCGACCCGTTCCACTTGCGTCGACGCCCAGTGATATGGATGTCGGATGGCATACAGTAGCACCTCCCTCATCTCGGGACGAACAAGAAGATGAGCGCGGCAAAGTACAAAGACCAAGGACTCACCACTGGCGCCGGGATCGCATGGCTGTAAGGAGGCTTCCCGAATTGCCAGTCCTCCATCAGCCCGGCCTTTGAGATGTCGTTGACCCGGCGGGGGACCTGGTCCGTCCCCAGGCGCAGGGCCGATATCCTGTTGGGATCTTGAAGACCGATCATCAGGCCGACGATGTGGGTATGGCGCTGCAGCGGCAGCACCTGGCGCATGATGAAGGCGACAACAAGATCCGTGCCGATGAGCCCCTCCCGCTCCCTCATCTCCGCCACCCACTAGCACAGGTTGAGCACCACCTGCGACGGGTGCTTGGGGAAGTAGTTCAAGTTTTGCATCCCCTGCGGCGTCGTGTTGATGAAGGGCGGCGGATTGATGTGGTCCGCGCCAAGATTGCGGACGTAGAAGAAGGAGTTCTGGCACTTCTTGGCAGAATCCTCTAGCGGCATTTTGGGGCACCCCCGCGCGTCTGCGTCGAGATAACGGCGGCCCCGCAGGAGGACATCTTCCCGGCCTTCGGGACCTGCTGCTTCAAGGAGAAGAAGCGCACCCAGAGGTCGATCATGGGCTCGACCCCAGGTACCCCTCACACAGGGGGACGAAGCCGGAAAGCTGCAAGATAGCGTTCGTGCCAAGATGGTGTTGTTGGAGCCCGGAGAACTCCAGGAACATGCGGAAGAAGTCGCTCGCGGGAGGCCGAACCAGTGCTTGAAATGCGTGTAGAAGACCACGCGCTCGGTCCCTCCGGCCGCGTCTCCTGCTCACCCTCCGGCAGGCACACGGCACCTCTGTCTCCCTTGGCAGGCACTTGGTGTCACGAAGATACGTGATGTCCTCCCCGGTGATGGTGGAACCCATCCACGAGCCCGACGACAACGCCATCGACGGTGCGGGGCGGAGCAGGAAAGACAAGAAAGAGTGGCGATGAAGTCTTGCTTGAAGAGCGACGGAGCGTCGCGGCGCGCGGCGGTCACAAGAGCAAGAAGGAGAAGGAAGAAGAAGGGGAGCACGAGCGAGAATGATTTCCGCCGCCCCCTCCTCCCAATTTATAAGCCACGGTGGGAACATGGGGAAGTGGGATAGTTTGCGCTCGACCCTCCCACTTCCCCGCAATAACTGCGCACATACCATGCGCAATAACTGCCTTGAGAATGGCAACCGACCTGCGGACGCCGCAATAAATCCGCGCAAGTGGGTAGAGGGCGCACAGTGGCGGGCCACAGCCCGTCGCCCCGTCCCGTCGCGCGCGTGGCCTGTCAGGCCCCATCGGCTCCCGAGCGCCACGTGGCGCCCGCGCCGAGCCCAAGAGATTGCTTCAAGATTCGGCAGGCTCCTCGGTTTCCCGCCCACACCGGGATGCCGCGGTCCGGCTTCCGGAAGCCGACACACAGTGGGTGTTGTCGGACCCGGCGGTCGCAAGCTTCGCCAACAGCCGCCTTCTCAGGGGGGAAACTGTGATGGCCCTCCTACTTGAAGCCGGCGGACCTTCACAGCTTCGGGGACTACTGTCGGGGGGATGAACCCCGGGCAGGCAACGGAACCCAGATCCTTTTCAAAAACATCGAGGCCAGCTTCGCCCCTCAATCCGGCACGTACTTGGCCGGGTTTGTCAACCCGGCCAAGCCCTTCAGCCTAGCCAAGACGGCAACCCGAACCTGATGGCTGGCGCAAGCCGGTCGAACCCGGCAAACCAAGAGTTCCCCACCAAGCCAGCTCTCCCGTGGCATGTTCCTCAACCAGGCCATGGGTCAGCTCCTGTCCCATCCAAGGTACGATGGGACGGGTCTCCACTAAAGGGATGAGCGCGACAATAGTGCCCGACCAACTCCTCTGACCGGTGATGGCGTGGCTACAGTGCCCCACCTGCCCCGCTGACCGAGGCTGGCGTGGCTACAGTGCACCCATCGTCACCGTTAACGCCAGCAGACGGCAACCTGGTGGTGCACCACTGTAGCAGAGTCGACCCGGCCACTCCGTGACGATCGACAAGACAGAGAACAGTGCCTCCTGGCACGCGGGGCCCGCGCCTGGAGAACCCGGCGAGCCCTGATACCCGACGGGTCCTAGCACCGGCTTCCCGGACGATGACAACCCGGCCCCACGGCCTTGTAACATTACCGTGGTACCCCTGGGGGGTTGACCTATAAAACCCCCCAGGAGCCCTCATGCATGCGGGCGATCAAATCAGTAGCACACACCCACACGCACACACCAGGAGAGGGAGCAGCCTAAGCCTTGGCATGTCTTCCTTCTTCCTTCGAACAACTCTAGGAGCAACTCTGTACTGATACATATAAACCAAACTCGGCAGGACTAGGGGTGTTATCTCTCCGGAGAGCCCCGAACCTGGGTATGTCTTGTGTCCCTCGCTCGCTCATGCCGACCTCGCCTCTGGAGCCCACCGGTGCCCTCGAGCCTCCTCCTCTCTTTGGCCATCCTTTGGCATCTGCCATGCGCCCACCACGACAAAAATTGCAGCAATGTATTTTTTTAGTTTTAATATATGATAAAATATAGACGCGGGGGCCATAGTTTTCACTAGAGGCTTCTCTCATAAAAATAGCATATGGTGGGTAGAGAAATTTCTGTTGGGCAATTGATAGAAAATCAAATAATTATGATGATATCCAAGGCAATGATCATGTATATAGGCACCACATCGAAGACAGGTAGACTGAAACGTTTATGCATCTACTACTACTACAACTAGTTCACACATCAACCGCTATCCAGCATGCATTTACTGTATTAAGTTCATGGAAGAACAGAGTAACGCCTTAAGCAAGATGACATGATGTAGACAAGATAAACTCACGTATGAAATAAGTCCCAGCTTTTTACCCTTAATAGCAATGATACATGCGTGTCATGTCCCTTTCTGTCACTGGGACTGAGCACCGTAAGATCGAACCCATTACAAAGCATCTCTTCCATGGCAAGATAAATCAATCTAGTTGGCCAAACCAAACCAATAAATAGGAGAAGAAATACGAGGCTATAGTAATCATGCATAGAAGAGTTCCGATAAAACTCAAATAATATTCATGGATAGATCTGATACGTCTCCAACGTATCTATAATTTTTGATTGTTCCATGCTATTATATTATCTGTTTTGGATGTTTTATATGCATTAATATGCTATTTTATATTATTTTTGGGACTAACTTATTAACCTAGAGCCCAGTGCCAGTTTCTATTTTTTTCCTTGTTTTTGAGCTTTGTAGAAAAGGAATACTAAACGGAGTCCAAACAGAATAAAAATTCACGATGATTTTTCTTGGACCATAAGACACCAAGGGGACTTGGAGTGCAAGTCTGAAGATCCACGAGGTGGCGGCAAGGGTGGAGGGCGCGCCCTAGGGGGGGGCGCTCCCTACCTTGTGGGCCCCTCGTGACCTTCTTGACCTAGCTCTTCCTCCTATATATTCACATATATTCTAGAACCTCCAGAAGAATCCACGAAAACACTTTTTGACCACCGCAACCTTCTGTTCATGTGAGATCCCATCTTGGGGCCTTTTCCGACGTCATACCGGAGGGTGATTCGATCACGGAGGGCATCTACATCAACTGTATTGCCCTTCCGATGATGCGTGAGTAGTTCTACTGGTTTCACGATTTTAGAGATTATACAGAGGCGGAGCTAGGTCAAACGGAGCCACACGGACCCCACCATCCACCAAGGCACGCCTGGCCCCCAGAGCGCCCCTGGTGCCTTGTGGGCCCATGGACCCTCGTCTTGTCTTCTCCCGAAGCTTCTAGTTTATCTTTTGTCTAGAAAAAAATCTCTAAAAAGGTTCGTGGCATTTGGACTTCGTTTGGTACTGATATTCTACGAAACTAAAAACAAGCAAAAAGTAGCAACTGGCACTGGGCACTAAGTTAATAGGTTAGTCCAAAAAATGAGATACAATTGCTTGTAAGTGTATATAAAACATCCAAGATTGATAATATAATATCATGGAACAATCAAAAATTATAGATGTGTTGGAGACGTATCAGGTCATACGAAATGTCACTAATTAAGGAGAGATTTCACCTCGGTCTCAAGAGCTCTTGCACGTGCTCATGTATCGGTCCACTTGGCACTTGGGGAGACGGAGGTTGGTCCATGGGGATGACCGTAGGATGCTCTGCATCATCTGCCCCTGGGAAAGATTCGACCATAGATCGAAAACCTCATCACCATGGAAGGGAGATAGATCCTTCACATTGAAGATGTCGCTCATGTTGTATTTGTCGCATGGAATGTCGATCTTGTAGGCATTATTGTTGTAGCGTGCTAGCACCTTGAAGGGTCAATCAGCACGTGGTAGTAGTTTGGACTTGCGCTCGTTGGGGAAGCGTTCCTTGTGAAGGTGTAACCACACAAGATCTCCAATGTTGAATATCATGGGTTGCTTTTTGATATTGATCTTAGTCGCGAGTTGTCGTGGTTTTGTCACAACAGATGTCCTAATGTAAGGACTTAGTCGTGGATCCATCGCAACATAGTTAGCTTAAAGGGGTTTAAGCGGGACAAAGGACGCAAGGAGTTTATACTGGTTCGGACCCTTGCGGTGAAGGTAAAGGCCTAATCCAATTGATGTGGAATTGCTAGGGTTTCGATGACCAGGGAGCGAATCCGCTATGCCTGGCTCTCGAGTTGTTGTTTCTTGTCCCTAAACCGCCGCCGGGTCGTCCCTTTATATACACAGGTTGACGCCTGGCGGTTCACAGAATCCCAACCGGCTCATAAACGTGTCCGGCTCGGTTTCTACCCTTTCCTATCTTACAACACAAGTTACATATCATATGGCGGTTTATGTCTACGGGCCCTAATCCGCCTTTGGGCCCTGGACCTTCATGTAGATGCCCTCTGTAAAGCGCCATATTCCTTGTCTTCATGGGCTTCAATATAGATAACTCATTATGGGTATAACCCGGCCCCTCCTGGCCGGTTTATATTCACTGGTAATATCCCCAACATTAGGCCCCAGATTGATTTGAACATGTTCATGTCAATCTTGAACACTTAGGAAAATTTCTTCTTCAGTACCTTCGAGTAAACCTTGTAAACCGCCATGACATCATTTTCCAGGATTATAGTAAACCGTCATGACGTCGCCTATTCATTAAAGAACCGTATATACTTTACTTTTATTAACGAGCCTCCGAAAATCGAGGCGACAACTCTGTCACATATTCATTTTTTGGGCTCCTCGATTCCCGCGTCTGTCGCTTATCCCTTCATCTTATAAGTAGGGCCAGGGGTCCCTTTCCTTTTCTCCCCTTGCCTCTTCGCCTTTCTTGCACCTTGCGTCGCATCAGTACTCAAGCGCTGCCGCCGCCGTCGACCTTCGCCTCTGCCCCAACAACGGCCGCTGCATCAACCTGATTCGACCAGAGTTCCGCCTGTACGCCTCCACGTTCAACAACCCTCGTGAGTCTTTCTTTGCTCCTCCCCAGATCCCGTTAGGGTTTTCGGCGAGTTCATCGAAGCTTAGTGCTGTTCTTCCCTGTTCTTCTCCGTGGCATAAATGGCGAATTTAGATGTTATATTTTCCTGTGCGGTCGTAGTTATAATCCCCTTTTTCCTCATTAGCGCATCCTCTCTGTATAAAATAATATCATCTAGATCTGATGAACTGCTTAAGCACCTGTATGTTAGGTCTAAATATATTTTGATTTACTGATACGCTGCAGATCTAAATTTATCATATCAATCTGTGAAACTTGTTTTCCCCTCACTTAGATATTTTAGATCTGTACCTTCCATACCAAAGTAGGCGGTTTAACTTTTAGAAAATGATAATCCGGCAGGTACCATTAGTCCCCTCTTAAACCGCCAATTCGTTTATCTTTGTAACCCTTCCAATATCAAACTCCGGTTTAACAATGTGTGAATGCCTCAACGTCTTCTCCTGCTGATCTTGCGACGCTTTATACTTGCCAGTCATGATGCTTAAACCGGCATTTTATCCGTTCTTTCAGCTTTTCATTGAAATGGCCAAGCAATTTTATTCTTGTAACTGGGTCCCCTCCCGGGTTACTGAAGAGCAACTAAACGGATGTGTCGCAACTGGCGCTTTAGCAAAAAAGGAAGTCATCCACTGGAGGGCCCCTGGTCTAGAAAATCCTCCTGAGCCCAAGGATGGAGAAGTAATCGTGTTCGTTGATCATCTGGGTCGAGGGTTTAGCCCTCCCGGATCAAAAAATTTCCGTGATGTGCTTTCTAGCTTCCAACTCCACCCTCAAGATATTGGACCCAACTCTGTGTCCAATATTTGTAATTTCCAAGTATTTTGTGAGGCTTATCTGCAAGAGGAACCCACCGTTGAGATGTTTAGGTATTTCTTCTATTTGAACCGCCATACAAAATTTACAGATGGACCCAATACAGAACTTGGTGGGATGGTAATCCAGAAGAGGAAAGATGTCAGCTTCCCTCACGCCAAGCATCATAGTCACCCCAAGGACTGGAATCAGACTTGGTTTTATTGTCAAGACACGTCTCCAACTGATGAGAATCCTCTACCGGGTTATCGTCCTCACTGGCTTACCAATACACATCCATTCCCCCAACGACTTAGCGCCAAAGAACGATCCAAGTATGCGCCACAACTTTCAAAGCTTCGGGCCTTTGTTGCGAACGGTTTAACTGGCGTCGATTTTGTTCATTGCTGGATCTCCTGGAGCATTCTGCCTTTAAGCCGATGCCCCGGTTTAATGTGCGAGTACACAGGGGACTTGAAAGATCCTCAACGACATATTAACATTCAGCTAACAGAAGCTGAAATTACTGAAGCTGTGAAGAAGATACTGAATGAACCGGAGGCAGTCTGCAGCAAAACAGGGCTAAGTCCCTTTTGCGCTTCCAATAAACCGCCAGCTATAAGAATCATTTAACTTTTTGTTTTAACCTGGCCCTTTGAAATATTCCCTCAAAATTTTGTCAATCTTTGACAGGGTGATGATCCGTTCTGGAAGAAGAAATCACAGGATAAACCGGCAAAGACACCTCGCCCCAAGACTAAGTTACCAAAAAACCTGCCAAGAAGAAAACCATTGAATCCTCTGAACCCAACATTGATGATGATCTGGATAATCCGGAATCAGAGGTAGAACTTGACTCTCTTGGTTCTTTTTTCATATGCCTCATTGACAATGACTATTATCAGGATGACACTGAAGGCAGCCAAGCTGATGATGTAGAGGTAATTATTCTTTCCTCCGGTTCAGATCCTCTGCCAACACAGAAAATCTGTCAAGCAAACCGGAAAATAAGATTTTCTCACTCCCTAGCTCACTTGGACCCAAAATTTCTTTTGAAGAAGCAGCAACACGAAGCTCACCGCACTACCCGCCATAGCGGCCAAGTAGTTACTTCCGCCGGTTTACCGAACACTCCAATTCGGAAACGTCGATCCGAGGTCTCATGATACTTCTTATCCCAAGGCAGGTTATTTTCGACAACCTCTTAATCTGTCCGATTCAAATTATCAGGGGATACCTCATTCATCATCTGGCGAGTCAACGGCCACACAACTTCCAACCCTCAAGATGGTTCCTGGGTGAGTTATGTATTAAATTTACCTTTAATACCTTATGTTTGCCTGATGTACCGACCATTATGTTTGTTCTTCTCAGTGCCAAGCCTAGACCCAGCAAAAAGGCCAAGTTAAATAAACCGGCTGATGACAATGTGGTCATTGAACCGGAAAGAACTCCAGAACCGGGAAAAGCAAATGCTGACGCCATGCTTGATGATCCGCCACCGCAAGATCATGACTTTTCTGTTGAACAAGTGGAAGTTGATCCAACGGGCCATGCTGATAACCCGACAAGCCCGGTCCGAACAGCTGATAAATCGTCAAGTCCAGTTAAGGCTGCTGATAAACCGTCAAGTCCAGTGAAGGTTGCTGATGACAAGGCGAATGATGTTATGATTACTGGCTTCGGCCATAGCACCCCTGGCAATCCTGTCGCTTTATCAAAGCATAGTGCCAAGGAAGATTTTTGTGCTATGGACAAAGGCAATTGGAATGCAGATTTGTCAAGCTATGCCCACCTCAACGCCCAAGACATTCATTCTGGCTTTTTGAACCATCTGTACACAAGCCGCGACTATGAAGCCGGTTTAGTGAACCTGATGAAAGAGCGATATGAGGTAACTGCCGCTTGACTTTGCATAACTATTTCTCTCTTGCATCCAAATATTAACTCCAGTAGCCCCCAAGGGCTGGTTTATGATATCGATCTAAACCGGGACTTTGTAATACCTCAACTGTGTTTGCGTAGCCCCCAAGGGCCGGTTTATCGCTTCAAGATGAACCAGAACTTTAGAATATTAGTTTTGCAACTTTTGCCTGAGTAGCCCCCAAGGGCCGGTTTATGATATCAATCTAAACCGGGACTTTTATCATGCCAAATCTTTTGTTAAATAACGTTGTACACCAATCATCCACTAATCTGACTAAATGGAAGAATATCCATAATGTTACTTTGAGCGAATATACATTAGCCCCCCAAGTGCCAGGAATAATACTTGTATTGTGCTTGGGACTTTGTAAAAATTTCTGATAACAAGCAAATATGCATTAGCCCCCAAGTACCAAGTGTATAACTTGTTATCTGCTTGGTACTTCAAATATGTGCTGCCAAATCATGATGTATATGTTTCTTATAGGTTGAGCTGAGAAAAAAGGAGTCCCAAACCGCCGATCTTCAAGAAAACATCAAATCCCAACAAGTAGATACCTCCAAAGCCAAAGATGAGCTGACCAGTGCCTTAGCAGCCATGGAGAAGCTGAAGGAGAATTTCAATAAGGAGCGGGTGGATTGGGACATAGAGAAATCCACATTGCAGAGAAGGGCTGATGATGCAGAAGCAGCCCTTAAACCGGTGGTAGAGGAGCTGACTGGATTGAAGCGGCAGATAAATGCCATGACCACTACTGTGTTTGGTAAGTATCCCCATTAGAAGCTTTCAACATGTATTATCCCATAAGCTGCCGGTTTATCAATGTTCGTAATGATGCAGGAACTCGTATTACCCATCTGGGCTCTGACATGCAGAAGAAATTGAAGGCTGCCTATACTCTCACAGAGCAATTATATACCGGTGCGCAATGGATCATATCTACTGCCTCTCATAACAAGCCGCCCCCAACTTTAATCAAGAAAACCTTAGAAAGGTTATCTATGCTGTCTGCCCGGTTTGAAGAGTTAAAAAGATCAGCTGCAAGGGCAGGTGCTCTGACCGCGCTAACCCAGGCGAAAGCATGGGTACCTGATCTTGATCCGGCTGATGTGTGGAATGGCTATCCAAGCATAAGGGAGGATGGATCAGATTTTGATAATGATGATCTCCGAGCTTTGACGAGGGAAATGCGCCCCTTGGCTAGCAAGCTGGCTGAAGAAACCGATCTTTCCCATTATCAGTCAATTTATGATGCCGACAACAAATGGGTTAATGCGCCGACTTATGATGTGCAGAATCTGATCCCACCAATCCGTAAGCATACTTATGCCCCTAATGTTGAACGGTCCACCCTTATAAGCGATGAAGCTATCTTCCAAGCCTTGACTGGGATTGACTGGACAACCATTGACTTCTAGCCGCTGGGTGGAGAGGAGGAGGATGACCCGGCGCAGGATGATCCACAACCTTCAAGTCAGCCTGGCAAAAATTAATGATCCGGAGCCGGTTTAACTTCTGCATACTGCAATGCTTGGTTGAAAAGCAATTATCCTTTTGGGCATCAAGCGCCTTGTAATAGGCTAGCTTGAACACTTCGTCTGCTATGCCATCGTGCATATTTATTTTGCATGATACTGTTAATCCGCCATGCTGAGGATATATTGTGTCTGCTCGTAATCTGTAACAGTTTATTCAAGCTGTTCCTGCATACAAGAATTTGAAAGTGTCCTGGCGGTTTATCGCCGGACGGGTCATGATGCCCAAAGGTATAGCCAGGGTTTATAACCAAGGCTGTATTTAAAAATAATCAAATATGAAATAGATGATACCTGTGACATTGAATCACATCGTTGGTTTACCAACATTTTGTAGTAAGGGTGATAACCCAAATCTTGAGTATGGATAACTCCTCCCATATTTTGCCGGTTTATAATAAAACCGTACCGGGTTGTAATAAACACCGGAGTAATCATATATAATACTGAGGACTTATAGTCGAAACCAGGCCGGGTCAATAAGCACCGGATTATAACTGATCATGTACTGACAACTTGTAGTTGAAAGCCAAGCCGGGTCAATAAACGTCGGTTTATCATAAGATATTATAAACCTCGTCAAAGGAGAAAAAACTTGGCAAATAAAAGCGTAAAAAGAACATGCGAGGCTTTTCATGGGCTGCCAGGCCCAAAATCGAGGCTTTTCATGGGCTGCCAGGCCACTGAGTTAAACCATTTTACAAAGCCTTTTAAGATGGACCTCACATTAACCAATCGTCGTTTTAACTTTGACAAGTTCAGGGTCTATGAGATTGACTTGCCAAACGTTCGGCGGGTCATACCAGGATTACCTGGACGGAGTGGCTTACTTAAAAAAGGCAGGATAACCCGGGGTTTTAGGTGAATACACCTGGCTTCCAAGCCCGGCTTGATAGCCTATTACAAGGGTGTAGACTCTTTGTTCTTTGAGAAGCAAAGAGCCCCCGAGCAATATTTTGAGCTGTGCTCAGTGGGTGCCTATGTTTGAGTTGTGCTTTGCAACACTCTCTTTGGCCCCCAAGTGATTTCCCTGGTGGCCTTACGCCAATCAAGAGGTGTAGCTATGGTTCAAATATGACCAAGCCCCCAAGTGATTTCCCTGGTGGCCTTACGCCGATCAAGAGGTGTAGCTATGGTTCGAATATGACCAAGCCCCCAAGTGATTTTATATATATATATAGCTTTATAAGCCGGATCACCGGGTAAAAAGAACTCCGCTTTATAAACAGAAGCCCCCATGTAACCACACATGATGTAAGGAAAACAACAGAGACCCCGCTTTAGCTGAGGCTCCGGTTTATTATATTGATCATAATATATACATTGTCATAACTATGTACATAAGAAGAGCCCGTGGCTCAAGTATAGTAAGACCGAAGATGAGCGATATTCCACGGCCGGTGGGTCTCCTCCTCCGATTTACGTGAGTCTTTGTGCTCTCGAACATCGATAAGGTAGTATGACCCGTTATGCAGATTCTTGCTGACCACAAAGGGTCCTTCCCAAGGCGGGGATAACTTGTGCATATCAGTCTGATCCTGGATGAGTCGGAGCACCAGATCGCCTTCTTGAAAAGTTCTAGTTCTAACCCGGCGGCTATGATAGCGACACAGATCTTGCTGGTAAATCGCCGAACGAGCTGTTGCAATGTCACGCTCCTCATCTAACAGGTCAAGTGCTTCCTGTCGTGCCTTCTCATTGTCAGCTTCGACATAAGCTGCCACACGAGGCGAGTCATGACAGATGTCACTAGGGAGAACCGCCTCTGCTCCGTAAACCATGAAAAAAGGCGTGTAACCCGTAGACCTGTTGGGCGTGGTATTGATGCTCCATAACACAGAAGGTAACTCCTCCACCCAACAACCCGGCGTCCGTTGTAAAGGAACCATGAGCTGGGGCTTGATGCCTCTCAGGATCTCTTGATTGGCTCTCTCCGCTTGACCATTAGACTGCGGGTGAGCCACTGATGATACGTCAAGCCGGATGTGCTCATGTTGACAAAATTCTTTCATAGCACCCTTGGATAGATTAGTGCCATTATCAGTTATGATGTTGTGTGGAAAACCAAACCGGAAAATCACCTTCTTGATAAATTGAACCGTCGTGGCTGCATCACACTTACTAACTGGATTTGCCTCTACCCATTTAGTAAACTTATCAACCGCCACCAGAAGGTGGGTCTTCTTATCCTTGGATCTCTTAAAGGGCCCAACCATATCCAGCCCCCAAGTTGCAAACGGCCAAGTGATTGGAATCATCCTCAGTTCTTGAGCCAGAACATGAGCTCGGCGTGAAAATTTCTGACAACCGTCGCACTTTTTCACCAAGTATTCCGCATCAGCATGAGCCGTCAGCCAATAAAAACCGTGACGAAAAGCTTTAGCTACCAAGGACTTTGAACCGGCGTGGTGACCACAATCTCCTTCGTGGATCTCACGCAAAATCTCACGACCTTCTTCAGGAGATACGCAATGTTGAAACACCCCTGTTACACTGCAATGATGCAATTCTCTATTGACAATAGTCATTGACTTGGACCGCCGGATTATCTGCCTGGCCAAAGTTTCATCCTCTGGTAACTCGCCCCGATTCATATACGCCAAATATGGGATCGTCCAATCTAGGATAACGTGAAGAGCCTCCACCAACTGAGGCTCCGGGTCAGGAACAACCAAATCCTCCTCTATAGGTAGCTTGACCGACGGGTTATGCAACACATCCAGAAAAACATTGGGTGGCACCGGTTTACGTTGGGAACCCAAACGGCTCAAAGCGTCCGCCGCTTCGTTCTTTCGGCGGTCCACATGATCAACCTAATAACCCTTAAAGTGACCAGCCACAATATCCACCTCTCGTCGATACGCCGCCATGAGCGGGTCCTTGGAATCCCAAGTACCAGACACTTGTTGAGCTACCAGGTCCGAATCACCAAAGCACTTAACCCGGCTTAAATTCATCTCCTTAGCCATTCGAAGACCGTGGAGTAAAGCCTCATATTCAGCTGCATTGTTAGTGCAAGGGAACATTAAATGGAGAACATAACAAAACTTATCACCTCTTGGGGAAGTTAACATGACTCCAGCCCCCGAGCCCTCCAATTGCCTGGACCCATCAAAATGAATGGTCCAATAAGTGTGATCCGACTTCTCTTCTGGCGCCTGCAACTCTGTCCAGTCATTGATGAAATCCACAAGCGCTTGGGACTTAATTGCCGTACGAGGCACATATTTTAACCCATGCGGTCCAAGCTCAATGGCCCACTTGGCAACCCGGCCAGTTGCTTCCCTGTTTTGGATTATATCTCCCAAAGGGGCAGAACTGACCACAGTGATGGGATGACCCTGGAAATACTGCTTAAGCTTCCAGCTTGCCATAAAAACTCCATACACCAATTTCTGCCAATGTGGGTACCTCTGTTTGGACTCAATAAGCACCTCACTTATATAATAAACCGGTCGTTGAACCGGATATTCCTTCCCAGCCTCCTTGCGCTCCAACACAATGGCCACACCGATAGCCCGGGCATTAGCAGCCACATATAACGACAGCGGCTCTTTATTGACCGGAGCAGCAAGGACAGGTGGCTCAGCTAACTGTTTCTTCAAGTCCTCAAACGCCGCATTAGCAGCATCACTCCAGACAAAATTGTCTATCTTTTTCATCATCTAATAAAGAGGGATAGCCTTCTCTCCCAATCGGCTGATAAACCGGCTCAGTGCTGCAATACAACCTGCCAAACGTTGAACATCGTTGATACACGCCGGTTTAGCCAGAGACGTAATAGCCTTGATTTTCTCCGGATTAGCTTCAATGCCCCTATTTGACACCAGAAACCCCAAGAGCTTGCCTGCCGGAACACCAAAAGCACACTTGGCCGGATTAAGCATCATCTTATAAACCCGAAGGTTATCAAAAGTCTCCTTCAAATCATCTATCAATGTCTCCTCTTTCCTGGATTTTACCACAATATCATCCACATAAGCATGAACATTGCGCCCGATCTGATTATGCAGACAGTTCTGCACACAGTGCTGATAAGTCGCTTGGGCACTCTTGAGCCCAAAAGGCATAGATACATAGCAGAAGGCTCTAAAGGGAGTTATAAAAGCTGTCTTCTCATGGTCCTTAACTGCCATTTTAATCTGATGATAACCCGAATAAGCGTCCAGAAAACTCAAACGCTCACAACCCGCCGTAGCATCAATTTGATCAATACGAGGGAGAGCAAAAGGATCTGCTGGACAAGCCTTGTTCAAATCTGTGTAGTCCACACACATACGCCAAGTGCCGTTCTTCTTAAGTACTAGCACCGAATTAGCCAACCATTCAGGATGAAATACTTCAATGATAAACCCTGCTGCCAAGAGCCTAGCTACCTCCTCACCAATGGCCTTGCATCTTTCTTCATTGAAGCGGCGGAGAAACTGCTTGACCGGTTTAAACTTGGGATCGACATTAAGAGTGTGCTCAGCGAGTTCCCTCGGTACACCTGGCATGTTAGAAGGTTTCCATGCAAAGATGTCCCGGTTCTCACGGATGAACTCGATGAGGGCGCTTTCCTATTTTGGATCCAAGTTAGCGCTGATGCTAAAATGCTTGGATGAATCGCGAGGCACAAAATCAACCAGCTTAGTCTCATCAGCCGATTTAAACTTCAAGGCCGGATCATGCTCTGTAGTTGGCTTTTTCAAAGAAGTCATATCCGCCGGATCAACATTGTCCTTGTAAAACTTCAACTCCTCTGTTGCACAAACCGACTCAGCATAAGCCGCAACACCCTCTTCACATTCCAAAGTGATCTTACGGCTCCCATGTACTGTGATGGTCCCTTTATGACCCGGCATCTTGAGCTGTAGATAAACATAACAGGGCCTTGCCATGAACTTAGCATAAGCTGGCCGTCCAAACAGGGCATGATACGGGCTCTTGATTTTCACCACTTCAAAGTTCAAGGTCTCTGATCTTGAATCATGCTCATCTCCAAAAGCAACCTCCAGAGCTATCTTGCCAACTGGATACGCCGATTTACCAGGCACCACACCATGGAAAACGGTGTTTGACGGTTTAAGATTTTTATCCGTTAACCCCATGCGACGAAAGGTTTCATAATTAAGGATATTGATACTGCTTCCTCCATCCATGAGCACCTTGGTGAACTTATACCCTCCAATCTGAGGCGCCACCACCAATGCCAGATGACCCGGATTATCAACCGGGGGAGGATGATCCTATCGACTCCACACAATGGGCTGTTCAGACCAGCGTAAGTAACGAGGCACTGCCGGTTCAACGGAGTTCACTGCCCTCTTATGAAGCTTCTGATCGCGCTTGCACAGGCTAGTGGTGAAGACATGATACTGCCCACTATTCAACTGCTTCGGATTGCTCTGGTAACCCGACTGTTGATGCTGATGCTGACTCCCCTGATGATTATAACCACCCTGGCTGCCCTGACTGCCTTGATTGCCATGTCCGCTTTGATTACCTTGAAATCTTGAGCCAGAACTGCCTCCACCATAACCTGGCCCATGAGAACCGGGTCCTGAACTGCCGGACAGTCCATGATCATATCGGAAAAGATCCGAATTTTTGAACTCCCGCATAATAAAGCAATCCTTCCAGAGGTGCGTGGCTGGCCTTTCTCGCGGCCCGTGCTTTGGGCAAGGCTGGTTTAACAGGCGCTCAAGATTGGGACCTGATCCTCCACTCTGCGGGGGCGGTTTACCCTTTCGATGCTGACAATTATCCTGCGTGTTGGTGTTAGCCACAAAATCTAAATTGTTATCTGCTTTACGCTTACCGTTGTTTCCATGACCCGCCGGGTTATGCTGCTGCCCTTTGGTGCTGCCGCTCTTCTTTCCCTTTCCCGGCTTTTCATCGTCAGACTCAGGGTCCTTGGTACTATCAGATTCGGCATACTTAACCAGAGCTGCCATATGCGTCCCCATGTCATTGCAGTGACGTTTGAGCCGTCCCGACTTCAACTCCAGAGGTGCGAACCGGCAATTGCCTTCCAACGTTAAAACTGCTGTATCAACGTTGATGCGGTCCGATGAATGCAAAATTTCTGAAACCCGGCGCACCCAATGGGTTGTCGATTCTCCTTCCTCTTGCACACAGGCAGCTAAGTCCACAATTGACATGGGCTGCTTGCACGTGTCCTTGAAATTCTGGATAAACCGGGCCCTTAACTCGGCCCATGACCCAATGGAGTTAGCTGGCAAGTTCTTCAACCAAGTGCGAGCGGTTCCCTCCAACATCATGGTGAAGTACTTAGCACATGCCGCATCATCCACATCCAGCATCTCCATCGCCATCTCATAGCTTTCGACCCATGACTCAGGGGATAAGTCAGCAGTGTAATTGGGCACTTTACGTGGACCCTTGAAATCCTTGGGCAGCCGTACATTATGTAAAGCCGGGGTGAGACACGACACCCCCAAAGAACTGGAGGTAACTCCTGGCTCCACCAAAGTCGTCGGACGAACCGGAGTAAGCTGACGGGACGCGTACTGCGCTGCTAACTCGGCTTCCCGACGTGCTCTTCCTTGGTCCACCATGTTCTGAGCATCAACACCGCCACCCGCCGGATTATGGCCACGAGGTGGATTACGATTCCGCGCACTGCTCAACACGGCCGGTTCATCAATATGCCAGCTGTAACTCCGGCTTGGGCGGGGGGGTGGAATGAATCCTCTCGCGGCTGTATGAATAAGCCTGCTGCTGAGTTAAGGCTGTCTGAAGGAGCTCTCTAGCCCGTCGTGTCTCAACCGCTACTGGGGACTCGCCTTTGACCGGAGAGCCGCCAATCGTGAAGCGGCAGCGACTATGTTATCCAACGGGTTAGAGTAATGACCCGGAGGTGTTGAGACGTGCGGCGATAGGATATTGATCTGACGAGGCGGGTCCATCGGGCGCGGCTGAACCGGCGCCCCGTTCCAAGTGCCTCCACCCGGTTTACCACTGGCTGGTTACTGGTTCCTGCTCTTGGCGTGTTAAAGAGATTCCTTGCCTCATAAACCAGAGGTAGGTGAGACCGGTACCTTCTCCTCATGACATCATTTGATGCGCTCTGATCCAACATAAGCCGGTAAGCCTGTGCATCCAACTCAGCTCGCTCTGCAGCCATCCTGGCGTCCTCAGCTGCCAGGTCTGCCTTGGCTTGAGTTATCTGATCCTTCACTTTCGCAACTTCCGCGGTATGCTCATCGTGATTCATCGGGTTAACTTCCGCCGCCAGCAGCGCTGCCAAAGCATCGAATAAGTCAGACAAAACCTAAGCCGGCTGTCGCACAGGGCCTCCTGCCCCAGCTGGTGCCGCCGCCGCTGACCTGGAGATCATCACCGCTGCACTCGAAGAGTGCTGCGCAGGCTATGTACCGGCCATGAAGATTGCAACCCGGCTTGGCGGATCAAAGGGGTCCGGAATACTGTCGCTAAGGATGGCAATGGGTAGGGTATGGGGCGGGTAGAGCAATACCATACCCATACCCATGTAATCAATGGGTACAAAATTCTACCCATACCCGTACCCATGGGTATGAACCTTTACCCGTACCCATACCTGATGGGTAGCCATACCCATTGGGTACCCAACGGGTAGATCAAATAATACACAAGTTATTCGCAATTTTACATTCATCTATAGCACATTTGACAAAAAAATATTGATCTCAACTCAATAACAGTTAGATGAGTACATGATAATTATCTCAATTCAAATTGACAATTGGTGACAACTTTAACATAGGTTCATAAGCTCATGACACAACTTTAACATAGGTACACTTGTGAATCACGGGTAAAACTCACATGTTAGTATAAATGGGTAGGGAATGGGTATATCCATGGGTAAAAGGCTATACCCACACCCTACCCATGACTTAACGGGTAGGGTATGGGTACTACCCATGGGTTTAAAATTGTGCCCATACCCTACCCATGCGGGTACGGTATCCGCGGGTACCCATACCCATGGGTAAAATTGCCATCCTTAACTGTCGCCATCGGAACAGCCCCCAAACCGGCCATCTTGAAATTGGTACAATGACTCGGTCTCTCCGGTAGATGACTCGTCATCAGAGTAGACGACGGTTTCACCACCAGATGCTGATCTATCCTCAGATTCCGCTCCGTGGATAACTCCCACGAAGGCACGCTTCATAGCAGGCTGAACCCGGGCGGGTCTCGCACACTGAGCCGTTTCGACGATGTCGGTGCAGATGTCCGGCTAAGGGCCCGGTTCGCCAATCTTGCCAATGAAGACGTGAATGCCGCCGAAGGGGACCCGGTACCCGTACTCAATTGAGCCGGCCTTGGGGCCCCAGCATGTGTTGTCGATGTAGAGCTTGCCGCGACGACTCTTCGTCATCCGGCCCACAGCGTATCCCTTGAGCCCTTTGAAGCTGCCCTCTAAGAACTCGAAACCATTGTGTGATAGCCCCACGGTGGGTGCCAACTGTCGTGGTTTTGTCACGGCAGATGTCCTAATGTAAGGACTTAGTCGTGGAGCCATCGCAACATAGTTAGCTTAAAGGGGTTAAAGCGGGACAAAGGACACACGGAGTTTATACTGGTTCGGCCCCTTGCGGTGAAGGTAAAGGCCTAATCCAGTTGATGTGGAATTGCTAGGGTTTCAATGACCAGGGAGTGAATCCGCTATACCTGGCTCTTGAGTTGTTGTTTCTTGTCCCTAAACCGCCGCCGGGTCGTCCCTTTATATACACAGGTTGATGCCCGGCGGTTCACAGAATCCCGGCCGGCTCATAAACGTGTCCGGCTCGGTTTCTACCCTTTCCTATCTTACAACACAAGTTACATATCATATGGCGGTTTATGTCTACGGGCCCTAATCCGCCTTTGGGCCCTGGACCTTCATGTAGATGCCCTCCGTAAAGCGCCATATTCCTTCTTCATGGGCTTCAATATAGATAACTCATTATGGGTATAACCCGGCCCCTCCCGGCCGGTTTATATTCACTAGTAATATCCCCAACACGAGTGGTTGTACTTGGCGCTCCATTGTTTGCCTTGTATCTTCATGCACCTTCTTGAGATAGCTCGCTCATGCACTCGCGTCTATGTTGATGTGCTCTTGTAGAGGTAATGGCAGAATGTCCATTGGGGACAATGGATTGAATCCATAGATGACCTCGAAGGGGGACTTGCTGGTAGTAGAGTGTCTTTCTCGATTGTAGGCGTACTCGGCGATGGGCAAGCATTCCTCCCACTCCTTGATTTTCTTCTTGATTAAGGCTCGAAGAAGTGTAGATAGCGTCCGGTTGGTGGCCTCCATTTGGCAGTTGGTTTGCAGATTGTAGGCCGATGAGAAGAGTAGCTTGATTCCAAGCTTGGGGCATAGCATCTCCCAAAAATGGCTAAGCAACTTGACGTCGCGGTCCGACACAATAGTCTTGGGCACTCCATGTAGATGCAATACTTTCCAACAAAAGAAATTTGCAACATGTGAAGCATCATCTATCTTGTTACATGGAATAAAGTGTGTCATCTTAGAGAAACGGTCCACAACAACCAATGCTGAATCTTTGCCATTTTGAGTTCGTGGCAAACCAAGTACAAAATCCATACTAATGCCTTCCCATGGGTGATATGGAAGAGGAAGTGGCATATAGCGACCATGGGGTTGAGCTTTAGACTTAGCTTTGCGACATGTAGAGCACCGGTTGGTGTAGCGAGAGACGTCAAGAAACATCTTGGGCCAAAAGTAGTTCTTGGAGAGTGTAGCGAATGTCTTGTCGCGTTCGAAGCATCTCATAAGTCCACGGTGAGCCTCTTGCAAAAGCAACAAATGAAGAGAAGAATCGGGGATACAAAGCTTGTTAGCTAGCATTAGATAACCATCCTTTATATAATACCGCTCCCAAGTGATATGCATTAGACATTTTGCATAAGGAATGGCAAATGAAACATCATGCGCATACAAGTCTTTGATGTGCTCTAATCCTATGACATTCAATTCAAGTTGAGTTACAAGCATGAATTTGCGGGAGAGAGCATCCGCCACAACATTTTCCTTGCCTTTGATGTACTTGATCACATAAGGAAATGACTCAATGAACTCACTCCATTTGGCATGTTAATTATTCAATTTCGTTTGACCTTTAAGCTATTTAAGTGTCTCATGATCTGTAAGGATGACTAATTTGCGAGGGCAAAGATAATGCTCCCACACAAGCAAGACTCTCACTAAAGCATATAACTCTTTGTTATATATTGGACAATTAAGTTGCGCTCCGGGTAGTTTCTCGCTAAAATATGTGATTGGGAGCTTCTCTTGCATCAACACACTACCACTAGTGTTGCAATGCACTTCAAAAGTTTTATCAAAATTGGGGAATGCAAGCAATGGAGCATGCATATGCAAGTTTTTAAGCTCATGGAATGTGGTGTCTTGGGAAGGTCCCCAAACAAATGATGCATTCTTCTTACTCAATGCGTGCAATGGTGATGCAATCGTGCTAAAGTCCTTAACAAATCGACGGTAAAAACTGGCTAGGCCAAGGAAACTACGCACTTGTTGCAAGTTGGTTGGTTGTGGCCAAGTTTTAATAGCGTCAATCTTAGTCTTGTCAACGTGAACGCCCTTAGAAGACACAAAAATCCCAAGAAAACAAGCTTGTCAACACCAACAGTGCATTTATCCATGTTAGTATAAAGGTGCTTGTTTCGAAGAACTTGTAATACATTTCTAAGATGTATGACATGATCCTCAAGAGATTGACTAAACACAAGTATATAATAAAAGTATACCACAACACATATGCCAATATATTTGCAAAGAACATAGTGCATCACACACATAAAAGTGCCAGACGCTTCGGATAAGCCCATAGGCATAACTAACCATTCATACAAGACAAATTTGGCTTTAAATTATAGTAAAAAAATCATTTTGAAAGCTGTTTTCCATTCATCACCCTCTTGAATGCGAATTTGATAGTAGCCACTTTTAAGATCGGTTTTGGAGAAAATGGTGGCCCCACTAAGCTCATCTAGCATATCATCAAGGCATGAATGGGGTGTCTATAATGAACAGTGATAGAATTTATGGGATGGCAATCAGAACACATGCGATAACTACCATCTCTCTTAGGCACCAAAATGACCATAATGACACATGGACTTAAGCTCTAGCGTACATACCCATTCTCTAGGAGATGTTGGACTTGGCGATGGATTTCTTTGCTCTCGTCGGGGTTGACGTGGTATGGTGCCTTGTTCGGTAAAGGTGTTCTGATGAGGTCAATGCGGTGTTTGATTCTGCGAAGTGGAGGAAGTCCGAAAGGTAGCTCATCAGGAAATACGTCCTTGAATTCCTACAATAAATGAGACAACACAAAAGGTAGATGCCATGAAGTATTAGTCCTTACCGCCTCATATTTGCACATAAGTACAAAGTGAAGAGCACTCGATGGGCTCTCACTCACATCCGTCATGTCTCTTTTGGTGGCTAAAAGCACTAGGTTTTTCTTGTCGCTCATCATGGAGTCGCTCAATTTTGGCTTGTGGCGCTCACTCTCTTTTTGGTGGTTCACTCGCTCACTAGTCTCTCCATGATGGGTCGATGCTTGCTTGCCGGTGATCACTTGACTTGGCGACATGGGTCGTAGCACGTACTCCTTTCACTTCATCTTGAAGCTAGCCCGTTGTGGATGACGCCTCAGTAGAATTGACAAGGTCTTCCTAGGAGAAGGTGGCATACGAACATGGGACCACATCACACTCCAATGTATCTTTGTAAGCGCCAACCTTGAAGGATACTTGAATGGTGTGCTCCACTTGAATGGTGCTGGAGTCGCTCAACCATTGAACCTTGTAAGGGCGAGGGTGCTTCTTCTTGAGTAATTGTAGCCTTGTACATAGCTCATCGCTTGCCAAGTTGTGACAACTTCCTCCAACAATGATGACCTTGATGGAACGTCCATTGATGCCCGCTTTGGTATGGAAGATATGGCATCGTTGATATTCATCTTATTGATGTTGAAGTGTCAAGACCTTGGAGACAACTAGAGCGGGGCTCGCATCATTGTCACAAAAGACTTGAGCGTCTTCCTCTTCATTCACTTGATGGTGCATGGCCACATGCTCAAGCGCTTCCATTTCTTCTTCACTCATGGAATCGTAGGTGTCGTCATCATTGGTAATCATGGTGCGCCATGTTGGACATTGGTATGTCTTGTGACCCCGGCCTTGGCAAGTGAAACATTTGATGGACTTTTCTTGCCAGCCTCATTGGTTGGAGTAATTAATGATGGAGCCTTTGGCTTGAAATTTCTTGTAGTAGAAGGACGACTCGAAGGTGTCGAAGATGACGAAGTTTTCTTGTAGCTTGACTTGTCACCGTTGCTTGGAGAAGCTTTAGTCGAGGTAGAAGGTGTCGTAGTCATTGAAGCTTGAGTGTATGGACCGTAGGTCTTGCAAGATTACTTGGCGTACTTGATGTCCTCTTACACTTGTCGCTCCGCCTTGGTAGCTTGGTGCACTAGCTCGAGGTGGTTATTTTACGATTGGAAGTCCGCGATTTTCTTGATGGGATGGTTGAGTCCATTCAAGAAACATGCCATAGTTGGCTCCTCATCTTCCGTGACATTGGATCGTATCATTGGAATCTCCATTTCCTTGTAATACTCATCAACGGATTTCGCGCCTTGCTTGAGAAGTTGCAATTTCTTGAAGGGGCCGCGGCTACAGTATGTAGGCACAAAGCATGCTCTCATGACCTCCTTCTTTTGATTCCATGTGGTGATAGGTGGGTCGCCTTTGGCTTGGCGCCACTCGATGACTTGCTCCTGCCAAATGAGGACATATTCTTGAACTCAAGTGAGGCCATGGCAATCTTCTTCCCCTCTTCATAATTGTGAAGACGGAATATCTTGTCGACCTTCAATGCCCATGACACTACAAGGAAATGGCTTATAGGTGAACCACAAATAGTGGCAGGCGGGGCGTGGCACCCGCCATTGTTAATTTTGAAAGAAAGCAGTGGCGAGTAATAAAACGGGACCGCCACAGCTGGGCGAGTACTTGTGGCGGGAGGCCAAGATTACCCACCAGAGCTGTGCACATTCTAATTTCTTCCCGTCTAGCAAGCTACTGTTGCGGGTGGAGTGCGGCGCCCGCCACAGTTCACTTGCACATATGTGGCAGGCAGACATCGACACCCGCCACAGCTATATTTGGGCAGCCATGCGCCAACCATTTTCAAATATTTTCAGAACGTGGGTCGCGGGTATTAGCAGTCGCCCGCCACAGCTATATTTGGTCACTTCGCACCCGTCACTTCTCTACGACGCATTACCTGCCCCCTCCTCGCACCACTTGAATATCATTCTACACCCAAACCCTTTCTCCCCTCCTCTCTCGCTACCGCCAACATCGTGGCGTCATCCGTTGCCACCGGCGAGGTCGGGGTCCACCACCTCGAATGGCGGCGAGGAGCCAATTGTTGGCGTTCTGGGATCGGGGGTCCCCAGACTTGCCTACCTCGGCCCACGGCGTGACTGAGCTAGCAGGCCTGTATTTCGTCAGCACGGTATTGCGGGACGCGAGGGCACGATATCCCATGCCTCAGAAGCTCCTGCTCGCGCTCTTGGTGGCCTCGCGCAAGTTGCGGCACTACTTCCAGGGCCACCCCATCAAGGTCATCTCAGCCTACCCATTGGAGAGAGTGCTCAGGAGCCCCAACTCTGCTGGAAGGGTCGCTGAGTGGAACATCGAGCTGCAGGCATTCCAGTTGGAGTTCAGCACTACCAGGGTCATCAAGGGAGCCGCAATCGCTGATTTCATGGCAGAATGGACGGATGCCCTGATGCTGGAAGTAGGCGAGGACCGGTCCACCTCGCCGGGAAGTGAGGCGCCCGACGGCTGGGTCATGTATTTCGATGGGGCCTTCGCACACCAGGGTGCGGGGGCTGGAGCAGTACTCGTCTCACCCACCCAAGACAAGCTCTACTATGCTGTACAGCTCTGCTTCCAGCAGGGCGAGAAGGTCTCCAACAACATCGCGGAATACGAAGGCCTAATAGCCGGCCTGAAAGCTGTAGCAGCCCTGGGGGTGAAGCGCCTCACCGTCAGGGGTGACTCGCAGCTTCTCGTTATCTTCTCCAACAAAGTATACGAGCCAAAGGACGAGCACATGGAGGCATACCTCGCAGAAGTGCGTAAGATGGAGAAGCAGGTCCTGGGCCTGGAGTTGCAGCACGTGCCTCGTGGCACCAACAAGGAAGCTGACGACATCGCCAAGAGGGCGTCCAAGTGGCAGCCCCAAGAGCCAGGCGTCTTTGAGGAGCGGCTCTTCAAGCCGTCAGCAACGCCACCACTTTCAAGGACAGCTCAGCCTCGGGAGGAGCTCCAGCAGCCGCCTGCCACAGGAGCCCCAGCCCGTGGCCCGACTTCGGGAGCGCGCCTACTCTTGGCGCTCGAGCCCCGGAAGGGATGATGGACCAAGGAATTCAAGGAATACCTGATGCAAGGGACGCTGCCGGAGGAGGACGCGGAGCGCGTGGCCCGGCAGGCCACGGCATACTGCATCCGGGACGGCGAGTTATACAGAAAGCGGCCAAATGATGTTTCACTGTGTTGCATTTCCAGAGGCCAGGGGAAGGAGTTGTTATCTGACATACACGGTGGAGACTGCGGGCACCACTCGTCATCACAGACCCTCGTCGGCAAGGCATTCCACAGCGGATTCTACTGGCCCACGGTGCTCAATGACGCGGCCGAGCTGGTGAAGTCCTGTGAAGCCTGCCAGTTCCATGCCAAGCAGATCCATCAGCCGGCTCAGGGCCTCTAGACCATCCCGCTCACATGGCCGTTCGCGGTCTAGGGGCTGGACATCTTGGCCCCCTTCCCTCGAGCGCCTGGGGGCTACCGCTACCTCTACGTCGCCTCGACAAGTTCACCAAGTGGGCGGAGGTGGAAGCCGTCCGCACTATCCCAGCTGGATCCGCAGTCAAGTTCATCAAGGGTCTCGTGAGCCGCTTTGGGGTTCCCAACCGCATCATCACAATTAACGGCTCGCAGTTCACTAGTAACCTCTTCAAAACATATTGTCCTAACCTTGGAATGCAGATCTGCTATGCTTCAGTGGCACACCCCAGGAGCAATGGTCAGGCCGAACGTGCCAACGCAGAGGTCCTCAGGGGCCTCAAGACCAGGACCTTCAAGAAGAAGCTCGAGGCCTGCGGCAGGGGCTGGCACGACGAGCTCCAGTCCGTGTTGTGGTCCATCTGCACCACCGCCACCAAGCCGACGGGCGAGACCCTGTTCTTCCTCGTCTACGGAGCCGAAGCGGTCCTCCCTCACGAAGTCAAGCATCGCTCCCCACGGGTCCTGGCGTTTGATGAAACGCAGCAGGACGCCACGCGGGGGATGGACCTCGTGCTTGGGGAGGAACGTCGCTGCGAAGCTGCGCTGAGGGAGGCAAGGTACCAGCAGGCGCTGCGGCGATACCACTGCCACAACATCCGCTCATGGACGCTCGAGGCGGGCGACCTCGTCCTGAGGCGGGTCCTCTCCAGGGAAGGGCTGCACAAGCTCTCACCTATGTGGGAGGGCCCGTTCAGGGTCGTCCATGTCTCCAGGCCTGGCGCCGCGCGCCTGGAGACGCAGGACGGGGTACCCATCCAGAACGCCTGGAACATCCAGCACCTCTGGAAGTTCTACCCATGAAGCAAGGCCCAGTGCCTGTGAAGAAAGGCCCAGTGCCTGCGAAGAAGGCCCGGTGCCTGTGAAGAATCGCCGCCCGTGACACTCTCACGTAATAACGAGTGGGGATGTACACGCCCCAGAGTCTCAGGAGTGCCACCCTCGGGCCTCGGGGGCTCCCTCCCATGTCCAAGTGGTAGCACTTAGCTCCGCGCTGGTGAGAAGACTTGAAGACTAGACTAGGTGCCGGACGCGGCTTTTCATTTGCTTTCCGTAGTTGGCTCGCCCCCTTTTAGTTGAAATTTGCTCCTGGTGTTCCTTGCTGGTTTGGTTCTGTCGCTTCTTCCCGCCGTTTCTGATTCTGGTTTAACTTGTTCTCTCTCTCGCCCACCTCGCGAGGGGGCTGGGTAGGTCCCTTCGCGAGCGTTTTCCCCTTTCTCTGCCCCTCGGCCATTTTTTCGTGAGGCATCCTCGTTCGAGCCCACAAGCTGGCGCATCTCTCCTAATCCGTTCCCCTCGGGTACCGCGATATGAAGCGCTGGATCTAGGCTTGGGTGAACGATAAGTCTCCTAGCGAGCTTCCTAACGAATTTTCTGCAGTTCCGAGCGACCACTAAGTCAAGACGGGCAGGAGGAAAGAAGTGCCTCGTGAAGAGGAGGCTGCTCCGAACGCGCCAAGCTAAGTTATCTCTGCACGAAATAACAACACAACACAGAAACAACAAGCATAGCATAATGGTTGATGAATCATAGTTCGATACACGCCCCTCCGGGCCCATACTGGTTTCATTCTTGATGCAGGAAGGAAAAGAAGAACAAAACAAAAGCGGCGCTCGCCCCTATAGCGGTCCACGGGGGCAGGCCCTTGGCGACGCCCCGAGCTTATCCGGATCCCTCCTCGCGCTTCACGGAGGCGCGGCGACGAGACGACCCGCTACCACCTTTGAAGCGAGCGCGGCGGCGTGGCGGCTGGTCGTAGCCGCCGCTGCTGGAGCTGTCGCCGAGAGAAGATCCACCGTAGCTGGATGAGGCGCGGCCGGCGGGCTCACCCTCGCCCTCGTCGCGGCTGTCGCCAAGGCCGAGCACCTCCTCGTCGTCGTTCACCTCGGGGCAGCACCCAGCGCGGCGACCATCTTCCCCAAACACCCTCACGAAGAGGGTCGCATCACCGTCGTACTTGAAATGGAGGGTGCACCGCCTGCCCAGGCCGCGCGCCCGGGCGAACGTCTGCCAACCGCGAGCCAGGGCTATGTTGCCCGCAGCGGAGACCTCGACCACGACCCAAGAAGCCCTGCTGCAGCAACCGTTCGCCTGCTGCCAGAGCCCGCCTGGACCAGAGGCTGGCAGCTCGTCGGCAGAGAAGCGCGAAAGCTGAAGCCAGTTGCTGGCCGGATCCTCCGACCAGACAACGAACTCCGGTAGCACCTCAGCGGAGTGGAAGCGCGGTCGGGGAGGCCGCGCACCAAGGTGCGTCACCCTTCATCGACGGGGCTGCCGCGACCGGAGCGACCCCTGCCACGCGCAGCGGCACCACCCCGGGAGCGGGGGGCCGCGGCGGGGGTCGCGGTGTGCATACGGGGACGACCGCGTCCACGCTTGGGCACAGGGGAGCCGGGCCCCTCGCAGGGGCCTTCCCCTTCTCCACGGTAGAGAACCTCTTCGAAGGCGCCATTGTTGCTGGCAGAGGAGCAAGGAGGAAGAACCAAGCAGACTGGGAAGAGATGGGCGACGAAGGCCCTGCCCCCCTCCTCACTTATAGTAGGAGAAGGCCAACCAGCGCCCCCCACGATCACAGGCAATGATGGTTTTCCTCGCATGTCGCGGGGACTTGTCAAGTCGGGCAGTTGCCGAGGCAGCGTGGGGAAGCGGAGACGCCCACGTCCAATCAACCGCCACGCGTAGACCAAGGCCGCAGGCTATTGGGGCCCGCGGCGCTTCGTACTTGACCTTTGGCTTCGCCTCGAAGCCAAGCCCGAGCGCACCTTGTGCCCGGGGACTACTGTCGGCATTTTGGGAACGGGGGTCCCCAGACTTGCCTACCTGCGGCCCACGGCGTGGCTGAGCTAGCAGGCCTGTACGGCCCATCTTCATCAACAAGGCATTCAAGACCCTCGCGAGGGGCCAAGCCTCACGAGGCGGACGACGCAAGACCTCCTCAGGGGCAGCCTCGCTAGGCAGGCTTGCGAGGGGCGGAGAGATCAAGGCCAGGCAAACCTCAGGAGGTTCTCGTGACGTAAGCCCTGACGATCGAGACCAGGCGGGCGCCAACGCGCGCAGCGTCCTCGTTTCCTCTTTGGTGCTAAAGGAGGCAAGCGCAGGCGCGGAGTAACAAGGCATCAAGCAAAGGTTTCCATATCGGTGCAACGAGACCAAGACCAGCAAGACGGCAAGATGGAGGTCACCATGGAGCCCAAGGCGGCGTCACCACCAGAGCCTTTTGCAGGCGAAGACCGCTTTTGTCAGGATAAGCTGTACTAGCTGTCCCCTTTCAAATTGGCCGTTGTTGGCTCCCTTCCCGCTCAATATTTGGGGAGAGGACCAGGGCCTATATAAGTAGAACTAGCCACCACCATAGGGGATAACTCATTCAGAGGCATCTCATCTGGTCGAGAGCCAATCCTTAGCCACACATCAAGCACAAGAACACCTCAACCTTAGGAGGTTGTTCTTCCCCTTGTACTGTTCATCATCAGCCCAAGAGGCAATCCACCACCACCACACTGGAGTAGGGTATTACACCACAACGGTGGCCCGAACCAGTATAAATCTCGTGTCCCTTGTGTTGTGAGTTCATCGAGTTCGTTCTTGAGATCTTAGCTAGTTAGGACGTGGATCGGTAGGGAGAAATCTTCGCGCGCACCCCAGTGTTCGAACCTTGAGGGTTTTGCCGGAACCCGTGATCCGACACCAATCTTCCACGTTGCCCGCGCCATCCGTCCCTGCCTCGAAGTTCGTCGTGCAAAGCAACCTCGAACTACTTCCCTGTGACCGTCGCCCGTGCCTTCCTCTGCATCCAACATCGTTCTCGTCTCCGTCAAGCTCGCCGTCCGCCATCGACCTCCGACTCATACAACCACCCTTCCGACTCCGGCCTCGTAAGCATACCTCCCTCCTCTCTGTCAATGTCAATGGTTACTTGTAGTATGGGCTTCTCCCTCTTTGTTAGTGTACTTAAAATGTACAACATATGGATAGAAATCTAGTATAACATTTTATTAGTGTAGCTAAAATTTATTGTATGATGTATCATTGAATCTTCATAAGGGAATGTCTTAAAATTGATTGTGTGTGTTATACCAAAAGTACTACATATGGATGCAGGTGTATTCATAGTGAGTGCCAATGTTTTTGCGAAGCGTGGATTAAGTTCCGTTTCGCTTAATTTCTGGCACTCAATATGTACAAATTCTATCAAAGGGCATGCTGTTTTTTCTAAATGTTATATCTAAATGACAAATTGTTTAATGCGATTTAGACGGAGAAGCCAAGATGCATCGTTAGGACTCCTACACCCGTAGACGGGATTCCTACTGCCGTAGACATCATCACGAGGGTGGATCAGTACACCGAGATCGTGCTCGCCTATGTTGAGAGTGCTCGAGCAGCAACCCAGAGTGCTAAGTCATATTCTGAGAGTGCTCAGGCATATTCGAAGAGCGCTAGAGCAGCCGCTACGAGTGCTAGAGTAGCCGCTGAGAGTGCGCAAGTAGCTGCGGAGAGTGCGCGAGAAGCCGTCGAAGCTGCGAGGACCACCCAAGATGAGATCGTGAATACGACGGAAGGCGAGGATAGCTCATGACGGAGCTAAACAACTAGTGTAATGCTTTCATGTGATCTATATGATCGATGCGAACGATGGAGCTAAACTTTCGCTTTCGAACTACTAATGAACTCTGCAACATGGTGATTTGTATCATCTATAATGCTATGAAGATTATGATGTGACTTTGCTCTATGTGATTGGATAACTATGAAATTGACTTGTTGGCTTCTTTATTTATTTACATAGATGAAGTGGAACTGGTATGTCGTGTACATCGGGAGGAATCCTGGAATTTATGATTCATAGGAAATATGCAAGGAGCAAGTTGACAGTTACAAAAACAGCTGCCACAAAGGATATAAGACTAAAAAAGAAGTTGAGGATCATTGTGCTATCTACGTCTATAGAGAAGTTGAGGATCATTATGTCAATTACGTCCACAAAGAAAAAATCAACTATGAAGTATGGAAGACCGTGTGGATGATACATCCATTTTGCATCATGTTTATCTACTGTTATTTATAATGTTTTTATGCATAATAATTCTTTATGGAGTAATTCTAATGCCTTTTCTCTCATTATATGCAAGGTTTACACACAGAGGGAGAATACCAGCAGATGGAATTCAAAACCTGAAAAAGCTAAGTCAGGGCACCTATTCTGCACATCTCCAAATGAGTTGAAAATTTACGGAGAATTATTTTGGAATATATGAAAAATACTGGAGCAAATAACTACTGGAGGGGGGCCAGCTGGTGAGCACAAGACACCAGGGCGCGCCAGGCCCCCCAAGCGCGCCCTGGTGGGTTGTGCTCAGCACAGCCCACCTCCGGTGCCCATCTTCTGGTATATGGGTCATTTTGACATGGAAACAAATAAGGAGAGGACTTTCGGGATGGAGTGCCGCCGTCTCGAGGCAGAACTTGGGCAGGAGCACTTTTGCCCTCCGGTGGACCGATTCCGCCGGGGGAACTTCCCTCCCGGAGGGGGGAATCGAAGCCATCGTCATCACCAACAACCCTCTCATATTTGGGAGGGTAATCTCCATCAACATCTTCAACAACACCATCTCCTCTCAAACCTAAGTTCATCTCTTATGTTCAATCTTTGTACTGGAACCTCAGATTGTTACTGTCGGTGACTAGTAGTGTTGATTACATCTTGTAGTTGATTACTATATGGTTTATTTGGTGGAAGATTATACGTTCAGATCCATTATGCTATTTAATACCCCTCTGATCTTGAGCATGAATATCATTTGCGAGTAGTTACTTTTGTTCTTGAGGTCACGGGAGAAGTCATGTTGTAAGTAATCATGTGAACTTGATATGTGTTCGATATTTTGATCTTATGTGTGTTGTGATTCCCTTAGTGGTGTCATGTGAACGTCGACTACATGGCACTTCACCATCTTTGGGCATAAGGGAATGCATTGTGGAGTAGTTATTAGATGATGGGTTGCTAGAGTGACAGAAGCTTAAACCCTTGTTTATGCGCTACTTCGTAAGGGACCGATTTGGATCCAAATGTTTAATGCTATGGTTAGATTTTATCTTAATACTTTTCTCGTAGTTGCGGATGCTTGCATGGGGGTTAATCATAAGTGGGAGGTTTTTTGAAGTAAGAACAGCACCCAAGCACCGGTCCACCCACATATCAGATTATCAAAGTAGCGAACGCAAATCAAACCAACATGATGAAAGTGACTAGATGGAATTCTCGTGTGCCCTCAAGAACGCTTTGCTTATTATAAGAGACCGTTTTGGCCTGTCCTTTGCCACAAAAGGATTGGGCTACTTTGCTGCACTTTATTTACCGTCACCGTTACTTGTCCGTTGCAAACTATCTTGCTATCAAACTACCTGTTACCGACTATTTCAGTGCCTGTAGAAGTTACCTTGCTGAAACTGCTTGTCATTTCCTTCTGCTCCTCGTTGGGTTCGGCACTCTTACTTATCGAAAGGACTAAAATTGATCCCCTGTAATTGTGGGTCATCAAGGCTCTTTTGTGGCACCGTTGCCGGGGAGTGAAGCAATCTTGGTAAGTGGAAATTGGTAAGAAAAAATTATTACTACATGCTGAAATGTAGTGTCACTTGCTACTATGGAAAACCATCCTCCTTTGAGAGCTTTGTTCGGGGTATCTTCACCTCGACCGGAAGCACAATTAGTTTCCCCTCAACCTAATGCACCTACTAAAAATATTGGTTATGAAATTCCTTCGGGTATGATAGAACAACTACTAGCTAATCCTTATGCAGGAGATGGAACTGAACATCCTGATATGCACTTCATATATGTGGATGAAATTTGTGGATTATTTAAGCTTGCAGTTTATCCGGAGATGAAGCTAATAAGAAGTTTTTCCCTTTATCTTTGAAGGGAAAATCATTGGTATGGTATAGGCTATGCGATGATGTTGGATCTTGGAACTGGAATCGATTGAAATTGGAATTTCACCAAAAAAATATCCTATGCATCTAGTTCATCATGATCGGAATTATATATATATATATATATATATATATATATATATATATATATATATAATTTTTGGCCTCGTGAAGGAGAAAGTATCGCTCTAGCTTGGGGGAGGCTTAAGTCAATGTTATATTCATGCCCCAATCATGAGCTCTCAAGAGAAATTATTATTCAGAACTTTTATGCTCGACTTTCTCGTGATGATCAATCAATGCTCGATACTTCTTGTACTGGTTCTTTCATGAAGAAGACTATTGAATTCAGGTGGGATCTTTTAGAAAGAATTAAATGCAACTCTGAATATTGGGAACTCGTTGAAGGTAAAGAGTTAGGTATTAAGTTTGAGATTGATTGTGTTAAATCTTTTATGAATACCGATGCTTTTCACAAGTTTAGCACTTAATATGGACTTGACTCTGAGATAGTAGCCTCTTTTTTGAATTATTTGCTACTCATGTTGATCTAGGACAAGTGGTTTAAATATCATCCCCCTATAAAAGAAAAAAATTAAAGAACCGGTTAAAGCTAAAGATGAAACTATTATTTACAATATTGATCCAGTTGTACCTACTGCTTATATTGAGAAACCACCTTTCCCTGTTTGGATAAAGGAACATGCTAATGTATCAACTGTGGTTTGCAAAAGTAATATCAAAGCACCTAAACCCTGTGAGAAAATTAAAGTAGAACCTAGTGTTGCTATGGTTAAAGATATCCTGGTATAAAATATTGATGGGCATGCTATTTATTTTTGTGATGAAGCGGCTAGAATTGCCAAACCCAATGAAAAAGATAAACATAGACCTGTTGTTGGCATGCAGTTGTCTCAGTTAAAATAGGAGATCACTGTTATCATGGTTTATATGAATTAGGTACTAGCGTCAGTGCTATTCCTTTTACCTTATACCAAGAAATTATGAATGATATAGCACCCGCTGAAAATAGAAGACATAGATGTTACTATTAAACTTGCTAATAGAGACACCATCACACCACTTGGGATTGTTAGAGATGTTGAAGTCTTGTGTGGTAAAATTAAATACCCTACTGATTTTTCTAGTTCTTGGTTCCCCACAAGATGATTTTTGTCCCATAATCTTTGGTAGACCTTTCTTGAACACTGTTAATGCCACTATAGATTGTCATAAATAGATTGTCAGTGTTAGCTTAGTGATGAGTCTCATGAGTTTAATTTCTCCAAGTTTAGTAGACAACCTCATAAGAAATAATTACCGAGTAAGTATGAAATAATTGGTCTTGCTTCCATTGCTATGCCTGCTACTGATCCTTTAGAACAATATTTCTAGACCATGAGAATGGTATGCACTTACGTGAAAGAAATGAATTAGATAAAATATTCTTTGAACAACAACCTCTACTTAAACAAAATTTACCTATTGATACTCTAGGAGGTCCTCCTCCACCTAAAGGTGATCCTGTGTAATTAAAACAATTGCCTCACACTTTGAAATATGCTTATCTTGATGAGAAAAGGATATATCCTGTTATTATTAGTGCTTACCTTTCAGAACATGAAGAAGAAAGATTATTGAAAATTCTGAAGAAGCACCCTGCCGCTATTGGACATACTCTTGATGATCTTAAGGGCATTAGTCCCACTCTCTATCAGCACAAGAATAATATGGAACCTGATGCTAAACCCGTTGTCGATCACCAACAATGTTTGAATCCTAAGATGAAAGAAGTGGTAAGAACCGAAATAATAAAGCTTCTAGAAGCATGTACAATCTATCCTATAGCTGATAGTGGATGGGTAAGTCCTGTTCATTGTCTCCCTAAAAAGGGAGGTATTACTGTTGAAAGGATCGAGATGGACCTAGAGGGGGTGAATAGGTACAATTACAAATTTTAATGGTCACTTAGCAATTTTAAGCAATAATGCAGAATATGAATGTAAGCCTAACAATTGCAAAGATGATACAATGAGCTAAGCAAGGTGACTAAGTAATACAAGAGTATGACTAGCCAAGCACAATATGGAACAAGTAAAGATAAAGAGACAAGTAACCACAAGTAGGGAGCTAGGGTTAGGAATAACCGCGACTCCGAGAGACAAGGATGTATGCCAATGTTCACTTCCTTGGAGGGAAGCTACATCACCGTTTAGAGAGGTGGATGTTACCACGAAGGCACACCAACGCCACGAAGGCTCACCCTATTCACTCTTTGAGATATCACCACGAAGGCGATTCTCAACCACTAGTGGTAGACCTTGGGGTGGTCTCCAAACCCTCACAAACTTTCTGGGGGAAATCACAATGGTTTGATTCCTCACCGAAAGACTCCTACCGCCTAGGAGTCTCCAACCTCCAAGAGTAACAAGATCAAGGGAACCACTCAAAACTTGCTGAATTCACGAATTCCTTTGGTTGAAAGGAGGAGAGAGGGATGATCTATCTTTTGATTTGAACAACACTCAGGAATCCTCACAAATGCTCTTGGGATCTAGGATTTGGTGAAAGCAAGAGATAGTGAGAGAGAAAGGTGTTCTTGGAAACCTTGCACTGTGTTGGACAACCCCCACACGAGGTGGGAGAAGGGTATTTATAGTCATAGTACAAAAGTGGCCATTGGAGGTCACTTATGCTGCACAGATGCCACACATCCGACAGATACCAGACGTTCAGAGAAAAAAGTTTGACCGGACATCCGACAGGCGTCGGTCGTCCGGCAATCAGAAAATGCATTGGTCTAGTGCAGCAGCAGAGAGGAAGGAAGCACAGGGAGCGGATGTCCGAGAACGTCGGTCGTCCGGTGCACGGTCGTCCGAAGAGGACAGACTTCTATTAATTTTGGCTATGTGATGGGACACTGGATGGCCGGTCACCCACGGACGTCCGGAAGCCGGTCGTCCGGAAGGACCAGAAATATAAGAATTTCTTTCTGTGGCATGCCACCGGACATCTGGAGAACACCGGATTAGCCCGAGAATTGGGAAGCACCCGTCGTCCGGAGACCTTCGGTCGTCCGAACATAGCAGAGGCCAATTATCATAGCGAAGATAAGAACTCCTAAGGGATTTTACCTAGATTTTGAGAAAGTATTTTGCGAGAACCAGTGATCCCCTCTTAATAGTGCGGGATCCCTATACTCAAAGAAAAAGGAAAACTGAGAAATATCTATAGCTTTGCGTCTTGTTTCTCCTTCCTTTGAGTATCTTGAATATGTCAGTTATGAACCACACTAAAATCTTTTGGGAACAAAACCTGAGATGCACTTGACAGAAATGATTAGTTCCCTATATGTATGTTGTCAACAACATCAAAATATGATTAAGGGCATGATTGTACTTTCAATCTCCCCCTTTTTGGTAGTTGATGACAACATAGATATAGCTCTCAAAATAAATAGACCTATGAAACTTATGAGAGATTTGTAACAGAGATCCCGCTTATTGTATGCACACTGAAACTGAATATGGTCATGTGCTCACAAAAACTTGATAAAGAGCACATAAAATATTTCATAGCTAAAAATGGCATCATACAGATAATACATGATAGAGCTCATCTCATCATACATAGATAGCATAGTGTTTAAATCGAAAACATAATTGTTCAACGAGCTCAGCTCAACATAATGGTTCATCATACATAAATAGTAGAGTGGTAAACAAGTATATGATAATCTCCTCCCCGTTGGCAACAAGTACCCAAAAGGGGAAGGCACCTAGATAGCGACCACACAATCAGAGATCATCACTATCATCTTCATCACCATGGGTGAACCTGCCTCCTGCCTCGTCAAAGAAATCAGCCCATTCAGGGCCAGAGGGGAAACCAAAGTCTGAAGGAGGAGCCTTAGGGAGATGCTCATCCTCACTCACATTGGTGGCTCCGGTCTCTCATACAAGCCTTCAAAGCATTCTTAGAGGAGACCATGCGAGTGAACACACCGTGGTTTTGTGAACAGTGAAAGGAGAAGGCCTTCATCATGGCAGAACGGGCCTTCTCGAGAAAGCGAGCAATGCGACTGAAAGACCCCGAGCTAGAGGGAGAAGGACGAGATTGAGCAGCAGGCCATCAAGCAATTTCTTGGGAGGCCAATCATCCACCATATGAGGTGGAATGATCCACCGCGGATGCACATGAGTCTGAGCAATGGGAAAAGGAGTGATACTCTCAATGAAAGCCTGAAGAAAAGGAGCATGAGGAAAGGCCGGCTTGTACTGAAGACTAGCAAGATGAATCTCATGCCACAGGAAGTGAGGAACATTGATGTTCCCGTTGGGATGCTCAAAGAGACGATACATGAGATCAATACAATACCCATTACAGGACCCCTTGTCACCCATCTTGGGATAGATGGTGCGAATGACACACTGTTAGATAATCAAGAACGGAGATCACCAAATAGACACCTGATTTAGGTCCTTGCCCCTTTCCACATTATGAAGCTCCTAAGAGGTTTGAGGAGATAGCCATAGACCTCAATGTTTTTGGGCGCATGATTTGGGTCAGCCTTATGGATTTTGAACCCAGTGTCAGGAAACCCAAGAGCGGTGACAAACTGAGCATAGGAGGTGGTGAGCTTGGTGTCAGAAGTCATCCAGGTGACAGTCTTGTCAAGACCAAAGAAACACGTGGCATAAAACTGATGAATAGTTGCATGATTGTAATCATGGTGAAAAGCAAACAGAGCAGCAAGGCCAGAGAACTCAATGGGTTCAATGGATCCTGGATACTTCATGGGGTGAGAATGAATATGCTCTAAGTCAACATAGTGATGAACAGACAACTCCTTAGGAACAATGACCGTGGTGAAAATGTCTGCCTGAACATTTGTATGAAAACGAGAATCCATCGAGTCATGCTCAACAGAGAACTGGTCAATATCACGACAAAACGTAAGGTAGGCATCTTTATAAACTAAAGTGAAATCCTTGATCTCATGACCTAGAGACAGAGGAGGCTCAAAATAAATGCGGGGAGCATCACCGGGAGGCTGATTCGGAGGCGGAGGAGGCATGTAGGAGGGCTTCCGTGTTCCAGGCTTTGGAACATTTGCACGAACAGCAACATATTCTGCCCGTTCATCGTGTTCCATCTCGTCTTCATAGTCAGACCCGTCAGGTGAAGTGGTATCCTCGTAGATAGGTTGTTTCCTAGCCTGTTTGCACAGACGAAGACGCTCTTGCGAGTCATCCGAGCCACCACGACGTGATGCTAAAAAAACCAACATGAACATGTGTTACGAATTACCACAAGGAAATGATGTAACAAGGGAATGGGAGACTGCAAGGATATGAAAGGGGCAAAATATTACCTTGAGCCGACGAGCCCCGATATTTTTGTTAGCGGTGTGCTTCGTTTGGTCAACCACACCTAAAGAATCATCCAAGATGAAAAGGGGATCACCATAGTGCACAGATATAAAACAACGGGAGGAGAATAGAGCGGATAGAGGAAGTACCATGCCGGATTAGGGAGAGGGAGGATCAGATCAACGGAAGATCCATCCGGCGGCGTCAGACTCCGGCGACAGCGTGGCTCCCCCGGCAGCGGCGCGACAAATCAGCGCCCAGGCGGCGCGGCGGCGGACAGAGGAACAGGATGGGGAGGGGAGAAAAGATAGGGTAACTGACCGTTCAGATCCCATCCCCGGTTTTTATATGGGTCGCAGAGTTTACCGGACGATCGACAGATATCGGACGTCCGGGAGCTGATGGGTGCGCCAGACTAGTCAGGCCACGGTCGACGGAAAACCTCCGACGTCCGAGACCTAGGATGACTATTGTGGGACGATGAGGAAGGTTGGACAGCGACTGGACATCCGAGAGATGTCGGACAACCGGTATGCTGCGAGTCACCGGACGTCCGACATATGTCAGTAATCCGGTCAAATGATAATGATGACAGAATGTTGACTGAACCTCAGACAGATGGGATATATATGTATATATGTATAATGAATGTAAATAGATAGATAGAGATGGAATCACATGATTTTTAGTTAGTCACACAAATAGTTTTGAGATTATGAGTTGTGGCATAAAGATCATACAAAGAACATGATCATACAAAACAATGATGACCCTAGATAAACTATTTCAGTTTCTCTAACATTGGGCGGTGGCCTAGGCCACCATGTTTGAGTAATTGTGGTGTGTGTAGCGACCCGACCTCAAACGGTCAAGTCTCTGTGCTTCAGTGTCATCCCTAGATCGGTAATGCTGACACACACA
This sequence comes from Aegilops tauschii subsp. strangulata, assembly GCF_002575655.3. Taxonomy (NCBI): domain Eukaryota; kingdom Viridiplantae; phylum Streptophyta; class Magnoliopsida; order Poales; family Poaceae; genus Aegilops; species Aegilops tauschii. The sequence goes on along the minus strand of NC_053039.3, from coordinate 206,542,243 downwards.
GTACTTGAAGGATTTATAACAGAGTAGCAATCACACACTTATTACATCGAATGTCTCAAAAGAGAACTTACTACAATAAATATGGCTTAAGGCCATCTAACACGATAACAACGGAAGGCTTGGAAGATAAAGTGAGTCCATCAACTCCAACGGCATAGCTGAGTGCATGACAACGGCCTAGCGAACCTTACTCCTCGTCTGAAAAGTCTGCAACATAAAACGTTGCAGCCCGAAAACGGGTCAGCACATGGAATATGCTGGCAATATAACACAGTAGAGCAATGAACAGATAAATGCTATCACTATATGCATATATGGCTGGTGGAGGCTCTGTGGTTATAAGATTTTGCGAAAAGCCAATTTTTCCCTACAACAAAGGAATAAGTTTTATTTAACTATCATGGTGGTTGAAACATCATTGAGAAGGTACCTCCAACTCAATCCCAATTAAAAGTAATTATCAACCCAATAAATTAAATTAGAGTGATGAGATACAATAGGATAATCCAAGTACTAGATACTCAAGATGTCCATAACCGGGGACACGGCTAACCATGATTAGTTTGTACACTCTGCAGAGGTTTGCGCACTTTTCCCCACAAGACACGATCTCCTCCGTTGGATTTCTCGCACTACATGGTGTTTGAGAAACGGATGACCGAGACACAGTCTTTTAGAAGCATTAACTCTTTACTCTGGTGGAAAGTTACACCTACTTTCCCTCTACATCTGCTAGCCCACCACTGAAAGAGGTCACACAACATACTCAACTATGCCAGAGCCCATAATGGCTTGTGGCTGCACACGGAAGTTTCTAGCATGAAATATCTCACGATCCCTTTGAGCCTGGGTGGCGGACCGTAGGAGGATCACACGGTATATCCCCGGGATCTCCTAGGAGAACACTGGATTTCCCAGGTGCCCAAAACAAACAATCCACCCAGCTGTGTATTAAAGTTGCCACCTTAAGTTGAACCAGTAATTAACAATCTCACATCTGTCATGGATACACTCAAACCCAATCCAAGTCTACAAGCATAGCATGACAATATAAGCTTAACGTAGAAGTAACTCCCAGGGTTTGATAATAAACAGGGCAATAGGTTCTACCTCATCAACTACTTCCCAATACCCACAAGTTAAACACATCCTAATCATGCAGTGTTTGAGGACTAATGCATAAAAACTGGGTAAGAAAAGAGTATGATCAATGTGTTACTTGCCCTGCTGACGATCCGCAAAACCTAGTGACTCGTAGTAGCACGCTTCGCACTCCGGGAATTCTATCGCAAACAAACAATAACACACATAAGCAATCAAGTAGAGATGCACAGGCAAATCTCAAATAGGAAGATCCAACCAGAAAGTTCAACTGAGGAACTCCGGTTTGCAAAAAGAATCAAATCAAATGAAGCAACGAAACTCAAACTGCGAAAGAAACAAGATCCGATTACTAATCTGGACTAAAGTCAAATTTTATAGTACCAAAATCTTGTTCAAGTTGGTTAAACAGAAAGAGGGTTTTGAGACAAAGATCTAGGCGCTTGAATCACCTGATTCCGATGAACAAGCGAAAAGATAAACTAAAACGAACATCAGGGCAGAAATCGCGATCGAAAATAATCGCGGAAAACCCTGGAAAAAGAAAAAATGACGAACAGGCTAACGAATGAACGTTCGCTGTCTGTGAAAAACGGATGAACAGCGTTCGTTAAAACGAACGTACGGACGGACGTCCGCTACTTAACTAAACCGCAGAAAACCGGAATAAAACCGATCTAAAAAAACCGAGAAAACCTAAAAAAACGACCGGTCAACGGCGGCGGCGGCGTGGTTCTCGAGGCATGGCGGGGCTAGGGTTTGGGGGCGGCTCGGGCCTCCGCTTATAAAGGCCGGGCGGCAAAGTCCTAGTCGGGCACGGCCCGGCTAGGTCGGTTGACTTTTCTTTGAAATAATTCCGCGCATAAAAACAAAGAAAATAAATACTAAACGGACTCCGAAAATCCCGAAATAAATTTTCTCCGTCCTCTAAAAATATGCCAGACAAGGTGAACATTTATTTGGGCCTATGATGCAATTTTGAAAAATGCGTATTTTTCCTAATTCGAATTAAATAGCAATAAAATCCAAATAAAGTCCTTTATTTGATTTTAATATTTTCCTCCAATATTTCATTTCATTTTGGAGAACTCATATTATCTCCTCTCATATATTTTAATTTGAAATATTTTCGGAGAGAAAAATCATTAAAACCAAAATGATCCTTGTTTCAATATTTGATAAAATTCAAATAGGAAAATCGGGAAATCCCCAACTCTCTCCGCGGGTCCTTGAGTTGCTTAGAACTTCGAGGATCGCAAACGAAAATGCAATAAAATATGATATGCATGAATGACCTATGTATAACATTCCAAATTGAAAATTTGGGATGTTACAAACCTACCCCCCTTAAGAGGAATCTCACCCTCGAGATTCGGGTTGGCTAGAAAATAGGTGCGGGTGGTCTTTGCACAGATCATCCTCTCGTTCCCAAGTGACTTCTTCCTCGGTATGGTGGCTCCACTGTACTTTGCAAAACTTGCTAACCTTGCTGCGAGTAACCCAGCTGGCAAACTCTAGAACCTTGACATGTTTCTCCTCATATGTCAAATCACTGTCCAACTGAATCGCTTCCAGGGGCACAATATCTCTCAGAGGAATATCGTCCATCTCTGCATGGCACTTCTTCAACTGGCAAACGTGAAACACATCATGTACTCCTGACAGTCCTTCGGGTAACTCCAACTTGTAGGCAACCTCTCCCATACGTTCCAAAACACGGTACGGTCCCACAAATCTTGGGGCTAACTTTCCCTTAACTCCAAAACATTTAACTCCTCGAAGAGGTGACACTCGCAGATACGCCCTGTCTCCGATTTCATAGACTACCTCCTTGCGTTTCGAATCTGCATAACTCTTCTGTCGGGACTGAGCTACCTTCAGTCTATCTCGAAACAGCTTAACCTTCTCTTCAGATTCCTTAATCAAATCCGGTCCAAACAACTGGCGGTCTCCAACTTCATCCCACATCAACGGTACTCGACATCTTCTCCCATATAGGGCTTCGAAAGGTTCCATCTTCAAACTGGCCTGGTAGCTGTTGTTGTATGAGAACTCCGCGTAGGGTAAATTGTCATCCCACCTAGATCCATAATCCAGCGCACAAGCTCTCAACATGTCCTCCAGAATCTGATTGACTCTCTCTGTCTGTCCATCTGTCTGCGGGTGAAAAGCGATGCTAAACTCCAGCCTCGTTCCCAAAGTCTGGTGCAGCTGGTGCCAAAACTTTGAGGTTAACTGTGTTCCTCTATCTGATACGATGGTCCTCGGAACTGCGTGTAGACATACGATCCTGGTCATGTATATCTTGGCCAACTTTGCACTTGTACAGGTGGTTTTCACTGGGATAAAGTGGGCTAATTTGGTCAAGTGATCCACTACTACCCGGATAGAATCATACCCCGAACGGGTCCTGGGCAATCCAGTGATAAAATCCATGCCAAGCTTATCCCACTTCCATTCGGGTATCGGCATAGGCTGCAGTAATCCTGCTGGCTTCTGATGTTCTGCCTTCACCCTCTGACATACATCACATATGGCTACATACTCAGCAATATCCTTCTTCAACATGGTCAACTAACGACATCAATTGGAAGAGGAATGTACATGGAGAGGCTGACAGCTGGGTCCACAGCCGCACACAAGGAAATGCCTCCTTATTACGCGGAAAATAATGGTTCCTCCACTTGACAGCTGGGACCCACCGGAAGAGCCTTTGTATTTTCCGAAAAAACGTTCCTCCCACTGACAGGTCGGACCCACCAGCTATATCTTCGCACGCAAGGAAGTGCCTCCTTATTATGCACAAAAACTGAATACTCCCCCAGCTAGCTGGGACGCACCGTAGTTGGAGGCTGACTTGTGGGCCTACTGACGCGAACGGAGGGCTTTGTCAACTTAGTCAATATGAGCGATTCTAGCTCCAGTGACCGTATGATGTCCATCCAATGGTCGTAGTGCTTCTTCAACCTCTGGTCTTCTTGCTCCAGCTGACCAAACCAGTGCCGGTCGTGCTGTCTGCTCCTGCCTCCCATGGCCGGCTGTGTTGCCGCGGAGGCCTCACTGCCCCACTGCCCCTACTACTCCCACCGCTGGCCAGGCCATCCCTCTACTCACCCACACCCCTATTATTCTGTGGTGACGGCAGCCTCACACCGCAGCCGAACCAGCCAACCCTCGTACTCCTCTTCGCGTGGGCATCCACCGCCGTGTCTTCCCCGGCTCCATGTCGTCCCCTTCCTAGGCCTCGCTGTCGTCCACTGCCTTGGTGCTCTTGGCGCAGCGTGGTCAATGTGGCCAACGAATGACTTCCATCGATAGAGTACTGTGTGTGGAGAGGCTGACAGCTGGGTCCACGGTCGTAGAAAGGAAGTGCAACCTTATTACATGCAAAATAATGATTCCTCCACCTGACAGCAGGGACCCACCGGACGGGCCACCATATTTCACAAAAAGAACGTTTCCCCTGGGACTGCTGGGACCCACCAGCTACATCTTCGCACGCAAGGAAGTGCCTCCTTATCCTCCCTGACAGTCGGGACCCACCTGGTCGAAGCATACGTGGCGTTGTCATTCTGGTCGCGAACATGTACGTACATACGATCGGTCTGTCTGCAGGCTGTAGCGATGAACCGTGGCCGAGTAAGGAAGGGCACGTGCTGCAGTAGAGGCGCGCACGTAGCATGTCACGCAGTCCCGTCAATATCATGTACACGTACGTACAGCCAGGGTGCAAGAAACTAAATACGACCACATATGTACTGATGACCCACAGGTATATTGTAGCTCTTTTCCACTTACCAAAGGTGCTTCACTCCCCGGCAACGATGCTAGAAAATAGCCTTGATGACCCACAAGTATAGGGGATCAATTGTAGCTCTTTTCGATAAGTAAGAGTGTCGAACCCAACGAGGAGTAGAAGGAAATGACAAATGGTTTTCAGCAAGGTAATGTCTGCAAGTGCTGAAATTATAAGTAGCAGAGTAGTTTGATAGCAAGATAATTTGTAACGAGCAAGTAACGATAGTAGTAACAAAAGTGCAGCAAGGTAGCCCAATCCTTTTGAGGCAAAGGAGAGGCCAAAACGGTCTCTTATGATAAGCAAAGCGTTCTTGAGGGTACACAGGAATTTAATCTAGTCACTTTCATCATGTTGGTTTAATTTGTGTTTGCTACTTTGATAATTTGATATGTGGGTGGACCGGTGCTTAGGTGCTGTTCTTACTTGAACAAACCTCCTACTTATGATTAACCCTCCCGCAAGCATCTGAAACTATGAGAAAAGGATTAAGAATGAATTCTAACCATAGCATTAAACTTTTGGATCCAATCGGTTCCTTACGGAATAGCGCATAAACTGGGGCTTAAGCTTCTGTCACTGTCGCAACCCATCATCTAATTGCTACTCCACAATGCATACCCTTAGGCCCAAATATGGTAAAGTGTCATGTAGTCGACGTTCACATGACACCACTAAGGGAATCACAACACACATACTATCAAAATATCAAACACATATCAAGTTAACATGATTACTTGCAACATGATTTCTCCCATGACTTCAAGAACAAAAGTAACTACTCACAAATGATAAACATGCTCATGATCAAAGGAGTATTAAATAGCATAAGGGATCTGAACATATAATCTTCCACCAAGTAAACCATATAGTAATCAACTACAAGATGTAATCAATACTACTAGTCACCCACAAGCATCAATCTATAGTTCTGGTAACAAGATTGAACACAAGAGATGAACTAGGGTTTGAGATGAGATGGTGATGTTGAAGATGTTGATTGCCCTCCCCAAGATGGGAGAGTTGTTGGTGATGATGATGACGATGATTTCCCCCTCTGGGAGGGAAGTTCCCAGATGGAATCGCTCCGCCGGAGGGCAAAAGTGCTCCTGCCTAAGTTCTGCCTCGAGGTGGCGGCGCTCCGTCCCGAAAGTCCTGTCCTTATTTTTTCTAGGTCAAAATGACCTATATACCAGAAGATGAGCACTGGAGGTGGGCCTGGTGAGCACAACCCACCAGGGCGCGCCTGGGCTCCCTGGCACGCCCAGGTGGGTTGTGCCCACCTGGTGGGGCCCCTCTGGTAGTTATTTGCTCCAATAATTCTTGAATATTCCATAAAAAATCCTCGTGAAGTTTCAGCTCATTTGGAGTTGTGCAAAATAGGTAGCCTAACGTAGCTTTTCCAGGTCCAGATTTCCAGCTGCCGGAATTCTCCCTCTTTGTGTATACCTTGCATATTATGAGAGAAAAGGCATTAGAATTACTCCAAAAAGCATTATTATGGATAAAAACATTATAAATAACAGTAAGAAAACATGATGCAAAATGTACGTATCAACACCCCCAAGCTTAGACCTTGCTTGTCCTCAAGCAAAAACCGAAATCAAAAAACATGTCCACATGCTTTTAGAAAGAGGTGTCGATAAAAACAAAATACGGACACGGAAGCATCATGTTGATTATTATAACCGCAACAAAATTAAACATAAGACTTTTATCATATACTTCTTATGAATAAGTAACAATTCATCACACAATCGAAGTATAAAGAAAAAACTCTATTAAAAACCAACAAACTATGTTCTTAGTCAACTTTGCAACTACAATTCATCATCTTTTCAGGAAGGGTCACATATCGGAGCCTTTAGGCAATTCCACATACTCAACCATCATATAGTCTTCTATGATTGCTAACAGTCACCGCGCATGAGCAAAACGTTTCAACCGGTCACATAGAAAGATAGGGGCTTATAGTTTCGCCTCCCAACGTATTCACCTCAAGGGTGATGTCAACAATAATAACTCATTCTATCTATATTCAACTGGACATATGTGCCTAGATCTTTCCTCACCACATGATGCTTGCCAAAGGAGCAAACTAAAAAGGAATAGAAGGAAAACTTTGACTCTTTGCATAAAAGTAAATTCATAAAAGTAAAAGATAGGCCCTTCGCAGAGGGAAGCAGAGGTTGCCATGCGCTTATTTGTTTGTATGCTCAACCCCTTAGTGCAAAAGAACATCACGTTACATTGCCCCTTGTGATTGCGACCTTTATAATGCAGTCTTTCGCTTTTATTCTTCACCATCACAAGTTCGTGCAACGCTCAATTTTCTCTTACACTAAATGATCTTACACATTTAGAAGCAATTTTTATTGCCTTTTTGCATCGATGACAACTTACTTGAGGGATCTTGCGAAATCCCTGGGTAGGTATGGTGGACACTTGAAAATAAGATTTGGGTTTAAGGGTTTTTGGATGCACAAGTAGTATCTCTACTCAGTGTGGAATTTTTGGCTAGCAAAGATAGGGGGCAAGCACCACATGTTAAAGGATCTATGACAATATGACTTCTATGTGAATATAAAGAAACATAAACCATTAAGTTGTCTTCCTTGTCCAATGTCAACAATTTTGGCATATAATATTTTGATGAGGGCTCACAATCACAAAAAATTTCTAGGATAATATATTTATATGTGAATCTTCTCTTCCCTTATTAATTCTTTCATGAGTTGCATCATTGACTAATGCTATGTTTGTCAATCTCTAATAAAATTTTCTACTTATACTTTTCCTTATGTGGTGTCATCACCTACCATAGGATTAGTATATGATCCTTTCTTTATTTCTTTCCTCTTATTTATTTCATTTCTCCTTTTTCTTTCTTATTTCTTTTCTTTTATTGCAACATGAAAGTAAGGAAAGCAAAAACTCAAACTAACTTTATTATATAACTTGCACACGATTACAAGGATAGATCACTAAGCAAACTCTAAAGGAAGAAAGGATCGAACTAAACTTTTATTCATCTAAAGAAAAAGATTGAACTAAAATAAGTAAAAGCAAAAGATAGAGGGATGATACGATACCAGGGCACCTCCCCCAAGCTTGACGAAAGCCAGGGGGAGTGCCCATACCCGATAGTCAATTCTCCTTTGGTGGTGAAGAAGATGGTGGTGGTGATGAAGCGATCTTGTATTTAAGGATCGAGAGATTCTCCAATCGACGGATGACGCACCGGAGATGGATGATATGCTCTTGATGCAGAATATTTTCGCGAGTGAGATACTTATTTTGTATGGGAACTATTTCAATGATACGAAAAGCTTCAATCTCAGCAGGAGTAAGGTGAGTAAGGTAGGGCTTAAGGATATCTTCTTCCTCCTCCTCGACCAACAGTGCTTGTGCTGCCACCGGGGATGGATCTACGATAGCTTCATTGCCCTTGTCTCCCTTGAAGGCGTCCATAGGCTCCTCCCTCTTCGTCTCGATCTTCATCAACCAAGCATCTTCTTCCATGTTGTTGGAGGAGCAGGAAGACATGAAGCCTGGCTTGATAAATCTGACCGGAAACAGCAAGAAAAGAGAATAGAGGATTTCTCCGGGATAAAGTGATCAACAGGTTCGGGAAGTATATATAGATTTTTTATCTTGGAGGACAAGCATACGGAAGAAAAACAGAGTCCGGAATGTGTCCCAGGTGGGCACAACCCACCTGGGCGCCCTGGTGTCTTGTGCCCACCAGGGTACGCTTCCTGGAAGTTTCTTTATTTCCTAAATTTTTTAATATTCCAAAACTGATAAAAAATATATTTCCGGATTTTTCGGAGTCCTTTTACTTACCGTATCATGTACCTCCTTATTTTCACGATTTTGCAGTGTTCCGGAAGGACTCTTTTATGTGTTCTTCCGGTGTCAAAGTTTGGATAATATTACTTTCAACATTAATGGGCATACCTGAGATATAATGTTTTATTCGTTGCCCATTGACAACCTTCGGGTTTGTACCTTCGGACTTATTTATTTTGATGGCTCCAGACCGATAAACCTCCTCGATAACATATGGGCCTTCCCATTTTGAGAGGAGTTTTCCTTCAAAGAATCTAAAACGAGAGTTGTACAAAAGAACATATTCTCCGACTTTAAACTCACGCTTTTGGATTCTTTTGTCATGCCATCTTTTAACTTTTTTTGAATAATTTTGCATTTTCATAAGCTTGGGTTCTCCATTCATCTAAGGTGCTAATATCAAATAGCCTCTTTTCACCGGCATGTTTGAAGTCACAATTGAGTTCTTTGATTGCCCAATATGCTTTATGTTCTAACTCAGGAGGCAAATGACAAGCTTTTCCATAAACCATTTTATAAGGAGACATACCCATAGGATTTTTATATGCTATTCTATAAGCCCAAAGTGCATCATCTAATTTCTTAGACCAATTCTTCCTGGACCTATTGATAGTCTTTTGCAAAATTAATTCTATTTCTCTATTTCTAAGTTCAACTTGACCACTAGACTGAGGTTGATAAGGTGATGCAATTCTATGGTTAACATCATACTTGGCAAGCATTTTACGGAAAGCACTATGAATAAAGTGTGAACCACCATCAATCATTTAATATCTAGGGAGTCCAAACCTTGGGAAAATAACTTCCTTAAGCATTTATTAGAGGTGTTGTGATCAGCACTACTGGTTGGAATAGCATCTACCCATTTAGTAACATAATCAACACCAACCAAAATATGTGTATACCCATTAGAGGAAGGAAAAGGTCCCATGTAATCAAATCCCCAAACATCAAATGGTTCAACAGCAAGTGAATAATTCATAGGCATTTCTTGATGCTTACCAATATTACCTATTATTTGACATTCATCACAAGGTAAGACAAACTTACGGGCATCCTTGAAGAGCGTAGGCCAATAAAATCCAGATTGCAATACCTTGTGAGCAGTTCTATCTCTAGCATGATGCCCTCCATAAGCTTCAGAGTGACATTTCCGTAGGATTTGTCCCTGTTCATGCTCAGGTACACAATGTCTAATAATACCATCTACTCCTTCTTTATAAAGATGTGGGTCATCCCAAAAGTAGTGTCTTAAATCATAGAAGAATTTTTTCTTTTGTTGGTATGTAAAGCTAGGTGGTCAATATTTAGCAACAATGTAGTTAGCATAATCAGCATACCAAGGAGTGTTATTATATACATTTATTGCAGCTAACTACTCATCAGGAAAACTATCATCAATAGGCAGTGGGTCATCAAGCACATTTTCAAGCCTAGATAAATTATCAGCAACTGGGTTCTCAGCTCCTTTTCTAGCAATGATATGTAAATCAAATTCTTGTAACAAGAGAACCCACCGAATAAGTCTAGGTTTAGCATCTTTCTTTTCCATAAGATATTTAATAGCAGCATGGTCCGTGTGAATAGTTACTTTGGAATCAACAATATAAGATCTAAATTTATCACAAGCAAACAACACTGCTAAGAATTCTTTTTCAGTAGTAGCATAATTTCTTTGAGCAGTGTCTAGAGTTTTACTAGCATAATGAATAACATTCAGTTTCTTATCAACTCTTTGTCCTAGAACAGCACCAACAACATAATCACTAGCATCACACATAATTTCAAAAGGCAAGTTCCAATCAGGTGGTTGAACAATAGGTGCAGAAATTAAGGCTTTCTTGAGTGTTTCAAAGGCTTCTAGACAATCATCATCAAAAACAAAAGGAATATCCTGTTGCAAGAGACTAGTAAGAGGCCTAAATTTTTTAGAGAAGTCTTTGATAAATCTCCTATAGAAACAAGCATGACCTAAGAAACTACGAATACCCTTTATATCTTTAGGACATGGCATTTTCTCAATTGCATCAACCTTAGCTTGGTCCACTTCAATACCTCTTTCAGAAATTTATGACCCAAGACAATACCTTCATTAACCATAAAGTGGCACTTCTCCCAATTCAAGACAAGATTTGTTTGTTCACATCTCTGCAAAACTCAATCAAGATTTCTCAAACAATCATCAAAAGACTTCGCATAAACAGAGAAGTCATCCATGAAAACCTCAACAATATTTTCACAAAAGTCAGAGAATATAATAGTCATACATCTTTGAAAGGTAGCAGGTGCATTTTATAAACCGAAAGGCATACGTCCATAAGCATAAGTTCCAAAGGGACAAGTAAAAGTGGTCTTTTCTTGATCAGGTTGAGAAACAGGTATTTGTGAAAAACCAGAATATCCATCAAGGAAGCAAAAATGTGTGTGCTTAGATAATCTTTCAAGCATTTGATCAATAAAAGGCAGAGGGTAATGATCTTTTCTAGTTGCTTTGTTTAATTTTCTAAAATCAATTACCATTCTATAGCCTGTAACAATTCTTTGTGGAATAAGTTCATTCTTATCATTAGGAACAACAGTAATACCTCCTTTCTTAGGGACACAATGAACAGGACTTACCCATCTACTATCAGCTATGGGATAGATTATACCTGCTTCCAGAAGTTTTAAGATTTCCGTTCTTTTCACTTCCTTCCTTTTTGGATTTAACTGACATTGGTGATCGACAACGGGTTTAGCATCATGTTCCACATTAATTTTGTGCTGACATAGAGTGGGACTAATGCCCTTTAAATCATTAAGAGTATATCCAATAGTGGCTTGGTGCTTCCTAAGAACTTTCAATAATCTTTCTTCTTCATGTTCTGAAAGGTTAGCACTAATAATAACAGGATATATCTTCTTTTCATCAAGATAAGCATATTTCAAAGTTCTGGCAATTGTTTTAATTCAAACACAGGATCACCTTTAGGTGGAGGAGGACCTCCTATAGTTTCAATAGGCAAGTTGTGTTTAGACGTTGTTCAAAGAAAATCTTATCTATTTCATTTCTTTCATGCATACAAAAATCATTTTCATGGTCTAGCAAATATTGTTCTAAAGGATCAGTAGGTGGTAAAACAATAGAAGCAAGACCAATTAATTCATCCTTACTAGGAAATTCTTTTTCATGAAGCTTTCTACTAAACTTGGGAAAATTAAATTCATGAGACTCATCACCAAAATTAACACTGACGGTTTGCTTCTCACAATCTATTCTAGCATTGACAGTGTTCAAGAAAGGTATACCAAAGATAATGGGACAAAAGTCATCTTGTGGGGAACCAAGAACAAGAAAATTAGTAGGGTATTTTATTTTCCCACACAAGACTTCGACATCTTTAACAATCCCAATTGGTGATATAGTGTCTCTATTAGCAAGTTTAATAGTAACATCTATGTCTTCTATTTCTGCGGGTGCTATGTCATTCATAATTTCTTGATATAAGGTGTAAGGAATAGCACTCACACTAGCACCTATGTCACATAAACCATGATAACAGTGATCTCCTATTTTAACTAAGATGACAGGCATGCCAACAACAGGTCTATGTTTATCTTTTTTATCAGGTTTGGAGTAAATAACATGCCCATCCATATCTTCTTCCAAGAGAACATTAACCATAGCAATGCTAGGTTCTACTTTAATTTGTTCATCAGGTTTAGATGTTCTAATATAGCTTTTGTTAACCATAGTTGAAACTTTAGCATCTTCCTTTATCCTAACAGGGAGAGGTGGTTTCTCAATAAAAGCAGAAGGAACAACTGGATCAACATTGTAAAGTATAGTTTCTTCTTTAACCGGTACTGGTTCTTTAATTTATTCTTTAATAGGTGGGTGATATTTAAACCACTTCTAATGAGTAGCAAATGAGTAGCAAATGATTCACAAAAGGAGGCTACTATCTCAGAGTCGAGTCCAAATTTAGTGCTAAACTTTTGAAAAGCATCGGTATTCATAAAAGATTTAACACAATCATATTTAAGTTTAATACCTGACTCTTTACCTTCATCGAGTTCCCAATCTTCAGAGTTGCGTCTAATTCTTTCCAAAAGATCCCACCGGAATTCAATAGTCTTCTTCATAAAAGAACCAGCACAAGAAGTATCAACCATGGTTTGATCATTACGAGAAAGCCAAGAATAAAATTTCTGGATAATAATTTCGCTTGAGAGCTCATGATTGGGGCATGAATATAACATTGACTTAAGCCTCCCCCAAGCTAGAGCGATACTTTCTCCTTCACGAGGCCAAAAATTATATATATATATATATATATATATATATAATTCTGATCACGATGAACTAGATGCATAGGATAATTTTTTTGGTGGAACTCCTATTTCAAACGATTCCAATTCCTAGATCCAATATCATCGCATAGCCTATACCATGCCAATGCATTTCCCTTCATAACTCCATCTCCGGGTAAACCTGCAAGCTTAAACAATCCACAAATTTGTTCTACATATATCAAGTGCATATCAGGATGTTCGGTTCCATCTCCTGCATAAGGATTAGCTAGCAGTTGTTCTATCATACCCGAAGGAATTTCATATTCAATATTTTCAGTAGGTGCAGTAGGTTGAGGGGTAACTAATTGTGGTTCCGGACAAGGTGAAGATACCCCAAACAAACCCCTCAAAGGATTGTTTTCCATAGTAACAAGTGACAGGAAATTTCAGCACGCTATATAAATGTTTCCTTACCAAATTCCACTTACCAAAGGTGCTTCACTCCCCGGCAACGATGCTAGAAAATAGCCTTGATGACCCACAAGTATAGGGGATCAATTGTAGCTCTTTTCGATAAGTAAGAGTGTCGAACCCAACGAGGAGCAGAAGGAAATGACAAGTGGTTTTCAGCAAGGTAATGTCTGCAAGTGCTAAAATTATAAGTAGCAGAGTAGTTTGATAGCAAGATAATTTGTAACGAGCAAGTAGCGATAGTAGTAAAAATGTGCAGAAAGGTAGCCCAATCCTTTTGAGGCAAAGGACAGGCCAAAACGGTCTCTTATGATAAGCAAAGCGTTCTTGAGGGTACACAGGAATTTCATCTAGTCACTTTCATCATGTTTGTTTAATTTGTGTTCGCTACTTTGATAATTTGATATATGGGTCGACCGGTTCTTAGGTGTTGTTCTTACTTGAACAAACCTCATACTTATGATTAACCCTCCCGCAAGCATCCGCAACTACGAGAAAAGTATTAAGAATGAATTCTAACCATAGCATTAAACCTTTGGAACCAATCGGTCCCTTACGGAATAGCGCATAAACTGGGGTTTAAGATTCTTCCACTCTCGCAACCCATCATCTAATCGCTACTTCACAATGCATTCCCTTAGGCCCAAATATGGTGAAGTGTCATGTAGTCGACGTTCACATGATACCACTAAGGGAATCACTACATACATACTATCAAAATATCGAACACATATCAAGTTCACATGATTACTTGCAACATGATTTCTCCCGTGACCTTAAGAACCAAAGTAACTACTCATAAATGATAAACATGCTCATGATCAGAGGATTATTAAAGAGCATAATGGATCTGAACATATAATCTGCCACCAAATAAACCATATAGTAATCAACTACAAGATGTAATCAATACTACTAGTAAGCCACAAGCACCAATCTTTAGTTCTGGTAACAAGATTGAACACAAGAGATGAACTAGGGTTTGAGATGATATGGTGTTGTTGAAGATGTTGATGGAGATTTCCCTCCCCGAGATGGGAGAGTTGTTGGTGATGATGATCACGATGATTTCCCCCTTCGGGAGGGAAGTTCCCCCAGCGGAATCGCTCCGCCGGAGGGCAAAATTCCTCCTGCCCAAGTTCCGCCTCGAGGCGGCGGCGCTCCATCCCGAAAGTCCTCTCCATATTTTTTTCTAGGTCAAAATGACCTATATACCAGAAGATGAGAACTGGAGGTGGGCCTGGGTGAGCACAACCCACCAGGGCGTGCCTGGGCTCCCTGGCACGCCCAGGTGGGTTGTGCCCACCTGGTGGGCCCCTCTGGTAGTTATTTGCTCCAATAATTCTTAAAATTTCCATAAAAAATCCTCGTGAAGTTTCAGTTCATTTGGAGTTGTGCAGAATAGGTAGCCTCACGTAGCTTTTCCAGGTCCAGATTTCCAGCTGCCGGAATTCTCCCTCTTTGTGTATACCTTGCATATTATGAGAGGAAAGGCATTAGAATTACTCCAAAAAGCATTATTATGGATAAAAACATTATAAATAATAGTAAGAAAACATGACGCAAAATGGATGTATCACGTACATATGGGTGGGGTCTCGGACGCCTACTCGTGCATACGTACGGCTAGGGCTCATGTACATGGAGAGGCAGCGACGGCGTCATGTTCATCGGCAGCCAACCGGCTGGGTCAGTTGGAGAAAATGCGTCTTCGTGTTCATCTGGAGGCAACGGAATGCATCGTGTTCAGCGGGAGCCAACCGGCTTGGATGGAACAGCCGAAGCGAGGCCTGGCGTATCGCAGAACGGAGGAAACGGCCTTGTGTTCGACCGCCTATGGTCGAAATGGGATCCTGTTCACCGAGAGGGGTGTGACGTACCACAAAACGGAGATAACGGAGTTCTCTTCGACCTCTTACAGTCGGAACGGGGTCATGTTGATCGAGAGGGGTGTGGCGTACGGCAAAACGGAGGAAACGGATTTTTGTTGGAGCGCTAAGGTCGAAAGGGGGGTCCTGTTCATCGGGAGGGGTGTGGCGTACCACAAAACAAGACTCCACGGGCTACTGTTCATCTCCACCGTCGACCTCCTCTAGCCTCCACCTGCGATTGTTCATCCACGGGATCTCCCTCCTGCCTCCACCAGCTACTGTTCATCCACGGGCTCCTGTTCATCCAGCCTCCACCACTCCTTCACCGGCTACTGTTCAACCAGCCCTCTCCACGGTGTCCTATTCAACCACCCCTGCATGGGCTACTGTTCATCCAGCCCTCCACCGGCAACTATTCAACCAGCTCTCTACGGGGTCCTATTCATCCAGCCCTCCACGGGGTCCTGTTCATCCACCCCCAACCGGCTCGATCGGGGTCCTGTTCATGCAGCGGCAACGACCTCTACTACCACGGGGTCCTGTTCATCCAACCCCCACCGGGAACTATTCGTCCCAACCCCCCAACAACGCTCACTATTCATCAATAGGCAGCAGGTTCGATCGACTTCAGTTAGCAGCAATAGCGAAGGAATCGCTCGATCGGGTTCACTTAACAGCCAGGGATCAATCGATCGCTTGGGTTCAGTAATGCGTAGCCTGTAGTGCAATCGCTCGGGTTCAGTAGGCGAACGCCTCGCTCAGGTTCAGTTAGAGCCCAACGCCTTGCACCCACGCTGTACGTGTACAAGAGAAACGCACATCGCTCGGCCCCGACCACCCACCGTAACCGGGAACTCCCTGATATTTTCCTCGCCCTCGCTTCTACCATGGTTTTTTCCGTCATGGATGGCCCAAAGAATGTCATGCAGCTGCGTCTCTGGCCCGCCCAGGACAGAAAGCCCATTTTCTGTCATGATTTTTTGTCATAGAAGTAGGAGCCCGCCACATCTATGATGATACAAGGTTTTGTCATAATTATCGTCATAGAAGTGTCATATGCATGACAGAAAAAAATTCGTTCGGCCCAAAATGTCACGGATGTGTCTTTTTTTTGTAGTGCAACCATCTGGTATCCCCGATGTTCCCAGGGAGGTAATCGAGCACCACCTTGCTGTCTGCCCTCATGCCTGACCCGTCAAGCTGAAGGTCCGGAAGCAAGCTTTGGAGCAGTAGCATTTCATTGCCGAGGAGATCAAGAAACTTGAGGCAGCTGGCCTGGTCAGAGGAGTACTGCATCCAACGTGGTTAGAAAATCCAGTGGTGGTGCGCAAGGCTAATGGGAAATGGACGCTTTGCATAGATTTCACAGATTTGAACAAGGCATGCCCGAAGGACCCATTTCCCTTGCCGCGCATCGACCAGATTGTGGGTTCCACCTCCGGGTGTGACCTGCTTTCTTTTCTCGATGCATACTCTGGATACCACTAGATCTTTATGTCCAAGGAAGATGAAGAGAAGGCAGCGTTAATCACCCCATGTGGCACGTGTTGCTTTGTACGTATGCCCTTTGGATTAAAGAGCGCCGGATCCACTTTTGCAAGCGCAGTTCAGATAGGCTTTGAGTCCCAGCTGCACAGAAACATTGAGCTTACATGGATGATACTGTGGTCAAGACCAAGGACAGATCAACCCTCATTCAGGATTTGGAAGAAACATTTGCTAATCTATGCAAGATCAACTTAAAGCTGAACCTGGAGAAGTGGGTTTGGCTTTCCTTCCGGCAAGCTACTTGGCTTCTTCATGTCCCATCAGGGGATAGAGGCCAACCCTAACAAGATCAAGGCTATCGACCATATTCAAGCACCCAGGACAGTTAAGGATGTGAGGCGTCTGACTGGATGTGTTGCCGCGCTAGCAGGTTCATTTCCAAGTCTACCGAGCGCGCCCTGCTATTCTTCATAATCTTGAAGAAGGCAGGACATGTGGAGTGGACCCCAGAGGCAGACGCTGCGCTGCAAGATTTGAAGGCCTATGTTTCCTCTGTGCCCACTTTGGTTGCCCCCAAACCACAGGAGCCATTGCTACTATACTTAGCGGCAACCAATCATGTGGTTAGTGCGGCACTGGTGGCACAACGGGAAGTGGGTGAAGCGGCAACCACAACCATTGTCCCCTCTGGAGAGGCAAGCAGACATATCCCGGTAAGGTCAGGTGCAGTCCAAGATGAGGGAGAGCGATGCAACAGAGACAGTCTCAAGGATACGACAAGGAAGAAATTGGTGCAGCGCCCAGTGTACTCTTTTTTTAACTATACACAGTAGGGCCAAACCCCACTATAATTTTTATATTATTAAAATAAGCAAAGAAGTACAACATATTACAGGGCTTGAGATAAGCCAAAAGAACAAAACTACACTAATCTACTATACATAGAAAGAAGAACAAAATTACAAGACAAGATTGTCCAGCCAAGTATTGAAAGAAGCAGCATATTTCTCCTTGATTCTGAACTTAAGCAGGTGGAGTTCTGAATGGAAGATGAATTTCCATATGTCAATGCTGGGAGGGATGTTTTTGAATATTTTATCATTTCTGATTAACCAGATGGCCCATGATGCGATGATAATGACCTCCATGGAGAATAGTTGCCGAATATTACCCCTTAGGTCTGCAAGTGCTTCCATGATTGTTAAATTTCTTTGTCTGTGTGGGCATATGATGTTCCAATATTCTGAGGCAAAAGGACAGGTCCAGAAAAGGTGTTGTAGTGTTTCTTCCTGTTGACAGTTAAGGGTAGCACAATTGTAGTTATCCAATTGAAAAGTTTTTCTTCTGTGTAGATTCCTGGTATTCAGTCTATCATGGAGCAGTCTCCAAAAAAATACTTTGTGCTTTGGCTGGCAAGAACTCTTCCAAATCCAGTTGAATTGCACTAGCACAATTTTAACTCCTATCAGGATTTTGTAAGCCTTGGCCACAGAGAAGGTAACATTACCCCACATGTAGCTCCATATATCCAAGTGATCCCTGAATTCGGATCTTCTTAAGTTGTCACAAATCTCTTCCATCAATTCAAATTCCATGAAAGCTTCCTCAGTAAGTGGTAGGTGAAACAAGTCTTCCAAGTATTCAAATTGCAGCACCCTCTGCATTGAAATATGCTGGTCTTTTGCAAAGGAGTAAAGGTGAGGGAAAGATTGGATCAGGCAATCAGAGTGCCAAAGATCAGACCTAAAGAGGGCAGATTTACCATCTCTAACTGAGCATCTTGCCATGGATTTATAATTGTCAATGAGTCTCAGATTGCACTTCCACTAGAAAGATCCTTCCCATTTTTGCCCTGGGAGTATGCCATTATCATAGTAAGCATCCCAAATGAGGTTAACCCACGGAATATTTTCCCTATTGTAAAATTTATGAAGGTTCCTGAGAAGCAATGCTTGATTTTGCACAAAAATGTTCATCACTCCAAGACCACCCTGACTCTTTGGTCTGCATACAGTGGACC
This sequence comes from Aegilops tauschii subsp. strangulata, assembly GCF_002575655.3. NCBI lineage: Eukaryota > Viridiplantae > Streptophyta > Magnoliopsida > Poales > Poaceae > Aegilops > Aegilops tauschii. Next base: position 206,523,369 of record NC_053039.3, on the reverse strand, counting down.
AAGCTACCATAGTAGGCATATGATCCTCTAAATCTGGTCCTCTACAAAGACAATGCCTGAGATATTTGATAACCTGAGTTTTGATAGTGACAGGCACATCAAGGCAACCCATGAAATAGATAACAAGTGAGTTGAGTACTGATTTGACCTAAATCAATCTGCCAGCAAGAGTCATAAAAGAAGATAGACCCACCAATTTTTTAGCCACTCTGCTCACTAAAGGCAAACATTGCTCTACTGTTGGTTTCTAAAGTCCTAGTGGCATGCCAATGTAATTAACGGGGAATGAGCCTTCTTGCAGTTGAGAGTGCAGGTCAAGATTTCCATCTTTTCATCATTCACATTTATGGAGATGAGGTTTGATTTGTTGTAATTGACCTTTAAACCAGTGGCATCAGCAAAGGTATTGAGCAAAGCTTTGAGACAGTGGAGCTGTGTGGCATTAGCTTGCTGAGAATCAATGTGCCATCAACATATTGCACAATAGGAAAATCTGGACATGAGTGCACTTGCAAAGGTGGTGTGAGGAGACCCAAGTTCATTGCTTTATTCATGATTGACTAGAGAAGGTTAGCAGCAAGCACAAAGAGAAGGGGGGAGAGGGGGTCCCCTTGTCTGACCACTCTAACATAGTAAAACTTTTTCCTAGATATTCCATTGAGAAGAACCTGAGATGAGGCAGAGGTGAATAACATTTTAATCCATCCAATCCATCTATCTCCAAATCCCTTTGCTTTGAGGATGTCAATGATTGCTGTGTGCTCAATTAAATCAAAAGCTTTTTCAAAATCCAACTTCAACACAACCACTTCTTCTTTTGATTTGTGACATTGGTGCAGGTACTCATATGCCCATCCAAGACAATCATGAATAGCTCTTTCCTTTAGAAAACCATACTAGTTAATGTGGACCATTTTGAAAATCACCTTCTGTAGTCTGTTAGCCAGTAGTTTAGTGATGAGCTTGAGACAACAATTTAGCAAGGAAATAGGTCTGAAATCATTTGCAGTAGTTGGAGTGGGCCCCTTTGGGACTAAAGTAATGAAGGAAGTGTTGATACTTTCCAGAGAAATTTGCCCTGCATAGAACTCATGAATTAGTGTAATTACATCAGGTTTTATAATGTCCCATCAATTCTTGAAGAATTCATTGTTAAATCCATCAGGGCCAGGAGACTTGTCTCATGGTAAATGCTTAACCACCTCATTAATTTGCGCCCAGTGTACTTCTTCAGCTCCGTGTTGCAGGGGGCTAGATCAAGGTACTTTGGCATGCAAAAGTTGATTTTTGGCCTCGTCGTGGCCTCAAGGAAACCGCGCCACTACTTCCAAGCCCACGAGATCACAGTCGTCACCCGCTTTCCTTTGCAACGAATACTCACGAACCCCGAGGCCACCGGCAGGATAGTGGAATGGGCCCTGGAGTTATCTAGCTTTTGTTTGAAGTTTGAGAGCACATCAACTTTTCAGAGCAGAGCAAGGGGAGAGTTTATTGCGGAGTGGACACCAACCCCTGATGAAGAAGTGTTGGAAATGGTTATTCCCGGCAAGGAAGCACCCCAAGAATGGATTATGTATTTCGATGGTGCCTTCTCCCTACAAGGTGCAGGGGCTGGCGTGCTTCTCATTGCTCCCACTAGGGAACACCTTAAGTATATCGTCCAGATGCATTTTCCCCAAGAGAAGGCTACCAACAATATTGCAGAGTATGCAGGGCTCCTTGCCGGGCTCAGGATTGCGACAGAACTGGGGATCAAGAAGCTAATCATCCGCGGAGACTCACAACTTGTGGTGTGACAAGTGAACAGAGATTACCAAAGCCCACTGATGGAGGCATACGTTGAGGAGGTGTGAAAGTTGGAGGAGCGCTTTGACGGATTGCAAACCGAGCACATACCCCGTGCAGAAAACAACATTGTTGATCATCTGTCAAAGTGCGCTACACAAAAACTCCCTGTGGAACCAGGGACCTTTGTTCTCCATCTGACTCAGCCCTCCGTATCCCCGACAACAATGGCCAGGAAGAGGAGGAAACTGGACTCCGGCAATCCTCTCCCGGTAGAACCTCTCGAGGCTCCCAGTAGAGAGCTTGGCGGGATCAAATCCCCTTCGGTCGCTGAGCTGCCCCCTCCCGCCAGACCACCGGTCCCAGAGGTCGAGGTGTGCACTCCCACGAATGAGGAGGTACCGCTAGTCCTCATTGCCGAGCCTCAGGCTCCAACTTGGGCGCGGCACATAGTCCATTTCCTCCAAACTGGAGAACTTCCCGAGGAGCAAGAAGAAGCTGAAAGAGTAGCCCGGAAGGCCAGTATGTATCAGTTCGTTGACGACACACTGTACAGAAGAAGGCCCAACGGTGTGAAATTGAAGTGCATTTGCCCGGAAGAAGGAAAGGAACTGTTGAGATACACAAGGGTATGTGCGGCTCACACATTGGATCGAGGGCTCTAGGGTGAAAAGCCTTCCGGCAAGGATTTTACTGGCCCACAGCCCTCCATGATGCAGTTGAGTTGGTTGCCAAATGTGAAGCCTACCACTTCCATTCCAAGAATATCCATCTGCCTGCCCAAGCTCTTCAGACAATCCATTTATCATGGTCGTTTTCGGTTTGGGGGCTCGACATCTTGGTCCCCTTCCCCCGTGCTACCGGAGGCTTTGAATTCTTGTTCGTTGCAATCGACAAGTTTACAAAGTGGCCGGAAGTAGAGCCCGTGAGAAATGTGACTACTCAGTCAGCTATCAAGTTCTCGAAAGGATTGGTGTGCCGCTTTGGAGTCCCTGCCCGAATCATCACCGACAATGGCACCCAATTCACGAGCGACACGTTCATGCAGTATGTTCATGCCCTTGGAAGGAAGATCTCATTCGCCTCTGTTGCTCATCCAAGGAGCAATGGCCAAGCTAAGAGGGCGAACGCTGAAGTGTTGCGAGGAATCAAGACAAGGACATTTGATAACCTGCAGAAGTGTGGCAGGCGATGGATCGATGAGCTGCCGGTAGTTCTTTGGTCCCTCAGAACGACACCAAATCGAGCTACCGGGCAGACTCCCTTCTCCCTAGTCTATGGGGCAGAAGCAGTTATCCCCACGGAACTCATTTACGGGTCACCTCAAGTGCTTACCTACAATGAAGTAGCGCAGGAACATCACCGGCGTGACGATGCTGTGGTACTTGAGGAGAACCGTCTCCAGGCTGCTACGTGTGTTGCATGCTACCAGCAAGCCCTGCGTCGCTATCATAGCCGCAGGGTTCATGCCCGGAGTTTTGTGGAAGGCGTCGTCCTTAGGCGCGTTCAGTCCGCCAAGGGTACAAACAAGTTGACGCAGAAGTGGGAAGGCCCTCACTGGGTAGTACGAGTCACCGGACCTGGCGCATTCCGTCTGGAGACTGGAGATGGCATTCAGTTGCAAAACTCATGGAACATTGAGAATCTCCGTAAGTTCTACCCGTAAGGCGCGGCTGTCGGGCCCTACCCGGCAGCCACCCTTTTGTACAGGCCTTGCCGATGTTGCATGTAACCCCTTGTAAAAAAGCCAGGCGTAGACCCTGAGCAACAGATGTCAGCGTCCTGGGAACGAGGGTACCCAGACTTGCCTGCCTGCGGCCTAGGGCGTGGCTCATCCAGCAGCCTGGTACGGCCCATCTTCATCAACAACCACTCAAGACCCTCGCGAGGGGCCAAGCCTCGCGAGGTTGATGACACAAGACCTCCTCAGGGGCAGCCCCCCTAGGCTGGCTCCCGAGGAGCAGAGATATCTATGCAAGGGGCACCTCGCAAGGTTCGCATGACGTGAGCCATGACGACCAAGGCCAGGCGGGCGCCAGCGGGCGCAGAGTACTAGTTGCCTCTTTGGTGCTAAAGGGGCAAGCACAAGCGAGGAGTCCCGAGGCATCAGGCAAAGGTTTCCATATTGGTGCAACGAGACCAAGACCAGCAGGACGGCAGGACGGAGGTCACTGCGGAGCCCACGATGGCGTCACCACCAGAGCCTTTGGCAGGCGAAGACCACCTTTTGTCGGGATCACTTGTACTAGTTGTCCCCCTTCAAACTGGCCGTTGTGGGATCCCTTCCCACCTAATATTTGGGAAGTGGACCCGGGCCTCTATAAATAGGACTAGCCACCACCATAGTAGGGGACGGATCATTCAGACCATCCTCAGCACACAAGCTCACCGAGCTCAAGAACACCTCTCCTCAGGAGGCTGTTCTTCCCTTGTACTTATTCATCCTCAGCCCGCAAGGCAATCCACCACACACACTGGAGTAGGGTATTACACCACAACAGTGGCCCGAACCAGTATAAACCCTCGTGTCTCTTGTTCTTTGGGTTCATCGAGTTTAGCCTTGAGATCGTTGCGAGAGCGAGCTAGAGAGAGAAAGATCTTCGTGCGCACCCCAGTGTTCGAACCTCAAGGGTTTGCCGGAACCCAGAATTCGACATTTTCCACGCTAGGTAGGGGTGTGCCGAAGTCCGCTCCTCCTTCGGCTCCGCTCTCCGTTCGGTCCCCATGGCCGGCGCTGCTCCACCGACTGGATCGACGGGCGAGCACGACGGCGCCAGGGGGCTCAGAGCCTTCACCCCCGCCTTACGACGAGTGCGGTGGCTGCCCAAGTTCAAGCCGGAGATGTCGCCTTGCTTCGACGGCGCGGCGGATCCCTCGGCCTTCCTACTGGCTTACGAGGAGGCCGTCCTGGAGGCGGGAGGCGATGAAAGGGTCATGGCGAACTAGTTCCCCATGGCCCTCGCTGGCACGCCGCGCGCTTTGTTGGTCAACCTGCCAGGATCTTCCGTGGCTTCTTGGGAAGAGCTGCACGGCCTTTTCGTTGCATGCTTCACGGCACCGGCGCCTGTCGCCATCACGGCCCTCCTCGGCGGCTCGCAAGCGCCACCCACGGACCACCACGTAAAGCAGTTCTTCCGCCAGATCCACGCCGCCTCTGTGCAGCAGGGAGCCCCTCCAGGATGGGCAGCGCCCAAGGCCGACCTCACCTTCGACTTAGGGGATCACCCCGCCACCACTGCCGGCTCACGCGCGCTCCCGATGCTCTACACGCCCACCATCTGCCGCGTCGCAATGACCAAGACGCTCATCAACGGCAGAGCGGGCCTCAACGTGCTCTTCGTGGAAGCTTTCGGCTTGCTTCACGTGCCGCATGGCCGGCTCTGCCCCACCAAGCCTTTCTCCGGGGTCGGCAGCGGGTCCACCAGCCCCCTGGGGCAAATACTCCTTCCGATCACCTTCGGTACCCGAGACAACTACCGCACCGAGATGATCGACTTCGACATCGCCCGCATCGGCCTCCCGTACAATGCCATCCTCGGGTACCCTGCCTTAGCCCAGTTCATGGCGGTGACCCATCCGTCCTACAACCTCATGAAGATGCCAGGCAGTAGCGGCGTCCTCACCATGGCTGGAGACACCAAGGAGGCACTAGCGGCCCTCAAGCTCGCCTTCAGGGCCGCAGCGGCAGTGCACCCAGCCGACGAAGCTGTCCCGAGGGCTAAGGAGGCCGCGCCGGCAAAGAAGAAGCAGATGTTCACTCAAGATCGGGCCGAAACGAAGCAAGTCCCGATCGAGGAAGATGGATCCTCGGGAGCCACCTTCACCATAGGCGCCAACCTCGACCCGGGCCAAGAGGAGGCATTGGTAAAGTTCTTGCGCGTGAACAAGGAGGTATTCGCCTGGGAGCCCAAGCAGCTGGTGGGGGTCCCCAGGGGGGTAATCGAGCATCACTTAAGGGTGTGCCCAAATGTGCGCCCCGTAAAGCAGAAGGCGCGGCGGCAATCCACGGAGAAGCAGGCCTTCATCGTCCAAGAAACTCGCAAGCTAGAAGCGGCAAGTGTCATTCGCGAGGTACGGTACCCGGAATGGCTGGCCAACCCCGTCGTTGTCCCCAAGAAGGGCGGGAAGGAATGCATGTATGTCGACTTCACCAACCTCAACAAAGTGTGCCCCCAAGATCCGTTCCCGCTCCCGCGTATCGACCAGATCGTCGACTCCACCACCGAGTGCGACCTGCTGTGCTTCCTGGACGCATTCTCGGGCTACCACCAGATCAAGATGGCGGTGGAGGACGTGGAGAAGACGGCCTTGTTGACCCCGTGCAGGGTATATTGCTACACCTGCATGTCGTTCGGACTACGCAACGCAGGGGCGACCTTCCAGCGGTTGATGCACATCGCCCTGGGCCAGCAGCTAGGGAGGAATGCCGAAGCCTATGTTGATGACATCGTGGTAAAATCTCGGGAAGCAAGAACCCTCATTCAGGACCTCGAGGAGACCTTCACCAGCCTGCGCCAGGTGGACCTGCGGCTCAACCCAGAGAAGTGTGTGTTTGGTGTCCCTTCCGGCAAGCTGCTGGGCTTCCTCGTGTCACACCGGGGGATCAAGGCCAATCCGGAGAAGGTCAAGGCAATAGAAGACATGAGCCCACCGCAAACCCTGAAGGAAATGCAGAAGCTCGCGGGCTGTGTGACCTCGTTGGGGCGCTTCATCTCCAAGCTGGGAGAGCGCGCCTTGCCGTTCTTCAAGCTGATGAAGAAGAAGGGCCCGTTCGAGTGGACCCGCGAGGCTGACCTGGCGTTTCAAGACCTCAAGAGATACTTGACCAGCCCACCGGTGATGGTAACGCCCTGTCCCCTCGAGCCCCTGGTACTCTACCTGGCTGCCACGCTTCACTCAGCCAGCACGACGCTAGTGGCCGTTCGGGAGGAGCGCCAGGCTAAGAGCGCGCCGCGTAATGCCGCACCCTCGACCGAGACGACGCGGCACCAAGGCGACGCTGCTAAAGCCACGAGGACGCCCGCAGATGATCAGGCCCTGCAAGACGGCGTTCCTGGGCCTGCGGAGGCCCCGGCGCGAGACCAAGCTCCTAAGGACACCTCACCTCGGGAGGCGCCAGAACCCCCAGACGCCACAGGCTCCATCAACGATCCCGCCCTCGTCGAACACCTGGTGTACTTCGTCAGCACGGTGTTGCGGGACGCAAGGGTGCGATACCCCATGCCACAGAAGCTTTTGCTTGCACTCTGGTGGCCTCGGGCAAGCTGCGTCATTACTTTCAAGGCCACCCGATTAAGGTCATCTCAGCCTAGTCACTGGAGAGGGTGCTCCGGAGCCCCAACGCTGTAGGAAGAGTCGCCAAGTGGAACATCGAATTGCAAGCGTTTCAGTTGGAGTTCAACACAACCAGGGTCATCAAGGGAGCCGCCCTCGCCTACTTCATGGCAGAATGGACCGACGCTCCTGAGCCTGAAGCAGACGAGAGTCGATCCTTCTCGCCAGGAAGTGAAGCGCCGGATGGATGGATCATGTACTTCGATGGCGCTTTCGCACGCCAAGGCGCGGGGCCAGCACCGTGCTCATCTCCCCCACTCAAGACAAGCTATACTACGCCATGCAGCTCTGCTTCCAGCGGGGCGAGAAGGTCTCCAACAACATCGCGGAATATGAGGGGTTGATCGCCGGCCTCAAGGCCCCCGTGGCCTTGGGGACAAAGCGTCTCACCATCAAGGGCGACTCGCAGCTCCTCGTCAACTTCTCCAACAAGGTGTACGAGCCGAGGGACGAGCACATGGAGGCATACCTCGCGGAGGTGCGTAAGATGGAGAAGCAATTCTTGGGCCTGGAGCTACAGCATGTGCCTCACGGCACGAACAAGGAAGCCGACGACATCGCCAGAAGGCCATCCAAGCGCCTTCCCAGGAGCCCGGCGTCTTTGAGGAGCGGCTTTTCAAGCCTTCGGCAGCACCCCCATCTGCGGGGCCGGCATTATCTCGGGAGGAGCTCCCCCAACCACCAGCCTCGGGAGCCCCCGCCTATGGCCCAACCACAAGAGCACGCCTGCTCCTGGCACTCGAGCCTTGGGAGGGGTGCTGGACTGAGGAGTTCAAGGTATTCATTGGGTTGCCTCCCAACAAGCGCTATTGTTTTACGCCCCTAGCTAGGCATAAGATTTCAACGATGCTGACACGAAAGATAAGAATTGAAACAAAGAGAGCATCATGTAGCAAGTGACAAACACACTTAAGTATAAGATGCTTCCTATGCATAGGTATTTCATAAGCAAACAAATTATCAAGACAAGAAATATCTAGCATATGCAAGGAAGAAGAAGGAAACGATAGCAATCTCAACAAAACAGGAGGAAAATTAATAACATGAAAATTTCTACAACCATATTTTCCTCTCTCATAATAATTACAAGTGGGATCATATTCAAACTCAACAATATAACTATCATATAAAATATTCTGTTCATGATCCACAAGCATGCAAAGTTGACACTCTTCCAAAATAGTGGGAATATCATCAAATAAAGTCATGACCTCTCCAAGCCCACTTTTATCAAAAAATTCATAAGATTGAACACTCTCCAAATATGTGGGATTATTTTTACCTAAAGTTGACACTCTTCCGAACCCACTTTCAACACTATTGCAAACATATTCATCATGAGGCTTAAATAAATTTTCAAAATCATAAGAAGAGTCACCCCAATCATGATCATTGCAACAAGTAGTGGACATAGCAAAATTAGCATCCCTAAGCTCGGGGTTTTGCATATTATTAGCACAATTGAGAATAATAGAATTTATAGTAACATCATTGCAATCATGCTTTTTATCCATGGAGCTATTGTCGGTGTTCTGGGAACGGGGGTCCCCAGACTTGCCTGCTTGCGGCTCACGGCGTGGCTGTGCTAGCAGGCCTGTACGGCCCATCTTCATCGACAAGGCATTCAAGACCCTCGCGAGGGGCCAAGCCTCACGAGGCGGGCGACACAAGACCTCCTCAGGAGCGGCCTCGCCAGGCAGGGTCGCGAGGAGCGGAGAGATCAAGGCGAGGCAAACCTCGCGAGGTTATCGTGACGTGAGCCATGACGATCGAGACCAGGCGGGCGCCAGCGCGCACAGCTTCCTCATTTCCTCTTTGGTGCTAAAGGAGGCAAGCACAGGCGCGGAGTATCGAGGCATCAAGCAAAGGTTTCCATATCGGTGCAACGAGACCAAGACCAGCAGGACGGCAAGACGGAGGTCACCATGGAGCCCAAGGCGGTGTCACCACCAGAGCCTTTTGCAGGCGAAGACTACTTTTGTCAGGATAAGCTGTACTAGCTGTCCCCTTTCGAATTGGCCGTTGTTGGCTCCCTTCCCGCTCAATATTTGGGGAGAGGACCAGGGCCTCTATAAATAGGGCTAGCCACCACCGTAGGAGGCAACTCATTCGGAGGCAACTAGGCCTCAGGCATCTGATCTTGAGCTAATCCTTAGCCACACACCGAGCACAAGAACACCTCAACCTCAGGAGGTTGTTCTTCCCCTTGTACTGTTCATCGTCAGCCCAAGAGGCAATCCACCACCACCACACTAGAGTAGGGTATTACACCACAACAGTGGCTCGAACCAATATAAATGTTGTGTCCCTTGTGTTGTGAGTTCGTCGAGTTCGTTCTTGAGATCTTAGCTAGTTAGGATGTGGATCGGTAGGGAGGAAATCTTCTCGCGCACCCCAGTGTTCGAACCTTAAGGGTTTTACCGGAACCCGTGATCTGATATTTGGCGCGCCAGGTAGGGGTGCGCCGAAGCTTCCTTTCCGTCGCTCCGCGTCCAGTTGCTCCATTGTCTCCATGTCGGACGCTCGCCGTGCTCGTGCTGAGCGCCGGGCTGCCCTCGCCACCCGTGTCGCTCAGACGGCTCCCGTCGGCGGGCCACCTCGTCGTTCCCCGTCACCTGCCGCCAACGCCGCCACCGGTCCAGCGGGGAATGAGCAGCAAGCATCCTCGCTGCACCCCTTGGTGCGGCGGGACGGCCGCACCGCCACTCCATCGCTAACCCCAACCGGTTCCTCGTCCCATGCACGTCGTGCTCCCATGGACGCGCGGGCCATGCTCCTCATGGCGCACGAGCTCCTACGCTACCGCCCAGTCGACGACCTCTACGAGGACTGGCTCTACCGCATCGCCGAGCTTGTCCACGCCGCAGGGGGCTCCTCTGCGCCGTCCCTCTCTCTGCCTCGCCCTCCGCCAGCTACGGGCGACGTAGCTCAAGGAGCACCTCCACCACCTCAGCCCCAAGACGGCGCCCTAGCGCCAAGGCGCGCGGCTCCACGGCGCGACCCACTGCTGCGCCCGCCCGTGAAGAAATAAGCTGTCAAGAGGTCCCTCGACCGCAAGAGAACGCTCCACCACTCCTCGCACCGCCGCGCCAGAATCATTTGCTGCGGCAAGGCCCCGCGCCACTTGCCGTAGCGGCGCGTGGGTGCCAAGACCAAGCTCCACCTCCAAGGCGGGCCCCGATGACCACAGCCGGCTGCCGCGCCTTCACCCTCGAGCTGCGTAGCGTCGCCTGGTCGGGCAAGTTCAAGCCAGATCTGCCTCCTCGCTATGACGACACCCCCGACCCCACGGAGTTCTTGCAGCTCTACGAGCTGAGCATCGAGGCGGCCAACGGCGACGAGAAAGTCATGGCGAACTGGTTCCCCATGGCTCTCAAGGATGGCGCCCGCTCCTGGCTCTCGAATCTGCCCCCAGGCTCGATCTCCTCCTGGGACGAGATGCGCAACCGTTTCGTTGCCAACTTCCAGGGCACTCGCGACCGCCCGCCGGCCGCGGGTGACCTGTGCCGCGTCAAGAAACAACAAGGAGAGACCCTCCAGGAGTACATCCAGCACTTCAACAACGTCCGCCTCAAGATCCCCAAGGTGACGGACGAGGCCATCATCTCCGCGTTCTCTGACGGCGTCTGCGACGTCAAGATGAAGGAGGAGCTCGCTATCCACGAAGAGTTGTGCACGTCTCTGGAGTTGTTCAACCTGGCGACCAAGAGCGCAAGAGCTGAGGAGGGGCGCCTCTCCCTCCTCGAGCTCCCAGCTGCGGACCCGGAGGAGAAGAAAGCCAAGGCCAAGGACGTGAAGCGCAAGGGAGCAGTCGTGCTCGCGGCGGAACCAGACACCAAGCACGGCAGAGACCAGCCCGAGTCATCCAAGAGCAGCCGACCGTTCAGTGCCTTCCGTAACCTGCATACCCACAACACCAGCGACTGTCAAGAGCTCAGAGCCATTCGAGAAGGACGCTTCGGTCGACGCCCCGAGCGCAGCGACCGGGGCTACGGCCGAGGAGGAGGATGTGGTGGCGGACGCTGGGACGACCGTGGCCCACGCGAGGAGTGGCGCGACCGGCCTCGTGAGGACCGCTGGCAAGATCAGCCTCGCGAGGGTGCCTGGAGGGGTCAGCTTCGTGAGGATCATCCTCAGGGTAAAGCTGGACTCCCTCCACTACCACCACCGCCAAGAAAGAATGACGGCCACCATCAAGATGAGGGGGCTGTGGGCTTCCAGGAGCCGCCGCTATCGCCTGCATCTTGGGCAGAGCTCAAGCCCCAGCCTCACAGCGTATCTTCAAACTGTTTGCTCGTGAAGTGAATGCAGTCCTCCCCAAGCTCGAGGCCAGGCGCCCGCTCCGATGGTCCAAGTGCCCCATCATGTTCAGTTCGGCAGATCAGCTCAAGTGCGCAGCTATCGCTGGCGCCCTCCCAATGCTTTGTTCACGAGTCATCAGCAACGTGCAAGTTACCAAGACCCTCATCGACGGCGGTGCAGGGCTCAACGTCCTGTCTGTCGACACGTTCGACAACCTCCAAGTGCCATATGACCAACTTCATCCTACCAAGCCTTTCTCAGGAGTGACCGACAGTTCCACCACACCGATAGGGCAAGTCCGCCTCCCTGTCACCTTCGGAGAACGCAACAACAACCGCACCGAGCTCATCGACTTCGACGTCGCCTACATCTGCCTGCCATATAATGCGATCCTTAGGTACCCAGCCCTGGCCAAGTTCATGGTGGTGACTGAGGGAGTCCTGGACTAAGGGGTCCTCGGGCGTCCGGCCTGATATCCATTGGGCCGGACTGATGGGCTGTGAAGACATGAAGGCCGAAGATTGTACCCGTGTCCGGATTGGACTCCCCTTGGCGTGGAAGGCAAGCTTGGCAGCCGACTATGTAGATTCCTTCTTGTGTAACCAACTCCATGTAAATCCTAGATCCCCCGGTGTCCATATAAACCGGAGGGGTTAGTCCGGAAAGGATATACACATTACCATAGTCATACAGGCTAGACTTCTAGGGTTTAGCCATTACGATCTCATGGTAGATCAACTCTTGTAACACTCATATTCATCAAGATCAATCAAGCAGGAAGTAGGGTATTACCTCCATAGAGAGGGCCCAAACCTGGGTAAACATCGTGTCCCCCATCTCCTGTTACCATCGATCCTAGACGCACAGTTCGGGACCCCCTACCCGAGATCCGCCGGTTTTGACACCGACATTGGTGCTTTCATTGAGATTTCCACTGTGCCGTCGACAAAAGGTTTGATGGCCCCTTCAATCGTCGATAGTGATGCCGTCCAAGGAGAAACCTTCCTCCCCGGGAAGATTTTTGTGTTCGGCGGCTTCATACTACGGGCCAACTCGCTTGGCCATCTAGAGCAGGTCGATAGCTACGCCCCTGTCCATCAGGTCAGATTTGGAGCTTGAACTACGTCGCGGATATCCGTGGAGACTTGATCTTCAATGGATTTGAGACCGCGGCGATCGCCCCCCTCGCTCCGATGAACATGACTTAAATCTGTCATCAGATCACATCCAGGAGATGGTTCCTGTTGCTGCAACAGCCTTAGAACCAGAGCGGATCATGCCATCCAATGCCATAGAGTCCGCGGCGTTGGAGCCGCACACGGACTCAACACCCTACAATATTTGCGTCAACGGAACTTCGGACTCGTCTCCGGCTATAAGTTCCGGACCGTGTACGCTTGCAGACACCGAGCTAGATCGGTTATCGATCTTCGAATTCGGCGCGGCAGACGTTTTCCGACACTCACCTTTGGGCGATGTACTGAACTCTTTAAAGAATTTGTCCTTGGAGAAGGACTCGCAGCCGAACTATGTTCGGTTCGAGTTAGATGCTGATGATGGGGAATTTTGCTTCCCACCCGCCACGCACTTCATAGCTACCGTCGAGGACTTAACCGACGAGCTCGATTATGGCTCTGAATACATCGACGGTATGGACGATGATGCCGACAAGGAGCAAGGCCAAGACCCGCCATTCACCGGACGTTGGACGGCCACCTCTTCGTACAATGTGTACATGGTTGGTACACCTAAAGGATCTGGCGACGACAAAGAAGAGCCAAATGCGAATAAACCCTCCGAGACACACTCCAAGCGCCGGCGCCCTAAACGCCACTCTAAGCCTCACCGCTGAAAAGATGGCAACACTGGCACCGAAGAAAACAGTACTCCGGGTGACGCCGAAAACAATGAAGACCCTGTTGGAGCCGTATCCGAACAGGAGGAGCAAGACAACGAGCAAGTTAACCCTGATAAACAGGCCACGCCCAATGACCCGGATGATGATAGTTATCGTCCACCCTTTGAGGATGATGAGAGCCTTGGCAATGAGGACTTCATCGTGCCTGAGGCACCCCTCGAGCAGGAGCGCTTTAAGCGCCAGCTCATAGCTACTGCAAGAAGCCTAAAGAAAAAGCAGCAGCAGCTCCAAGCAGATCAAGACCTACTCATCGATAGATGGACCGATGTCCTGATAGCCGAAGAATACGGCCTCAAGCGCCCAGCCAAGAGTTACCCAAAAGGCAGACTGCTACCTCAGTTCGATGAGGAGGCACCAGATCCCATACCTCCCTCGCGCAATGCGGACCGACCACCCCGCGGTCGGGATAAAACGGCAACTCAGGCCGAACAACAGCCCGCCCCACGGCCTCGCAAACACAGGGACAGACCAGCTCGAGACCATACATACGACCTTCGGTAGGAATTGGACAGTAGAGCAGGACACACCAGATCAATCTACGGATCGCGAGGACGCTTCCCTACTCGGGATGACAGCTACCTACTCGGACGTGACAAACTTAATCACACCCGGGCCGATAACCGCAGACGGACTTCATCGGAGGTGCGCCGTGACGCGGCCCGCTATAGAGGCGCCGCACACCCTCTTTGTTTCACAGATGAGGTGCTGGATCACGAATTCCCCGAGGGTTTCAAGCCCATCAATATTGAATCATACGACCGAACAACTGATCCCGCAGTATGGATTGAGGACTTTATTCTCCACATCCACATGGCCCGCGGAGACGACCTCCACGCCATCAAATACCTCCCACTAAAGCTCAAAGGACCAGCTCGACACTGGCTAAACAACCTGCCTGAAAATCCATCGGCAGCTGGGAGGACTTGGAAGAAGCCTTCCGTGACAACTTCCAAGGTACATATGTCCGGCCACCGGATGACGATGACTTAAGCCACATAGTTCAACAATCTAGAGAATCAGCCAGAAAATTCTGGACTAGGTTCCTAACCAAAAAGAACCAGATCGTTGACTGTCTAGATGCCGAAGCCCTAGCGGCCTTTAAACACAACATCCATGACGAATGACTAGCACGCCACCTCGGCCAAGAAAAGCCGAGGTCCATGGCAGCCCTCACGGCACTTATGACCCGCTTTTGCGCGGGAGAGGATAGTTGGCTGGCTCACAGTACAAACACAGCCAACGAAGCAGGCCCCTCCGAGGCTAGAAACAGCACCGGCAAGCTCCGGCACAACAGACACAAACGTCGAAGTAATGGCGATAACACCGATGACACTACAGTTCACGCCGGATTCAGTGGCTCCAAGTCCGGCCAGCGAAAGAAGCCCTATAAAAGGAACGGCGGAGGACCATCCAGCTTGGACCGCATACTCGATCATCCGTGCCAGATACATGGCACCCCAGACAAACCGGCCAACAATACTAACAGAGATTGTCGGGTCTTTAAGCAAGCAAGCAGGGTAAATAGCGGAAACAAGAAAGGTGAATCGCAGAGCGAGGACGATGACGAGGAGCCCTGGCAGCCGAACACTGGGGGGCAGAAGAAATTCCCGCCTCAAGTCAAAACGGTGAACATGATATATGCAACACAGATCCCCAAAAGGGAGCGCAAGCGCGCACTCAGGGACGTCTATGCGGTAGAGCCAGTCGCCCCAAAATTCAACCCATGGTCGTCATTCCCGATCACCTTGATCGTCGAGATCATCCAACTAGTATTCGACATGGCGGTTCGGCCGCATTGGTACTTGACCCAATTATCGATGGATTTCATTTGACACGAGTCCTAATGGACGGTGGCAGCAGCCTCAACCTGCTCTATCAGGATACAGTATGCAAAATGGGCATTAATCCCTCACGAATCAGGCCCACGATAACTACCTTGAAAGGAGTCATACCAGGTGTAGAGGCCCGTTGTACGGGCTCAATCACGCTGGAGGTGGTCTTCGGTTCCCCGGATAACTTCCGAAGCGAAGAGCTAATCTTTGATATCGTACCCTTCCGCAACGGCTACCACGCACTGCTCGGACGAACCGCGTTTGCTAGATTCAGCGCGGTGCCACATTATGCTTATCTCAAGCTCAAGATGCCCGGTCCACGCGGCGTCATTATAGTAAATGGAAACACGGAACGTTCCCTCCGTACAGAGGAGCACACCGCAGCCCTAGCAACAGAAGTACAGAGCGGCCTTCTAAAGCGGCACCATAATCCGGCCGCCGAGCCCTCGGACAGTGTTAAGAAGGTCCGGACTACACTGCAACAGGGCAGCTCGGTTCGTCAAGAGCTGAATTAATAATTCGGCCTCCGTCCCAACCCCGAGGAAATGGCATTCGTACTGCGCGTACATAATTACGCACTCAAAACCCCACGGGTATTGACGGAGGCATAACTCGCTCGCGATCCACAGTGCGGCTTGACCGACCCTAGGATTCGCACACCTTTACTTTTTCTCTTTATTACGGGTTTTTTCTCTTTTTGAGGTCTACGCGGACGACCCGCTTGCAGAACACACCAAGGAGATGAGGAGCTCTGGCGTACAAGGGAATCCCCAGGTGGTCTCTATTAAACGATTGCCATACCTGTTTTACATACCCGCACGCAGCTCGCCCTTGGTTGCGGCATGTCAAATAGCTTTACTTGCTTATCGCATTACTTGCACAAAGTACGCCTCGACATACTAATTACATCACAATAGTGAATACATGGTGGGGTCAGCTTATTACTTAATTTTCCTGTTTCCTCACCTTTGTATATATTGCTTATCGCACGCGTACACCATTGTACGTACCATTACGCCAGGGGCTTCATCACACCCCGCATTACGGCAATAAAAGTCCGAACAATTTTATAGTATAGTTCGGCAGCCCGAACATATAGCATTACATGCATCGGCTCCGAATCATGTCTTGGGTCAATAGTTGGGTTGCCCGGCTCCTGTGCTTGCTACCTTACGTTCTGCTATATCGGCTAGGGTAGTAAAGGGAGAACTACTGCGATTGTGTCCCGGTTCTTCCGGACGAGCACCTCAGTAGAGAAAGCCGAAAACTGACTGTCATGATGCGGCGAGAGCTGGTCAGCTGTTCGAGAGGTTCCAAATCGTTAGAGATTTTTTCCGCTTCTCGTGAAGAATTGGTTCCCCCGATTAGGCGTGTACAACGCCCCTAGTTCGGCCTTCCGAATACCAGGGGCTTCGCCAACTTTCTTAATTGTCAAACTCCTATGGCTAAGTGAGAGCGGTAAAGGCCGCATAGTCTGATTGCCTTGTTCGTTGCGCTAAACACCTCCTTTAAGGACCAGAATGTGGAATAAAGAGTGTTTAGATTAATCCCGAACACCCCCGTACTATCTACGTGGGGGCAGAAGCTGACGACTGGTCAACCCTTAGATTTCATAAACGGCCGCACAAGAGGTAAAATATAAATCGCAAGCATTATAATACATAACATCATTGTTCCATATTACAGGACATGATAATACAAATGTTCTCATGGGAATATTACATCCTTCGAACATTGCTCCGCCACAAGGCGGGACCCCTCCAGGACACCATCAAAATAGAGCTCAGGTCGACGATGCTCCTTGCCCTCCGGCAGTCCCTCGGTCATCAGCTTCTTGGCATCCAGCTTTGCCCAATGCGTCTTGACGCGGGCAAATGCCATTCGCGCACCTTCAATACAGACCGACCACTTCATGGCTTCAAGTCGCGGACAGGCACTTACAAGCCGCTTAACAAGACCGAAGTAGCTGCTAGGTATAGGCTTGGCAGGCCACAGCCGAACTATCAGGTCCTTCATGGCTAGCTCTGCCGACCTGTGCAGCTCAACCAACTGCTTTAGCTGGTCGCTGAAGGGCACCAGATGTTCGGGTCCAAGATATTGGGACCAGAATAGCTTCTCCGTAGACATCCCTTCTTTGGCTCTATAATGCTCGGCAGCATCTGATATACTGCACGGCAGATCCGTAAACGCCCCTGGAAAACCCAAATTCGGATAAGTACAAGGAATGTTTATTTAAATACTTGCTTGGCACGGTGAAAGACTTACCCGCCGCAATCTTCTTGGCCGCCTGAATTTCCTGGAGGGCGTTCTGGGCTTCGGCTCGTGCATCCTGTGCGCTCTAGCGAACCTTCGCCAGTTCGGACTCTTGCGCCTTACAATCGCGCTCCAAGGACTCAAATCTCTCGATCGCGCCCTGAAGCTGTTGCCGCGCCCGCCCACCTGGGCCTCGTGCTTCTCGCGCGCGGCATGCTCCTTGGCCGCTTTGTCCTCTGCCTTGGCTAACGCCTTTTTTAGGGCCGCCACCTCGGTCGTGGCCCCTAATAAAGTTCATGACACTTTAGTCAGCTTGAACAATTTACTCTTCAGTATACACGCAGGTTACTGCATACCTTGGCTATCCTCCAGCTGCTTCTTCACGCGGCCGAGCTCTTCCTCGGTCCGCTCCAGTTTCTGCTTCAGTCCAGAGACCTCCGCAGTTTGAGCCGTAGCAGCCCGCAAAGAGGCCTGCTTATTCACATAGACATTTATGTTAGACTCCTGCAAAAATTTGATCCTCTGTTCGGCTTTTCTTTCCAGACACCGAACAGAGCATCAGGGGCTACTGTCTACGCTGTGATATTCTTCTTACAATCATGTACTCACCTCAAAGCCTTCTAGAAGGCTAGCACACGCTTCGGTCAGCCCATTTTTAACGGACCGAACCTTTTCAACCACCGTACCCATATGGGCACGGTGCTCATCCACGATGAAGGCGCCTTGCAGCGCTTCCAGTAGATGATCCGGCGCCTCTGGTTGGACAGAGGACACTGGTAGCACGCCCCTCCTTTCGGGAAGGGCCGTTTGCCGGATTCCGGAGCCGTACAAGTCTCCGGAATAGAATCCGGCTGAGGGTCGAATAGAACTCGGCCCGCACCGTCCATCTCCGTAGGGGCTTTTTCCCCCATGTACCCGGCGGTCCGGGAGTCATCCTGGGGCGCCGCCCTGACGATCTCCGGAGTCTTCCCCCGGTCCAAGGAGGCCCTTCGAGACGCCTTCTCGTCGTCACCCTTGGCCGAGGGGGAGTAAGCGGGCAGCGGCGACATGCTGGCCCTCTCCTTTGGGTCCAGCGAACCTTCCGATGAAGATAGCGGAGAGCTGTCCCGAGCCGGACTGCAATAACACGATTCAAACATTGCAAGGCAGAAAGGACGGACGTTCGGGTGTGCGTATGGATTTTTGATACTTACGATTTAGCCCGAGGCTTGGCCCAGGAAGGCCGCTCCGGACTGCTATCGACATCCCACGCGGAGTTATCCGCGGGGGAGCATTTTCCCCTTTTGGGCGCCTTCGCCTCCAGGTTCTTGGAGGCCGCCCTCTTCTTCCTCCCCGCTTCAGGTGGGGAGTCATCTTCTTCTTCCTCCTCTTCGTCGTCGTCTTCGGCAGACGAAGAGTGCGTCTTGCCTTCGGACATCACGTCCGAAGCTCCTTTCCGGCGAAGGCCACTCCTGGTCCCCTTGGCCGCTTTCTTGGCCTTCTTCTCTGGCACGTCATAAGGCGCCGGAAACAACATCTTCGTTAGAAGTGGGAATTCTTGCTCCTCAGGAAGCGGAGCTGGACAGTTAATCTGCCCCGCCACCTCGATCCAGGCCTGGCAAAGTGGGTAGGAGAGCTTAGAATCCATCCTCAAAATATGCCGGTGAAGGGTATACCTTGAAAACATTAAAAGACTTACCGGATTGGCCTGGCGCTTCAAGCTAAGCCCGTGATCTTCAGTCGTGGGCGGTGGCGTCTCGCCAGCCTTGAAGAGCACTTTCCAGATACCTTCGTGCGTCGCGCCGAAGAGCTCTAGTAGCGTCTGGTGCTTGGCTGGGTCGTACTCCCACAAATAGCAAGTCCGACGTTGGCACAGAAGGATCCAGCGAATGAGGATAACCTAGATCACATTGACAAGCTTGATCTTCTTGGTTATCATGTTCTGGACGCATGTCTGGAGCCCAGTTATCTTGTTCGAAGATCCCTAGGTCAGGCCCTTCTCTTGCCAAGAAGTGAGCCGCAACGGAACTCCGGATCGGAATTCGGGGGCTGCTACCCAATTGGTGTCACACGGCTTGGTGATGTAAAACCACCCCGATTGCCATCCCTTCACCGTCTCCGCAAAGGAGCCTTCGAGCCAGGTGACATTGGGCATCTTGCCCACCATGGCGCCTCCGCACTCTGCTTGTTGACCGCTCACCACCTTCGGTTTCACATTGAAGGTCTTCAGCCATAGGCCAAAGTGAGGTGGGATGCGGAGAAGGGCCTCACACACGAAGATAAATGCCGAGATATTGAGGATAAAATTGGAGGCCAGATTGTGGAAGTCCAACCCATAGTAAAACATCAATCCACGGACAAATGGATGAAGAGGGAATCCCAGCCCGCGGACAAAGTGTGTGAGAAACACAACCCTCTCATGGGGCTCGGGGGTAGGGACGATTTGCCCTTTTACCGGGAGTCGGTGAGCAATCTCCTTGGCTAAATATTCGGCCTCCCGGAGCTCCGTGATGTCCTTCTTCTTGACGGAGGAGGCCATCCACTTGCCTCCAGCTCCAGATCCGGACATGTTTGGAGTGCCTTCTCGAACGGGGAAAAGCTAAAGCTTGGGCGCTGGAGCTCAAGGACGGAAGGACTGAAGGAGAGAAAGGGTGTGGGTGAAGGAAGAGAATCCTTATCCCCTTATAAAGGCCGCGAATATCAAGCGCCTCCCCACTCGCCCTAAAAACTCACCTATTCCCAAGGGTTGTATAAACAGCACGGTTGGGTTACCCATACCCGCATTGATTAGAATCCCGCGATAAGGGGACACGATCTCTGCTTTGACAAGACGTGCCAATGGCAACCGCGTCTCAAAACATGGAGCGGCAGACGAAAAACGGTTCGAAATTATGACTGGAGAGACGTGATGCCGTGTTATAAAAAGTCAGTGGATAGAACTCGTGTAAAAATATATATTCTCTCTGCGGTTATGTATGATGTGTATGTGGCAGGTCCGGATACTATCATCGCATCCGAAGACTATCTTGGAGTTCGAAAAGGGGAACCCGCCTTGCAAAGCCGGAGACAATCTACGCGCCGGACTCCTCGTCATTGAAGCCATGTTCAGGGGCTACTGAGGGAGTCCTGGACTAAGGGGTCCTCGAGCGTCCGGCCTGATATCCATTGGGTTGTACTGATGGGCCGTGAAGACATGAAGGCCGAAGACTGTACCCGTATCCGGATTAGACTCTCCTTGGCGTGGAAGGCAAGCTTGGCAACCGACTATGTAGATTCCTTCTTATGTAACCGGCTCCATGTAAACCCTAGATCCCCCCGATGTCCATATAAACCGGAGGGGTTAGTCCGGAAAGGATATACACATTACCATAGTCATACAGGCTAGACTTCTAGGGTTTAGCCATTACGATCTCGTGGTAGATCAACTCTTGTAACACTCATATTCATCAAGATCAATCAAGCAGGAAGTAGGGTATTACCTCCATAGAGAGGGCCCAGACCTGGGTAAACATCGTGTCCCCCGTCTCTTGTTACCATCGATCCTAGACATAGAGTTCGGGACCCCCTACCCGAGATCCGCCGGTTTTGACACCGCCAGTGACCCATCACGGCTACAATGTCCTCAAGATGCCAGGAAGTGGCGGAATCATCACGGTCCCGTGCGAAGAAAGAGATGCGG
Organism: Aegilops tauschii subsp. strangulata; assembly: GCF_002575655.3. Classification (NCBI taxonomy): domain Eukaryota; kingdom Viridiplantae; phylum Streptophyta; class Magnoliopsida; order Poales; family Poaceae; genus Aegilops; species Aegilops tauschii. The sequence goes on along the minus strand of NC_053039.3, from coordinate 206,502,287 downwards.
TGTGCTCCCTCGAGCGTGCCTTCCAAGCTGCAGCAACCGACGACCCCGGCAGCAAGGGAGAGCGCCCTCCTGAGGCCATCCCCAAGAAGAAGAAGCAGCAGCACCACGCGGGGTCTCAGGCAAGCGGTGCCTCGTCAGGATCGGCGCCCTCACCTGGGGTGCCTCCCTCCATCGCATAGGAAAGCGCGCCCGGTGTCCCTCTCGGGCAGGGCTTGGGGGCTCTCTTCTGGAGGGCCTCAGACTTTGCCAACATCACAAGAGAGGCGCTTGGGCACCACTTGGAGGCGTGCTTCACGGCACGTTTCCCTCAGGAGGACACATGGCAAGGAGCGCCCACCGTTCAAGAGTTCATCACCAAGACCACTCAGGAACTGCAAGATGCAAAGGCCATGCGCGGCGGCCGCCACTCACTGGGCGCAGCTCCCCATCCAGGCGAGGATGCCGGGCTGCGCGTATGTATCGTCGTCCCAGGGCTCAACAGAGCCGCCTCTCAGGAGCTTCTCTGGCCTTCGCGCGTGGAACGCTGCGAGGGCCCACCTCACAGCTACGTTCGCATGCCTTTTGGCCTGCCGAGCGTGGCGACCGCCTATCTGCGCAACCTGCGGAGCATCCTGGCGGCTCAGGAGGCCAGGCACCACGCTGTGCTGACGGAGATGGAGACGGCCCTCAAGGAACCACCAGGACCCCCAGAGCCTCCCGAGGCTCAGGGCCCCGTGGCTCATGAGGAGCAACCCCTTCGCCGCGTACCTTCAGCTGCCCCAACTCTCCTTCGTCAACAGAACCAGGTGACATTTTCCAAGTTCATTTAGCTGGGAGCGCCCCACGGGCAGCATCATTCCCAGGCCGCGTGGGTCCGTCCCTGTGGCATGTATCCCTTTTTATGTCTTTAGCTTACCTTGTTGGGGGGCGCCCCTCGGGCTGCATCATCCCCAAGCCGCTCGGGCCTGACCCAGTGGCATGTATCTCCCTTGCATTTACTTAAGCCAGTATGCTTTCCATGCCTAATCTGCCTATGATTGCTACTTCTTCAATCGTCACCTCCCACGGGGGCTACTCACGCCGGCACGGCGCTGGCACACGGGTCCGTCCCTGCCACGTCGACAAACCTGAGCGGTCGAGCTCTGGCTCACGGCATGCCCCACGCACGTCACCTCACCAGGCCCTCAGTGCCTTCGTCTCCTCGAGGAGCAGCCGGCGGCGGACTGGCAACCATAATGGCAAAATGTGTTCCTCCTTGTGCAGGCTTGCAGGAATCTCATGAGGATAACAGCAAACGGCGCCGGGAGCCCCTACTTCTTCCATGTAATCCGCTTGCGCGTTAAAAGGGGGGCTCCTGAGCATCGCGACTCAGGAGCTCTTACTGGCTCTCCAGCCCTCACCCCCTGGCCTTGACCACGGCATGCGACCTGGCATACTAGCGGCGGCTGAGCTCGCTCGAGGGCCGGGACCTGAGGACGTAGAGCACGAAGGAGAGCGTGGGAGAGGGGGAGACTCGTATGGGCCCGACCCAGCTACGCTGCGGACACCTGCGCAACAACGCGGCGTATCGCAAGGAATCAACCCCGAATCGTCAAGATAAGTCCCGCACTCAGACCAGCTAATCGTTGGAGCCTAGGAACCGAGCTCGCCACAGACCTGTTATGGCAACGCCGCCTCCCTTTCTTACCTTACCACGGCTGCTTGAGCGCTAAAGGGGACCCCCTGAGCATCGCCCCTCAGGAGCTCTTATTGGACCTCGGGCCGCTCACCTCCTGGCCTTGACCATGGTGACGGTGTCCTGGACTAGGGGGTACTCACCACGTCGTCTCCCAATCAGTTAGATTGGGCCGAGGACCCCCATGGCCGTATACTCATGGGCCAGTTCGGACAACTGATGACATGCATGAGGAAGATTCCACAAGACTTGGTGCTCAAGACAAGGACTCCTCCCCACCGGCGTATTCGACTAGGACTCTTGTTATCCTAGGCCTCTGGTGCATTATATAAACCGAGGCTAGGCTAGTTGATAGATATATGCTAGATCATTATGACATTACTCCGCATACCCTTAGGTCTTAGACCACAACATATGATCTCGAGGTAGATCAACTCTTGTAACCCTATATTCAACAAGATCAATCAAGCAGGAAGTAGGGTATTACCTCGATAGAGAGGGCCCAAACCTGGGTAAACATCGTGTCCCCTGTCTCCTGTTACCCATCGATCCTAGACACACAGTTCGGGACCCCCTACCCGAGATCTGTCGGTTTTGACACCGACAATGGTGCTTTCATTGAGAGTTCCGCTGTGTGATCGGCAAAGGATCAATGGCTCGCCCGCAGATCAATTGCGACGCCGGCATCTTCATCGCCGGCTCGACTGGTCACCTTGGCTCGACCGAGGACCGTGCTCCATCTCCTACCCGAGATCACGCCGGCATGTTCGGACGGGGGCCTTCATCAACATCAACTCCGACCTCTATCAAGATCATGGAGGAATCATCCATGGAGCTCGGGGGCTCAACGTCAACATTGCCCTTGGGCGACCGTGCTGTTTTTCGGAATAGTGAACTTGTATCTGCTGCCACCACCTCCTCGAGCGTCAGTTTAACGATTGCTTCGGTGGAATAGTGCGGAATTGATTATATAGCAACCCTGTAAAATTTCATCGCGTTCCGATGGAGTAATTTTCGGTGATCTATGATATACTAGAGGCCTGTCGAGTCTGGACGGGAATCTGGACGAGTTTAGGGCGTGGTCTCCAGCACCTAGCTCGGACGTCCTTTGGAATATCCAACCGTTGATTGGCTGCAGAATTCCCATATCTACCACCCCTCAAATTTGAGCTCGATCCGACCGTCCAAACTCCGGGAACCTTCCGATTAGTGCATCACTTTTCGGATCTGTTTTCTGCGCGAATACGGATCCGACCAGAATTCATGTTTCTTTATGAACGCGATATTGGACAACCTTTTTAAAAGGAATTTTCTTCTAGGGTATTGTGCGTTGTTCTTAACACGTGCCCATAAAATTTTAAGCCTTCTCTGAGGCACTCTTCACCATCGGGCCGGTGTCAAACCAGCTCGACAATGTTGCTCTACGGCTGTCGACCTGCGCTAGACACGTCGTCGCTTTGTTGATCCGAGCTCAACTTCTTTGGATCATCATCTCGGCAAGCCTAACAAGAGTTCGGCATCGCAAAAGATAAATCATCACCAACATCGCCGCCCCACGGATTACACGGATCGGGCACACCGGCATCGCCATACAGTCACTTCATCAAGCCAGCATTGACCACGTCACGAGTTACGACCTGCATCGGCATGGCTGCACCGTTGCTTCATCGAGCCAATGTCCATCACGCCGAACTACTTCAACACCTGCTCCATCCCCTCGTCTGGACCGGGGGCTTCGCCATCCCTTCATCAACCTACTCCGGAGACTTCGGCGTCGTCAACCGACCAGCTTCGTCACGTTAGCTGGACCGAGGGCTTTGCCTCGGCGAGCCAACCTTTACAGCCATCGCCATGCCGTCGCTTCACGCCCATCAGGCAATGGGTATGCGGATTGAGTCCCAATTTTGGGAGTCACTTTTCTTCGGACTGCCAACAAATAAACCAGGTGCTATTAATCCTAGCAATTTTTGCTTCTTTGGGTTTATTTTCCCCAAGTAATTATTACTCTGGTTTGTTCCATCATCTGTACACAGGTCTATGAAACGGTGGTCGCATTAACAACAGTCGCGTGGTGGTTCGGTCAGTTTCCGTACATAGTCCGGCGAACGCCGTATCCGGAACTCGGACCGACCTGTGAATTCAGGCTTTGCCATGCCTTTACCGCATCACGCCGACGCCCTGCATCAACATTGACTTCGGCGCCGGGCCACATATCTTTAAATAAATTATTTTGCGTAAATTAATTATGCGAGGATTTTTATATATTTATATTATTATTGTTGGCCTGCACTATTTTACATGTGCAGGTAATGGACTTCGACTGCGTCACGTGGTCTCTTCGGCAAGCCGGCGCCGTCGTCCCAATCGGCGTAAATCGGCTCGCGTGATCACCTTGTTGGTTGTCTTGCCATACCAACGTGTTCGGCTGCCTCGGGGACTTCAGCGTCGCCGAGAGAGCTCTACCTCATCGAGCATTCGACGCACAGGCCATATTTCTTTTAGTACTCACTTTGCATAAATTATTAATTATGCAACAATTTTTTTATTACTATTATCTCTGGTTTGCACTATTTTCTGTGCACTGGTAAAGGATCCGGGTCGGGCAGCGCTGTCACCTCGGCGTACTGACGTACCACGTCACCTCGGCTGGACAGAGGGCTTCATCATCACTTCATTAACCCACGCCGGGGACTTTGGCGTCACACTGCCGGCCTGCATTGGTCGTGCCATGTCGCCACTTCGGAGTGTCGAGCTCTTCGCTCCGCCACCTCGGGACCGGCTTGGGGGCTGGGACCATTTCCCGCCGTAAGCTCGGGCCGTGCATCGACACCGAGCACATTAACCAGCTAAGTCGCTTTTATGCTTAGAATTTTCAACTTTAAATTTTGTTCGGTTCGACCAAAGCATTATAATTTTTTGGCAAAAAGTTGTATGTGAAAAACTTCCTTGTCAAAACTTTGTTTGTGACACACAAATTCAAATACCCCGTTTACTTGGGGGCTTCCTTTATGAAGCCTTTCCTCTTGCATATGATTATACTTGTACGGCTTCGTTCCCTGTTCGTGTATTACGCCACAATATGCACCATGGTGACTTAAGTGTTCCGCAAGCTGGGTTGCCTTGCTCCTGTGTTTACCCCTACATTCCCGATTGTCCGGCTAGGGAGTAAAGGGAGCACCTTTGCGATTGTCACGATCGGGTCATCCGAGCTCGGACCTCAGACTGGGTGAAGCCAAAAGCTAGCGCTCTTATTGTTTTCAATCATGGTTGGCACACAACGGAACTCATGAGTACAAAAAATCTATTGCACAAGTCTCATAGTAACAATGAGCAACCGAAGAAAGGTATCGGTGGAGGTACTATTTTCTTTGAAGATGGTTCTTACACTTCGTCAGTAATATAGCATAAGTTCCCTGAGCGCGCTTTGTCTGTTAGAGCCTTATGGCCTGATTGCCTGGTTATCAGAAACACCGTCGATATTCTCGACAGGTGGAGTACATAACACTTTTCGGCCCTTGACCGAAGAGGGAGAAGCCGACGGTCGGTTAAGACGTGTTAAAAGTTCGGGCGAACACAGATATGATATAAGTACTTCGGTACATACAATCGTTATACATAAAATTCTTTTACCCAAGTCACTTGGGGGCTCTTAAAATTTACATGAGCCGTTTTATAATAAGTGTTTCCTTCTTAGTTGTTGAAAAGTCTTTTTCTATCACTCCTTTTTTTGACGCGAGTGTGTGGTCAATAGCCGGGGAGCCTAGTTTCTCTCTCAAAGCCGCTAGAGTTTAGTTTGCTAAACGGGCCTAACGAGAAGTACTCCGCCTTTGGGACAGGAGGTTGAAGCCGTAGGCTGACCCGCTTTAAGTCTTGAGATAGGATGTGTCATGTTAAAGCACGACAGAAGCACAATTTTTTTTCTAAGGCCAATTTTCGGATTGGCACCGAACACTTGATCTAGTTCGGACGTCAAGTTTTTACTGAAGTTTTTTGGTTTTCCAAGCTTGTGGCACTTTTAAACTATTTGTACGTTTCCAACATAAGTCTTGCAGTGCAACGCCGGACATCTTTAGATATTCGGCAAAAATATTCTCGGATATTGCTATATATGCATCGGTTTCGAATTGTGTCTTCGGTCAATAGTTGGGTTGCCCGGCTCCTGTGCTTGCCTCCTACGTTTCGCTTTGTTTGGCTAGGTGTGCAAAGGGAGAACCACTGTGATTGTGCTTCCGGCTAGCATGGTTAAAGCACCTTAGTGGAGGAAGCCGAAAACTGACAGACACAATAAGGGCAAACTGGTCAGCGATCCGATGACTGTGTTAAACTATAAGATCGATAGAGGTCACCCCATGTTAAATGTCGGGCCGTTCATAACATTGGCCGAAGTGTTTACGGCTTGACCTCGGCTGTCGCCGAACACTAACCGGGGGCTCATGGCTAGCTTCCCTAGTTTAAAGCTCCTATGACTAAGTGAAAGTTATAAAGCCCGCATATCTGATTGCCTCGTTTCCGCTAACACAACCGCCTTCGGGCACCGAGACGTCGGCTAAGGGTTGTTTTGTTATTACGGAAACACCCTGTGTAGCATCTACAAGGGGGTGGAAGCCGACGATGGGCCACTTTCAACTAATAAACAGTCGCAACAGAGTCAAAATAAATATATCATTGGTGTTTGTATTTAATATACGAGGGCCGCCTTCCATAATTATCGTTACAAAGCCATAAATATGCATCAATTTGACTTAAGATTTTGGTCAAGCTGAGGTTGCCTGGCTCCTGTGCTTACCCCTACGTTCCCGATTGTTCGGCTAAGCGGTAAAGGGAGCACCTCTGTGATTGTTACTACCGGGTCATCCGAGTTAGTACCTCAGACTGGGTGAAGCCGAAAGCTAGCAATCTTAAAGGATCACATTGGTCGGCAACGACGGAAGTGAAAATTTTGGTTCATTAATACCATAGAGTTCGGGAACTTTCCCCGACCTAAATCCTCAATATTTTCCCCCCACATTGATCGGAGGTGAGGTTTCATGATCATGATAAACATGACGACCCAAAGAAAGGAACCAATAGAGGGACTATTTTCTTTGGAAGATGTTTCTTACATTACAAAGTAATACAACATATCTCTCCGCGTACCTTTGTTTATTAACCGTATGACCGGATTGCCTTGTTTGCCGTAAACCTTTGCCCTTATAAAGGCTTAATAAAGTAGGAGAAACACTCCCCAGCTACTGGACGAGGAGGTAGAAGCCGATGGTCTGTCAACAAAGTTTTGGACAATGCAGATCCCAGCATTAATGATGTCAAGTACTTGGATACATAGAATCATTACACATAATTTGTGATTTTACTCCGGATATCAATCCTTAATTCGGCCACCCGTGCCCACATTAAGGCTCGGGGGCTACTGGGCTTCGCGCTCCTTATTTATAAATATTAAAGGGGCACATCGATCCCCTGATCTGGTGTTGCCAGCCGACCAGTGTCTCGGGGGCTACTACATTGGCAATCCAATGCAGAAAATTTAAGTGCAATATAGTTTTCGAGGAGATTATGATCCTCAGGTTGGTCAGCCGCACCCAACCTGAGTCTCGAGGACTTTGCACACCGCTTTTTGTGTCCCGAAGTGTCCTGCCGAGCTAGGACTTGATCCTCAGGCCGATTTTGCGAGTCAACCTGAGTCTCAGGGGCTACTGGGATCAGCGGTCTTATGTCATCCTTCAGGTGCATCTCGGTTTTTAGACCAACACACACCTTGAGGGCTACTGGATATATATCTCGGCAGAGAATAAATTGCACCAATCAAAAATATTCACAAAAAATCAGCCCGTAGTCGGGGTGGTGCACCACCTCGGAAGCAGTCCGGCATAAAGCTCGGGCGCCAGTAGCTGGCTCCATAGAGAGCATTTCCGGCATTAAGTTCGGCTAAACTCCTTCAACTTTTTTGAACCAAGGTGATCTATGACATAGTCCGGCGTTGGAGCTCGGACATAGTCCGGCGTTAGAGCTCGGATACAGTCCGACGTTGGACCTCGGATACATTCCGGCTTTGGAGCTCGGAAGCGGTCCAGCGTTGGTGCTCGGCTGCAAAAGATACCTTGAATGTGGTCCGGCGTTGGAGCTCGGATGCAAGAGGACACCACCGCACGGGCAACACTTCAAACCCGAGGCACGGCATAAAAATAACCAGGCATTGATAAAGGCCGATAACTTAAAGGGGTTCCTCGGATACCCGACATGCAAACTCTCTGGATTCACTTCGGCGATCCTCAAGATCGAAGATGAGATGATTTGTTGAACCAGTTTTCAAGACCGACGACCGAAGATGAAGAACAGGTGGAAGAATCGAGGAGCATCCCAACTTGAAGACCGGTTCAGGGGGCTACTGACGGTGTCCTGGACTAGGGGGTACTCACCACGTCGTCTCCCGATCAGTTAGATTGGGCCAAGGACCCCCATGGCCGTATACTCATGGGCCAGTTCGGACAGCCGATGACATGCATGAGGAAGATTCCACAAGACTTGGTGCTCAAGACAAGGACTCCTCCCCACCGGCGTATCCGACTAGGACTCTTGTTATCCTAGGCCTCTGGTGCATTATATAAACCGAGGCTAGGCTAGTTGATAGATATATGCTAGATCACTATGACATTACTCATCATACCCTTAGGTCTTAGACCACAACATATGATCTCGAGGTAGATCAACTCTTGTAACCCTATATTCATCAAGATCAATCAAGCAGGAAGTAGGGTATTACCTCAATAGAGAGGGCCCGAACCTGGGTAAACATCGTGTCCCCTGTCTCTTGTTACCCATCGATCCTAGACGCACAGTTCGGGACCCCCTACCCGAGATCTGCCGGTTTTGACACCGACACACGGCACGCGACCTGGCATACCAGCGACGGCTGTAGCTTGCCTAGGGACCGGGACCTGTCAGCGTACAGCAACAAGCCGCCGCGAGGTTGGAAAGGGGAGACCGAGCCTGAACAGGACATGCGCACACAGATTTCCATAGCCAGGATAATATCAACAAAAGACATTACAGACCCTTTACATGCCCCCACGGGGTACTTCTTGATTCCTCGCAGGGAACAAAAGACGAGAACCTAGGAGAATCCTATCTACAAGCCCCCGCAGCGGACGCCATCATCAACAGTGGGCCACGAGAGGCCTACGCCAACCCCATCCAGATCAGCGACAGCGGCGGCCGGGCGTTGCGGCCCTGCTCCGGGCGCGGCAAGAACTCGGGGGCACGTAGCTGTCGTCACTCGTCTCCGGAGTCTCGTAGAGCTCAGGAGAACCACTGGATTCCCAAGAGTCGCTGCTGCTGGAGGAGCCGCGAGCGGAGCGCGCATCATCCTGGCGCTTCCCTCCAGGGCAACACTCCAAGCGGCGGCCCTCCGTGTCGAAGACCTTGAAGAACAGCGTGGAAGCGCCGTCATACTCGAAGTGGATCGCGAGGGCGCCCTCCGCACGGCAAACCCGCGCGACCTCGCCCCAGCCGCGGGTCATGAAGATCTTGCCGGGGGGACTGCTTTGACCTCTGCTCCGGTCGCCGGAGCATCACAGTCAGCATGCTGCAACCAGAGCTCGAGGGGTCCCCTCGGTGGCATCATGTCGGAGAAGAACTGCGGGAAGCAGATCCAAGAGCTTGGGGGCATCGCCGCCCACAGCACGAGCTCGTGCGAGGAGTCCACCGCATGGACTCCAGGAGCGACGGCGCGCGTCGCCGCGGCACGTCGACCTTGGCCACGGCGCGCGCACCGATGCTCGTCGTTCCTTCCTCCCGAGCCCCCGGCTTGGGCATACAAGGGCAGCGGATACCCTGGAGGAGGCTGCTCGCACCAAGGCCTCATCACCACCTGCATCGCCGCTGCGTCACGGCGGTGAACTGACCTCTTCTTCAGCGGAGCGGCGTCGGCACGTCGAGGGGAGTCTTTCCCTTCTCCGCAGCAGAAAACCTTCGGATGGGCACCATGGCTACTAGCAGAGGATCGAGGAGGAAGAAGCAAACAGGACAGGGAGAAATGGGCGACGGAGGCTCTGCCCCCCTCCTCATTTATAGCAGGAGAAGGCCAACTAGCGCCCCCCACGATCACAGGTAATGATGGTTTTAATTGCATGTCGCAGGGACTTGTCAAGTCGGGCAGTTGCCGAGGCAGCATGGGGAAGCGGAGACGCCCACGTCCAATCAACCGCCACGCGTCGACCAAGGCCGCAGGCCATTGGGCCCGCGGCGCTCCGTACTTTACCTTTGGCTTTGCCTCGAAGCCAAGCCCGAGCGCGCCTTGGGCCCGGGGGCTACTGTCGGTGTTCTGGGAACGGGGGTCCCCAGACTTGCCTGCCTGCGGCCCACGGGGTGGCTGTGCTAGCAGGCCTGTACGGCCCATCTTCATCGACAAGGCATTCAAGACCCTCGCGAGGGGCCAAGCCTCGCGAGGCGGACGACGCAAGACCTCCTCAGGAGCGGCCTCGCCAAGCAGGCTCGCGAGGAGCGGAGAGATCAAGGCGAGGCAAACCTCACGAGGTTCTCGTGACGTGAGCCATGACGATCGAGACCAGGCGGGCGCCAGCGTGCGCAGCGTCCTCGTTTCCTCTTTGGTGCTAAAGGAGGCAAGCGCAGGCGCGGAGTACCGAGGCATCAAGCAAAGGTTTCCATATCGGTGCAACGAGACCAAGACCAGCAGGACGACAAGACGGAGGTCACCATGGAGCCCAAGGCGGCGTCACCACCAGAGCCTTTTGCAGGCGAAGACTACTTTTGTCAAGATAAGCTGTACTAGCTATCCCCTTTCGAATTGGCCGTTGTTGGCTCCCTTCCCGCTCAATATTTGGGGAGAGGACCAGGGCCTCTATAAATAGGGCTAGCCACCATCGTAGGAGGCAACTCATTCGGAGGCAACTAAGCCTCAGGCATCTGATCTTGAGCCAGTCCTTAGCCACACACCGAGCACAAGAACACCTCAACCTCAGGAGGCTGTTCTTCTCCTTGTACTGTTCATCGTCAGCCCAAGAGGCAATCCACCACCACCACACTGGAGTAGGGTATTACACCACAACGGTGGCCCGAACCAGTATAAATCTTGTGTCCCTTGTGTTGTGAGTTCGTCAAGTTCGTTCTTGAGATCTTAGCTAGTTAGGACGTGGATCAGTAGGGAGGAAATATTTGTGCGCACCCCAGTGTTCGAACCTTAAGGGTTTTGCCGGAACCCGTGATCCGACAACTATCATGAATCACTTTATAAATTCCTTATTTTAACACTTTATCACAATTGTCAGATTCATGAATCTCAAGCAAAACTTCATAAAGATAATCTAGTGAACTCAATTCACTAGCAATTGGTTCATCATAATTGGATCTTTTAAAAAGATAAGCAAGTGGATGAGGATCCATATCAATAGATTTTTAGCAAGCGAAGATGCAAGCAAATAGAGGACACATGGCAACACAAGCAAACAAGAGATCTGACGAGAAAAAGGCAAACGAAAAAGTGGGCTAATAAAACGTAAAGATTTTGTGAAGTGGGGGAGAGGAAAACGAGAGGCAAATGGCAAATACTGTAAATTGCGAGGAGAAGAGATTTGTGACTAGGAACCTGGTAGGTGTTAGTGATGTCTCCCCGACAACGGTGCCAGAAATTCCTTTTGATGTCTGCTAGATTACGTCGGTATTTCCCCAAAGAGGAAGGGATGATGCAGCACAACGACGGTAGGTATTTCCCTCAATAATGAGACCAAGGTTATCGAACCAGTAGGAGAACCAAGCAACAGTACGTAAACAGCACCTGCACACAAATAACAAATACTGGCAACCTGACATGTTAAAGGGGTTGTCAATCCCTTTCGGGTAACGGCGCCAGAAATTGGCAAACGGACATGAGAGAGTTGTAATAATTTGATAGATCGAACGCCAAAGAAAATAAAATGCAGCAAAGTATTTTTCGTATTTTTGGTTTAATAGATCTGAAAGTAAAAGCAAATAAAGATAGATCGCAAAGGCAAATATCATAAGGAAGAGACCCGGGGTCGTAGATTTCACTAGTGGCTTCTCTCGAGAAAAATAGAAAATGGTGGGTAAACGAATTACTGTTGGGCAATTGATAGAACTTCAAATATCATGACGATATCCAGGCAATGATCATTATATAGGCATCACGTCCAACATTAGTAGACCGACTCCTTCCTGCATCTACTACTATTACTCCACACATCGACCGCTATCCAGCATGCATCTAGTGTATTAAGTTCATGGAAAAATGGAGTAATGCAATAAGAACGATGACATGATGTAGACAAGATCTATTTATGTAGAAATAGACCCCATCTTGTTATCCTTAATATCAATGATACATACGTGTCGGTTCCCCTTCTGTCACTGGGATCAAGCACCTAAGATCAAACCCATCACAAAGCACCTCTTCCCATTACAAGATAAATAGATCAAGTTGGCCAAACAAAACCCAAATATCAGAGAAGAAATACGAGGCTATAAGCAATCATGCATATAAGAGATCAAAGAAGACTCAAATAACTTTCATGGACAAAAAGATAGATATGATCATAAACTCAAAGTTCCTCCGATCCCATCAACACACCGCAAAAAGAGTTACATCATATGGATCTCCAAGAGACCATTGTATTGAGAATCAAACGAGAGAGAGGAAGCCATCTAGCTACTAACTACGGACCCGTAGGTCTACACAAGACTACTCACGAATCATCGGAGAGGCACCAATGGACATGATGAACCCCTCTGTGATGGTGTCTAGATTGGATCTGGTGGTTCTGGAACTTGCAGCGGCTGGAATTGATTTTTGTCGACTCCCCTAGGATTTCTGGAATATTGGGGTATTTATAGAGTAAAGAGGCGGTCCAGGGGGCACCCGAGATGGGCACAACCCACCAGGGCGCGCCTGGGCCTCCAAGCGCGCCCTAGGGGTTTGTGCTCCCCTCGGAGCACCCCCCAGGTGCTTCTTCGGCCCACTGGATGTCTTCTGGTCCATAAAAATCCACAAAAAGTTTTGCTATGTTTGGACTCCGTTGGGTATTGATTTCCTGCGATGTAAAAAACATGGAAAAAACAGCTACTAGCACTTGGCACTATGTCAATAGGTTAGTACCAAAAATTATTTAAAATGACTATAAAATGATTATAAAACATCCAAGAATGATAATATAACAGCATGGAACAATAAAAAATTATAAATACATTGGAGACATATCATTGGATAGGATGAGAGTAGAGGCATAGGGATACTGTCAATAGGAAGTCTTGGCGATCCATTATTCCCCATCTCGGTCAGAACTATTCATCCAGTCTTCACAATGAAGTGACAATACACGCCGCGGAAGATGGGACACTTAATTAGTAAGCCGAGCCAGCATGTTGGTGTTACTAAAGCAGCCTTACCCTGTAGTGCCATCATGTTTGCCAGTGGAGCACGCTTCCGCAAATATGCCTACGCACCTCTCTCTTCCATTAACTGACATATGGGCCCTCTTGAGGTAGACCCACATGTCATTGGCTTAACTATTTACACTCCAAAGGACTGTATATCCTGGTAGTAGTACTAGTAGAATTGAGATTTAATGCACTTTCTTGCCCGTCTTTCCCTCTTCTTCCTCCTCTCTTCCCCATCGTCCCGGCACACCATTTCCCACTGCTCATTGCTCGCCCGCCCGCTCCATCTTCCTCGGTAGCTCGCGCGTACCATATCCCCCCCCCCCGGCTCACTGCTCGGCCACACACACCATCTTCTTCACTCGCCCGCCCGAATCCACTTCCTTGCTTGCTCGCAGGCACTGAAAACCCCAATCACTCAGCGCCCTAAAAAAACCTATGGCAGAACTGACTAAACGCAGAACCATGATTGGAATTCCCTCCCCAATGTTCTCTTGGAGCAGATCTATAATCGTATGGACCTGCTCAGCACCGTGCGTCTGGCCGCATGCTTGGTATCTATGTACCGTCTACTCGTTTGCAACCGGTTGGCCCTTTTCAAGACACCCTACTTGCTGATGCCCGATCCACGTAGGTGGCCCAGATACCGACTTGACGATCCTACGGAGGTTGTCGTCATGCCCCTCGACATGCTACCACTACCCATCCACATGTCCTTCATGTGCGGCCACTACTGGGAGGGCATGAAGGCCAACTGGATCATCCTCATCCACCAATCCGGTAGTCTGTGGCGTCTCGTGGATATCTACACCCAGCGAGAGAACACCCTTCCATCGTTGGATACCGCCGGCATCGAGCCTCGCGGCCCGCCGGACACTCCTTCCTACTACGCAGGAGACTCGTCGAGCTTTAGGTGCGACCTCCGTTTGCTGAAGGTTGTAATATGCGAAGTGCCCACACCATCAGAAGATGATGTCTACTACGCAACCTTCTTCTTGTAGACGTTGTTGGGCCTCCAAGTGCAGAGGTTTGTAGGACAGTAGTAAATTTCCCTCAAGTGGATGACCTAAGGTTTATCAATCCGTGGGAGGCGTAGGATGAAGATGGTCCCCCTCAAGCAACCCTGCAACCAAATAACAAAGAGTCTCTTGTGTCCCCAACACACCCAATACAATGGTAAATTGTATAGGTGCACTAGTTCGGCGAAGAGATGGTGATACAAGTGCAATATGGATGGTAGATATAGGTTTTTGTAATCTGAAAATATAAAACAGCAAGGTAGCACGTGATAAAAGTGAGCATAAACGGTATTGCAATGCTAGGAAACAAGGCCTAGGGTTCATACTTTCACTAGTGCAAGTTCTCTCAACAATAATAACATAATTGGATCATATAACTATCCCTCAACATGCAACAAAGAGTCACTCCAAAGTCACTAATAGCGGAGAACAAACGAAGAGATTATTGTAGGGTACGAAACCACCTCAAAGTTATTCTTTTGGATCGATCTATCATAGAGTTCGTACTAGAATAACACCTTAAGACACAAATCAATCAAAACCCTAATGTCACCTCAAGTATCCGTGGGTATGATTATACGATATGAATCAAACAATCTCAGATTCATCTATTCAACCAACACATAGAACTTCAAAGAGTGCCCCAAAGTTTCTACCGGAGAGTCAAGACGAAAACGTGTGCCAACCCCTATGCATAAGTTCACAAGCGGAACTCGCAAGTTGATCACCAAAACATACATCAAGTGGATCACGTGATATCCCATTGTCACCACAGATAAGCACATGCAAGACATACATCAACTGTTCTCAAATCCTTAAAGATTCAATCCAATAAGATAACTTCAAAGGGAAAACTCAATCCATTACAAGAGAGGAGGGGGGAGAAACATCATAAGATCCAACTATAATAGCAAAGCTCACGATACATCAAGATCATACCATCTCAAGAACACGAGAGAGAGAGAGAGAGAGATCAAACACATAGATACTGGTACATACCCCCAGCCCCGAGGGTGAACTACTCCCTCCTCGTCATGGAGAGCCGGGATGATGGAGATGGCCACTGGTGAGGGTTCCCCCCTCCGGCATGGTGCCGGAATAGGGTCCTGATTGGTTTTCGGTGGCTACAGAGGCTTGCGGCGGCGGAACTCCCGATCTATTCTGCTCCCCGATGTTTTTAGGGTATATGGACATATATAGGCGAAAGAAGTCGGTCAGGGGAGCCACGAGGGGCCCACGAGGGTGGGGGCACGCCCAGGGGGTAGGGTGCGCCTCCCTACCTCGTGGCTTCCTCAAAGCTTCCCTGACGTCTACTCCAAGTCTCCTGGATTGCTTTCGTTCCAAAAATAACTCTCCCGAAGGTTTCATTCCATTTGGACTCCGTTTGATATTCCTTTTCTTCAAAACACTGAAATAGGCAAGAAAACAACAATTTGGGCTGGGCCTCCGGTTAATAGGTTAGTCCCAAAAATAATATAGAAGTGTTTAGTAAAGCCCATAAACATCCAAAACAGATAATATAATAGCATGAATACGTCATAAATTATAGATACGTTGGAGACGTATCAGCATCCCCAAGCTTAATTCCTGCTCGTCCTCGAGTAGGTAAATGAGAAAATAAATAATTTATGAAGTGTGAATGCTAGTAGGTGCACAAGTTTGATCAATGATAATTTAAATCACCTTTTCTAGCATCATTATATGTCATAACAGTAGCTCATATCATAAAGCTTCTCATGACCAAGTAACAAGCTATTCACATGTTAAAGCATAGATCATAAACTTTCCTGAAAACTAACAAACCGTGTTATTAGTCATCAAACAATTACAATTCATCTTATTTCAGGAAGGGTCTATGTCAGAGCTTTAATTCAGCAAACTTCACATACTCAACTATCATTTAGTCTTTCACAATTGCTAACACTCACGTGATATTTATGGGTTCAAAGTTTTAATCAGACACAGAGAAAGATAGGGGCTTATAGATTCGCGTCCCAACCTTTTACCTCAAGGGTAATGTCAACAATAATAGTTCATGATGCCTTACATCCAATTGGATATATATATCAGGATCTTTCCAACACAATGTGCTTGCCAAAGGATAAAATGTAAAAAGGAAAGGTGAAGATCACCATGACTCTTGCATAAGGTATAAGACAAGAATAAAATATAGGCCCTTCGCAGAGGGAAGCAGAGGTTGTCATGCACTTTTATAGTTGGATGCACAAAATCTTAATGCGAAAGAACGTCACTTTATATTGCCACTTGTGATAGGGACCTTTATAATGCAGTCCGTCGCTTTTATTGCTTCCACATCACAAGATCGTATAAAGCTTATTTTCTCCACACTAATAGATCATACATATTTAGAGAGCAATTTTTATTGCATGCACCGATGACAACTTACTTGAAGGATCTTACTCAATCCATAGGTAGGTATGGTGGACTCTCATGGCAATACTGGTTCAAGGGATGTTTGGAAGCACAAGTAGTATCTCTACTTGGTGCAAAGAGTTTGGCTAGCATGAGGGGGAAAGGCAAGCTCAGCATGTTGAATGGTCCATGACAATATAATTTATTTCGGATATAAGAAAACATAACCCATTACGTTGTCTTCCTTGTCCAACATCAACCTTTTAGCATGTCATATTTTAATGAGTGCTCACAATCAGAAAAGATGTCCAAGATAGTATATTTATATGTGAAATCTCTCTTCCCTCAGTATTCTTCCATGAATTGTTCAAGTGACCAATACAATGTTTGCTAACCTTCAATAAATTTACCACCTCTACTTCTTATATGTGAAGTCATTACTCCCCATGGGGTAAGCATACAAAACATATATAATTTCAGATTTATGATATTCGCTCATTCAACTATTTACTCATAGGATATAAGTGAAGCACACAAGTAAATGACAAACTACTCCAAAAAGATATAAGTGAAGATCAATGAGTAGTTAAATAATTATGTAGCTATGTGTAACACCCCTAGTGTCATGCTACAGTAATCCCCTGTTAATGTTGCCATGTCATCACATTTCTGTTGCGAATCTTCACTTGATCCAAATCACAATTCAAATTCAAATCCAATCTGAAGTCAAAAATTCATATTTGTCAGACATGAAAACTAAAATGTTCATCATGTGGCAAATTTTCATTTGTTAATATTCGTGGGGAACCAACAGTTTCTGCAAAGTGGTTTAATGCCCTAATCTAAATAAAACAGAAATATATATATATATATATATATATATATAAATTAAATAAATTTTAAAATGAAAAGCCCCCCCTCCACTTGGCTGACTAGCCCAGCTCCACCGCGTCCCCTGGGCCTTGGCCCACCTGGCTAACCCAGGCAGCCCTGCACCCCCGTCCCGCGTCGCTACAGGGCGTTGTTGCCACCGCACCTCCTCGCCAGAGACACCTCTGCAGGATAAGGACCCCCGCCTCCTCGGTCCTCCCCCTGCTCCACCCACTCGCCTGCGCCCCCTGCATGCTAGATCCACCTCTCCCTCTCCCCTCTCACTCGCTCTCCCTCACGAACCCGAGCTCGCAGCCGCACCGCCATCACCGAGTCGCCGTCGATGTGGCACACTGGAGACACCCCGTGCCACCGGAGCCTATCCAGGAGACGCGCCGCTCCATCTCCTTCGTCTACAGCATTGGATCTGCGTCGGGGAGCTCCTGCAGCACCGCCTCGGCCTTCGTCGAACCGCGGCGGACACCACCGCTCCAGTGCCTCCCCGACCCTTCCCCGAGCCCGCCTCGCTCGACTACAGGGCCCTGTGAGCCATCTTCCCTTCCCCTCTCTCTCTCTCCTGTACGAATCTATGCCCGGAGCTCAGCTCCGCTCGCGTTCGCCCGCACCTCACCACCGACAACGCTCACCGCTCGTCGTAGTCCCTGCGACCACCGCACCCTAGGCAACGCTCGTGCGTGCCCGCAACGAGCCACACTGCTCGGCCGCTCGTCCGCCCAGTTCGCGCCCCTGCACGCCTGCGCCGCACCCCCTAGCCACTTCGGCCGTGACCATCGGCGCCTGGACGCGCCCCTGCTGGCCGTCGCCGCCCACGTCCCGTCGCCTTCAGCTCCTGCCGCCCTGATGCTGCCCCCGCCTGTGCCATGGCCGCGCCCGCCTTTTGCTTCCTGCACGCGCCCGCCCTCCGCTACCCATCGCCCCTGTCGCGCCCGACTCCGCTCCTGACCGCGCCGCTGTTGCTACGCGTCACCGCTGTCCGCCGGAGCTCTTCGCAGCTCCGCCGCCCTCGAGCCCTATGCCTTCCGCTGCACGTGCCCCGCCGGCCGCGCTCATCGCACCTATGAGCCCCACCCGCCTCGCCTTTGCCTGCGCGTCCGCACCGGTGCCCCACCACGCCCGCCGACGAGCACCCTCCCCGCGGCCGCCTCCATGCCTCGGCGTCGGTGCCACGCTGGTGACCGCACGCCCGAGCCCGTTCGGGCGGGTGCCCGCCCCGTTTCGCCCAGTGCCCGTGGCATGTACCACTAACATTGGGGCCCCACGCCCCCTTAAAAAAGAATTTAAAAAATATTAATTAATAATTAACTTAATTAATTATGTTTAGTTAACCTAATCAATTAACTAATCTAATTAACCCTGTTTAGTTAGCCTTAGTCTATGACAGGTGGGTCTCGCTGGACCCACAGGCCAGGTTTGACTATGGTCAGCTGGGTTTGACCTGCTGACATCATGGTGATGTCATGCTGACATCACTTTTCACTGTTCTGGATAATGTTCAATTTAAATAATTAAATAAATTTCAAAAATGGCTAAAACTTTGATAATTCATAGAAAATAAACCGTAACTCGGATGAAAATGTTTTCTACATGAAAGTTGCTCAGAAAAATCCAACGAATCCGAATACGCGGTCCGTTCATCTGTCACATGCCCCTAGAATGTTGAACATGGAACTTTCCCCCTCTTTTCCTCTCTCCGGAATTCGCCCAACGCCAGGAATTCATCCTCGGATGTTTATCCCCTCCGTCTGCAACGTGTAGTACCGCGTTAGTTCACCCCTAGTACCGCGTATTGCCATGTTATGCTTTGTGATGCTACGTTTGCTTTATATTTACTGTTTCTCCTCCCTCTTCTCTTCGGTAGACCCCGTGGCGGCTGCCGATGCCGCTGTGATCGACTACGTCATCGACGACCCCTCCTTCTTGTCTGAGCAACCAGGCAAGTCCCCGCTTTGATCATCCCGATATCGCCCATTCCATTATCTCATGCTTGCACTAGCTTTTGCTACTGTAATTGATTGCTCCTATTCTGATGCATAGCCTGCTTTTGTAACCTACTTATCCTAAACTGCTTAGTATAGGTTGGTTAGTGATCCATCAGTGACCCCCACCTTGTCCTTGTTGCCCCTGCTTCATCATCGAAGACCCGATCAACGGGATTGAAGACCAGGCCCCGGCACCGCACATCACTTTCCCCTTAGTTGCTCGACACTACTGGGTTACTATCGAGTGCCGAAGGTGAGACCTCTACAGCACTTCTGATGTTTACCCAAAACTTGAAAACTTCACAACACAAAACTCAACAGAAAACTCGTAAGCTCCGTTAGTATAAGAAAATAAATCACCACTTAGATACTGTTGTGAACTAATTATAAATTCATATTGGTGTAATATCTACTGTATTTCAACTTCTCTACGGTTCATACCCTCCGATACTACTCATAGATTGATCAAAATAAGCAAACAACACACTGAAAACAGAATCTGTCAAAAACAGAACAGTCTGTAGTAATCTGTATCAAACGTATACTTATGGAACTCCAAAAATTCTGAAATAAATTGGTGGACCTGAGGAATTTGTCTATTAATCGTATGCAAAAATAATCAACCTAAGATCACTCTCCAGTAAAAAATGGCAGCTAATCTCGTGAGCGCTAAAGTTTCTGTTTTTTACAGCATGATCATAAAGACTTCACCCAAGTCTTCCCAAAGGTTCTACTTGGCACAAACACTAATTAAAACATAAAACCACATCTATCCAGAGGCTAGATAAATTATTTATTACTAAATAGGAGCAAAAGGCAAAGAACTAAAATAAAATTGGGTTGCCTCCCAACAAGCGCTAACGTTTAACGCCCCTAGCTAGGCAGGATGATTTCAATGATGCTCACATAAACGATAAGAATTGAAACATAAAGAGAGCGTCATGAAGCATATGACTAGCACATTTAAGTCTAACCCACTTCCTATGCATAGGGATTTTGTGAGCAAACAACTTATGGGAACAATAATCAACTAGCATAGGAAGGCAAGACAAGCATAACTTCAAAACTTTAAGCACATAGAGAGGAAACTTGGTATTATTGCTATTCCTACAAACATATATTACTCCCTCATAATAATTTTCAGTAGAATCATGAATGAATTCAACAATATAACCAGCACCTAAAGCATTCTTTTCATGAGCCACAAGCATAGAATTTTTATTACTCTCCACATAAGCAAATTTCTTCTCATGAATAATAGTGGGAGTTGTTGGAAATATGCCCTAGAGGCAATAATAAATGGTTATTATTATATTTCTTTATTCATGATAATCGTCTATTGTTCATGCTATAATTGTATTGTCCGGAAATCGTAATACATGTGTGAATACATAGACCACAACGTATCCCTAGTAAGCCTCTAGTTGACTAGCTCGTTGATCAACAGATAGTCATGGTTTCCTGACTATGGACATTGGATGTCGTTGATAACGGGATCACATCATTAGGAGAATGATGTGATGGACAGGACCCAATCCTAAGCATAGCATAAAAGATCGTGTAGTTTCGTTTGCTAGAGCTTTTCCAATGTCAAGTATCTTTTCCTTAGACCATGAGATCGTGCAACTCCCGGATACCGTAGGAGTGCTTTGGGTGTGCCAAACGTCACAACGTAACTGGGTGACTATAAAGGTGCACTACGGGTATCTCCGAAAGTGTCTGTTGGGTTGGCACGGATCGAGACTGGGATTTGTCACTCCGTGTGACGGAGAGGTATCTCTGGGCCCACTCGGTAATGCATCATCATAATGAGCTCTATGTGACTAAGGCGTTAGTCACGGGATCATGCATTGCGGTACGAGTAAAGAGACTTGCCGGTAACAAGATTGAACAAGGTATTGGGATACCGACGATCGAATCTCGGGCAAGTAACGTAACGATTGACAAAGGGAATTGCATACGGGATTGATTGAATCCTCAACACCGTGGTTCATCCGATGAGATCATCGTGGAACATGTGGGAGACAACATGGGTATCCAGATCCCGCTGTTGGTTATTGACCGGAGAGGCATCTCGATCATGTCTGCATGTCTCCCGAACCCGTAGGGTCTACACACTTACGGTTCGGTGACGCTAGGGTTGTAGAGATATGTGTATGCGGAAACCCGAAAGTTGTTCGGAGTCCCGGATGAGATCCCGAACGTCATGAGAGGTTCTGGAATGGTCCGGAGGTGAAGAATTATATATAGGAAGTCAAGTTTCGGCCACCGGGAAAGTTTCGGGGGTTACCGGTATTGTACCGGGACCACCGGAAGGGTCCCGGGGGTCCACCGGGTGGGGCCACCTATCCCGGAGGGCCCCGTGGGATGAAGTGGGAAGGGAACCAGCCCCTAGTGGGCTGGGCGCCCCCCCATGGGCCTCCCCCATGCGCCTAGGGTTGGGAACCCTAGGGTGGGGGGGGGGGCTTCCCACTTGCCTTGGGGGGCAAGGCACCCCCTTCCCCCCTTTGGCCGCCGCCCCCCCCCCCCCCCTTGAGATCCCATCTCCAGGGCCGGCGCCCCCCAGGGGGCCTATATAAAGGGGGGGAGGGAGGGCAGCAACCTACAGCTTTGGGCGCCTCCCTCCTCCCCTGCTACACCTCTCCGTCTCGCAGAAGCTCGGCGAAGCCCTGCCGAGACCCGCTACATCCACCACCACGCCGTCGTGCTGCTGGATCTCCATCAACCTCTCCTTCCCCCTTGCTGGATCAAGAAGGAGGAGACGTCGCTGCACCGTACGTGTGTTGAACGCGGAGGTGCCGTCCGTTCGGCACTCGGTCATCGGTGATTTGGATCACGGCGAGTACGACTTCATCATCCACGTTCATTGGAACGCTTCCGCTCGCGATCTACAAGGGTATGTAGATGCACTCCTTTCCCCTCGTTGCTAGTACACTCCATAGATGCATCTTGGTGAGCGTAGGAAAAATTTAAAATTATGCTACGATTCCCAACAGGAGTGTCATAAGAAACTCGAATACTATAAATTGTTTCCACATTAAAAGAGTAATGTTCAGAAAAAGGGTACTCATAATCATGACAAGTTTTATAAATATAATCATCACTACCTTTTATAGCATAAGTATCATCACAATAATCATCATAAGTAGCAACTTTGTTCTCATCATAATCAATTGAAACCTCTTCCAAGATAGTGGAATCATTACTAAATAAAGTCATGACCTCTCCAAATCCACTTTCATAATTATCACAATAAGATTCAACATCCTCCAAAATAATGGGATCATTACTTCCTAAAGTTGACACTCTTCCAGACTCACTTTCATCAATATAATCATCATAAGTAGGAGGCATGCTATCATCATAACAGATTTGCATATCAAAACTTGGGAGGCTAAAAATATCATCTTCATTAAACATAGCATCTCCAAGCTTGCGACATACATTAGTTGCAGCAAATATATTCTCAAACATGTCATTCTCATCAAACATAGCATCCCCAAGCTTGGGACTTTTCATATCATAAGCATAATCACTCTCATCATTATTAGTATGGATAGCACCAATTGTATAGCAATTATCATCATCACAATGAGTAATAGGAGCAACATCACTTGGGAGGGATACCTTTCTGCCTTTGCGCCTCCGTCTTTTCTTTTTCTTCTTCACATCATGTGTGGGTTTAACCCTCTTTTTTGAGATCCTTATTGATGAGATTGGTTGGATAGAAGGCTCCTCCTTGTTACCTGATTCATCATAAGAAATAATAGGAGGATATTGGGAAGTCTCTTCCCTTTCATTAGTATTCTCTTCATCTTCTATTTGTTTTCTTTTCTTTATGTAATTGGCAATATAAGGATTTTCAATGCAATTCACCGCACAATACATAAAAATTTCTTCTAGATCAAAATCAAGAACTTTATCAAGGACAAATTCTGGCATATCCTTAGTTATACGTTTCATTTCTTCATAACCCAAAAGCAAACTAAGTTCATTATGATGTGCAAGGGAAATCAAGTCGTCACAATTTTTGGACACGATTCGATCATGAAACAATTTGCATTGGAGATTTAAATGACCACGTTCGTTGCAAAGTTCACAAGTATGGCTAAGAAAGTTTAAATTTTCAGCACAAACATCTAGCCTTTCTTGCAACCATTTAGTTTCCAAATACTTATGCCTCTTGCAAAATCTATCTTCCCTATTTGGTGTGTACTTCCAAACTCTATGCACTCCACAAAAATTGAGATGCTTATAAGAGATATTTTCATCATGACTAGTGCAATCATCATTAGTACTATGGATATTCAAAGAGTTCATACTAACAACATTGCAATCATGCTCATCATTCAGAGATTTAGTGCCAAACATTCTAATGCATTCTTCTTCTAGCAATTGAGCACAATTATCGGAATCCTTATTCTCATGAAAGATATTAAAAAGATGAAGCATATGAGGTACCCTCAATCCATTTTTTGTAGTTTTTTTATAGACTAAACTAGTGATACAACAAGAAACTAAAAGATTCGATTGCAAGATCTAAAGATATACCTTCAAGCACTCACCTCCCCGGCAACGGCGCCAGAAACTGCTTGATGTCTACTACGCAATCTTCTTCTTGTAGACGTTGTTGGGCCTCCAAGTGCAGAGGTTCGTAGGACAGTAGCAAATTTCCCTCAAGTGGATGACCTAAGGTTTATCAATCCGTGGGAGGCGTAGGATGAAGATGGTCACTCTCAAGCAACCCTGCAACCAAATAACAAAGAGTCTCTTGTGTCCCCAACACACCCAATACAATGGTAAATTGTATAGGTGCACTAGTTCGGCGAAGAGATGGTGATACAAGTGCAATATGGATGGTAGATATAGGTTTTTGTAATCTGAAAATATAAAAATAGCAAGGTAGCAAGCGATAAAAGTGAGCGTAAGCAGTATTGCAATGCTAGGAAACAAGGCCTAGGGTTCATACTTTCACTAGTGCAAGTTCTCTCAACAATAATAACATAATGGGACAATTCCATTTATCCCCCTAACTAGAGCCACCACCTGGCATTTGCCCCCAATTTCCAGGTATGCTCAAAAATACCCCTCTTCCGTCAAGTCACCTTACAGAAATGCCCTTGCCATCCGGTCAAAGGGGTTTAACCGTCTGATGAATAGTAACATGGGGAACAGTAAATTCGAAAAAAAATCAAAAAAATCTGAAATTTTGTGGGATCGAAGATACTTAAGGGTGCAAGGTGTGTGCAAATTTTTGCGTTGTTTGGACATTCCAGGAACTCGTGGGAAAGGAAAAAATTTAAATCTATATGTTGTGAACAGTAAATTAAAAAAATAGCAAGAAAATTTAAAAAGTATGATTTTTTTTGGCATCAAAGAGGCTTGGGTGCGCAAGGCGCTCGCAAATTTTTGTGATCAAATGACATGCGAGGTGCTCTAGCAAAAAAAAATAGTGCATTTTTCAAAGTTTTTTTCTGTGCCAAATTTTGTTTTTTTTCTCCACGAGCTCCTACAGTGTCGAAACACAAAAAAAAATGCACGCACCTTGCGCACCCCAGCCTCTTTGATGCCAAAAAAATTCATATTTTTTTGAATTTTCTTGCTATTTTTTTTGAATTCACTGCTCACAGAGTACATTTTAAAGTTTTTCGTTTGACACGGGCTGCTGGAATGTCCAAACTGTGCCAAAAATTGCACGCGCCTTGCTCCCTTGAGTACCTTCGATCCCACAAAATTTCAGATTTTTTTGCTATTTTTTTCAAATTTACTGTTCACCATTTACTATACACCAGAGGGTCAAACCCCTTTGACCGGACGGTAACGGCACAGAAGGGCATTTCTGTAAGGTGACTTGACGGAAGAGGGGTATTTTTGAGCATAGCTGAAAATTAGGGGCAAATGCCAGGTGGTGGCTCAAGTTAGGGGGATAAATGAAATTTTGCCTAACATAATTGGATCATATAACTATCCCTCAACATACAACAAAGAGTCACTCCAAAGTCACTAATAGCGGAGAACAAACGAAGAGATTATTGTAGGGTACGAAACCACCTCAAAGTTATTCTTTTGGATCGATCTATCATAGAGTTCGTACTAGAATAACACCTTAAGACACAAATCAATCAAAACCCTAATGTCACCTAGATACTCCAATGTCACCTCAAGTATCCGTGGGTATGATTATACGATATGCATCAAACAATCTCAGATTCATCTATTCAACCAACACATAGAACTTCAAAGAGTGCCCCAAAGTTTCTACCGGAGAGTCAAGATGAAAACGTGTGCCAACCCCTATGCATAAGTTCATGAGCGGAACCCGCAAGCTGATCACCAAAACATACATCAAGTGGATCACATGATATCCCATTGTCACCACAGATAAGCACATGCAAGACATACATCAAGTGTTCTCAAATCCTTAAAGATTCAATCCAATAAGATAACTTCAAAGGGAAAACTCAATCCATTACAAGAGAGGAGAGGGGGAGAAACATCATAAGATCCAACTATAATAGCAAAGCTCGCGATACATCAAGATCGTACCATCTCAAGAACACGAGAGAGAGAGAGAGAGAGAGAGAGAGAGATCGATCAAACACATAGCTACTGGTACATACCCTCAACCCCGAGGGTGAACTACTCCCTCCTCGTCATGGAGAGCGCCGGATGATGGAGATGGCCACCGGTGAGGGTTCCCCCCTCCGGCAGGGTGCCGGAACAGGGTCCCGATTGGTTTTCGGTGGCTACAGAGGCTTGCGGCGGCGGAACTCCCGATCTATTCTGCTCCCCGGTGTTTTTAGGGTATATGGACATATATAGGCGAAAGAAGTCGGTCAGGGGAGCCACGAGGGGCCCACGAGGGTGGGGGCGCGCCCAGGGGGTAGGGCGTGCCTCCCTGCCTCGTGGCTTCCTCGAAGCTTCCCTGACGTCTACTCCAAGTCTCCTGGATTGCTTTCGTTCCAAAAATAACTCTACCGAAGGTTTCATTTCGTTTGGACTCCGTTTGATATTCCTTTTCTTCAAAACACTGAAATAGGCAAGAAAACAACAATTTGGGCTGGGCCTCCGGTTAATAGGTTAGTCCCAAAAATAATATAAAAGTGTTTAGTAAAGCCCATAAACATCCAAAACAGATAATATAATAGCATGAATACTTCATAAATTATAGATACGTTGGAGACGTATCAGAAGACTACATGGATTACAAGCTCATTGCCTTGTTCGACATGGGACTAGTCTATCTGGAGTCCGGTCTCCATACTTGGTTATGGCTCATCATCAATCCTGTTGACCCTCCATTTCTGTCTGATGCTATAGTGCATGATGGCATCGTTTACGCGGTCGACACACAGATTGGCTGCATATACCAGTGGAATCTATCTTCGTGTAGTTGATCTATCTCATCTCATCTTTACCTTATGAATAAGACTGCCTGTTGATTGTTAGAAATTTAGAATAGATAGTATGTCTATCACCACATCATTGCTATATGTTCCTCTCATTTCCTAGATTTTTATGACCACACATGTTATTGTTAGAGTTGATATGAGGACAATTGGCTTCTAATGATTGTTAGAATAGATATTATGAGTATAACCTCGTGATTGCTATATGTTACTCTCATTTCCAAGATTTTTATAACCACGCATGTTATTGTTAGAGTTCATTTGAGAACATAGTAACTGCTATGGTAGAATATGAGTAGGCCCTGGCATAGCTATTTTCCTCTCATTTTTACATGATGTTTGAACCATGACATATTGCTAGAATATGGAAGCCATTGGCTTATTTTTAAACTTGGGGTATGATTATGACCACGGCATTGCAATTCTCTGGCTATGGTCTGTGTCACTGTTATAATAATCTTAGTTCCACACATACTCTGAACATGATTTTATATTTTTGTCCTTTTGGTCTCCAGTTTGATTTGTTGAAGCAGATGCAAATGCGCTGGACTTCATGATTCCAGGACCTAGAAATATACAAGTCAATGGGTGGTGGTTTATCGCTCGTTCAACTGATGGTGGTCGATCAATGCTCATTCGCACGTACCAAATTGACCAAACCATTTCATCAAACCATATGCAGTACAATGCTTGTGGCATTCGTGACTGTGATGGCTATGGCTACTTCGTGTTCGAGAAAGATCCCAGCTTCGTTGGGCCAGGCGTATTCAGCTGGAGGCAGGTTTACAGCCTCGGCAACCACTCCATGTTCCTCGGGCTCAATTATTCGATCATCCATGAATCATCGATCATATCACCAGCGATGATTACCGTGCTAAGCAACTTCCATTCACCAGGGGGAACTGTGTTTACACATCGTACCAAGGGTTTCATGAATCACCATATCCAGAGATTCGTTGACACAGCTTCTTGCCAGATGATCTTCAGTGTGTGAAAGGCATCAAGCTTCCAAGTGATGAATGGCTTTTGCAAACCCGACATGCGGCAATGTGGTTCATGCCAACTAAAAATATGCAAAACTTGATCCCTGCTACCTCTTGAGCACTGCGTTGGTTTTCCTTTGAAGAGGAAAGGGTGATGCAGCAAAGTAGCGTAAGTATTTCCCTCAGTTTTTGAGAACCAAGGTATCGATCCAGTAGGAGGCTACGCGTGAGTCCCTCGCACCTACACAAAATAAATAAATCCTCGCAACCGACGTGATAAGGGGTTGTCAATCCCTACACGGTCACTTATGAGAGCGAGATCTGATAGATATGATAAGATAATATTTTTGGTATTTTTATGATAAAGATGCAAAGTAAAATAAAAGCAAAGTAAAAAGCAACGGCAATAACTAAGTGTTGGAAGATTAATATGATGAAGATAGACCCGGGGGCCATAGGTTTCACTAGTGGCTTCTCTCAAGAGCATAAGTATTTTACGGTGGGTGAACAAATTACTGTTGAGCAATTGACATAATTGAGCATAGTAATGAGAATATATAGGTATGATCATGTATATAGGCATCACGTCCGACACAAGTAGACTGACTCCTGCCTACATCTACTACTATTACTCCACACATCGACCGCTATCCAGCATGCATCTAGAGTATTAAGTTCATAAGAACAGAGTAACGCCTTAAGCAAGATGACATGATGTACAGGGATAAATTCATTCAATATGATAAAAACCCCATCTTGTTATCCTCGATGGCAACAATACAATACGTGCCTTGCTGCCCCTACTGTCACTGGGAAAGGACACCGCAAGATTGAACCCACAGCTAAGCACTTCTCCCATTGCAAGAAAGATCAATCTAGTAGGCCAAACAAAACTGATAATTCGAAGAGACTTGCAAAGATAACCAATCATACATAAAAGAATTCAGAGAAGATTCAAATATTGTTCATAGATAAACTTGATCATAAACCCACAATTCATCGGTCTCAACAAACACACCGCAAAAGAAGATTACATCGAATAGTTCTCCACGAGAGAGGGGGAGAACATTGTATTGAGATCCAAAAAGAGAGAAGAAGCCATCTAGCTAATAACTATGAACCCGAAGGTCTGAGGTAAACTACTCACACTTCATCGGAGAGGCTATGGTGTTGATGTAGAAGCCCTCCATGATGGATGCCCCCTCCGGCGGAGCTCCGGAACAGGCCCCAAGGTGGGATCTCGTGGGTACAGAAGGTTGCGGTGGTGGAATTAGGTTTTTGGCTCCGTATCTGATCGTTTGGGGGTACGTAGGTATATATAGGAGGAAGAAGTACGTCGGTGGAGCAACAGGGGGGCCACGAGGGTGGAGGGCGCGCCCTGGGGGTAGGCGCGCCCCCCTACCTCGTGGCTTCCTCTTTTGTTTCTTGACGTAAGGTCCAAGTCTCCTGGATCATGTTCGTTCCGAAAATCATGTTCCCGAAGGTTTCATTCCGTTTGGACTCCGTTTGATATTCTTTTTCTGCGAAACTCTAAAATAGGCAAAAAACAGCAATTCTGGGCTGGGCCTCCGGTTAATAGGTTAGTCCCAAAAATAATATAAAAGTGAATAATAAAGCCCAATAACGTGGAGAACAGAAGATAATATAGCATGGAGCAATCAAAAATTATAGATACGTTGGAGACGTATCAAGCATCCCCAAGCTTAATTCCTGCTCGTCCTCGAGTAGGTAAATGGTAAAAACAGAATTTTTGATGCGGAGTGCTACTTGGCATAATTTCAATGTAATTCTTCTTAATTGTGGTATGAATATTCAGATCCGAAAGATTCAAGACAAAAGTTCATATTGACATAAAAATAATAATACTTCAAGCATACTAACTAAGCAATTATGTCTTCTCAAAATAACATGGCCAAAGAAAGTTATCCCTACAAAATCATATAGTCTGGCTATGCTCTATCTTCACCACACAAAATATTTAAATCATGCACAACCCCGATGACAAGCCAAGCAATTGTTTCATAATTTTGACGTTCTCAAACTTTTTCAATCTTCACGCAATACATGAGTGTGAGCCATGGACATAGCACTATATGTGGAATAGAATGGTGGTTGTGGAGAAGACAAAAAGGAGAAGATAGTCTCACATCAACTAGGCGTATCAACAGGCTATGGAGATGCCCATCAATAGATATCAATGTGAGTGAGTAGGGATTGCCATGCAACGGATGCACTAGAGATATAAGTATATGAAAGCTCAACAAAACAAACTAAGTGGGTGTGCATCCAACTCGCTTGCTCACGAAGACCTAGGGCATTTTGAGGAAGCCCATGATTGGAATATACAAGCCAAGTTCTATAATGAAAAGTTCCCACTAGTATATAAAAGTGATATCATAGGAGACTCTCTATCATGAAGATCATGGTGCTACTTTGAAGCACAAGTGTGGTAAAAGGATAGTAACATTGTCCCTTCTCTCTTTTTCTCTCATTTTTTTATTTGTTTGGGCCTTTTCTTCCTCTCTTTTTTTATGGCCTCTTTTTTTCGTCCGGAGTCTCATCCCGACTTGTGGGGGAATCATAGTCTCCATCATCCTTTCCTCACTTGGGACAATGCTCTAAAAATGATGATCATCACACTTTTATTTTCTTACAACTCAATAATTACAACTCGATACTTAGAATAAAATATGACTCTATATGAATGCCTCCGGCGGTGTACCGGGATATGCAATGAATCAAGAGTGACATGTATGAAAGAATTATGAACGGTGGCTTTGCCACAAATACAATGTCAACTACATGATCATGCAAAGCAATATGACAATGATGGAGCGTGTCATAATAAACGGAACGGTGGTAAGTTGCATGGCAATATATCTCTGAATGGCTATGGAAACGCCATGATAGGTAGGTATGGTGGCTGTTTTGAGGAAGGTATATGGTGGGTGTATGATACTGGCGAAAAGTGTGCGGTATTAGAGAGGCTAGCAATGGTGGAAGGAGGAAAAGTGCGTATAATCCATGGACTCAACATTAGTCACAAAGAACTCATATACTTATTGCAAAAATCTACAAGTTATCAAAGCAAAGTATTACGCGCATGCTCCTAGGGGGATAGATTGGTAGGAAAAGACCATCGCTCGTCCCCGACCGCCACTCATAAGGAAGACAATCAATAAATAAATGATGCTCCGACTTCATCACATAACGGTTCACCATACGTGCATGCTACGGGAATCACAAACTTTAACACAAGTATTTCTCAAATTCACAACTACCCAACTAGCATGACTCTAATATCACCATCTTCATATCTCAAAACAATTATCAAGCATCAAACTTCTCATAGTATTCAACACACTCATAAGAATTTTTACTATTCTTGAATACCTAGCATATTAGGATTATTTAAGCAAATTACCATGCTATTTAAGACTCTCAAAATAATCTAAGTGAAGCATGAGAGATCAATAGTTTCTATAAAACAAATCCACCACCGTGCTCTAAAAGATATAAGTGAAGTACTAGAGCAAAAACTATATAACTCAAAAGATATAAGTGAAGCACATAGAGTATTTAATAATTTCCGAATCATGTGTGTCTCTCTCAAAAGGTGTGTACAGCAAGGATGATTATGGTAAACTAACAAACAAAGACTCAAATCATACAAGACGCTCCAAGCAAACACATATCATGTGGTGAATAAAAATATAGCTCCAAGTAAAGTTACCGATGGAAGTAGACGAAAGAGGGGATGCCTTCCGGGGCATGCCCAAGCTTTGGCTTTTTGGTGTCCTTAGATTATCTTGGGGGTGCCATGGGCATCCCCAAGCTTAGTCTCTTCCACTCCTTGTTCCATAATCCATCAAATCTTTTACCCAAATCTTGAAAACTTCACAACACAAAACTTAGCAGAAAATCTCGTGAGCTCCGTTAGCGAAAGAAAACAAAAGACCACTTCAAGGTACTGTAATGAACTCATTATTTATTTATATTGGTGTTAAACCTAATGTATTCCAACTTCTCTATGGTTTATAAACTCTTTTACTAGCCATAGATTCATCAAAATAAGCAAACAACTCACAAAAAACAGAATCTGTCAAAAACAGAACAGTCTGTAGTAATCTGTAACTAACGCAAACTTCTAGAACTCCAAAACATCAGCCAAAATAGGACGACCTAGGCAATTTGTTTATTGATCAGCAGAAATTGGAATCAATATTTTATCACGTTATGGTGATTTCTAACAATTGTGTTTGTGAACAGAAAGTTTCTGGAAATTACAGCAAGATCAAATAACTATCATCCAAGAAGATCCTATAGGTTTAACTTGGCACAAACACTAACTAAAACATAAAAACACATATAACCAGAGGCTAGAACAAATATTTATTCCTAAACAGAAGCAAAAAGCAAAAAAAGTAAAAATAAAATTGGGTTGCCTCCCAACAAGCGCTATCGTTTAACGCCCCTAGCTAGGCATAAAAGTAAGGATAGATCTAGGTATTGCCATCTTTGGTAGGCAATCCATAAGTGGCTCTCATGATAGATTCATATGGTAATTTTATTTTCTTCCTAGGGAAGTGTTCCATGCCTTTATTTAATGGAAATTGAAATCTAATATTCCCTTCCTTCATGTCAATAATTGCACCAATCGTTCTAAGGAAAGGTCTACCAAGAATAATAGGACATGGAGGATTGCACTCTATGTCAAGAACGATAAAATCTACGGGCACATACTTCCTATTTGCAACAATAAGAACATCATTAATTCTTCCCATAGGTTTCTTAATAGTGGAATCCGCAAGGTGCAAGTTTAAAGAGCAATCATCAAAATCACGGAAACCTAGCAAATCGCACAAAGTTTTTGGAATCATGGAAACACTAGCACCCAAATCACACAAAGCATAGCATTCGTGATCTTTAATCTTAATTTTAATAGTAGGTTCCCACACATCATAAAGTTTTCTAGGGATAGAAACTTCCAACTCGAGCTTTTCTTCATAAGATTGCATCAAAGCATCAACGATATGTTTGGTAAAAGCTTTATTTTGACTATAAGCATGAGGAGAATTTAGCACGGATTGCAACAAGGAAATACAATCTATCAAAGAGCAATTATCATAATTAAATTCCTTGAAATCCAAAATAGTGGGTCAATTAATATCTAGGGTTTTGATTTCTTCAATCCCACTTTTATCAATTTTAGCATCAAGATATAAAAACTCTGAATTTTTGGAACGCCTTCTAGGTAAAGGTGGATCATATTCAGTCCCATCATTATCAAGATTCACATTGCAAAACAAAGATTTAATAGGGGACACATCAATAACTTTTAGATCTTCATCTTTATTTTCATAGAAATTTGACGAACATGCTTTTATAAAGCAATCCTTCTTAGCACGCATCCTAGCGGTTCTTTCTTTGCACTCATCAATAGAAATTCTCATGGCTTTGAGAGACTCATTGATATCATGCTTAGGAGGAATAGATCTTGGTTTCAAAGAATCAACATCAAGAGAAATTCTATCAACGTTCCTAGCCAATTCATCAACTTTAAGCAATTTTTCTTCAAGCAAAGCATTGAAATTATTTTGCGAATTCATAAACTCTTTAACACTAGTCTCAAATTCAGAGGGCATCTTATTAAAATTTCCATAAGAATTGTTGTAGGAATTACCATTATTATTAGAGGAATTACTAGGATAAGGCCTAGGATTAAAGTTTCCTCTATGCGCGTTGTTACCAAAATTATTCCTACCAACAAAATTCACATCCATAGATTCATTATTATTCTCAATCAAAGTAGAAAAAGGCATATCATTAGGATCAGAAGAAACACTCTTAGTAGCAACTAATTTCATAAGTTCATCCATCTTTCCACTCAAAACATTAATTTCTTCTATCGCATGCACTTTTTTATTAGTAGATCTTTCAGTGTGCCATTGAGAATAATTAACCATAATGTTATCTAGGAGTTTAGTAGCTTCTCCTAAAGTGATTTCCATAAAAGTGCCTCCCGCGGCTGAATCTAAAAGATTTCTAGAAGCAAAATTCAATCCGGCATAATTTTTTTGTATAATCATCCACAAATTCAAACCATGAGTAGGGCAATTACGTATCATTAATTTCATCCTCTTCCGAGTTTGTGCAACATGTTCATGATCAAGTTGCTTAAAATTCATAATATCGTTTCTAAGAGAGATAATCTTAGCGGGAGGAAAATACTTAGACATAAAAGCATCTTTGCACTTATTCCAAGAATCAATACTATTTTTAGGCAAAGACGAAAACCAAGCTTTAGCACGATCTCTAAGCAAAAAAAGAAATAGCTTCAATTTAACAATATCACTGTCAACATCTTTCTTCTTTTGCATATCACACAAATCAACTAAGCTATTTAGATGAGTAGCGGCATCTTCACTAGGAAGGCCGGCGAATTGATCTTTCATGACAAGATTCAACAAAGCAGCATTGATTTCACAAGATTCAGTATCGGTAAGAGGAGCAATCGGAGTACTAAGGAAATCATTATTGTTGGTATTGGTGAAGTCACATAATTTGGTATTATCTTGAGCCATCGTGACAAACAAGCAATCCAACACACGAGCAAACAAGAGACGGGCAAAAAGAGGCAAACGGAAAAGAGAGGGCGAATAAAACGGCAAGGGTGAAGTGGGGGAGAGGAAAACGAGAGGCAAATGGCAAATAATGTAATGCGGGAGATAAGGTTTTGTGATGGGTACTTGGTATGTTGACTTTTGCGTAGACCTCCCCGGCAACGGCGCCAGAAATCCTTCTTGCTACCTCTTGAGCACTGCGTCGGTTTTCCCTTGAAGAGGAAAGGGTGATGCAGCAAAGTAGCGTAAGTATTTCCCTCAGTTTTTGAGAACCAAGGTATCAATCCAGTAGGAGGCTACGCGCGAGTCCCTCGCACCTACACAAAACAAATAAATCCTCGCAACCAACGCGATAAGGGGTTGTCAATCCCTACACGGTCACTTACGAGAGTGAGATATGATAAGATAAGATTTTTGGTATTTTTATGATAAAGATGCAAAGTAAAATAAAAGCAAAGTAAAAAGCAATGGAAATAACTAAGTGTTGGAAGATTAATATGATGAAGATAGACCCGGGGGCTATAGGTTTCACTAGTGGCTTCTCTCAAGAGCATAAATATTTTACGGTGGGTGAACAAATTACTGTTGAGCAATTGACAGAATTGAGCATAGTTATGAGAATATCTAGGAATGATCATGTATATAGCCATCACGTCCGAGACAAGTAGACCGACTCCTGCCTGCATCTACTACTATTACTCCACACATCGACCGCTATCCGGCATGCATCTAGATTATTAAGTTCATAAGAACAGAGTAACGCCTTAAGCAAGATGACATGATGTAGAGGGATAAATTCATGCAATATGATAAAACCCCATCTTGTTATCCTCGATGGCAACAATACAATACGTGCCTTGCTGCCCCTACTGTCACTGGGAAAGGACACCGCAAGATTGAACCAAAGCTAAGCACTTCTCCCATTGCAAGAAAGATCAATCTAGTAGGCCAAACCAAACTGATAATTCGAAGAGACTTGCAAAGATAACCAATCATACATAAAAGAATTCAGAGAAGATTCAAATATTGTTCATATATAAACTTGATCATAAACCCACAATTCATCGGTCTCAACAAACACACCGCAAAAGAAGATTACATCGAATAGTTCTCCACGAGAGAGGGGAGAACATTGTATTGAGATCCAAAAAGAGAGAAGAAGCCATCTAGCTAATAACTATGGACCCGAAGGTCTGAGGTAAACTACTCACACTTCATCGGAGAGGCTATGGTGTTGATGTAGAAGCCCTCCGTGATGGATGCCCCCTCCGGCGGAGCTCCGAAACAGGCCCCAAGATGGGATCGTGGGTACAGAAGGTTGCGGCAGTGGAATTAGGTTTTTGGCTCCGTGTCTGATCGTTTGGGGGTACGTAGGTATATATAGGAGGAAGAAGTACGTCGGTGGAGCAACAGGGGGCCCACGAGGGTGGAGGGCGCGCCTTGGGGGGGTAGGCGCGCCCCCTACCTCGTGGCTTCCTCTTTTGTTTCTTGACGTAAGGTCCAAGTCTCCTGGATCATGTTCGTTCCGAAAATCACATTCCCGAAGGTTTCATTCCGTTTGGACTCCGTTTGATATTCTTTTTCTGCGAAACTCTAAAATAGGCAAAAAAACAGCAATTCTGGGCTGGGCCTCCGGTTAATAGGTTAGTCCTAAAAATAATATAAAAGCGAATAATAAAGCCTAATAACGTCCAAAACAGAAGATAATATAGCATGGAGCAATCAAAAATTATAGATACGTTGGAGACGTATCAATCCCTAGTGATATCTAGACTAAGCCATGTATCCAGCTGTTGTAGCATGACCCTCTTTTGTTCGCTATTATGTATTGTGGTTAGTTTGAAGGATAGATACCTTTCTGGGATCAAGTGCATCCTAACTCACATGCGTAGCATGTACTGATAATGATGATGGAGATGCTGCCCAGAAGCCATATATATCAATTAGGCTTCAAGTGCGTACTTGTTGGTGAAAGTGTTGTCCAATGGGAATTATATTTTGTATTACTCATGTAGCCTACAAAGTCTGTCGCACAACCTTGTAACTTCGTACTCCATTTCTAAATTTGTACTAGTACTAGTAGTCCTCTATACCGTATATTGTGCTACTCGTACTACTACCTCCCTCCTGGTTTATTCGCCCCCTTCGTAATTTGTGTCAAATTTTGACCATAAATTTAACTAACTAAATGTTAATGCATGTCACAAAAAACTATATCGTTGGATTTGTATTTCAACATAGTTTCCAATGGTATAATTTTTGATGACATGCATTGATATTTTGTTAGTTAAACCTATGGTTAAAATGTGACACTAAATAAGACTAGTAAGTGGTACAGTAGTACTAGTATACGTCGGTCAAATTATTCATCATGTCCTCACATTGAATTGACGTGACAACACGCTGCACGTGAGGTGACACAAGAGTCCCGGCGGCGTGTTCGGTTCACCAAAGTGAGCCTCACCCCTCTCGTAGTACCACAGCACTCTCCCATTCTCTACAAAATCACTCTCACATTCTCTACAATATCACTCTCCCATTCTCTCCCGGTCTCCCCGCCTCCCATCCACCGCCTTGTTCCGATCCATTTGGTACGATGAGCGATGAGCTACAGGAGCTCCTATACTTCATTGGAAGTAGTCAAAAGGAAGACACTAAAAAAATTGATTTCAACAAGGATGCTCTTCAAGCTAGCCGGATGAAGGAAGGAACCAGGGAGGCCGCTCCTGTGAGTATTCGTCCTGTAGCCCTGGATGATGATTTCCATCTTTATGGGGTTTTTCAAGTCTTTAGAGTCTGCATGTAGTAATATAGCTGATACCCCAGTTTGTTCGGGTATTGTGGACTTTGGATTTGGAGTACCACTTATCTGTTGAAATATTTCATCATTTACTTAAAACATTTGATTGATCATACATTGAGTACCATTTAACGGGAATTAACTGATGCAAGTCCAAGAAGGATTGGTCGGTGCTGTCGGCTGGCGTCAAGTTCGATCCCACGGATCGGGAGCTGATCGAGTACCTTCAGGCCAAAGTGAGTGCTGACATCGTGAGATCTCACCCTCTCATCGATTTGTTCATACCAACCATCGACAGCGAGCACGGCATATGCTGCACCCATCCTGAGAAACTTCCAGGTGAGACACCAATCGGTCGTCTACTTGCACAAACATATTCCTTTGTTTATACCTCTATTTTTCTTTTTAGACGCACACGTAGTAAGAAATATCAATTTGACATTTAATAAAAAGTGAAGCAGGTGACTGCAACATGCCAAAGATGTTATAAAAACGCCAACTACGTACCCTAAAACTTGTATTCGCCAACACTGCAAGTATCACACTGAGTGGCTGATGACCCACAAGTATAAGGGATCTATCATAGTCCTTTCGATAAGTAAGAGTGTCGAACCCAACGAGGAGCTGAAGGGAATGACAAGTGGTTTTCAGCAAGGTATTCTCTGCAAGCACTGAAATTGTCGGTAACAGATAGTTTTGTGATAAGGTAAATCGTAACGGGTAACAAGTAAATGAAGTAACTAAGGTGCAGCAAGGTGTCCCAATCCTTTTTGTAACAAAGGACAAGCCTGGACAAACTCTTTATAAAGCAAAGTGCTCCTGAGGACACATGGGAATTGTTGTCAGGCTAGTTTTCATCATGCTCATATGATTCGCGTTCATTACTTTGATAATCAGATATGTAGGTGGACCGGTGCTTGGGTGTTGTCCTTCCTTGGACAGGACTCCCACTTATGATTAACCCCTCTTGCAAGCATCCGCAACTACGAAAGAAGGATTAAGGTAAACCTAACCATAGCATGAAACATATGGATCCAAATCAGCCCCTTACGATGCAACGCATAAACTAGGGTTTAAGCTTCTGTCACTCTAGCAACCCATCATCCACTTATTATTTCCCAATGCCTTCCCCTAGGGCCAAATAATGGTGAAGTGTCATGTAGTCGACGTTCACATAACACCACTAGAGGAGAGACAACATACATCTCATCAAAATATCGAACGAATACCAAATTCACATGACTACTTATAACAAGACTTCTCCCATGTCCTCGGGAACAAACATAACTACTCACAAAGCATATTCATAATCAGAATCAGAGGAGTATTAAATATCATTAAGGATCTGAACATATGATCTTCCATCGAATAAACCAACTAGCATCACTACAAGGAGTAATCAACACTACTAGCAACCCAGAGGTACCAATCTAAGGTTTTGGGACCAAGATCGAATACAAGAGATGAACTAGGGTTTGAGAGGAGATGGTGCTGGTGAAGATGTTGATGGAGATTGACCCTCCCTCAATGAGAGGATCGATGGTGATGACGATGGTGACGATTTCCCCCTCCCGGAGGGATGTTTCCCCGACAGAACAGCTCCGCCGGAGCCCTAGATTGGTTCTACCCAGGTTCCGCCTCGAGACGGCAGCACTTCGTCCCGAAAGATTCTCTATGATTTTTTTCAGGGTAGAAGACACCATATAGCAGAAGATGGGCACCGGAGGCCTGCCAAGGGGCCCACAAGGTCGGGGGCGCGCCCAGGGGGGTAGGGCGCGCCCTCCACCCTTGTGGCTGGCTGGTGGCCCACCTCTAGTTCTTTCTTCGCCAATATTTTTTATATATTCCAAAAATAATCACCGTGAAGTTTCAGGACTTTTGGAGTTGTGCAGAATAGGTCTCTGATATTTGCTCCTTTTCCAGACCAGAATTCCAGCAGCCGGCATTCTCCCTCTTCATGTAAGCCTTGTAAAATAAGGGAGAACAGGTATAAGTAATGTGATATAATGTGTAATAATAGCCCCTAATGCAATAAATATTGTCATAAAAGCATGATGCAAAATGGACGTATCAACTCTCCAGAGCTTAGACCTTGCTTGTCCTCAAGCGAAAGCCGATATCGATAAATATGTCCACATGTTTAGAAATAGAGGTGTCAATAAAATAAAATACGGACATGAGGGCGTAATGATTATCTTTAGAACAGCAACATATAATGCCATATAATTTCTTATGCTAAAGTAACAATTCGTTCACAAGGTAAAGTATGAATCAGAAACTTCATTGAAATCTAACAAACTATGATCTCAGTCATTGAAGAAATTGCAATTTATCATAACATCAAAAAGAGTCAAATAAGAGCTTTTCGGCAAGTCCACATACTCAACTATCATATAATCTTTCACAATTTCTAACACTCACGCGATATTTATGGGTACAAAGTTTCAATCGGACACAGAGAAAGATAGGGGCTTATAGTTTCGCCTCCCAACCTTTTACCTCAAGGGTAATGTCAGCATTAATACTTTATGATAACCTACATCCGAGTGGATATATATATATATACATATACATAAACACTATTCTGATCACGGGATCAAAATAATATTCTGATCACAACCTGAACTGCCTGAGTAACGTGCTTGAACTTCCCTCTGTACGAACCCGACCTTCGGGCTATCTTCGCAACCGTGGCTTCCACCACGAATTATTCTTGTTCGTCGTGTTCTATATGATGTTAGTGTAATATAGAAATGTTTTTTAGCAACTAAATACCGGTTTTAAATAGGAATCTCGCTCGTTGGCGGATTTTGCTCTCGGGTCGTGATGAAATTACATTTTTTGCAATTTTACTGCCTGAGTTGTTCGACCTGAACTTCTCCCAGTGCTAGGTTGAACTTCCGCCAACATTGCCCAAATGGGGCTTGCGATATACCGTTGGAAAGCTATGGACACCAGTATCATGACCCAAGTTAAATTTTTGGCAAAATATACGCGGTTTAAGAGCAGTTTTGAAAATCGTTTTTTCTTCATACAAAAAACGTGAATCGTATTTTCGATCGCATTTCTAAACTGTTTATCGGAATGGGGCAAATAATATGGTGTTGGAAAGCTGCTGCAAAACCGCTCCTTCCACATGTTGAAAGTTTTCCCTAATTCCCTACGGTTAAAGAGTAATTTGAAAAATCGTAAAATTCCACAAACCGAACAACCGAGTTCGTATTTTCGATGTCATTTCTAAACGGCTAACCCAATTGAGACAAATAATATGGCGTTGGAAAGTTTATGAAAATGCGCTACTTTTTCATGTAGAATTTGTTTTCTAATTTTAAACGGTTTAAGAGTAATTTAGAAAACGGTACAAGTTCCACCGAGTACGTATTTTCCATCTATTTTTTAACCGTACGTCCGAATGCAGCAAATGTTACGGCGTTGGAAAGCTTGAGGAAATGCGAAACTTTTTGGTATATATTGTTTCTCCCAAGTCCTTACTGTTTTAAGTCAATTTTAAAAATGGCTAAAAACGTATTTTCACCGTAATTTCTACAAATTTATCGGAATGGGGCAAATAATATATCGTTGAAAAGCTAAGGAAAATGTGAAACTTTTCCATGTTGATGGTTTTCTGTGATTCCTAGCTGTTTTCAAGTAATTTCGAAAATGGCGAGATCATTCGTTCTGCCTTTATCGCGAAACAGATTCTTCAAAAATGCACCACGTGAAGAACCTGAACTTCTCGGCATGTCTACTTGAACTTCACTCTGTTTTTCACATGCTTTTTTTGCTCGTAGATCTCCATCCACTGCTCGTAGCTCTCCATCCACTCACCGGAATTGAGCAAGTGATATACCAATGGAAAGCTGCTGTAAACACGCAACTTTCCCGTGTTGATCGTTTTTTCATACTCGTGACAATTTTAAAAAAAATTCATCTCAAATTCATTCA
Source organism: Aegilops tauschii subsp. strangulata (assembly GCF_002575655.3). Classification (NCBI taxonomy): domain Eukaryota; kingdom Viridiplantae; phylum Streptophyta; class Magnoliopsida; order Poales; family Poaceae; genus Aegilops; species Aegilops tauschii. Next base: position 206,461,205 of record NC_053039.3, on the reverse strand, counting down.
CTATAGTAGTCGAACTTCGTGCTGTTTTCACGTTGAACTTCTGTGACGTATTTTCATTTGTAATTTTCTCATCCATTTCGTCAGTGTTACACAAATGATATTCATTTTGTACAAACCTCTCTCACAAATGATATTCCTATCGTTTTGAAGTAAATTAGAGAAATGACGAGATCATGATTTCTGCCTTCATAATGGCAACGCACTGCGTGAAGTAGTTGAACTTCTCGGGCATGTTTGTTTGAACCTCACTCTGTTTTTCGCGTGTTGTTTTTTGCACTGCGTGAAGTAGTTGAACTTCTCGGGCATGTCTATTTGAACTTCACTCTGTTTCACTTTATTGTATTTTTCTTATATGAAATACACACCATGTAGTACTGAACTTCCGGTTGTTATCACTTTGAACTTCTCCCTGGTTTGAGAGAATTTTTTTAAAACACAAAAAGCAACATGTTTTTTTCATGTATTTTGGAAATCTAAATACACGGTGAACCTCTCTCACAAGAATTTTTTTAACATTTTTCCTCGTCGAGCACTTGAACTTCTAGCAACCTTTTTTTCGTTTATGAGTTATTTTTAAAAGTGCAAAAAATGGCATTGTGTTTTTTATTTTTTGAACATGTAAATCCTATGTTTTAATAAACTCCGAACTTCTCTGTTATTTCAATTTGAACTTCATCTTTTTATATTTTTGAGTAAAGAATTGTATTGGATTTTTATATGGAAAAAATCGAACATGGAAATACAAGGTGAACCTCTCTCGCAAGAATTTTTTAACTTTCCCGGACAGAGCACTTGAACTTCTTTCACCAAACCTTTTAAGCTTTTATATTTGTTACTTTTATTCTCACCTGAAATGCATTCCTTGCGGTACTTGAACTTCTCGTTGTTTTCATTACGAACTTCTGTCGCATTTTTGTGTGTACGTCGAATTACACGCAATTGAAGGTCGTACGTCATTTCTTGCCATTTTAAAACATGTAATTGGAGGTTGGACGTCCCGCAATATAAATTCTGAACAACATACACCAATTTGTTTTAACCGTTTTTCGGAATAGAGTGTGTGATATACCCTTTGGAATAGAGCATAGGATATACCATTTGGAAAGTTTTTGAATACATTGTGAACCTCTCTCACACGAATTTCTGAACTTTCCTGGACCGAGCACTTGAATTTCTAGCAACAAAGAATTTACCTTTTTATTGTTTTTTCTCATACGAAACACACACCATGCAGTACGTGAACTTCCGGTTATTATCACTTTGAACTTCTCTCTGGTTTGAGAGAATTATTTTAAAACACCAAAAACAACATATTTTGTATGTGTTTTTGGACATCTAAATACGCGGTGAACCTCTTTCAGAAGAATTTTTTAGCTTTCCCGGGCCGAGCAGTTGAACTTCTAGCAACAAAACTTTTAGCCTTTACTTTTTCATTCTTTTTTTAATACAAAATGCACACCGTGTAGTACGTGAACTTCTGGCATTTAACAATCTGGACTTCTCTCGGTTATGTGAAAATATCTGAGTTTTTTATAGACATTGAATCACTCTACCTTTTTTTATTTTGAACTTCATTGTGTATTTTTTAGAAATGTGAAAATTGGAGGTTTTTTAGAAACATCAAACTTCTTCGTTATTTGAAATTGAACTTATTGGTTTATTATGTAGAAACAGTGAAATATCCACTTCAAAGCGCCAGGTTATCTTTTGAACTTCTGTGTTATTTTTGTTTGAACTTCTTATGATCTTCCCCTTAGCAGATTCAGATTTTCCAATGTTAGACATCGAAATACCGCGTTATTTCATTTTGAACTTCTTGTTTCCGTTCTTTCTATAACACGGAAAATCTAATTTTTTTGTAAACATCTAGCTCCAACTTTTTTTAATTTGGACTTCTTAGTTTTGTTTCTTTTATTAACGGGAAAAGCCCTAGTTTTTTTAATAAACATTGAGCCGCTTCATTTTTAAAATTTGAACTTCTAGATTTTTTTAACAGAGAAAATCTCTTTTTTATATTTTTTAGATGCTTTGTTTTTCTTAATTTAACCTTCTTGGATTTGTAATAAACATTGAACTTCTTCGTCTTTTATATTTGAACCTCTAGGTATTTTCTAGAAATGGGGAAATCCGTTTTTTTAATTTTTGAAATGATCAATTTTTAATTTGCACTTTTTGGTTACCTTTTTTATATGACGAGGAAATCCATGGGTATTTTCTTGTATACTCACAACATTTTCTTTGAACTCTCCAATTTATTAAATTTGAACTTCGAGGGTTAACATTTTCTACGAAGTTCAAATTTAATAAATTGGAGAGTTCAAAGAAAGGGTCACGTAGAAAATGTTAACCCTCGAAGTTCAAAAAACCTAGAAGTTCAAACTAAAAAAATTGGAGACTTTGATGCTCATATACTAAATTGGAGAGGTTTTTAGTTTAATAAATTGAACTTGTAAGTTTTTTTAGAAACAGGGAAAACCCTTTTTTTATTAAACTTTTTGAACTACTCTGTTTTTTAGTTTATTACAAACATGTGGGGGGGGGACGCATACAATACATTTCTTTTTCAGTTTGCTACAATTACTTTTCACTTCCAACTTGAACGTACAAGGAAAAGCTGGAATCCAAAATATCTCCCTTTATCGCTGCATCAAATGTGAATCAATTAGAGAGACAGCAACGTTGCGCGCAAGAGAAATCAATATAGGAGAGAGAAGCAGCTGCCGCTTACAGGTGTGGTTAGAGCAGCAACAACACACACAAAGAGCGAGCTGGCCAGCATCCAGCAAGGTAAACATGATCTTTTCAAGGCACACATGAACCAAGCACACCATACTGGCACACGCCCGTAGTGACGGACAGCCGCAGTAGAACTTCACGGAACATCTCGGAAGAACATGACGTATAGATGTAGTGGGATTTCATGGAACGTCTCTGAAGCCATGCACAAATTTGACTGTCAAAACAATAGTTATGCACAAAGTTGAATTGGAGCCATGAACAAACAATAGCTGGATTTTTACCTGTTCCCAGCAGCAGCAGGGGCAATCGGCGGGGTGAGACACATAGCTGCGCATAGAGAAAAGCAGAGGACAGGAGGCGCACTGGGTCCTGTGGCGGCACCAAGCGAAGGTGCGTCACAATTTCCCAGGTAGCATCGTATCTGGCACGGCTACCAGTAGACAAAGAAACAAATTGTATGAAATATGTACAAGTAGAACTAACAAAACTATTCATTTGTAGTACCAAAATGGGCTAAATCTATGTTTGTACGTACAAGCTGTAGACAAACACTATTTTTTTGCAGAAATATTAGTTAGCTGATACACACAGGAGGCACTGCACATATGGTATCCTTTCTTTGAAGTAAACATGAAGTGCAGCTAGCCCATCTGCAGCAAGTCGAGGTTCAGCTATAGGTAGCGGTAGCCTAGTCGTTGAGTTTATCTGACCCCACGGTTGCGGTCATAACTGAACCTTTTTAAACAATTATACTTGGACGTCTCAAGATAAACAAGGTGAACTTCGATCAGATGTACTCACGCGTCGGGGATGAGCAAAAGGTTCGGATCTAGTTGGGGGTTAATTTCATTATTCCAGCAGCAGAGTGTTTCCATCAACTGCACACAGAAGAACGCTGCATCCAAGAAACATCCAGAGAGCTTGGAACTCTTCAGTTTCTGTTCACGGAACAACAGAGTCAAATTTTCAGCCGCATGACAGGGCAGAAAAAATTATGATGAAGGTCATCATCATCAGCTAAGAAGGTCATCTTTTGGTCTAAGGTGAAGGTGGTAAGGGGATGGACAGACATGCATCATGCACCTGACCTTTTCAACATCTGACCTTCATGATCGTCCCTGTGACAATGGTCTTTCAGTTTTCTTCATAAAGTGGAGCTCTTTTCCCCCTTTTTGATTCAAACTTTGAACTTCTGTTAAAATGTGTACATAATCATCAACGTCAATATCTCTAAATTGCAGCAGTAACAACCACTTGAGCTTCTGTGCAAAACTTCTCTGGACTACAACCTAGACACAAAAAAACATACCTTTTTGTTTGGGGCATATACACAAACAGCTTATGTGCACGGGGTAGCTCAATGCGGAGACTGCCGGGCACGGGGGGCTGAATCGAAGGCGGCAGCAGCATGGAGGAAGAGGGCAACAACATCATGGAGGAAGAGGGGCGACAGTGATGACTAGGTTGTGCGCGGTGACACTGCTCCGCACAGTGGCGCCGGAGCCGGGAGGAGGAAGATGGCAGTGCGGGGTGGCGTGCGCAGCTCTCACGCCGACGGCGGGAGAGGAGGAAGGCCACGGCAGGAGAGAAGGAAGGTCGTGGGGGCAGAGGAGGATGGATGCGCGTCGCCGTCGGTGGTCGAGGAGCAGGGGCGCAGTAGAAAGGATGAAGCACGAGGTGGCGGTGGCGGCGCAATTTGGGGAGTGAGCGGCGGTGGCGGTGTGACCGTGGAGTGCGGCGGCGGTTGTGGGGCGATCTGGGGAGGGCGGCGGTGGCGGCGTGACCCGGTGACGGTGGTGGCGGCGCGATTTGGGGAGAGCGGCGACTCAAATCCATAGGTGATGATCACCCTGACTCATGTAAGGGTAGGAGATAAAAATAAGGGACAATTACACTTCTCCCCCTAACTTGAGCTACCACCTGGGATTTGCCCCTAGTTTTCAGATATGCTCAAAAATACCCCTCTTTCGTCTGTGGCCCTTACAGAAATCCCCCTCCGGGCCGTTTCCGTCGGGTCAATGGTCTTTGACCGGTAACTGGGCGTCTGTTGGACATTTTGGCCCCTGGTTCTTACATGTGGGCCCGTATCAAAACGTTATCCACTCGCTCACTCTCTCTTCTACATCGCGAAGCACCTCTTCTCTTGTTCCCCTCTTGGCGACTGAAACCCTAAACCTAGGTCACCCTAAATCCCTCACCGGCGGTCCAGTAGCTGCGGCGGATCTGTAGGACTGCGGGCGTCGGGATGCGGTGGGAGTGGAGGTGATTATCCACCGTCTATTTCCCTCTGCTACGGCGCTAAAGGAGGCGGCGTCGACGATGGCGGCTGCCGGTGATTGTGGTGGTGCCAAAGAAGCATCCAGGCAGACAACGCAAACGACAGGAATGCAAATTCCAGCAGGGTAAGTTTCTTGTCCCAAGTTTCTTTGAATCTTGACCTGGATCTGTGTTCTGTTACTGTACATAGATTTACCCCGATTGAATGTGCTCTTCGTGGTTACTACATGCTTTTATCGTAGGATGAAACCAGAGAGAGCTTTTCGTCTCAACTGTAGAATGGAGACCATTATCATAGGCAATGGTGGCACAAAAGGAGCCTGTACAGGCTTCACATTTCCTTTAGTGGTGGACAAAACATCAACATTTGTCCAATTTAGAGGTGCTATAAGTGATAAATATCCATGGGGTATTTTTGATGTTGTAGAATTTAGATATTGGGACATGCAGAATACTGTATGGGTGCCAATTCAAAATGATGATGAGCTAGGGGTTATGTTTGCCACAAATGTTGAGAGCAATTCAGTGCAGCTGGAAATTAATGTCATACAAAGGCAAAGAGGGGAAACAGAGAGCAGAGTAGCAAGATCTGCACCCAATCCTTCACAGCCTAGAAGCAATCAAACTAGTAGAAGGAAAGCAGCAGCTACTAGTTCACAGTCTCAAAGGTGTGAATCTAGAGGAAGGAAATCAGCAGCTGCAACTTCAGAGCCTGATAGCAGTCAGGCTAGAAGAGGAAATGGAACTCACAGCACAGTACAGCAACCAGGAACCCCAAGTGCCAACTTGCCTAGTCAACCGTGTCCTGAGTATAGCAAAGCAACAACAGATCCAATCATAGAAGAGGAATTTCCTGATGAAGTGCCCACAGACGATGAGGATGAAAGAATGCACCCAGAGTTTGTTGTTGGGAAACCACCTAATGAGGATGATGGTGAAGATTACATTCCACCCCCACAATTTGAGGAGACAGACTCTGATGAAAGAGAGGAGGACAGGGACATGGGATATTCTGAGACAGAGGATGAGGGTAGGCCTGATGTGCAGTATAACAGAGATGATCCTTCTTTAGCAGAAGGAACTATATTTTCAGATGTCATAGATTGTAGGAATGCACTTGCCACCTTTTCAATCAAGACCCAGAGTGAATTTATAATTGACAAGAGTGAGCCTAGTAGACTAACTGTTCACTGTGCTTACAAAAGGTGTAAGTGGAGGATGCATGCCTCCAGAATGAGAAATAGCACACTTTTTCAGGTAATACACTGTAGGACTAATGTAGTTAGTGTAAATAATAACTTTCCTTAGTAATAACTGTGCATTCATAATTGTATGGACTATTGCTGACTATTACTTGTTGCAGGTCAAAGTGAACAAGACAGCTCACATATGCCCAAGTGTTACAAGGAGGCAAAGGCTCAGGTCTGCAAAGAGTAGGTGGGTGGCAGATGCTGTGAAGAACTGGGTGAGGGAGAACTCAAATATTTCAGTGCCAACTCTGCAGACAGACTTGAAAAAGAAGTATGGGGTGCAGCTCCCTTACATGAGAGTTTTTTATGGTAAGCAAATGGCACTGGATAACATCTATGGTAAATGGACTGATTCATTCCAACTCTTGTATACTTTCAAAGCTGAAGTAGAAAAGGCATCTCCTGGTAGTGTGGTTAATATTGATAGACACACTGTAGAGTTTAAACTCAATGGACAAAAAAGGTACAAAGAGTGCTTTAGGAGAGTTTTTGTATCATTTAAGGCCTCTTGGCAAGGTTTTCTAGCTGGCTGTAGACCATATCTAGCAGTAGATGCAACAACATTAAATGGAAGGTATAGAGGACAGCTTGTTAGTGCTTGTGCTGTAGATGCATGTAACTGGATCTTTCCAGTTGCATATGGAGTGCTAGAGACAGAGAACATTCAGAGTTGGACTTGGTTTTTCCAGAACTTGAAAGACCTAATAGGCCATCCAGAGTGATTGGTTATTCACACTGATGCCTGCAAGGGACTTGAGTCAGCTGTAGAAGATGTGTTCCCAGGTGTAGAGCACAGGGAATGCATGAGGCATCTTGCAGCTAATTTTAGTAAAAAGTTTAGAGGAAAATTCTTTGATGAAAACTTGTGGCCCTGTTCTTTGACCTACAGCTTGAAAAAGCACAAGTACCATCTCACTCAGTTGTACAGCAAGCAAGGTGTGCAAGAGTACATAGAGGAGCACCACACTAAGTTATGGGCAAGGGCTCTTTTCAATGAAACTTGCAAGCTAGATTATGTTAACAATAATCTTGCAGAGTCTTTTAATTCAAAGATTAGAAAGTGGAAAGGGCTACACATTGTTGATCTGCTTGACAGAATAAGACAATACATAATGGAGAAATTTGACATTAGGCAAAGCATTGCTGCATCAACATATGTTGGTCATGTAATAATTCCAAAAGTTATGAAAATGTTGCTTGCAAAATCAAAGGGGTTGGACATGACTGTAGTGAAAAGAAGTACACATGAGGCAGAGGTCACTGCAGTTGACAGAGAAAAGAGGGAGTGGAGATATCCTGTAGACTTGAAAGCTAACACTTGTAGCTGCAGAAAGTGGCAAATTACAGGCCAACCTTGCATACATGCACTATACTTCATTACATCAATGAGAGGTCCAGCCAGTGAGATTGACCAGTATGTGCACCCATATTACTCAGTACAAATGTTCAATGCAACATATGCTGACAACTTGCCTGCAATGGAGGGGAAACAACAATGGGATGTAGTTGATCCTGGGTTCAAACTGTGTGCTCCAGTTCAAAACAGGCCCCCTGGTAGACCTAGAAAGACCAGGATTAGGGCAAAGTCAGAAGGAAAAGGACTTGGGGCAGGAGAAAGAAATGCCCTAGATGTTGCAAACTTGGTCACCATGGCAACAAGTGCAAAGAGTCAGTTGACCCAGCTTTTGGAGAAGAGGATGAGCACTGGGGTGCTGACAATGCACCTGAACACAATGATGTACTATCTGATACAGATGAACCTGCAACAACAAATGAGGATGATGCAGTAGAAGAAACGGAAGCACAAGCAGATCTTGAAGATGATGCACCAGTTCCTGTAACTGATGCACCAACTGTAGCAAGTGCTGCAGGAACTACTATGAGGTAACCTGCTATTATAACTACAACTAATTGATTTATCTAACAAATTACTTCATTATTAACTAATAAAATCTTGTTTTGTTACTTTTCAGCCCAAGGAAAAATTACAAAAGGCCAGTAGATAGAGGTGACAACCCTCTTTCACCAAAGAAGAAGTCGAAAGGCGATATGCTCACGACTGGTGGTTCTGTAACTGGAAGCAACCAGCTTAGCAGGTCTGCCTCTCCTAAGAAGGTGCCAGCTGATGCTAGGAGCACTAGGAGCAAGTCCAGGCTCTCTTCTAATCCTGCATGCAACACTAGGAGCAAGAGGGGAAACTTGTTGTGAAGCTTTGAACCATCTGTTTGAACTATGTAATGGATCATGTTGTCTCATGTTGTTGTGTGAACCTATGTAATGGATCATGTTGTCTCATGTTGTTGTGTGAACCTATGTAATGGATCATGTTGTCTCATGTTACTGTTGTCATACCTTGTTGTCGATGCTGGCATTTTGTTGGTATTATTTGGAATTGATCCTGGTCATAACTTGATGTTGTTCATCATTGATGTTGATCCTATTATACATTGTTGGTATCTTGAGTGACCACAATGATGCAGTATCATTGATCATTGATGTTGTCAATCACTTCCTCCGGCACGTATTACTTGTCGCTCAAATGGATGTCGATCATGTTTCGTTGGGACCATTTGATCGACGAGTAACATGGATTGGAGAGGTACAAACAAAAACAATAAGACAGAGAGATCACAAGATCCAATTGATGCTTTTCAATTGCTTTGTATTTCGAAAAGATGCATAGCATCAAAGTTACACAACCAGGAACTACTCACATCATGAAAAAGTTCACAACATCAAGCTAATTTCTACTCAGTGCCAAACTAGCTTGTTCTCACTGACTAATAGGCATTCTTTGAACCAAACAAATATGATAGAATGAATATGCCAACAATTATCATCAAAAATGCCCATGTTTCCATCTGATCATGCTTCTTCTGCAACTGTAAATTTAACTTCTTCTTTTTCTCTGAGATGTGTCACCCTCTTCTCTAAACGATGAGCTTTGAGCCAACTTGCTTCTAGTCCATCATGTAGTGTCTCAAATGCACGCCCAACAAGATCTGGAGGAGGAGGGTCAACCCACACAGCCCATTCACATTCATCAGGAAGCTGCAACATAAAAAATATCGTCAAAATGCGATCTTGGTACCAATTTGTTGCAAAGCAGATACAATCTACCAAATTACATCAAGTGGGCATCCAAGAAAACGTCTCCCCATGCTTTCTCCTCCCCAGGCGACACGGCGAGCGGGAACGAGCCCGTGCCCTGGGCACCGATGCTTGGAAAGCTTCTCAAGGCCGCAATAACTCGGATCCGGCATGTAGAACTCGGAGAAGAACTGCACTATGCCGACCCCATCGACCTACGAGAGAGCAAATCCCCAATTTTAGCTCAAACCCTAACGAGAAATCCGCGGGCGCACACAAATAAGAGAAGAATAACTTACCTCCACGGCGACAGAAGAGCTTGCGGACGACATGCGTGAGGTGCACATCCACGCGGCCTCACTGCCCGATCTCCAGAACGATGCCGTTCGTGTGCCGCCGGTGAATCACCTTGCTCCAGTCTGTGCGTGCTCGCGAGGTAGAAGAAACAGAGTGAGCGAGTGGATAACGTTTTGATACGGGCCCACATGTAAGAACCAGGGGCAAAATGTCCAACAGACGCCCAGTTACCGGTCAAAGACCATTGACCCGACGGAAACGGCCCGGAGGGGGATTTCTGTAAGGGCCACAGACGGAAGAGGGGTATTTTTGAGCATACCTGAAAACTAGGGGCAAATCCCAGGTGGTGGCTCAAGTTAGGGGGAGAAATGGAATTGTCCCTAAAAATAAATGATAGGCCTTTCGCAAAGGGAAGCAGATGTTGTCATGCGCTTTTACGGTTGGATGTATAAAATTTTAATGCAATAGAATGTCACTTTATATTGCCACTTGTGATAAGGACCTTTATTATGCAGTCCGTCGCTTTTATTTATTCCATATCACAAGTTTGTATAAAGCTTGTTTTCTTTACAGTAATAAATCATATATATTTAAAGAGCAATTTTTATTGCTTGCACCGATAACAACTTACTTGAAGGATCTTACTCAATCCATAGGTTGGTATGGTGGACTCTTATGGCCAAACTGGGTTTATGGATGTTTGGAAGCACAAGTAGTATCTCTACTTGGTGCAAGGAATTTGACTAAGCATGAGAGGGAAAGGCAAGCTCAACATGTTGGATGATCCAAAACAATATAACTTCTATTCGGATATAAGAAAACATAACTCATTATGTTGTCTTCCTTGTCCAACATCAACTTTTTAGCATGTCATATTTTAATGAGTGCTCACAATTATAAAATATGTCCAAGATAGTATATTTATATGTAAAGCCTCTCTTTCTTTATTACTTCCTATTAATTGCAACATTGACCAAAACTATGTTTGTCAACTCTCAACAACTTTTATTCATCATACTCTTTATATGTGAAGTCATTACTCTCCATGAGATCAATATATGATCTTTTTATTTCTTTTTATTCTTTTTATTTAATTCCCTCTATATCATAGCAAGAAAGCAAAGCCCTTCAATCATAACTACTCTTTATTATATATCTCACGGACTCGATTACATAGAGGGAACATAAAGCAAAACTCAAAGCTAGATCATACTAGTAACTTTCTTCTATTAGATCAAGACATAACCAAAAGGATCGAACTAAGAAAAGTGATAAAGATAAAGATGTGATGGTGATACGATACCGGGGCACTCCCCCAAGCTTGGCAGTTGCCAAGGGGAGTGCCCATACCCATGTATTTAGATCTCTTTCTTTGGAAGTGGTGATATAATATTCTTGGCGATGATGCCCCTTAGGATACGATTCTCTTCCTCGAGCTTATTAATTTTCTGCTTAAGATCAATCACTTCCTTGAGAAGTTTACCCTTGACAGCTAGAGCTCCATCAACCCATGGATGTTTCCTTGCTGCGGGAGAAAAAGCAACACTCTTTTTCAAATTTTCATAAGAGAGAAATCTAGCATTGGGAGGAATAACCGAATTTCGTATTGTTGAGCTCTGAAGTTCCTCCAGCATGAATCTGGTTTGAAGACGAGAGGTAACTTCTTGATCCTCCTCCATGGCATCCACTCTTTTCAAGTCAGCCTCCATCTCTTCCTCCGTTGCTGGCACAAAGTGGTTAGCATCGTTGTATGCTCTTGGGCCTTGTGCCGGGTGAGATACCCGACTCTCCCCGACCGACTCCTGAGAAGAAATCTTGCTCCAAATCTGCTGTAGAAACAACTCAAAACAAAACAGAGGATTTTTGCGTGGTACGGTGGTCAAAACCTTTGGGAGATTATATAATGAATTTTTACCGACCCAAATAAGTATCCTGCAAGAAAACAGAGTCCGGAGGGCACACGAGGTGGCCACAAGGTCGGGGGCGCGCCCTCCACCCTTGTGGTGGCCTCGTGTCTCTTTCAGACTACTTTTAATTTTCCTAGTTCTCTAAATATTCCAAAACGGAGAAAATTTATCATTGGAAACATTTTGGAGTCAGTTTACTTACCGTACCACATACCTATTCCTTTTTGGAGTCTGAAACATTCTGGAAAGTGTCCCTTATGTACTCCTCCGGGGTTATGGTATCAATTATATTGGTCTCAACATTTATGGGAGTACCTGAGATATAATGTTTGAGTCTTTGACCCATTACCACCTTCAAATTTTTACCTTCGGCATTGTTAATTTTTATGGCACCGGAACGATAGACCTCCTCGATAATGTAAGGGCCTTCCCATTTAGAGAGAAGCTTTCCTGAAAAAAATCTTAAACGAGAGTTGTATAGCAAAACATAATCACCTACATTAAACTCACACTTTTGTATCCTTTTATCATGCCATCTTTTAACTTTTTCTTTAAACAACTTGGCATTCTCGTAGGCTTGGGTTCTCCATTCATCAAGTGAGCTAATGTCAAATAACCTCTTCTCACCGGCAAGTTTGAAATCATAATTGAGCTCTTTAATAGCCCAATATGCCTTATGTTCTAGTTCAAGAGGTAAGTGACATGCTTTTCCATAAACCATTTTATACGGAGACATACCCATAGGATTCTTATAAGCAGTTCTATAAGCCCACAAAGCATCATCAAGTTTCTTAGACCAATTCTTTCTAGATCTATTAACAGTCTTTTGCAAAATTAATTTAATCCCTCTATTGCTCAATTCTACTTGACCACTATACTAGGGATGATATGGGGATGCAATTCTATGATTAACATCATATTTAGCAAGCATTTTACGGAAAGCACCATGAATAAAATGTGAACCACCATCAGTCATTAAATATCTAGGGACTCCAAACCTCAGAAAAGTAACTTCTTTACGCATCTTAATAGAAGTGCTATGATCAGCACTACTAGTATTAATAGCTTCTACCCACTTAGTAACGTAATCAACAACAACTAAAATATGTGTATACCCATTAGACGAAGGAAAAGGTCCCATATAATCAAAGCCCCAAACATCAAATGGTTCAATAACAAGTGAATAATTCATAGGCATTTCCTGACGTCTACTAATATTACCAATTCTTTGGCATTCATCACAAGGCAAGACAAACTTACAGACATCCTTAAAGAGAGTGGGCCAATAGAAACTGGATTGCAATACCTTATGTGCAGTTCTATCTCCAGCGTGGTGTCCTCCGTATGCCTTGGAGTGGCACTTGCGTAGGATATATTCCTGTTCATGCTCATGTACACAACGTCTAATAACACCATCTACTCCTTTATAACGGTGTGGATCATCCCAAAAGTAATTTCTTAAATCATAGAAAAACTTTTCTTTTGCTGGTATGTGAAACTAGGTGGTATAAATTTCGCAACAATATAATTCACATAATCAGCATACCATGGAGCATTATGAGAAGCATTTATGACATTTAATTGCTCATCAGGAAAGCTATCATCAATAGGTAGTGGGTCATCAAGAACATTTTCTAACCTAGACAAATTGTCTGCAACGGGGTTCTCGGCTCCCTTTCTACCAATAATGTGTAAATCAAATTCTTGTAGCAAGAGAACCCATCTAATAAGTCTAGGTTTGGCATCTTTCTTTTCCATAAGATATTTAATAGCAGCATGATCAGTGTGAACAGTTACTTTGGAATCAACAATATAAGGTCCGAACTTATCACATGCAAATACAACTGCCAAAAATCCTTTTTCAGTGGTAGCATAATTTCTCTGGGCACTGTCTAGAATTTTACTAGCATACTGAATAACATCTAATTTCTTATCATCTCTTTGTCTTAGAACAGCACCTACAACATAATCACTAGCATCACACATAATTTTAAAGGGTAAACTCCAATCAAGTGGCTGAACAATAGGTGCAGTAATCAAGGCTTTCTTAAGTATTTCAAATGCTTCTACACAATCATCACCAAAACAAAAGGAACATCTTTTTTAAGAGATTAGTGAGAGGCCTAGAAATTTTAGAGAAGTCTTTAATAAACCTCCTATAGAATCTAGCATGGCCAAGGAAACTTCTTATACCTTTGATATCTTTTGGACACGACATCTTTTCAATAGCATCCACTTTAGCTTTATCAACTTCAATACATCTTTCAGAAATTTTATGCCCAAATACAATACCTTCGTTAACCATAAAGTGGCACTTCTCCCAATTCAAGATAAGATTAGTTTCTTCACATCTCTGCAAAACTCGATCAAGGTTGCTTAAGCAATCATCAAAAGAAGTTCCGTAAACGAAGAAATCATCCATGAAAACCTCAATGATCTTTTCACAAAAGTCAGAGAATATACCAGTCATACATCTTTGAAAGGTAGCAGGTGCATTCCATAAACCAAAAGGCATACGTCTATAAGCAAAGGTACCGAAAGGGCAAGTAAAAGTGCTTTTCTCTTGATCCTCTTTTGACACAGGTATTTGAGAGAAACCAGAATAACCATCTGGAAAGCAAAAATGTGTATCTTTGGATAATCTTTCTAGCATTTGATCAATAAAAGGTAGAGGGTAATGATCTTTTCTAGTATCTTTATTTAATTTGGAGAAATCAATTACCATTCTATAACCTGTAACAATTCTTTGAGGAATCAATTCATTCTTATCATTGGGAACAACAGTAATACCTCCCTTCTTAGGGACACAATGAACAGGACTTACCCATTGACTGTCAGCAATAGGATAAATTATACCTCCCTCCAGAAGCTTTAGTATTTCACTCCTTACCACTTCTTTCATTTTAGGATTTAACCATCATTGATGATCAACAACTGGTTTAGCATCTTTCTCCAATTTAATTTTGTGCTGACATAGAGTGGGACTAATGCCTTTAAGATCATCAAGAGTATATCCAATAGCAGCACTGTGCTTCTTCATAGTTTTCAATAATTTCCTTTCTTCATGCTCTGAAAGGTTAGCACTAATAATAACAGGATATATCTTCTTTTCATCAAGATAAGCATGTTTCAGAGTATCGGGTAATGGTTTAAGCTCAAACACGGGATCACCCTTAGGTGGAGGAGGATCTCCAAGGATTTCAACAGGCAAATTGTGTTTCAAAATAGGTCCCTGATTAAAGAATACTTCATCTATTTCCCTTCTTCCATTCATAAACATGTCATTTTCATGGTCTAGCAAATATTGTTCTAAAGAATCATTAGGTGGCACGGCTGTCAGTGTGAAATCCGACATATCTCGTAGTAGGGGTCCTAAGCTAGGCGTCTTGGAGTGATAGTAACACAGACACAGGTTTTACCCAGGTTCGGGCCCTCTTGATGGAGGTAAAACCCTACATCCTGCTTTTGATTGTATTCATATGGGGGATAGTACAGAGTACATGTGTCTACCATGAGATTGATTTAATGAATATCAATTGATCTATTGACTAGCCTGGCCTCGGTTTATATAATGCACCAGAGGCCTATGGTTTAGGAGAGTCCTTGTCTTGGGCACCAAGTCTTGTGGAATATCCCTTGTATGCGGCATGGGCTGCCCGAACTGTCCCAATAGAGAATGGCCGTGGGAGTCCTCGGCCCGATCCAGCTGGTCGGGAGACGGCATGGTGAGTACCCCCTAGTCCAGGACACCGTCAACGGCAATAGAAGCAAGACCAAAAATTTCATCCTGACTAGGCAATTCTTTATCATGGGGTTGTCTACGAAATTCAGAGAAATTAAAATCATGAGACATATCCCCTAAACCAATAGTAACAATATCTTTCTCGCAGTCTATCTTAGCATTAACAGTATTCAAGAAGGGTCTACCAAATATAATGGGCAAAAATTATCTTGTGAGGAACCAAGAACAAGAAAATCAGTAGGATATTTAATTTTCCCACACAATACTTCAACGTCTCTAGCAATCCCAATTGGTGATATAGTATCTCTATTAGCAAGCTTAATTGTAACATCAATATGTTCTATCTCAGCACGCGCAATATCATTCATAATTTCTTTATATAAGGTGTAAGGAATTGCACTCACACTAGCACCCGCATCACATAAGACATGATAACAATGATCTCCAATTTTAACAGAAACAACAGGCATGCCAACAACAGGTCTATGTTTATCTTTAGTATCAGGTTTAGCAATTCTAGCAGCTTCATCACAGAAATAAATAACATGCCCATCAATATTATCAACCAAGAGATCTTTAACCATAGCAATACTAGGTTCAACTTTAATTTTTTCAGAGGTTTCGGTGCTCTAATATTACTTTTGTGGACCACAGTTAAAGATTTAGCATGATCCTTTATTCTAACAGGGAATGGTGGTTTCTTAATATAAGCAGTAGGAATAATAGGATCAACATTATAAGTAATAGTTTCTTCTTCAACTTTAATAGGTTCTACTACTTTAACTTCAATGGGAGGATGATATTTAAACCACTTCTCCTTAGGGAGATCAACATGAGTAGCAAAAGATTCACAAAAAGAAGCTACTATCTCAGAGTCAAGTCCATATTTAGTGCTAAATTCTCGGAAAGCATCGGTATCCATAAAAGATTTAACACAATCAAACTTAAGGTTTATACCTGACTCCTTACCTTCGTCGAGATCCCAATCTTCAGAGTTGCATTTAATTCTTTCCAATAAATTCAATTTGAATTCAATATCCTTCTTCATATAGGAACCAATACAAGAAGTATTGAGCATGGATCGATCATTATGAGAAAGCCAAGCATAAAAAATTTGAATAATAATTTCTCTTGAGAGCTCATGATTGGGGCATGAATATAACAATGACTTAAGCCTCCACCAATCTTGAGCGATACACTCTCCTTCACGAGGCCAAAAATTATAGATATAATTCCGATCTCGATGAACCAGATGCACAGGATAAAACTTCTGATGAAATTCCAATTTCAATCGGTTGTAGTTCCATGATCCAATATCATCCAATAGCCTATACCATGTCAATGCCTTTCCCTTCAAAGATAAAGGGAAGAGCTTCTTATTGAAAACATCCTCGGCATATCTGCAAGCTTAAATAATCCACAAAATTCATCCACATAGATTAGGTGCAAATCAGGATGTAATGTTCCATCTCCTGCATAAGGATTAGCTAGCAGTTTCTCCATCATACCCGAAGGAATTTCAAAAGAAATATTTTCAGTAGGTGTAGTAGGTTCAGGAGTAACTAATTGTGGTTCCGGTCAAGGTAAAGATACCCGGAACAAACCCCTCAAAGGATTATTTTCCATAGTAACAAGTGACAGTAAATTTCAGCACGCTATATAAATGTTTCCTTACCAAATTCCACATACCAAAGGCGCTTCACTCCCCAGCAACGGCGCCAGAAAAGAGTCTTGATGACCCACAAGTATAGGGGGTCTATCATAGTCCTTTTGATAAGTAAGAGTGTCGAACCCAATGAGGAGAAGAAGGAAATGACAAGTGGTTTTCAGCAAGGTATTCTCTGCAAGCACTGAAATTATCGGTAAAAGATAGTTTTGTGATAACATAAACCGTAACGGGTAACAAGTAAATGAAGTAACTAAGGTGCAGCAAGGTGGCCCAATCCTTTTTGTAACAAAGGACAAGCCTGGACAAACTCTTATATAAAGCAAAGCGCTCCCGAGGACACATGGGAATTGTTGTCAAGCTAGTTTTCATCATGCTCATATGATTCGCGTTCGTTACTTTGATAATTTGATATGTGGGTGGACCGGTGCTTGGGTGCTTTACTTCCTTGGACAATCCTCCCACTTATGATTAACCCCTCTCGCAAGCATCCGCAACTACGAAAGAAGAATTAAGGTAAACCTAACCATAGCATGAAACATATGGATCCAAATCAGCCCCTTACGAAGCAACGCATAAACTAGGGTTTAAGCTTCTGTCACTCTGGCAACCCGTCATCTACTTATTACTTCCCAATGCCTTCCCCTAGGCCCAAATAATGGTGAAGTGTAATGTAGTCGACGTTCACATAACACCACTAGAGGAGAGACAACATACATCTCATCAAAATATCGAACGAATACCAAATTCACATGACTACTTATAACAAGACTTCTCCCATGTCCTCAGGAACAAACGTAACTACTCACAAAGCATATTCATAATCATAATTAGAGGAGTATTAATTATCAGTAAGGATCTGAACATATGATCTTCCACCGAATAAACCAACTAGCATCAACTACAAGGAGTAATCAACACTAGTAGCAACCCACAGGTACCAATCTGAGGTTTTGGGACCAAGATCGAATACAAGAGATGAACTAGGGTTTGAGAGGAGATGGTGCTGGTGAAGATTGAAGGAAATATGCCCTAGAGGCAATAATAAAGTATTATATATTTCCTTATATCATGATAAATGTTTATTATTCATGCTAGGATTGTATTAACCGGAAACATAATACATGTGTGAATACATAGACAAACAAAGTGTCACTAGTATGCCTCTACTTGACTAGTTCGTTAATCAAAGATGGTTATGTTTCCTAGCCATAGACATGAGTTGTCATTTGATTAACGGGATCACCTCATTAGGAGAATGACGTGATTGACATGACCCATTACATTAGCTTAGCACCCGATCGTTTAGTATGTTGCTATTGCTTTCTTCATGACTTATACATGTTCCTATGACTATGAGATTATGCAACTCCCGTTTACCGGAGGAACACTTTGTGTGCTACCAAACGTCACAACGTAACTGGGTGATTATAAAGGTGCTCTACAAGTGTCTCCAAAGGTACTTGTTGGGTTGGCGTATTTCGAGATTAGGATTTGTCACTCCGATTGTCGGAGAGGTATCTCAGGGCCCACTCGGTAATGCACATCACTATAAGCCTTGCAAGCATTGTGACTAATGAGTTAGTTGCGGGATGATGTATTACAGAACGAGTAAAGAGACTTGCCGGTAACGAGATTGAACTAGGTATCGAGATACCGATGATCGAATCTCGGGCAAGTAACATACCGATGACAAAGGGAACAACGTATGTTGTTATGCGGTCTGACCGATAAAGATCTTCGTAGAATATGTAGGAGCCAATATGGGCATCCAGGTCCCGCTATTGGTTATTGACCGGAGAGGTGTCTCGGTCATGTCTACATAGTTCTCGAACCCAAAGGGTCCGCACGCTTAAAGTTACGATGACAGTTTTATTATGAGTTTATATGATTTGATGTACCGAAGGTTGTTCGGAGTCCCGGATGTGATCACGGGCATGACGAGGAGTCTCGAAATGGTCGAGACGTAAAGATTGATATATTGGACGACTATATTCGGACACCGGAAGTGTTCCGGAGAAGTTTCGGATTAAACCGGAGTGCCGGAGGGTTACCGGAACCCCCCGGGGAAGTATTGGGCCTTAGTGGGCCTTGAGGGGAGAGAGAGGGCAGCAGCCAGGAGGTGGTGCGCCCCCTCCCAGAGGAGTCCTAGATGGACTAGGAGAGGGGGGCGCAGCCCCCTTTCCCTCTCCCTCTCCCTCTCTTTCCTTCCCCCCTTCTTTTCCTAGTAGGACTAGGAAAGGGGAGTCCTACTCCTACTAGGAGGAGGACTCCCCCCCTCTCCTTGGCGCGCCCCATAGGCAGCCGGCCTCCCCCTTGCTCCTTTATATACGGGGGCAGGGGGCACCTAAGAACACACTTGATATACGATATTTTAGCCGTGTGCGGTGCCCCCCTCCACCAGATTACACCTCGATAATACCGTCGCGAAGCTTAGGCGAAGCCCTGCGTCGGTGGAACATCATCATCGTCACCACGCCGTCGTGCTGACGAAACTCTCCCTCAACACTCGGCTGGATCGGAGTTCGAGGGACGTCATCGAGCTGAACGTGTGTAGAACTTCGGAGGTGCCGTGCGTTCGGTACTTGATCGGTCGGATCGTGAAGACGTTCGACTACATCAACCGCGTTGTGATAACGCTTCCGCTGTCGGTCTACGAGGGTACGTGGACAACACTCTCCCCTCTCGTTGTTATGCATCACCATGATCTTGCGTGTGCGTAGGAAATTTTTTGAAATTACTACGTTACCCAACAGTGGTATCAGAGCCTGGTTTTATGCGTTGATGCTATGCACGAGTAGAACACAAGTGAGTTGTGGGCGATATAAGTCATACTGCTTACCAGCATGTCATACTTTGGTTTAGCGGTATTGTGAGATGAAGCGGCCCGGACCGACATTACGCGTACGCTTACGCGAGACTGGTTTCACCGTTCGGAGCACTCGTTGCTTAAAGGTGACTGGCGGGTGTCTGTCTCTCTCACTTTAGTTGAACCGAGTGTGGCTGCGCCCGGTCCTTGCGAAGGTTAAAACAGCACCAACTTGACAAACTATCGTTGTGGTTTTGATGCGTAGGTAAGAACGGTTCTTGCTAAGCCCGTAGCAGCCACGTAAAACTTGCAACAACAAAGTAGAGGACGTCTAACTTGTTTTTGCAGGGCATGCTGTGATGTGATATGGTCAAGACATGATGTGATATAATGTGTTGTATGAGATGATCATGATTTGTAACCGAGTTATCGGCAACTGGCAGGAGCCATATGGTTGTCGCTTTATTGTATGAGATGCAATCGCCATGTAATAGTTTTACTTTATCACTAAGCGGTAGCGATAGTCGTAAAAGCAATAAGTTGGCGAGACGACAACGATGCTACGATGGAGATCAAGGTGTCGCGCCGGTGACGATGGTGATCATGACGGTGCTTCGGAGATGGAGATCACAAGCACGGTGCTTCGGAGATGGAGATCACAAGCACAAGATGATGATGGCCATATCATATCACTTATATTGATTGCATGTGATGTTAATCCTTTATGCATCTTATCTTGCTTTGTTTGACGGTAGCATTATAAGATGATCTCTCACTAAAATTTCAAGATAAAAGTGTTCTCCCTGAGTATGCACCGTTGCAAAAGTTCTTCGTGCTGAGACACCACGTGTTAATCGGGTGTGATAGGCTCTACGTTCAAATACAACGGGTGCAAAACAGTTGCACACGCGGAGTACTCAGGTTAAACTTGACGAGCCTAGCATATGTACAGATATGGCCTCGGAACACAGAGACCGAAAGGTCGAGCGTGAATCATATAGTAGATATGATCAACATAGTGATGTTCACCATTGAAACTACTCCA
The DNA here is from genome assembly GCF_002575655.3 of Aegilops tauschii subsp. strangulata. Classification (NCBI taxonomy): domain Eukaryota; kingdom Viridiplantae; phylum Streptophyta; class Magnoliopsida; order Poales; family Poaceae; genus Aegilops; species Aegilops tauschii. Next base: position 206,440,383 of record NC_053039.3, on the reverse strand, counting down.
TCTCACGTGTTAATCGGTCATGGTTTAGTTGCTTTGGATCACGTAATCACTTAGATGATTAGAGAGATGTCTATCTAAGTGGGAGTTCTTAAGTAATATGATTAATTGAACTTAAATTTATCATGAACTTAGTACCTGATAGTATCTTGCTTGTCTATGTTAATTGTAGATATATGGCCCGTGCTGTTGTTCCGTTGAATTTTAATGCGTTCCTTGAGAAAGCTAAGTTGAAAGATGATGGTAGCAATTACACGGACTGGGTCCGTAACTTGAGGATTATCCTCATTGCTGCACAAAAGAATTACGTCCTGGAAGCACCGCTAGGTGCCAGGCCTCCTGCAAGAGCTACACCAGAAGTTATGAACGTCTGGCAAAGCAAAGCTGATGACTACTCAATAGTTCAGTGTGCCATGCTTTACGGCTTAGAACCGGGACTTCAACGACATTTTGAACGTCATGGAGCATATGAGATGTTCCAGGAGTTGAAGTTAATATTTCAAGCAAATGCCCGGATTGAGAGATATGAAGTCTCCAATAAGTTCTATAGCTGCAAGATGGAAGAGAATAGTTCTGTCAGTGAGCATATACTCAGAATGTCTGGGTATAATAATCACTTGATTCAACTGGGAGTTCAACTTCCGGATGATTGCGTCATTGACAGAATTCTTCAATCACTGCCACCAAGCTACAAGAGCTTCGTGATGAACTATAACATGCAAGGGATGGATAAGACGATTCCCGAGCTCTTCGCAATGCTAAAGGCAGCGGAGGTAGAAATCAAAAAGGAGCATCAAGTGTTGATGGTCAGTAAAACCACTAGTTTCAAGAAAAAGGGCAAAGGGAAGAAGAAAGGGAACTTCAAGAAGAATAGCAAGCAAGTTGCTGTTCAGGAGAAGAAATCCAAGTCTAGACCTAAGCCTGAAACTGAGTGCTTCTACTGTAAGCAGACTGGCCACTGGAAGCGGAACTGCCCCAAGTATTTGGCGGATAAGAAGGATGGCAAGGTTAACAAAGGTATATGTGATATACATGTTATTGATGTGTACCTTACTAATACTCGCAGTAGCACCTGGGTATTTGATACTGGTTCTGTTGCTAATATTTGCAACTCAAAACAGGGGCTACGGATTAAGCGAAGTTTAGCTAAGGACGAGGTGACGATGCGCGTGGGAAATGGTTCCAAAGTCGATGTGATCGCCGTCGGCACGCTACCTCTACATCTACCTTCGGGATTAGTTTTAGACCTAAATAATTGTTATTTGGTGCCAGCGTTGAGCATGAACATTATATCTGGATCTTGTTTAATGCGAGACGGTTATTCATTTAAATCAGAGAATAATGGTTGTTCTATTTATATGAATAATATCTTTTATGGTCATGCACCCTTGAAGAGTGGTCTATTTTTAGTGAATCTCGATAGTAGTGATACACATATTCATAATATTGAAGCCAAAAGATGCAGAGTTAATAATGACAGTGCAATTTATTTGTGGCACTGCCGTTTGGGTCATATCGGTGTAAAGCGCATGAAGAAACTCCATACTGATGGAATTTTGGAATCACTTGATTTTGAATCACTTGGTACTTGCGAACCGTGCCTTATGGGCAAGATGACCAAAACACCGTTCTCCGGAACTATGGAGAGAGCAACAGATTTGTTGGAAATCATACATACAGATGTATGTGGTCCGATGAATATTGAAGCTCGTGGCGGATATCGTTATTTTCTCACCTTCACAGATGATTTGAGCAGATATGGGTATATCTACTTAATGAAACATAAGTCTGAAACATTTGAAAAGTTCAAAGAATTTCAGAGTGAAGTTGAAAATCATCGTAACAAGAAAATAAAATTCCTACGATCTGATCGTGGAGGAGAATATTTGAGTTACGAGTTTGGTCTACATTTGAAACAATGCGGAATAGTTTCGCAACTCACGCCACCCGGAACACCACAGCGTAATGGTGTGTCTGAACGTCGTAATCGCACTTTACTAGATATGGTGCGATCTATGATGTCTCTTACTGATTTACCGCTATCGTTTTGGGGTTATGCTTTAGAGACGGCTGCATTCACTCTAAATAGGACACCATCGAAATCCGTTGAGACGACGCCTTTTGAACTATGGTTTGGCAAGAAACCAAAGTTGTCGTATCTTAAAGTTTGGGGTTGCGATGCTTATGTGAAGAAACTTCAACCTGATAAGCTCGAGCCTAAATCGGAGAAATGTGTCTTCATAGGATACCCAAAGGAGACCGTTGGGTACACCTTCTATCACAGATCCGAAGGCAAGATATTTGTTGCTAGAAATGGATCCTTTCTGGAGAAGGAGTTTCTCTCAAAAGATGTGAGTGGGAGGAAAGTAGAACTTGATGAGGTAACTGTACCTGCTCCCTTATTGGAAAGTAGATCATCGCAGAGATCAGTTTCTGCGATACCTACACCAAGTAGTGAGGAAGTTAATGATAATGATCATGAAACTTCAGATCAAGTTATTACTGAACTTCGTAGGTCAACTAGATCAAGATCCGCACCAGAGTGGTACGGTAATCCTGTTCTGGAGGTCATGTTACTAGACCATGGCGAACCTACGAACTATGAAGAAGCGATGGTGAGCCCAGATTCCGAAAAATGGCTTGAAGCCATGAAATCCGAGATGGGATCCATGTATGAGAACAAAGTATGGACTTTGGTTGACTTGCTCGATGGTCGGCAAGCCATTGAAAATAAATGGATCTTCAAGAAGACTGACGCTGATGGTAATGTTACTATCTATAAAGCTCGACTTGTTGCGAAAGGTTTTCGACAAGTTCAAGGAATTGACTACGATGAGACCTTTTCACCCGTAGCGATGCTTAAGTCTGTCCGAATCATGTTAGCAATTGCCGCATTTTATGATTATGAAATTTGGCAAATGGATGTCAAAACTGCGTTCCTGAATGGATTTCTGGAAGAAGAGTTGTATATGATACAACCGGAAGGTTTTGTCGATCCAAAGGGAGCTAACAAAGTGTGCAAGCTCCAGCGATCCATTTATGGACTGTGCAAGCCTCTCGGAGTTGGAATAAACGCTTTGATAGTGTGATCAAAGCATTTGGTTTTATACAGACTTTTGGAGAAGCCTGTATTTACAAGAAAGTGAGTGGGAGCTCGATAGCATTTCTGATATTATATGTGGATGACATATTACTGATTGGAAATGATATTGAATTTCTGGATAGCATAAAGGGATACTTGAATAAGAGTTTTTCAATGAAAGACCTCGGTGAAGCTGCATATATATTAGGCATTAAGATCTATAGAGATAGATCAAGGCGCTTAATTGGACTTTCACAAAGCACATACCTTGACAAAGTTTTGAAGAAGTTCAAAATGGATCAAGCAAAGAAAGGGTTCTTGCCTGTACTACAAGGTGTGAGATTGAGTAAGACTCAATGCCCGACCACTGCAGAAGATAGAGAGAAGATGAAAGATGTTCCCTATGCTTCAGCCATAGGCTCTATCATGTATGCAATGCTGTGTACCAGACCTGATGTGTCCCTGGCTATAAGTTTAGCAGGGAGGTACCAAAGTAATCCAGGAGTGGATCACTGGACAGCGGTCAAGAACATCCTGAAATACCTGAAAAGGACTAAGGATATGTTTCTCGTATATGGAGGTGACAAAGAGCTCATCGTAAATGGTTACGTTGATGCAAGCTTTGACACTGATCCGGACGATTCGAAATCGCAAACCGGATACGTATTTATACTGAACGGTGGAGCTGTCAGTTGGTGCAGTTCCAAGCAAAGTGTCGTGGCGGGATCTACGTGTGAAGCAGAATACATAGCTGCTTCAGAAGCAGCGAATGAAGGAGTCTGGATGAAGGAGTTCATAACCGATCTAGGTGTCGTACCTAGTACATCGGGACCAATGAAAATCTTTTGTGATAATACTGGTGCAATTGCCTTAGCAAAGGAATCCAGATTTCACAAGAGAACCAAGCACATCAGAAGACGCTTCAATTCCATCCGGGATTTAGTCCAGGTGGGAGACATAGAAATTTGCAAGATACATACGGATCTGAATGTAGCAGATCCGTTGACTAAGCCTCTTCCACGAGCAAAACATGATCAGCACCAAGACTCCATGGGTGTAAGAATCATTACTATGTAATCTAGATTATTGACTCTAGTGCAAGTGGGAGACTGAAGGAAATATGCCCTAGAGGCAATAATAAAGTATTATATATATTTCCTTATATCATGATAAATGTTTATTATTCATGCTAGAATTGTATTAACCGGAAACATAATACATGTGTGAATACATAGACAAACAAAGTGTCACTAGTATGCCTCTACTTGACTAGTTCGTTAATCAAAGATGGTTATGTTTCCTAGCCATAGACATGAGTTGTCATTTGATTAACGGGATCACCTCATTAGGAGAATGACGTGATTGAAATGACCCATTACATTAGCTTAGCACCCGATCGTTTAGTATGTTGCTATTGCTTTCTTCATGACTTATACATGTTCCTATGACTATGAGATTATGCAACTCCCGTTTACCGGAGGAACACTTTGTGTGCTACCAAACGTCACAACGTAACTGGGTGATTATAAAGGTGCTCTACAGGTGTCTCCAAAGGTACTTGTTGGGTTGGCGTATTTCGAGATTAGGATTTGTCACTCCGATTGTCGGAGAGGTATCTCAGGGCCCACTCGGTAATGCACATCACTATAAGCCTTGCAAGCATTGTGACTAATGAGTTAGTTGCGGGATGATGTATTACGGAACGAGTAAAGAGACTTGCCGGTAACGAGATTGAACTAGGTATCGAGATACCGACGATCGAATCTCGGGCAAGTAACATACCGATGACAAAGGGAACAACGTATGTTGTTATGCGGTCTGGCCGATAAAGATCTTCGTAGAATATGTAGGAGCCAATATGGGCATCCAGGTCCCGCTATTGGTTATTGACCGGAGAGGTGTCTCGGTCATGTCTACATAGTTCTCGAACCCAAAGGGTCCGCACGCTTAAAGTTACGATGACAGTTTTATTATGAGTTTATATGATTTGATGTACCGAAGGTTGTTCGGAGTCCCGGATGTGATCACGGACATGACGAGGAGTCTCGAAATGGTCGAGATGTAAAGATTGATATATTGGACGACTATATTCGGACACCGGAAGTGTTCCGGAGAAGTTTCGGATTAAACCGGAGTGCCGGAGGGTTACCGGAACCCCCCGGGGAAGTATTGGGCCTTAGTGGGCCTTGAGGGGAGAGAGAGGGCAGCAGCCAGGAGGTGGTGCGCCCCCTCCCAGAGGAGTCCTAGATGGACTAGGAGAGGGGGGCGCAGCCCCCTTTCCCTCTCCCTCTCCCTCTCTTTCCTTCCCCCCTTCTTTTCCTAGTAGGACTAGGAAAGGGGAGTCCTACTCCTACTAGGAGGAGGACTCCCCCCCTCTCCTTGGCGCGCCCCATAGGCAGCCGGCCTCCCCCTTGCTCCTTTATATACGGGGGCAGGGGGCACCTAAGAACACACTTGATATACGATATTTTAGCCGTGTGCGGTGCCCCCCTCCACCAGATTACACCTCGATAATACCGTCGCGAAGCTTAGGCGAAGCCCTGCGTCGGTGGAACATCATCATCGTCACCACACCGTCGTGCTGATGAAACTCTCCCTCAACACTCGGCTGGATCGGAGTTCGAGGGACGTCATCGAGCTGAACGTGTGTAGAACTTCGGAGGTGCCGTGCGTTCGGTACTTGATCGGTCGGATCGTGAAGACGTTCGACTACATCAACCGCGTTGTGATAACGCTTCTGCTGTCGGTCTACGAGGGTACGTGGACAACACTCTCCCCTCTCGTTGTTATGCATCACCATGATCTTGCGTGTGCGTAGGAAATTTTTTGAAATTACTACGTTACCCAACAAAGATGATGATGGAGATTAACCCTCCCTCAATGAGAGGATCGGTGGTGATGAGATGGTGACGATTTCCCCCTCCTGGAGGGATGTTTCCCCGGCAGAACAGCTTCGCCGGAGCCCTGGATTGGTTATGCCCAGGTTCCGCCTCGAGACGACGGCACTTCGCCCCGAAAGCTTCTCTATGATTTTTTTCAGGGTAAAAGACACCATATAGCAGAACATGGGCACCAGAGGCCTTCCAAGGGGACCACAAGGTCGGGGGGCGCGACCTCCACCCTTGTGGCTGGTTGGTGGCCCCCCACTAGTTCTTTCTTCGCCCAATATCTTTTGTACATTCCAAAAATAATCTCCGTGAAGTTTCAGGACTTTTGGAGTTGTGCAGAATAGGTCTCTAATATTTGCTCCTTTCCAGTCCAGAATTCCAGCTGCCGGCATTCTCCCTCTTCATGTAAACCTTGTAAAAGAAGAGAGAATAGCCATAAGTAATGTGATATAATGTGTAATAACATCCCACAATGCAATAAATATTGTCATAAAAGCATGATGCAAAATGGATGTATCAGTGGCCTAAGCAAGCATTTCTTCCAGCGCAACTCCAGGGCGTTCAAAAGGGGCACGCAGACGCGTCGCAAGATACAGTCGGAGTGCGGCATGCATGCGATGTGGCACAAGACCGACAATACCTTGCCGGTGATGGTCAACGGCCGGCAGACAGGCAGCAAAAAGGTTCTGGTGCTGCACACCAACAAGAACTTCGACCAGCAGAGCACCAACTGGGTGATGCACCAATACCACCTCGGGGACCTCGAGCAAGAGAAGGAGCGGGAGCTGGTCGTCTGCATGATTTTCTACCAGATCAACACTAGGGTTAGGACTAAAAAGATTATAAGTTAGTTTGGTATTGGTATACTTGTACTACCTGGTCGTCTGCAAGTTGGTATTATTGTTAAGGATCTTTCGGTATGAACTTGCATTTGCTTCCAACCATCATGTCGAGGGCCGACGTGGATATAGATCCGAATCATTTGTTTCGAAACGAATTTTCAGGCACCTGATTTTTATTTGATGGGTAGCATAAGCACCTGTTGTTCGAATTCCCAGTTCCCCAAATTTTTTACATCTTCGAAGTACGCATGGGATCCATCCGGCTTGACAGGCTGATAATTGGGCGTGGCACGTCAGAACTGGGTTGGCATGCCAAGCCCAGCTGCAAATTGTTACAAGAGAGGAGCGATGGATTTGGGCCTTCCAGAACAGTTAAGTGTCGTGACCTCGATCGCGTGAAGCACCTCCCATGGACTCAAAAAAGGCCTAGTCGGTTATTATTAGTTGAAATATGTAAAATATTCCATAATAAAAAGAAATATGTAAAATGCAATGAATTTAGTCTGGTTTCACTACAAACCATCCGATTTGCATGAAATTTGTTCGTGGAACCACAAGACTGCTGTCCATACAGAGCCTAACCGTAGAGAACCAGCAGGTCCATGGCCGTACAAAAGCAAGTGCATGCACTTATTATCACGATGGAAAAATAATGTTGACGTCTGAGACACCTACGAAATTTTCAACGTAGTCAATAAACGAGAGAATTCTGCAAGTACATACTGATAACTGTGATCCACCAGGTACATTGTTTTTTCAGGTCGAGCAAGTTTCAACTGGGCTGTAGACTACCCAGGCTTGGTTTTGTTTCTAACAGGCCCATCACATGACGACAATGGGGCACAAACATCCAGCAGGTATTAACTGGCCTCTGGCCTGCCAGCCTTAGTTATATTTTCTCTTAGAACACACAACCAAGTTCTATTTTCCTCTTGAAACGCCATGTCCTACTTCCGTTTTCTAATCTCTACCTATAGTTTTACTAGTTCATATACATGTATTATTATATTGAAAATACGTAAAGTTCCCTTGTCATCTTTACATCCTTATTTTTTGTTGTTGTTTTCCTTCCCAGCGCTAATTATTTTATCACTGGTTTTCCCTTAAACCAACTAAATTGTCCCACGTCTTATTAGCTTACAAAAATAAAACAATTTTTTTGGCAAATCAATAAGTTCTTACAAATAAATGTTTATCTTTTCTGGATTAAAACAGTTCGAAGTCCACTGAAATATGCAACATTAGGTTGGACCGTGGTCCTAGGCAGAAAAAGGGATGTAATAAGTTCCTTAGGAATTAGCAAATGGGCTGTAAATTATTAAAAAATAGCAAATGGGCTCTATGTTGTCTGCCACAGATTTGGAGGCTGACTTGTGGGCCTACTAAGTTCATGCGTACACAAGGTTTCTAAAAAGAAGAAACGTAGTCAACAGTCGAATCTACCAGCGTTAGACCGTTCAATGTCAATCCAACGGCAATCGTGCTTCTTTAGTCTCTGATCTTCTTGCTCCAGCCGCCCAGCGCTGGCAGAACTGCCTGCTCCCGCCTCCCGTGGCCGGCTGCACTGTCGGGCAGGCCTCACGGTCCCACCCTACTTGCATCCCTGGCCTGGCCATCCCTCTACTCACCCACACCTCCTGATATTATCCAGCGACGGTAGCTTCACACTGCAGCCGAACCAGTAAACCCTCGTACCCACCCCACGTGGGAAACAACTGTCGAGTCTTCCTCGGCTCCGGGTCATTCCCTTACTTGGCCTCGCTGTCGTCCACTGCCTTGGTGCTATCGGCACGACGTGGTCAATGAATGACATCCATCGGAAGAGGACTCTATGTGGAGAGGCTGACAACTGGGTCCACAGCCGCACGCAAGGAAATGCCTCCTTTTTTGCGAGTAGGAAGTGCCTCCTTATTACGCGCAAAATAATGATTCCTCCACCTAACAGCGGGGACCCACCGGAAGGGCCTTTGAATTTCACGAAAATCCATCCCCCCGTCCCGCTAAGAGCTTAGACCCACCAGCCATATCTTCGCACGCAAGGAAGTGCCTCCTTATTACGCACAAAAAAATGAATACACTCGCTGCTAGGTGGGACCCACCATATTTGGAGGCTGACTTGTGGGCCTACTAAGTTGATGCCGATGTAGGGCTTTGTCAACTTAGTCAATATAAACGATTCTAGCTGCGGTGACCGTACGATGTCCATCCAACGGTCGTCGTGCTTCTTCAGCCTTTGGTCTTCTTGCTCCAGCTGCCCAAACCATCGCGGGGCGTGCCGCCTGCTACTACCTCCCATGGCCGGCTATGCTACCGCGTAGGCATCACCGCCCCTCCTACTCCAACCGCTGGCCGGACCATCCCTCTATTCACCCACAACCCCTGTTATTCTGCGGCGACGGCAGCCTCACACCGCAGCCGAACCAGTCAACCCTCGTACTCCAATCCGCGTGGGCATCCACTGCCGCGTCTTCCCCGGCTCCACGTCGTCCCCTTCCTAGGCCTCGCCGTCGTCCACCGCCTTGGTGGAACTGCCTCCTTATTACGCGTAAAATAATTATTGCTCCACCTGACAGTGGGGACCAACCATAAGGGACTCTGTATTTTGCCGAGAAAACGTTTCCCCCTGACAGCTGGGACCCACCAGCTACATCTTCGCACGCAAGGAAGTGCGTCCATATTACGAGCAAAAAAATTGATTCTCCCCCTAACCGTTGGGACCCACCAGTTATATCTTTGCATGCAAGGAAGTGTCTCCTTATCCTCCATGACAGCTGGGACCCACCAGCTACATCTTCGCACGCAAGGAAGTGCGTCCATATTACGGGCAAAAAAATTATTCTTCCCCCTGACCGCTGGGACCCACCCGTTATATCTTCGCACGCAAGGAAGTGCCTCCTTATCATCCCTGACAGCCGGGACCCACCCGGCCGAACCGTACATAGGGTTGTCTGTCTAGTCACGAATGTGTACGTACATACTCTATCGGTCTCTCTACAACGATGAACTGTGGCCGAGCAAGTAGCGACATGTGTAGTAGTAGAGGCCCCGACGTACCAGTTCAAGCAGTCAAGTCAAAACCGTGTACACGTACGTACAGCCAGATGCCAAAAAATATGGCCACGTACGTACATACGGGCGGGGTCTCGAACGCGTGCTAGCACATACGTACGGCTATGGCTCGTGTACATGGAGAGGCAATGGACGGCACAACGGCGTCCTGTTCATCGGAAGCCAACTGGTTGGGTCGGAACAGAGAAACTGCATCGGGTTCATCGGGAGGCAACAGAATGCGTCGTATTCATCGGGAGCGACAGAACAACCAAAATGGGGTCCTGCTCATCGGGAGGGGTGTGGCGTACCGCAAAACGGAGGAAATGGCCTTCTGTTCGAGTGCCTACGGTCGAAACGGGGTGTTGTTGATCGGGAGGGGTGTGGCGTACCGCAAAACGGCGAAACGGACTTGTGTTGGAGCGCCTACCGTCAAAACGGGGTCCTATTAATCGGGAGGGGTGAGGCGTACCGCAAAACGGAGCAAACGGACTTGTGTTGGAGCACCTACGGTCGAAACGGGGTCCTGTTCATCGGGAGGGGTGTGGCCTACCGCAAAATGGGACTCCACGGGCTACTGTTCATCCATCATCTACTGCCTCACTCCAGCCTCCACGGGCTACTGTTCATCCACCGTCGGCTTCCTCCAGACTCCACCTGCTACTGTTCATCCACCGCGACCTTCCTCCTGCCTCCACAAGCTATTCTTCATCCATGGGCTACTGTTCATCCAGCCTCCACCAGCTACTGTTCATGGAGCCTCCACGGGGTCCTATTCGTCCACCCCAACCAGCTCGAGTGTGTGTGGCGACCTCCTCGATCGGGTCCTGTTCATTCAGCAGCAATGGCCACTACTACCACGGGGTCCTGTTCATCCAACCCGCATCGGGAGGAACTGTTCATCCAAGCCCCAACAACGGTCACTGTTCATCAAGAGGCAGTAGGTTCGATCGGCTTCAGTTAGCAGCAGTAGCGAAGGAATCGCTCGGTTCAGTTAACAGCCAAAGGGTCGATCGCTCGGGTCCAGTAACGTGCGTAGCTAGTGCAATTGCCCGGGTTCTGTAAGCGAACGCCTCGCTCGGGTTCAGTTAGAGCCCAACGCCTCGCACACACGCGTGTACGTGTACGAGAGAAACATGCAAACCTTCGTGCATCGCTCGGCCCGACCACCCACCGTAACCGGTAACTCCCTGAAATTTTCCTCGCCCCCACTTCTACCATGATTTTTTTCCGTCATGGACGGCCCAAAGAATGGCATGCAGGTGCGTCCCCGGCCAGCCCAGGACGAAAAGCCCATTGTTGTCATGATTTTTTGTCATAGAAGTAGGAGCCCACCACATCTATGATGATACGTGATTTTGTCACAATTATCGCCATAGAAGTGTCATAAGCATAACAGGAAAAAAATTCGTTCGGTCCAAAATGTCACATATGTGTCTTTTTTTGTAGTGTATATATTTATGATTCCCGGTGATTCTCTCTCAATGATCCAAGATGATCGAATATGAAAATTTTATATGTAATGTGGCAATGCTATGGCTATTGCTTACAAGATCTTTGTTTTCTCTTTGCGTAAAAGCTTTTCTTTCTCATTTTTTTCGATTTGGCCACTTATGCGAAATGCTCAAACTAAGATATCAATTGTCCATGTGCAAGAACAATGTATGACACAAGAGATGATACGAAGATAGATGCACGCGATGATAGCTATGCGGAACAAGTATCACTAATGTGCACAAGTAACGTTGCCCGGCAATACTCAAATGTTAGTCTTGATAGGAAAGTGACATAAAATGGGCTCGGGGTTAACAATGCAATGGTAAGGGAGAATATACAATGATGTCGTCGAGGTTACTGTCCTTGCTTACGGTTGATGGTGTCAAAATGGTCAAGTGGCGTTGTCGGGGATGAATTCGTGGCGAAGATGAGCGGCGGTGATGTCGTTGACGAACCGTCCCTAAGTAGCTGAAACACATTAGGAAACAGAAAATGTAACTCAAAATCCCAAATGCCAAAATGTGTTAAAATTTGCGATGGTAGCGGAAACGCGATGGTGGTTGTTGCGGAAAGCAGTGGTGGTATGCCGAAGAGTTGGTTGTAATCTGGTCAAAATTTGGGAAGAATTGGCAAAGTTGAGGATGATTCAGCTGTCACGCGCCGGATGTCCGGGCATTGGGCCGGATCTCTGGGGGGTGGATGTCCGGGGTCACGGGACGGATGTCCGACCACCTCTTATCTGTGGATGAACTTGAGATGAACTTCAGGAAATTGAAAAATTGGGGCAAAATTCATGGAATTTCGTGGATGAAAATTGGGGAAAAGTGGAGGGAAGCTAGATCCACTAGTAACACAACAAATCCATGGATGAATCCAACAAAATATCATGAAACCAACAAATCACAAGAAAAGAATTGGTAGGGCTATTTTTGTGGGGATTTTCGTAATTGGGACAAAACACAACAAAATTAGGCTAGAAAATGATGGGCAGAACTCCAAAATCGTGATCAACCTAAGCTCTAATCCATGATGTTGTAGGGTGGAACCCTATGGTGCCGATCTTTCATGATTTGGAGGGGAAACGGGGAAGAGCATGAAGAACACAAGAGGGAAATCACTCAAATAGACAAGACACAATCACACATGTGCTAAATCCACATACACACGGAGAGATACACGATCGGAAGTCAACAAGGGAGGATGAAAACGGTAGATAGTTTATCCCAATCCGTGAGGAGAGAGGTCTTGAATCCTAGGAGGATCTTCCCATGAAGGGGTCTTGAATCCACTTGGGGGATCTTCTCACGTGGAGGCCTTGATCTCCATGGGAGTAGGGGTAAGTGGATGAGCAAAGCTCTATCTCAATGAGGTAATTCCTTGGCTAACCCTAGATGAAGAGGGCAGAGGTCTATATATAGTGCTAGTACAAGTTGGGACGAGTTGGAGGGGTACATGGGTCGTCGGCCTATTTACTATGCATAGACAGGGGCTGAATGTATGGGGCTCGAGCCGGATGTCTGGGCTGGCCTTGGCTTCGGTGCTGTAGGGTTCGGCCGGATTTCCGGGCAGGGACCGGATGTCCGGGTGGCTCGGGCCGGATGTCTGGGGCTGGGTCGGATGCCCGGGCCCCGTAACTCTTCGGCTGCTGGGCTAATGTTGTCGGCGAAGTCATCAGGGGCTAGATGTCCAGGTCCTGTAGCCTTTCTCTGTTTCCTCTCGTCGTGCTCCTTTGTCCATGTACTTGAGGACTTGTCCATCATCATGAGCATCTCCAAGAGGGTCTTCTTGGCACCTAAGCACACATAGCACTATGGATTGAGGTAGCAGCCATGTCTCACGTGGGTCATATGGAAATATCACTAAGGAGAGATGTCACCTCGGTCTCAAGAGCTCTTGCACGTGCTCGTGTCATTGGTCCACTTGGCACTTGGTGGAGACAGAGGTTGGTCCATGGGGATGATCGTAGCATGCTCCACATCAACTAGCCTATCATCAAAAGGGATCTTCTCCTTCCATATGGTTTTTGGCTCTAGTGTCTCTTAAGGAAGAGCACAGAAGGTAGGAGGATCTTCCATCTTGACCCAGCACCAATCCTGCCTCCATTCCTCCCAGTGAGTAATCAGGTGCCCTCCGATGTACTCCTTGCTCATGCCATTCCTCAACTTTAAGTAAAGCTTCCAGATTTGTTGTCGTTGTCAACTATGGGGGGATAGTAGTAGCTGAAGGGGGCTACTGAAGGGGCTACTTCCACAAAGTTGTCACACAAATGGGAAAAGATGGAAAGTGTGGAAACTGCATTCGGATGGAGGTTCAGCAACTTCAGATCAAACTCGGTCATGATCTTGGTAAAAAATAAAAAAGGGGAATCATCCCTGATACGAATAAGGCCGAAAAGAATCTCACTTGCCCTTCTTCCTGCTCGGCTGCGGTGTGCTAGAGCTTGCTGTCGCCATTCTCGTTCCCCGTATTGGCCACAAGATAGCGACACCTTTCCACCAACTCTGGCGATATCAGATGCGAAGGGTTGAAGCAGACCCGCTCCTTCCGCATCTGAGCCAGTTCCTCCTCTCTCCTTGCCTCCTCTGAGCTCTTGCTCTTGGGTGCCATGATGGCCAGGGAGTATGGAAGATTGCAAAAAGAAGGGAGGAATAAGGTGGCTGTGGATTCAGATCTAAAGAAAGAGGAACCGCTACAGGGGAAGCGGGGGAAGAACATGACCACACGGTGGCGATTGCGGGGAATGAGGAGTGGTTCATGCCCCCGTTTGCATTTATGCAAGTGCTCGGGGGCCGAGCTCCTCGCTCCGTGGTAATGGGCACATTTCCCCAGGCACCCACTACCCCCACGATCGATTCACACTATCCTCTGCAGTTTTATTTGACCAAACAAGGGGACTCGCGACGTGTGGGGCTTATGCGTTGAAAGGACCTAACCTGACGACGTGTGAGAAATGCGTTCGGCCCAGGCTCGGGGGCTACTGTCAGTACCTTGACGGTTGGGTTCACGGTCCCAACTACGCATCAGCCATGATCGTCCTTGAGCAAGTCCAAGAGGAAGGAGGAACTTCTCATCATCAAGGCTTCATTCACTACTCCATGGTGGTATGCAGATCTTCATCAAAAACTACATTAACAACATCTTTAAGAAGGAGCCCAAGCTTCGTAGTAGTGTAAGTGCATCTAGTGCCCCTTAGTGCTTTTAGTGTATTGAAGACTTATAGGTTAAGGTACTAATGAGTTTGTGAGTGTACGGAGGTCTATATGTCTGTAAGGAGTTTGATATTTACAGAGAAAGTTGACCCCTAAAAATGGATGTCTTCAACTGAAGACTTTGGCTTTTTGAAGACTTTGAAAGTGAAGAAATTGGTGTGACAGTGAAGACTTGATATTCATGCGAGGAACATGAAGCATGAAGACTTGTTTTCATAGTTTCATTTTCTCTTTCTTGAGTCATAGGAAACACCGTACTATTAAAGGGGGTCAAGGTAAAACTAAGGAAAAGTTTCCAAGTGATGCTCATCTCAAAATCCTGGACATACCAATCCTTCGAGTGAAGCCATTGGAAATCTCATATAGTTCAGTCAATTTCTTCAGTGACAGAGACGAAGATCTTCTGGTCTCTGAGGAATTTGTTCTGACTGAGGAGTTAGAAATTCGCCAGTGCGGATTTCCTACAAGTGAGGAACATGATAGCCCTGAGGAATTTGAGAGCTCAAATTTCTGACCGTTGCTGTGCTACGCGCCAGCTGTCCCAAAATATTTACCCACCTAACGGTGATATCATTGAAGGGCATTTATGTCTTATCATGTCGGGCTGCTCCCTAGGCTATAAATAGCCGCCCCCTACAACCACTAGCTGGTTGGCTGCTCCGAGAGAAACTGACACTTGTCATTGAGAGCATCCCATCCTCCGAGGACTTTGAGCGAAAATCATCAAGTGAGGAAAACCCAAACCCAAACACCTACAAAACCAAAGTGATTGAGCATCACTGAAGTGATTTTTCCTATGTGGAACCGACGCTTGTTACCTTTGAGGATTGTGCATCCTCGAGACGGTTAGGCGTCATGGTCTAGAGCATCCAAGAGGAAATTGTGGATCGCCGAGTGACCGAGTTTGTGAAGGTTTGGAAGTCACCTGAAGACTTACCACGAGTGATTGGGCAAGGTCTGTGTGACCTTAGCTCAAGAAGAATACGGTGAGGACTATGTGTCCTAGCCGCTCCAACCAGACGTACGACTATCACAGCAGTTGGAACTGGTCTACCAAATCGCTGTCTTCACGGAGCTACTGGTTCTATTTCCTCAACTCTACCATTTCCTCATTCATATACCGTTGTACTTGATCATTACTGTTTGAAGACATTGACTAAAGACTTTCTCAATTTCCTCAGTTTGAATTCTTTAGTCAGATTGTCTTCAGCTTGCTTATCATGTGTTTATGCTACTTGTAATATGTGCTTGTTTTCATTTCATCATGATGACTGTGCTACTGCTCTGTTATGCTTGCATCTGAGTACTTATTCCGCTGCTAAGTAGTTTGTTGCTTAGGAATTTCCTCACCCTGAAATTCCTCAGTGACGAATTTGTAAAAATTGCCTATTCACCCCCCTCTAGTCGATATAACGCACTTTCAATTGGTATCAGAGCTAGGTACTCCCTTGTTCTGTGTGATTTTGGTTTAACCGCCTGGAGTTTTAGTTATGTCGACTACAGGTATGATCAAAGTCTCTGCTGGGTGTCCTACCTTCGATGGGATGGACTACCCCTACTGGAAAAATAAGATGCGAATGCATCTTGAGGCAATTAACAACGATCTTTGGTACGTTGTGGAAAATGGCGTTCCTTCTGTCACTCCTACCATCAACGCTGCTGATGTGAAGAGATTCAAGCAACTCAACTCTCAAGCGAAGAACATCATATGTGGCCATCTGAGCAAAGGGCAGTATGGCAGAGTGAGTACTTTGGAGACAGCTAAGCTTATCTGGGATAGGCTATCCAAGGTCAACGAAGGAGTCTCAACACAGCGTGACTCTCGAGTTGACGTTCTTCGCAATCTCTTCAACCGCTTCAAAAGACTCGACAATGAAAATGTTCAGCAAACCTTCGCTCGCCTCACTGACATCTCAAATGAGCTTCAAGCACTTGGTGCCACTGACATCACCGGCCATGAGGTGGTGAAGAAATTGCTGAGATCGCTTGATTCCTCATTTGACACTCTTGCACTGATGATACAAGAACGTGGAGACTACAAGTCACTTGATCCCGTTATTATCCTTGAGAGGCTAAACACTCATGAGTTCCAACTTGCTAAGAAGAGAGATCTTTATGGATCGAGCTATGGCAGATCACGGGCTCTGAAGGCCAAGGCAGTCTTAGAATCTAAAGGTGAGGATTCTGGTAGCAGCCTTGGTGATCCTGAAGAACTGAGCCAGGAGCTAGCAATGCTCCTGAGGAAATTCCAGAGGTTCTCAAGGCGTGGTCGCTTTGGAAAATCCTCAAGAAGTGATGACATGAGATCAGATTCCTCATCCTGTGACTACAATAAGAGAACTTGCCAAAAATGCACGAAACCTGGTCACTACATTCAAGATTGTCCTCTGTGGGAAAAGGAATCAAATAAGAAGAAATACAAGGATTACAGTTCTGATGACTCAAAGAAGAAGAAGAAATATTCAAAGTCCTCATCGTCAAAATCCTCGAAGTCTTCATCTCACAAGAAGAGCAGCTCCAAGAAGGCTCAGGCATTCATTGCCAAGGAAATAGACTCTGAAGCTGAATCTGAGGAAAATGAGGAAGAGGAGGCATCTAAGGAGTCAGAATCTGGTGTGGCGAGCCTAGCCCTCGCTACTGCCTTCGTCAACAAGTCCATCTTCAACTCTGAGGAAAATGACTTCCCCAACACGGCTGACGATGGCAATGATGACTACGCTCCTACCTATTGCTTCATGGCAAAGGGTACCAAGGTACTCAAATATCCCTCCTCTGAATCAAGTGAGGATGAATCTGATGAAAACCTCAAGCCTAGCTACTCTAAACTTGCTAAGATTGTTGGGAAACAACAAAAGGCTTTTGAAAAGGTTCAAAATATGCTAGACAAAAGCGATGACCTGTTGGGTGAAGAAATGGATCGCACTCAAACCTTGACTGATAATCTTCAGAGACTTCAGTCTAAGTTTGACAATCTTCAAAGTCATCATAACACTCTCTTATCTGATCATGAGAAGCTTTCTTATGAATTTCTTTAAAGAAAGCAAGATCTTGAAAAGCTAAGGGA
Organism: Aegilops tauschii subsp. strangulata; assembly: GCF_002575655.3. Classification (NCBI taxonomy): domain Eukaryota; kingdom Viridiplantae; phylum Streptophyta; class Magnoliopsida; order Poales; family Poaceae; genus Aegilops; species Aegilops tauschii. Next base: position 206,422,756 of record NC_053039.3, on the reverse strand, counting down.
GAGTTATGAAGATCTTCAGAAGGAACGTGATTCATTGCTTGCTCAACAGATCAGTGCCGCTCAAGAAGAATTCATTCCACCATGTTTGAAATGCATTGAACGTGAATCTGCTAATTCCTCACCTGAAAGTTCAAATGCTTCTATTGCTGCAAATTCTTCAACTGTCTTTGCTATCACTAATTCCTCATCTGAGGATTCTTCTAGTATCACTGACAATGTAGGGTTGAAGGAATTGTATGTGACAGGCATGTACAAAAGCCTCAAAGTGCATCAGGCTCTTTGTGATGTGCTTAAAAAGCAGATCCTCAACAAGAACCCTAGGAAAGAGGGTATTACCTTTGAGAGGAAACTCAATGCTGATGGGACTTACTGGAAACCTGAGCAGTATCCCAAAACCTCATGGGTTGCTTCAAAGGGACCTCCCGTAGATCCATCTACTTTATATGGCTTTACATGTGAATCTTCATATTCTTCTGATGATTGACTCCAACTATAAACTGTTCAAGGATCAGAATGGTGAAGTATTTGCTAGATATGTTGGCACTAACTGCAGGAACGGTCCTCCTATGAAGAAAATCTGGGTTCCCAAAAGGTGCCTTGAAAGTCTTCAGGTGAATGTCATTATGACACCGCCTGTGAAGAATAGGAACCCCAGACCAAATTCTTCATATGGACCAATGTCTTCATATGGATCCAGGTCCTCATATGGACCAAATTCCTCACGTGGATCAAATTCCTCATATGGATCAAAGTCCTCATATGAACATCATCGTGCTAACACTTCTGTTTCACAGGGAAAGCCTAAGGGCTACGAATATGTGCATTATTCTTCAAATCATTATGTTCATAAGTCCTCAAAGAATTTATCTGCTTATTCATATGCTTACTCTAACCCCTCTTCTATGAAATGAAGTGGACTGGCTTCTATGCCACCTTTCTCATATGGAGCTCGCAGAATGATGAACTCTTTGCCACCCCTCCAGATGTGGGTGGTGAAGAAAAAGAACTAATCTCTTATGCAGGGTCAGGTCTCCAGACGAACTTAATCGTTTGAAGAATTTGCTGGAGACTAGAAAATGCTTGATAGGACGCAAGCTAATCATGAAGAAATGATTTTCATTTCTCACGTCCTCATACTGCTATATCTGTTCTATTCGTTGATGAAATTGATCTAATGAATTTGATTGCATATTCTTCACCGATGAAGTATATGAGTTCGTAAGATGAACTAATTCATCTGCAGGATGATCAACCAAAAGCTACTGAGTGGGTCCCCAATAGTGGATGTACAAATCACATGACTGGTGACAGGAACTTATTGATGGACACTACTTTATCTCCATCGCATCTGAAGCATATCACCTACACTGACAAAGGCAAAGGCAAGGTATTGGGTTTAGGTAAGGTTGTGATCTCAAAGGATCGACACATGGACAAAGTCATGCTTGTCGAGTCCTTAGGATTCAACCTCATGTCTGTCTCAATGCTTTGTGATCTTGATATGGTTGTTGTCTTTGGCAAGTATCGTTGTGTTATGATCATGAAAGCTGACCATTTCAAAGTCTTCGAAGGCTTTAGGAGAGGAGACTTGTATATTATTGATTTCTCTACAGGACCACAACCTGCTACATGTCTACTTGCAAAAGCTTCAGAAGGCTGGCTATGGCATCGACGACTTGGTCATGCTAGAACGAGGAACTTGCACACTCTTGCGAAGAAGAAGCATGTCATTGGCATCAAGGATGTCAAATTCCTCAAAGATCACCTGTGTGGAGCTTGTGAAGCTGGAAAGATGACCAAGGCCAAGCATCCCTCAAAGACTATCATGACTACCACTCGTCCATTTGAATTGCTTCACATGGATCTTTTTGGCCCTACTCATTATGCCACATTCACAAATGCTGCATCTTTATATGGCTTTGTTATTGTTGATGACTATTCTCGTTACACATGGGTGCATATCATCACTTACAAATATGAAGTGCAAGAAGTTCTCAAACGATTTTCCTCGAGGGCTTCAACCAACTTTGGTGTGAAGATCAAGCACATCAGAAGTGACAATGGGACCGAGTTCAACAATACTGGTCTTGATGACTATCTTGATGAACTTGGTATTACTCACAAGTTATCTGCTCCTTATACTCCTCAGCAGAATGGCGTCGTGGAGCCCAAGAACAGGACTCTTGTTGAGATGGCTCACACTATGCTTGATGATATAAGACGCCTCGTCATTTCTGGCCTGAGGCAATTGATACTGCGTGCCACATCATCAACAGGGTATATCTTCACAAATTCTTCAAAAAGACCTCATATAAACTCCTCACAGACAAGAAACCCAATGTGAGTTATTTCAAAGTCTTCGGTGCTAAATGTTAGATTAGAGATCCTCATCACAATTATAAATTTGCACCGAAAGCACATGAAGGTTTTATGCTTGGTTACGGAAAGGACTTGCACACCTACAGAGTCTTCAACACCGTTCATCACAAGGTTGTTGAAACTGTAGATGTGCGGTTCGATGAAACTAATGGCTCGCAAAGAGAGCACCTACCTCCTGTGCTAGATGAAATGTCACCTGAGGAATCCATCAAGTTCAAGGCTACTGAGGATGTCATTCCTACCGAAGAATCTGCTGAAGAAGTCATTCCAGAACGTGAAGAACATCATGCTGGTGCACCTGAAGAAAATGGCTCTGAAGAAAATGCTGAGCCAACTCAACATCGTCAACCCACTCATCCTCGCGTTGCAAATGAAGTGCGGATCGAGAAAATCATCAGCGACATCAATGCACCAGGTCCTCTCACACGCTCAAAGGCTTCTCATTTGTCTAACTTTTGTGGGCACTTTGCTTTTGTCTCTATCATAGAGCCCAGCAAAGTAGATGAGGCATTTCTGGAGCCTGAGTGGATTCAAGCGATGCAAGAGGAATTACATCAGTTCCAGCTCAACAATGTATGAGAACTTCTCAAGCGACCAGACCCTCACAAGCACAATATCATCAGCACCAAATGGATCTACTGCAACAAGCAAGATGAAAATGGCCTTGTGGTGAGGAATAAGGCACGGCTTGTAGCTCAAGGCTACACACAGGTTGAAGGAATTGATTTCGATGAAACTTTTGCACCTGTTGCTAGACTTGAGGCAATTCGCGTATTGCTTGCTTATGCTAACCATCATAATATCATCTTATATCAAATGGATGTGAAAAGTGCATTCCTCAATGGTAAGCTTGAGGAAGAGGTATATGTTGCTCAACCCCCAGGTTTTGAAGATGCAAAGCATCCTGACAAAGTCTTCAAACTCAATAAGGCCCTCTATGGCCTCAAGCAGGCCCCTCGGGCGTGGTATGATACTTTGAAGGAATTCCTCATGAAGAAAGGCTTCAAACCCGGTTCACTTGACCCAACTCTTTTCACCAAAACCTATGATGATGAATTATTCATGTGCCAAATATATGTTGATGATATCATCTTTGGCTGTACTGACCAACGTTACAGTGACGAATTTGCCAATATGATGAGTGAGGAATATCAAATATCTATGATGGAATATACACTTTGATAAGTTGATCAAAGGATATAGTTTTATACAGACTTGCGGTGAAGCCTGTATTTACAAGAAAGTGAGTGGGAGCACTACAACATTTCTGATAAGTATATGTGAATGACATATTGTTGATCGGAAATAATGTAGAATTATTCTGCAAAGCATAAAGGAGTGTTTGAAAGGAGTTTTTTTCAAAGAAAGACCTCGGTGAAGCTGCTTACATATTGAGCATCAAGATCTATAGAGATAGATCAAGACGCTTGATAAGTTTTTTCAATGAGTACATACCTTAACAAGATTTTGAAGTAGTTCAAAATGGAACAGTCAAAGAAAGAGTTCTTGCCTGTGTTACAAGGTATGAAATTGAGTAGGACTCAAAGCCCGACCACGGCAGAAGATAGAAAGAGAATGAAAGTCATTCCCAATGCCTTGGCCATAGGTTCTATAAAGTATGCCATGCTGTATACCAGATCTATTGTATACCCTACACTGATTTTGGCAAGGGAGTACAATAGTGATCTAGGAGTAGATCACTGGACAGCGGTCAAAAATATCCTTAGTGGAATAAGGATATGTTTCTCGATTATGGAAATGACAAAAGGTTCGTCGTAAAGGGTTACGTCGATGCAAGTTTTGTCACTAAATCTAGATGACTCTAAGTCTCGGTCTAGATACATATTGAAAGTGGGAGCAATTAGCTAGAGTAGCTCCGTGCAGAGCATTGTAGACATAGAAATTTGCAAAATACTTACGGATCTGAATGTGACAGACCCGTTGACTAAAATTACTCACAATCAAAACATGATCACACCTTAGTACTCTTTGGGTGTTAAATCACATGGCGATGTGAACTAGATTATTGACTCTAGTGCAAGTGGGAGACTGAAGGAAATATGCCCTAAAGGCAACAATAAAGTATTATTTATTTCCTTATATCATGATAAATGTTTATTATTCATGCTAAATTGTATTAACCGGAAACATAATACATGTGTGAATACATAGACAAACAGAGTGTCACTAGTATGCCTCTACTTGACTAGCTCGTTAATCAAAGATGGTTATGTTTCCTAGCCATAGACATGAGTTGTCATTTGATTAACGGGATCACCTCATTAGGAGAATGACGTGATTGACTTGACCCATTCCGTTAGCTTAGCACCCGATCGTTTAGTATGTTGCTATTGCTTTCTTCATGACTTATACATGTTCCTATGACTATGAGATTATGCAACTCCCGTTTACCGGAGGAACACTTTGTGTGCTACCAAACGTCACAACGTAACTGGGTGATTATAAAGGTGCTCTACAGGTGTCTCCAAAGTTACTTGTTGGGTTGGCGTATTTCGAGATTAGGATTTGTCACTCCGATTGTCGGAGAGGTATCTCTGGGCCCACTCGGTAATGCACATCACTATAAGCCTTGCAAGCATTGTGACTAATGAGTTAGTTGCGGGATGATGTATTACGGAACGAGTAAGGAGACTTGCCGGTAACGAGATTGAACTAGGTATCGAGATACCGACGATCGAATCTCGGGCAAGTAACATACCGATGACAAAGGGAACAACGTATGTTGTTATGCGGTCTGACCGATAAAGATCTTCGTAGAATATGTGGGAGCCAATATGGGCATCCAGGTCCCGCTATTGGTTATTGACCGGAGAGGTGTCTCGGTCATGTCTACATAGTTCTCGAACCCAAAGGGTCCGCACGCTTAAAGTTACGATGATAGTTTTATTATGAGTTTATGTATGTTGATGTACCGAAGGAGTTCGGAGTCCCGGATGAGATCGGGGACATGACGAGGAGTCTCGAAATGGTGGAGACGTAAAGATCGATATATTGGACGACTATATTCGGACTTCGGAAAGGTTCCGAGTGATTCGGGTATTTTTCGGAGTACCGAAGAGTTACGGGAATACGTATTGGGCCTTATTGGGCCATACGGGAAAGAAGGAAAAGGGCCTCAAGGGTGGCCGCACCCCTCCCCTTGGTCTGGTCCGAATTGGACTAGGGAAGGGGGGCGCCCCCTTCCTTCCTTCTCTTTTTCCCTTCCTCTTTTCCTATTCCATATGGGAGGTGGAATCCTACTAGGACTAGGGAGTCCTAGTAGGACTCCACACTTGGTGCGCCCCCTCCTAGGGCCGGCCTCCTCCTCCCTTGCTCCTTTATATACGGGGGCAGGGGGCACCTCTCTACACACTTGATATACGATATTTTAGCCGTGTGCGGTGCCCCCCTCCACCAGATTACACCTCGATAATACCGTCGCGGAGCTTAGGCGAAGCCCTGCGTCGGTGGAACATCATCATGGTCACCACACCGTCGTGCTGACGAAACTCTCCCTCAACACTCGGCTGGATCGGAGTTCGAGGGACGTCATCGAGCTGAACGTGTGTAGAACTTCGGAGGTGCCGTGCGTTCGGTACTTGATCGGTCGGATCGTGAAGACGTACGACTACATCAACCGCGTTGTGATAACGCTTCCGCTGTCGGTCTACGAGGGTACGTGGACAACACTCTTCCCTCTCGTTGCTATGCATCACCATGATCTTGCGTGTGCGTAGGAATTTTTTTGAAATTACTACGTTCCCCAACAGTGGCATCCGAGCCTGGTTTTATGCGTTGATGCTATGCACGAGTAGAACACAAGTGAGTTGTGGGCGATATAAGTCATACTGCTTACCAGCATGTCATACTTTGGTTCAACGGTATTGTGAGATGAAGCGGCCCGGACCAACATTACGCGTATGCTTATGCGAGACTGGTTTCACCATTCGGAGCACTCGTTGCTTAAAGGTGACTGGCGGGTGTCTGTGTCTCTTACTTTAGTTGAACTGAGTGTGGCTACGCCCGGTCCTTGCGAAGGTTAAAACAACACCAACTTGACAAACTATCGTTGTGGTTTTGATGCGTAGGTAAGAACGGTTCTTGCTAAGCCCGTAGCAGCCACGTAAAAACTTGCAACAACAAAGTAGAGGACGTTTAACTTGTTTTTGCAGGGCATGTTGTGATGTGATATGGTCAAGACATGATGTGATATAATGTGTTGTATGAGATGATCATGTTTTGTAACCGAGTTATCGGCAACTGGCAGGAGCCATATGGTTGTCGCTTTATTGTATGAGATGCAATCGCCATGTAATAGTTTTACTTTATCACTAAGCGGTAGCGATAGTCGTGAAAGCAATAAGTTGGCGAGACGACAACGATACTACGATGGAGATCAAGGTGTCGCGCCGGTGACGATGGTGATCATGACGGTGCCTCGGAGATGGAGATCACGAGCACGGTGCTTCGGAGATGGAGATCACAAGCACAAGATGATGATGGCCATATCATATCACTTATATTGATTGCATGTGATGTTAATCTTTTATGCATCTTATCTTGATTTGATTGACGGTAGCATTATAAGATGATCTCTCACTAAAATTTCAAGATAAAAGTGTTCTCCCTGAGTATGCACCGTTGCAAAAGTTCTTCGTGCTGAGACACCATGTGATGATCGGGTGTGATAGGCTCTACGTTCAAATACAACGGGTGCAAAACAGTTGCACACGCGGAATACTCAGGTTAAACTTGACGAGCCTAGCATATGTACAGATATGGCCTCGGAACACAGAGACCGAAAGGTCGAGCGTGAATCATATAGTAGATATGATCAACATAGTGATGTTCACCATTGAAACTACTCCATCTCACGTGATGATCGGACATGGTTTAGTTGATTTGGATCACGTAATCACTTAGATGATTAGAGGGATATCTATCTAAGTGGGAGTTCTTAACTAATATGATTAATTGAACTTAAATTTATCATGAACTTAGTCCTGATAGTATTTTGCAAATTATGTTATAGATCAATAGCTCGCGTTGTTGCTTCCCTGTGTTTATTTTTGATATGTTCCTAGAGAAAAATTATGTTGAAAGATGTTAGTAGCAAAGATGCGGATTGGATCCGTGATCTGAGGATTATCCTCATTGCTGCACAGAAAATTATGTCCTTGATGCACCGCTAGGTGACAGACCTGTTGCAGGAGCAGATGCAGACGTTATGAACGTTTGGCTAGCTCAATATGATGACTACTTGATAGTTTAGTGCACCATGCTTAACGGCTTAGAATCGGGACTTCAAAGACGTTTTGAACGTCATGGACCATATGAGATGTTCCAGGAGTTGAAGTTAATATTTCAAGCAAATACCCGAGTTGAGAGATATGAAGTCTCCAACAAGTTCTATAGCTAAAAGATGGAGGAGAATCGCCCAACTAGTGAGCATGTGCTCAGATTGTCTGGGTACTACAATTGCTTGAATCAAGTGGGAGTTTATCTTCCAGATAAAATAGTGATTGACAGAATTCTCTAGTCACCATCACCAAGTTAGTAGAACTTCGTGATGAACTATAGTATGCAAGGGATGACGAAAGTAATTCCCAAGCTCTTCGTGATGCTGAAATCGACGAAGGTAGAAATCAAGAAAAACATCAAGTGTTGATGGTTGACGAGACCACTTCAAGTGTTGATGGTTGACGAGACCACTAGTTTCAAGAAAAGGGCAAAGGGAAGAAGGGGAACTTCAAAAAGAGCAGCAAGCAAGTTGCTACTCAAGTGAAGAAGCTCAAGTCTGTACCTAAGCCTGAGACTAAGTGCTTCTACTGCAAAGGGACTGGTCAACTGGAAGCGGAACTACCCCAACTATTTGGTGGATAAGAAGGATGGCAAAGTGAACAAAGGTATATTGGATATACATGTTATTGATGTGTACTTTACTAGTGTTTATAGCAACCCCTCGGTATTTGATACTAGTTCAGTTGGTAAGAGTAGTAACTCGAAATGAGAGTTGCAGAATAAACAGAGACTAGTAAAAGGCGAGGTGACGATGTGTGTTGGAAGTAGTTCCAAGATTGATATGATCATCATCGCACACTCCCTATACTTTCGGGATTAGTGTTGAAACTAAATAAGTGTTATTTGGTGTTTGCGTTGAGCATGAATATGATTTGATCATGTTTATTGCAATACGGTTATTCATTTAAGTTAGAGAACAATTGTTGTTCTGTTTACATGAATAAAAACCTTCTATGGTCATACACACCAACGAAAATGGTTTGTTGGATCTCGATCGTAGTGATACACATAATCATAATAATGAAGCCAAAAGATGCAAAGTTAATAATGATAGTGCAACTCATTTGTGGCACTGCCATTTAGGTCATATTGGTGTAAAGCGCATGAAGAAACTTCATACTGATGGAATTTTGGAATCACTTGATTATGAATCACTTGATGCTTGCGAACCGTGCCTCATGGGCAAGATGACTAAAACGATGTTCTCTGGAACTATGGAGAGAGCAACAGATTTGTTGGAAATCATACATACAGATGTATGTGGTCCGATGAATATTGAGGCTCGTAGCAGGTATCATTATTTTCTGACCTTCACAGATGATTTGAGCAGATATGGGTATATCTACTTAATGAAACAGAAGTCTGAAACATTTGAAAAGTTCATATAATTTCAGAGTGAAGCGAAAATCATCGTAACAAGAAAATAAAGTTTCTACGATTTGATCGTGGAGAAGAGTATTTTGGTTACGAGTTTGGCCTTCAGTTAAAACAATGTGAAATAGTTTTCACTACTCACGCCACCTGGAACACCACAGTGTAATGGTGTGTCCGAACATCGTAACCGTACTTTATTAGATATGGTGCAATATATGATGTCTCTTACCGATCTACCACTATCGTTTTGGGGTTATGCATTAGAGACAGCTACATTCACGTTAAATAGGGCACCATCAAAATCTGTTGAGACGACGCCTTATGAACTGTGGTTTGGCAAGAAACCAAAGTTGTCATTTCTTAAAGTTTGGGGTTGCGATGCTTATGTGAAAAAGTTTCATCCTGATAAGCTCAAACCCAAATCGGAGAAATGTGTCTTCATCGGATACCCAAAGGAGACAGTTGGGTACACCTTCTATCACAGATCCGGAGGCATGACATTCGTTGCTTAGTATGGATCCTTTCTAGAGAAGGAGTTTCTCTCGAAAGAAGTGAGTGGGAGGAAAGTAGAACTTGATAAGGTAACTGTACCTGCTCCCTTATTGGAAAGTAGTTCATCACAAGAAACGGTTCCTGTGACGTCTATACCAATGAGTGAGGAAGTTAATGATGATGATCATGAAACTTCAGATCAAGTTGTTACTAAACCTTATAGGTCAACCAGAGTAAGATCCGCACCAGAGTGGTACGGTAATCCTGTTCTGGAGGTTATGTTACTAGACCATGACAAACCTACGAACTATGAAGAAGCGATGGTGAGCCCAGATTCCGCAAAATGGCTTGAGACCATGAAATCTGAGATGAGATCCATGTATGAGAACAAAGTATGGACTTTGGTTGACTTGCCCGATGATCGGCAAGCAATTGAGAATAAATGGATCGTCAAGAGGAAGACGGACGCTGATAGTAGTATCACTATCTACAAAGCTAGAATTGTCGCAAAAAGGTTTTCGACAAGTTCAAGATGTTGACTACGATGAGAGTTTCTCACTCGTATCTATGCTTAAGTCTGTCTGAATCATGTTAGCAATTGCCGCATTTTATGAAATATGGCAAATGGATAAACAAAACTACATTCCTTAATGGATTTATTAAAGAAGAGTTGTATATGATGCAACCAGGAGGTTTTGTCAATCCTAAAGGTGCTAACAAAATATGCAAGCTCCAGCGATCCATCTATGGACTGGTGCAAGCATCTCGGAGTTGGAATATACACTTTGATAAGTTGATCAAAGGATATAGTTTTATACAGACTTGCGGTGAAGCCTGTATTTACAAGAAAGTGAGTGGGAGCACTACAACATTTCTGATAAGTATATGTGAATGACATATTGTTGATCGGAAATAATGTAGAATTATTCTGCAAAGCATAAAGGAGTGTTTGAAAGGAGTTTTTTTCAAAGAAAGACCTCGGTGAAGCTGCTTACATATTGAGCATCAAGATCTATAGAGATAGATCAAGACGCTTGATAAGTTTTTTCAATGAGTACATACCTTAACAAGATTTTGAAGTAGTTCAAAATGGAACAGTCAAAGAAAGAGTTCTTGCCTGTGTTACAAGGTATGAAATTGAGTAGGACTCAAAGCCCGACCACGGCAGAAGATAGAAAGAGAATGAAAGTCATTCCCAATGCCTTGGCCATAGGTTCTATAAAGTATGCCATGCTGTATACCAGATCTATTGTATACCCTACACTGATTTTGGCAAGGGAGTACAATAGTGATCTAGGAGTAGATCACTGGACAGCGGTCAAAAATATCCTTAGTGGAATAAGGATATGTTTCTCGATTATGGAAATGACAAAAGGTTCGTCGTAAAGGGTTACGTCGATGCAAGTTTTGTCACTAAATCTAGATGACTCTAAGTCTCGGTCTAGATACATATTGAAAGTGGGAGCAATTAGCTAGAGTAGCTCCGTGCAGAGCATTGTAGACATAGAAATTTGCAAAATACTTACGGATCTGAATGTGACAGACCCGTTGACTAAAATTACTCACAATCAAAACATGATCACACCTTAGTACTCTTTGGGTGTTAAATCACATGGCGATGTGAACTAGATTATTGACTCTAGTGCAAGTGGGAGACTGAAGGAAATATGCCCTAAAGGCAACAATAAAGTATTATTTATTTCCTTATATCATGATAAATGTTTATTATTCATGCTAAATTGTATTAACCGGAAACATAATACATGTGTGAATACATAGACAAACAGAGTGTCACTAGTATGCCTCTACTTGACTAGCTCGTTAATCAAAGATGGTTATGTTTCCTAGCCATAGACATGAGTTGTCATTTGATTAACGGGATCACCTCATTAGGAGAATGACGTGATTGACTTGACCCATTCCGTTAGCTTAGCACCCGATCGTTTAGTATGTTGCTATTGCTTTCTTCATGACTTATACATGTTCCTATGACTATGAGATTATGCAACTCCCGTTTACCGGAGGAACACTTTGTGTGCTACCAAACGTCACAACGTAACTGGGTGATTATAAAGGTGCTCTACAGGTGTCTCCAAAGTTACTTGTTGGGTTGGCGTATTTCGAGATTAGGATTTGTCACTCCGATTGTCGGAGAGGTATCTCTGGGCCCACTCGGTAATGCACATCACTATAAGCCTTGCAAGCATTGTGACTAATGAGTTAGTTGCGGGATGATGTATTACGGAACGAGTAAGGAGACTTGCCGGTAACGAGATTGAACTAGGTATCGAGATACCGACGATCGAATCTCGGGCAAGTAACATACCGATGACAAAGGGAACAACGTATGTTGTTATGCGGTCTGACCGATAAAGATCTTCGTAGAATATGTGGGAGCCAATATGGGCATCCAGGTCCCGCTATTGGTTATTGACCGGAGAGGTGTCTCGGTCATGTCTACATAGTTCTCGAACCCAAAGGGTCCGCACGCTTAAAGTTACGATGATAGTTTTATTATGAGTTTATGTATGTTGATGTACCGAAGGAGTTCGGAGTCCCGGATGAGATCGGGGACATGACGAGGAGTCTCGAAATGGTGGAGACGTAAAGATCGATATATTGGACGACTATATTCGGACTTCGGAAAGGTTCCGAGTGATTCGGGTATTTTTCGGAGTACCGAAGAGTTACGGGAATACGTATTGGGCCTTATTGGGCCATACGGGAAAGAAGGAAAAGGGCCTCAAGGGTGGCCGCACCCCTCCCCTTGGTCTGGTCCGAATTGGACTAGGGAAGGGGGGCGCCCCCTTCCTTCCTTCTCTTTTTCCCTTCCTCTTTTCCTATTCCATATGGGAGGTGGAATCCTACTAGGACTAGGGAGTCCTAGTAGGACTCCACACTTGGTGCGCCCCCTCCTAGGGCCGGCCTCCTCCTCCCTTGCTCCTTTATATACGGGGGCAGGGGGCACCTCTCTACACACTTGATATACGATATTTTAGCCGTGTGCGGTGCCCCCCTCCACCAGATTACACCTCGATAATACCGTCGCGGAGCTTAGGCGAAGCCCTGCGTCGGTGGAACATCATCATGGTCACCACACCGTCGTGCTGACGAAACTCTCCCTCAACACTCGGCTGGATCGGAGTTCGAGGGACGTCATCGAGCTGAACGTGTGTAGAACTTCGGAGGTGCCGTGCGTTCGGTACTTGATCGGTCGGATCGTGAAGACGTACGACTACATCAACCGCGTTGTGATAACGCTTCCGCTGTCGGTCTACGAGGGTACGTGGACAACACTCTTCCCTCTCGTTGCTATGCATCACCATGATCTTGCGTGTGCGTAGGAATTTTTTGAAATTACTACGTTCCCCAACAGTGGCATCCGAGCCTGGTTTTATGCGTTGATGCTATGCACGAGTAGAACACAAGTGAGTTGTGGGCGATATAAGTCATACTGCTTACCAGCATGTCATACTTTGGTTCAACGGTATTGTGAGATGAAGCGGCCCGGACCAACATTACGCGTATGCTTATGCGAGACTGGTTTCACCATTCGGAGCACTCGTTGCTTAAAGGTGACTGGCGGGTG